>NC_091063.1:126791036-128089607 GCF_000393655.2 Nicotiana sylvestris
TGGTTTCTTTGGTTTGTCTAATTGTTGTTTGTACTTGGCATATTATGAAGATTGGAATGACGAAGGCGTTTTATTCTGCTATCTAAATACTTTATCCTTTGGTACCCATTTGAGCCATATTTATTTCCTTTCATACCCCTCTTTTGAAATTAGTAGCAAAATTCGAAAACGCAAAAGGTAAGTAAAGAAGAAAAAGAGAAGAAGATAAGAGAAAAGAAAAAGAAAAGAATGAAAAAGAGTGGAAAAAAAAAGAAAAAGAGAAGAAAAAAAAAGAAAGGTAAGTAAAGAAGAAAAGGAGAAAAAGAGAAGTGAAAAGAGTGAAAAAAAAGGAAAAGAAAAAAGAGAAGAAAAAATAAAAAGGGTTAAGTAAAGAAGCAAAAAAGAAAAGAAAAAAAAAAGAGAGAAAAAAGTACAAAAATAAAGCAATTCCTATGTCATGAACTATGTTTGACCTGATTCCTTTTTAAGGATACGTAGGCAGCCTCACGGTTCGGTCCCATCAAAATAAAAATTTAAAAGTCCCCAAGTAAAGAAACTGGGGCAGAAATTGTGGTTGTTGTAAGAGATCTGATTCTAAAAGTTATAATTTTGAGCCCTTTTAAGCTGTTTTTGAACCTTTATGATACCTTTTGTTTCTAATCCTATCCAAAAGCCTACATTACGGTACAAATAAAGACCTTCCGATCAATCTTTGAGTAGTGCCAAGTCAAGCGAGTTAGAGGTATGATTCTCATCAGGGGCAACACTCCGTTCTACACAAGGAAAACAAAAAATGAGAGAGTCTTATTGGTGAAAACCTTCACAGGCACCATAAGGCGATAGTAAGTTGAGAGAAAGAGCAAAATGAGTGAGGCTTAATGGTGAAAACCCTTCGGGCACTACAAGTCAAATAAGGACCGTGAATCAGA
This sequence comes from Nicotiana sylvestris, assembly GCF_000393655.2. Lineage (NCBI taxonomy): Eukaryota > Viridiplantae > Streptophyta > Magnoliopsida > Solanales > Solanaceae > Nicotiana > Nicotiana sylvestris. The sequence goes on from NC_091063.1 coordinate 126,791,945, forward strand.
TAGGATAATCGGAGCATTGAAGCCCAGTTTCACGACGAAGAGGTAAAACAAGAGTTGAACATTAGACTTGCTTGACAGATTAGGCCACTTAATCAAAAGGTGCATGTCATGGTCATTAGAGTTGGTGTCCACATCTGATAAGTTTCTACTTTGTAATTTTCTTGTTAGGTATCATCTCTTTCCATTGTCCCTTACTCTATTCCTTTTGTCTTGCTTACTTCCTCTTCTTGAGTCTGTTTGGTTAGAACAAGTGAGAAAGGACTTTAAAATCTGCTACCAGCTTTCCAATTGCACAAAGTGGAGTCTGGTTAGCACATCAAAGCGACATAAGTCAGGAAAGAGCAGTATATGCACTAAATGGATAACAATCTGCGTGCTTTGGGATTCACGAGAAATGCAAAGGTTCGGCAAATGTCAATTTATGAGCAAAATGCAACAGATAGAAGGTATTGAATTTGAATGAATCAGAGGTGTTTTCTGTGATAAGGGTGACAGAGAAAGTGGTTAGCCAGTAAGCAAGCAATGTCTTTCAAGGTGAAATCAAAGTTATCATGGGAAGTGAAGGAGTGATTGCCCTCAAAGTCAAGGCCACAAACCAACCATCGTATTTAAACTCACAAGTTTTCTTTGTTTAAAATAGGGACAAAAGCTTTGTTCATATCAAAGCTTGGAAGATTGAATTTTTCAAGTGTAATGCCCCAATTCTGCTTACGCAAAGGCTATTGAGAAGCTCATACATCACCCCTAGGAGAAACACTTCCTAGTTTATATTTTCAAGTTATATTTCTGTTTTAGGAGACACACTTCCTACATTGAGTTTTTCCCTAAAGAGATGCACTTCCTAGTTTGGATCATATGAGTTTGAGTCATTGAGGTTTTACCCCTAGGAGAAACACTTCCTAGTGTGTGTTTTCAAGTTATATTTCTGTTTTAGGAGACACACTTCCTACATTGAGTTTTTCCCCTAGGAGACGCACTTCCTGGTTTGAATCATTAAAGTTTTACCCGTTAGGAGATGCACTTCCTAGTAGGGGTCTTTCAGATTATACTTGTTAAGTGACGCACTTCCTAGGTTTGGTCACTTAAATTCATTCCTAGGAGACGCACTTCCTAGTTTGAGCCATTGAAGTTTCACCCCTAAGAGATGCACTTCTTAGTCTGGGTCTTTCAGGATACACCTGTAGGAGACACACTTCCTAAATTGAGAGTTCATTCATAGGAGACATACTTCCTAGTTTGATCCAATGAAGTTTCACCCCTAAGAGATGCACTTCTTAGTCTGGGTCTTTTATGATACACATGTAGGCGACGCACTTCCTAAATTGAGAGTTCATTCATAGGAGACACACTTCCTAGTTTGAGCCATTGAAGTTTCACCCTTAAGAGACGCACTTCTTAGTTTGATTCTTTCAGGATACACCTGTAGGAGACACACTTCCTAAATTGTGAGTTCATTCGTAGGAGATGCACTTTCTAGTTTGAGCCATTGAAGTTTCACCCCTAAGAGACGTACTTCTTAGTCTGGGTCTTTCAGGATACACCTGTAGGAAACACACTTCCTAAATTGTGAGTTCATTCATAGGAGACGCACTTCCTAGTTTGAGCTATTGAAGTTTCACCACTAAGAGACGCACTTCTTAGTCTAGGTCTTTCAGGATACACCTGTAGGAGACACACTTCCTAAATTGAGAGTTCATTCACATGAGACGCACTTCCTAGTTTGAGCCATTAAAGTTTCACCCCTAAGAGACGCACTTCTTGGTCTGGGTCTTTCAGGATACACCTGTAGGAGACGCACTTCCTAAATTGAGAGTTCATTCATAGGAAACACACTTCATAGTTTGAGCCATTGAAGTTTCACCCCTAAGAGACACACTTCTTAGTCTGGGTCTTTCAGGATACACCTATAGGAGACGCATTTCCTAAATTGAGAGTTCATTCATAGGAGACGCACTTCCTAGTTTGAGTCATTGAAGTTTCACCCCTAGGAGATGCACTTCTTAGTCTGGGTCTTTCAGGATACACCTATAGGAGACGCACTTCCTAAATTTAGAGTTCATTCTTAGGAGACGCACTTCCAAAATTGAGAGTTCATTCTTAAGAGACGCACTTCCTAGTTTCAGCCACTGAAGTTTCACCCCTCAGAGACGCACTTCATAGTTTTGGTCTTTCAGGATACACCTGTAGCAGACGCACTTCCTAAATTGAGAGTTCATTCATAGGAGACGAATTTCCTAGTTTGAGCCATTGAAGTTTCACCCCTAAGAGACGCACTTCTTGGTCTGGGTCTTTCAGGATACACCTGTAGGAGACACACTTCCTAAATTGAGAGTTCATTCACAAGAAACGCACTTCCTAGTTTGAGCCATTGAAATTTCACCCCTAATAGACGCACTTCTTGGTCTGGGTTTTTCAGGATACACCTGTAGGAGACGCATTTCCTAAATTGAGAGTTCATTCATAGGAGACGCACTTCCTAGTTTGAGTCATTGAAGTTTCACCCCTAGGAGATGCACTTCTTAGTGTGGGTCTTTCAGGATACACCTGTAGGAGACGTACTTCCTAAATTTAGAGTTCATTCTTAGGAGACGCACTTCCTAAATTGAGAGTTCATTCTTAGGAGACGCACTTCCTAGTTTGAGCCATTGAAGTTTCACCCCTCAGAGACGCACTTCTTAGTCTTGGTCTTTCAGGATAAACCTATAGGAGACGTACTTCCTAAATTGAGAGTTCATTCATAGGAGACGCACTTCCTAGTTTGAGCCATTGAAGTTTCACCCCTAAGAGACGAACTTCTTAGTCTGGGTCTTTCAGGATACACCTGTAGGAGACGCACTTCCTAAATTGAGAGTTCATTCATAGGATACATACTTCTTAGGTTGAGCCATTGAAGTTTCACCCCTAAGAGACGCACTTCTTAGTCTGGGTCTTTCAGGATACACCTGTAGGAGACGCACTTCCTAAATTGAGAGTTCATTCATAGGAGACACACTTCCTAGTTTGAGCCATTGAAGTTTCACCCCTAGGAGACGCACTTCTTAGTTTGGATCTTTTAGGATACACCTGTAGGAGACGCACTTCCTAAATTGAGAGTTTATTCGTAGGAAATGCACTTCCTAGTTTGAGCCATTGAAGTTTTACCCCTAAGAGACGCACTTCTTAGTTTGTGTCTTTCAGGATGCACCTATAGGAAACGCACTTCCTAAATTGAGAGTTCATTCATAGGAGACGCACTTCCTAGTTTGAGCCATTGAAGTTTCACCCCTAAGAGATGCACTTATTAGTCTGGGTCTTTCAGGATACACCTGTAGGAGACGCACTTCCTAAATTGAGAGTTCATTCATAGGAGACGCACTTCCTAGTTTGAGCCATTGAAGTTTCACTCTAAGAGACGCACTTCTTAGTCTAGGTCTTTGAGGATACACCTGTAGGAGACACACTTCCTAAATTGAGATTTCATTCATAGGAGACGCACTTTCTAGTTTGAGCCATTGAAGTTTCACCCTAAGAAACGCACTTGTTAGTCTGGGTCTTTCAGGATACACCTGTAGGAGACGCACTTCCTAAATTGAGAGTTCATTTGTAGGAGACGCACTTCCTAATTTGAGTCATGGAAGTTCCACCCCTAGGAGACGCACTTCCTATTCTGGGTTTTTCAGGTTATATTTTTATTTTAGGAGCATTTCCTAAATTGAGATTTCACCCCTGGGAGACGCACTTCCTAGTTTGGTCCATTCAGGTTTTATTTTCAGCAGACGAATTTGCTAGTCAAAGTTTTTTGGTTTTACTCATAGGAGATGCACATCCTAGTTTAGTCTTTAGTTTATTCTCATCATTGCATCAATAGTATAAGTGGTTTACAATATTGGTTAGCACTCACAGATGTTCCCAATATCCAACTGGGGCAAAAAAATTTCTTTTGTTTTGTCTGCTTTGTTTTAAACAGGCATCCACTTGGAGAACAAGAGATAACAACTCAAGTTTCAAAGGAAAACAGTGCGAGTTTAGCAATCAGGCGTCCACTTGGAAAACAAAGGAAAATGGTGCGAGTTTCAAGGGAAAACAGTTCCAAGTAGCAAGAGAAGATGGGTTGAATGTCTGCAATCAGGCGCTCACCTGGAAAACAAGGGAAAACAATTAAACTTTCAGAGGAAAGGAATATAATTCAAATGTTGGTAATCAGGCGTCCACCTGGAGAACAAAGGGAAAGCAGTAATGTTCAAAGAAAGACGATTCAAGTTCAACAATCAGGAGCCCACCTGGAGAACTAGGGAAACAAGTCAAATTTCAAGGGAAAAGCAGTGCAAGTGTTGGGAATCAAGCACCCATCTAGAGAACAAGGAGAAGCAATTCAAGTCAAAGAAAAACATGCGCAAGTGTTGGAAATCAGGCACCCACCTGGAGAACAAGGAGAAACATGTCAAGTTTCGAGGAAAAGCAATTCAAGTTTTGGCAATCAAGCGCCCACCTGGAGAGCAAGGGAATACAGTAAAAGTTTTGGCAATCAGGAACCCACCTGGAGAGCAAGGGAATACAGTTAAGTTTTGGCAATTAAGTGCCCACATGGAGAGCAAGGGAATACAGTTAAAGTTTTGGCAATCAGGCGCCCACCTGGAAAGTAAGGGAATACAGTTAAGTTTTGGCAATCAGGCGCCAACTTGGAGAGCAAGGGAATACAGTCAAAGTTTTGGCAATCAGGCGCCCACCTAGAGAGCAAAGGAATACAGTTCAAGTTTTGGCAATCAGGCACCCACCTGGAGAACAAGGAAAGCAGTCCAAGTTTCGAAGAAAGACAGTTCGAGTACTGGCAGTCATGCGCCTACCTGGAGAATCAAGGAATTCACTTCAGAATGCAATTCAAGTCAGCAACAAAAGAAGCTCGTGGTAAGAATACGAGTTAACAATCCGAGGTGATCAAAGGAAGTTAGTCACAATCCAAAAAAAGGCAAGAAATGAATCCAAATGCAGAATTTGATGAAAGATGTGAGTTGCTCAAGACATGACCGAAGTCACAAGCATGGTATATCTGGTTTTTATTCGAAAAGCTGAAGAAGAATGAACTAGCACTTTCAACTAGCAAGCATCAAGGTTCAAATCCAAAGCCTGTATGAAGAACCATTCAAGACTCAAAATCAAGCTTCAGAAGACTTGTAGATATGAATCTTGTAACTCATAGTTGACAGGCTTAGTTAGTCTTTTTCATTTTTTGATTTTGATGTAATAACAGGACTGCGGACCGAAACCTCGATGGAATGGTACCTTGATCGGCTCTCCATATCGGTATACTCCATCATCTCACTCACTTCTGAACTACACGTGGCATGATTCCTTTATAGACAAGGATATGTAGGCAGTTCAGATACTAGGGCTCAGTTACATTCTCTTTCCTCTTAGTTTTTGGTCTCTCTAAATAAGGGTCGGGTCAAAAACCCGAGTCCGAAACTGAAATGATGCCTTTTTGGACATAAAATACGTTTATACAGTTAAAAAAAGTTACATTTCTACATAAAACGCAGTATAATGCTGCGTTTTACTCCAATTTGGGCCCACCAAATTAGTGTTCTGTAGGACTGACATAAATAATTTGTTTTTAGTGTAAAACATATTATAATACTACGTTTTACTGAAACATAGTATTATACTGTATTTTACACTAATTTTTGGGCCCACAAATAAGTGTTCTGCGGATAACCGACATAACAATAATTCAAATACATAAAACGTGGTATTATACTGCATTTTACATAAAAACATTCAGCACCCCAAGCTAGGACTTGCCTTATTTAAAGGCGTTAGAATTTTATGAAAATCCATTCAAAACTTTCCTTCAAACATCCGTTCATACTTCTCTTCTTCTTATCAAACATTTTTTATAGTGTTTGAAGAGCCAAAAATAAGGGTTTCATTATATTTGGGGGGGGGGGGTGAGGTCGTAATGGAGAATAACTCTGTGAGGTATAGCTCACCTCCTCAGTGTCATGTTAAATTGCTGCTTACAATGGAGTAAGATAAAATGGTATTGTTGTTACGTAAAAAAATGAGTGTGAGGAAACGTTCGGTGAACCTTAAAGTAACCGGTAGATTTCCGTATTCTGTGACCCCGCAGGGGTTTGCTTATTATTCTGAGTTTAATATCGAAAATAATGAAACTCTTAAAGATTTTTTGCGGATTCCGGATGAATACATGGAATTTATTGTAATAAAATTATTGGAAATGTACGTCAAGGTTGAAGACATCCCAATAATGAGGGTGTGCATAGTAAGGATAACCCCCAGTCATCGGGTGGTTATTCTGGAGCAGTTTTTGCCTAACAGATTCCTGATGAAAGAGCTTGCCTTAATTTAAACTTGTCACCATCGGCGAATGAGCAACTACAAAATAATTTTTCGACTTTATATAATCCACAAGACGACTGGTAAACGTTAATTTTTCTACGCTTTAGCGATGTTTATTTTATGTTTAAATTTGATTTGTATTAACACTTATATTTTTCATAGGGGATACCTTCCGGATATAAATTTTACAAGTTATAACCCCGCTCCTAGTTGTAATATGTGTAGTTCTGGCGTATTGGACCGGTGGTCCATTCAGGAGTCATCACCAACAAAAAAATATCCATCATGGAACGTCAACACAGTACTTGTAAGTAAAGTGATATAGCTATATGCAAAGTATTTATCTAGTTGAGTAGCTTATCATTTTCTTCTTTTTGTGCAGTGAAAATGAGCAATTTGATGTTCCTAACCTCACACAGTTGCCCATAGACGACGTATTGACTCGTGATTTGGCAGATACGCAGAGTCAGAAAAATAATAGTGATTATGACAATAATGCCGATGAGTCTGGAGATGACACACCCTTCCTTGATGAGGGTGATGACAAGGAGGAAATGGATGCCGAACCTGAGCTAACGAGGGAGCATGCTCCTCCACCTCCCATTAGACCAAGAGTGTACGAGTCACACGTGCCGTTTCATGAGCGGAATATTCCCTACCTTGATAATCTTCCAAGTATGCCGGACATGGATTCCCTCACAAGGGATGATGACGAAATTCGGTCAACAATGTGGGATGAGTCTAGACCAACGGTGCTGGCAAAAGGCATGTATTTCCCCGATAAAGCTTGCCTAATCAGGGCTGTAAAAATCTACAGCATAAGAGAGTGCCGTGAGATGACGGTAAGGGAGTCAACTACGGAGGTATACAAGGCTGTATGCCATAGAGACTTTATGGGTTGTCACTAGATGTTTCATGCCAGCAAGAAGAAATCAGGGCTATGGAAAGTGGGTAAATTTATTAGTACCCACAGATGTGAAATGGACACATTCAATGAGAATCACTTCAACCTGGATGTAGACTTGAATTCTCTTGTCTTGATTCCATATTTGGAAGTGTCCATTAGGTTCAAGATTAAGGAGTGTATTACAGCCGTCCACCAGGAGTATGGTTGCACTATAACCAAAAGAAAGGCATATCTCGGTCGCAAACGTGCTTTTGAACTTATTTATGGCGACTAGGATAAGTCTTTTTTATCTCTGCCCAGGTACATGGCCGCACTGCAACACTTTAACCCCGGGACTGTTGTTGAATGGAGGCCTGAGCGGAGTCCGGATAGACCCAAATATATTTTCAACTATGTGTTCTGGTCATTTAAACCAGCAATTGATGGTTTTGTGCATTGTCGTCATGTAATTTCCATAGACGGTACTCATGTCTATGGAAAGTATGATATTAAGCTTTTGATTGCAGTTGTAGTAGATGCCAACGGACAAATATTTCCACTAGCTTTTGCCATTTTTGCCAACGAAAGCGAAGAGACGTGGACGTTTTTTTTGAACCACTTGAAGCAGCACATTGTCAAACAGTGTTCAGGTATTTGTCTAATATCTGATCGACATGGTGGTATTTTATGTTCTGTACTGCATTTGCCTGAATGGCAGGAAACCTATTAATACCACCATTACTGTGTGAGGCACCTAAAGGCAATTTCCAGAAGAAATATCCTGACAAGGCCTTACATGATTTAATGTGGATGGCTGCAATTGAGCACCAACAGTGCAAATTCATGAGGCGCATGGAAGCGATCCGGTAGTTAGATCCACGAGCCTATACTTGGCTGATGGGACATGAGCTTCACATGTGGACATTGCATGCTGATGGCGGCAGATGATGGGGAGCCCTGACTACAAATGTGTTGGAGTCATTCAACGGCTTGTTGAAGTCTTCCCGTGGATTGCCTGTCACTGCCACGGTCTGCATGACATTCAAACAGATTGCGTAGAGGTTTGTTGAAAGGCATGGAGTTGCATCGCCATTGATGGACAGGGATGTTCAATTTATGCTAATACCGATGAGAAGATTTGAAAGGTACAGGAGGCAAGCACATTGGCATTCATTTTTACAGTACGATCACGATCGGGGGTTTTTGAAGTTAAGACCGCTATCCGCAGACACCGGGGAATAATTTACAAACGGCGAATGAAGCCAGCGGGTTGTGTTCATGTGGGAAATTGACCATCTACCACATGTTGTGCGCACATGTCTTGAAGTGTTTTCAACAAGTTGGTTTAGGGGCAACCAACTATATTGATAGGCAATACAGTGTTGCTGCATACGTAGACACGTATAGTGGGCAGCTGCAGCCATTGAGTGCTGAGCATTATTAATCGCCGGAATATTTTAAAATGGCGTGTAACAAGGATTATTTGCGCAAGCTGCAAGTGCAAAAGAGAATGCTTATACGGAACCAAATGGATGTTGGTGACACCGTTTATACGCGTAAATGTGGCATATGCTCGCAAACAGGACACGATCGTCGTAAATGTCCTTCCGGTGGTGTGTGTGGCGGTGGTAATTTAGCTCCTGGTGTAAGTTCATCGAATGTACCCAACTATCAAGGATACACCTAGTCTTTTGTTATTGTATTGTTTTTTGTAATACGTGTCTGTACTTGTGTATGTTGCAACATCTATCAGATAAAACTATATTCCACAATCTTGTTACATCTTATTTTTTAACACGACCTTTTGAATTAGGATGCTGATATGGTTGTTCAAATATTCAACTTATTGGTGTTAGTAAAGAAGATCAATCTAAAAATTAAAAAAAAAACCTATAAAATCAAGACATCCTTTATTATCCTTCTTAAAATTTAATATGTAAAGCCTGGTATAATACTACGTTTTGTGAGTTGTCTTGTTGTTCTAAAAAAAGCTGAACCGACTGCGAAAAAGCTGTTTCATTTCAAAAAAAATTTAATATGTAAAGCGTGGTATAATACTACGTTTTGTGTGTTGTCTTGTCATTCTGAAAAAGCTGAACCGACTGCGACAAAGCTGTTTCGTTTCAGAAAAGTTTAATATGTAAAGCGTGGCATAATACTACATTTTGTGAGTTGTCTTATCGTTCTGAAAAAAGCTAAACCGACTGCGAAAAAGCTGTTTCGTTTCAGAAAAATTTAATATGTAAAGCGTGGTATAATACTACGTTTTGTGTGAAATCTTGCCTATAAATAACGGGCACATTCTAGTTATTTTCTACGCTTAACAATAACCAATAGCAAATATTTCCATAAAACCAAGGTTTCTCTTTACGCTTTAACAAATATCTCAACCCCTTTATGTCCCAAGGTGCGAGTGCGGCAAAAAATGCATGATGCACGATTGTTGGGAAGAAGCTGGACGGCGCTACTGGGCATGTATGAACAAGTTTTATAGACAGCCTGACAAACCTACATGCAATTTTGAGGTATGGATTAATGAACCCTGTGAGCAGGAATACTACAAACACAAGTTGTATTTTCTTCATAATTTGTGTACGAGGTACCGGGAAAGAGAGCGCCAATCCAAGCAAGAAGTTGAGGAGTTGAAGGTGAAACTCAAGGAGGTGGAAGAAGAAAAAAAAAAGCTGGAAGACCAACTCATGCGATTGGAGCAGAAAATACTAGGCAGCCGTGACTAAATAATGACATGTACGTGTTGAGCGTAGTAGTGTATCTTTATGTTTCCCTTGTCATGCGTTTTCATTAGTTGTACTGAATTTATGTTTTGTTAGGTTTGCTATGTTTGTATTTGTGTTGTACTGTTAAAATAAAATTGTTGTTCAAATTCTGTTAAAATAAAATTGTTGTTAAAATAGAATTGTTGCCATTATTTACATAATGTAGTATTTACACAAAATACAAACAAAAATTAATCAATGAGTCCCGCAACCTGTGTGCTTCAGTACAGCCGCTGGCCTGAGTCACGTCCCCCGTTGCCCAGGTACACTATCAAGATCATCATCATCAAGTCGTCTCTTTAGGTGAGGATGCGCAGCAGCATCGATAGTACAACTACCAGGATAGGTAGAAGGGGCCATCGGGCCGTAAGCAACCTACAAAATAATTACTAAGCTTAGTATATGAAAATGTATATTAGTAATGTACGTGTTAAATCAAAAACATTTTTTTACCATGGTCTCGTCGGCCTCCTGAGTATAAGCATCTGTGGTGTCCTCATCATCGCATACAGTGGCCTCCGTGATGGGCTAGGACAAAGCCTTAATAAGAAAATTAAAAATCAATTTATGGCAAATTATTAAGGAAAAGAAAACAAATTGAAATTTTACAATAATAAAAACATACCTGCGTCTGTGGCAGATCCGCATCAACCGCCGGGGATGAGGCATAACTCAACCTGCGCCCTCCATCCACGTCTCGGGTCCGCCGATCCTCATCTACGGTAGATGGGCCTGAAAAGAACTGGTCTACATCTCCGTCGAATATACCCGTGATCAACAATGGATATAACGGGGTGAACTGCGATGCTAGCAAAGACAACTGAAGGCTGTACGACGGCATGCTGCTGGAAGGCTCATCTAGCCGAGGGAAATAACCCGGCTGATCATCTCCAAGATCCTTATCTCCAAGATCCTCAATAGGTGGGTCGACAGGTGCCTCAACACCCCCTTACTGGGGACCACCTCCTCGCCATCCCCCGTGACCCCGTGGGGCACCCCTACCTCGTGGGACAGCCCTGCCTCGTAGGGTAGTCCTGGCTCGTGCCCGACCCCTGCCTCGTGAGACAGACCTACCCCGATAGTGCTTCTCTGGCACCGCATACTCAGCCTCGTGATCCAACCCCGCGCCCTCTCTGGCTCGCTGCAGGGTCCGGAGAGCCATCTCTTCCACCCGCCTGCCATACTCAACGACTGCAGCATTGTCGCCATTTTGTTGCATCTCCTGTCCCAACTAGTAGAACATGTGATGCCCAATAGCCTGCACAACATTTAAAATATTAATTAAATAACGCTATATCATAATTATAAGACTTATCCCACAAAAACATACCAGTGCCTCATGCCTCCCGGCGTCTGGTGTGTACCAACCGCCAAGTACATGAACAGGGTTCCCAATCATCAGTCGGGTGAAACGGAGGTACCATGACGTATAGAGCTCAATAGTCGCCTCCTGGATCTGTGAAGGTAGTGGCGGAATCAAGCCCTCTCGCTGGTCCCAAATATGGACCTACGCCTCTAGTCATCCTACAAATTCGTCGTCCACCCTAGAACGATCATCCCGCTGATAATGTGTAGCCACCCATGCAGGCTCCCTCGGTATAGTCTGGGGACGGTCAAACTGGCGAAGTACACGCTCTGTGGCATGATGCTCCACCACATCGAGGCACATCATCGGGACGGAAGTGTTCCAAAGCAGTCGGTCGACCGAGCAATAATCGGGCAGATCAGCTAGCAACTCTTTGCTATATGACGTCCAGATGAACTATCAAACAATAACATAAAAGTGAGTATGCACAACACAAGTGAATTTATAACAAGTAAGTTTAGGTACATATTTACCTGTCCGGCCACCAGCATATCTAACACATCGCTGACAAGGGGGAGATTATGATGAGCATCACTGCCTCGGTAGTTCCCATGCCGGAGAACCCACCTCATAGCTAGAGGGAGAAACAGAGGTGATACACCCGACTCTAGTGGTGGTAGAGGTGGTTGCAACGGTAGGATCCGCTCCCAGGCCCAAACCTAAGATAAAAGGTTGATGTAAAACTTAAGAGTCATTTGACTATATAGAATTCGAAGTAATGAAAAGAGTATTCGAAAATGTTGTCACCTGCAGAAGCGGCAGAAAACCACATATGTCCACCTGGGTGCCCATGCTAGCCCGGCACATACTCCTGTACAGGTATGCTAGAACAGCAGCACCCTAGCTATACTGGGGTAACTCATCTAACTGCTGCAGATGATGTTGAAAGTGCAGACTCACTAGATTTTCCGAAGTGTTCGGGAATAAGACACCCCCAAAAAGAAGGAACAATGCCAACCTCATGTACCGGTCAATATGGAGATCCTCTGTCTCGCTGGTAATGTCGGGGTGCAATACCTTCATATGTTATCTGATAGCTATCACAGAAATGCGACTGCCCCCTCTAACTGCAGCCTCACCCTGTGGTCTGAAACCAGTATACTGCCCCAGCAAATCCAAATACTGGGGATGCGTCATAGCTCTCATATACTGGGGCAGTGCAACGGCCAGTCCATCAACACGCAGCCCATACAAAACCTGAACATCCTGAAGTGTGATGGTGGCCTCTCCATTGGGCAGGCGAATATTGTGCATCTCCGGTTGCCACCGCTCTATCAACACCGTGATGAGAGACTAGTCGAGCTGCATCCGCCCAATCTCAAAAATCCTAAGGAAGCCCGTAGCACGCAGGTGATGGACTGCGCAAGCATGGAAAGCTATCTCCCTAAAAAAGTCCCACAAGTCGTCCAGTCTCCTGGCGCAGAGAGTCCGATTCAATACATGTCCCTCCCATACATAGGCGGACATATGGTCGCCCTGTAACACTAGTATCTAATTCGCGGCTGGTCCAGGATGCACAGGCGGCAAGTCCATGTCGTCTACTGTAATTTAAACAATATTAATATTGTGTTTGTGTTATAATAAATTAAATAATTAATTATTTAATTGGACAGAGTAATTATCTATGGGTTCCAAGCTCTTTGAGGCCCAGTAGCACCAAGCTATCCTTAATTATTATATGTGTCAATTTCAATATTTTTAAAATTTTGTTAGTTTAATAAATTAAATAATTAATTTTTAATTAGATAGAGTAATTATTTATGAGTTCCAGGCTCGATATTTGAGGCTCAGTAGCACCAAGCTATCCTTAATTATTATGTGTGTCAATTTCAATATTTTTAAAATTTTGTTAGTTTAATAAATTAAATAATTAATTATTTAATTGGACAGAGTAATTATCTATGAGTTCCATGCTCGATATTTGAGACCCAGTAGCACCAAGCTATCATTAGTTCTTTTGTGTGTCAATTTCAATATTTTTAGAATTTTGCTACTTTATAAATTAAATAATTAATTTTTAATTGGACAGGGTATACAACTATGAGTTCCATGCTCGATATTTAATTTGACAACATATATTAATTTGTTAGTTCTGTAAGTTTAATTTATAAATTAAATAATTAATATTGTAAAGTGAAATTGGATAAAGTTTGTAGTTAGTACATACTTAAACTACAGAGGCTCTACGCTAAAAGGCTTTATATTTTACTACGCTATAAGGCTATATATTTTACTACGCTAAAAGGCCACTATTCTTTAAGCAAATAAATAATCTAAACTAAATAAAAACAACAAAAATATGAACATAACTTTCACGAAATTACATATAACACAGTAAAATATATTTGTGAACAATTTCATTAACAATAAAAATTATTTCTCAAGTTTTAACTATTTTTTTAAAACACTAATAATTTAATCCGGGTAAAAATAACATACAAATTTAATCGCAAACATAACACAAATCAACGTGGAAACACATTCAAGAAAACAAATATGCATATGCTCTACGAGTTTCGACATAAACTAAATCGGAACACCTCGATTTATGTTTTTTGAAATATCGAAAATTTGAAATTTTAACCCCGAAAGAAGGAATCCAAGGCTTGGGTTGTATGCGGGACCTACGCTCTTCACTTTTTTTTGTCGACTGGTTCTGTCGTGGGGAAGAAGGAGGGGTTATATGTTTTTATAGGAAAACACAGTATAATACTACGTTTTCCTTAAACGTAGTACTATACTACGTTTTCCTATAAAAAAATTAATTTTTTAGTAAAACGTAGTATAATATTGCGTTTTACTTTAACGACTAACTTTTCGTTAAAGTAAAACGCAGTATTATACTGCATTTTATGTAAAAATGTAACTTTTTTTAATTGTATAAACGTATTTTATGTCAAAAAATCCATCATTTCAGTTTCGGACTCTCAAAATCCTGTCTAGTCGTTCTTTGTCTGAAAATACTTCGTATTTCCAATCAAAGATGGCAACTGTAGACATGTGATTTTTGACTTTCCCCCAAAAAATTCATATTTTAGCATGTAAATATTTAGTTTAAGCCTAATATCTTTATTTCAACTAATTTTGAATCTTTTACTTTATTTCGTCACAAAAAATGAAAATTATAAAAATATTTTAGTTTATGTATCTTTCATAAATTTAAATAAAAAAATACCCCTCTGTTTCAATTTATGTGAACCCATTTGACTCGGCACGGAGTTTAAGAAAAGAGAGAAGACTTTTAATCTTGTGGTGTAAAATGAGGCACATATATTTTGTGTGGCTATAAATCATTGTGTAAAGGTAAATTGTTTTCAAATAAGGAAAGAGATCATTCTTTTTGGCACGGACTAAAAAGGAAATAAATTCACATAAATTGAAACGGAGGGAGTAGTACTTTATTTTTATATAATCTTGAAAACACAAAAATAGTTTCATGTTTTAATGTAGTTAGTTTAATTAATTAAAATTAATTTTATATTTTTTATAATAAATGATATATTTAGAAGGAAGACTTAATTTTGAGTTGGTTTATCCCATTTTAATCTTATAGTCCATTTTTAGTCTTCGACCCAATAATACCAAACTCATATCACTTAACCTAAAAACTCTCACTATATAACCAAAAATTAAACCTAGACGAAGACGAGCCTAGACCTAACACGCCTAAAATCTCCAGCCGTAGGACTCTAGTCTTCTCCATCACCAAAAACTCACTTGAAGCAACTTCAAATCCCTCCATTAAAAATCACAAAAACAAATCCATGTAAAGAACCCTTCTCGTCGTCAAAGAGGTCACCTCAAACCCAGCAGCAATCAACCCCAAATCAGCTGCAGAATCTGGCTTCATTTCCAGCCCACAAAACACATCAAAACTAAGCCAAAAATCAGTAAAAACGACCACAGATCTGTCTCGAAATCACCCCAAAACACCTTCAAAATCCAGCTCAAAAATAGCCAAAGACAAACTCAAAACCTGCCGGAGTTTAGTCGAATTTTTCTGAGTCGACTTCGAGTTTTTCCGGCATCCGGCGAGTGGGTATTGACAGAGATTCGATCGAAGAGGTCTGTTCAAGATATGGCTAGTAGCTATTGATTTTTGTATGTGAAGTTTCATTATAAATTGAAGAAAGTGTCATGTTGAGCTTTTTCTATGGCAAGAAATAATGAAGCTACTGCCAACGAGTCCAAGAATGATTTTAAGTTTTCAGCTAATGAGTAAGTGCTTGCTTTAGTTCTCTTCTGGGCGCAATTCAAGAAACGTGAATGGCCCTTGAGATGAAGATTTCATGAATGAACTACTCTTTGGATTCGGTAGAAAAATATTGGGATCTTATGACTATGGACACACCCATAAAGTTTTGATTGAGATTCGTTTTTTTTTTTCATTTTTTCTTTTTGTGATTTTGTTTGAATGCTTTCTGTCCCAAAAGGAACATTATTATTTGGTCATGAAAAATATTTTGTACTATGAATAAATATCATGTACGGCAGAATGAAATGGTTGAGTAAATGAATTCACATTGAATATTTAGATTAATTGAATTTTTTGGGGGTCGTAGATCTACAAAAACAAAAAAGAAAGAAAGTGGTTTTGGTTATTCCAGGGGATATGAAACACTCTATGTATAACTTTCTTTTATGATACAGTTATTATTTGTGAATTATGTATAAATTTTTTTTCCACTTTTTCATACTTCTTGAAATCATCTCTGGTTATAAATTTTAGTACTTTTAGTTCTTAGAAAATTGAGGTTTTAGGGTTTTAGGTCGTAGGGTTCAGGGTTTAGGGCGCGAATAATAAATAATTGTGACTATGGGTACGGTTTCCGTGGCATAGTCGTGATACCTAATCCCTAATTCGGGTGTGCATTTCATGTGACCCGACCACAACTTTGAATAATAATAAAATAAACATGTCGCAAATCGCGGGTGCATTTCATGTAGCGCGAAGTGTACGACAATCGTGACTTGTTCCAGAGAACAAATCCATAAATAAATAAAAGCGGTTATAAGGTTAAAAATGCACAATAGGTTTAAAACATGTAATTAATTAGATAATTAGGCTAATATTAATAATTTAAGTGACCGTACTAGAATCACGAAACTCGGGAATGCCTAATACCTTCTTCCGGGTTAACAGAATTTTTTACCCGAATTTCTGTATTCGCGGACCATAAATAAGAGTCAACTTTCTCGATTCGGGATTTTAAACCGGTGACTTGGGACACAATAAATTATCCTAAGTGGCGACTCTGATTCTAATTATTAATTCTGTTTCGATTGTCACTTTAATTGGAAGAAACTCCCCTATACCGCCTTTCGGGGGTAAAAAGGAGGTGTGACACGAACCTTCGGAAAGCTCAAAAAAACATCAAAATACTAAAATCACATCGGATTCAAGCCTAAAAATTCCAAAAACTTCCAAATTTCACTTTCGATCAAAAGGTCTATTAAACATCGTCCGAATGACCTGAAATTTTGGACACGCGTCACAAATGATACAACGGACCTACTCTAACTTCCGGAATTCCATTCTGACCCCTATATCAAAATCTCCTTTATCAACCGGCAAACGCCAAAATCCTAATTTCGTCAATTCAAGCCTAAACCTTCCACAGACCTCCAAAATACATTTCGATAACACTCCTAAGTCTCAAATTACCTGACGGAGCTAACCAACTCATAAAAATTCCAATCCGAGATCATATATTAACAATTCAAAACTTGGTCAAACCCTTCAAATTTTAAGCTTCAGACTGAGAAGTGTACTTCCAAATTTATTCTAATTATCTTGAAAATCAACACCGACGATTTACATAAGTCATAATACATTACACGGGGCTAGCCATGCCCGAGAACTAGTGAGCGAAGTGAATAAGCTCAAAACGGCCGGTCGGATCGTTACATAGCCTTAACATACCTCGATTAGGAAAAAATCTGTGTGATATTATTGCTTGAATTCTTGTTGAAGAAATATCACATTACTAATTTGTCTACCATTTTATGAAGAAGAACAAGCCATTTTAGTAAGCGTTATCTGGGAGTAGAGATTTTGAGGCAAATGTCTTTATATTTATCATACTTTCTCACTGTTCACCGGAAAAGGCCAGTTCTTATACCTACACATTCTAATTAGAAGTTTTGAAATATTACTTTAGCCATTTCTTATCCAAAAAGAAAGAAAATAAGAGGAAGAAGTTGAAAAGAGGGATAGAAATGACAATGGTCAAGTGTGGTCTAGCATCTCTATCACAACTTCTGCGCACGACTTGAGTTCTAATAGTGAAATTTAATTCAATCTCTACTTTTCTAAACTAGCATCTTTTCTCTTTACACGTGTTAAAGAACTCCAAGAGCATTTTTTTATATTCACGTAATATAGGTTAGATTCCTATTAAAATTGTAAGTGATGACTTAGGTATCAACCCTCTTAAAGTGCCATCTTACAAATTTTCATTTAAAAGTCATCTAATGACTATTATAAGGCTGCCACGTTCGGGGGTCTAGACTTATCCAAAATTTTATAATTAACTAACTAATATTCTACAAAAATTATTAATTAACCAATTATTCACATAATTAAAAATTATTTTAAACTACTTAAAATACTACTTACTTTTAAAACACTTTATATAACTTAATATCATGGTCATATGATATCATATAAAATAAATACATACACTATTATTTCATTATCCATGTAAAAATACATATATTTTCTCAACTTATAAGTTTTCTAATCTCA
Source organism: Nicotiana sylvestris (assembly GCF_000393655.2). Taxonomy (NCBI): domain Eukaryota; kingdom Viridiplantae; phylum Streptophyta; class Magnoliopsida; order Solanales; family Solanaceae; genus Nicotiana; species Nicotiana sylvestris. The sequence continues at coordinate 126,810,058 of NC_091063.1, forward strand.
TATAAAGAGTAAAATTTTTGTACTCTTAACTCTTAAAATGGTAAAAAGATAATCTTCTTTTCTTGTGAGAAAATAATTTCTATCTTTACAATAAAGAAAATCTCATAAACATTCTCATAATTTTTGTATAATTGAAAATAGTAATATTAATAACTATATAAAATCATTTTTTTTCAACTGTTTTATAAAAAATGTTCCACTCAAAATACCATATCAATATATATATATATATATAATGGTATCAAAGTTGTTAAACTTACGAGGTCTTAGAATAACATAGTCACAAATCATTTATAACCTCATGAATGGTCTTAATCCCTTCAAGCTCATATGGATTACTACGACTCATCCTAATATGAAAGTACGGGATGTAACAGTGTGAAATCCGGGTCGTAACAAGTTGGTATAAGAGTTTTAGGTTGCTTAGGTCTCACAATTCATGGACAAACTTAGTAGAGTCTGAGGGATTGATACGGAGACGTCTGTGTTTATTCCCCAGAGGCTACAGAGTTAGGAAAAACTTCACATCTATTCTTTCCTGTCTTGCGACTTGATTTCTCAATGCTAATTGAACTTCCACTCTGTTCTTTCATAGACGGTGAGGACACGTACCGCTTCATCAGCTGACCAGCAGTCCGAGCCCCCAGTAGCAGCTCCTGCGAGGGGCAAAGGCTAAGGCCGTGCTATGGGCAGAGGCAGAGCTCAGCCTAGAGCTCGAGCAGCAGCACCAGCGGCGGAGCCTTAGGTTGAGTTTGATGATGAGGTTCCAGCCCAGATAGTTCCAGCAGTACCAGCTCAGGTCCCAGAGGGGTTCATCGCCACCCCGGTACTTCAGGATTTTCTGGTTCGACTAGTGGGCCTTATGGAGAGTGTTGCCCAGGCAGGCTTATTTTCTGTAGCACCACCCGTCTCTCAGGCTGGGGAAGAAGCCCAGACTCCTGCTACTCGCACTTCGGAGTAGATGACTCCCCAGTTTCAAACTCCAGCAGCTCAACTAGTTAGGGTAGTTCAGCTGGGTGTTGTGGCACAGACCGGTGAGGGGCTAGCTATATCTGCTGATGCCTTGTTGAGGTTGGACATGTTTACCAAGCGTTTTACTACTACTTTTGGTGGTACATCTTCTGAGGATCCCCAGGATTATTTGGACAGCTGTCATGAGGTTTTACAGAACATGAGGATAGTGGAGACTAATGGGGTCGACTTTGCTGCTTTTCGTCTGTCTGGATCCGCCAAGACTTGGTGGAGGGATTATTGTTTGGCTAGGCCAGCAGGGTCACTGGCTTTAACTTGGGATCAATTCTCTCAGCTATTTCTGGAGAAGTTTCTTCCTATCACTCAAAGGGAGAACTATCGGAGGCAGTTTGAGCGTCTCAACCAGGGTTCGATGACTGTCACTCAGTGCGAGACCAAATTTATTGACTTGACCCGTCATGCACTTCTTATACTTCCCACTGAGAGAGAGAGAAAGTGAGGAGGTTCATTGAAGGACTCATCCAACCTATTTGATTGCAGATGGCTAAAGAGACGGGGAGCGAGATTTCTTTTCAGGATGCAACCAATGTAGCCAGGAGAGTTGAGATGGTTCTATCACATGGGAGTGGTCAGGGGCCTAACAAGAGGCCTCGTCATTCGCGGCGGTTCAGTGGTGCCTCATCTAGAGGCATAGATTTTTTTCGTAGGGGCCATCCTTCCAGGCCGTTTCATTTAGCACTTTAGGCTTCTTACGGTGCGTTAGGTGGCCGTGGTTCTCATATGTATTATTCTGATCAGTTGCCCTATAGTGCACCACCAGCTCCTACCAGTGCACATCCACTCCAGAACTTTTAGGGTCGTTAGCCCCAGCAGCCGAGAGCTTGTTATAATTGTGGTGAAATGAGGCATATTGTTAAATTTTGCCCTCGAGCACTGAGTAGCTCTCAGCATCAGGGTTCCCGTGCCATGGTTCAGGCACCGAGTGTTCCACCGCCCACTCAGCCAGTTAGGGGTGGGGGTAAAGGTGTTAGAGGTGGAGGTCAGGCCACTAGAGGTGGAGGCCAGCCAGCAGGAGGCCGTCCCAGAGATGTAGTTCAGAGTGATGGGGCCAAGCCTCGATGTTATGCTCTTCCAGCCAGGCCTGAGGCTGAGGCCTCCGACGCAGTTATCACAGGTATTGTTCTGGTTTGTAGTAGAGATGTTTCAGTTCTATTTGATCCAGGATTTACATACTCATATGTGTCATCTTATTTTGCACTATATTTGGTCATGCCTAGTGATTCCTTGAGTGCTCCTGTATATGTGTCTACACCGGTGGATGATTCTATTGTGGTAGATCATGTCCATCGTTTATGTATATTTATGATTGGGGGTCTTGAGACCCGAGTAGATCTATTACTTTTGGATATGGTTGATTTTGATGTCATATTGGGGATGGACTGGTTATCACCTTACACGCTATCTTGGACTGTCATGCCAAGATTGTGACCTTAGCCTTGCCGGGTTTACCTCGTTTAGAGTGGAGAGGGACTCCTGGTCATTCCACCCGTAGGGTTATCTCATATATAAAGGCCCAGCGTATGGTTACCACAATCTCGTGATTCTAGTGCCGTGATTCCTTCTATGGATTTTGTGCCTGTTGTTCATGAGTTTCCTGAGGTATTTTCTTCAGACCTGCCGGGTATTCCACCCGACAGGAATATTGACTTTTGTATTGATTTGGCTCCGGGCACTCAACCTATTTCTATCCTGCCATATCGTATAGCCCCGACATAATTGAAAGAACAGTTGCAAGACCTGCTTGATAAAGGCTTTATTAGACCTAGTGTCTTGCCTTGGGGTGCGCCGGTGTTGTTTGTCAAGAAGAAGGACAAATCGATGAGGATGTGTATAGATTATCGACAGTTGAACAAGGTCACAATCAAGAACATGTATCCATTGTAGAGGATTGATAATTTGTTTGATCAGCTTCAGGGTGCCAAGGTATTTTCGAAGACTGATTTGAGATCTGGCTACCAACAGCTGAGGATTAGAGCATCTGATGTCCCTAAAACAGCTTTCCGCACTTGGTACAAGCATTATGAGTTCTTGGGGATGTCATTCGGGTTGACAAATGCCCTAGCAGTTTTCATGGATTCGATGAACCGTGTGTTCAAGCCTTACTTGGATTCTTTCGTGATAGTCTTCATTGATGATATTTTGATCTATTCTCACAGCTGGGAGGAGCATGAGCAGCATATGAGAGTGGTTCTTCAGACTTTGAGAGACAATCAGTTATATGCTAAGTTTTCGAAATGTGAGTTCTGGTTGAGTTCAGTTGCATTCTTGGGTCACGTTGTATCAGCCGAAGGCATTTAGGTGGATCCAAAAAAGATAGAGGCAGTCAAGGACTGGCCTAGACCCACATTAGCAATAAAGATCTAGAGTTTCTTGGGTTTGGCAGGCTATTACTGTTGATTTGTGGAGGAGTTTTCATCTATAGCAGCCCCGATGACCAGGTTGACCTAGAAGGGTGCCCAGTTCAGGTGGCCGGACGAGTGTGAGTCGAACTTTCAGAAGCTCAAGATAGCTTTTACTACGTCGTTGGTGTTGGTATTGCCTACAAATTCAGGGCCATATACAATGTATTGTAATGCATCTCGTATTGAACTTGGTGCGATGTTTATGCAAGATGGCAAGGTCATTGCATATGCATTGCGACAATTGAAGATTCATGAGAAGAATTATCCAGTTCATGTTTGGACTTAGCAGCCATTGTTCATGCGCTGAAGATTTGGAGGCACTATTTATATGGCATGTCATGTGAGGTGTTCACGGATCACAAGAGTCTACAGTACTTGTTCAAGTAGAAGGAGCTAAATTTGAGGCAGAGAAGGTGGATGGAACTATTGAAAGACTATGATATTACCATCTTATATCATCCCGGGAAGCCCAAGGTAGTGCCCGATGCTTTGAGTAGAAAGTCAGTCAGCATGGGCAGTCTTGCATATATTTCGGTCATTGAGAGACCGTTTGCTTTGGATGTTCAGGCTTTAGCTAATCAGTTCGTGAGGTTGAATGTTTTTTAGCCCAACCGTGTGTTAGCTTGCACACTCGCTCGTTCTTTATTATTTGAGCGTATCCGAGATCGGCAGTGTGATGATCCTCATTTGTATGTCCTTAGGGACACAGTGCGGCACGGTGATGCCAAGCAGGTTACATTAGGAGATGATGGAGTTTTGAGGATGCAGGGTCGAGTTTGTATGCCTAATGTGGATAGACTTTGAGAGTTGATTTTAGAGGATGCCCATAGTTCCTGGTACTCTATTCATCCGGGCGCCGCTAAGATGTATCAGGACTTGCGACAACATTATTGGTAGAGGAGGATAAAGAAGGATAGTGTTACATACTTGGCTCGGTGTTTGAATTGTCAACAGGTAAAGTACGAGCATTAGAGACCTTGTGGTTTGTTCCAGAAGATTGAGATTCCTAAGTGGAAGTGGGAGTGTATCACTATGGACTTCGTTGTTGGACTCCTACGTACTCAGAGGAAGTTCGATGCAGTGTGGCTTATTGTCGATAGGCTGACCAAGTCAGCACATTTCATTCCTATGGCACTTTCCTATTCTTCTAAGAGGTTAGCCGAGATCTATATCTGAGAGATTATTTGTCTTCATGGTGTGCCCGTGTCCATCATTTTTGACCGAGGTACACAGTTTACCTCACATTTTTGGAGGGCAGTTCAGCATGAGTTGGGCATACGGGTCGAGTTGAGTACAACATTTCATTCTCAGACGGACGGGTAGTTCGAGCGTACTATTCAGATTTTGGAGGATATGCTCCGAGCTTGTGTTATTGACTTTGGAGGCTCTTTGGATCATTTCTTGCCTTTAGCGGAGTTTGCCTGCAACAACAGCTACCAGTCGAGCATCCAGATGGCTCCCTATGATGCTTTATATGGCAGGCGGTGTCGATCGCCGGTTGGGTGGTTTGAGTCGGGAGAGGCTTGGTTGTTGGGTACGGATCTAGTACAGGATGCCTTAGATAAGGTTAAGATCATTCAGGATAGGCTTCGTACAGCTCAGTCTAGGCAAAAGAGTTATGCCAACCATAAGGTTCGTGATGTGGCATTCATGGTCGGCGAGCGGGTATTGCTTCAGGTGTCGCCTATGAAGGGCGTGATGAGATTTGGAAAGAAGGGCAAGCTAAGACCTAGATTCATTGCTCCTTTTGATATTCTCGATCGAGTGGGAGAGATGGGTTACAGACTTGCGTTGCCATCGAGTTTATCAGTCGTGCACTCAGTGTTTCATGTATCTATGCTTCGGAAGTATCACGGCAATTCATCCCACGTGTTAGACTTCAGCACAGTCCAATTGGACAAGGATTTGTCCTATGAGGAAGAGCCAATAGCTATTCTAGATCGGAAGCTTCGTCAGTTGAGATCAAAGAGTTTTCTTTCGGTTCATGTTTAGTGGAGGGGTCAGCTTGTTAGGGCAGCGACCTGGGAGTCCGAGTCTGATATGTGGAGCCGAAGAAACATCGCAATTGCGAAGATGGGCTGGGCAGAGAGACCTTCGCATTTGCGAAGCTCAATGTTGCAAATGCGACCTCAGCAGGTACCGCAATTGCGAACGGTAGTTCGCATTTGGGAAGAAAGCAGGGCAGGCCTACCTTCGCATTTGCGAAGCCTAGGCTGCACTTGCAAGTTCGCATTTGCGAACCTGACATTACAAATGCGATATCTGCACCTGTACAAATTATAACTTAGACGAAATTTCTTTGTTTTTCAAACTCTCTCAAACCCTAAGCTCTTTTGGGCGATTTTCCAAAGAAAAGTTCTTCTCGAAATTATTAGTAAGTCATTTCTAACTCATTTTCTTCAATCTATAACATCATTTTACATGATTTCAATTCAAAATCAAGGGGCTTCATGGGGAAATTGAATGTTTTTGGGTAGAACTTAGGATTTTTAAATTTTGGGGATTTGGACCTCGATTTGAGGTCTTATTTCAAAACAAATTATATATGAGTTTGTGGGTAAATGGGTGATCGGGTTTTGATTCGAACCTCGGGTTTTGACCAAGCAGGCCCGGGGTCAATTTTTGACTTTTTGGAAAAATCATTAGAAAACCTATTTTCATGCATTAGAATTGGTTTATTTAGCATTTATTAATATCGTTAAGTAAATTGTGTCTAGATACAAGCGGGTTGGTGGTAGAATCAAGAGGTAATGCGGTAGTTGAGGCTTGATTGTGTTCGTGGTATTGATATAAGTGTTTGGTCTAACCTTAGCTTGAGGGAATAAGAGTTGTAGTCTTATTTGCTGTGTGTTAATTGTTGAGTACGACGTATATGTGTGGTGATGAGTATCTATACATTAGTGTCAAACATGCCCGTGAGTTTTATACTATGATTGTTGTGACCCGGTTATGTATTGTTAATGCTTAATATGATGATTTCTAATGTTGAACAAGGCTCATGGAAGTATTCTTGGTAATTGAATACTGTAGAGCATTGGCTCAAGTTGAGAATTGTGTTGTGAAGTAATTGTGGAAAAGAGAAGAGGTTTATGATATTATTTCCCTTGCCGGGATGTTATTGCTTATGATATTGTTTCCCTTGCCGGGATGTTATTGCTTATGATATTGCTTCCCTTGCCGGGATATTATTGTTATACTATTGTTCCCTTACCGGATTTTTATTGTGATTTTATTGATTCCCTTGCCCGAATTACTTTGTGATTGTTGCTAGGGTAAAGAAGAGTGTCGAAGTACGAAAGGTGATGCCGTGCATGATATTTGTGAGTGAGTGTTAATGCACAAAGGGTGATGCCGTGACGATATTGTAAATGTAAAAGCACGAAGGGTGATGTTGTGCTACGATATGAGTGATAATGCACGAAGGATAATGTCGTGCCATGATTATGTGAGGTAAATGCACGAAGGGTGATGCCGTGCCGAATATATTGATTCTTATGGTGAGAACGAGAGTAAAAGCATGAAGGGTGATGTCATGCACTTGTTATTGTTCTCCTTATTCTTGCTTATAGTTGAATTTTGGTGTTTCGTATGCTTCCTTACTGAATTTCTGTTTGTACATGATATTCCCCGCAACATGTTTCCCCTTCCCATCTTTAAATGCCAGTTTCTGTTATTATTACTTGTCGTATATGATTTAGTTGCATAGGTTTATTTGGTAGTCTTGTCCTAGACTCGTCATTACTTCGTCGAGGTTATGCTCGACACTTACCAGCACATGGGGTCGGTTGTGCTGATGCTATACTTTGCACTATGTGCAGATCCCGATTCTGGAGCATTTGGACTATAGAGAGGTTGTTGCTTTCAGTCCAGAGGAGACTTGAGGTAGTCATGCAGACGTCCACAAGCCTTGGCGTCCCCTTCTATTTGTTCCATTGTGTTTTTATGTATTTCAGAGATAGATTTGTATTTTTTATTCAGACCACTGTTTGTAGTATCCGTAGAGGGTCCGTGACATTGTGACACCAATTCTGGGTAGAGTTGTATGTTGGATTCTGTATTAGTATTTGGTTAAACTATTAGACTTCGTCTTCCGCATTTTTGTTTATTATGATTATGCCTTTATTGATCACATATTAATTCGCAACTGTAAAAAAGTTAAGGAAAAAGGGTGATAAAATCTGTAATACTCGGCTTGCCTAGATTTCACGAGTAGGCGCCATCACGACTCATGAGGGTGGAAAATCTGGGTCGTGACAGCTATGGCGTTATATACGCACCACTACCTGATCAGTTGGTATACATTGATGATTTTACCCATAGTGGTCGAGATGATATGATGGGACGCCCTTAGAGGTTTGATGATGTTATGAACACCATGTACCTATGCACGACATGACAATCATACGCATATGCATGACATTATAATTATTTCATGATTTACAGAATTATCCAGACATATAGGTTGAGTCATTTACTTTATATTTCTTCCATGTCTGTTATGTACTTATTTACGTGCCTTACATACTCGGTACATTATTCGTACTGACGTCCCTTTTGCCTAGGGACGTTGCGTTTCATGCCTACAGGTCCCGATAGACAGGTTGAGAGCCCTCCAAGTAGGCAATCAGCTCACGGAAGATGTTGGTGCGCTCCATTTGCTTCGGAGTTGCTTGTTTGGTTAATATGATTTAGACGTGTATTGTTTGGTATGACGAGACTCTGTCCCGACCTTTGTGAAGATTATGTATTCTTAGAGGCTTGTAGATAGATGGCATGTACATAAAAGATTATTTGTCCTTGTCGGCCTATGTTTAGTATACGAGTGGTTATTTTTTTCCTTATAGGCTCGTACGTCATATGTATAAGTTTGGATTATATGTTGGATCGTCCAATGTCGAGTATTTGTCCATGTTCTATTGTATTTATCTCACGACAACCTCTCAGGTTCATTTACCTATGATAATATGATACGAAAGATACGCTACGTAGGTACTCGATTGAGTAAGGTACCGGGTGCCCGTCGCGACCCATCGGTTTGGGTTGTTACAAAAGTGTTATCAGAGTAGTTTTGTCCTAGGGAGTCTACAAGCTATGTCTAGTAGAGTCTTGTTTATGGGTGTGTCGTGCACCACGCTTATAAGCAGGAGACTACATGGCATTTAGGATTCTCACTCTTTCTTCTTATTCTAGATCGTGTGGTAGAGCTCAATTGTAAGAACTCAATTTCTTAAACTCTATCTTATTCATAATACGACGATGATTACATTTAGAAAGACGATTGGTAAGAGATATAGCTGTGGAAGAGTTGAGTCAGAGGAACTCGATTTTTGCATCATGCTTATGATGGATAAATGTGAGCTATTCGGCAGATCATGTGTATACTAAGATGTGCAAGCTTCTTAATAAGAATGTCTAAGGCAAGAATGCCTATCCACTAGGGTGAAAGCAATGAAAGAATCAGAGGGTACAAGTTTCAATAAGTAAAAGAAGCAAGGTGAAGAGGGGTACGAGGTACATAGTTAGTAGAGATGAACATTATCTACAATTCAAGCAGAGAAGTATAAGCATTTTTGAGTTACCTTCAACAATAATAGATGTATGTACAATCATCCACACCAATCTCGATTATGCAGTATGTGAGCTAACAGATATGGTTTAAGAGAAGGACGTGATACCAGGATCCTATTGGGGTTAGAATAACCCAAATGGTTAATGGATTGTTTGCGTTAGTTGACATTTCTTAAGGGTATTGTAAATGTGCTAATAGATCTCCTTGTGAGACACTTAGATGGTACACTCTAAAATAGTACAGCTAGATATGAGTACTACAAAGATAGGCACCGGAAGTCTTGAAGGGATAAATATTACCTTAGTGTGGCTCCCATCCTTGGTAGAAAGAGAATGTTAGGCAATTCGATGAACCAATGGATGGAGTAAGAGGGGCCAAAAGCAAAAGAATGTGATGTTCGAGTTTTTAGAATAAAGTAATAGACAGAAATGTTAGTAGGAAAATAAGAAGAGAGTTAATGAAGCAATATGAGTAAAATGTGGTACATGGATGACAACGGTAGATCAAAAAAATGATAGTATTACAAAGTCTATAGTCAAGTGAAGGGAAAAACAAGAGGTGACAGGCCTTGAGACATCAAAATAGTATAGGCCATAAAGTCATATCCTCATGTTGAAAAATAAGTTTGTGACTCCAACGTAACTACCGAAAGGAAAAAATAAACCCCCAGGATAATAGAAATTAGTATGGGCTGGTGAACAAGATAAACTAAACATAAATTAGGGACTGAGTGATTTGATAATAGTCGGCATCATGAGAATTCCAGATTTTGTTCTGGCGATAGTATAATGGACAACAGAAGAAGATTCAGGAGAAATTCAGAGAATGGTCATTCAGGAAGACGCTTCCCTAAAGCAAGCAATATGAGCAAAGTTAAGCTCAAAGGACTGTATGTTTTAGTTACACTATGTGCCACCATCACAAGTAAGAAATTTTGTTATCTTCGGTATAAAAGGATTACCGGAAGGAGAGTAAGGGTCATCTAAGGTATGAAAGGACGCTGAAGATGAAGAGGTAAAACATCTATAGGTAGGTTGTTGTAGCTCCAACTCTCAGTACTCCCCTAAAGGGGGTAATATGGTGTGATGTGGCGTTAAGTAAGAATTAAGTGATTCTAGTAATTATGGAATGGTAAAGGAAGAATGTGATAAAAATGAGATTGCACTTATTCAAACCCTATAGATATGTTACGATTCCAGAACATTATGCAAACACAATGTCAAGGAAAGGAAGTAAGCGTCCCTGCCCGAGATGTTATTGATAGATAAAGAGCCAGTGCGTGACGTAAGTTAACATAAAGGAAATAACCCAAGAATGATTACAAGAAACATTGATATAAGAATGGGCCAATGAGTAATTAGTAATTGGTTCGGGAAGAGCCTAGTTACGGCTAAACAGGAAGTTAAAAACGAGTCAACAGATCGTGCAAGATAAATGTAGTAAACCCTAATATGGAGAATTCAGCCTCACTGTCATGTCATTATAATACTTGAGATATATTCAAATAGGAATCGAGGTAGTTAAAAGTATCGTATGAGTGTTACTGAGATAAAAGAAAGTGCCACTAGAAAGACAATCAAATATCAGTTCAGAAGCACCCTACAAGCACAAGGGTGAGGAGGTAAGTAACTACGGATAATTGTAGGTGAGGAAGGACATCAACAATTTTATTTGTATATGATGTAATAAGCTCGTAGCTTTACAAGAGTCAGAGGGTCCTCCCTAAGTACTACAATGAAAGAATAGTTGAGGAATAAGAAAGAAGGTTCAACCTAAGCACAATGACCTAAAGAGGAAATGGTCTTATAATAACAATTTCACAACAACATTGTACATCCTCCATAAGAAAGAGGAACCTACCGTGGCTAGTGAACGGAAAGTAAAATATAAAACAATATTCGAAGATCATATGAGTTGTACGAAAATTCCAGCATGCATGAGAGCTAAGATAAGCTAAGTATGCACCCAACATGGGGAAGAAAGATCAGGAAAGGTAATGACTTACATTTAAAGAAAGTTGAGAAGGAATGAGAGGAATTATTCGATCAATGATCCAGAGATAATTACATTATGAATGTACCTAAGATTTCGGGATATTATGCAGCATATATGATTGGCAATAATATAGCCGTAGAAGACTTTGGTATAAGTCAAAAAGAAATAATTGAGTCTAGGTTATAGACAAAGGATTGAATTGCTAAAGGATTGTATCATGGATATTCCATAGAGCCATGAAAGGCTAAAAAGTAATAACTAACACCATGAGCCGCAGATCGGAAGATAGCTTAAGCCTATATAAAGGTTGATTAAAGGGAAGGGGAAACTAAAGAGTTATACCAACTATGTAAATCAGGAATTCGATTATTGAACCTAGAAATTATAGAAATCGTGATTGAGAATATTGCAAGATCACTCTTAATATCATAGGTACAAGAGAGGAAGTACAACAACTATATTCTATAAGAGCCCTACGATAAAGCCAGTTGGAAAAGTACAGGCATTATAAAAAGCCAGTACGAAACTCCCACCGGATTGTGTATGCACAGTGTAATAATAAGAGCTTCAAGTTATGGCGGTGAATTATACCTATGTAAAAGAGAGGTCATGAAAGAGATAGAAGATATGATGCGAGATTTTAAGGCAAATGTAATCAACGTACGCGATACTCAAAGGAAGAAGATCATTAATAGTCCATTCCTCAGATAAAAGACTAAAAGCACGAGGATTCAATATCTAGGAATAATAGCGACATCGTCAGTACCATATCTTCCAGCCTATGGCCTAGGTATCAAAAAGTCTTACTAAAAGAATAAAAAAGAGTTAGAGACGATGTGATGCCTCGTTTGACGTTCCAAAATGACATAAGAAAATCTATGATGCAAGCAAGTTGAAAGGTTTCAAGTAATATAAATAGAGGTGTAGGTCGCAAACTATTGTATGGTGAAGCGACAAGGTACTAAAAGACAGGAGTAAGGATAAGAATAGGCGAGTGAGGAAGTAACAAAATGGATAAGTCCTCAGGATTAAGGCCATGAAAACAAGAAGAGCATATGATTTCTCTAAATCATACAAAGCTCACTATACCCTGAATGAACTCAAAGGAGTCTAAGACTAATAACATTTAGAAGAGATAGAATGATGCCCTGTTAATAGAATGAGGTTGTAATTGTCATAGACAAAGGATGGCATTTGGGCCTTCGATTGAGTAATGATCTGACGAAGAAAAAGAAAGGGATCTCATGAATTGGACATGATTAAAATACCCACGCAAGGTGAATCACATTGGGATGATGTGAGATACGGTTATGAAAGCATGGTATCGCCCCAGGTGGATCAATCTAATCATTTCAGATGTTCCCCAATAAAACGTGAATCCTAGCGGCAGTATTACATAAAAGGTTAAGTTATCAGGGGCGGATTATGGATCAAAATTGAGGTGAATCAATAATAGATGGATAAAAGTTATAAAATTTGAGAGGAGATTAGGCCGTCATTCTTAAGATGAACAGTAATGTGGAAGCATTAGAGGACATAGATTTATATATATAGGATAAGCAATGAAAGTAACCTGGAATTTGGTAGCAGACCTCAGTAACGAGAAATCGACGTAAGAGTTATGGTATAATATGACCTACGTAGATGCAGTAAAGTCATATAAATGGATAACCAGGTCCATGAACAAGATGTAGCAATATTCATAATTTCAACAAAGTACCGAGCAAAGAACTTTAGTATACCTACAAATGCCCAAAGGGAATTTTATCAAGCTCTCTATGTATTTGCAAAGTGAGGTCTAGAGATTTTTTTTAAACCCCTCCCAAATTAGGAGGATCTACAGTATTTTCACACTTCTCTTCCATGGTGACTCGAACCCAGGACCTAACGGTCGTAGGTGGAGGTGCTTTTATCAACTGAGCAAGCCTCACTTGTTAGGTCTAGAGATTGGCTAGGAGCTAGAGCAAAAAAAGTGAGGAAAGAAGAGTTGCATAGGCGCACTTACAAGGTCAGAGTCATACAGGCTGCATAATAGAAGGTAGCAACAGTTACGAGATTGGAAAGATTTTGACCACAAGTCGTGGTATGAGAAAGAGGACTAAAGGGGGCAATGCCCTAGCCTTTAGACTTATTCACAGAATAGTTGCCTAGATGGAAAGTGGAGTACTAAAGTATTCGCAAGAGCTATGGGATATGAGAATGATAAGCGCATCAGTCAACATTCGAGGACAAATGTTCCAAAGGGGGGAATGATGTTAGACCCCATATTTTCGTGCATGAAAATACACCATAAATAAAATAATTAATGAGAGTTCGGAAGTGATATGTTATGTCCTGCATTTTTGTACGTTGATGTTTCGTCGTAAGTTAATCGACGTAAGCTCGGGAATGAGATTATTTAGGAATTATAAGTATTATTCTTTTTCAAACAAGTAATACGTAGATTCATGAAGGTGAAAGAGTAAGCAAATCAAAGAAAATGAATTTCGTCAAAGTATGACATTTTGGGATAAAATACGGTCTGAGCTAAAATACCCGGTACTTATAGACTAGTACCATACATGGTACCACATGGCCATGATAGTAAGGTGTATAAAGTATATTAAAATTGAGTAGTATTTTAAGTAAGTTGAGATAATTCTTAATTATGTGGGTAATTAGTTAATTATTAGATAATGTAATTTTACCTAATTAATTAAAGATTACTAGATAAAAATTTAACCCCCAACAAGGGAGTTATGTGGCATCCACCAACCTTATGACTCTTAACTTATGGTAGAGTAAGGTGGCAAGATCTAAATCATTTGGATTATGTGGTAGATGGACAAAACATATCTCTAACTTCCATAAAATCATGGACAAAACATATCTCTAACTTAAGAGATACGGTTGGATAAGAAACGTGAATCACATCTCTTTCCAAAGGCATCTAATGAGGATTCAACGTAAATGTTATATGTTACAATCGAAATTCATGTGAGCAACGCCTCAGGACCTTCAACAATTTAAATTAACGTGAGATTTTGCAACTTTAAGGAAGTACGGGGTAATCTTTCTCAAGAGAATTGACTCAGGTATGTTAAGTTCATCCCTTCTTTCTTTTTGGCATGATCCGTACGATACAAACGAAACGAGAAAATGCAAAACTTCCATAAATAACTTTATCCATAAAAGTATTAGAGGTGCCTATATTCTTGAATTCCCATGTGTCCTATTATTTTATCATCTGTTCATGGGTCTCAAAAAAATACGTAAGCTGGTAAAGTTTATTTCATGATATTAATTAGAAGCATAATGGTCTTATGACGTACTGAGAGATTTTATTAACATATTTCATATGTATTTCATGCATTTATACATGCACATTGACCCATGACCAGATGACGTTATATACGAGTACATATATGTGTATATATTCACATATATATATATATATATATATATATATATATATGGGATATGGGATATGGGAAAGGTTATGGCATTATATACGCACCACCACCTGATCAGTTGGTATACATTGATGATTTTGCCTACAGTAGCCGAGATGATATGATAGGATGCCCTCAGAGGCTTGATGATGTTATGAACACATGTACCTATGCACGACATGATATTCATACGCATATGCATGATACTATAATTATTTCATGATTTACAAAATTATCCAGACATACAGGTTGAGTCATTTACTCTATATTTCTTCCATGTATGTTATGTACTTATTTATATGCCTTACATACTTGGTATATTATTTGTACTGACGTCCCTTTTGCCTGGGGATGCTACGTTTCATCCCCGCAAGTTCCGATAGACAGGTCGAGAGCCCTCCAAGTAGGCAATCAGCTCAGTGGAAGATGTTGGTGCGCTTCATTTGCTTCGGAGTTGCTTGTTTGGTTTGTATGATTTAAACGTGTATTGTTTTGTATAGCGGGACTCTGTCCCGACCTTTGTGAAAATTATGTATTCTTAGAGACTTGTAGATAGATGTCATGTACATAAAAGATTGTATGGCCTTGTCAGCCTATGTTCAGTATACGCATGGTTATTTTTGCCTTATAGGCCCGTACGTCATATGTATAAGTTTGGATTACATGTTGGATCGTTCAATGTCGAGTATTTCTCCATGTTCTATTGTATTTATCTCACGACAGCCTCTCAGGCTTATTTGCCTATGATAGTATGATACGAAAGATACGCTACGTAGGTACTTGGTTGAGTAAGGTACCTGGTGCCCATCGCGGCCCGTCGGTTTGGGTCGTTACAGTTAGTCTAGAACTTTCCCCGTGTGTGAACCTATCACGACCCAAAATCTCAACCTGTCATGATGGCACCTAATACACTTACTAGGCAAGCCGCTAATCACATAACGTTGTCACACCTCCTTTTTACCACCTGAGAGGTGATATAAGGGAATTTTTCCAATTAAAGTGACATAAATCGAAATGAGATTATTTATTTATTTTTCAGAGTCGCCACTTGGAATAATTTATGGTGTCCCAAGTCACCAGTTTATTTTAAAATCCCAAATCGAAGAAAATTCGACTTTCCTTTTGAAGTCTGCGAACCAGAAATTCTGAATAAGGAATTCTGTTAACCTGAGGGAAGGTGTTAGGCACCCCCGGATTTCGTGGTTCTAAAATGGTCGCTTCAACTATCATAATTAGCCTATTATCTGACTTTAATACATGTTTTAGCCTATGGTATGACTTTAAATTATTAACCGCTTTTTAATTAATTTTAGGAAGAACAACGTTATCTAAAACACGTCTTTGAACCACGCCACATGAAATACACTCGCGGTCTGCGACATATTTTATTTAACGTTATTGAGATTTGGATTTGGGTCACATGAAATGCACACTCGAGTTTAAGAAGATAATTTTAAATTACGCGCCTAAAGCAACTACGCACTTTAAAGTTTGCGAGGGCCATGGAAAATTCACTAATGGCACGCCTCGATTTCTAAAGATTAAAATTAATTAAATAAGGGCCATGAGCTTTGAGATTTTATTTGGCATGACACGCCTCAATTTATTTCAAAAGGTTGTACTCAACTAAAGCAAACTACGGATGTTCATGATTATTCTCCTAAACCTAATTTGAGATCATGTGACAAACTCAAAAAATTTATAGAGATGACTTGTGGATAAATGCGCAAAAGATTAAGCTTAATTTAAAGCTTGCTTGAACCAATGATGCAATAAAGCTTATTAACGTACTGCACTTTTATAGGTATAAAGGTGTTTTGAATTTCCAACAAAGAAGATGGAAAGAAAAATAACTGGATGACATCCAAACTCTTGACTTTGCATTTCAACCAAGATAGAGGAAGTTAAAACCACAAAATAGGAACGGGACAGAAGGTGAAAAGCTCTGTACAAATCTCCAAACAACTTTACAAACAACTTTACGTAACCCACAAGTTCTACGTAGGCTTGAAATTGTATTACTAACATCCAAGTTGAGAAGCCCTTTTTTATTTCTCAAGTGAAATTCCAGTTAAATAAATTAAATCCCACCATGTTTGGCCATCATTTGACCTACTTGAAACTTCTTCAACAGAAAAGTTAAGAAATGTCTATTGCTCGTCAATTTCATAGCAAAGCCAACAAAACATACTTGAGGGATGACAAAAAGTTGAAATAAATACCCCCAATAAATGCCCAAACAACAAGTCCTACCAAATAAAAAAAACACTTTCGTACAAGTACATAGTACCATAAGAAAAATTAGCAAGAAACTGTAATAATTCACGAAAAAAAAACAGAGAAAAGCAATACCCGGAAATGGGAAAATCCAACTTTCCTTTACAGATTCCTCAACTAAGGATCAATAAATTAATCAAAAGATTAGCAGGACTTTTCAGATAAACTATTCATTCCAAATTAACAATCAAGAGCCATTGACCACTTTTAATCAGTCCAATTTCGTTCCAAACTTCCAAAAATGCAGCAGCAATGGAATAAGGA
Organism: Nicotiana sylvestris; assembly: GCF_000393655.2. NCBI lineage: Eukaryota > Viridiplantae > Streptophyta > Magnoliopsida > Solanales > Solanaceae > Nicotiana > Nicotiana sylvestris. The sequence continues at coordinate 126,827,028 of NC_091063.1, forward strand.
ATCCAAAATAAAAAGAGAATATAATCATAAGTACAAAATCAAACAGAACTCATATTTCCTCGTATGCCGTATTTCATTTGTTCATTCACAAATCTGTTCATAGCAAACAACCCAAAGATAAACTCTACTGAAATTTCGCATCAAATTGGCATAATCCAAACTCTTCTTCAACATAAGTGTGTTTTACATTTAAACTTCGGAGAAGTACCTGTAAAAGTTGAGTCTAGAAGCAGAAGAAACCAAATAAAGACCAAACGGGCATATTTGAGCTCAGCAGAGGATCACAGCAACAAACACATCATTTTTACACCAAAGTAATACCCAGAAATCAAAAATGGAAGCCAGCAGCAAATAAACTTGACCAATTGCGGAATTCCCTTTCGCTTTTACTGCTCTTTCGCGAGAATGAGGTGGGAGTGACTGAAAGTCCGTGTGTTTGTATGGGGGAAAGGCACTGGGTTCATCAATGAAAGGGTCCGATTTATTGGTTATGAGCAGAGAAGCTCGTTTCTCTAATCTAAAGGGGAAAGGGGTCTGTTTTCGTTGCTGAAATGAGGGATGAGGAAGAAGGTCCAAGGGCGCCGATAGAGTCTTTCATTTGGAGAGATCCGCCGTTTTTTTTTAGATTTCTCAGGTGTGAGCGATGTCCAAATATCTGATGTTCTCTAGCTCTTAGGTAAAAATGGTGAAAGTTTTTTTTACATCTCTGTTGGAGATGAGGAACGAAGAAGAAGGAACAGGGGAGGGGACTTTTGCGCCGTTTTTGATATATCCCTGCCTCCTTGATTTAGGTCTTAGGGATCTATTTAATATGAAGGGAAACGGGTCGGGCAAGTGTGTTTGGGCTTGGGTCAAGGGAAGTTTTGGATCAAATCTGGGCTGGGTGAGAATTGGCTCAATTTCACAAGACAAACCCTTTTCCAATTCTTTCTTTTATTTTCTAATTTTTCCTTTTCTTTTAATTAAAATCCTACAAATTAAAAATCCTAAATTATCCAAAAGTGTGAAATTAAACCAATTAGCTAATTATAAAAATTTATAAACAATACTTAATTCTAAATTAAAAGAGAAAAATTAATAAACTAAAAATTGAAAGACAAAATGTAACAACGAGCTATATTTTTTGTGATTTTTAAATTTTTATTAAACAAATAATTACTGATTAATTCTAAAAATGTAGTAACAAATCCTAAATGCAATGCAACATATTTTTGTATTTTTCATTAATTAAAAAAAATTAACATGCACAGACAAATGCAAGCAATTAACAAGAAATGCTACAAAATTGCAAACAATGAAAAAATTTATTTTGTTTTGAATTTGTGGGAGTAATTCATATAGGGCAAAAATCACGTGCTCACAAACGTCTAAACAATTGGATGGAATATGCTTTAATAGACTCAACATCAGAAAAATCTCATAAATATACGATAAAAGTAACTGAAACTCTACTACAACCATCCCAAAACCTGGTGTCAACTAGTACATGAGAACTACACATCTCAACACAAAATAAACTCTAGTAAAATTTTCTGAATAGTAGAGCAGTACTGAAGAAAATAAAAGGAAGGAGAATCAAGGTTCGTGGGCATCATAGAAGCTACATCAAAGTCTCCGAGCAAGTACTAGCACCAATCTAGCAATCACCGCATCTAGATGTATTTGAATCTACACACGAAGTGCAGAGTGTAGTATGAGTATAACCGATATAATGTGCTCCATAAGTATCGTAACTAACCTCGACGAGGTACGAGAAGCACGAATTATAGAAGATGCTATCTATAACCTGTACAGTTTCATCATTTTAAGGAGTACAAAACAATAATGAAATCAAGTCATAAAGTACTGAATGAAGCATCTGTGTGTGTATGTGTACAGTTTCTCAATTACTCTACTCTGTCAATGTTCAGCATATAGAGATGATATGTAGATGAATTAGGTAAATAATCACGAAAATTGCAAGTAAAGATAAAATGTAAAATCCAATCAAACACTAGTTAGATTTCCTGAACCCTTCCAATTCCATACCAAACCACTGATCAGATTTCCTCAATATATGCATGTACACCATTAAGAGAGAAACATGAGAGGGTGACCCTAGGGGGATGGATCTATATCCACACGCAAGCATCGCCGATTCAACGTGCTACTAGCCCGGCATAGTCACATGCTCAATATCATAATTCGTCGGGCATGGTCACAGGCATAACAGTACAATCTGTCTGGCATGGTCACGGATATAACAACACTAAGGCTGGCATGTGGGCTGGTTTAGCCCGGGCCCGGTCCAGAACCGTAAGCCCATATGGATAGTGGGCCTAAATGGGCCTAACCGTTTAAACCCGGGACCAGGTGGGATGGGCTGCTAATGGATATGAAATCCCTAGAATTGAATGTTAAGCTTTAAGCTATGATGTTTCGCACATTTGTAACATTGTTGCGAACTATTTGAGCCATGTTTCAGGCTACATAGAGGTTAATCCCTGAATGAACTTGATAAAATGCTACTCTGTAATGAAATTGCTGATTTGAGCTATAATAGCAACCTTGCACTTGCCTACACTTTAGCATGTCATTTATACACATCTAGGAGCATCAGAAATGTTATTCATTATTCACATACATGTATTCTTGTTTATTTGCTCCTATGTGATTTGATTGGACGGGGTGCCTATGACCACGCCAGGTGGATTATGTTGTTGCGCCTATGACCACGTCGGGGGGATGGTGTTGTTGCGTCTATGACTACGCCGGCGGATTATGTTGTAAGGGTGTAATATGGGCTAGGCCCGGGCCTAAACTGTCCTAAGTGGGCCCGGGCTTCGTGGGCCTGGCTTAAAAGATCCTAGGCTTCGTATGCTTTTGGTAAGAACCAGACCGGGACCAGGACCACGAACTAATGGTCCCGAGTTAAGTGGGCCAGTCCCGGGCCTATATGGGCCCAACGGTTCAATTTTTTATTTTTTTAAAATTTGTTATCTAAGGCAATTCCTTGTAAAAACTATATTATAGAATTGTGAATTCAAATTTAAATACAAAAATATTGTAAAGAGATATTCAAAGCAATGCATTATAATTTTATTATAGCATTATCAAAATATATCAATATCTTTCTTAGTCTTCTTCCCCCCATGGAATGAGCACAACATTGTGCTAATACCACCATTGAGAAGAAAAAGAAACTAATCAAGATGTGCCAAAATACAAGTTACATATTAATTTTACATGCTATCTCTTACAAATTTCATAAATCCTTCAAGGTTCGGAGGAATTTTCGTTGGTGGTGGCGGAAAAGAAGCTTGTTCATCACCACTTCCGGGCGAAGATCCATCCTTCACAATTTCAGCTAGCATTTCTTCGTAAGCTTCGTCTACCTCTTGTTGTGATTCAGCAAGTCCAAAATTTCTTCTTTCTAAATGGATCCAATCTCTGAAAAGTACTGATTTTTCCAAGCTCTCCCTCATAGAGGCTCTATAATCACCGAGTTGAAGTATTGCTTGACTGAAAGCGCTTTCCGATGCCACTATTGAAGCTTGAATGGTTAAAATGTCTCGGGCCATCCTGAAAGAATCAGAAAGTATTTTTCTTTGTCCTTCCACCATTCCAAAATATTAAAGGAGCCGTCGGGATTCACTTTCTCAATTCCCTGTGACAAATAAACTTCAAGCTCATTTAGTTGTGAATAATCACTAGTAATAGAACCTTGAGAACCCCTGAACCCGACCCAAGCAATAAGTGTTCTTACTCCCGCAGTTCTTTTAGATGATGAAAAACTAGAAGAAGAAGGAGTTGGAACATTTGGTCTAGCATTATCTATTGCAATTTGATAAGCACTATAAATAGTTTGAGCATTTATTTTACTCACGGGCTTTTTCAGGGAATCGACCCAACCCAAGCATGGATAATTACCTCCGGCGTTAGCACATGGGCTCCAACCTTACACATGTGCGCACCCATAGCACGTGGCTATCATAAATAATTCAGGCAACTAGTGCCTCAACCAAGTTTAGATAAGATACTTACCCCAAGCAAACCAAGTCACACCGCTACCAAGTCCCTCACGCGCATATCAACCTCCAAAAGACTCGAATCTAGCCAAAATAACATAATACTATCAATAAAAGCCATAGGAAGTGATTCCAAAAGATAAAGCTTCGGTTTTTAACTCAAGTCAAAAATTCAACCCCGGTCCTGCACCTCGGAACCCAACCAAATTCACAAATTCTGAACGCCCATTCAATTTCGGGTCCAATTATACCAAAATCATCTAATTCTAACCACAATTCGCCCCTCAAATCCTAAAATTTCACTCTCCAATAACATAGTCCAAAAATCCCCAAATTCTAACTTAGATTCATGAGAAATAGGTGAAATAAGCAATACCTATTCAATGTTTATGGACAAAAGTAATTAAAAATCACTTACCTCTTCAATCTAGGTGAAAACCTCTCAAAAATCGCACTAGTCCAAGTTGAGCCCTAGATTGTCACGACCTAAACCGAAGGGCCGCGACGGGCACCCAGTGCCTTACTCAACTGAGTACCAACGTAACATATCTTTCTTAACATACTATCATGAGTAAATGAGCCAAAAAACTCGTCATGAGATAACAAGAATAAAACATAAGGGAATACTCAACATATGAAGACCCAACATGATATACAAACTTATATATGTGACACACGGGCCTATAAAGCCGACATGACCATTTGTAAACTCAAAACACAGGCCGACAAGTCCATACAAGTATCTATACACCTGACATTTGTCTACAAGCCTCTAAGAGTACATAAAATCATAAAGGTTGGGACAAGGCCCCGCCATACCAATCAATACATATCCAAAGCATACTAACCAAATAGGCAACTCCGGAGCAAGTGGAGTGCACCAACACCTTCGCTGAGCTGCTAGACTCATGGAATCATCTTCTAAACCTTTTGGAGTGACTTAAGAACATTATGGACATCCCTACCATCAATATGAACCTTAGTAGGATTTAAGGATCATACACACTTGTTTAGAATAATTTTATAAGGAAAGAACAACATGGACAACCTTAGTTGCTAGGAGTAGAGTCATTATGAAATAGCGTATCGTTTATGTTCATTTCATTTTAGACCATGCCAAAAGAAAGAAGAAAGTGCCTTAACATACCTTAAACCCGTTGAGTCCTTAATCCCTTCCAAGCAACTCTTCAAACAAGTCAACTCAATCTATCATAGTATAAGGAGATTCAAAATCAGTGCTGAGCAAAGGCTAAGTCTATAACTTAAGCTAGTAGCTCGTTTACGTAAATTTTGGCAGCATCTCCCTTGTAACAAGGGCCTCCTCCAATACCATATACAAACAACAATGACCAGAGCAATCCATCAATACATAATTATCAATATCAAGACACCATATAACAACAACAAGTCACAACTACATTACGACGAGCGGCAAGCTCCGATTGGAATCCGTATACCCCTTATCAATCCTTATAGACTTCTTACTTCAACATAAAAGTATCATTAACATGATAATGAAGTCATTAATCAATGATTCCAGCCTTATACCATATATTTATAACAACGAAAATAATCCACAACTTCAACTATCCTCAATTAGCAACTTTATTCACTAGTTCATGTCTAGCCCATCCATTTAACTTAATCAACATCAAGATAACCTTAGGCACAAGAAAGATCACAATATACATACCTCCTACAGTAACTTCAAGTCAAAATCCAAGTTATATTCAGTTTACAACAACCCTCAATAGCAATACAACACCATAGAAGTGACTTAAGCTAATCCAAGTATTATCTTGTAGTTTATCATCCTAACAACTTAACCAACATACAAGAAAGCTTAAGCACAATTAGTAGGCTGTTATACTCACCTTAGAAAGCAGCAACAACTTGGAATTTCATCCAAATACAGCCCACAACAATCCTCAATGACAACACAACCTCAAAGAGGTGTAGTTCTCCACTAGAACTAAGTTTTGATGTTGAACTATGGTGTAATCACTTCAAACCCTTGTGGTATATGTTTAGGGGGGTTAGGAGAAGTTTGGAGACGAATTTTAGTTGAAAAATGAGCAAAAATAGGCGTCCAAATAGTTTATAAATTGAAGTAGGTCAACCACCGCCTAAGTGGGTCCCATTGGGAGCTGTTTGCGCGGTCTCGTGAAAATACGAATATCTCTCTACTCCGATGTCATATTGACAAACGGTTTAATGAGTTAGAAACTAGACTCGTAGATCTTCAATTTGGTAAGTAGAACACCCCATGATTCCAAGTATATTTGGAGAAATGCTTAGATACATTGGACCTAAATTTCAGCAAATTTATGAATGTAACTTGGGATGACATTTGCCAACTCTTGTTCCACAACTTGCTTGCCTTCAAAATGTAGAAAATGAATATCATACGACTAAAATAACTCATAGAATAACCTCCTTATCATGTTAATAACCCTAGTCTCACCCCAAAGTACATGTTATAACATTCCAAACTTGTCGACTTTCGACGAAACTTATTTTCTTCAATTGGTTTAGCTTCTAAGATTTCCAACCCTCTTGGTACTCGTTATTCATGATCTTAAATATTTGTAACTTCCAAGGTAACATGATTAACTTACTTTATTTTCTTCCAAATATAATCTCATTTCCGAGCTTACATCAATGACTTATGACGTACTCTCACGTATGAAAACTTGAGGTGTAACATAGATACATCGGATCTTTTGAGATTCTTCAGAGAGTGGATAAGGTGGCTTACAGGCTCGCATTGCAACCTAGTTTGTCAGCAGATCATCCAGTATTCTATGTGTCCATGCTCCGGAAGTACCACAGTGATCCGTCTCATGTGCTAGATTTCAGCTCTGTCCAGTTGGACAAGGATTTGACTTATAAGAAGGAGCCGGTTGTTATTCTAGTCCGGTAGGTTCACCAGTTGAGATCAAAGAGTTATCCTTCAATTTGAGTGCAGTGGAGAGGACAACTCGTCGAGGCAACTACTTGTGTATGTGGTAAGACCAGGGGCCCGATTTCCCCATATTTAGGTCGCCTTACGGACATGTTTCTCGAGGTTTGAAGTCGAGGTCGAGACCCACCCTCGGGAGTCGTCAGGTTCCGGCCCCGGGGGGCAGTGCGCACTAATCGCTATAATAGGGAGAAGGGAGTTCCCAAGGCACGCAACTGATATTGACAGAGCCTAATGCTATCTAGTTGTTCCATACCTCTACCTTTATAATTGATGCATTTTGTACTATGTTGGGATTTCCCCTCCTATATAAGGGGGATCCTTGGCACTTTGTAAACTCTGTTGCTCCAACAATTCTACACGAAATATAGAAGAACTCTTTCTTTTCTCTCTAACATATTCTCTCGGTATTATTGTTCACGGTTATTGCCTGCATACTTGTTCTTCATTTATTGCTTGTCATTGGCCATAAAGAGCCTCCCTTAATTATATCTTGACTGTTAGCCCCTTCCCGATTATTCCTGATAGCTCGAGCCCGAGCCCAAGCATCGACCTCGAGGCCCCTCATCGGTTAGTCCAAGGCCCGAACAGCTAACCCCTCGGTTTGATTATAACTCTATTTTAGCTCACATTTCACCTTTTATCTTCGCATATCTAGCATCAACTGCATAAATAACTTGCATTAAAATAGATCACGTATGTTTAGAGTCCCATCAACAAATTTAATTGTTATTACCATTTTCACGATAAACAGTTTGGCACCCACCGTGGGGCTAAAAATAATAGTGATTATTTTCTTGCTGGTTTTGTTACACAACGCAAGTTATCTTTCACACTTTTTCTTGTCCAAGATCTTCGATTTCAGGAAACAATGTATGGCTCGGTGAATAGAGGGGAGAACAACAACCTCGAAAACCATAAAGAGAAGGACATGAATACTCCAGATGTAGGTACACCACCACAAAACTCAACCCGGGCAGAAGGGGAAACTCTCTGACATGACGTCCATATGATTATTGGAGGAACCAATGTTCCCCAAGGACCCATGTTCAAACGGACGAGAACATCCACCAAAAAAGAGGGACCGACCCGAAACCGCATGCCCAAAGACACCCTCACGTTCAGCGAGAAGGACCTCGAGGCCATGATAGAACCGCACAACAACGCACTGGTGATCTCGTTTCTTTTAAAGAATACTAGGATAAAGCGCGTGCTCGTGGATCTAGGCAGTTCGGCCAACATAATTAGATTAGAGGTAGTAGGACAACTGGGGCTGCTCGATCGAATCGACCCCATCCCTCGAGTCCTCCACAGCCTCAACATGACCGGCGAAGTAACGAAAGGAGAGATCACCCTCCCGATCGACACGTCCGGCATAATTCAGTATACCGAGTTCCAAGTCATCGACGATGACATGAGGTACAATGCATTGCTCGGCAGTCCTTGGATACACAGCATGAGGGCAGTACCGTCAACCTTACACCAGGTGATAAAGTTTCCCACGAAGGACGACATAACGACCGTACATGGAGAATAGCGGGCAGCGAAAGAAATGTTCGCAGTCCACCATAAGGCGTTGATCCCCACGCACCCGATCTCAGACGATCTTAGGCACGCACAGACCCCCAAGGACGACGAAGAAGATTTCTTTGCTCCTCGGACCTTCGTCGCCCCCGAAGAATTGGATGCAACTAAATCGATAGTAGAAGAGCTGGAGAAGACCATTTTAATCGAACACCTCCCGGATCGTAAGGTATACCTAGGAATGGGGTTAACCCCCGAACTCAAGAAAGGGTTCATTCAATTTCTTAGTAACAAAATCGACTGTTTTGCTTGGTCCCACTTAGATATGACTGGAATTCCGCCAGAAATAACATCCCACAGGCCGAGCATCGACCCCAAATTTAAACCCGCAAAGCAAAAGAGAAGATAGCAGTCCGAGGTAAAATATACCTTAATCAAAGAAGAGGTAACGAAACTTCTTAAAATAGGATCCATTGGAGAGGTAAAGTACCCGGAATGGCTGGCCAACGTAGTAGTAGTGCCTAAAAGGGAAACAAGCTAAGAATGTGCGTAGATTATAAAGACTTGAATAAAGCGTATCCCAAAGATTCCTTCCCATTACCTAATATCGATAGTCTAATCGATGCTACGGCCGGCCACATGACCCTCACCTTTCTCGACGCCTACTCGGGGTATAATCAAATCCAGATGAACCCCGAGGATAGGGAAAAAACCTCGTTCATCACAAAGTATGGTACCTACTGCTATAATGTAATGCCCTTCAGGCTGAAAAATGCAGGGGCAACATACCAACGCCTAGTTAATAGAATGTCCGAGCATCAAGTAGGTAAATCAATGGAGGTATATATTGATAATATGATAGTTAAGTCCCCGCACGCAGAGGACCATTTGACTCATTTGCAGGAAACTTTTGACATCCTCAGAAGTTATAACATGAAGCTCAACCCCGAGAAGTGTGCCTTTGGAGTGGGTTCGGGCAAATTCCTGGGCATCATGGTATCAAACAGGGGGATCGAGATTCATCCTGACAAAATAATGGCCATCGAAGAAATCACGGTGGTGAACAATGTAAAGGCAATATAACGGCTAACAGGGCGGATAACGACCCTAGGCAGATTCATATCAAGGTCATCAAACAAGAGCTATCATTTCTTCTTTTTACTCAAAAGAAAGAACAACTTCGAATGGACTCCAGAATGCCAACACGCCTTGGAGGAATAAAATGCTATCTGACTAGTCCATCTTTGTTGCATACGCCAAAGGAGGATGAAACACTATATCTGTACCTGGCTGTGTCTAAAATAGCGGTAAGTGGCATACTGGTTCAAGAGGAGCAAGGTACACAATTACTTATTTATTATGTAAGCCGAACTCTGGGGGATGCCAAAACCCGGTATCCCCATCTAGAAAAATTTGCTCTCGCGCTAATAAGTGTCTCGCGAAAGCTGAAGCCCTACTTTCAATGTCACCATATCTGCGTTCTGTCGATGTACCCCCTATGGAGAATACTACACAAACCCGAGCTGTCGGGTCGATTGGCCAAATGGTCCATCGAACTTGGAGGGTATGATATCGAGTATCAACTTCGAACGACCATCAAGTCCCAAATTCTGGCAGACTTCGTGGACGATTTCTCGCCCTCCCTCGTACTCGAGGTAGAGAGGGAACTTTTATTAAAATCAGGCACATCTTCCATGGTATGGACCATGTTCATAGACGGCACCAAAAACATAAGAGGATCCGGGCTCGGTATAGTCCTAAAACCACCCGTTGGCGGCGTAATCAGACAATCCATTAAAAACTGCAAAATTTAATAACAATGAAGCCGAGTACGAGGCTATGATTTCAGGTTTAGAGCTGGCCAAAAGTTTTGGAGTCGAGACCATCGAAGCGAAATACAATTCACTCTTCATAGTAAGCCAAGTGAATGGGAGCTACGAAGCTCGAGAAGACAGGATGCAGAGATACTTGGACAAAATCCAAGTCACACTGCATCGCTTCAAAGAATGGACCTTAGTCCATGTACCTCGAGAGCAGAGCAGCAAGGCCGACGCCCTCACGAATCTGGGATCTTCTATTGAAGAAGAGGACCTACTCCCCGGGGCTATTGTCCAATTGTTCAAATCAGTGGTCGAGGAAGGTCACGCAGAGATTAATTCCACCATCCTAACATGGGATTGGAGGAATAAATATATTGATTATTTAAAGAACGGGAAGCTGCTCGCAGATCCAAAAGAATCAATGGCCCTGTGAACCAAAGAATCCCGGTTCTCGCTTGATGAAAATGAGACCTTGTACAAGAGAACTTTCGATGGCCCCCTGGCAGTATGCCTAGGGCCAGGTGACACAGATTATATACTTCGAGAAATTCATGAGGGTACTTGTGGAAATCATTTCGGTGCCGACTCCTAATCCGGAAGGTGATCAGAGAAGGCTACTATTGGGACAGCATGGAAAAAGACACCAAAGAATTCGTCCGAAAGTGCGACAAATGGCTATTCATGAAATGGGGAATGGACATCGTCGGTCCTCTGCCGACGATACCAGGTAAATCTAGATTCATTTTATTTATGACTAACTACTTTTCAAAATGGGTGGAAGCGCAGGCCTTCGAAAAATAAGATAAAAGGAAGTTATCAACTTCATATGGGATCACATCATATGCCGATTTGGAATACCATCCGAAATAACATGCGATAACGGGAGGCAGTTCATCGGGAGCAAGGTAACACAGTTCCTTGAAGATCACAAAATCAAAAGTTACCTGTCAACACCTTACCACCCATGTGCAAATGGCCAGGCCGAATCCACAAATAAAACCATCTTTCAGAACATAAAAAAGAAAATGGAGAGCGCCAAAGGAAAATGGAGAGAAATGCTGCCCGAGGTACTATGGGCATATCAGACAACTTCAAAATCAAGCACCGGGGAAACGCCTTTGTCTCTGGTATACAGTGCCGAGGCTTTGATACCAGTGGATGTCGGAGAGCCGAGCGCTAGGTTCCAGCATACTAATGAGGGTTCGAACAACGAGACCATGACAACGACCCTCAAACTACTGGATGAAAAATGAGAAGCCTCTCTGATCCGGATGATAGCCCTAAAGCAGAGAATCGAAAGATATTATAACAGGAGAAAAAATCTCCGGTATTTCGAGATAGGGGACTTAGTCCTGAGGAAGGTCACTCTCAACACCCGAAACCCTAATGAAGGGAAGTTGGGCCAAAATTGGGAAGGACCGTACCGTGTCTTCGGAGTAGTCGTCAAGGGATCTTATAAGCTCGGTACCATGGAGGGCGAACCATTTTCGAGCAACTAGAATATATCAATGCTAAAACGATATTACTGCTAGGGCACCATATCAAAAATTCCGTAAATACCCTCGAGCAAGCATTGCACTCTTTTCCTTCAACTATATTTTGTCCCAAAAGAAGGTTTTAACGGTGAGGTTTTTAACGAGGCAACACCTACATGCTACCTAAGGGGAACACAACAAGTGTTCGAGGCTTCCTTTGCAATCAACCCCGAACACTAGGGGCACCCCTCGAAAGGTCACCCACTTAGGAGAACCGAGGAACGCCAAACAGGATTCCAATAGGAAAACGATGTACCGGGCCAAACGGTCGAATTAACCGTGCCCGTATGAGCCGGACCCATGGCAACAAAATAACATGTACTTGTGCCAAGCAATCAAAGAATGTCTTTTGCCAAAGCACCTCATACTCCAAATAAAACTCAACATTTTCTCAACAAAGATTCCTCCGTCGAGAGCACCCCGAAGACTCGGAGACTGGCTTCAATAACTCGGCATCTGCATGGCCTCAGGGTCAGAATCTCCAAAATTGCAAGCCCTCAATGAGACAATTCCAAGCTCACGAATAACGGCTCCCGAGCCAAAGCAAATTCGATGACTCAGAGACTGTCACCAATTGCCATTCATTAAAAACCTGAGGTCGTAAGACCCCGAGCGGGCAGACTCGGTCTTGTAAAACTCGTACCGAGTATCAACAGTGCAAACTGTAAGACCTCAAGAAAGGAATGAATCATATTTGTGCCAAGTATCAACAAAATTGTAAGACCTCAACGACATGAAAAATCTGTAAGATCTCAACGGCATGAAAAATCTGTAAGACCTCAATGGAATGAATAAATTGTAAGACCTCAACGACATGAAAAATCTGTAAGACATTAATGGCATGAAAAATTTGTAAGACCTCAACGACATGAAAAATTTGTAAGACCTCAACGGTATGAAAAAATTGTAAGACCTCAACGGCATGAAAAACCTGTAAGACCTCAACGACATGAAAATTTTGTAAGACCTTACTACAGGCAAAAACTCGATCCCAAAGTTTAGGCTATATATCGAATTTGTAAGACCCCTAAAAAGGCATACCCTCGATATAGACGCCCAAAATACTACACTCGAGACCAAAAATGGCTTCGGCCAAACACAAATGACTATGGTCATACGATTGTACCGGCCGACTTAACGCGACTCGGGATGCCCGACCGTCACTACAAAATCATAGGCCATTACTTTGAATCTACTTCAAAAAGAACCGGTTAAACAGGCTACCCTCGACAGGCAAAAGAGCTTCGACCATGTCAGCTCCAAATCACAAGGCTTAAGCTACTCATCCTATGAGCCAAACCTTCCGAGGTGCTCGAACATCGCCGCAAATGACTTGAAATTGAGGTTCTTCCCAAACCGACAACGGGTTAGGCAAAATCATTTCAAAAAAGTCCTTAACGAGAGGAAAACAAAGCCTACATATGCCTAAGGGCAAAGCGTAAGAGCCATTATCGCCAGCCTAATGAGCCCTAGGGCCACACATACCAAAAGGTCGCAACGACCAAAAGCGTAAGAGCCACTATCGCCAGCTTAAAGTTTGAAAGCTTAAGGGTCAAAATAAGCTCGAGTCGTAACCCAATTCGGAGACTAGACCCAAAATAATTAACTATACACGCCTAAGGGCAAAGCGTAAGAGCCATTGTCGCCAGCCTAATGAGCCTCAGGGCCGTACATGTAAGAGGCCGCTTTGACCTAAGGCATAAGAGCCGTTGTCGCCAGCCCACGCAAATACAAACTTGAGGGTCAATTGTGCTCGAGTCGAAACTCCACTCGGAGATTGAACCCAAAATAGTTAAAATACAAATACCTAAGGGCAAAGCGCAAGAGCCATTGTCGCCCACCCATGCAAACACAGAAGCTTGAGGGTCGAATGAGCTCAAGTCGAAGCCCGACTCGGAGACTAAACCCAAAATAGTTGAGCAAAGCATAAGAGCTCTAACGCCAGCTTATACTAAAGGTCACATCGACCAGGCACGTAAAAGCCCCCGAGCCTGCCTAACGAGCCCCAGGGCTATATCACGAATCTAAAGATTCTTGCCAACTCTAAAAATAGGATCACTCGGCCGAATTTCGGACAAAAAAGGGTGTGGAAGAAGCAAAGCCACATGGTTTACTTTATACATATGCCAGTATGGAAGTACTATATACAAACAGGAAAATCAATAGGATCCTATTTTATTGTCGAGCCTACATTCTCAATGGCTCCCCAAGGGTTGCACCTTGATAGCTACGAGTCCCCCGACAGCCCTTTCTCAATGGTATCTTCCCTTTCCGGGGATCCACCCTCATTTTTAGCATCACCCGAGCTATCGTCCGACATACCTCCAACTTTCTGCTTTCGAGAATCCGGCCAAGCACGATCCGCAACTTGAGGTAAATTTGGGCCAGCCTCCTTAGACGCCCTCTTAACGTGGGCAATTGCAACAATATCTTCCTCCCTGTGCGAGGATACAAACGCCTTGGCTTCGGCTTTGATATGAGATAGTGTAGCCACCAGCTCGAAATGGAGACCTCTATACTTATCACTATCCTCCTTCGCATCCTGGAGCTGACGCTCAACTGAGGTTATCTTCCTCTGGAGGGTGTCCCTATCGGAAGTCATTTCCCTTATATACCGACTAAGCTCGAAAATTTCAGCATCTCTGGCCCGAAGCTCCTCTCTCAGCAGGGCATTTTCCTTCTCAAACTACACAAATCAGGTCCGAGATGTTAAAATAATAGAATCTCACAAAGATTCAGATAATAGTAAATGAGGGATGAGTAACCTGCTCGGTAAGATAGGCTTTCTCACACTCACGGTGGTTCACCTCATCCTAGTACTGGGTGAAAGCCTGACTGTAAATCGCTTTAGCCTGAAGCCACAAAAAAAGATAAGTTAGAAAAACAAAGATCGGAGCAGCCCAGAGCAGCAGACGGTGTTAGCAAAAATTACCCGCTCGCAAAGTCTGCCTATCTCACCAAAAACAAAGGAAGCATCAACCTTAGGAATTCCCTCGAGAACAGTCGGTGATCTCTCAAGCGCATCTCCATCTTTGACTGGTGCCCCTGCATTAGAGGGCTCTTCACGCGGGGCATCTTGCACTCCATAAGGCGGTAGGATCACTCCCTGAGGAGAATCAATAATGATCACAGAGTTGAAAGGATCATTCAAAGTCTCTATCCCTTCTTCACCCTAGACCCTAGAGTTGGGGCCCCTCCGAATTGCCTACCAATGGCACCTCGATTTGGGTGAAATCCTGGCCGCCAGCCAACTCGGGGGTAGTACTCGATACCCCATCCATTGCCTCCATGCCACAAAGATGGACCGTAGTAGAATCAGGCTCCGGTTTAGAAGCCCCCGTCCCCACAGCCCGAGGATCAGCTAAGTCTATACACTCCTTGGGGGTCGTTGGGAAGTCACTGTCTCCCTTGCCTTCAACTCGAATGTTTCCCACCGGCTCCAGGGTCAGAGCTGCGGGGTCGACCTTGGATCCTTTTGCCTTAACCCTCTTGAACTCCAGTGGCCTGACCAACGGACCCCCCTGCCACCTCTTCTTGAAGCCAGGCACTAGGGCGTCCCCATCAACGGGTGATGCATCCTTCGTCAAAGGGACTTCCCCCATACCTACGCAAATGCAGAAGTTGAACACAAAGAATAAAGAATTCTACTAATAGCGATTTGCATCAAAGGATGCGGATGCAGTAAGGTCCGGAGCTTACCATGATCTTTGGCTTCCCACCGGGCTCGGGTTAAATCTCCCACACTCATTTGGCATATGGGAAAATCAAGTATAAGCGGCCGACCCAATCTTGGAGGTCTAAAACCGCACAGGGGTAGGTTGCTATGGCTAAAAAGTAAGAGAAATAAAGTTAGATACTTGAAGAAATATTGTCAAGGAGAAGCGAAGGAATATCCGACAACACGTTTACTTATGCCCAACATTCCACATCTCGTAGAATGGCATCTTTTCCACCGGGATCAGGTCAGAAGTCCTCACTCGGAAGAATCGGCTTGCCCATCCCTCATTCCTGAGCTCCTCGGTGCAGGCAAAAAGGGACCTCAGGGCTCGATAGCGAAGTTTGATTAATCCCCTACGGAGGAGACGAGGACTATACATCCTGATCAGGTGGTTGAGGTAAAAGGAATCTCCTCTATCATGTTTATGTAATGCCTGATCATATAAACAATGCGCCAGAATGAAGGATGAATTTGACCAAGGGTTACCTGATAACGTTGGCAGAAGTCGAGAATCACGGGGTCGATCAGGGGCGAGGATGGCCCACCGGCCCCAAGATGAATGGATAGGTGTATACACTCAGAAAGATAGCTTTATGAGCTGTAATATCTTTTTCCCGAGCAAGAATCTCCACAAGCACGGTATCCCCTCAACGGCAGTCAGCCCTCACTCTCCCGACATCTGTTACCGAGCTGATATACTGAGTCACAAGCTCACAATGCTCTGGTTTCGAGGAAGGCCTCTCGACCTTGAAATCAGAGGTCATCGCAAAAGATCCTGGGATGCAATCCTCAGCACGAGGAGGTGTGGCCACTTCACCTTGAGAAAGAAGCAAAGAGGATGAGCCTGCAACCTCCTGGGAAGCAGATGTGGAAGTTTTTGCCATCCCTAGAAGATTCTGGAGGAAGAAAAAGAGTTGCGTTCCTGAGAGAGAATGAGAGAAAAGGAAGAGCGAACCTTTTCAGAGATTTGGGCACACAATGGGTTATAGAAAAGAAGAAGGGGAGTATTTATAAAAGCACCGTGTGTGCATTGAAGGAGGACAAAAGGCAGCCAACTGCCATAGTCAATGCGGGAACCTGCAGGAGCAGCGTGCGTGTCGTATCTTGGCATCTTGTGACCATTGCCGATTGCAAGAATATCGAAGGAGTAAAAATTCAAGGTCATTTCTTATCGTTCTTATCACTTTCATTCTAAGAAATGCGGAGACTATCTGTATGCGGTAAAATCGGGGGCCCGATTTCCCCATCTTTAGGTTGCCTCACAGGCATGCTTCTCGAGGTTCGAAGCCGATGCCGAAACCCACCCTCGGGAGCCGTCAGGTTCCGGCCCCGGGGGCAGTGCACATTAACAGCTATAATAGGGGAGAAGGGAGTTCCCAAGGTACGCAACTGATATTGACAGAGCCTAATGCTATCTAGTTGTCCCATCCCTCTACCTTAATAATTGATGAATTTTGTACTATGTTGGGATTTCCCCTCCTATATAAGGGGGATCCTTGGCACTTTGTAAACTCAGTTGCTCTAACTATTCTACACGAAATATACAAGATCTCTTTCTTTTCTCTCTAACATATTCTCTCGGTATTATTGTTCACGGTTATTGCCTGCATACTTGTTCTTCATATATTGCTTGTCATTGGCCATAAAGAGCCTCCCTTAATTATATCCTAACTGTTAGCCCCCTCCCGATTATCCTCGATAGCTCGAGCTCGAGCCCAAGCATTGACCCCCGAGGCCCCTCATCGGTTAGTCCGAGGCCCGGATAGCTAACCCCTCGGTTTGATTATAACTCTATTTTAGCTCGCATTTCACCTTTTATCTTCACATATCTAGCATTGACTGCATAATCAATTAGCATAAAAATAGATCACGTATTTTTAGAGTCCCATCAACAAATTTAATTGTTATTACCATTTTTATGGTAAACAACTTGGAAGTCTGAGTCGGATATGCGGAGTAGATATCCCCCTATTCACCATCCCAAGTACTTTTGTATGTCCGTTCGAGGACGAATGATTGCTTTAGAGGTGGAGAATGCGATGACCAAAAGGTCATCTTATGTTATAGAACTCAATTCTTCTCTTTTAAGATTTAAACACCTCATTTTATCCCTCCTCGATTTGCATGCACAGTCTGGGCATATTTCCATAAAGCTTTTATGTTCAAAGTTGAGAAAAAATAAGAATTTTTGACTAAAAACTTCATTAGAGTTGACTTCGGTCAACATCTTTGGTGGATAGACCGGGATTCGTGTTTTGACGGTCCTGGTGGATCCGTATCATGATTTGGGACTTAGGCATATCCCGAAATCAAGTTCAGAAGACCCTAGCCCGAGATATTGGACTTTGTCGAAATTTGAAAGTTAAAGGCTTAAGGAATTTGAAATGTTTGACCGAGATTTGACTTTTGCATATTGGGTTCGTATTTTGGTTCTAGGACCTGGTATAGGTCCAATACCATATTTATGGCTTGTTTGTGAAATTTGGTGAGAAACGAAGTTGGTTTGACGTGATTCGGACGTCCGGTTATGAAAATAGAAGTTTCGAAGTTTTCTTGAAAATTTCATTTTGATTTGGTGTTCAATTCGTTGTTCTAGGTGTTATTTTGGAGATTTGATCACGCGAGCAAGTTCATATGGTGTTTTTAGACTTGTTTGCACTTTTGGTTTAGAGCCCCGACGGCTCGGATGAGTTTCGAGTAGGCCACAAAGTTAAAATTGGACGTAGAACTCAGCTTGTGTTTCAGATTTTTGTTGCATGCCTCAAACCTAGCATTTGCGAGGTCAATCATCGCATTTGCGGCCACTATTGGGTTCGCACTTGCGATCTATTCATCACTTTTGCGAAGAGTAGCTGGGAAGGCTAGATTTTGCATTTGTGAACAAACCTTTCTAATTGCGATGGGGATTGGGAGGGGAGAATCTTCGCATTTGCGATCGTGGGGTCGCATTTGCGATCAGCCCAGTTCGCATTTGCGAACATTTCTTTGCATTTGCGAAGAAAGAAGAAATGTGGGAGTCTTCGCAAATGCGATGGATTTATCACATTTGCGAAGCCTAGGTCACAAATGCAACATCTGCAGCTGGGTAAATATTACTTAGACGAGATTTTTGATTCATTCTTCAAATTCTCAAACTCAAGAACCCTAGAGGCAATTTTCCAAAGAACTTTTATTCCCCAAATCATTAGTGAGTGATTCTAAACTAGTTTCTTTCAATCTTTCATTACTTTTCCTAAGATTTCAACCTAAAATCTAGAGTTTTCATGGTGGGAATTGGGGGGTTTTGGGTAGAAATTAGGGATTTCTTAAATTGGGAATTTAGACCTCAAATTGAGGTTGGATTCCAAAACAAATCACATAACCGGGCTCGGGGATGAATGGATAATCGGGTTTTGGTCCGAATTTTGAGTTTGGACCAAGCGAGTCGGGTGTTGACTTTTGTTGACTTTTTCAATAATGACCTAAATTAAATTCTTTGCAATCGTGGGTAGTTCCTGAAGCTTAATTTGAATCATTTGGTTGGTAAATTGCTAGATTCTAATTGTTCGGAGGCTTGTTTGAAAGTCAAAACGGTGGTTGAGCCTTGAGTTTAGTCTTTCGAGCGAGGTAAGTATCGTGGTTAACCTTAACTTGAGGTATTATGACTTATTTGTCTATTTGCTACGTATTTAGATGTTGGGTACAACGTATAGGTAAGGTGACGAGTACCTATGCGTTGTTGTCGGGTTAAAGCATGCAGGTGGGACGTGGTTTCTTGTAATTATTGTTTTCTTTGATCATGTTATCCATGTTTAGACTAGTCTAATTAAGTTGATCGTTCTTATCGTGTTTACAGATCTTTTGGTGATAATTGAGTATTATTTTTATAGTTGAGGTTGGTATTGTGGAACCAAAAATATAAGTAAGACTTGTTCTTGTTATTTCTATCTTCCTGTTGTCTTTTGTTCATTGCTTTATAGTAAGGGAGAGTTTTAATGCACGAAGGGTAATACTGTGCCATGTTATAAGAGAATAAAAGCACGAAGGGTGATCTTGTGCCATATTGTGAGTGTTAAAAGCACAAAGGGTAATGTCGTGCTATGTTATGAGAGTTAATGTACGAAGGGTGATGTCGTACTGTTTCTATTGATTATATGGTGAGGTTAAGAGTAAAAGCACGAAGGGTGATGCCGTGCATTTTTCTTTAGTGTGTTTACTTGTTATTATTGGTTCAAGGTGTATTGGTTGATGAAGTTCTCATTATTGCTGTGATTCTCTAGCTTGCAATCCCCTCAGCATGTCCCCTCTCCCGATATTACTTGTGTATCTTTTACTTGTCGTTATTTTGTAAATATACTGCTAAATTGCACATGTTTATTATGTAGGTGTCTTGCCATAGCCTCGTCACTACTTCGTCGAGGTTAGGCTCGACACTTACCATTACATGGAGTCGGTTGTACTGATACGACACTGCACTTCTGTGCAGATTTTGATACTGGTCCCAACTGATCGTGAGGTTAGCCGCTGGATTGATTGATCGAAGACCCAAGATAGATCTGCTGGCGTCCGCAGACCTTGGAGTCTCTCCCTAGTCTTAGTGTTTTACTGTTTATTTTCTTTTAGAGTAGTGTATTTCCTTTCAGACTCTGTTTGTATTGAATCATAGTAGCTCGTGAGTTGTGACTCCAAATTCTAAATGTTTCAGATATTTTGGGTTTATGCTATTCTACAAAGCTGTTTTGGTTTCTGTTTAGCTTAACTGTTCTTATTATTGAAATTAGTCAAAGTTGGTATTAAGAATCCTCTAACGTTGGCTTGCCTAGAAAGTGAAATGTTTGGCGTCATCACGGTCCCGATGGTGGGAATTTCGGGTCATGACAATATATGTTAGATTCTAAACATTGGTATAAGTCAATATCGTCAATGTGATGCTTGCGTGTGCTCTACAAGTATTTCTTGCCATTGTGGATGCTAAAATTGCTCGAGCGCGAGCAAGTGTCTAAGTGTAGGATGGTGATAATTGACAAAACGTATATAGTTTTGAGTCTGTTCGTCCCATGTACTGTGTGATTTGATGAAGACTGCATGATTATTGGAGTGATTTATGCTCACTACATATGCCTTATATGTAGAAACATACTTGGATGAAAGAGCTTGAAAAGAGGATGATTTGGCGCAAAACGGGAAGTAAAGACACAAGAAAATTCACCGAAGGTAGCTCATCCACCAATCTCGCATCGCACAAGGAGCAGACGAGCCAGGATCTCCACAAGTCACACAAAATAGTAACTTCAATCCCATCATGCAAATCAACGTAAGAAAAGAACAAAAACACATGAGCTCGTTTTCTCTTTTGGCGTCGCGCAAAATCCAGATCCGGCACCAAGCTTTTCCTATCCGAACTTGAATTTTAATGGCGGCCTGCTAACCACTATAGGTCATATAAATACCCCCATAAAACATCTTTTGAAGGGGGTTACACATCATTTAAGTCAAGTAATATGTATAGAGAAGGAGATAATGGATTCGACAATAAGTTCAACTATTTTTTCCATTCTTTTTGTTTTATCGTTTATGATTTTTAACTATTATTTTGAGAATCACACTATAAGTGGCTAAGTACTTTAGTCTTTGGTATGGGTGATATAAATATTGATGTTTCTTGATTATTACTGTATTAATATGAATTATTATTATTGGTCATTTTTTTAATTCTAGGTTTAATTTGTGAATTGTGTGGCCACCAATTTACCTACTATCTATGTTATGTTTGGAAAAGCCCTATTTAGATTAGAGTAGAATTAAAGAGAGATTATACCTAAACCCGTATCTCAAGAAAAAATACACAGTTAGGATAGGGATATATCTGTCACGGCCCTAAAACCGATCCGGTCGTGATGGTGCCTATCGTGAAACTAGGCCAGCCGACACAACACCCGATTTAATCATTTAATCAATAAAATTCATTTTTAAGTCTTTAATTAATCAAATATTTCATAATGAAAGTCTAAATGAATAGTGCAGAATAAATACACAAGCCCGACATCGGGGTGTCACAAGTCACGAGCATCTACTAAGGTCTGAATACAACAAAAAGTCTGAAAATGTACTAAATACAGTCTAATAAAAACAAGAGGGAGAAAAGCAGTGTTGTGGACGTCGGGCAGCTACCTTGCTAACTCCGATGACTCTGCTACTGAGGAATCAACACCCACTACCGGGTTCAGAAATACCTGAATCTGCAAACAAGGTACAAAGAGTAATGTGAGTACTCTAACTCAGTAAGTAATAAACGTAAATGAAAGATGAGCAGTAAGAAAACACGTAAAACACAGTGTAACACTACAACAAATGCAATACCTTTCCAAAACAGTACATAAATCATTTTCTTAGTAAATCAAACTCAGTTTCAGTAAAACCCTTTTTAAACAACTTTCAATGGCTTCAAAAGAGTGATAAAAACAATTCGTAAAAATGATAGAAACGTAAACAGCCCTTCGGGCAAAACATGTACCATAAACCGCCCCTCGGGCATAATATTAACAGAATCAGCCCCTCGGGCTACCTCACAATCACTCGTAATCAGCCCCTCAGGCATAACAAAAATTAAGAACCGCCCCTCGGGCAATAACATGGAACAATAGTAGCCCCTCGGCTATATCACATCTCACACTGGGTACCCGCGCTCACTGGGGTGTACAGACTCCGGGAGGGCCCCCTTACGGCCCAAGAGAAATAACAAGCCATCTCGTGGCATAATCAATATATCACTCACTCAGGGTACTCACACTCACTAGGGGTGTACAGACTCCAGGAGGGGCCCCTTACGGCCCAAGCACAATAACAAGCCATCCCGTGGCATAATCAAACAAACTCTCGGCCTCATATCAAACCACCTCGTGGCATAACAAATCAGGCCCTTGGCCTCATAATCATGAATCGGCTCAATTGCGCTGTGGCGCGCAGCCCGATCCTATAATAACCTCACAACACAAGCCATCGGCCCTACTCTGTCAAAAATCTCTAAAATCCACTCGGGCATAGTAAAATATAATACTCAGCTCAAAAAATCATTTAAGATGTCAAAATAGAGTAAACATAGTTGAGTTATAAAAACAGTAGAATATAGCATGATTGAGTACAAGTATAAAGTCAAAACAATGAGGAATAACAGTAAAAATCCCCTAAGGGTCCAAAACAGTTGGCACGAGGCCCAAATATGGCATTCAGCCCAAAACATGATGATAGCAAATAGTTTTCAATCAAATACACAGTAAAACAGTCATTCGGGACGGACTAAGTCACAATCTCCAATAGTGTAGGACTCCACACTCGTCATCTAGCAGGTGTGCCACCTCAAAATAGTACAACGATGTAAAATCCGGGGTTTCATACCCTCAGGACAAACATTTACAATCATTACTTACCTCAATTCGGTCCAGACTCTAGTCCGCGATGCCTTTGCCTCTCGACTCGGCCTCCGAATGCTCCAAATCTAGCCAAAAGTAGATTCATACCATCAAAATAATCGAAGGGAACAAAGCCCACTCGAAAATATCTAATTTACATCAAAAATCCCAAAATTGCTCAAACCCGGCCCCCAGACCCATATCTCGGAATCCGATAAAAATCACATCAATAGAACCCTCATCCTCTCACGAGTCTACCCATATCAAATTCATCAAAATCCGACCTCAATTGCCCATTCAAAACCCCAAAAGAATTCTCAAACTTTTCTTCCATTTTCCCCCAATTCCCACTCTAATTTCTCAAATTAGATGATGAAATTCAAGACTAAATCATAGAATTAAACCAAATATGAATGAAGAATACTTACCCCGATTGCTCCAATGAAAATCTCCTCAAATTTCACCTTCTCCCGAGCTTTCTAATGATTTTTGTAATATTGGACTTAAACCCTCGATTTTGAACTTAAATAGTCTGCCCAGATATTTTCTTTATCGCGAACGCGGTAGCACTCTCGCGTTCGCAAAGCACAAAGCTTCACTGACCAAAATTGCTTCTCCACGAACGCGACAACCCTAATGCGAACGTGGAGCTTCAGCTTATCAAAGCATCACAAATGCGACTACCAGCTCGCGAACACAAAGAACAACTCTCCTGGACCCCAGCTGCACACGTTTCCTCTACGCGAACGCATCAATACCCTCGCGAACGCGATGGCCACTGATCTCAGCCCTTCGTGAACGCGGGACCACCTTCGCGAACGCGAAGGCCAACTCTATTTCCTCACATCCTAACCCTTCGCGAACGCGGGACATTCATCGCGAACGCGAAAGCCAAAAGCCTGCAACAGCCATAGCAGTTTTTCTGTAACTTTTTCCAACATAAAATGATTCGTTAAACCACCTGAAACTCACCCGAGGCCCTTGGAACCTCAACCAAATATGCCAAAATATCTTATAACATCATTAAAACTTGTTCCAACCTTCGAAATGCTAAAAACAACATCAAAATACCAAATTTACATCGGATTCAAGCCTAAGAAATCCAAAAACTTCTAAATTCCGCTTTCGATCAAAAAGTTTACCAAACCTCGTCCGAATGACCTGAAATTTTGCACACATGTCACAAATGACACAGCGGACCTACTCCAACTTTTGAAATTCTATTTCGACCCCTATATCAAAACCTCACCTATCAACCAGAAAACGCCAAAATTTCAATTTCGCCAATTCAAGCCTAAACCTTCCACGGACCTCCAAAATACATTTCGATCATGCTCCTAAGTCCCAAATTATCTAACAGAGCTAACCAAATCATAAAAGTTCCAATCTGATATCGTATACTAACAAATCAAAACTTGGTTAAACCTTCAAATTTTAAGCTTCAAATTGAGAATTGTTCTTGCAAATTCATTCCGATTACCTTGAAAACTAAAACCGATGATTTACATAAGTCATAATACATCACACGGAGCTATTCATGCCCAAGAACTGGCGAGCGAAGTGCAAAAACTCAGAACGACCGGTCGGGTCGTTACAATATCTAACAATCCTCAGTTGAATACCGTGCAATATTATTCTTCATGATAGATTCAATACCAAAAGGATATAGGATTGATATATCTTGGATAAGCGGATAGTATTGTGAGACCATGCTATTCATGTAAATGATCCAGTCAACTAATGATTATAAATAATTCGAATTAACGGGTGTTATTATAGACTCAATAGGATTAGTATACCGACAACAATCCTGAAATTTTTATCTCAAGTGGTTAAATTGCAATAAAAAATATTTGCATGGCTAGCCTAGTTAATTACTTATTCAAATTCAGCAAAAGTAGTTTAGTAACAACCACCACTCTTTGATAACCTTAAATGGATAATAGAGTTTAGTTTGTCATGTTAATGATTTAGCATTAGATTTTCAGTTACTTTACTATTTGTGGACTATGTATACAACCCATGGAGAACCCACCCCAAAAGCCAGCTATTAAGATAGGAGAGATCAAGGCTATATAAAACCCACATCAGCACATTGTAATACAATATGAGACTTAACTCTCATACCTTGCAATGGACCATAACAAACCATCGCGCTCCGCATCTACCGTCCAAAATGGTTGTGCACTAAAATTTTCTAGACCTATGTGAATTCTACAATACAAGCATCACCATCCATGGCACGGTAGACGCGGAGGGCGGATGAGTGGCTCTGATACCATTGGCAACCAAAAAGCTAATTATGAGATGGAAGAGTTAGAGTTTATATAAACCTCACATCAGCACATTACAATATCAATATGAGACTCAAATTTTATACCTTGCAATGCACCATAATCCAACAGGACTCCTGGAACTAATAATGTTAATTTGTTGTCGCCAACTTACTCCCATCCAAAATTAAAAACATTGTCAGTATCATATAAATAACGATGGGCGACTAACAAGAAGCTTGCACGTTTAGATCATATATTTAGTGATATAATATAGTTTCAAAAAACTAATCTAATCTGAGGCCTTTATTATCACTTGTACTGATTAATTAATTGGTTTCGAAATCGACTAAGCATGTATCATCTCTTCTATTCTTTAAGTTTGACAAGAGAAGTGTCAAGTAAAGTTTGCCCTACATCTCTTGTCATTGATTGCTATAGTGGTCCTAGAAACCGTATAAAATATACGTAATTGAGACAACGTTATTCACGTCCTACACGTGCTAATAATTTGGTCCTGTCATTAAAAGACCAGGATCTAACTTTACAAAATATTTTTGAAAATTTTAAATATTATAGCCAAATAATGCACCATATTTCTTACAAAACCAAAATTTAAAAATATTATTATTTAGCTGCTTTTTATATTTTATAGCAATGTATAAATATATACAACTGATCCCTCAACTTTTTTCTCAATCCTCTCTCTCTTCTCCCTCAACTGTCTCTCCTTTTCCCTCAACACACACACTCTCTCTCTCTTTCCTGTATTTTTTTGGCCGTCGTCCAGCTCTACCGAAGCCCAACAATGGAGGAAGAAGATCGGAGGCATCACTAGATCTAGATCTATAGAGATGCCAGAATCCATGGCTCCCTTGCTCTCTCCTCTCTCTTTCTGAAATGTTAGATCTAGTTCGCCGGTGTAGGTCCACTAATGCCGCTTGACCCAGATTCTGATTTACTCAAAATGAAGCCTTTTTTCATCTGGGTTTCCCTGCTGAAAATACCCTTTTGGTATTTTGGTTCTCCTTCTTTGGAATCCGTGGATTCTTCTCCTTATTTATTCGTCTCCATTTTCAGTTTTGATACAATGTATACATTATTTTCCTTAGCTGAAAGATGCCATCTCCAGCGAATTTTCTTTTCTTCTTTTCTATTAAGTCACATACAATAATATAAATACATTATATTTTGTACAAATACACTCAATTTTGAGTGTATTCTGTATTTTGAATGCTAATACAATTTTTTCATATTTTTACCTATATTTATGTATTCCGAGGTTATATTTTTTGGCAGATCCTTGTGTTTTTTGAATTTTTATTATATGAACATAGCTGAATTAAATACAGTGAACTGAATACAGTGTAAAAGCAGCTACAAATGAATACAGCCGAATATCACTATATATGTGATTTTTTATTATTTAAATAAAATCGAATTTAATAAAGTAAAATTGAATACAATGTAACATAGTTAAGTATGAATATACCCGAATGAATACAATGTATATAGTTGAATCGAATACAACGGTTGTGATGACCTAATTTTATTTCTATATTCGAGACCTCAAATAGCCCCGTTTAGCCTTCTTCGGTGTGGCGTGCACAGTGCATGTCCTTTTTACGAAAAGTTTTTATGAGAAAATTGATTAAAATATAAAATCGAGCTTTAAAACTCATTTGAGTTGACTACGATCAATGTTTTATGTAAATGGATCCGGACCGATATTTTGACGGTCTCGATGGGTCCATATTGTGATTTCGTACTTAGGCATATGCCCGGAATCGAATTCGGAAGTCCCTAACTTGATTTAACATAATTTTTTGAAAACTAGTAATTTAAAGGTTTAAAGGATTCTTAAGTTTGACCGTAAGTTGACTTTATTGCTACCAGATCTAAATTTCAGTTCGGGAACTTGGTAAAGGTTCATTTCAGTATTTATGACTTGTCTGCAAGATTCGATGCAAACGAAGTTAATTTGACGTAATTCGGACGTCCGTTTGTAAAATTGCATGTTCTTAAGTTTCATTGAAAAATAAATTCCGTTTTGTTATCCAGTTCATAGTTCTAGGTGTTATTTTGGTATTTTGATCGCGCGAATGAGTTCCTATTATATTTTTGGACTTGTGTTCATGCAAGTGAGTTTCGGATAGGCTACAGAGTGATTTTTAAACTTAGAAGAATGCAAGTGCATCAGTTCTGCAGATCTCGCATTTGCGAGCACCTGTTCGCGAATGTGAGCCTTGCAAATGCGAGGTCAGGTTCGTATATGCGAAGTTGGTGGGGGTTGGGTCAACTTCGCTTTTGCTAAATTACGTCCGCAAATGCGATGGGGGCCAGGTTAGCATTTGCGAACATTCTGGCGCATTTGCGACTAAAAGAGAACTGGGCAGACTCGCATTTGCAAATAGCCTTGGTTCATTTTTGTGATAAATTCATCGCATTTGCGACGAAAGCAGGCCCAGTGACTTTTTTGCTTATGCAAAAAGTTGATCGGTTTTGCGATCCTATCGCAATTGCGATAGTTGCAGCTGGGTAAAAGAGGGGGGAAACGAGATTTAGCTCATTTCTCACAATCTCTCAACCCTAAACAACCTAGAGGCAATATTTCCAAGAGATTTTCTTCCTAAATTCATTGGTTAGTGACTTTAATCTATTTATTTTCAATTACCCATTACATTTCATAAGTTTTCAACATTAAATTTAGGATTTTTATGGTAGAAATTAGGAAGATTTTTGTAAATTTGGGATTTATTAATTACACAACCGGTCTCAGGGGCGAATGGGTAATCGGGTTTTGACCAAGCGGATATAGGGTTGACTTTTGTTGACTTTTCGTAAAAAGTGTAAAGACCTTAACTGTATGTATTGTAATTGATTTTTCTAGCATTATTTGATGTTATTGAGTCTATTTTGGTTAGATTCGATTGGTTTGGAGGCGGATTTTAGAAGAAAGGCGCCAGTTGAGCTTTGATTTGATTGCAGAGCGATGTAAGTGTCGTGGTTAATCTTTACTTGAGGGATTAGGACTTCTTTACCTATTTTCTACGTGATTAATGTGTAGTTACAATGTATATGTGAGGTGACAAACATTTATGCGTTGTTGTTGGGATAAAGCATACGAGTGGAACTTGTTTCCTTATGATTTGTTGCCTTTTTAATTTTGATATCCATGGACGGTCACGCTAAGATGGTGACTTTAGTTATGCCGAGGTTGCCTCGATTAGAGTATAGAGGGACACCTGGCCATTCTACCAGTAGGGTTGTTTTGTATATGAAGGCTCGATTTATGGTCGAGAAGGGATGTCTATCTTATTTGGCCTATGTTCGTGATTCGAAGGTGGAGGTTCCTTCCATGGATTCAGTACCTGTTGTGAGTGAGTTTCCAGAGGTGTTTTTTGTAGATCTACCGGGGATGCCACCCAATAAAGATATTGACTTCTGTATTAATCCTGGATCAGTATTTTGACGGCCAGGTGGGTCCGTATCGTGATTTGAGACTTGGGCGTATGACCAGAATCAAATTTGGAAGTCCCTAACTTGATTTAACGTAATTTGTTAAAAACTAGTAATTTAAAGGTTTAGAGGATTCCTAAGTTTTACTGTAGGTTGACTTTATTGCTACCAGGTTTGTATTTTGGTTTTAGAACTTGGTATAGGTTCATTTCAGTATTTATGACTAGTCTGGAAAATTTGGTGTAAAATAAAGTTGATTTGACGTGATTCGGACGTCCGATTGTAAAATTGCATGTTTTTAAGTTTCATTGAAAAATTTCATTCATTTTGGTATCTGATACGTAGTTCTAGGTGTTATTTTGGTGTTTTGATCGCGTGAGCGAGCGTATGATATTTTTGGACTTGTGTGAATATTTGGTTGAGAGCCCCCCGAGGGATAGGGTGAGTTTCGGATAGGCTACAGAGTGATTTTTGAACTTAGAAGAATGTTGGTGCATCAGGTCTACAGATCTCGCACTTGTGAGGACATGTTCGCAAATGCGAGGTCAGGCTCGCATATGCGAAGTTTGTAGGGTTGGGTCAGCTTTGCTTTTATGAAGTTACGTCCGCAGATACGATGGGGGAAAGTTCACATCTGCGAACATTCTGTCGCATTTGCGACTAAAAGAGAACTAGGGCATACTTGCATTTGCAAGTCGATTGTTCCTACTTTCGGACAGATTGGTTCACATTTGCGATAAATTCATCGCATTTGCGGATAGCCTCGGTTTGCATTCGAATCAGACTCAGTGACTCTTTCGCTTTTGCGAAGAATTGATCGCTTTTGCGATCATCGCAATTGTGAACTATATGTCGCAATTGCAATAACTGTAGTTGGGTAAAAGAGAGGAAAAACGGGATTTAGCTCATTTATCACAAACTCTCAACCCTAAACACCCTAGAGGCAATTTTTCAAAAAGATTTTCTTCCTAAATTCATTGGTAAGTGACTTTAGTCTATTTCTTTTCAATTACCCATTACATTCATGAGTTTACAACATCAAATCTAGGATTTTTATGGTAGAAATTAGGAATTTAGGTAGAATTAGGGATTTTTGTAAATTTGGGATTTAGACCTTGAATTGAGATCAAATTTAGAAACTAATTATATAACCGGACTCGGAAGTGAATGAATAATCGAGTTTTGGTCCAAATCTCGGGTTTTGACCAAGCGGGTCCGAGGTTGACTTTTGTTGACCTTTTGGAAAAAAGTGTAAAGAACATAACTTTATGTATTGTAATTGATTTCTCTAGCATTATTTGATGTTGTTGAGTCGATTTTGGTTAGATTGGATTGGTTTGGAGGCAGATTTTAGAGGAAAGGCCTGATTGAGCTTTGATTTGATTGCGGAGCGAAGTAAGTGTCGTGGTTAACATTGACTTGAGAGATTAGGACTTGTTTGCTTATTTGCTACGTGATTGACATGTGGAAAAAACATATATGTGAGGTGACGAGCATTTATGCATTGTTGTTGGGATAAATCATGCAGGTGAAACTTGTTTCCTTGTGATTTATTATCTTTTTATTTATGATATCCACCTTAGGTTAGATTATTACTAATTTGATCATTCCTTTCAAATTATGGCTTAGTTAGAAATGGTTGAGTATTTTAGAAGTTGAAGTTTGGTATCTTGGCATCATATTTGACGTAAATCACATTCTCTGCGTTGTTTATCTCCCCAATTTATATTATCTTTAGTACATGGTAAGGAAGAGTGTCAAAGTACGAAGCGTGATGACGTGCCATTGCATTTATCTCATTTATTGATTAATACATAGTAAGGAAGAGAACTGAAGCACGAAGGGCGATGCCGTGCCATTTATATCATCTATTAATTGTTACATGGTGAGATCAAGAGTAAAAGCACGAAGGGTGATGTCGTACCATCCTTCCCAATTATTCATTATTACATGGGTAGATCGAGAGTAAAAGCACGAAGGGTGTTGTCATGCCATTTCATTTTACTTATGTTATCATTTCATGGTAAGGATGAGAGTGAAAGCACGAAAGGTGATGACGTGCCATCTTTATACCATTTGTTTATCTGTCTTCATTGGTAGACGATTTATTTGACTATCACGTGACGTCATACCTGTCGTAGTTATCGTATATTTTCCCTCTTTCGCATGTTTCCTCCCAATTGTATATATATATATATATATATATATATATATATATATATATATATATATATATATATATATATATATGTGTGTGTGTGTGTGTGTGTGTGTGTGTGTGTGTGTGTGTGTGTGTGTGTCCTGCCATAGCCTCGTCACTACTTCGTCGAGGTTATGCTCGATACTTACGGAGTACATTGGGTCAGTTGTACTCATACTTTTTGTTCTTCTTGTGCAGATTTTGGTATTGGTCCCAGTAGTGCGTGAGGTGCGTCAACTCAGATCATTGCATACGGAGACTTGAGGTAGATCTGCTGGCGTCCGCAGACCTTGGAGTCCTCTTCCTTTTTCTTCTTTTACTATTCATTTCTTTCGAAATAGTTATATTTATTTCAGACTTTGTTGTAGAACTTCTAGTTGCTCGTGACTCCCAATCTTTGGGAGTAGATATTATTACATGACATATGTTGGTGTTGTATTAGATTGAATTCCTATTTCTCATTATTTATCATCATTTTGTTTAAACTGTTAAAATTTGAATATTTAACTATCACACTTTGGCTTGCCTAGCAAGTGGATGTTAGACGCCATCATGATACCGAGGTTGGGATTCCGGATCGTGACAGTAGTATACACCCTATTTCTTGATTTTTAGTTTTTTGAATACAACTGAATTCAATACATTAAAATTGAATACAATGTAAAATATATAAGAATAAATACATCCGAATTAAATACAGTGCATACAACCGAATTGAATACAACAACATACATCCCATGGCAAGTAATTAATAGCTACGGAATATAATTAGCTAAATTATAGTTACATCCGGCAATAAACCTCCAAATAATAATAGTCATTTCTGAAAGTTCCCCAATATTTTTCTATTGTACCAACTCAAAATATTAGTCATGTAATCCACTTTTACCGATATGTGTTTAACTAATTAACACGTTGCATATCAAATAATCAAGTCCACAGGTGCAGGCTTCTATCAACAAGTCGTGATAAAAATTGTATCAGCTGTCGTTAAATCAATTGAAAATCACAATCTACCTAAGAAAAAAAGAAAGAAAACTATATTAGTACAATAATATTAGACAGTATTAAGAGCCCGTTTGCGTCACGACCCTAACCCCGAACCCGGTCGTGATGGCGCCTCTCCTGAAGACAAGGCCAGCCAGATTAAAAGAGAACACCTCTTTAAAATAGTGAAATACCGTAAATAGTTCTAAAACATGATATAATAACCATAATTTGCGGAAAATAACGATAAAAACAGTAGAAACCATCCCGACACAACCCAAACTGGGGTGTCACAAGTCATGAGCAACTAATAAATCCGGATACTAGTCTACTAGATATGAAATCCAATATAGAAGTTCAAAAACATGACAATAGTAAGATAAGGGAGGCAAGGGGGCTGCGGACGCCAACAGCTCCTCGTGGTCTCCGAAAACACTGCCTGGACTGGGAAGATCAACACTCAGGAACAGACTCTGCGATGCCTGAATCTGCACACACGGTGCAGAGAGTAATGTGAGTACTCCGATCCAGTGAGTAATAAATATAAATAATGGTTAAAAGCAAGAAAACACGTAAAGGCACAAAGCAATTCTATATCAAGCAGTAAAATCACTTAAAGCTGTAAATCCATGAAGAAGTCAAATGAAATTCCTTTAAACCAAGTAAAACAGGTAATTTAGCAGGTAAATAACAAGTAGAAATCCGCCCCTCGGGCATAGTAACAATCACTCAGAATAGTATCAGCCCCTCGGGCTCACTCTCAGTACAATATCAGCCCCTTGGGCTCACTCTCAGTACAGTATCAGCCCTCGGGCTCACTCTCAAATCATGATGGGTACCCGCGCTCACTGTGGGGGTGCAGACTCCGGAGGAGCCCCTTACGGCCCAAGTGCTATATCAAGCCACCTCGTAGTGTATAAAAGTATCTCAGTCCCTCGGCCTCATATCACTCAGCATATCCTCAGCTATGGCCATCGGCCTCACTCAGTCTGAAAATCATCACAAGCCCCTCGAGCATTAGTAAAACAGTAGTTCTCAGCCCAAAACATCATTTAGAAATATCATTTAAGTCTCAAAACTGAGTAAAAGTGGCTGAGTTGTAAAACAGTAGGAAACCACAGGACTGAGTTCAAGTAATAAATCAAAACAGCGAGGAAATAGTGATAAAAATCCCCGGAGGGTTCAAATAGTTGGCACGAAGCCCAAATATGGAAATCAGCCCAAACCATTATGATAACAAACAAGTTCCAGTCAAATACGCAGAAAAAACATCAATCGGGACGGACCAAATCACAATCCCCAATAGTAAATGACCCTACGCTCATCATCAAGCGCGTGTCTCACCTCAATATAGCACTACGATGTGCAATCCGGGGTTTCAAACCCTCAGGACATCATTTACAATCTTACTCACCTCGAACTAGCTACAACTCTAGCTCGCGATGCCTTTGCCCCTCAAACCGGTCTCCACGCACGTCGAATCTATCCAAAATCAGAACGAATACGTCACAATATGCTAAGGGAACAAAGCTTAAGTGAAAACAATCGTAAGATATCAAAAATCTCGAAATTGGAAAAACCCGAGCCCCGGGCCCACTTCTCGAAACTCAGAAATTTTTAATCAATGGGTTCTTTATCCTCCCACGAGTTCGTACCAATCAAAAGTTCTCAAATCCGACCTCAAATGGTCCTTCAAATCCCAATTCAAAAGTTCAAAAATCTCAAGCCCTAGTTTCTTCCGTTTTAAGCTTAAGTTCCAAGAATTTCTTGGTTGATTTCACAATAGAATCACGTTTTAGGTTCAAAAATATTACCTCCAATCAATTCTCCTTGAATCCTTCTTTAATAACCTTCAAAAAGCTCTCAAAATGCTCAGCTATGGAGGAAAAATGACTCAAAATCGCGGATGAAATAACTTATAAACTTTCTGCCCAGGTCTGACCCTTCCTTCTTCGCGAACGCGGTCAACCTCTCGCGTTCGCATAGCACAAATGTACGTTGACCAACTTTTACCTTACGCGAATGTGACACGCCAGTCGCAGACGTGATGCCTCCTCCGCCTTGACCTTCGCGAACGCGAGACACCTGATGCGAACACGAAGAGCAAATTCCACTGGACCCCAAATCCTTATACGCGAACGCGGGCAGCCTCATGCAAACACGAAGCACCAACTCCTAGCCTTCCGCGAATGCGAGGCACCTCTCGCAAATGCGAAGGCTTAATTCTGGTCTTCCTCAAATGCTTCTACGCGAACGCGAGGCACCGCTCGCGAACGCGAAGAGATAATTCTCTGCAACAGCTGGACAGATTTTTCTGCAACTTTCAAATAACATAACGAAGCTACATCAACTCTCGGAATTCCATTCCGACCCTCAGATCAAAATCTCACCTAGCAACCGAAAATCGCCAAAATACTAACTTCGCCGATTCAAGCCTAATTCTACACCGGACCTCCAAAACCAATTCCGATCACACTTCTAAGTCATAAATCACCTCTCAAAGCTAGTCGAACCATTGGAACTCACACTTGAGCCCTATAACACATAAGTCAACATCCAGTTGACTTTTTCCAACTTAAACCTTCTTAAATGAGACTAAGTGTCTCATTTCTTATCAAATCCACTCCGAACGTAAACTACCCAACTCGCTGACCTAAAACACGGATAACGAAGCATAAAGAAGCAGAAATGGGGGAAACGAAGCGGTAATTCATGAGATGACTGGCCGGGTCATCACATCCTTCCCAACTTAAACAAACATTCGTCCTCGAACGAGTCAAGAAACATACCTGAAACCTCGAATAGGTGAGGATATCTATTCTGCATCTCTCGCTCGGTCTCCTAGGTAGCCTCCTCCACGGGCCGACCTCTCCACTACACTTTCACTAAAGCTATATCCTTTGACTTCAACTTCCTAACCTGACGACCCAAAATAGCTACTGGTTCCACATCATAGGTCAAATCATTATCCAACTGAACCGTGCTGAAGTCCAAAATATGAGACGGATCCCCAATATACTTTCGGAGCATAGAAACATGAAATACCGGATGCACACTTGACAAGCTGGGTGGCAAAGCAAGCTCATAAGCTACTTCTCCAATCTTCCGAAGTACCTCAAAAGGCCCAATGAACCGAGGACTCAATTTCCCTTTCTTCCCAAATCTCATAACAGCCTGTATGGGTGAAACCTTCAGCAGAGCCTTCTCGCCAACCATGTAGGACACATCTCGAACCTTCCGGTCCGCATAACTCTTCTATCGCGACTGCGCTGTAAGAAGCCTCTCTTGAATCACTTTCACCTTATCTAAGGCATCCTGAACCAAATCTGTACCCAATAGTCTAGCCTCACTGGGCTCAAACCAACCAACTGGAGATCTACACCGCCTCCCATACAATGCCTTATATGGAGCCATCTGAATACTCGACTGGTAGCTGTTGTTGTAAGCAAACACTACAAGCGGTAGAAACTTATCCCATGAACATCCGAAATCAATAACATAAGCACGCAACATGTCCTCCAGTATCTGAATAGTACGCTTGAACTTCCCGTCCGTCTGAGGATGAAAAGTTGTGCTCAACTCCACCTGAGTACCCAACTCTCGCTGAACAGACTTCCAAAACTGGGAAGTAAACTGAGTACCCCGATCTGAAATAATAGAAACTGGAACACCATATAGCCGAACAATCTCCCGAACGTATAACTCTGTTAACCGCTCTGAAGAATAGGTAGGGCACACAGGAATGAAGTGCGCGAACTTGGTCAGCCGATCCACAATCACCCAAATAGCATCAAACTTCTTCAAAGTCCGTGGAAGTCCAACAATGAAATCCATAGTGATCCTCTCCCACTTCCACTCAGGAATAACCATCTGCTGAAGCAAGCCACCCAGTCTCTGATGCTCATATTTCACCTGCTGACAATTGAGACACCGAGCTACAAATCCCACAATATTTTTCTTCATTCTTCTCCACCAATAGTGCTGCCTCAAATCCTGATACATCTTTGCGGCACCCGGATGAATGGAATACCGTGAGCTATGGGCCTCCTCCAGAATCAACTCTCGAAGCCCATCCACATTGGGCACACAAATCCGGCCATGCATCCTCAACACCCCATCATCACCAATGGTCACATCTCTAGCATCATCATGCTGCACTCTGTCCTTAAGGACAAGAAAATGCGGATCATCATACTGGCGCTCTCTGATGCTATCATATAAGGAAGACCGAGAAATCACACACGCCAATACCCGACTAGGATCCGAAATATCCAACCTTACAAACCGATTGGCCAAGGCCTGAACATCATCTGCTAGGGGTCTCTCCCCAATTGGAATATATGCCAAACTCCCCATACTCACTGCCTTTCGGCTCAAAGTATCGGCCACCACATTGGCCTTTCTCGGATGGTACAATATAGTGATATCATAATCCTTGAGCAACTCCAACCATATCCTCAAATTAAGATCCTTTTGCTTGAACAAATGTTGAAGACTGCGATGATCGGTGAATACCTCACAAGATACGCCATACGAATAATGCCTCCAAATCTTCAATGCATGAACTATGGCGGCCAACTCCAAATCGTGAACAGGGTAGTTCTTCTCATAGGGCTTCAACTGACGAGAAGCATAAGCAATAACTCTACCCTTCTGCATCAATACACAACCAATCCCAACTCTCGAAGCATAACAATACACGGTATATGAACCTGAAGCTGATGGTAAAATCAATACTGGAGCTGTGGTCAAAGCTGTCTTGAGCTTCTGAAAGCTCTCCTCACACTCGTCCGACCATACAAATGAAACACCCTTCTGAGTCAACTTGGTCAAGGGCGATACGATAGATGAGAATCCCTAAAAAATCGGCGATAATAGCCTGCCAAACCAAGAAAGCTACGAATATATATGGCTGAGGACGGTCTGGGTCAACTCTGAACCGCCTTTATCTTCTTTGGATCAACCTGAATACCCTCGTTGGACACCACGTGCCCCAAGAAAGCCACTGAACTGAGCCAAAACTCACACTTGGAGAATTTTGCATAAAGCTTCTCCTCTCTCAATCTCTGCAACACAACTCTCAAATGCTCCGCGTGCTCCTCCTGACTACACGAATACACCAGAATATCATCAACGAAGACTATGACGAATGAATCGAGATAAGGCCGGAACACGCTGTTCATCAAATGAATGAACGTTGACGGGGCATTGGTTAGCCCGGAAGACATCATAAGGAACTCATAATGACCATATATGGTCCTGAAAGCAGTCTTAAGAATATCTCAATCCCTGATCTTCAATTGATGATAGCCCGAACGGAGATCAATCTTGGAGAGCACCCTCGCTCCCTGAAGCTGGTCAAATAAATCATCAATGTGAGGTAAGGGATACTTGTTCTTAATTGTTACTTTGTTCAATTGCCTATAATCAATGCATATTCTCATCGTACCATC
Source organism: Nicotiana sylvestris (assembly GCF_000393655.2). Taxonomy (NCBI): domain Eukaryota; kingdom Viridiplantae; phylum Streptophyta; class Magnoliopsida; order Solanales; family Solanaceae; genus Nicotiana; species Nicotiana sylvestris. The sequence goes on from NC_091063.1 coordinate 126,864,354, forward strand.
CTTCTTCTTCACAAACAGAATTGGCGCACCCCAAGGTGACACACTAGGCCAAATAAACCCCTTATCTAGGAGTTCTTGAAGCTGTTCTTTCAATTTCTTCAACTCCACTGGTGCCAAACGATACGGCGGAATAGAAATGGGCTGAGTGCCCGGCACCAGGTCAATACCAAAATCAATATCCCTGTCTGGTGGCATGCCCGACAGATCTGCAGGAAACGCATCGGGAAAATCCCTTACAACTGGGACAGAATCAATACTAGGAGTCTCAACTCCAACATCCCTCACAAATGCTAGATAAGAAAGGCAACCCTTCTCAACAATACGCTGGGCCTTCAAGAAAGAGATCGCTCTATTAGGGACATAATCAGTCATACCACGCCACTCAATTCGCAGCACACCCGGCATAGCCAAAATGACTGTCTTAGCATGACAGTTTAGAATAGCACGACATAGAGATAACCAATCCATGCCCAAAATGACATCAAAATCCACCATACTCAATAGCAATAGCTCCACTCGAGTCTCCAGACCCCCAATAGTCACCACACATGACCGGTACACACGGTCTACAATAACAGTATTGCCCACTGGGGTAGATACATGAACCGGTAAAGCAAGAAACTTATGGGGCATACCCAAATAATGAGCAAAGTATGATGACACATAAGAAAAGGTGGAACCGGGATCAAATAATACAGAGGCATCTCTGTGGCAGACTGAGACAATTCATGTAATAATAGCATCTGAAGCAATAGCATCGGGTCTAGCTGGAAGTGCATAGAAACGAGCCTAGCCACCGCCTGATCGACCTCACCCTCTAGGGCGACCCATGGCTGCCTGACCTCCACCCTTAGCTGGCTGGGCAGGTGGTGAAGTAACTGGAGCAGAAGTCGAGGGCTTACTCCTCTACTAGGATGAACTAGCAACACGACAAGGACACTACCTCCACATATGCCCAAACTCTCCACACTCAAAATAACTCCCAGGTGCTGAAGAAGGGGACTAAAGGGAACCCCTCGCACCGGAGTGACTAGCTGATGCACTCAGCATAGAAGAACCCTGAGCTGACGGAGCACAGGATGAACTCTGAGCTGGAAGGGCACTAAGTGATGACTGACCCTGTTGAGTATCGTGATAACCATGACCCAAATATGCCCCACGATAACCTGGGAGAGCTAGCTGAGCAGACCTGAATGAACGACCTCTACCTTGCTGAAACTGGCCCCTCAAAGGAGCACTAATATAACTACCTGATCCTCGAGGCCTCTTGGCCTCCCTCTCCTCTCGATCCTGATGGCGGACCATCTCAATCTTGCGAGCGATATCAACTACCTCCTCGAACGTAGCACCCAACACTCTCTCTCTGGTCATAAGAATATGGAGGTGATAGTTAAGGCCATCAACAAATCTCCTGATCTTCTCACGATCTATCGGAACCATCCAGACGGCATGATGAGCCAACTCAGAAAACCTCAACTCATACTGTAACACAGTCATATCCCCCTACCTCAACCACTCAAACTGTCTACGCAGCTCCTCTCTGCGAGACTGCTGCACATACTTCTCTAGGAAGAGAATGGAGAACTCATGCCAAGTGAGGGGCACTGCTCCCACAGGCCTACGCCTCTCATACGCCTCCCACCAAGTGAAGGCATCCCCAGAAAACTGAAAGGTAGTAAATGCCACACCACTAGACTCAAGAATCCCTGCTGTACGTAGCATCCAGTGACACTTATCTAGAAAACCCTGGGATTCCTCGCCCTCAGCACCACTGAATGACGAAGGTTGGAGTCTAACAAACCTCTCAAGACGACGTTGCTCATTATCTGGCATAACTGGCATAACAAACTCCTGAGCTAGTGCAACCGGCTAGGCTAGAGGTGCCCCCGATGTCTGCAGTCCCTACACTACCTGCTCAGGTGTGCGAGCAGCGGGGGTCTGATTGCCTCCCCCGACCTGTGAAGTAGTTGCTGCTGTTGTGGCTGAAACAGCCTGAGCCAGGCTAGTGCAAACTGATAAGATCTGTGCCAAGGCCTCCTGAAGACCCGGAATCACAATGGGCACAACTGGTGCCTAAACTGGTGCTGCTGGACCATCTATAGCTGGAGCCTGATCCGGAGCTAGGGCAGCTGGTGGATTTATAGGTGCTGCCCTCGTTGCTCTGCCTCTGCCACGACCGCGTCCACGACCTCTGGTGGTCTCAGCTGGTGGTACTAGTGGTCGTCCACCTCGTCCGGTAGCTCGCGTCCTAACCATCTATGAAAGAATGGAATAACAGAAGTTTAGTACTCGGACCAACAAGTTCGCACGACAAGAGTTTAAAGAATATGAAGTTTTTTTCCTAAAGGTTCTGCAGCCTTTCGAGAATAAATACAGACGTCTCTGTACCGATCCGCGAGACTCTACTAAACCTGCTCATGACTCGTGAGACCTATGTAACCTAGGCTTTGATACCAACTTGTCATGACCCTAAACCCGAACTCGGTCGTGATGGCGCCTCTCGTAAAGACAAGGCCAGCCAGACTAAAAGGGAACACCTCTTTAAAACAGTGAAATACCGTAAATAATTTTAAAACATGATATAATAACCATAATTTGCAGAAAATAACGATAACAATAGTAGAAACCATCCTGACACAACCCAAACCGGGGTATCACAAGTCTTGAGCAACTAATAAATCCGAATACCAGTCTACTAGATACGAAATCCAATACAGAAGTTCAAGAACATGAAAATAGTAAGATAAGGGAGGCACGGGGGCTGCGGACGTCAACAGCTACCTCGTGGTCTCCGTAAACACTGCCTGGACTGGGAAGATCAGCACTCAGGAGAGGACTCTGCGATGCCTGATTCTACACGCACGGTGTAGGGAGTAATGTGAGTACTCCGCCCCAGTGAGTAATAAATATAAATAATGGTTGAAAGCAAGAAAACACGTAAAGGCACAAAGAATTCTATATCAAGCAGTAAAATCACTTAAAGCAGTAAATCCATGAAAAAGTCAAATGAAATTCCTTTAAACCAAGTAAAACAGGTAATTTAGCAGGTAAATAACAAGTAGAAATCCGCCCCTCGGGCACAGTAACAATCACTCAGAACAGTATTAGCCCCTCGGGCTCACTCTCAGTACAATATCAACCCCTCGGGCTCACTCTCAAATCATGATGGGTACCCGCGCTCACTGTGGGGATGCAGACTCCGAAGGGGCCCCTTACGGACCAAGCGTTATATCAAGCCACCTCGTGGCGTATAAAAGTGTCTCAGGCCCTCGGCCTCATATCACTTAGCATATCCTCACATATGGCCCTCGACTTCACTCAATCCGAAAATCATTACAAGCCCCTCGGGCATTAGTAAAACAGTAGTTCTCAGCCCAAAACATCATTTAGAAATATAATTTAAGTCTCAAAACTGAGTAAAAGTGGCTGAATTGTAAAACAGTAGGAAACCACAGGACCGAGTTCAAGTAATAAATCAAAACAGTGAGGAAATAGTGATAAAAATCCCCGGAGGGTTCAAATAGTTGGCACAAATCCCAAATATGGCAATCGACCCAAACCATTATGATAACAAACAAGTTCCAGTCAAATACACGGTAAAAACATTAATCAGAACGGACCAAATTGTCACGACCCAAACTGGAGGGCAATGACTAGCACCCGACCATACTTGCCGATCACCAACGTACATTTCATCTAACCTTCATTATTATCTTTTAGGGCTGACGAAATCAATATAAATGGTAGAACTGTATCATGGACAACCAACAATAAAATATGACGGCATGAACATACATAGCAGGGGATGACCAGACAATCAAGAAACTACATATAAGGTATGAGCTACCACGCTACCATGAAAGATTATATAACAAAAACCAGCCGACAAGGCATACCGAACTATACATGAGTCGACACTTGTCTATGAGCCTCTAAATGAACATAAGTGCTGCAACATAGCCGGAACAGGGCCCCGACATACCCATAATGTCTATAACAAAAATGCATACCAAGACCAAGGCAAGTCCGGAGAAGGGATCTCGCCAATCACCGCTGAACTGGACAAACTACTGTGGTGGGGGATCTGCACCTGCCTGTCTATCAGGACCTGCAGCACGACATGCAGCGTCCACAAATAAAAGGACGTCAGTACGAATAAAGTACTGAGTATGTAAGGCAAGGAACCATAAATACGATCAGTAATGTAAGCAAGGATAGAGAATATACAACCTGTAACATCTTAGTACCTCTGAGGGCTACTTACATGAAATGCATGATACATATGTATAAATACATAAACCTTTAAAGCATTCGCCTCTGTGGGCATCATCATCATCATATCGTACCCGGCCATAATAGGCTCGGTAGAATCGTACCCGGCCACGTGGAGCTCGGTAAAACCCAACTGATCAGTGGTTGCACAATAGGTGCCGTACCCGGCCAACTATAGCGTGGCTCGGTAGAGTAAAATAGATACATATATATAATGCATGCTCGACTCATGGAATCACATTCTAAACCTTTCGGAGTGACGTAAGGTCGGTATCCTCTATACACGTTATTAGGACTAACTCTTCACTATGAACCTTATAAGAATCAGGAAGTACCAACAACATTGATAACATAAGAATAAGAGAAGCAACATTAACATCAATCATTCCATAAGAGGGAAAACAATGTAAGTACTGCTAGCTTCTAAGAGTAGAGTATCTTGGAAGCTCGTTCATTACATTATGTACAATCGGAGTCGTGCAAAAGAAGGAAAGGGATAGCCTCACATACCTTGTATATACTGCCCCAATCTCAAGCTATGCAATTGTCAAAACTCCTTAGTCTACAATAAGAGAAACGATACTATCGTTATCATTTAAGCGTCATAACTATTATGTATCGACCACAACCTATTTTACGATGAAACGGACAGCACCTCCCCTATATATATGACCTCACACCATTCAAAACAATCACCAAACAGCCCAAACAACATCAATAATAAACATATTGAGCCTCCCAAAATAGTCCACGCACAGCCTAATCACTCCATACATACGACGACCACCGTAATCGTGTCAAATGACCCAGAAATGTTACGAATAACTATCATCCCACAACCCTAAATATATATAGTGTTTCTCCACACCCTTCCTCCTCCAAAACTCCACAAAACAGTAGTAAAATACGCAGCCCAACAGCAACGCAAAACAGTCCACAAAACAATAACATTACTACCAAGCCTTTCGATATATATTTCACAAGTTCTAGCTTCAATGGCTTAGCCGCAACTTGGATAATCTTAAATACATATAGAGTAAGAGGTTACTTACCTTTATACAGAAAGAACAACTCCAATTTGACCTTAAATTTCCATGAAATATCCCTCCAATGCTGCCACAACAACAAAAAAGCGAAACTAGCGATCAATTAGTGTTTTTCGGCACTAGAATCACTTTAGAAGGCTTGAAATCACCTAGGATTGATATTAAGAACATGAGGGAGTATTTACAGAACATAAACCCTTTAAAACAACCTCCCACACGAGCTGGAACGACACAAAAATGAGCAACAACAAGAAGAACAAGAGACTTACTAGCGCCACGGAATTCCCGACACTTGATTTGTGTTGTTTGCCCTTTTTTTGGGTCTTGAATCTTGAGAGAACCTTGAGAGGATGTTCCTAGGGTTCTAAGGTATGAAAATAGTGAGAACAAATAACTTAAAACGGGTTGGAGGCATCCTATATAGGTCCAAATATCTTAAACCGCCTTAGTGGGACCTATAGAGAGGTGCTTGGCGCAGTCTCGCGAAAATGCGAATATCTCTCTACTCTGAGATCGTATCGATGAACGGTTTAATGCGTTGGAAACTAGACTCATAGATATTTAATTTAGTTGGTATATCAAGCCATAAATCCTTGTAAATTAGGAGAAAAGATTAGAAACATTTGACCTAATGTTTAAGTAAAATTATGAACCTAAGTTGCGACAACTTTTGTCGACTTTTGTTTCATAACTCGTTTGACTTCAAGACTTATGATACGGATATTATATGATTAAAATACCTTAATACATGACCTCTTGAGTGTATTAAGCACTGCTAGATTTACCTGAAAATATGAGTTACAACATCCTTGATTCATTTAACTTCTAATACTTGTTAATCACCCTTATACACTCTTGTATCACTTAAGACCAATAGGATTGACTTCTTATCATCTCAAAGATAATTCCTTCTTGGATTTATGTTAACTAATATATGGCATGAACTAACACATGTGGATATGGGTTGTAACACCCTCCCCCCCTTAGGAACATTCGTCCTCGAATGTAAGGGTTCATGGGGAGTTTAAATCATCGTGGATTCCAATGGAAATTTCCGATCAATTTTCCCCTATAAAATGGTCACTAGCAAAACTTGCAAGCAATTAAGCCCAACATATGGCTTCACAAGGCTACACAAAGCATTATGCATATTTACATTATCTACATATCACCATTTTGTATTAAGGAGGAGTATTCTCAAATTATTGCTTACCTCATAGAGCCGTTTCACCTTCCAATGTATCCTGTCTTCCACCAGCATCCTTGTTATCTTCATTCTGGAATAGGTAAGGGTATTTAGACTTCATCTCCTCTTCTGCTTCCCATGTCATTTCTTCCATATTTTTGTTCCTCCACAATACTTTGACGGAAGCTACATCTTTTGTTCTCAGCTTGCGGACTTGTCGATCTAATATTGCCACTGGCACTTCTTCATATGATAGGTCCTCTGTAACTTGTACATATTTGATAGGGACGACTCGAGAAGGGTCTCCAATACATTTTCTCAACATAGATACGTGAAATACCGGGTGGACAAATTCCAATTCGGATGGCAATTCTAACTCATAAGCAACCTGTCCAATCCGTCGAAGAATTTTATATGGCCCGATATACCTTGGACTCAGCTTACCTTTCTTCCCAAAACGCATAATACCCTTCATTGGTGAGATCCTCAGGAAAACCCAATCACCAACCTCAAACTCCAGATCACGACGTCGGACATCGGAATAAGATTTTTGCCTGCTTTGTGCCGTCCTCAATCGCTCCTGTATCACTTTCACCTTCTCAATAGCTTGGTGAATCAAATCTAGCCCATATAATTCTGTTTCACCGATTTGAACCATCCAACTGGTGATCTACATCTTCTCCCGTATAGTGCCTCGTATGGGGCCATTTTAATACTGGAATGGTAGCTATTATTGTAGGCGAATTCTATGAGTGGAAGATGGTCATCCCAATTTCCCTTAAAATCTAGAACACATGCTCGTAGCATATCTTCCAGTGTTTGAAAGGTACGTTCAGCCTGTCCGTCAGTCTGCGGATAAAATGCAGTGCTGAGATTCACTTGTGTGCCTAAACCCTTATGAAAAGACCTCCAAAAGTTAGCTGTAAATTGAGATCCTCGGTCTGATATAATAGATACCGGCACACCATGAAGCCTAACAATCTCCTTGATATACAACTTCGCATAATCTTCAAGACTCTACTAGACACGGCTCATAGACAACCCCTAGGACAGACTTGCTCTGATACCAAGTTTGTCACGACCCAAACTGGAGGGCCATGACTAGCACCCGACCACACTTGCCGAGCACCAACGTACATTTCATCTAACCTTCATTATTATCTTTTAGGGCTGACGAGATCAATATAAATGGTAGACCTGGATCATGGACAACCAACAATAAAATATGACGGCATGAACATACATAGCAGGGGATGACCAGACAATCAAGAAACTACATATAAGGTATGAGCTACCACGCTACCATGAAAGACTATATAACAAAAACCAGCCGACAAGGCATACCAAACTATACATGAGTCGACACTTGTCTATGAGCCTCTAAATGAACATAAGTGCTGCAACATAGCCAGAACAGGGCCCCGACATACCCATAATGTCTATAACAAAAATGCATACCAAGACCAAGGCAAGTCCGGAGAAGGGATCTCGCCAATCACCGCTGAACTGGACAGTCTACTGTGGTGGGGGAGCTGCACCTGCCTGTCTATCAGGACCTGCAGCACGACATGCAGCGTCCACAAATAAAAGGACGTCAGTACGAATAAAGTACTGAGTATGTAAGGCAAGGAACCATAAATACGATCAGTAATGTAAGCAAGGATAGAGAATATACAACCTGTAACATCTTAGTACCTCTGAGGGCTACTTACATGAAATGCATGATACATATGTATAAATACATAAACCTTTAAAGCATTCGCCTCTATGGGCATCATCATCATCATATCGTACCCGGCCATAATAGGCTCGGTAGAATCGTACCCGGCCACGTGGAGCTCGGTAAAACCCAACTGATCAGTGGTTGCACAATAGGTGTCGTACCCGGCCAACTATAGCGTGGCTCGGTAGAGTAAAATAGATACATATATATAATGCATGCTCGACTCATGGAATCACATTCTAAACCTTTCGGAGTGACGTAAGGTCGGTATCCTCTGTACACGTTATTAGGACTAACTCTTCACTATGAACCTTATAAGAATCAGGAAGTACCAACAACATTGATAACATAAGAATAAGAGAAGCAACATTAACATCAATCGTTCCATAAGAGGGAAAACAATGTAAGTACTGCTAGCTTCTAAGAGTAGAGTATCTTGGAAGCTCGTTCATTACATTATGTACAATCGGAGTCGTGCAAAAGAAGGAAAGGGATAGCCTCACATACCTTGTATATACTGCCCCAATCTCAAGCTATGCAATTGTCAAAACTCCTTAGTCTACAATAAGAGAAACGATACTATCGTTATCATTTAAGCGTCATAACTATTATGTATCGACCACAACCTATTTTACGATGAAACGGACAGCACCTCCCCTATATATATGACCTCACACCATTCAAAACAGTCACCAAACAGCCCAAACAACATCAATAATAAACATATTGAGCCTCCCAAAATAGTCCACACACAGCCTAATCACTCCATACATACGACGACCACCGTAGTCGTGTCAAACAACCTGGAAATGTTACGAATAACTATCAGCCCATAACCCTACATATATATGGTGTTTCTCCACACCCTTCCTCCTCCAAAACTCCACAAGATAGTAGTAAAATACGCAGCCCAACAACAACGCAAAACAGTCCACAAAACAATAACATTACTACCAAGCCTTTCGATATATATCTCACAAGTTCTAGCTTCAATGGCTTAGCCGCAACTTGGATAATCTTAAATACATATAGAGTAAGAGGTTCCTTACCTTTATACAGAAAGAACAACTCCAATTTGACCTTAAATTTCCATGAAATATCCCTCCAATGCTGCCACAACAACAAAAAAGCGAAACTAGCGATCAATTAGTGTTTTTCGGCACTAGAATCACTTTAGAAGGCTTGAAATCACCTAGGATTGATATTAAGAACATGAGGGAGTATTTACAGAACATAAACCCTTTAAAACAACCTCCCACATGAGCTGGAACGACACAAAAATGAGCAACAACAAGAAGAACAAGAGACTTACTAGAGCCACGGAATTCCCAACACTTGATTTGTGTTGTTTGCCCTTTGTTTTGGGTCTTGAATCTTGAGAGAACCTTGAGAGGATGTTCCTAGGGTTCTAAGGTATGAAAATAGTGAGAACAAATAACTTAAAATGGGTTGGAGGCATCCTATATAGGTCCAAATATCTTAAACCGCCTTAGTGGGACCTATAGAGAGGTGCTTGGCGCAGTCTCGCGAAAATGCGAATATCTCTCTACTCTGAGATCGTATCGATGAACGGTTTAATGCGTTGGAAACTAGACTCATAGATATTTAATTTAGTTGGTAGATGACCCCGTAATTCCTTATAAATTAGGAGAAAATATTAGAAACATTTGACCTAATGTTTAAGTAAAATTATGAACCTAAGTTGCGACAACTTTTGTCGACTTTTGTTTCATAACTCGTTTAACTTCAAGACTTATGATACGGATATTATATGATTAAAATACCTTTATACATGACCTCTTGAGTGTATTAAGAACTGCTAGATTTACCTGAAAATACGAGTTACAACATCTTTGATTCATTTTAATTTCTAATACTTGTTAATCACCCTTATACACTCTTGTATCACTTAAGACCAATAGGATTGACTTCTTATCATCTCAAAAATAATTCCTTATTAGATTTATGTTAACTAATATATGGCATGAACTAACACATGTGGATATGGGTTGTAACACCCTCCCCCCTTAGGAACATTCGTCCTCGAATGTAAGGGTTCATGGGGAGTTTAAATCATCGTGGATTCCAATGGAAATTTCCGATCAATTTTCCCCTATAAAATGGTCACTAGCAAAACTTGCAAGCAATTAAGCCCAACATATGGCTTCACAAGGCTACACAAAGCATTATGCATATTTACATTATCTACATATCACCATTTTGTATTAAGGAGGAGTATTCTCAAATTATTGCTTACCTCATAGAGCCGTTTCACCTTCCAATGTATCTTATCTTCCACCAGCATCCTTGTTATCTTCATTCTGGAATAAGTAAGGGTATTTAGACTTCATCTCCTCTTCTGCTTCCCATGTCATTTCTTCCATATTTTTGTTCCTCCACAATACTTTGACGGAAGCTACATCTTTTGTTCTCAGCTTGCGGACTTGCCGATCTAATATCGCCACTGGCACTTCTTCATATGATAGGTCCTCTGTAACTTGTACATCTTTGATAGGGATGACTCGAGAAGGGTCTCCAATACATTTTCTCAACATAGATACATGGAATACCGGGTGGACAAATTCCAATTCGGATGGCAATTCTAACTCATAAGCAACCTGTCCAATCCGTCGAAGAATTTTATACGGCCCGATATACCTTGGACTCAGCTTACCTTTCTTCCCAAAATGCATAATACCCTTCATTGGTGAGATCCTCAGGAAAACCCAATCACCAACCTCAAACTCCAGATCACGACGTCGGACATCGGAATAAGATTTTTGCCTGCTTTGTGCCGTCCTCAATCGCTCCTGTATCACTTTCACCTTCTCAATAGCTTGGTGAATCAAATCTGGCCCATATAATTCTGTTTCACCGACTTTGAACCATCCAACAGGTGATCTACATCTTCTCCGGTATAGTGCCTCGTATGGGGCCATTTTAATACTGGAATGGTAACTATTATTGTAGGCGAATTCTATGAGTGGAAGATGGTCATCCCAATTTCCCTTAAAATCTAGAACACATGCTCGAAGCATATCTTCCAGTGTTTGAATGGTACGTTCAGCCTGTCCGTCAGTCTGCGGATAAAATGCAGTGCTGAGATTCACTTGTGTGCCTAAACCCTTCTAAAAAGACCTCCAAAAGTTAGCTGTAAATTGAGCTCCTCGATCTGATATAATAGATACCGGCACACCATGAAGCCTAACAATCTCCTTGATATACAACTTCGCATAATCTTTAGCCGTGTAAGTTGTCTTAACTGGCAGAAAATGGGCACATTTTGTAAGTCGATCAATTATCACCCAGATGGAGTCAAACTGGAGGGCCATGACTAGCACCCGACCATACTTGCCAAGCACCAACGTACATTTCATCTAACCTTCATTATTATCTTTTAGGGCTGACGAGATCAATATAAATGATAGAACTGGATCATAGACAACCAACAATAAAATATGACGGCATGAACATACATAGTAGGGGATGACCAGACAATCAAGAAACTACATATAAGGTATGAGCTACCATGCTATCATGAAAGACTATATAACAAAAACCAGCCGACAAGGCATACCAAACTATACATGAGTTGACACCTGTCTATGAGCCTCTAAAAGAACATAAGTGTTGCAACATAGCCGGAACAGGGCCCCGACATACCCATAATGTCTATAACAAAAATTGCATACCAAGACCAAGGCAAGTCCGGAGAAGGGATCTCGCCAATCACCGCTGAACTGGACAGTCTACTGTGGTGGGGGAGCTGCACCTGCCTGTCTATCAGGACCTGCAGCACGACATGCAGCGTCCACAAATAAAAGGACGTCAGTACGAATAAAGTACTGAGTATGTAAGGCAAGGAACCATAAATACGATCAGTAATGTAAGCAAGGATAGAGAATATACAACCTGTAACATCTTAGTACCTCTGAGGGCTACTTACATGAAATGCATGATACATATGTATAAATACATAAACCTTTAAAGCATTCGCCTCTGTGGGCATCATCATCATCATATCGTACCCGGCCATAATAGGCTCGGTAGAATCGTACCCGGCCACGTGGAGCTCGGTAAAACCCAACTGATCAGTGGTTGCACAATAGGTGCCGTACCCGGCCAACTATAGCGTGGCTCGGTAGAGTAAAATAGATACATATATATAATGCATGCTCGACTCATGGAATCACATTCTAAACCTTTCGGAGTGACGTAAGGTCGGTATCCTCTGTACACGTTATTAGGACTAACTCTTCACTATGAACCTTATAAGAATCAGGAAGTACCAACAACATTGATAACATAAGAATAAGAGAAGCAACATTAACATCAATCGTTCCATAAGAGGGAAAACAATGTAAGTACTGCTAGCTTCTAAGAGTAGAGTATCTTGGAAGCTCGTTCATTACATTATGTACAATCGGAGTCGTGCAAAAGAAGGAAAGGGATAGCCTCACATACCTTGTATATACTGCCCCAATCTCAAGCTATGCAATTGTCAAAACTCCTTAGTCTACAATAAGAGAAACGATACTATCGTTATCATTTAAGCGTCATAACTATTATGTATCGACCACAACCTATTTTACGATGAAACGGACAGCACCTCCCCTATATATATGACCTCACACCATTCAAAACAATCACCAAACAGCCCAAACAACATCAATAATAAACATATTGAGCCTCCCAAAATAGTCCACACACAGCCTAATCACTCCATACATACGACGACCACCGTAGTCGTGTCAAACAACCTGGAAATGTTACGAATAACTATCAGCCCATAACCCTACATATATATGGTGTTTCTCCACACCCTTCCTCCTCCAAAACTCCACAAGATAGTAGTAAAATACGCAGCCCAACAACAACGCAAAACAGTCCACAAAACAATAACATTACTACCAAGCCTTTCGATATATATTTCACAAGTTCTAGCTTCAATGGCTTAGCCGCAACTTGGATAATCTTAAATACATATAGAGTAAGAGGTTACTTACCTTTATACAGAAAGAACAACTCCAATTTGACCTTAAATTTCCATGAAATATCCCTCCAATGCTGCCACAACAACAAAAAAGCGAAACTAGCGATCAATTAGTGTTTTTCGGCACTAGAATCACTTTAGAAGGCTTGAAATCACCTAGGATTGATATTAAGAACATGAGGGAGTATTTACAGAACATAAACCCTTTAAAACAACCTCCCACATGAGCTGGAACGACACAAAAATGAGCAACAACAAGAAGAACAAGAGACTTACTAGCGCCACGGAATTCCCGACACTTGATTTGTGTTGTTTGCCCTTTTTTTGGGTCTTGAATCTTGAGAGAACCTTGAGAGGATGTTCCTAGGGTTCTAAGGTCTGAAAATAGTGAGAAGAAATGACTTAAAACGGGTTGGAGGCATCCTATATAGGTCCAAATATCTTAAACCGCCTTAGTGGGCCCCATAGAGAGGTGCTTGGTGCAGTTTCGCGAAAATGCGAATATCTCTCTACTCCGAGATCGTATCGATGAATGGTTTAATGCGTTGGAAACTAGACTCATAGATATTTAATTTTGTTGGTAGATCACCCCGTAATTCCTTGTAAATTAGGAGAAAAGATTAGAAACATTTGACCTAATGTTTAAGTAAAATTATGAACCTAAGTTGCGACAACTTTTGTCGACTTTTGTTTCATAACTCGTTTGACTTCAAGACTTATGATACGGATATTATATGATTAAAATACCTTAATACATGACCTCTTGAGTGTATTAAGCACCGCTAGATTTACCTGAAAATACGAGTTACAACATCCTTGATTCATTTAACTTCTAATACTTGTTAATCACCCTTATACACTCTTGTATCACTTAAGACCAATAGGATTGACTTCTTATCATCTCAAAGATAATTCCTTCTTGGATTTATGTTAACTAATATATGGCATGAACTAACACATGTGGATATGGGTTGTAACACCCTCCCCCCCTTAGGAACATTCGTCCTCGAATGTAAGGGTTCATGGGGAGTTTAAATCATCGTGGATTCCAATGGAAATTTCCGATCAATTTTCCCCTATAAAATGGTCACTAGCAAAACTTGCAAGCAATTAAGCCCAACATATGGCTTCACAAGGCTACACAAAGCATTATGCATATTTACATTATCTACATATCACCATTTTGTATTAAGGAGGAGTATTCTCAAATTATTGCTTACCTCATAGAGCCGTTTCACCTTCCAATGTATCCTGTCTTCCACCAGCATCCTTGTTATCTTCATTCTGGAATAGGTAAGGGTATTTAGACTTCATCTCCTCTTCTGCTTCCCATGTCATTTCTTCCATATTTTTGTTCCTCCACAATACTTTGACGGAAGCTACATCTTTTGTTCTCAGCTTGCGGACTTGCCGATCTAATATCGCCACTGGCACTTCTTCATATGATAGGTCCTCTGTAACTTGTACATCTTTGATAGGGACGACTCGAGAAGGGTCTCCAATACATTTTCTCAACATAGATACATGGAATACCGGGTGGACAAATTCCAATTCGGATGGCAATTCTAACTCATAAGCAACCTGTCCAATCCGTCGAAGAATTTTATACGGCCCGATATACCTTGGACTCAGCTTACCTTTCTTCCCAAAACGCATAATACCCTTCATTGGTGAGATCCTCAGGAAAACCCAATCACCAACCTCAAACTCTAGATCACGACGTCGGACATCAGAATAAGATTTTTGCCTGCTTTGTGCCGTCCTCAATCGCTCCTGTATCACTTTCACCTTCTCAATAGCTTGGTGAATCAAATCTGGCCCATATAATTCTGTTTCACCGACTTCGAACCATCCAACTGGTGATCTACATCTCCTCCCGTATAGTGCCTCATATGGGGCCATTTTAATACTGGAATGGTAGCTATTATTGTAGGCGAATTTTATGAGTGGAAGATGGTCATCCCAATTTCCCTTAAAATCTAGAACATATGCTCGTAGCATATCTTCCAGTGTGTGAATGGTACGTTCAGCCTGTCTGTCAGTCTGCGGATGAAATGCAGTGCTGAGATTCACTTGTGTGCCTAAACCCTTCTGAAAAGACCTCCAAAAGTTAGCTGTAAATTGAGCTCCTCGGTCTGATATAATAGATACCGGCACACCATGAAGCCTAACAATCTCCTTGATATACAACTTCGCATAATCTTCAGCCGTGTAAGTTGTCTTAACTGGCAGAAAATGGGCACATTTTGTAAGTCGATCAATTATCACCCAGATGGAGTCAAACTTATGATAAGAGCGAGGTAATCCAATAATGAAGTCCAACGTACATTTCATCTAACCTTCATTATTATCTTTTAGGGCTGACGAGATCAATATAAATGGTAGACCTGGATCATGGACAACCAGCAATAAAATATGACGGCATGAACATACATAGCAGGGGATGACCAGACAATCAAGAAACTACATATAAGGTATGAGCTACCACGCTACCATGAAAGACTATATAACAAAAACCAGCCGACAAGGCATACCAAACTATACATGAGTCGACACTTGTCTATGAGCCTCTAAATGAACATAAGTGCTGCAACATAGCCGGAACAGGGCCCCGACATACCCATAATGTCTATAACAAAAATGCATACCAAGACCAAGGCAAGTCCGGAGAAGGGATCTCGCCAATCACCGCTGAACTGGACAGCCTACTGTGGTGGGGGAGCTGCACCTGCCTGTCTATCAGGACCTGCAGCACGACATGCAGCGTCCACAAATAAAAGGACGTCAGTACGAATAAAGTACTGAGTATGTAAGGCAGGGAACCATAAATACAATCAGTAATGTAAGCAAGGATAGAGAATATACAACCTGTAACATCTTAGTACCTCTGAGGGCTACTGACATGAAATGCATGATACATATGTATAAATACATAAACCTTTAAAACATTCGCCTCTGTGGACATCATCATCATCATATCGTACCCGGCCATAATAGGCTCGGTAAAAAACGTACCCGGCCATCATAAGGCTCGGTAGAATCGTACCCGGCCACGTGGAGCTCGGTAAAACCCAACTGATCAGTGGTTGCACAATAGGTGCCGTACCCGGCCAACTATAGCGTGGCTCGGTAGAGTAAAATAGATACATATATATAATGCATGCTCGACTCATGGAATCACATTCTAAACCTTTCGGAGTGACGTAAGGTCGGTATCCTCTGTACACGTTATTAGGACTAACTCTTCACTATGAACCTTATAAGAATCAGGAAGTACCAACAACATTGATAACATAAGAATAAGAGAAGCAACATTAACATCAATCGTTCCATAAGAGGGAAAACAATGTAAGTACTGCTAGCTTCTAAGAGTAGAGTATCTTGGAAGCTCGTTCATTACATTATGTACAATCGGAGTCGTGCAAAAGAAGGAAAGGGATAGCCTCACATACCTTGTATATACTGCCCCAATCTCAAGCTATGCAATTGTCAAAACTCCTTAGTCTACAATAAGAGAAACGATACTATCGTTATCATTTAAGCGTCATAACTATTATGTATCGACCACAACCTATTTTACGATGAAACGGACAGCACCTCCCCTATATATATGACCTCACACCATTCAAAACAGTCACCAAACAGCCCAAACAACATCAATAATAAACATATTGAGCCTCCCAAAATAGTCCACACACAGCCTAATCACTCCATACATACGACGACCACCGTAGTCGTGTCAAACAACCTGGAAATGTTACGAATAACTATCAGCCCATAACCCTACATATATATGGTGTTTCTCCACACCCTTCCTCCTCCAAAACTCCACAAGATAGTAGTAAAATACGCAGCCCAACAACAACGCAAAACAGTCCACAAAACAATAACATTACTACCAAGCCTTTCGATATATATCTCACAAGTTCTAGCTTCAATGGCTTAGCCGCAACTTGGATAATCTTAAATACATATAGAGTAAGAGGTTCCGTACCTTTATACATAAAGAAAAACTCCAATTTGACCTTAAATTTCCATGAAATATCCCTCCAATACTGCCACAACAACAAAAAAGCGAAACTAGCGATCAATTAGTGTTTTTCGGCACTAGAATCACTTTAGAAGGCTTGAAATCACCTAGGATAGATATTATGAACATGAGGGAGTATTTACAGAACATAAACCCTTTAAGACAACCTCCCACATGAGCTGGAACGACACAAAAATGAGCAACAACAAGATGAACAAGAAACTTACTAGTGCCACGGAATTCTCGACACTTGATTTGTGTTGTTTGCCCTTTTTTGGGTCTTGAATCTTGAGATAACCTTGAGAGGATGTTCCTAGGGCTCTAAGGTCTGAAAATAGTGAGAATAAATGACTTAAAAGGGTTGGAGGCATCCTATATAGGTCCAAATATCTTAAACCGCCTTAGTGGGCCCCATAGAGAGGTGCTTGGTGCAGTTTCACGAAAATGCGAATATCTCTCTACTCCGAGATCGTATCGATGAATGGTTTAATGCGTTGGAAACTAGACTCATAGATATTTAATTTTGTTGGTAGATCACCCCGTAATTCCTTGTAAATTAGGAGAAAAGATTAGAAACATTTGACCTAATGTTTAAGTAAAATTATGAACCTAAGTTGCGACAACTTTTGTCGACTTTTGTTTCATAACTCGTTTGACTTCAAGACTTATGATACGGATATTATATGATTAAAATACCTTAATACATGACCTCTTGAGTGTATTAAGCACCGCTAGATTTACCTGAAAATACGAGTTACAACATCCTTGATTCATTTAAACTTCTAATACTTGTTAATCACCCTTATACACTCTAGTATCACTTAAGACCAATAGGATTGACTTCTTATCATCTCAAAGATAATTCCTTCTTGGATTTATGTTAACTAATATATGGCATGAACTAACACATGTGGATATGGGTTGTAACACAAATCACAATCCCCAATAGTAAATGACCATACGCTCATCATCAAGCATATGTCTCACCTCAATATAGCACTACGATGTGCAATCCGGGGTTTCAAACCCTCAGGACATTATTTACAATCATTACTCACCTTGAACCGACTATAACTCTAGCTCGCGATGCCTTTGCCCCTCGAACTGGTCTCCACGCGCGTCGAATCTATCCAAAATCAGAACGAATACGTCATAATATGCTAAGGGAACAAAGCCCAAGCAAAAACAATCGAAAGATATCAAAAATCTCGAAATTGGCAAAACCCAAGCCCCGGGCCCACTTCTCGAAACTCAGATATTTTTACATAAACGGGTTCCTTATCCTCCCACGAGTTTGCACGTATCAAAAGTTCTCAAATCCGACCTCAAATGGTCCTTCAAATCCCAATTCAAAAGTTCAAAAATCTCAAGCCCTAGTTTCTTCCATTTTTAGCTTAAGTTCCAAGAATTTCTAGGTTGATTTCACAATAGAATTACGTTTTAGGTTCAAAAATCTTACCTCCAATCAATTCTCTTTGAATCCTTCTTTAATCACCTTCAAAAAGCTCTCAAAATACTCAGCTATGGAGGAAAAATGACTCAAAATCTCGGATGAAATAACTTATAAACTTTTTGCCCAGGTCTGACCCTTCCTTCTTCGCGAATGCGGTCAACCTCTCGCGTTCGTGTAGCACAAATTTACGTTGACCAACTTTTACCTTACGCGAACGTGACACACCAGTCGCGGACGCGATGCCTCCTCCGCCTTGACCTTCGCGAATGCGAGACACCTGATGCGAACGCGAAGAGCAAATTCCACTGGACCCCAAGTCCTTATACGCGAATGCGGGCAGCCTCATGCGAATGCGAAGCACCAACTCCCAGCCTTCCGCGAACACGAGGCACCACTCACGAATGCGAAGGCTTAATTCTGGCCTTCCTCAAATGCTTCTACGCGAACGCGAGGCTCTGCTCACGAACGCGAAGAGATAATTCTCTGCAACATCTGGGCAGATTTTTCTGCAACTTTCAAACTCCAAAATGGTCTGATTGACCATCCGAAACTCACCCGAAGCCCTCGGTACCTCAACCAAAAGCACCAACACGTCTTAAAACCTCATTCAAACTTGTTCCAATCATCAAAATACCTCAAGCAACGCCAAATCCATCAATTCACATTGAATTCAAGCCTAAGTTTTCTAAAAAACTTTCGAAATACGCTTTCGATCGAAAACCCAACCAAACCACGTCCGAATGACCTGAAATTTTGCACACACATCACAAATGACATAACGAAGCTACAACAACTGTCGGAATTCCATTCCGACCCTCGGATCAAAATCTCACCTACCAACCGGAAATCACCAAAATACTAACTTCGCCGATTCAAGCCTAATTCTACACCGGACCTCCAAAACCAATTCCGATCACACTCATAAGTCATAAATCACCTCCCGAAGCTAGCCGAACCATCGGAACTCACATCCGAGCCCTCAAACACATAAGTCAACATCCGGTAGACTTTTCCAACTTAAACCTTCTTAAAAGGGACTAAGTGTCTCATTTCTTACCAAATCCACTCCGAACGCAAACTACCCAACTCGTTCACCTAAAACACAGATAACGAAGCATAAAGAAGAAGAAATGGGGGAAACGAAGCGGTAATTCATGAGACGACTGGCTGGGTCGTCACAGTTTGGACATAAGAAATTTTGCCTTTTTTCAAAAAAAATCCCTTTTTTCGAAATCGGCACTTGTTCATAAAATTTTCAATTTTTACTTGAAGATACATTTTGAAAATTTTCGAATATTTGAAAAACTCCAAAAAGCTGTTTTTCAAAATTTTCACTCAAATCACTTATAAAACTGCAAAAACCCCAAAATCATATTCATGTCCAAACGTAACTCTAAATTTCAAATACCATTTTTACTTAAAAAAATAAGAAATTCACCTTTTTTTGGATTTTTACAATTCTTAGGTCCAAACGCCCACTAAATTTGACCTTCTCTAAAATGTAACCCACATAGTTCGCTATCTTGAAAACGAGCACCTCGTTAACTCACACGGGACCATAGCGTACGACATTTGGTTCATGTCTTCACATATGCAAAAGAAATAAGATGTCAAGTCTATATATTTCTTTTACGATAATCTCAGCCTTAACAACGACGAAACTCTAGTTTTGTTCTATTGGCTAATCTATCAATCATCTGGAGTATCTATTCTTGTCAATTTCACGACGACAAATCACCTCCTATTTGTTGGCCTAGATAAGTTTTCTGTGGAGAGTTAGAATGATATGATCATCTTCGTAATTGTATATTGTCGTTATACTAGCTGTTGAAATGTGTGATACGGTAATTGCTCAGGCTAAGCTATTATTTAGCTTTGTAATTGAATTTTTCAAACATGCCCCCTCACTGCTTGATTCTTTTTTATGGGCTAAACATGTAAAATTAAGCACACTACTAATTACAAACGCTTTTTACTACTATTATAGATTAGAAATTGATTAGCTATGTATTCAAGAAAATTAATAATATCCAGATACTTAAATTGGTGAACTGTTGATTGTTTTGTCCTTGATGGATAAAATAAAAGTCGAAGCTAATTATTTAATTGATTTCTAGAGCTGCAATATTACATTCAAACTCTCTATTTACCCACTTCAGCAAGTTATTAGTAAGCATAGCAAGGACAAAGACAAGGTCTATCATCCTTCAATTATGCATATGACGTATAGGTGTCAAACGGGCCGGGTTGACCCGGTTTCGGACCGGCCCAGACCGGTTAAACTCGGAATCGGCCCGAATCAGTTAAAAGGGGCTGGGCTGGGCTGGGTAGGAGGGGTAGAGGGGGTTGGTCCGTTTAGAATTTTAAAACGGGTAACCGGATGGATTGAATCCGGTCCAATGAACAGTTGCCCTTACCAGGTTAACCGGCCCGGACCGGCCCATTACAACGGCTAGAATTTTTTATTTTATTTTATTTTTAATTTTCGAAATAGGTGGGCCCCACTGACCGTTGGCAACGGTCAGACCTTGAATTGGTCCATTGGCCAACGGAAAAATTGCACAAATAGCTTTTTTCTTTTTTTAATTTTTAACCTTTTTTCAATTTACAAAACTAGCCTTCTCTAAAACTATAAATAACCCCCCCCCTTCTTCATTTCTTCACTCAATACTCATTTCTCAATCTCAAATTCTCTCATTCTCTCATTCTCCAATTTGCAAGACTTCAAGTCTTCAATTTATCTTCTAATTTTATTTGGCTCTCTTTTCTTGAATTTAATTTATCCTGTTTTATCATTCAGAATTTGAAGTTTGAACAATTGAAGTTCAAAATGGAAATACTTGCTTGACGTTTGTTCGTGGTAACATCGGAATTGCGTAATCAAGTGTTCAATTTATTGTCGAATTCGGTGCACTCCCTCCAACTATTAAAAATACACTAAACCCGGCCCGGTCCGGCTCCCTCAACCTGTAATCCTTACGGTTCAATTTTTCCCGGATAAACCCGAACCCATTAAATCCGTTAAGAACCAATCCGGAACCGGCCCGTAACCCGCACGGGTCCAAAAAAAATAGCGATCCGGCCCGGCCCACCAGTTTAACACCTGTAATATGACGTACTGCATTATAACTGGTATCCAGTGTTTCATTATGACAATTATTACGAAATTAATTATAATAATTTTTTAAAAAAACATTACTCTATTATACATATATTAATTATATCAAAATACATTGAACAGGAACTCACCTGTTACTATATAGTAGTACATTATTATGTATATATGTTATATCCGTTGGTACTCGCTGGGGCGGCTCAAACAGATATGGGCCTAAGACTATAGTTTAATATGAGGCCTAAATTTTTAAAAGAAAGTTATAAGATATGTTTTTATTTGAAGTCTATTCTTCTAACTTTCTGAGATACAAAGTTGTTAATAATTTTTTTTATAATCGATTTTCTCTAATAGATTATGTTCAATTGATAATATAACCAACTCATTTAATCTTTCTTGAGATATTGTTGATCTTAGATAAAATTTTACAGAGCAATAGAAGTATAGAACTATTGAAAACTTAAAAATATTGTTTAACACTTGAACTAATGAAATCTTTGAGAAAGAAAGTGAGTAATGAAATCTTGGAGAAAGAAAGTGAGTAAGAATATCAAAGAGAAAGGCAAGAAATATGTAGGATTTTCTGAAATAAGAAGAGAAAAAAAAGATTGACTTGGGCAAATTAAGAAAGAGAGAGCAAAAATTTTAATGAAGGAGTAAAAATGAAAAACTGAAACGTTGCGAAAACTATTCATCTATCCATTTTTAGTTAAGTCAAATTATTACCTCATTTATATATCTAAAAAGTTTTCTTTCTTTTTATATTAAAAACTCTATTTTTTGTATTAAAAAATACTAAATATTATTTTTTAAAATATTTATGAACTTATTATTTTTTAAAAATGGGGCAGACACAAGTAGGGGTGGGCGTTCGGTATTTCGGTTCGGTATGTAATAATTTCGGTTCGGTATTTCGGTATTCGGTTTATCAATTGTGTATACCAAATACCATACCAAAATATTTCGGTACGGTTCGGTATTTACTATTTTGGTTCGGTAAGGTTTCGGTTTAACAGTCAATGCACACCAGATCTGGCAACTGCAGATGCAAACTTGCACAATCTGGCAACTGCAGCTAAACACAAATAATGCAAACTGCAGATGTTTAACAACAACTTCACAATCTGGCAACTGCAGATGCAAACTTGCACAATCTGGCAACTACAGCTGAACACAAATAACGCAAACTGCAGATGTTTAACAACAACTTCACAATCTGGCAACTGCAGATGCAAACTTGCACGCCAGATCTGGCAATCAACTTAATAGTTAACAATTAATACTCACAATGCAATAAAAACACAGTCCAAACTTAAACACATGGCAGCTGAACACTTAAACTGTTAAACAGTTAAACTGCAGATGCTAACTTGCACAACTGCTGTCTGCAGATGCTAAACACAGTGCAATAAAAATACAGTCCAACAAAAACAGTCTTAACACTTAAACACATGGCAACTGAATTGGCCAACTGCAACTGCAAGTCTGCAACTACAACAGTCTTAACAGTCTTAACACTTAAAGTCTTAAACAGTTAAACATAGTGCAACAAAAATAGAGAGAGCAATGTTTGCACTCTACTTTGCGAATTTCTCCGTTATCTTCTTTCACCACAAAGTATTCCCAAATATCGGAGCGTTGAGCAGTAGCACGGGGCATGATTGCACTTGAACTTGAACCTAAAAAAATATAAATCATAAGTTAGAATATTATAGTTTGATGATAATAAAACAAAACTACAAACTATTAAGTATATCATTATCACCAAACAAATAGAGTATTAAACTTACCACTCAAGATGCAAGTTGCAACTATACATCAAACAATGCTAGTAGTGCTTCCATTATTTTCCATATCTAAAGATAATACGACCAAATATGTCATACAAATGAAAAAGCATGATATATTATTTTGAATTAAAATACACACAAAATATTAAAGGCTTACCAAGCTCGAGTTCCTCAAGATACTTCAAGTCTTCTTCAACACTAATAGGATTCTTCTCTTCTCTAATCCAATCTTGAACACAAATAAGAGCTTGCACACATTTAGTAGTCAATGAACTCCTAAATGAATCAAGAATACGGCCACCAGTGCTAAACGCGCATTCCGACGCCACACTAGAAATTGGAATTGCCAACACATCACGAGCCAACTCCGAAAGAATAGGAAATCTAGGAGCATGTGTTTTCCACCAACTCAAGATATCAAATTCTTCACTAAAAGGCTCTTGTTCTTCACTAATGTATTTATCCAACTCCGATTTAGCACCCCCACTTCCATTGTCTTCCTTTTGTTTCTTTAAGCTAAGCTTAGTCCTAATTTTTGATGCACTTATAACACTCCCACTAGGTGTATTAGATGTATTGTTAGATGAAGTAGAACTAGATGGAGATTGAGGACAAGATTCGGTTGAATACTTTTTTAGATACTCTCCAAACAAAGAATTATATAAGCATACACCTCAACATTTATTTTCTTCCCTTTTTCCTCCCCAAAAAGTTCTTCAAGTGCTCCCTCAACATATTCAAATTTGTTACGTGGATCCAAGACGGAAGCAATAAAAATCATTTTATTCATCTTTTCAGGCTCACCCCAATACTTCTTGAACTTTTCTTGCATTTGCTCAGCCATTTTTCTCAAATGCTCATCCTCACTAGCTAAACACATTTTCAAATGACAATAAAGTTCAGATACATCCTCAAAATGAGAATTACAAGTGACATAACGTGAACCTGAAACTTTTTTAGTTAGCTCGTGAAATCTTGCAAGAAACTCTATCACATTCCTCACATTCACCCAATCATCAGATTCAAGAGGACCTGCATTACCACCATCTTCACAAAGATGAGAACATTGATATGCAGAAAATCCATCATCAAAAAGATGCAACTTGTCAAAGGCTTTTTCAAATTGTTGTGCTGTATCCAACATCAAATAGGTGGAATTCCACCTGGTAGGACATCCAAACACAACGTTTTGGTACATTCTACCTTTACATGTGCACACACTGTTTAAACTTTAAGGTCCTTGCAGGCGAAGATCTCACATACCTCACAATATTTCTAACACGTGTCACAGAAGCATCAAGTTCTTTCAAAGCATCTTGCACAATTAGAATTAGTATATGAGCTGTGAACACTTAATTTTTGACAACATTTAATTTTTTTTATCACTTCTTTTATGTAAATATTTTAGGGGGTTTTAACCTACTATTATTTTAGCTTTATTACACTTTTTATTATAGGATAAAAATACCAAAAAAATTAAAAGCTGAATTATCACTATTAATATTTTTATTATTATTTTTTGTTTTTTTTATATAAAAAAATCCGAAAATATTTTTTTAAAACAAAAATAATAATTTCGGGAATGATTTAAAAAAATAAGAAAAAGGGAAGTATTGAATAAAAAAAATATATAAAAAATAGGTGGAGTTCTCTTTTTTTTTTTTAAAGTAAAAGAATGTAGAAAATTTAAAAAAATAAAACGTTTTGTGGAAATTTTTAAAAAATTAAAAAGTAAAAGAAGGTTAGAATTAAAAAATAAATATAAAGGTATATGAAAATTTTAAAAATTTAAAGTAATTGAAAGTAGCATTTTTGAAAGAAAAAGAAAAGATAGTGGTTTGCTTTTTTAAAGAAAAGTTAAATAAAGTGAGATTCTCTTTTAAAAAAATAAAAAGTGGGATTTTAAATAAGATAAAGTAATTAAAGTTGGAATTTTAAAATAAAAGTAAATAAATGTGGGATTTTTTTTTCTAAAAAAATAAAAGCAATTTGTAAGTGGGATTTCTTTTAATTAAAAAAATAAAAAAATAAATCTGAAAATTTCGAAAATTTTGCTATAAATAGAAGAAAAAATTTAGGAAGAAGGGGGTGGGAAAAAAGAGGAAAAACTAGATAGAGAGAAGAAAAAAAGAGGGGACGGAGAGAGCAGTATACACTCGATATACACTCTGGATACATAAAATATACAGGGACAGAATTCATTTTGGAGAGAATAAAAAAGATAGAACCAAATTTTCTGAAATATTGAGAGCGGAAGAACACCATAGAGAGTTCAAATCTAGAAAGAAAAAACAAAGAGAGATTTCCACACTATTTTTCTTCTCCATTTTTACTAGTTTTCTCCGTGTTGCTGAGATTTCTGGATTGAGGTGTTGAAGCTACTGTGTTGGGCTTTCTGCTGCTGTATGTTGTTGTGTTACATACTACTTTGCTGACATTCTTCTTCTTGTATTGACAATACCAGGTACACAAACGATACACTAGTTCATCTTGTAAGCTACTCGAAACATGAATACAAAAAATGAGAAAGATTTGAAGTTGTAGTTTAATGTAGTCTTTTCTTTCTTTTACTCTCTGTATGTAAAACATTCTATGCGCTGCCCATGTAAACTCTTTAAACGACTCACTTTCGAAACTTAACTATAATAACTCGAAAGTATGTAAATAAAGTAGGACATTTTCTTCATTTATTTTAGAGAAAAACGAAAAATAAAAAATGTAGTCATTCTAAGATTATCTTTTTTAAAAAAATAAATAAATAATGAGACGAGCCTCGCCAAATAAAAATGCAAATTGCGGGGCCCTCAATAATTGGTCATAATAAATACTTAGAATTCGGGATGGACTGTTTAGTGAATTTCACTGCCTTCCCCAAAGATAATAACGCGTTAGACTCTTTAGACGCGATTTAATTAAATTACATTCTTAAACTCGGGTGCACATTTATGTGACCCAAATCCAAATCTCAACGGAGTCGAAATGTGTCTCTAATCACGGGTACATTGATTGTGACGTGGTCCGAGATGCATGTCCATGACGTTGCAAATTCCTTTAAAAAATAAGAATGAGATGAGCCTCACCGAATAAAAATACAAAATTGTGGGGCCCTCGGTAAATATTTGCTTTAAAATTGCTTAGACTTCGGGATGGACCGTTTAGCAAAATTTCACGGCCCTACCCAAAGTAAATGATACGCTAGTCGCTTTAGGCACGCCTTTTAATAATTTAATTTTCTTAAAACTCGGGTGCACATTTATGTGACCCAAATCCAAATCTCAACAGAGTTGAAATGTGCCAACAACCACGGGTGCATTGATGTGACGTGGTTGGAGATGTATTTCCATGATGTTGCAATTCTTGAAAAAAAATATATAATAATAATGACGAAAGCGGTTAAAAGTTAAAACTTGCACATGAGCTCATAATTGTATAAAATCAGATAAACAAACCGAATATGACAGTTGAGCGACCGTGCTAGAACCACGAAACTCGGGAATGCCTAACACCTTCTCCCGGGTTAACAGAATTCCTTATCCGGATTTCTGGTTCGCGGACTGTAATACAGAGTCATTCTTTTCCTCGATTCAGGATTAAATTGGTGACTTGGGACACCCTAAATCTCCCAAGTGGCGACTCTGAAATAAATAAACAAATCCCGTTTCGATTGTCCTTTAATTGGAAAAACTCATTCACCCATCGCGGGGGCGGAAAAAGGAGGTGTGACAGCTCTGGCGACTCTGCTGGGGACGAAAAGACCCAGAATCTCTGGTTCAGGGTTCAAGAATTCGAGCTTAAAATAACTGTTATGGTTGGCTTTGTTTGTTATCGGATTTTTTTACGTATTCATGCTTAATGTGCTAAATGCTGCTTTTTACCGCTTTAATATTATCTGAAGTGTGCATATAAAACTGCTACGAAACCCTCCTTCCTTCTGAGTCTTCTGAATTTATGGTGCACACGTGCGCGTGGCCCACCTTTCTGTTAGAAGTCATACCATATTAGACGAAGTTGGGACAAGTAACTAGGCCGGGTAGACTTTCGTGCTTCCGGTACGTTACCCCCACTTCGGTTCAAGCTGTCCGTTTGGGTAAGCCAGGTCTAGAACAATATGCTTCAGGTTTTCCACTTAGAATAACTCAGCTTCATGTCGGATCCCTAGTAGGAACGTTTGTTTGCATCACGTACATTTGACTTTTGAGGATCAACACAGGGGTTGGGTCTGTCTAGGACAGGTGTACCAAAAATGAAAATGACCATCCTGATGCATCTTACTTGCTGCTACTTGCGCATTTATTTGATTCGGACTTGTGTATTGACTGACTTTTGAATATCAAAAATAATATTTTGAAATTGAAAAAAATAGCGGTTAGGGAATTGATTGTTTATTTTTGAAAAAAACCCCAACGCCCGAATACCGTCAAAACTCTGCCGAAATTTTGAGAAAATGAAAAAAAAATTGTCTTATTAGTTTGTTTTATTAAAAGCAAAGGAAAAAAAAAGTCGTTGTTCTGTCTTGTTTTTCAAAAAAAAAATAGAAAAAAAAATAGTTTGTCTTGCCATAAAAATTAAAATGAAAAAGAGTCTTGTTTTTAAAATGGTTTTTTTGTTTATTTATTTATTTGTTTATGAAAATGCCAAAATAAAAAAATAAAAAAAAAGAGTCGGGCGTTGAAAGTGGTTTTATTATTTGTTGCAAATATATATATATATATATATATATAAATCCAAAAAGGTTTTCTTTATTTCCAAAAAATGTATATATATCTTTATTTGTTGCAAAAATATTTGTCTTGCCAAAAAGTCTAGAAAAGTTTTTTTGGCCCCCAATTTTCAAAACAAAAAATCCAAAAATATTTTCCATTATTGACTTCTTTAGAAAATCTTTTTAATTATTTAAAAAATAAAAATAAAAAAATATATAATAAAATAAAAAAACCGAAAATTTTTCCTTCTTCTTTCAAAATTGAAAAGAAAATTCAAAAAAAAAATACTTTTAGAAGCATTTCTTTCATTGAAAGTAAAATTCTAAAAATATTTTCTTAGAAATCCTTCTTTTCAAAAATGCTCCCTTTCTTCTTTATAAGTCTTTCCTTCAAAAAATAAAAATAAAATAAAAAAAAAAGCTAGTTCATTTACTTATTCATGATCTGCCCGAACTACGCGGGTTTGATTCTCACCGGATGTGAGATACGTAGGCAACCCTCATCGGGTCCAACCCCCCTTTTGCTAAAATAGCCAAAAACAAATAAATACAAAAAAAAACATGTCAAAATTTTAATTTTGTCATAAATAAGTATATATATATATATATATATATATATATATATATATATATATATATATATATATATATATATATATATATATATATATATATATATATATATATATATATATATATATATATATATATATATATATATATATATATATATATATATATATATATATATATATAAGTCAGGTGACGTTGTTTTATCAAGACATAGCCGAATGTTCTCGAAAGGGACGCCGGAAGGCTGACTTTGCATAAACAGCCACCTTTGGGTCATTTTTTAAGATTTGGTCCAGTTGACCCACACAGCCTTAAAAATCTTCGTCCCCGAGGCGCTGAAGGGCCATGTTTGCAACACCAGGTTTTTATTATAATTTGAAAAAAAAGAGTCAGCAGTCAGGTGAATACCGTTTGGATTTTTTTTGTCAAAAATAAGCCGAGCCAGCTTCGGCCGCGTCTTAAACCGTTCTTGCCGAAATAGCCGTAGAGTATCTTTCAGTTGTCGAAAGACTATTTTCGTAAAAGAACGGACAAGTTTGTAAAGTGTCATAAAATAATCCTCCCCGACCTCAAAATTCATGTGAAATTGGGAAGGGGCCACATTTGCAAAAATAGCCGTTTGGTTGCATTTGTCAAACGGGGAAAGGAAGCTGGCCTTTTTGTTTTGAGGTTATAAATCTTTTGACTAGAATATGTGGGTTGTTTGATTTTTGAGTTTGTTGGTCATCTTTCAACCTTTGAAACCCAGTTTGTTTTATTATGAAAATTGAGAAAGAAAAAAATGTCTCATTGTTGTTACCTTTCGTTTGGTCCGAACTACGCAAGGTCTGATTCATGCGGGGTCATGATACGTAGGCAATCTCCATAAGATTCGACCACAACAACAAAAAAAAATTGAAAAAAAAAATCAGAAAAAAAAATCAAAAAAAGGAAAAAGATGTTGCTAGTAATAAGAACCGCCTGAGTCCATTATAACATGTTTTGTTTTGAATTATGAGGAAAGTTGAGTTGGTCGGTTTGTGGTAAGATGGAAACACAAGATCCAAAGAAAATGATAACTGACATCAAAGCTGTTACAAATGCTCAAGAGACTCAGAGTCAGAGGGTTCAACAAGAGTCTACTGTGCCGGAGAAAAATAGAATACTGAAACAGCAAATGACCCAAAGAGTGAAAAGCTTAGAACAATGGTTGAAAAACAGGCAAGGGTTGTCTGGTCAAAAGAGTGTTGCCTTCAAAGATCTATGTATGTTCCCCGATGTCCACTTGCCGCCTGGTTTCAAGACTCCCAAATTTGAAAAGTACGATGGACATGGAGATCCCATTGCCCACCTGAAAAGGTATTGCAATCAACTGAGAGGTGCGAGAAGAAATGAAGAATTGTTGATGGCTTATTTTGTGGAAAGCCTTACGGGAGTAGCTTCCGAATGGTTTATGGATCAAGACACGTCTCGCTGGTATGTCTGGGACGACATGGCACAAGCATTTGTCAAACAGTTCCAATACAGCATCGACATTGCCCCAGACCGCATTTCCCTTTCAAACCTGAAGAAGAAACCAAGTGAAAGTTTCAGGGAATATGCCATTAAATGGAGAGAGCAAGCAGCTCGAGTTAAGCCACCCATGGATGACCACGAGCTAATAACTGTCTTCCTTCAAGCGCAAGAGCCAGATTACTTTCAGAACATGATGTCCGCAGTTGGCAAATCCTTCTCGGAAGCAATCAAAATGGGAGAAATGATAGAGAATGGTCTTAAGACAGGAAAAATTATAAGTCAAGCAGTTTTTAATGCTGCAACTCACGTTGTCCGGGTTGAGTCTGATAATTTTTGCGACACAAATGAGAAGATTTAAGAAATCATTATGACATCAGGGTCAAGAAGAGGTCCTAGGAGAACATCTCGAAGGTATGAGCAACCTCCTCAAGTTTTCTATGAATCCCCTGAGCAATATTATCCCCCTCAGAACCCACAACACTCTATTGTTCCACCTCAGTATGTTGCCCGGCCACCAAAACGCCCCAGAAGGCGAGCACGAGCATCACAAAATCTCCAGAAGCCTCCACATAACTTTCAGGTTCCCTATAACCCACATCCAAGCCAGAGGTATAAAGGGGAACGAAGGTTGAAAGATAATTTTACACCAATAGGAGAGTCCTATGAAAACTTATTTGAGAAGTTAAAGCATCACGACATGATTGCATCTATTCCTCTAAATCATGTGGACCCACGTGCAAGAAGCTTTGACCCTTCTAAAAGGTGTGAATACCATTCCAATGCCTAGGGGCACAATGTTGAAAGTTGTCGGGATTTGAAAAGAGAAATAGAAAGGATGATCCAGGAAAATCTGATTGTGATCCAAGATAGTGACACCCAGAATATCGCGCAGAATCCTTTACCTGCACATCATGATGAACACTTTATGGGGAGGATGCCTGGTGACATGGAGGCAATGATGATGCTGAACTCAATGGCTAAAACACCGTGTTTGGCAATTGGAAAGGCGCTCCATCTCCTGGTCAGCCAGAGAGGAGTTTTGGTGGTTTATTTTGTTGTCATTTCTATCGTCCGGATTATTTCAGGGTTGTAATCCGGGTATTGTCTTGTGGTCAAACCCCCTTATCCTTTTATTTGTCTAGTACCTAATGTGGTGTTATCTGGTTTGGTTTTAGGGTTGTAACTGTTTATTTTGTTATTTAAACAGTTCTACCGTTTGTCTAAATGCAAATTCCGGTCTTTTATTATCTCCAGTCATCTTCTTTGTTTAGTTTTCTTTACCCTTTTGTTTTGCTTTTGTTCAACGCCGATTCTAGTGACATGACATGCGCGCATAGTTTAGGCCTAATCTTAAAAGTTGATCGTAAAGCCATTTGGGGATGATCGGGACCCCTTTGAAAATAAGAACAGTTTGAGATCATTTGAAGCCCGAACCGTGTGAAACTGGGGTGAGGTAAAACATAAAGAAAATCGTAAAAGCAAATTGGCCATATTGACAAGGGGGCCGTTCGTGGTGATGAAAGTGAGAGTATTGCCCAGCGTTGTTTTAAAAATGACAAATAAAAAGGTGAATTTGTGGATATTTAATGTTGCGATGTTTAATTGTGTTGTTTGCACTTGGCATGTTTTGAAGACTGGAATGACGAAGGCATTTTGTTCTGCTACCTAAACATTTTATCCTTCGTTACCCCTTTTGAGCCTTATTTATTTTCTTTCATACCCCTCGTTCGGAATCAGTAGCAAAGGTTAGAAACACAAACGTGGAAAAAAAATGATAACAAAAAAACAAAAGAAAGTCAGAAGAAAATAGAGGAATTGGGAACTCCGTTTGACCTGATTCCTCAAAGAGGATACGTAGGCGCCTCACGGCTCGGTCATAGGGTGCATAATGTGCATAGTGTAACATAGTATAACAAAAATAAAAATCCCCAAACTAAAAACTGGGGCAAGAGTTGCGCTTGTTGTAAACAAATATGGTTCCGAAGGTTGTAATTTTGAACCCCAAATTTATTTTTGAGCCTTTAATACCCTTTCTTTCTAGCCTATCCAAAACCCACATTATGGTCCAAAGAAAGACCTTCTGATCAGTCTTCAAAAGATGTCAAGTTAGACAAATGAGAGTCTTGCCGGTGAACATAACACTCTGTTCCACAGCAGAAAGGACTCTAATCCCCAGCAGAAAGAGTCATACCGGCAACACTCCAAATCCCCAGCTGGAAAGTGATACAAATGAGAGAGTCTTATCGGTGAAAATCTTCACGGGCACCATAAGGCGATGAAAGTTTAAAAAAAATAAGAGAGGCTTGACAGTGAAAACCATTCGGGCACTACAAGTCGAATAAATATTGAGAATCACATGGAAATCACCAGACAAAAGTTGTGAAAAGCGATTAACGATGAAGGACAGGACACATATGCATGTCATGACCATTAGAGTCGGTATCTGCGTTTGATAGGTTTTTATTTATAGTTTCTTTTGCTAAAGAGTCATCTTTTTCCTTTGTCTTTTATTCTGTTCCTTTTTATCTTTCTCCTTTCATAGAAAATTCCCCAGTAGAGTCTATTTGTTCAGAACAAGTGAGAAATGACTTCAAAATAGGCCATCAACTTTCCAATCATGCAAGATGAGATCTGACTAGTACATCCAAGTGGTATAGTCAGCAAGGAACAAGCGCGAGGCCAGTGTCAAGAAATATATCCCCAGCAAGAGGGAATTGACAAAAGGATTGACGAGTGTCAAGAGGGATATCCTCGCCGGAATCAAAGGTTATAAACCTCAAGGCCAAGGCCCGTGGACAAATCAAGAAAGAACAACGCGGAGAGCAATGAGCATGATTTGGGAAATTCATATGAGACTAAAAGGTCAGAGAAATGCCAGTTTCCGAGCTGTGCCACAAAAGAAGAGGAATATCCTCAGCAGAAAGGGATCATCCCCAGCAAATAATATCATCCCCAGCAAGTTTTTGGAACGCAGAGCAGGGAAGGAGAAAGGGAAAAGCCATCCCCAGTAGGAGTATCACAACCAACCACCACAGTCGAATCTTAAAGGAAATGGCATTGATGGCGGAAAGGCATGTCATAAAGAAGATTATCAAACTGGGGCAGAATTTTTTTTATTTTTAAAAATTTTCTAGAAGTCAGGTATCCACATGGGGAGGAAGAAAGATAACACCAGTCTTAAGGTAAGTGGGTTTTGAACCGGTGTTATCCCCATCAGTGTTGAAAGAAAGAAAATAATGAGTTTTAATAAAAGGAGTTATATCCCCAGCGGACAGAACCAAAGAGCTGAAACTGGTGTTTAGAAAAAGCAAAAGTCATTATCATCCCCAGCAGCTTCCAGAAGAATGAAGCATCGATTTGAAGGGATAAAATTCCCCAACAGCGTTATCCTCAACAACATTATCCCAAGAAGATAACACTTTTATCCCCAGCAGTGTTGAGAGAAAAAAAATTGAAGGAGGGGAAGAAAGGAGACTCCCCCAGTGGTATTATCCCCAGCAAGCAAGTAAGTAATTCCCCAACATCATTATCCCCAACAGTCTCGTGGGAAGAAAACACCAGCTTTTAAAGGAGGAAGCCATCCCCAGCAAAGCCACAAATCGGCCACCATTTTAAAACTGATAAATTTTTCTTTCCTTGAGAGTTGAAACATGAACAAAGCAGCGCAAAGGAAAAAGAAAAGAAAAGAAGAAATTACAAAGGTAAGTTTCTCAAATCATTGATCTTTACATTTTCCTCCTAGGATAAAAAGTCCTAATCTGATGAATTTCCCTCCCGATACAATCTTAGTCCGATGAAATTTTCTCCTAAGATATCAAATCTTAGTCCGATGAATTTTTCTCCTAAGATATCAAATCTTAGTTCGATGAATTTTTCTCCTAAGATAGAAAACTTAGTCTGATGAATCTTTCTCCTAAGATCCCAACAAAATGGACCTAGTTTGACGATTTATCTCCTAGAGTCACAATCTTGGTCCGATGGAATTTTTTTTCTCCCAAGATAAGATATCAAATCTTAGTCCGATGAAATTTTCTCCTAAGATACCAAATCTTAGTCCGATGAATGTTTCTCCTAAGATAGAAATTTTAGTCCGATGAAATTTTCTCCTAAGACATCAAATCTTAGTCCGATGAATCTTTCTACTAAGATATCAAGTTTTAGTCTGATGAATTTTTCTCCTAAGATATCAAATCTTAGTCCGATGAAATTTTCTCCTAAGATATCAAATCTTAGTCCGATGAAATTTTCTCCTAAGATATCAAATCTTAGTCCGATGAATCTTTCTCCTAAGATCACAACAAAATGGACCTAGTTTGACGATTTATCTCCTAGAGTCAAAATCTTGGTCCGATGGAATTTTTCTCCCAAGATAATATAATAAAATCTTAGTCGGATGAATCTTCTCCTAGGATCAAAATCTAGTCTGATGAATTTTCTCCTAGGATAATTTGAAAAAAAGAAGAAGTTTGAATTTGAAAAAAAGGGAGTCATTTTTTTTAGTTTTCTTAAGATTATCAATGTTCAGTTGTTGTTGAGGTCAGGAGTCCGCCTGGAGAACGGAGGCTGAATATTTTTAAAAGTTGTTGTCAAAGTCAGGAGCCCGCCTGAAGAGAGGAAAGGCATTTTATTTTTAAAGTTGTTTAAATCTCGCCAACCTAAAGAAAGGAATGACATTTTATTTTTAAAAGTTGTTGAAATCTCGCCAACCTAAAGAAAGGAATGATATTTTTATTTTAAAGTTGGTGTTGAAGTCAGGAGCCAACCTAAAGAAAAGAATGACATTTTATTTTTAAAGTTGTTGTTGAAGTCAGGAGCCCGCCTGAAGAGAGGAATGACGTTTATTTTAAAAGTTGTTTGTTTGAAGTCAGGAGCCCGCCTGAAGAGAGGAATGACGTTTATTTTCAAAGTTGTTGTTGAAATCAGGAGCCCGCCTGAAGAGAGGAAAGGCGTGTTATTTTTAAAAGTTGTTGAAATCTCGCCAACCTAAAGAAAGGAATGGCATTTTATTTTTAAAGTTGAAATCAGGAGACCGCCTGAAGAGAGGAAAGACGTTTTATTTTTAAAAGTTGTTGAAATCTCGCTAACATAAAGAAAGGAATGGCATTTTATTTTTAAAGTTGAAGTCAGGAGCCCGCCTGAAGAGAGGAATGGCGTTAAATTCCAAGATTGTTGAAGAAGTCAGGAGCCCGCCTGGAGAATGGAGGTTGTGTCATCTTTCAAAAGTCAAGGTGGAGTCAGAAGCCCACTTGCAGAACATGAGAATACATTGAAGTTTGAAGTCAGTAAAGCAGAGGGTTACAACAAAAATCCCCAGCAGAAATCAGAAGGAAGACCACAAGTCGAGCTAGAAGTAAAGAAATACCAGAGGAAACACAAAGCAACAAGGCAACAACAATCACATGACCAAGCTCGAGAATAAATCTTTGTAATTCATAGATCATAGCTTAGTATAACTTCTTGTTTTCTTTCTAGCAATGGTGTAATAAGGAGATCGAAAAGTAGTGGTAACAGCACGCAACAGCAGTAACAGTAACATCGCAATCCCATGGTAGTCCCAGCTACCAAAACTTTCTGAACTACACGCGACCTGATTCCCTTATAACCAGGGATATGTAGGCTGTCCAAAACCAGGACTCGGTTGCGCCTTTCCTTTTTTATTTTCTTCCTATTTTGAATAACGATATGATAAAAAATTAGTCGCATTGTTCACTTTATCTTTGCCCGAAAGCTCTTCGTGTTTTCGAGCAAAGAGGGGCAGCTGTGAACACCTAATTTTTGACAACATTTAATTTTTTTTATCACTTCTTTTATGTAAATATTTTAGGGGGTTTTAACCTACAAATATTTTAGCTTTATTACACTTTTTATTATAGGATAAAAATACCAAAAAAATTAAAAGCTGAATTATCACTATTAATATTTTTATTATTATTTTTTGTTTTTTTTTATAAAAAAATCCGAAAATATTTTTTTTAAAACAAAAATAATAATTTCGGGAATGATTTAAAAAAATAAGAAAAAGGGAAGTATTGAATAAAAAAAATATATAAAAAATAGGTGGAATTCTCTTTTTTTTTAAAAGTAAAAGAATGTAGAAAATTTAAAAAAATAAAAAGTTTTGTGGAAATTTTTAAAAAATTAAAAAGTAAAAGAAGGTTGGAGTTAAAAAATAAATATAAAGGTATCTGAAAATTTTAAAAATTTAAAGTAATTGAAAGTAGCATTTTTGAAAGAAAAAGAAAAGATAGTGGTTTGTTTTTTTAAAGAAAAGTTAAATAAAGTGAGATTCTCTTTTAAAAAAATAAAAAGTGGGATTTTAAATAAGATAAAGTAATTAAAGTTGGAATTTTAAAAATAAAAGTAAATAAAGGTGGGATTTCTTTTTCTAAAAAAATAAAAGCAATTTGTAAGTGGGATTTCTTTTAATTAAAAAAATAATAAAATAATAAAAAACAAATCTGAAAATTTCGAAAATTTTGCTATAAATAGAAGAGAAAATTTAGGAAGAAGGGTGGAAAAAAAGAGAGGAAAAACTAGATAGAGAGAAGAAAAAAAGAGGGGGCGGAGTGAGAAGTATACACCCGATATACATTCTGGATACACTGAATATACAGGGACAGAATTCATTTTGGAGAGTTTTGAAGTTGAAAAGAATAGTTACTGTTTATTGAGAGCGGAAGAACACCATAGAGAGTTCAAATCTAGAAAGAAAAAACAAAGAGAGATTTCCACACTATTTTTCTTCTCCATTTTTACTAGTTTTCTCCGTGTTGCTGGAATTTCTGGATTGAGGTGTTGAAGCTACTGTGTTGGGCTTTCTGCTGCTGTATGTTGTTGTGTTACATACTACTTTGCTGACCTTCTTCTTCTTGTATTGACAATACCAGGTACACAAACGATACACTGGTTCATCTTGTAAGCTACTCGAAACATGAATACAAAAAATGAGAAAGATTTGAAGTTGTAGTTTAATGTAGTGTTTTCTTTCTTTTACTCTCTGTATGTAGAACATTCTATGCGCTGCCCATGTAAACTCTTTAAACGACTCACTTTCGAAACTTAACTATAATAACTCGAAAGTATGTAAATAAAGTAGGACATTTTCTTCATTTATTTTAGAGAAAAACGAAAAATAAAAAATGTAGTCATTCTAAGATTATCTTTTTTAAAAAAAAATAAATAAATAATGAGACGAGCCTCGCCAAATAAAAATGCAAATTGCGGGGCCCTCAATAATTGGTCATAATAAATACTTAGAATTCGGGATGGACTGTTTAGTGAATTTCACTGCCTTCCCCAAAGATAATAACGCGTTAGACTCTTTAGACGCGATTTAATTAAATTACATTCTTAAACTCGGGTGCACATTTATGTGACCCAAATCCAAATCTCAACGGAGTCGAAATGTGTCTCTAATCACGGGTACATTGATTGTGACGTGGTCCGAGATGCATGTCCATGACGTTGCAAATTCCTTTAAAAAATAAGAATGAGATGAGCCTCACCGAATAAAAATACAAAATTGTGGGGCCCTCGGTAAATATATGCTTTAAAATTGCTTAGACTTCGGGATGGACCGTTTAGCAAAATTTCACGGCCCTACCCAAAGTAAATGATACGCTAGTCGTTTTAGGCACGCCTTTTAATAATTTAATTTTCTTAAAACTCGGGTGCACATTTATGTGACCAAAATCCAAATCTCAACAGAGTTGAAATGTGCCAACAACCACGGGTGCATTGATGTGACGTGGTTAGAGATGTATTTCCATGATGTTGCAATTCTTGAAAAAAAATATATAATAATAATGACGAAAGCGGTTAAAAGTTAAAACTTGCACATGAGCTCATAATTGTATAAAATCAGATAAACAAACCGAATATGACAGTTGAGCGACCGTGCTAGAACCACGAAACTCGGGAATGCCTAACACCTTCTCCCGGGTTAACAGAATTCCTTATCCGGATTTCTGGTTCGCGGACTGTAATACAGAGTCATTCTTTTCCTCGATTCAGGATTAAATTGGTGACTTGGGACACCCTAAATCTCCCAAGTGACGACTCTGAAATAAATAAACAAATCCCGTTTCGATTGTCCTTTAATTGGAAAAACTCATTCACCCATCGCGGGGGCGGAAAAAGGAGGTGTGACAGCTCTGGCGACTCTGCTGGGGACGAAAAGACCCAGAATCTCTGGTTCAGGGTTCAAGAATTCGAGCTTAAAATAACTGTTATGGTTGGCTTTGTTTGTTATCGGATTTTTTTTACGTATTCATGCTTAATGTGCTAAATGCTGCTTTTTACCGCTTTAATATTATCTGAAGTGTGCATATAAAACTACTACGAAACCCTCCTTCCTTCTGAGTCTTCTGAATTTATGGTGCACACGTGCGCGTGGCCCACCTTTCTGTTAGAAGTCATACCATATAAGACGAAGTTGGGACAAGTAACTAGGCCGGGTAGACTTTCGTGCTTCCGGTACGTTACCCCCACTTCGGCTCAAGCTGTCCGTTTGGGTAAGCCAGGTCTAGAACAATATGCTTCAGGTTTTCCACTTAGAATAACTCATCTTCATGTCGGATCCCTAGTAGGAACATTTGTTTGCATCACGTACATTTGACTTTTGAGGATCAACACAGGGGTTGAGTCTGTCTAGGACAGGTGTACCAAAAATGAAAATGACCATCCTGATGCATCTTACTTGCTGCTACTTGCGCATTTATTTGATTCGGACTTGTGTATTGACTGACTTTTGAATATCAAGAATAATATTTTGAAATTGAAAAAAAAATAGCGGTTAGGGAATTGATTGTTTATTTTTGAAAAAAACCCCAACGCCCGAATACCGTCAAAACTCTGTCGAAATTTTGAGAAAATGAAAAAAAAAATTGTCTTATTAGTTTGTTTTATTAAAAGCAAAGGAAAAAAAAAGTCGTTGTTCTGTCTTGTTTTTCAAAAAAAAAAAAGAAAAAAAATAGTTTGTCTTGCCATAAAAATGAAAATGAAAAAGAGTCTTGTTTTTAAAATGGTTTTTTATTTATTTATTTATTTGTTTATGAAAATGCCAAAATAAAAAAATAAAAAAAAAGAGTCGGGCGTTGAAAGTGGTTTTATTATTTTTTGCAAATATATATATATATATATATATATATATATATCCAAAAAGGTTTTCTTTATTTCTAAAAAATGTATATATATCTTTATTTGTTGCAAAAATATTTGTCTTGCCAAAAAGTCTAGAAAAGTTTTTTAGACCCCCAATTTTCAAAACAAAAAATCCAAAAATATTTTCCATTATTGACTTCTTTAGAAAGTCTTTTTAATTATTTAAAAAATAAAATAAAAAAATATAATAAAATAAAAAATATATATATATATAATAAAAAAACCGAAAATTTTTCCTTCTTCTTTCAAAATTGAAAAGAAAATTCAAAAAAAAAATACTTTTAGAAGCATTTCTTTTCATTGAAAGTAAAATTCTAAAAATATTTTCTTAGAAATCCTTCTTTGCAAAAATGCTCCCTTTCTTCTTTATAAGTCTTTCCTTCAAAAAATAAAAAAAAAAATAAAAAAAAAGCTAGTTCATTTACTTATTCATGATCTGCCCGAACTACGCGGGTTTGATTCTCACCGGATGTGAGATACGTAGGCAACCCTCATCGGGTCCAACCCCCCCTTCCTTTTGCTAAAATAGCCAAAAACAAACAAATACAAAAAAAACAAGTCAAAATTTTAATTTTGTCATAAATAAGTCGGGTGATGTTCAACCTCCCCTTTTGCAAAAAATAGCAATATATATATATATATATATATATATATATATATATATATATATATATATATATATGTCAAATTTTTAAGAAGTCGGGTGACGCTGTTTTATCAAGACATAGCCGAATGTTCTTGAAAGGGACGCCGGAAGGCTGACTTTGCATAAACAGCTACCTTTGGGTCATTTTTTAAGATTTGGTCCAGTTGACCCACACAGCCTTAAAAATCTTCGTCCCCGAGGCGCTGAAGGGCCGTGTTTGCAACACCACGTTTTTATTATAATTTGAAAAAAAAGAGTCAGCAGTCAGGTGAATACCGTTTGGATTTTTTTTGTCAAAAATAAGCCGAGCCAGCTTCGGCCGCGTCTTAAACCGTTCTTGCCGAAATAGCCGTAGAGTATCTTTCAGTTGTCGAAAGACTATTTTCGTAAAAGAACGGACAAGTTTGTAAAGTGTCATAAAATAATCCTCCCCGGCCTCAAAATTCATGTGAAATTGGGAAGGGGCCACATTTGCAAAAATAGCCGTTTGGTTGCATTTGTCAAACGGGGAAAGGAAGCTGGCCTTTTTGTTTTGAGGTTATAAATCTTTTGACTAGAATATGTGGGTTGTTTGATTTTTGAGTTTGTTGGTCATCTTTCAACCTTTGAAACCCAGTTTGTTTTATTATGAAAATTGAGAAAGAAAAAAATGTCTCATTGTTGTTACCTTTCGTTTGGTCCGAACTACGCAAGGTCTGATTCATGCGGGGTCATGATACGTAGGCAATCTCCATAAGATTCGACCACAACAACAAAAAAAAATTGAAAAAAAAAATCAGAAAAAAAAAATCAAAAAAAGGAAAAAGATGTTGCTAGTAATAAGAACCGACTGAGTCCATTCTAACATGTTTTGTTTTGAATTATGAAGAAAGTTGAGTTGGTCGGTTTGTGGTAAGATGGAAACACAAGATCCAAAGAAAATGATAACTGACATCAAAGCTGTTACAAATGCTCAAGAGACTCAGAGTCAGAGGGTTCAACAAGAGTCTACTGTGCCGGAGAAAAATAGAATACTGAAACAGCAAATGACCCAAAAGAGTGAAAAGCTTAGAACAATGGTTGAAAAACAGGCAAGGGTTGTCTGGTCAAAAGAGTGTTGCCTTCAAAGATCTATGTATGTTCCCCGATGTCCACTTGCCGCCTGGTTTCAAGACTCCCAAATTTGAAAAGTACGATGGACATGGAGATCCCATTGCCCACCTGAAAAGGTATTGCAATCAACTGAGAGGTGCGGGAAGAAATGAAGAATTGTTGATGGCTTATTTTGTGGAAAGCCTTACGGGAGTAGCTTCCGAATGGTTTATGGATCAAGACACGTCTCGCTGGTATGTCTGGGACGACATGGCACAAGCATTTGTCAAACAGTTCCAATACAGCATCGACATTGCCCCAGACCGCATTTCCCTTTCAAACCTGAAGAAGAAACCAAGTGAAAGTTTCAGGGAATATGCCATTAAATGGAGAGAGCAAGCAGCTCGAGTTAAGCCACCCATGGATGACCACGAGCTAATAACTGTCTTCCTTCAAGCGCAAGAGCCAGATTACTTTCAGAACATGATGTCCGCAGTTGGCAAATCCTTCTCGGAAGCAATCAAAATGGGAGAAATGATAGAGAATGGTCTTAAGACAGGAAAAATTATAAGTCAAGCAGTTTTTAATGCTGCAACTCACGTTGTCCGGGTTGAGTCTGATAATTTTTGCGACACAAATGAGAAGATTTAAGAAATCATTATGACATCAGGGTCAAGAAGAGGTCCTAGGAGAACATCTCGAAGGTATGAGCAACCTCCTCAAGTTTTCTATGAATCCCCTGAGCAATATTATCCCCCTCAGAACCCACAACACTCTATTGTTCCACCTCAGTATGTTGCCCGGCCACCAAAACGCCCCAGAAGGCGAGCACGAGCATCACAAAATCTCCAGAAGCCTCCACATAACTTTCAGGTTCCCTATAACCCACATCCAAGCCAGAGGTATAAAGGGGAACGAAGGTTGAAAGATAATTTTACACCAATAGGAGAGTCCTATGAAAGCTTATTTGAGAAGTTAAAGCATCACGACATGATTGCATCTATTCCTCCAAATCATGTGGACCCACGTGCAAGAAGCTTTGACCCTTCTAAAA
Source organism: Nicotiana sylvestris (assembly GCF_000393655.2). Lineage (NCBI taxonomy): Eukaryota > Viridiplantae > Streptophyta > Magnoliopsida > Solanales > Solanaceae > Nicotiana > Nicotiana sylvestris. The sequence continues at coordinate 126,906,664 of NC_091063.1, forward strand.
GGTGTGAATACCATTCCAATGCCTAGGGGCACAATGTTGAAAGTTGTCGGGATTTGAAAAGAGAAATAGAAAGGATGATCCAGGAAAATCTGATTGTGATCCAAGATAGTGACACCCAGAATATCGCGCAGAATCCTTTACCTGCACATCATGATGAACACTTTATGGGGAGGATGCCTGGTGACATGGAGGCAATGATGATGCAGAACTCAATGGCTAAAACACCGTGTTTGGCAATTGGAAAGGCGCTCCATCTCCTGGTCAGCTAGAGAGGAGTTTTGGTGGTTTATTTTGTTGTCATTTCTGTCGTCCGGATTATTTCAGGGTTGTAATCCGGGTATTGTCTTGTGGTCAAACCCCCTTATCCTTTTATTTGTCTAGTACCTAATGTGGTGTTATCTGGTTTGGTTTTAGGGTTGTAACTGTTTATTTTGTTGTTTAAACAGTTCTACCGTTTGTCTAAATGCAAATTCCGGTCTTTTATTATCTCCAGTCATCTTCTTTGTTTAGTTTTCTTTACCCTTTTGTTTTGCTTTTGTTCAACGCCGATTCTAGTGACATGACATGCGCGCATAGTTTAGGCCTAATCTTAAAAGTTGATCATAAAGCCATTTGGGGATGATCGGGACCCCTTTGAAAATAAGAACAGTTTGAGATCATTTGAAGCCCGAACCGTGTGAAACTGGGGTGAGGTAAAACATAAAGAAAATCGTAAAAGCAAATTGGCCATATTGACAAGGGGGCCGTTCGTGGTGATGAAAGTGAGAGTATTGCCCAGCGTTGTTTTAAAAATAACAAATAAAAAGGTGAATTTGTGGATATTTAATGTTGCGATGTTTAATTGTGTTGTTTGCACTTGGCATGTTTTGAAGACTGGAATGACGAAGGCATTTTGTTCTGCTACCTAAACATTTTATCCTTCGTTATCCCTTTTGAGCCTTATTTATTTTCTTTCATACCCCTCGTTCGGAATCAGTAGCAAAGGTTAGAAACACAAACGTGGAAAAAAAAATGATAACAAAAAAACAAAAGAAAGTCAGAAGAAAACAGAGGAATTGGGAACTCCGTTTGACCTGATTCCTCAAAGAGGATACGTAGGCGCCTCACGGCTCGGTCATAGGGTGCATAATGTGCATAGTGTAACATAGTATAACAAAAATAAAAATCCCCAAACTAAAAACTGGGGCAAGAGTTGCGCTTGTTGTAAACAAATATGGTTCCGAAGGTTGTAATTTTGAACCCCAAATTTATTTTTGAGCCTTTAATACCCTTTCTTTCTAGCCTATCCAAAACCCACATTATGGTCCAAAGAAAGACCTTCTGATCAGTCTTCAAAAGATGTCAAGTTAGACAAATGAGAGTCTTGCCGGTGAATATAACACTCTGTTCCACAGCAGAAAGGACTCTAATCCCCAGCAGAAAGAGTAATACCGGCAACACTCCAAATCCCTAGCTGGAAAGTGATACAAATGAGAGAGTCTTATCGGTGAAAATCTTCACGGGCACCATAAGGCGATGAAAGTTTAAAAAAATGAGAGAGGCTTGACAGTGAAAACCATTCGGGCACTACAAGTCGAATAAAGATTGAGAATCACATGGAAATCACCAGACAAAAGTTGTGAAAAGCGATTAACGACGAAGGACAGGACACATATGCATGTCATGACCATTAGAGTCGGTATCTGCGTTTGATAGGTTTTTATTTATAGTTTCTTTTGTTAAAGAGTCATCTTTTTCCTTTGTCTTTTATTCTGTTCCTTTTTATCTTTCTCCTTTCATAGAAAATTCCCCAGTAGAGTCTATTTGTTCAGAACAAGTGAGAAATGACTTCAAAATAGGCCATCAACTTTCCAATCATGCAAGATGAGATCTGACTAGTACATCCAAGTGGTATAGTCAGCAAGGAACAAGCGCGAGGCCAGTGTCAAGAAATATATCCCCAGCAAGAGGGAATTGACAAAAGGATTGACGAGTGTCAAGAGGGATATCCTCGCCGAAATCAAAGGTTATAAACCTCAAGGCCAAGGCCCGTGGACAAATCAAGAAAGAACAACGCGGAGAGCAATGAGCATGATTTGGGAAATTCATATGAGACTAAAAGGTCAGAGAAATGCCAGTTTCCGAGCTGTGCCACAAAAGAAGAGGAATATCCTCAGCAGAAAGGGATCATCCCCAGCAAATAATATCATCCCCAGCAAGTTTTTGGAACGCAAAGCAGGGAAGGAGAAAGGGAAAAGCCATCCCCAGTAGGAGTATCACAACCAACCACCACAGTCGAATCTTAAAGGAAATGGCATTGATGGCGGAAAGGCATGTCATAAAGAAGATTATCAAACTGGGGCAGAATTTTTTTTATTTTTGAAAATTTTCTAGAAGTCAGGTATCCACATGGGGAGGAAGAAAGATAACACCAGTCTTAAGATAAGTGGGTTTTGAACCGGTGTTATCCCCATCAGTGTTGAAAGAAAGAAAATAATGAGTTTTAATAAAAGGAGTTGTATCCCCAGCGGACAGAACCAAAGAGCTGAAACTGGTGTTTAGAAAAAGCAAAAGTCATTATCATCCCCAGCATCTTCCAGAAGAATGAAGCATCGATTTGAAGGGATAAAATTCCCCAGCAGCGTTATCCTCAACAACGTTATCCCAAGAAGATAACACTTTTATCCCCAGCAGTGTTGAGAGAAAAAAATTGAAGGAGGGGAAGAAAGGAGACTCCCCCAGTGGTATTATCCCCAGCAAGCAAGTAAGTAATTCCCCAACATCATTATCCCCAACAGTCTCGTGGGAAGAAAACACCAGCTTTTAAAGGAGGAAGCCATCCCCAGCAAAGCCACAAATCGGCCACCATTTTAAAACTGATAAATTTTTCTTTGCTTGAGAGTTGAAACATGAACAAAGCAGCGCAAAGGAAAAAGAAAAGAAAAGAAGAAATTACAAAGGTAAGTTTCTCAAATCATTGATCTTTACATTTTCCTCCTAGGATAAAAAGTCCTAATCTGATGAATTTCCCTCCCGATACAATCTTAGTCCGATGAAATTTTCTCCTAAGATATCAAATCTTAGTCCGATGAATTTTTCTCCTAAGATATCAAATCTTAGTTCGATGAATTTTTCTCCTAAGATAGAAAACTTAGTCCGATGAATCTTTCTCCTAAGATCCCAACAAAATGGACCTAGTTTGACGATTTATCTCCTAGAGTCACAATCTTGGTCCGATGGAATTTTGTTTTCTCCCAAGATAAGATATCAAATCTTAGTTCGATGAAATTTTCTCCTAAGATACCAAATCTTAGTCCGATGAATGTTTCTCCTAAGATAGAAATTTTAGTCCGATGAAATTTTCTCCTAAGACATCAAATCTTAGTCCGATGAATCTTTCTCCTAAGATATCAAATTTTAGTCTGATGAATTTTTCTCCTAAGATATCAAATCTTAGTCCGATGAAATTTTCTCCTAAGATATCAAATCTTAGTCCGATGAAATTTTCTCCTAAGATATCAAATCTTAGTCCGATGAATCTTTCTCCTAAGATCACAACAAAATGGACCTAGTTTGACGATTTATCTCCTAGAGTCAAAATCTTGGTCCGATGGAATTTTTCTCCCAAGATAATATAATAAAATCTTAGTCGGATGAATCTTCTCCTAGGATCAAAATCTAGTCTGATGAATTTTCTCCTAGGATAATTTGAAAAAAGAAGAAGTTTGAATTTGAAAAAAAAGGAGTCATTTTTTTTAGTTTTCTTAAGATTATCAATGTTCAGTTGTTGTTGAGGTCAGGAGCCCGCCTGGAGAACGGAGGCTGAATTATTTTTAAAAGTTGTTGTCAAAGTCAGGAGCCCGCCTGAAGAGAGGAAAGGCATTTTATTTTTAAAGTTGTTCAAATCTCGCCAACCTAAAGAAAGGAATGACATTTTAATTTTAGAAGTTGTTGAAATCTCGCCAACCTAAAGAAAGGAATGACATTTTTATTTTAAAGTTGGTGTTGAAGTCAGGAGCCAACCTAAAGAAAAGAATGACATTTTATTTTTAAAGTTGTTGTTGAAGTCAGGAGCCCGCCTGAAGAGAGGAATGACGTTTATTTTAAAAGTTGTTTGTTTGAAGTCAGGAGCCCGCCTGAAGAGAGGAATGACGTTTATTTTCAAAGTTGTTATTGAAATCAGGAGCCCGCCTGAAGAGAGGAAAGGCGTTTTATTTTAGAAGTTGTTGAAATCTCGCCAACCTAAAGAAAGGAATGGCATTTTATTTTTAAAGTTGAAATCAGGAGACCGCCTGAAGAGAGGAAAGACGTTTTATTTTTAAAAGTTGTTGAAATCTCGCCAACCTAAAGAAAGGAATGGCATTTTATTTTTAAAGTTGAAGTCAGGAGCCCGCCTGAAGAGAGGAATGGCGTTAAATTCCAAGATTGTTGAAGAAGTCAGGAGCCCGCCTGGAGAATGGAGGTTGTGTCATCTTTCAAAAGTCAATGTGGAGTCAGAAGCCCACTTGCAGAACATGAGAATACATTGAAGTTTGAAGTCAGTAAAGCAGAGGGTTACAACAAAAATCCCCAGCAGAAATCAGAAGGAAGACCACAAGTCGAGCTAGAAGTAAAGAAATACCAGAGGAAACACAAAGCAACAAGGCAGCAACAATCACATGACCAAGCTCGAGAATAAATCTTTGTAATTCATAGATCATAGCTTAGTATAACTTCTTGTTTTCTTTCTAGCAATGGTGTAATAAGGAGATCGAAAAGTAGTGGTAACAGCACGCAACAGCAGTAACAGTAACATCGCAATCCCATGGTAGTCCCAGCTACCAAAACTTTCTGAACTACACGCGACCTGATTCCCTTATAACCAGGGATATGTAGGCTGTCCAAAACCAGGACTCGGTTGCGCCTTTCCGTTTTTATTTTCTTCCTATTTTGAATAACGATATGATAAAAAATTAGTCGCATTGTTCACTTTATCTTTTCCCGAAAGCTCTTCGTGTTTTCGAGCAAAGAGGGGCAGCTGTGAACACCTAATTTTTGACAACATTTAATTTTTTTTATCACTTCTTTTATGTAAATATTTTAGGGGGTTTTAACCTACAAATATTTTAGCTTTATTACACTTTTTATTATAGGATAAAAATACCAAAAAAATTAAAAGCTGAATTATCACTATTAATATTTTTATTATTATTTTTTGTTTTTTTATATAAAAAAATCCGAAAATATTTTTTTTAAAACAAAAATAATAATTTCGGGAATGATTTAAAAAATAAGAAAAAGGGAAGTATTGAATAAAAAAAATATAAAAGTAAAAATAGGTGGAATTCTCTTTTAAAAAAAGTAAAAGAATGTAGAAAATTTAAAAAAATAAAAAGTTTTGTGGAAATTTTTAAAAAATTAAAAAGTAAAAGAAGGTTGGAATTAAAAAATAAATATAAAGGTATCTGAAAATTTTAAAAATTTAAAGTAATTGAAAGTAGCATTTTTGAAAGAAAAAGAAAAGATAGTGGTTTGTTTTTTTAAAGAAAAGTTAAATAAAGTGAGATTCTCTTTTAAAAAAAATAAAAAGTGGGATTTTAAATAAGATAAAGTAATTAAAGTTGGAATTTTAAAAATAAAAGTAAATAAAGGTGAGATTTCTTTTTCTAAAAAAATAAAAGCAATTTGTAAGTGGGATTTCTTTTAATTAAAAAAATAATAAAATAATAAAAAACAAATCTGAAAATTTCGAAAATTTTGCTATAAATAGAAGAGAAAATTTAGGAAGAAGGGTGGAAAAAAAGAGAGGAAAAACTAGATAGAGAGAAGAAAAAAAGAGGGGGCGGAGTGAGAAGTATACACCCGATATACATTCTGGATACACTGAATATACAGGGACAGAATTCATTTTGGAGAGTTTTGAAGTTGAAAAGAATAGTTACTGAAATATTGAGAGTGGAAGAACACCATAGAGAGTTCAAATCTAGAAAGAAAAAACAAAGAGAGATTTCCACACTATTTTTCTTCTCCATTTTTACTAGTTTTCTCCGTGTTGCTGGGATTTCTGGATTGAGGTGTTGAAGCTACTGTGTTGGGCTTTCTGCTGCTGTATGTTGCTGTGTTACATACTACTTTGCTGACCTTCTTCTTCTTGTATTGACAATACCAGGTACACAAACGATACACTGGTTCATCTTGTAAGCTACTCGAAACATGAATGCAAAAAATGAGAAAGATTTGAAGTTGTAGTTTAATGTAGTCTTTTCTTTCTTTTACTGTCTGTATGTAGAACATTCTATGCGCTGCCCATGTAAACTCTTTAAACGACTCACTTTCGAAACTTAACTATAATAACTCGAAAGTATGTAAATAAAGTAGGACATTTTCTTCATTTATTTTAGAGAAAAACGAAAAATAAAAAATGTAGTCATTCTAAGATTATCTTTTTTTAAAAAAAAATAAATAAATAATGAGACGAGCCTCGCCAAATAAAAATGCAAATTGCGGGGCCCTCAATAATTGGTCATAATAAATACTTAGAATTCGGGATGGACTGTTTAGTGAATTTCACTGCCTTCCCCAAAGATAATAACGCGTTAGACTCTTTAGACGCGATTTAATTAAATTACATTCTTAAACTCGGGTGCACATTTATGTGACCCAAATCCAAATCTCAACGGAGTCGAAATGTGTCTCTAATCACGGGTACATTGATTGTGACGTGGTCCGAGATGCATGTCCATGACGTTGCAAATTCCTTTAAAAAATAAGAATGAGATGAGCCTCACCGAATAAAAATACAAAATTGTGGGGCCCTCGGTAAATATTTGCTTTAAAATTGCTTAGACTTCGGGATGGACCGTTTAGCAAAATTTCACGGCCCTACCCAAAGTAAATGATACGCTAGTCGCTTTAGGCACGCCTTTTAATAATTTAATTTTCTTAAAACTCGGGTGCACATTTATGTGACCCAAATCCAAATCTCAACAGAGTTGAAATGTGCCAACAACCACGGGTGCATTGATGTGACGTGGTTGGAGATGTATTTCCATGATGTTGCAATTCTTGAAAAAAAATATATAATAATAATGACGAAAGCGGTTAAAAGTTAAAACTTGCACATGAGCTCATAATTGTATAAAATCAGATAAACAAACCGAATATGACAGTTGAGCGACCGTGCTAGAACCACGGAACTCGGGAATGCCTAACACCTTCTCCCGGGTTAACAGAATTCCTTATCCGGATTTTTGGTTCGCGGACTGTAATACAGAGTCATTCTTTTCCTCGATTCGGGATTAAATTGGTGACTTGGGACACCCTAAATCTCCCAAGTGGCGACTCTGAAATAAATAAACAAATCCCGTTTCGATTGTCCTTTAATTGGAAAAACTCCTTCACCCCTCGCGGGGGCGGAAAAAGGAGGTGTGACAGCTCTGTGCATCTCACATGAAGATGTTTACCACTCATCATATTAGTTTTCCACATATCTAACTGTTTAGACAATTCTTTGACAGTTACATCATTTGAAGAAGCATTGTCCACAGTAATAGTGAAAACCTTGTCTAATTTCCATTCAAGCAAACAATCCCTAATAGCTTTAGCCATCTCTTCACCCTTATGACTAGTGATATGGCAAAAATTAAGTATTCTTTTATGCAACTTCCAATCCCTATCAATGAAGTGGGCTGTCAAACACATATAATTTATTCTTTGTAATGAAGTCCAAGTGTCTGTTGTTAGGCAAATTTTTGGTTGTGCTTCTCTAAAAGAACTTCTTAGAGTTTTGCCTCAATTCACCGTAAACTTCATAACAATTCCTTGTTATTGTTCTACGAGAAGGAATACGAAATAGTGGTTGAGTTTTTCTCATAAACTTTTTAAAGCCTTCATTTTCTACAAAGCTAAATGGTAGTTCATCAGTAACTATCATCTCAATTAAGGCCATCCTAACCACTTTTTGATCAAATTTCCAAATTGATCCTTCATCATTTTGGCAAGATTGAAAATTTATCTTTGTTTGACTGTTATCTTCTGCAATTTTAAGTGGGTATTATTTGCACTAAGCAAATGATTCTTCAATCCTGTTGTTCCATTCTTAGATGAATTAGCAGCATAAGCTTGTTTACAATATCGACACCGTGCTTTCCCAACCCCATTAACCTCAAATTTATCAAAATGGTTCCAAACGTCAGACCTAGGTTGCATTGCTTTCCTTTTCTTGGAATCTTGAGTATCAATGGTGTTGGTGTTACTATCTACCGTAATAGGTAAACTTTCACTAGAACCAACATCACTTACTTTACTTTTATCTTCCATCTATACAAAATTAAACAAATATAAACATAAATTAACAATCAACACATTAACTAATAACTACCTTGCTATCAATAACAATCAACAAATTAAGTACCTTGCTACCTTACAAAATTAAACAAATACAAACATAAATTCCCAGTAGTTCAAGTAGTTCATAGCCCAAAGTCAAAAAAAGTTGAAGGTTTCAATGACTCTATTGTTCAACAAATGATCCTGGGTTAACGAATAAGAGAGTGACTAAATCTTTTCTTGAAATCTAGAAGCCAACATACTAGAAGATACTGTATTTCATGATTTTCAAAGAGAGCAGTCTGCTATTGTTAGTTGCTCATATGATATGGTTAAGTTCAAAAAAATCAGACCTAAACAAGGTAATACAACCAAAAGAAATAGTATGAACGTGATACAGATGATATTTTCCTACTAAAGGGAAAAGCTCGGAACATCAGTTCATTCAATCAGCAATACAACCAAAAGAAAGCGAAACATACCTTTGAAATTAAAATTAAATCGAGCTCGGAACACTGGAACAGGACAGCAGCGTCTTCGACACTTCGTTTGCCCGGAATCGAATCGAGCTGGAAATCGCCGCCTATAACCCTGAAGTAGTTTGATGCAGAAAATCAGAAATTAAATCTCAAAAAAACCCTCAGAGAGTAGTCGAGTACTGGGATGAGATCATGAGAATGAGATGAGACTTACAAAACTTACAAAAGTAGTGAAGTTAACCGGTGAAGATGAGATGAGACTCGAGCTCGAATGTCGACTGGTCGTAACTCGACTCGCAGACTGATATCCTAGAGTCGCAGTCGATTCTCGTCTTCTTCTTCTCGTTCTCGATGATATCTCCTAAGCACCGAAGGCTGAAGCAGTAAGCAAACCCTAATACCCTATCTCGAACTCGAATTTTCGATGATATCTCCGACTCCCGGCCCTAGACCCCTAGTGTATTAACTATTAACTGAGTCTGAGACTCTGAGTGTTGGACTGTTGGGTAATCGTCTAAGTCTAATACCGAAAATAGGTAATTGGGTTTGGGGCGTAGCTGGGCCTGGGTGTGGGCGTGTGGGCTGTGACTAGGGGTGGGCTTATAAAATAGGTAATTGGGTTTGGGGCTTTGGGGTTTGGGCTGTATGATATATTACCAAATTTCGGTATTTCGGTTTACCGAAATAGTTCAATTATAAAACCGAAAACCGAACCGAAATACCGAAATTCAAGTACCGAATTAGACCGAAATACCGAAAAAACCGAAACCGAAATACCAAATTAATTTGGTTCGGTTCGGAATTCGGTTTTTCGGATTTTATGCCCACCCCTCGGCACAAGCCTTACCCCTCCTAACTATGGAGCCGGCCCTGGGTACACGAAGTTCTATCCGATATAGTAAGCTGTCTTTTGTTGAATCAAGAACTCATAAACTCAATGAGACCACTTAATTCATGGTCCCTCAAGTTGGTTTTGTTTTCATTTAGTTAGGCATTTAATTCGTGGCGGACAATTCTTTAAAATCAATACTTGATAGTTTGACAAGACTTTCCATTTAGGACAAATATGTGACGGATTTTTAGACCATTTTTTGTGAGTTCTATGGAAAAAAACATTATTTAATGATTAAAAGAAGGTAGATTAATCCCTGTCAAAAGAAATTTACGATCCATTAACCACTAATGACTAACCGATCATTGTCTGTCCCCAGATAAGAAGAAAAGGACATCATATATAATTGTCAATTCTTCAAAAAGCTTATGTGGTAATAGTGCATTTGCTATTGAACAACATTGAAAGGAAACTTATGTGGTACTGCATGATTGCATATGGCATGAAAAATAACCAAGAAACAGTTAGACCCTAGATTGAGTTAATCTCTTCCGGACAATTCTACGCTATGTGCCACAAATTGACACAAACACCTTTATCTCATCGAGACAATAAAGTAAAAGGACAATTAATTCTCTTCATGTCTCGATCAATTTAGCATCATATATGGCTCTAAAGAGCATTTTTATTAATTGTAGTGTGGAATAAGGAAAACTCTTCTATGTTGTGGGTGTGAAGGAGGGGAGTTGTCACCGCCTGATAGAGGAAGAAGCAGAGGCCACCGAAGCTATCTTCGTCGAGTGTTCTGATTGAAATCTTTTATCGAAACAATAACAATAACAACTTACCCAGTGTAGTCTCATAAGTGGGATCTGGGAAGGTAAAGTGTACGCAGACTTCATCCCTACTTTTAGAATACAGAGAGACTTGTTTTCGCCGTTAATTAATTAATGGTTCATTATCACAAGTTATGACACATACTAATGCATTGAGAAACTTTTTCTTCTTAAATCACTTCACTGCTGAAAGAGCATGTAGACAGCGAATTCGGAAGTGAAGTAGATTTGACAGTTCACTATTCACGCCAGCAACTAGGCAAGTTCTTGACAATGATAGAAAATAAAATGGAGATAGGAACCTAATTTAGCTCCATAAGTTAGGTCATAAGGTAAGAATATGCAGAATCATATTGTAAAATACAACATTAATTTTTCCAATTAAAATGGGACATTCTAACATTGTTTGTTTTTCGTATGCTTGAGACGGGACATTTGAAGCGTGAATAATATAACAGGGCCAAATGAAATCATTCTTGAATAATTCACAACCATGCATAAAGTATACGAATAATCGAACTACAATCAGAGGCCGATCTAGGATTTCAAGATAATGGGTGCCCTACTGTAAAAAGGTGAATCTAGAATTTATATTTGACGGGTTTAACGTTAGTTTCTTACCATGAACGCATTTCATTTTTCAAATAATAGGTTCAAATTATATTCTTTTTGAAATTTTAGTAATTTTCACATATATATCTATACTTCGTGTCTAAAACAAGACCGTTTAAAGTGGAATCTGGATTGTTAATTTCACATGTAGAGGCGTACCCAATAATAATTGCACCATAAAAATCTTTGAGCATGGGTTCATGCACATATATTTAAGTTATTTTGAAAAAAATATGATACTCTTTTCGGTGCACAATAAGTGACCAATTTGCTTTTGGCAAGCCCATTAAGAAAATATTAAATTCTATACAAAATTTCTAGTATGACTAAACTACCTTTAATTAAATATTTAATGTGATGAGTCAATTTTTTTTTTAGGAATATGTACATAAGGGTAATTTTGTAAAAATAAATTGAATTTTTTTTTGATTATATAAATAAACAATTATTTTGAACCAAAATAAAAAAATAAATTGATCACCTATTGCGAACTGAATGGAGTATTGAGTATGGGTTCGCCTCAACTCATATCCCTCAGCTTGGATATTAATTTCTTGCACCAACTTTATCTCCTTAAGAAATGACAGCCACAAAAGTACGTGTTGCCTCATTCCCAGAACAAATGGCTATTCCCAGCATCCAAAATATTTTATTTATATTTTTACAGCAATTGGTATCGCTTTCTTTCTGAAGATATCTCCAAACATCGAGGGACTCCTGCAATTAATTAATAATACTAATAATTAGTTTCCCCATCCAAAATTAAATTACACAACCACCACCTATACAAACAAAGAAGAGCGGCTAAGAAGAAGCCACGATTTAGTTACTGGCTGATGTAATATATAATGTTAAAAAGAACTAAAGAGTGTGGATACGTACATTTATTTAAACTCGTAATAAAACGCTCTGACACTCTTATAAAATAGTGTTATATAAAATGAAATAGAGATTTATCCCGTCGTTGATGTTTCTTCTATTTTATGCTCATATAATCCTGCAGTCTTTATTATACTCCTTCCGTTTGAATTTTTGTGAACCATTTAATTGGAAATGTGGTTCTATGGTTTATGAGCTAGATTGGGATGTGAAATTTTAGTTACAATGTGTATCGGACCAATATGAGATAGGGTGACGTGAGATCACCCCGGATATATGCATGGTAGGGTTATTCATCGATTGGTTGGCTTTTGGAACAACTCTGGGCACGTTTGAGGACGAACATATGTTTAAGTGGGGGAGGATGTAACGACCCGATCGGTCGTTTTGAGCTTTTGTACTTGGCTCGCCAGTTCTCGGGCATGACTAGCCCCGTGTGATGTATTATGACTCATGTAAATAATTGGTTTTGGTTTTCAGGGTAATCGACATGAAATTTGGAAGAACAGTTCTCAGTTTGAAGCTTGTAATTCGAAAGGTTTGACCAAGATTTGACTTGTTTGTAGATGCTCTCGGATCAGAATTTTTATGATTTGGTTAGCTCCGTTAGGTGATTTGGGACTTAGGAGCGTGATCGGAATGCATTTTGGAAGTCCGTGGAATGTTTAGGCTTGAATTGGCGAAATTGAGATTTTAGCGTTTTCCGGTTAATAGGTGAGATTTTGAGATAGAGGTCAGAATGGAATTCCGGAAGTTGCAGTAGTTCCATTGTGTCATTTGGGATGTGTGTGCAAAATTTCAGGTCATGCAGACGTGGTTTGGTTGGGTTTTTGATCAAAAGGGAAATTCGGAAGATTTTAGAAAGTTTGGCTTGAATCCGATGTTTTTTGGGTGATTTGATGTTGTTTGAGGTATTTCGATAATCGGAACAAGTTTGAATAAGGTATTAGAATATGTTGGTGCTTTTGGTTTAGGTCTCGGGGGCCTCAGGGTGATTTCGGATGGTTGACGGAGAAGTTTGGATTTTGTTGCAGCTGCTGAATTTGTTGCTTCTGGTATTTCTGCACCTGCGGATTGGGGACCGCAGGTGCGGCACCGCATAAACGGAGTTTTAGTCGCAGAAGCAGAAAAGGGATTGAGGAGCAGGAACCGCAGAAGCGGCTATGTGCACCGCATCTGCGGAGCCGCAGATGCAAAAATGTGATCGCAGATGCGTAATTTCGGTTGTTTAGTGATTTCCGCAGAAGCGGGCGAGAGACCTCAAATGCGGTACCGTAGGTGCGTGGATTGACCGCAGATGCGGGTTCTGGTGTCATAAGTGAAATCCGCATAAGCGGATGTTTTTCCGCAGAAACGGAGGCACAGATGTGCTTATAGGATCGCAGGTGCGAAAAAGCTGGGCAGAAGGTATAAAAATGCCCCTTCGTGATTTTCAGTCATTTATTCACCATTATTGTGCGATTTTGGAACTCCAAGCTGTGACTTCAAGAGAGAATCAAGTGTATCCACATAGGTAAGCTACTTGGGCTTTATACCTTGTGTTTATGGTGATTATATCATTGTTTAATCATGAAAATTTGGGGGAAATTAGAGGAAGATTTGGGAATTTAGGGCTTGAAATTAGAGAGTGAATTTTTAGAATTTGAGTGACCAGATGAGGTCGGATTTTGATAAATTTGATATGTATGAACTCGTGAGAGGATAAAGATTCCATTGATGTTAATTTTATCGAGTTTCGAGACGTGGGCCCGGGGTCCGGGTTTGAACAATTTCGGGATTTGGATGTAAATTGGATATTTTCGAGTGAGCTTCGTTCCTTTTGCATATTTTTAATGATTATGTACTGATTGTGGCTAGATTTGGAGCATCCGGAGGTCGATTTGTGCGGGCGAAGGCATCGTGGGCTAGAAGTTGGACCGGATCGAGGTGAGTAATGATTGTAAATGATGTTCTGAGGGTTTGAAACCCCGGATTGCACATCGTAGTGCTATATTGATGTGAGACACACGCTTGATGACGAGCGTGGGGTCGTGCACTATTGGAGATTGTGACTTGGTCCATCCCGATTGATGATTTTACCGCGTATTTGATTGAAATCTATTTGCTATCATCATTATTTGGGCTTCGTGCCAACTATTTGAAACCTTCGGGGATTTTTGTTGATATTTCCTTACTGTTTTAACTTTATACTTAAACTCAGTCATATTATTTTCTACTATTTTTAAAACTCAGCCATGTTTACTTTGCTTTAACACTTGATATGATATTTCAAATAATATTTTGGGTTGAGCATCATGTTTTACTGTTGCCCGAGTGGCTTATGTGATTTTTGATTGAGTAAGGTTTGAGGGCCTGTGTTGTGAGGATATCTTTTTGGTCGGGCTGCACGCCATAGCAGTGATACACGAATTTTGATTATGAGGCCGAGGGCCTGAGATATGTACGCCACGAGGTGGCTTGTTGATATGAGGCCGAGAACCTAGAGATGATGTCACGAGATGGCTTGATATTGCGCTTGGGCCATAAGGGGCCTCTCCAGGAGTCTGCACACCCCCAGTGAGCGCGGGTACCCATTGTGATGTGAGATATAGCCCGAGGGGCTGGTATTGTTCTGAGATATTGCCCGATGGGCGGATTGGTTGACATTGTGCCCGAGGGGCGAACCTTATGTGCTTATCTTTCTTATTTGCCTATCATGTACCTATTTAATTGTGTATTTGTGCTCGAGGGGCAGATTTCTGTACTTATCTTCACTAATTATTTTGCATTCATTTGCGCAACTATTGAAAAGTCATTTTCAAAGAAGTTTAAACTCAGCTAAGATATTTTAAGAGATTTCACAGCTTCATTGCTTTCTTACTGGTTTTTGAACTGCTTCTATACAACATGTTGATGCACTTTTCGTGATTTCTTACCATTCAGACTTTAGTTATGATTATTACTCACTGAGTTGGAGTACTCACTTTACTCCTTGTACCTTGTATGCAGATTCAGGTATTTCTGAACCAGGTAGCGGGTATTAGCTGATCGGAGGCAGAGTCTTTGGAGTTTAGCAAGGTAGATGCCGGCGTTCGCAGCACTGCTTTTCTCCCTCCTTATTTCATTAATCCGTATTTTGCACATTTTAGACTTTTCAGTTGTATTTAGACCCTAGTAGATGCTCGTGACTTGTGACACCCCGGTATCGGGCTGTGTTTGGGCTGTATTCCGCACATTATAATTTTTTTGCTTAGTTTTTGGTTTATTTACTCATGCTTAGACTGTTTATTAATGTTTAACTGTTTAAAAATTAAATTGTGACTGGTTGGCTGGCCTTGTCTTCACGAGAGGCGCCATCACGATCGGATCCGGGTTTAGGGTCGTGACACGCCTCTAAAGAGCTTAGGGTTGAAAATGGTGTAAAATGACCTAAGTCCCTTTTTTCAACTTTTGCCCAGCTGCCGATGTCGCAACTACGAACTCTTGTTCGTAATTGTGATATTCGCAAATATGAACAATTGTTCGCAAATGCGATCAGTGTCATGGGCATGCCTAAATCGCAAATGCGATATAACCATCACATTTGCAAATAGCCCCCCCAGTCGCAAATGCGAGTAAAGCTTCGCAAATGTGAAGTTGTTCTTACTATGCACTGTGTCGCAAATATGATCCCAGCTCAGCTAGCAAAAGCGAACTTTACTTCGCAAATGTGAATCCCAGCCACCATCCCATGTTTGGATTTGCTAGCCTGACATCGTAAATGCGAGGCTCGTAACTGCGATCAGGTCTTCGCAACTGCGAGACCTGCAAGTTTACACCAACTAGCAACAACTATGCATCAGATGTTCCAAATCAGTCCCAATGTATTCGAAACTCACCTGAGTCCCTCGAGCTCCAAACCGAACATGCACATCATTGTCATAACATCATCCAAACTCGCTCGCTACCTCAAAACAACATCAAAAATCACGAATTGATCATCAAAACTTAAGATTTCAACTTTAAAACTCAATTTTGCCAACATTTCACATAATGGCCCGAAACACCCTCGGGTCATCCGGAACCCTAATCAAACATGCGTACAAGTCCAAAAACATAATACGATACACCGATCCGAGGTCGTTTACTAAAAACTTTAACCGTAGTCAACTCTAGCCTCATTTTATGTCAAAAGTCATATTTTCATCAAAATTTCTTGTAAAAGCTTTCCGAAAAGTGACACGGACCGCACACGCAAGTCAATAAACATCAAATGAAGCTATAAAAAATTTCGAAATACAAAAATAAATGCTAGTACTCAAAACGACTCTGGTCGTCAGAATACACAATACTATTTTCCGGCTAAAAGGATAAAATTGAACCCTCTTTCGTAAGCGTGGCTTCGCCAATGTATCTGGGCATACCTTTATCATTAAGAGCATTTTAGAATTTGTGGCATCTTATCTAAGTTACCTACTGTATTAAAAATATTTACACTATTAGAATAATGCATCTGGTTACACTATATATGCTTAACTTCTCTTTTAGGGTTACTAATTAGCAGTATTTTTATATATAAACAGCTATCCATTGATGGCTTTTAAGTATTCTGATACTGTAAAGGAACTTAACACTATCAACTTAACTTAAGCCAATTTGGTTCACAGGTGGCTTCTATCCACAAGTTAATGGATATTAATTGTTTGTTATCGTACAATCAATTGAAAATCACAGTCTACCTAAGAATGATTGAAGAAAATATATTAGCATACTATTTTGGATCATATATGGTCATGTGGCAACAGGGCAAAGATCACTACCAACCTTAAGTTCTTGTTTCTTAGTGAAAATTGATCTTCTCTATAACGTAATCCACATGGTTCGCTATATTGAAAACCAGCACCACACTAACTCATTCGTGTCACCGCACATGCACATGGACAGAGTAGAGCGATAATTTAAAATTTATGAGTTTTAAATTTTATAGTTATAATTAATTATTAGTAATTGCATTTTGAATTTAATTTGTAAATATATTTAATAATTTTTTAATACAAATATAAAATTTGAACTAAAATTATTTAGTTTATCCGAACACATATATAACCTTTAACTCCATCCTGCACATGGGACCTAGGGTACGATTTTAGGGTCATGTCATCACACATGGAAAAGAAATAAGACGTCATGTCTATTTTTTCTATTATCGAATAAATCTCACCCAAGTAAAATGTTGTACAATTCAACTCTTCTTTTTTCCTTTTACGATACTTCATCCTTAACCGCGAAGAAATAAATTCTACTGGCTAATTTATGAAAGCATCTCGAGTATCTATTCTTACAATTTGACAACGACAAGAAAATAACACTTGACCAAGATTTCCAAACGAAAGAAGTATATTGAAACATCAAAAGGTATTCATAAAAATAACCCCAAAAAGTAACAGATCTATCGTCCTTGGGCATCTTGGCACTGAAGATGAAAGAAACTTTTCATGACATTTAACTATATATATTCTCTTTTAAAAATTAAAAATTATAGAAAACTTTACATAAAACAACAACAGATTTCCTTTTTTTTTTTGTTGAGGTTGTGGGGGAGGGGGGGTTGCACAGATCTGTTTTCTATGGATATTGCACAAATTAATAGTTTGTTATGTCTTTATATTTGCTAATTAGTATAACACTTCGTCAATTTTCTCTACAGCTTTTGCGATGTGAATTGATGTAAAGTAGCAGAGATTCATGAGGTATGAATACTAGTATTACTCTTTTCTTTGGCTGGTGGAGACAGGTGTGAATCCCTTCACTAGCTCAATTACGACAGCTGACACGTAATGAGGCAGATAAAAGAATAAGACTTAAATTGGTAAATTATTGATTATTTTTTTGATTGACATAAAACAAAATAGAAGCTTATTTAATTGATTTCTAAAGCTGCAACATATTACACTCAACACTCTCTATTCACCTACTACTTCATGATCTCAGCAAGTTATTAGTAATCATAGCAAGTAAACAAAGCAATTAATAAACGTAAGCAAAACAATTAATTAAATTGAAACTTAGGCAACGCAAGGACAACGCCTTTACCGCGCCTTTACACAAGCAACTAGCAAGGACAAGTACTCAGGCTCGTTTGATTGATAAACAAGTTATATCATAATACAAGAAATATAATATGAAAATTAAACAATAACGAAATTATTTTGGTGAATATACTTCTATTAAAAGATTTTTGGTTCATTGGATAAAAAAGAAAATATGTGACTTATATTATAAACCATATGTTTGACTTCACTGTTTGACCAAAAAGTGTTGAGCTTTTTGCTAAACTAATTAAATAAGAAGATTTTAGATAAATCTCAACCATATGATAATTTACTCTAGATCCAAGATAAAATAAGGGAGTAAGCAAACATAGCACACATAAAATTTGACCGTAATATTGATTAAATCTCATTATATAAGAAGAGGATGACTATTTCCATAATGTTGAACAACAATGAGGAATACATAGATGAAAGAGGACACCGATATTTAATAAGGTAGAACCCTGTACATATGGTGTGGCGAGACTGACGATCTATGTTGAAGATCTGAGCTTCATTGCTTCTTTCCCCTTTCTGGAGAGAGGAAGAGATGAAGATCCCTCCTCTTTTTAGAGAATATCTCTGTGTTTTGATCTGTTCCGCCCCCTTTTTTCTTCTTCTCACTTAGTTTATATACTAGATCTTCTCCCTTACCCAACGGTCATTAACCATAGTACTTAAGTCATTTGACTATTCATTTGACTAAATTACGGGCTAACCCCTTGGAATGCCTTGATATCTAATTCGCCTCCCAAATATCTTAAATACATGACCTCGGCCGTGGCCAAGGTGCGTGTTGTTACATCGTGGTATAGATATGACAGTTTCAGGTAACTTTTCGCCGTCCTTTCTCAAGTCGATTCTTGTCTAGTCAGATTTTGACATATACAGTTAGTGCATCCGCCCGTCGGGGTGGCCTCTTGGCGAGCTCGTTGGGCGGACTCTGTTGACTAGAAAATTGGGAGAAATCTGAACGCTGTATGCGAGAGGCGAGTACCTCATGGCGAGGTAGCGACATGACGGTTTCGAGAGCTATGTCAAACCGTTACGTTAGTTTAGAGTGTCATTAATACCCCTCATGCGTCATTATGGCGCACGTTTTCTATGTGTTACGTCATTTCCCGTTCCCACTTCCGTTTTCTAAATGGCGGTGTTTGGATTTCCCGCTCAGGGCATTCATATCCCTATAAATAGGGGAGAATCCTTCATTTAAATGTTACGATTCTCAATCGCTCAATAGATTCTTGCAACTCTTCTTCTTCTCCAATTTATCATATTTCTGCTTCTGTGAGGATCTGCTGTGACTACTACCTTTTTTCCCTCATCACATTTGTTTTTTTTTTAATCAAAGAAAAGATGGCTAGTGCTTCTTCCAACTTCGATATAGCTGTTGGTGTTTTTTCCAATTCTGATAGAGTTGTTGGTGCTTCTTCCAACTCTGATAGAGCTACTGGTGCTCCGGTGCTGGAAAATGATGTACCCCTAATTGAAGGGGGAGTGGAGATGGTGAAGGATGAGGGTTTTCCGACAGTAGATGGGGTGGTTCCCCGCCCAGGGAATGCGAGGACCGATTTCAATAGCCTTGCTAGAGACGAGCCGGAGCCCGTTCCTTCTACGATGGATGCTGTAGCACTCACGACGTTCAGAACCAAATGGTGGATCCCTGATCACATTGAACCGGTGCCGGTGGATCAGGGCATAGTGCATTTACACCGTCCGGGCTATTGCACGTTTTATGCATATCCATTTGTCATTGGGTACACGCTTCCCCTTTCTTCCTTGGTGGTGGATTTCTATCGCTTCTATAAGGTATGTCCGGCTCAACTCTCTCCGTATGCATACAAGCTTTTCCTTATGCTTATCAGGTATGCGGAGTTGGTTGGCCGAAGAATTTCTTTATGACACATGGTTCATCTCTTCGCCCCCATTTTCTCCAAGGTACGATGATTCACATGCGTCACGGAGGAACCAAGAGTTTGGTGGTGAAAATGGACGACAAGGCAAATTGCCTCTTTTAGGAGAGCTTCTTCTACATCCGAACAGATCACGTCGTGTCGAACCCCGCGGGATTTCCTAAGATGTAGAATCTCGCCCGTAGGTCTTCTTTCTTTTTTACTTTATGGATTTTTTCTCAAGATGGTCATCGATCGTCTCCCTTTAATGACCTCGTTGAGGGTTTATTTTTGTTTTTGCAACTGACAGAGTACCACCTCCGCCACTTGCTGATATTCACAAGTGGGTGAGCGCGATCCTTCCACATACGGTGGGGATTCATGAATGGGCACCTTTCAATAAGACGTTCGGGCGCAAGCCTCTTGTTAGTGAGTTGGTGAATTATGGCCTGTTACTTTGTTCTTTGCTCTGTATTTTCTTTTACCTTATCTTTGCTTGACTAAATCTCTTCTCATTGGTAGGTCGGAGAGGAGGGAGAAGGACGAGGACTCCTGTGCTCACTTTTTGCCAGCCGGCTTCCTTTGCCCGACCCGTTCAAAGGGCAACTACGGGTGAGAGCACCAAACGTGTGGTTGCACGGCAGACCACATTAGTGACCGAGCATGTTCATTTGGAGGTTTCTCCCTGGTCAGATATTCCGGTTCTCGCCATCCGTTCAACGGGCGAGCCTTCTCGGAATAGTAGCGAAGAGGCACCGTCAAAGAGGCGAAGATTGTCAGAGGGAGCATCTTTGGTTGAGACGTCCTCGAGGGGCGACCCTACTTGGGCAGCATCTAAAGCTGGTGGTGACGCCGACTGGGGTGCGGAGGCAACGCCTATTCCGATTGCAGAAGAGACCACCATTGTAAGCATGTGATTTTTGCCCTATATGAGAATTACTCCCAAAAAATTCAAAATAAAATGATTTTCCTTGGTGTGCAATTTTTTTGAATTTTTGTGGTATTTTTGTGTAATTATTTGCATATTTGTCTGTGCACGTTTATTTGTTAAATTAATAAAAAATACAAAAACAATATGTCGCATTTTGCATGTAGGATTTAATTCTACAATTGTTAGTAATTAAGTTTGTTTTACAAAAAATTAAAAAATTACAAAAATAGGCATATTTTGCATTTTTTGTCCAAATATACAATTTTATGCTTAATTATTACTTAATTGTGCCTTAATTGTTATTGGGAGTTAATTTGCACTTTTATAACTTAATTTAGTTCTTAATAATAATTCAAATATTTTTATAATTTAATTTAAGAAAAATAAAAGAAGAAAGAAGAGCAAAAATACAAAGAAAAATCGGATTGGGCCACTTCTTCAAATTTCAACCCCAGGCCCAAAGAATTGCCCAACCTTCCCCATGACCCGGTCCATTTCAAACCGGGTCGACCCGGTCCATAACCCCAATACCCAACCCCTCTTCATTTTCATTTTTCATTTTTACAAACCAAAAAAAAAAAAACCCTAAAACACTAAACTCATCCGCCCCCCCCCCTCTCATTTTTCTTCTTCTTCTTCTCCGAACTCCTCACACCCCTCCCATGGCTTCCCAGCCTCCATTGTCACTACGCACACACATACACACCTCGTCGTCGTCTCCGAGCAGCCATGGCTGCTGTCTCATCTTCTTCATCAAGCTCGTCCATGGCGGACATTGCTTTCTGCTTCATCTTCCCCAAACAGACCAGCTGCTTCTGCTTTATCTTCTCCGACCAAACGACCACCCACCATAGCCATCGCTGCTTCAGCTCCCTCGTCGTTTTTTTTTGCTTCTGCTCCCCACTGCTTCTGTTTATGCTTCATCTTCGTCGTTCGGCGTCAAGCTCGAGCTTGAGCTCGACGTCCATGGCTGCCTTCAACCTCACGTCCAAACGACCAGCTGCTACATCTAGTCGTCGATGACGAACAGTTCATCGACCTCCAACAGACCCAAACAGACACAAAACGGCTCACCTCCCATAGCTGCTTCGTCGATGCTGCCACTGCTTCACTGATGCGTGGCTGCACGTTCCCCTCCGTTCTGCTGCTGCAGCTCACGCAGCTGCTTCTACTTTCTTCTCCGTTGCATCCAAGCAAACCCCATCGATGCCTTCTGCTCCATCTTCTCCATAGCAGCCGAGGAGCCAATCCACTGTTGAGCTCTCAAGACCGAGCTCCATCGCTGCTACTTCAGTCCAGTCCAAAAACGAGACTCAAACCATCTCGTTTGTTCGAGTTCTGGTCGAGGTTTGTCGAAACAGTCCATACATAGTTCGAGTTCGTCGTTGTTTCGATCCGGTTAGTGGTTTTGAGTTTTTATTTTGTCCGTATTTCGTTTTGATATTCTCGAATCTAAAATCGGCAAATGTTTGTTTTGTTCATTATTTTGTGAATTTTTCAGTTTGTTTCATGTTTGTTTTATTGTTCTTGTTTATTGTTTAGGTAAAAATTTGTTAGTTTAATGTTGGTTAGATACAAGTTGAAGTTTAATTAATTATTTCTTCAGTTTGTTTCATATGTTATGTATTTTTTTAGAAGTTGTTAACGTTGGTTAAATCGTTTGAATCCGTGATGTTTGTTGTTTAAAAGAGATTTAGTTCATATTCATCTTTGTTTGAAGTTCATTTTTAATCCAGTGATTTAATGTTGAGTTTGTTTTGTTTTTGATTCGTTGATTTAGTTTGAATCATGTATTGTGTTGTTAATATTGTTGTTTCCTTGCTCATCCATTGTTGGTCTAAGTTAACCAGGATTGGTTCCCAATATGGTTAATTCATTCACATTAGTTGATGTTGTTCATCTGTGTTCATATGAGTTGTTGTTGAAATTGTTTAGAAATTGGTCATATTGGCTATATTTTGGTTAAGTTTGATTAATTGATTGGTTATAGATGATGGGGTAGTTTGGTAAATCGCAGTACATTCATGGGTAAAATGGTAATTGCAATAAGGTCGTAGGGGTAGTTTGGTAATTGAACATTTTGAATAATTCTTTATGTTAAGCATGTGGGACAAAATGTAATGGGATGTGGGTGATATAATTGTTTAATATAAATGGGGGACAAGACATAATGTAGTGGAGGGGAATATGGTAATTGTTTATGTTAGGCATGAGGGACAAGATGTAATGGGGTGGAGTTGATATATTTGTTTAATGTAGTGGGGGATGAGTGGGAAGATAATGGGTTTGGTAGGAGAAAGTTGTTGTTTTGTTAATTGATTAAAGGGTTTGGGATGAGAAATAAATAGAGGACTGGAATCAGATTTAAAGGGAGAGAATACAGAAAGAGGACAGACAGAAAAAAAAAAAACGGAGAATAGAATACAGAAGAGAAAGATTTTAAAAGATAGAGAGAATACAGAAGAAAATTTTAAGAGAGAGGAAATTCCGAAAAAATACTAAGACTCAAAAAAAAAACATTCTGGAAATTCAAAAGAAGAATAGGATACACCTGATACACAATATAAATATTCTGATATACGGGTTTAGAAATTAAGGGTTAAACATTAATTAGCCTTTCAAATCTGAAAATTCCCTTGGTTTCTGTCCGTTGTTTGTTGTCGGTGTTTCTGGATTTTATTTTGATTTTCAAATCTGTTCCTGGGCTGTTGTTGCTGTGCTGTATTGTTATTACTGTTGCTGATTATCATCTTCATCTTCTTTTGCTTCCAATATCAGGTACACAACTGACACGCTGGTTATTGTAAACCGAAATATGAAGCATGAATACGAAAATGAAGAGTTGAAATTCTAAATTTAATTTAATTATATTCTGAATTTTATTTGTATGTATAAATTATTTAGCTTGCAAAAATCAGAATCATGTAGCTATTTAATATATATAGTGGAACATCCGACGATAGCTTAACAGATGAACTATCTATATATTGCCTAAAAATAAATAAATGGTGTAGTAACTCCGCCTAGTCAAAAAATCAAACGAATAAGCCATTTAGGAACTTGGTAGGAATATTGTTTAGTTGAATAATATTGGTTAATTTCAGCATGTAAATGGTCTAGGATTAAAATTAGATTGCTAAGTTTTTTTTTAATTTGACAAACTGAGAACATGCCTAGTATATTGTAACTAGGTAGTAACATGTGAATAAGACGACCCAGGTCTAGTTTTATGTCATACACGTTGGGCCTGGGCCCGCAGTGGCAACGGACTGTCCTGTTTGCATTATTTTCAGATTTTATGAATCATATTCGAAACTCATCTATAACAACTCAAGCATGTAAACAAATTAAGATATTTTCTCTTTTATTTTGTAGAGACAAATTTAATAAGAGAAAAAAGTAGGCATTTTAGGACTGTCCTTTAAAAATAAAATGAGATGAGCCTCGCCAAATAAAACGTATAGATTGCGGGGCCCTCACAAAATGTATGGTTTAATTAGAATTCGGAAGGACCGTTTAGCGAATTTCACGGTCTTCCCCAAAATAATAACGCGATAGTCTCTTTAGGCGCGTGTTTAATATTTTACTTTCTTAAGCCTGGGTGTGCATTTCATGCGACCCGAATCCAAATCCCAAAACATCAAATAAAACGTGTTCCGGATTGTGGGTGCATTTCATGTAACGCAGTCCAAAGACGTGTTTTAAGCGATGTTCATATTTCTTTTAAAAACAATAATAATAAAGCGGTTAAAAGATAAAATTTGCACATAAGTTCATATTTGTATAAAATCAGATAATCAAGCCGAATATAACAGTTGAGCGACCGTGCTAGAACCACGGAACTCGGGAATGCCTAACACCTTCTCCCGGGTTAACAGAATTCCTTATCCAGATTTCTGGTACGCAGACTGTAATATGGAGTCATTCTTTTCCTCGATTCGGGATTAAAATTGGTGACTTGGGACACCCTAAATCTCCCAAGTGGCGACTCTGAAATAAATAAACAAATCCCGTTTCGATTGTCCTTTAATTGGAAAAAACTCCTTCAAACCCCCGCGGGGGCGGAAAAAGGAGGCGTGACAGCTCTGGCGACTCTGCTGGGGATATTCTGAGACCCAGAACCACTGGTTCAGGGTTAGAAATTCGAGCTTAGATAAATTGTTATATTTGGCTTTATCTGATTTTTACATGTTTTGAGCCTAATGTGCTAAATGCTGCTTTTACCGCTTTGATATTATCTGAACTGTATATAAATTGTGCCGAAACCTTTCTCTTCTTACCTCCGGGGATGTGCTTACTGGTTGAGACTCCCTATTCTGTTAGTGTCATACCCTAAATAAAAGAGGCTCGGAAAGTTTCTAAGCCGGCTGGCCTTTTGGTTCCCGGAAAGGAGCTCCTTCCTCAACTCGAGTTGTCCGCTCGGGTACACTGTCTAGAACACCGACCCAGGTTTTGAACATAGAATAACGTGACTTCATGCCGGATCCCTAGTAGGAACGCTTATTTGCATCACGTTGCATTTGACTTAGGGGACTCAACACAGGGGTTGGGTCCGTCTAGGACTAGCAACCTGATATGAAAAGACCATCCTGATGCATCCTATTTGTTTTCCGTGCTTTTATTTGTCTCGCGCTCGCATGCTGACCGGTGTTTGAATATTAGGAATATTATGAAATTGAAAAAAAGGGAATAGCGGTTAGGGAGTTAATTGTTTATTTTTTTTTGGAAAAAACCAATGCCCAAATACTGTCGAAACCCTGCCGAAATTTCAAGAAAAATGAAAAAAAAGGGTTAGTTTGTTTTGCTAAAAGCAAAGGAAAAATAGAAAAAAAAAAATCGTTGTTCTATCTTTTTATCAAAGATAGAAAATGAAAATAGTTTGTCTAGCCTTGAAAAATGAAAATGAAAAAAGAGTAAAAGACTTTTTAAAATGTTTTTTAATTTATTTGTTTATGAAAATGTCAAAAATGAAAAAAAAGGATCTTGCGTTGAACGTAGTTTTATTATTTGTTGCAATATATATATATATATATATATATATATATATATATATATATATATATATATATATATATATATATATAATCCAAAAAAGTATTTTCTTTATTTCCTTTCTAGAAAAGTTTTTTTTAGACCCCCAATTTTCAAGAAACAAATCCAAAAATATTTTCCATTATTAATGTCTTTAGAAAGTCTTTTTAATTGTTTTAAATGAATAAAAAAAAATATTTTCTTTTAGTTTCTTCCAAAAAATCCGAAAATATTTTCATTCTTCTTTCAAAATTGAAAAGAAAAGTCAAAATTCAAAAATATTTTTAGAAGCATTTCTTTCATTGAAAATAAAATTCCAAAAATATTTTCTTTCTTCTTTAGAAGTTTCCCTTTCAAAATTCAGATTTTTTTTTAGAAATCCTTCTTTGAAAAAATGCTTCATTTCTTCTTAATAAGTCTTTCCTTCAAAAAAAAAAAGTCAGTTTATTTATTTATGATGGCCCGAACTATGCGGGTTTGATTCTCACCGGATGTGAGATACGTAGGCAACCCTCATCGGGTTCAACCCCACCTTTTGCTAAAATAGCCAAAAATAAATAAATAAACAAAAAAAAAATGTCAAATTTTAGTTTTGTCATAAAGAAGTCGGGTGACACTGTTTTATCAAGACATAGCCGAATGTTCCCGAAAGGGACGCCGGAAGGCTGACTTTGCATAAACAACCACCTTTGGGTCATTTTTTAAGATTTGGTCCAGTTGACCCACACAGCCTTAAAAATCTTCGTCCCCGAGGCGTTGAAAGGCCGTGTTTGCAATATTGAGTTTTCTAATTTGAAAAACGATAAAAAGAGTCATAAATAAGTCAGGTGATGTTGTTTTGTCATAAATAACCGAATGTTCCCGAAAGGGACGCCGGAGGGCTGACTTTGCATAAACAGCCACCTTTGGGTCTTGTTTAGTATTTTTTGTCCAGTTGACCCACACATCCTTAAAAATCTTCACACCCGAGGCGCTGAAGGGCCGTGTTTGCAACACCAGGTTTTCGTTGTAATTTGAAAAAAACAAAAACAAAGAGTCAGCGGTCAGGTGAATACCGTTTGGATTTTTTGTCAAAAATAAGCCGAGCCAGCTTCGGCCGCGTCTTAAACCGTTCTTGCCGAAATAGCCTTAGAGTATCTTTCAGCTGTCGAAAGGCTGTTTTCGTAAAAGAACGGACAAGTGTGTAAAGTGTCATAAAATAATCCTCCCCGGCCTCAAAATTCATTTGAGATTTGGAAGGGGCCACATTTGCAAAAATAGCCGTTTGGTTGTATTTGTCAAACGGGGAAAGGAAGCTGGCCTTTTGTTTTGAGGTTATAAATCTTTGACTAGAATATGTGGGTCATCTTTCAACCTTTGAAACCCAGTTTGTTTTATTATGAAAATTGATAAAAAAAAATGTCTCATTGTTGTTACCTCTCATTTTGGCCGAACTACGCAAGGTCTGATTCATGCGGGTTCATGATACGTAGGCAATCTCCATAAGATTTGACCACAACAAAAAAAATGAAAAATGAAAAAAGATGAAGGAAAAAAAATCAAAAGAAGAAAAAAAAAAGAAAAAGAAGAAAAAAAAAAGAAAAAAAAGAGGGGAAAAAGATGTTGTTAATAATGAGGACCGACTGAGTCCATTCTAACCTGTTTTGTTTTGAATCGCAAAGAAAGTTAAGGTGATTGGTATGTGGTAAGCCGGAAACACAAGATCATGATACACACTTTGCGGGGATAAAGCTTGATAATAGAAGTAGTCGAATCCCATTGGGACTTGTTGACTAAGGTTGATGATATTGAAGTTGGCAATGGTCTGGGCGATACTGATACGAAACTCAGTGGCTGAGATGCCAGTTTTGATGAAGTGGGAGGACGCTCCGTTCTTTGGTTAGCAAGAGAGAAGCTTTTGGTGGCTTATTTTGTTGTCATTTCTGTTGTCCGGATTATTCTTAGGGTTGTAATCCAGATATTGTCTTGCGTCAAACTTTCTTATCTTTCAATTTTGTCATAGCAGTTTGTTTAAGTTTTGTACAGTTTGTTTTAGGACTTTATTCTGGTTTGTTTTGTTTGTCTTGTTATTCAAACCATTCCACCGGTAGTCTAAAGCAAATCTGGTCTCTTATTATTTCCAGTCATCTTTTTGTTTGATCCTTTTATCATTTTGTTCAGCGCCGATTCTAGTGACATGACATGTACGCACAGTTGGGCCTAATCTTAAAAGTTAATCATAAAACCCCAAAAAATAAGGACGGTTTGAGAATATTCGGAGCTCGAGTCATGTGGAACTAGGGCAAGTTAAACACAAAGAAAACCGTTAAAAGCAAGATTCGCCAAATTAGCATGAGGGTCGTTCATGATAATGAGAGTGTCGCCCAACGGTGCTTTAGAAATGACAAACGAAAAGCAAATGTTGAATATAATTGTCAAAGTTCAGCACCATCGGAAGAGACTATAAATCTATGTTCAATTATGTTGTTTGCATTTGGCATGTTTTGAAGACTGGAATGACGAAGGCATTTTGTTCTGTTACCTAAACACTTTATCCTTCGTTACCCCTTTTGAGCCTTGCTTATTTTCTTCTTTCATACCCCTCTTTCAGAATCAATAGCAAAGAGTAGAAACACAAACATAAAAGATAAGAAAAGAAAAAGAAAAAGAAAAAAAAATCAACAAAACGACAAAAGAAAAATGAAAAAAGAAGAAATGAAAAATGATACAAAAAAACAAAAACAAAAGAAAGTCAGAAGAAAACAGAGGAATTGGGAACTACGTTCGACCTGATTCCTCAAAGAGGATACGTAGGCGCCTCACGGCTCGGTCATTGTGTAATAAAAATTAAAATAAATAAATAAATAAATAATCCCCAAGCAAGGAACTGGAGCAAGAGTTGCGCTTGTTGTAAGCAAATATGGTTCCGAAGGTTGTAATTTTGAACCTCAAATTGATTTGTTTTTGATCCTTTAATACCCTTTCTTTCTAGCCTGTCCAAAAACCCACATTACGGTCCAAAGAAAGACCTTCTGATCAGTCTGCAAAAGATGTCAAGTCAGACAAACGAGAGTCTTACCGGTGAACATAACACTCTATTCCACAGCAGAAGGGACTCTAATCCCCAGCAGAGAATCATACCGGCAACACTCCAAATCCCCAGCTGGAAAGTGATACAAATGAGAGAGTCTTATCGGTGAAAATCTTCACGGTCACCATAAGACGATGAAAGCTGAGAGAAAAACCAAAATGAGAGAGGCTTTCTAGTGAAAACCCTTCGGGCACTACAAGTCGAATAAGATTGAGAATCAGATGGGGAATCGCCAAATGAAGATCTTGAAAGATGATTGACGGCATAGGATAGGCCACATGCGCATGTCATGACCATTAGAGTCGGTATCTGCGTTTGATAGGTTTTTATTTATAGTTTCTCTTATTAAAGAGTCATATTTTTCCTTTGTCTTTTATTCTGTTCCTTTTTATCTTTCTCTTTTCATAGAAATTTCCCCAGTAGAGTCTGTTTGGTCAGAACTAGTGGGAAATGACTTCAAAATAGGCCATCAGCTTTCCAAGATAAGATCTGACTAATACATCCAAGTGGTATAGTCAACAAGGAACAAGCGCGAGGCCGTGTCAAGAAAGATATCTCCAGCAAAAGGAGATTGACAAAAGGATCAACGAGTGTCAAGAGGGATATCCTTGCCAAAATCAAAGGTTATTAAACCTCAAGGCCAAGGCCCGTGGACAAACAAGGAGAGCAATGAGCATGATTTGGGAAATTCAGGCGAGACTAAAAGGTCGGGAAAATGCAAGTTTCCGAGCCATGCCACGAAAGAAGAGGGATATCCCCAGTAGAAAGGGATTATCCCCAGCAAATAATATCATCCCCAACAAGTTTTGGAACGCAGAGCAGGGAAGGAGAAAGGGAAAAGCCATCCCAGTAGGAGTATCACAACCAACCACCGCGTTTTAAACTAACAAATTTTGTTTGATTTGAAACAGGTAAAGGAAATGGCATTGATGACAGAAAGACATGCCACAAGGGATATTATCAAACTGGGGCAGAAAATTTTCCTTTCATTTAGAAAATTTTCTGAAAGTCAGATACCCAGTCGGGGAAGAATAAAGATAGCACCAGTCTCAAGGGAAGTGGTCTTTGAACCAGTTTTACCCCCCAATAACAAGTTTCAATGGAGGAAGTTGTTCCCCAGCGGACAGAACAAAGGGATGAAACTTGAGCTCAGAAAAAGCAGAAGGCCAGTATCATTCCCAACAGCCTTCCGAAGAGTGAAACACTAGTTCTGAAGGAATCAGAATCCCCCAGCAGTGTTATCCTCGACAGCGCTATCCCCAGCTGATAACATTTTATCCCCAACAGATAAGTAAATAATTTCCCAACAGTGTTATCCCCAGCAGTTTCGAGGAGTCCAACACAAGTTTGGTGAAAATCGGTATCCTCAGCGGTTCCTTTCGGGGAAAGGCAAAACAAGTCTTAAGGGAGGTAGTCTTCGAAGGAAGAAGCTATGCAAAAAAAAGGGGGGGGGGAGGGGGGAAGTAGTTTGCAGAGGATTGAAACATCCTACTTAAAATGAAGTAATTTTGGAAGGAGTAAGATAACATATTTACTCAGCAGAGTTATCCTCAGCAGTGTTATCCCCAGCAGGGTTACTCAGCAGTTCGCAGTGTTATCCCCAGCGGGTCATCGAGATGTAGAAGCATCCTCGACAGAGTTTCGACCAAGTTTCAAGAGGGTCGAACAACCCAGAGTGGGTAAGGAAGAAAAGGAAAATTCATCCCCAGCAAAATAATCCCCAGCAGTTTCGAGGGAAGACAACACAGGTAAGTAAATAATTCAGGAAGAAGGAAATGGTTCACGCATAGGAGACGCACTTCCTAAGTTTAAAGTTTCACCCATAGGAGATGCATTTCCTCCTAAATTAGTTTTACCCATAGGAGAGACATTTCCTCCTAAGTTTAGTTTTACCCATAGGAGAAGCATTTCCTCCTAAGTTTTTTTTACCCATAGGAGATGCATTTCCTCCTAAGTTTGTTTTTACCCATAGGAGAGGCATTTCCTCCCAAGTTTGTTTTCACCCATAGGAGAGGCATTTCCTCCTAAGTTTAGTTTTAACCATAGGAGAGGCATTTCCTCCTAAGTTTGTTTTACCCATAGGAGAGACATTTCCTCCTAAGTTTAGTTTCACCCATAGGAGAGGCATTTCCTCCTAAGTTTAGTTTCACCCATAGGAGAGGTATTTCCTCCTAAGTTTAGTTTTACCCATAGGAGAGGCATTTCCTCCTAAGTTTGTTTTACCCATAGGAGAGGCATTTCCTCCTAAGTTTGAAATCAGGAGCCCGCCTGAAAAGAGGAAAGACGTTTTATTTTCAAAGTTGTTTGTTGAAGTCAGGAGCCCGCCTGAAGAGAGGAAAGATGTTTATTTTAAAAGTTGTTTGTTTGGAGTCAGGAGCCCACCTATAGAATGACATTTTATTTTCAGAGTTGTTGTTAAGGTCAGGAGCCCGCCTGAAGAGAGGAATGGCGATTATTTTCAAAATTGTTGTTGAAATCAGGAGCCCGCCTGAAGAGAGGAATGTCGATTATTTTCAAAATTGTTGTTGAAATCAGGAGCCCGCCTGAAGAGAGGAATGACATTTTATTTTTAAAAGTTGTTTAAATCTCGCCAACCTAAAGAAAGAAATGACATTTTATTTTCAAAGTTGTTGAAGTCAGGAGCCCGCCTGAAGAGAGGAATGGCGTTTATTTTTAAAGTTGTTGTTGAAGTCAGGAGCCCACCTGAAGAGAGGAAAGGCGTTTTATTTTTCAAAGTAGTTGAAGTCAGGAGCCCGCCTGAAGAGAGGAATGATGTTTATTTTTAAAGTTGTTGTTGAAGTTGGGAGCCCGCCCATAGAACAGAGGAATACATTTCAGTATTACATTTCAAGTGTTGAAGTTGGGAGCCCGCACATAGAACAGAGGAATACATTTCAGTCTTTTCATTTCAAGTGCTGAAGTTGGGAGCCCGCCCATAGAATAGAGAAATACATTTTAGTCTTTTCATTTCAAGTGTTGAAGTTGGGAGCCCGCCCATATAACAGAGGAATACATTTCAGTCTTTTCATTTCAAGCGTTGAAGTTGGGAGCCCGCCCATAGAACAGAGGAATACATTTCAGTCTTTTCATTTCAAGTGTTGAAGTTGGGAGCCCGCCCATATAACAGAGGAATACATTTCAGTCTTTTCATTTCAAGTGTTGAAGTTGGGAGCCCGCCCATAAGAACAGAGGAATACATTTCAGTCTTTACTTTTCAAGTGTTGAAGTTGGGAGCCCGCCCATACAACAGAGGAATACATTTCAAGATCAAGTCAGAAGGCAGTAAAGTAGAAGGTTACAACAGGAATCCACAGCAGGAAACAATAAAAATCCCCAGCACCAGGAAGCAGAAGGTGGCAACAAGAGGCCCCAGCACAAATTCAAGCGCCTGAGTCAAAAGGAAGAAAAGACGCGTCTTGAAAGAAGCGGCTTGTGAATATTAAATTATGCCCAGCATAACAAATCTGATGAAGAGAGCCGTACCCCCAGAGGAACCGCCGAAAAGCTTAATGAAGAAAGCCATGTCCCCAGCGGACCGAACAAAATGATGAAACTGGTATTCAGAAGAGCAAAAGGCCA
Source organism: Nicotiana sylvestris (assembly GCF_000393655.2). Classification (NCBI taxonomy): domain Eukaryota; kingdom Viridiplantae; phylum Streptophyta; class Magnoliopsida; order Solanales; family Solanaceae; genus Nicotiana; species Nicotiana sylvestris. The sequence goes on from NC_091063.1 coordinate 126,939,141, forward strand.
GTGTCATCCCCAAATTCACGGAAGAAAAGCACTAGAGGAAACACAAGCAGACAAGAAAGCAAGGAAACCAGAGCAAGGGGAAGACAGATAAGATATTGTAATCTGTAGTCTAACCTAACTTCTTGATTTTTCTTTTAAGCATGGTGTAATAAGGAGGTCAGCAAACGGTAAAAGTAGCATGCAACAGCACTAACGTTGCAGTCCCATGGTAGTCCCAGCTACCAAAACTTCCCGAACTACATTGACCTAATTCCTGTTTATCCTAGGATATGTAGGAAACCTCTGAATCAAAGGTTCGGTCAAATCTTTTTCAAAAAAATGCTTCACACGGAGTACTCGGATGAGCAAAAATCGCTCACTTTATCTTTGCACGAAAACCCTTCGTGTCTTCGGGCAAAGAGGGGCAGCTGTAAGCACGTGATTTTTGCCCTATATGAGAATTACTCCCAAAAATTCAAAATAAAATGATTTTCCTTGGTGTGCAATTTTTTTGAATTTTTGTGGTATTTTTGTGTAATTATTTTGCATATTTGTCTGTGCACGTTTATTTGTTAAATTAATAAAAAATACAAAAACAATATGTCACATTTTGCATGTAGGATTTAATTCTACAATTGTTAGTAATTAAGTTTGTTTTACAAAAAATTAAAAAATTACAAATATAGGCATATTTTGCATTTTTTGTCCAAATATACAATTTTATGCTTAATTATTACTTAATTGTGCGTTAATTGTTATTGGGAGTTAATTTGCGCTTTTATAACTTAATTTAGTTCTTAATAATAATTCAAGTATTTTTATAATTTAGTGTAAGAAAAATAAAAGAAGAATGGAGAGCAAAAATACAAAGAAAAATCGGATTGGGCCACTTCTTCAAATTTCAACCCCAGGCCCAAATAATTGCCCAACCTTCCCCATGACCCGGTCCATTTCAAACCGGGTCGACCCGGTCCATAACCCCAATACCCAACCCCTCTTCATTTTCATTTTTCATTTTTACAAACCAAAAACAAACAAACAAAAACCAAACCCTAAAACACTAAACTCATCCGCCCCCCCCCCCCTCTCATTTTTCTTCTTCTTCTCCGAACTCCTCACACCCCTCCCATGGCTGCCCAACCTCCATTGTCACCACGCACACCAATACACACCTCGTCGTCGTCTCCGAGCAGCCATGGCTGCTGTCTCATCTTCTTCATCAAGCTCGTCCATGGCGGACATTGCTTTCTGCTTCATCTTCCCCAAACAGACCAGCTGCTTCTGCTTTATCTTCTCCGACCAAACGACCACCCACCATAGCCATCGCTGCTTCAGCTCCCTCGTCGTTTTTTTTGCTTCTGCTCCCCGCTGCTTCTGTTTCTGCTTCATCTTCGTCGTTCGGCGTCAAGCTCGAGCTTGAGCTCGACGTCCATGGTTGCCTTCAACCTCACGTCCAAACGACCAGCTGCTACATCCAGTCATCGACGACGAACAGTTCGTCGACCTCCAGCAGACCCAAACGGACCCAAAACGGCTCACCTCCCATGGCTGCTTCGTCGATGCTGCCACTGCTTCACTGATGCGTGGCTGCATGTTCCCCTCCGTTCTGCTGCTGCTGCTCATGCAGCTACTTCTACTTTCTTCTTCGTTGCATCCAAGCAAACCCCATCGATGCCTTCTGCTCCATCTTCTCCATAGTAGCCGACGAGCCAATCCACAGTTGAGCTCTCAAGACCGAGCTCCATCGCTGCTACTTCAGTCCAGTCCAAAAACGAGACTCAAACCATCTCGTTTGTTCGAGTTTTGGTCGAGGTTTGTCGAAACAGTCCATACATAGTTCGAGTTCGTCGTTGTTTCGATCCGGTTAGTGGTTTTGAGTTTTTATTTTTGTCCGTACTTCGTTTTGATATTCTCGAATCTAAAATCGGCAAATGTTTGTTTTGTTCATTATTTTGTGAATTTTCAGTTTGTTTCATGTTTGTTTTAGTGTGTAGGTAAAAATTTGTTAGTTTAATGTTGGTTAGATACAAATTGAAGTTTAATTAATTATTTCTTCAGTTTGTTTCATGTGTTATGTATTTTTTCAGAAGTTGTTAACGTTGGTTAAATCGTTTGAATACGTCATGTTTGTTATTTAAAAGAGATTTAGTTAATATTCATCTTTGTTTGAAGTTCATTTTTAATCCAGTGATTTAATGTTGAGTTTGTTTTGTTTTTGATTCGTTGATTTAGTTTGAATCATGTATTGTGTTGTTAATATTGTTGTTTCCTTGCTCATCCATTGTTGGTCTAAGTTAACCAGGATTGGTTCCCAATATGGTTAATTCATTCACATTAGTTGATGTTGTTCATCTGTGTTCATATGAGTTGTTGTTGAAATTGTTTAGAAATTGGTCATATTGGCTATATTTTGGTTAAGTTTGATTAATTGATTGGTTATAGCTGATGGGGTAGTTTGGTAAATCGCAGTACATTCAGGGGTAAAATGGTAATTGCAATAAGGTCGGAGGGGTAGTTTGGTAATTGAACATTTTGAATAATTCTTTATGTTAAGCATGGGGGACAAAATGTAATGGGATGTGAGTGATATAATTGTTTAATATAAATGGGGGACAAGACATAATGTAGTGGAGGGGAATATGGTAATTGTTTATGTTAGGCATGAGGGACAAGATGTAATGGGGTGGAGTTGATATATTTGTTTAATGTAGTGGGGGATGAGTGAGAAGATAATGGGTTTGGTAGAAGAAAGTGGTTGTTTTGTTAATTGATTAAAGAGTTTGGGATGAGAAATAAATAGAGGACTGGAATCAGATTTAAAGGGAGAGAATACAGAAAGAGGACAGACAGAAAAAAAGACGGAGAATAGAATACAGAAGAGAAAGATTTTAAAAGATAGAGAGAATACAGAAGAAAATTTTAAGAGAGAGGAAATTCCGAAAAAATACTAAGACTCAAAAAAAATAAAAAGAAAAACATTCTGGAAATTCAAAAGAAGAATAGGATACACCTGATACACAATTTAAGTATTCTGATATACGGATTCAGAAATTAAGGGTTAAACATTAATTAGCCTTTCAAATCTGAAAATTCCCTTGGTTTCTGTCCGTTGTTTGTTGTCGGTGTTTCTGGATTTTATTTTGATTTTCAAATCTGTTCCTGGGCTGTTGTTGTTGTGCTGCATTGTTATTACTGCTGCTGATTCTCATCTTCATCTTCGTTTACTTCCAATATCAGGTACACAACTGATACGTTGGTTATTGTAAACCGAAATATGAAGCATGAATACGAAAATGAAGAGTTGAAATTCTAAATTTTAATTATATTCTGTATTTTATTTGTATGTATAAATTATTTAGCTTGCAAAAATCAGAATCATGTAGCTATTTAATATATATAGTGGAACATCCGACGATAGCTTAACAGATGAACTATCTATATATTGCCTAAAAATAAATAAATGGTGTAGTAACTCCGCCTAGTCAAAAAATCAAACGAATAGGCCATTTAGGAACTTGGTAGGAATATTGTTTAGTTGAATAATATTGGTTAATTTCAGCATTTAAATGGTCTAGGATTAAAATTAGATTGCTAAGTTTTTTTTTTAATTTGACAAACTGAGAACATGCCTAGTATATTGTAACTAGGTAGTAACATGTGAATAAGACGACCCAGGTCTAGTTTTATGTCATACACGTTGGGCCTGGGCCCGCAGTGGCAACGGACTGTCCTGTTTGCATCATTTTCAGATTTTATGAATCATATTCGAAACCCATCTATAACAACTCAAGCATGTAAATAAATTAAGACATTTTCTCTTTTATTTTGTAGAGACAAATTTAATAAGAGAAAAATGTAGGCATTTTAGGACTGTCCTTTAAAAATAAAATGAGATGAGCCTCGCCCAATAAAATGCACCAATTGCGGGGCCCTCAATAAATGTTTAATTGAATATTTAGAATTCGGGATGGACTGTTTAGTGAATTCCACGGTCTTACCCAGAAATAATAATACGCTAATCGCTTTAGGCACGATTTTAATAATAATACATTCCTAAACACGGGTGCGCATTTATGCGACCCAAATCCAAATCCCAAAACATTGAATAAAAATACGTTCCGGATCGCGGGTGCATTTTATGTGACGCAATCCAAAGACATGTTTTTAAACGATGTTCACATTCTTAAAAAATATAATAATAATAGTGGTAAAGAGTTAAAAATTGGCACATCGGTTCATAATTGTATTAAAATCAGATAAATAAGCCAAATATAACAGTTGAGCGACCGTGCTAGAACCACGGAACTCGGGAATGCCTAACACCTTCTCCCGGGTTAACAGAATTCCTTATCCAGATTTCTGGTACGCAGACTGTAATATGGAGTCATTCTTTTCCTCGATTCGGGATTAAAATTGGTGACTTGGGACACCCTAAATCTCCCAAGTGGCGACTCTGAAATAAATAAACAAATCCCGTTTCGATTGTCCTTTAATTGGAAAAAACTCCTTCAAACCCTCGCGGGGGCGGAAAAAGGAGGTGTGACAACCATGATGGGGGGACATAATTCAGGGGCTGCCGCGATTGTTCCGAGCAGCCCATCATCATCTCGGTAGAACCGCACCCCTTCTTCGGCCAATGAGAGGGGGAAAGGCGTGGTTGTGGATGATTATAAATCAGATTCCGACATCGACCCAAAGGACATGAGGATGTTCGAGGAAGGCTTTAAGCAAGGTTGATGTAAGGGCGGAAGGTCCTTCTCGTGTGCTCGAGATTCCATCGGATTTCAACCTTTTGGAGGACACAGTGGAGTTGGTGCCTCAATTTGACCTTCTGTGTTCTGTATCCGAAAGTAAGTCTCTTCGAGAGATCAACGATTCCGCTTTGACACGAGGTGTGGCCGGGATGGCCTTGAGGGTGAGTCTTTTAGCCATTTTCTTTATTTTGTGCTATTTTGCCTTAGCTTATTCCTCCCCTCTTTTTCTTCCCACTCCCCTTTTTTGTAGACTTACATGTTGGAGATTGATAGTGCTCGTAGGACTGAGACTAGGGCCGAAGTCTTTCTGAAAATGGCTGCAAAGTATCGCCGGTACCGCGACAAGTGCCATGAGATGCACGCGCAGCTTAGGGCGGGCGGTAATACTCAGTCTGTTAGGGAAGAGTTGGAGAAAAAGGATGAGGAACTGATGTAACCTATCTTGCAAATGCAGTGATCTCGAGGAGTTACTCCATGCCAAGGACGAGGAGCTCAAAGTGGGCAAAGGGATCGCGGTGGAGTGTGAAGACCTTCAGGCGAAGGTGCAGTCTTTGCGGGCCAAACTTGAACAAAATTCCACCAGGGTCACCGATTTTAGTGCAGAATGGATGGAGAAAGTGGCCGAGCTAGAAAATAAGGTGACTGAGTTGGAGAGAGCCGAGGGGGCTCAGGTGTCGGCTTTAGCGAGGGCAACGGTGCAAGAAGACACTATCCACATCCTCAGGTCTGAGCAGGAATTTGAGAGTGCGACGGCCACACTGAGGGAGGCGCAACTCGAGGAGCGTACTGGTGAAAGTGATCGGTAAGCTTCCAACCTGAGAGACCGGGTCGCGACTCTTGAGGCCGAGAAGGCAAAACCGTTGGCTCAGGCTATCCCTCAAGAACCTGCCTCTGCTACTTTCCCCCACCTTTTGTATGAGCTATGGGTCAATGTTGAGGCCCAATGAGATATATACAAGGGTTTGTGTAAGGCGGGGATTGTTCCTGAGGTCACTTTTAAAGATGCTAGGGCGAAGGCACACGAGGCTTGTCTTGCATGTGGCTACGACCTTGCGACACCGAAGGCCGGTGAGGGTGCTGAGATCGAAGATGGACTTCCTTTTGACGACGATGCTGGAGAGAACGGCGGTGGAGATGATGCCGAGTGAAAAAATTTCTTGCAGCTTTTGTACTTAGTTTTTTTGTTGTTGTTTGTTTTCATCTTTTTCTTGGGGGCCCGCTTTTGGCCTTTTGTAAGGGCGGAACTATTGTGTATTTATATCTGAATAAAATATTCACTTCACCTTTGGTTGCGTCACTTTTGGCTTTCTCTCTCCTTCCTCTTTTTTTTAAAAGACCTTCGAATTTCCCGGTGATGAGTCTCTGATTTTTAATTGGGAATTTGAATGAAGTCAAGTTTAGCTTGCTTGATCCGAGCGAGATCGAATCTTGTTTCGTGAGTTTGAATGAAGTCACCTTTGATTTGCAAATTCGAGCGAGGTCGACTTCTGATTTGCCAATTTGGGCGAAATTAGTTTTGACTTGTATATTCGAGCGAGGTCAAATTTAATTCACCGGCTTGGGCGGAATCAATTTTGACTTGTATATTCGAGCGAGGTCGAATTTAGACATACCAATTTGGGCGGAGTCACTTTTGACTTATATATTCGAGTGAGGTCGATTTAAGATTTGCCACTTGGGCGAAGTCAATGTCGCATGGCGAGTCAAACTTGTGTGAGGTCGAACTATGACTCGTTAATTGTTTGATAAGGTCGAACTTTGATTTGTTGGTTCGAGTGAGGTCAAACTTTCCTTTTATTTGGCGATGGCCGATGGCCATAGGGGTGTTAAGTTGAGCGAGGTCGAATTGTAACCTGTTTGGAGATGGTCGATGGCCATAAGGGTGTTAATTCGAGTGAGATCGAATTGTAACCCGTTTGGTGATGGCCGATGGTTGTAAAGGTGTTAATTTGAGCGAGACCGAATTGTAACCTGTTTGGCGATGGCCGATGGCTGTAAAGGTGTTAATTCGAGCGATATCAAAATATAACTCGTCTGGCGATGGCTGCCGTAAGAGTATTAATTCGAGCGAGATCAAATTGTAACCCGTTGTGAGTTCGAGTGAAGTTGAATTTTCCTTTTACTTGGCGATGGAGCGGGTTTGCCTGTTGCATTACTCTTATTGGAGAACATCACTCATTGTTGCATTGTTTATGCGTGCATTAGGGTGAGTCCTGATTTGTTTAATTTTATTTTCATTGGAGAGTATTGTGTGTCGGGATGAGTACCGGTTTGTTTAATTTTTCTTTTCATTGGAGAACACTATGCGCCGTTGCAGTGTGTATGTGTCGGTGGTGTCCCAGTTTACCTAATCCTTTCTTTGCTTGGCCTGTAGGGCTGTTATCGGGACGAGCGACGAACTTATTACTTGGGCTTCTGGGTACCCTGGGACTAAATGAACTTCGGACGCGATTCACAATATTTGGTCGGCTGAATTGGCGTAAGATTGTCATGGCGAATATACATGCAAGCTTTTCGAGTTCAAGTTCTGCTTGTGTCGAAGGGACTGTACGTTCCATGGGCTCACCTCTTAGTCCCAGCTCATGGAGATTTTCTTAATAATACCATCTTGTTTTAAGCCGTTTGTTTGCTATTTGCAATACGATATGGTGTGGAAGGTTTTCTTGGTATGTTTGGTGGCATTTGTTCCTTGTTCGCGTACTTGTAAGAATGCTCGTATTCCTATCCCAGTCAAAAAAGAGAAAAATGACAAGTTAGATCCAAACAAAATTGCATGTTACCTTGACCTGGTAAGTCGGCGAGGGGGGGAGGGCGCTGTAAGGCGACCAGTTTCATCCCGTACTCGAATGAAGGTTTTAGATTTGGCAGCCCCATGTTTGGCTTCGTCGTTAGTCACGTCTAGGCTTCTTATGGACTGAACTTACCTTGCCTGTTGGGATCTCGAGCTCGAGTCCCAGTTCAACCCCGTCCGATGTGCGTAGAAAATAAGGGAAACATGTTATACCCTGTACGTAAGTTACATTGTATATACGGGTACAAAAATAAAGCAGGATGGGTTGGTTATTTTAAAGAATCATACAATAGGATATCGTCCCTTCCTAAGAGGTGGAAGTATAGATCGGCATATAACATTAATACGACAAGTAGGATTACGGGCGTGCTAAGCGCGTAATGGCCGTAATCCCATTGTGAGTACTCATACAACATGTCGAACCCATCGCTGCAGGCGAGGCGTGGGTTTTGTATAGACATCAGACCTAATTTCGATTTCATGTAAAGATTTGACCCTGATTGGTTGGGTTATTTTAAAAGCTTGTCTATCATTTTTTTGAGTTGGTGTTTATACTGATATAGTGAGGCTATGACAGCTGGGAAGTGATACTTTAACTGATTTTAGGTCTAGAGGAAACTAAAATTTCGGCTAAGAAATCCCCACAGACGACGCCAAGTTGTTTGACCAAAAAGTGTTGAGCTTTTTGCTAAACTAATTATATAAGAAGATTTAGGTAAATCTCAACCAACGATAATTTACTCTATATCCAAGATAAAAGAAGGGAGTAAGCAAACATAGCACACATAAGATTTGATTGTAATATTAATTAAATGTCATTATATAAGAAGAGGATGACGATTTCCATAATGTTGAACAACAATGAGGAATACATAGATGAAAGAGGTCACCGATCTTTAATAAGGTAGAACCATGTACATGTGATGTGGCGAGACTGACGATCTATGTTGAAGATCTGAGCTTCATTGCTTCTTTCCCCTTTCTGGAGAGAGAGGAAGAGATGAAGATCCCTTCTCTTTTTAGAGAATATCTCTGTGTTTTGATCTGTTCCGACCCCTTCCTTCTTTTTCTCGCTTAGTATATAAACTAGATCTTCTTCCTTACCCAACGGTCATTAACCATAGTACTTAAGTCATTTGACTATATTACGGGCTAACCCCTTGGAATGCCGTGATATCCAATTCGCCTCCTAGATATCTTAAATACATGACCTCGGTCGTGGCCGAGGTGCGTGTTGTTACAGCGTGGTATGGATACGGCCGTTTCAGGTAACTTTTTGCCGTCCTTTCTCAAGCCGATTCTTGTCTGGTCAGATTTTGACCCATACATTCACAATAGATCATGAGTTGGGATATACTTTTATTTTCAGTAATCTTGAAATTGTTATCTCGCTTTAAATATGATATAAAATAATACTATGATTCTGGTATTACTAATTCCAGAATAAAATTCAACCTAATGCGGGATAAGATAATTCCGCATTTATTCCGAAGTTATTATCCCTTATCCTATAAATCAAATGACCACTTACTCATTACAGTTAGGATTTACTGTTTCAACATTACAATTATTATGATCGTAATTATAAATATTATAAAACAAACATTATTCAATTATACTTATATTAGTTATTATCAAAATACAGAGAATATGAACTAACTTGCTACTATAATATTACATTATTATGTAGCATATTGTATCCGTCAATACTTGGAGGTGTATCCAATATCCCTAACTCTCCGTTCCCTCCATTTGGTTTATTAATAAGAAAAATACGAAACTTCGTAGAAAAATCGCAGGTACATAACATTCTGAACAATTTGTCTCTTTGTACCGTCAAGTCTCGACTCCACGCGGTTGAAGAGATTGACTTTCCTTGCCCAAGGGATGTTCGGTGAGGAAACAAATTATCCCAAAATTATTATTCTACTTTCCTATAGTAATAAAAATAGCATTACAATCGGCAATTTTATCCCTACAAATTATAAAATATCATCATCTTAAATTTAATCCCGAAATTAATTATCCCTTATTTCTCGTACCAAACAAGTCCTAAGAAATTTAAGTTGCGGTATTCATAGTACAACTTTGTACTACAAGGTCAATGTTGTTTCTCATGATTCATGTAATTTGCAATTAATTAACTTGTTAACTTAGTAGATTCACCTTCTTAGGTAATTTCTAACTTAGTAAGTGTATTGGGAAAAAACTGAGTTTATATTAAAGATGATGTGGCATGACACGAGAATTAATTAAATGGTCAAAGCACAGCAATTGACTAAGAGGCACGGATGGAGACAGCCACGGGAAGAAGAATTTAAATAGGCACGAGACGACGTATAGATACGAGTCTCGTACCAATTTAAATTATTTACAGCCAACGGATTAGAAGGCATTGAAGACAAAGATCTGATAACAGAAAGGAGTCCAAATTCATTATTAAATACTTGATACGTTACAAAATTGGTATTTAATAGGAATGATTATATAACGGCTTATTTAATGTCATTTATTACTCATGATTATATCATTAAAGCTGAGGTTTCATTGCTTTACCTAGAATTATCTACAAAAGGAAGAAGTATCATCATTTGTAAGGACACGGAATATTATTGAGAATTTATTGAAATACACATCTATTTGCTTTTTACCATCATTCTCAAAAGTATTTTATTTTTGTCTCCTGATTATCAGTAACCCGAATTTCTTTTTAGCTTTGACCAAAGACTCAGATTTTTGGTTAAACAAATTGGTTCCGTTACCGGGAATCTGATAATCTTTCCTTTTAAGCTATATCTTATCTATTGTCGTCACCATGTCAAACAACAACGCCGACAACAATAGTAATAACACATTGGGAAACCATGAGAATCAAATACATCAAAATCAAGATGACGTGGTTCCCTCTCCTCTAAATTCACCACGTCAATCTCGTGAAGGCACTCCTGTTACTGAATCCCGTGCTGATCAACAAGAGCAATCTGAACATTTTGAAGGAGTTACAACTGAAGCTTTGCAAAAGCTAATTGATGCACAGGTCGGCAAAGCTCTTCAGGCACTTGTTAGTCGATTGCCTGCTGCGCCACCTACACCAACTCCTAATAATAATACATTGGAGAACCCCCGTTCTGGTCTTGATAATTCTGGAAACGGAGCAACCCCCAGTGAACCACAAGAAGGGGGACCAGGTAATTTAAATAATTCATATTTGCAAAATTTAATACTAACCTTGCAGAAACAGCTTAAGGAACAAAATGAGCGTATTGAACAAATCACTGGAGTTCCGCCTGTAATAAAAGGAGTAGACATGGACAAATACTCACAACAACCATGGAAGCCTAGTGCTGCTCCCCTTCCAATTCCGAAAAAGTTCAAAATGCCTGACATCCCGAAATATGATGGTACTACAGACCCACGTGACCACGTGACTGCATTTACAACCGGCGTAAAAGGCAACGACTTGACCAAACAAGAAATTGAATCAGTATTGGTCAAGAAATTTGGAGAAACACTCACCAAGGGTGCATTAACCTGGTATTCTCTTTTATCTGAAAATTCTATTAATTCTTTTGTTGAGCTTGAAGATTCTTTTATTAAAGCACATTCGGGAGCACAAAAGGTTGAGAAAAGAATGGAAGATATTTTCAAAATCAAACAAGGGGATTCAGAGTTGCTTAGAAACTTTGTTGATAGATTCCAGCGTGAAAGAATGACTCTGCCTCGTGTGCCTGACAATTGGGCTGCTATAGCTTTTGCAAGTAATTTAAATGACAAAAGTTCTGAAGCCACGGGACGACTCAAAGAAAGTCTTCGAGAATTTCCTGCAACCACATGGAATGATGTTTACAACAGGTATAGCACGAAGCTGTGAATCGAAGAAGATACCGTACCTAAGCTTCATCATGAAGAAAGGGGCGGTACCCGAAGGTCAGAAACCGAAAAAAGATAAGGTAAAAACAGGTACGATCCATATATGGGACCTACAGGAAAGGACCCACGGTCGAAACAAGATAGCCAGCAATATGATCAAAAATCGAGGAACCGGGATTCTGGCTCTTCTTCAAAGTTTAGGAATGATCGGAACAGACAAGAATCACGAGATTATGACAGGAGTTTAAAGGCATGATTCGGTGGATATAATTTTAATGTCTCTACCTCCGAGCTCGTAGCTGTTTTAAGAAGCATGGGAGATAAGGTACGGTGGCCAAAAGAGATGCGGTCAAATCCAAGTAGACGCAATCCGGATCATTGGTGCGAATTTTACAACGATCACGGGCACAAAACTTCAGAGTGTAGATTCCTGCAGAGTGAAGTGGATCATTTATTGAAGCAAGGGTACCTCACTGAGTTATTTAGTGAGAAAGGAAAACAAGCTTATATGAAAAACAGACAAGAGCCACCACAACTTCCTTCACCCAAGAGGACAGTGAATGTCATAAGCGGGGGAGAAGATATTCACGGCGTAACCTACACAGCCTCCAACAAGGTTTCTAAGGTAACGATTACACACGGGAAACGGGTGCGGCAGGTCCTTGAAAATGAAAGTATTTCGTTCGATGACGCAGATACCGAAGGAGTGACAACTCCACATAATGACGCACTGGTAATATCTTTACTTGTACATGATACTAATGTAAAACGAGTTTTGATTGATCCAGGGAGTTCTGTAAATATTATATTACTAAGGGTACTACGAGAAATGCAAGCTGAAGACAAAATGATACCCAAGGCGCACACCTTGTCAGGCTTCGACAATTCAAGTGTAGTAACAAAAGGTGAGGTATTTCTAACAACTTTTGCTATGGGTGTTGTGAAGGAAACTAAATTTCAGGTAGTTGATATGGAAATGGCCTACAATATGATCATGGGGAGACCATGGATACACGATATGGATGCTGTCCCATCAACTCTACATCAGGTTATTAAATTCCCATCACCATAGGGAATTTGCCAAATTCGTGGGGATCAGCAGATGGCTAAAAGTGTCAACGTTGTAACAAGTACGAGCGCCGCAAATAAAGAAAAGTAGCAATTACAGGAAACAGTTGAAGGTAAAAAAGATCAAACTTCAACTGAACAGGAAAAGACGGATTTGGACTCAAGACCTGACACAATTCAAGAACCTGAAGAAAATGAAAGCATCAAAACGACAATTGAAGAGCTTGAGGCAGTGATGTTATTTGATCAATGGCCTGAACGGAAGGTTTATGTCGGGGCCAATTTAAGCACGAACATGCGAGGTATGATAATCGAATTTTTAAAAGCTAACTTAGACTGCTTTGCTTGGTCCCACGCTGATATGACAGGGATACCACCAAATGTGATGACTCACAAACTCAATGAGGACCCTTCTTTCACACCAATAAAGCAAAAGAAACGGAAACAAGGTGCTTTCAAGAACCAGGTGATTCAGGATGAAGTCCAAAAATTATTAAAAATCGGATCAATCCGTGAGGTAAAATATCCTACTTGGTTAGCTAACACGGTGGTTGTACCCAAGAAAAATGGTAAGTGGCGTGTTTGTGTAGATTATACCGATTTAAATAAAGCCTGTCCAAAAGATTCCTTTCCCTTACCGCATATAGACCAACTAATTGATGCAACCGCAGGTCATGAACTTTTAAGTTTTTTAGATGCATACTCGGGATATAATCAAATTAAAATGGATCCTGGTGATGAAGAAAAAACTTCTTTCATCACAGACAGGGGGACTTACTGTTATAAAGTAATGCCCTTTGGCCTCAAAAATGCTGGGGCAACCTATCAAAGGTTGGTCACCAAAATGTTCCAAGAACATTTAGGGAAAACAATGGAGGTATATATAGACGATATGCTCGTCAAAACCCAGCAATCTCATGATCATATTTCTCATCTATCTGTTACTTTTGAAATTTTGCGAAAATTTAATATGAAACTCAACCCAGAAAAATGTGCATTTGGAGTTGCATCAGGTAAGTTTTTGGGTTTTCTTGTTTCTAATCGTGGTATTGAAGTGAATCCTTCTCAGATCAAAGCAATAGAAGAAATCCCGGATATACTTACTAATAAAAAGGAAGTACAAAGATTAACGGGAAGAATTGCAGCTTTGGGGAGATTTATTTCCAAATCCTCAGAAAGGTGTTTTAAGTTTTTCTCTGCACTTAAAAAGCAAGATCATTTTGAATGGAATGAAGATTGTCAACAAGCCCTTAGAAATTTGAAAGCTTATTTGTCAAAACCACCGTTGTTGGCAAAACCAAAGGTGGGGGAAAAACTTCTCATTTATCTGGCCGTATCTGAAGTCGCAGTAAGTGCTGTTTTAGTCCGCGAGGACCAAGGTAAACAATCTCCTATTTATTATGTAAGTAAGTCCTTATTGGAAGCTGAGACACGATACCCACAGCTAGAAAAATTAGCATTAGCTTTGATCATGGCATCTAGAAAGTTAAGACCTTATTTTCAATGTCATCCCATTGTTGTAGTTACTGCTTTTCCGCTTCGAAATATTTTGCATAAACACGAACTTTCAGGAAGATTAGCAAAATGGGCTATAGAACTAAGTGAGTATGAAGTTATTTATCAACCCAGGACCGCTATAAAGTCTCAAGTACTAGCTGATTTCGTGGCTGATTTTAGCCAGGGGATGCATTTAGAAGCAGAAAAAGAATTATTAGTTTTTAATGGTGCGAACCCGGGGACTTGGGTTTTATACACTGACGGTTCATCTAATGTAAAAGGGGCAGGCCTAGGAATAGTCCTCGTACCACCTGCGGGTGAGACCATTAGACAGGCTATAAAATGTCATTCTATAACTAACAATGAAGCAGAGTATGAGGCTGTAATTGCAGGTTTAGAATTGGCACGAGAACTCGGCATAACACAGATTATAATCAAGAGTGATTCTCAACTCGTGGTTAATCAGATGCTGGGGACTTATACAGCCAGAGAGTCACGAATGCAAGAATACCTCGCAAAGGTACGGGAGTTAATAAAGCAATTCCAAACTTGGAAAGTAGTGCAGATCCCAAGAGATGAGAATGTAGAGGCAGATGCTTTAGCAAATCTTGCATCCGCAACAGACGTGGCAAATAATACAGATGCTTCAGTCATACATCTATTTCATTCCGTTCTTGAATCTGATAAAAACGAGGTAAATTTTAATCATCTAACATGGGATTGGAGAAATGAAATTGTTGTCTTTTTACAGCACGGAACCGTGCCTAATGACAAAGGAAAGGCTCACGCGCTTCACAAAAAAGCTGCACGATATTGTTTATATCAAGGAAATCTTTATCGAAAGATGTTCGACGGACCACTAGCAAGGTGTCTCGGACCCTCTCAAACCGAATATGTCATGAGAGAAGTACATGAAGGACATTGTGGGAATCACGCAGGAGGACGGTCACTGGTAAGAACGTTAATTTGCACAAGATATTATTGGCCTAAGATGGAAGAAGAGGCAACCAGTTTCGTGTCCAAATGTGATAAATGTCAAAGGCACGACAATAATATGCACAGACCAGCTGAGTTACTACATCCTGTTTTATCCCCATGGCCCTTTATGAAATGGGGAATGGATATCGTAGGTCCACTTCCACAAGCAAAAGGTCAGGTAAAATTTCTACTTGTACTTACAGATTATTTCACTAAATGGGTAGAAGCAGGGGCATTTAAACAGGTACGAGAAAAAGAAGTTAAAGACTTCATATGGCGAAATATAATATGCCGCTTTGGAGTACCAAAGGAGATCGTGTGTGACAATGGACCACAATTCATTGGAGCTCAAATCACAGAATTTCTTCGAAGTTGGCAGATCAAAAGAATAACGTCTACGCCATATCATCCAGTAGGGAATGGACAAGCAGAATCAACTAACAAAGTTATTATCAATAACTTGAAAAAGAGGTTACAAGATTCAAAAGGTAATTGGCCTGAGGTGTTACCTGGAGTATTATGGGCTTATCGTACAACGACCAAAACAGGCACTGGAGAAACACCATTTTCAATGGTTTATGGTACGGAAGCCTTAATTCCAGTTGAAATAGGTGAGCCAAGCACACGATACGATCAGGCAACGGAGGAATCTAATATGAAGAGATGCGGGTTAGCCTATATTTACTTGAAGGGAGAAGAGAAGCTGCTTTGATAAGGATGGCGGCACAAAAGCAAGTAATAGAACGATATTACAATAGGAAAGCACGCCTCAGATTTTTCAAAATTGGGGACTTCGTGCTTAAAAAGGTGTTCCAATCTGCAAAGGCTGCTAACTCAGGAAAGCTAAGTCCAACATGGGAAGGACCGTACAAAGTCCGTGGCATTGCGGGAAAAGGAGCATACCAGTTGGAAACAATGGATGGTAAAGTTTTACCCTCACATTGGAATGCTGTCCACTTAAAAAGATATTACTTTTGAGAAAGTACCTACGGTCAGGTATCATCATGTTAAAATTTCTCTCTTGGTTTATTAATATTTTACTAACGATTTTAGATGCTAGGCAAAATATCCTAACTCGTGCCAAATGATGAGTCACAACCTGCAAGGCAAAATGGAGTATTCTTAAATTCCTAGCCCAGGGTTACAATTAATCTGATGGAAATACACACGAGTTAGGCGGTCTTCATCTATAATCGCACCTTCGGGTCCCGCATATCTTTCTGTTTCAGGAAAAAGGGCCAAAGTAAAAGAAATAAACAAGTGCTCGAGGCTTCATACTTCACCGCTCAAACACTTGGGGGACTACAATATTGTACACAGATACGTGTATAAATGCAGATACGCAGATACGAATATCGAACGATGGAAGTCAAGTGTTGAGAAAAAATTATGAAGTCTTCAGCATTCATGAGAATAACAGAGTCATCTCTCAAAACTCATAAACAAAGTCACCTCTCAAACCCTTCTTAATATATAAAGATAGGGTCATGACTATGTACTGAAACAGGTTATGAAGAAAAACCTTGTTTATTCTATGTTATGTACAAATCTGTTACAAGAAAAACAGTTACGAGAAAGTTGTAGATGTATTGTAATACATGTAATAGTCAAACACTTGTTAAAGTTTATGAATAAAAACTTGCCAAAGTTGTTTCATACAAAACGTGTGTATTCCTATTTCTTTCATCGTATTATAACACCATTATGAAGTTGAGACGTCTTCTTCATTAAGTGTCGATAAAATAAAAGGGCCCTCTTTTATAAGCCTCATGTTAATAAGTCATGAGAAGAATCATAAAGCATTTTCAAAGGATAAAAATGCTAAACTACTCTATAAGTCCTAAATAAGTAAGGAAAAGGCAAGAATAGAACACATTGAAGTACTAACGAAACTTCTTAATATAATTAAAAAGACTAAGTAGAAACTTAGTCAATAAAGGTTTATACAAGTGCCCCATTATGATAACTGGGGACTTTCACCAAAAAATCCCTTAAAAACTAAGGGATAAAACCATCATCCAATTGAAGGGGTTAGCACATCAGAAGTTGCAATATTAATTTCACTTTCAGCCACAAGCACGGTGGCAACTTCTGAAGAAGCAACAACATGAACGGTTTCAGCTGAAGCAGGAATTGTAATCCCAATTGCTGCAGTAGTCACTTCTTCATTTAAAAGTTCTTCTGTTCCATGAACTTCAAGTGCAGGAGAAGGAGTATCAGTAGACTGTTGGCTTTTCTTGATGGTATCTACGACTTTGGCCAGTTCAGACTGCAAGTCAAAACCTTCTTGAGCAGCTTCCGTCAAAGCATCACGACGAGATTTCAGGAAAGCCCAACTCACCTCTATGTTAAAATTTTCCTCCAGAAGTCCATATTCCTTTTCCCACATAGCAAGATCATTTTTTAAGATTTGGTATTCAGCTAAATGGGAATCAAGGGAAGCTTCAAGAGAGGCATGAGAACTCTTCAAGGCATGAATCACTTCAGAAGAAGTCTGTAAGTCAGCCTGAGCTTGAGTCAAGCTTTGCACTAACTCTCCTGCATATTCTTCCTTCCTAGCCAAAATGCCTTCAGCTCCCTAACTTCTTCACTAGCCCTGGATAATTGTTCTGACAAAGAGCATTCCAAAAGCTCTTTGTCTCTTTTCAATTGGCTTGAGGAAGCTTTGGCAGTTGCCAATTCAGAAGCTAAACCCGGTTTTGCTGCTTCGGGAGATTTTTATTTTCTTGCAACTCCTCTATGGTCCCTTTAGCATTCTCGAACTGCTCCTTCCAATTGGTTGCTTCAAGCTGGGCTCCCCTAGCTATTTCTTCGGCCTCGTGGACAGTCTTTTCAGACTCACGGGCTTTTCTTTCCAGTAGAGAAATTCTTCCCATTAATTCCGTGCCAATAAGGTTAGCCTACAGAGATAACTCATAGAAATGAGAGATTAAAGATAATTAAAAAAAAACTTGTTGGTAAGAAGAAAAAATACCTTCAAAGTAGAATGAACTACGTCATTCATCAGAGTTAAGCAGCTATGGCTCTCCATCTTCTTCTTCTCGATATCTCCAATTAGAGGTTCGAGCCAAACATCGGCACTACCAGTCTTCTTCAAGAGGCTATGATTGGCAGGAACCTCCAAAGTAACATTTCTCATAGTCATACTTCCACTACTAGAACCTGTCTCTGTACGATGAACAGAGGGAAGAGGAGCAATGGAAGGAATGGAAGGAGAAGATGTAGAAACAAGAATGGAAGGAAAAGATGTAGAAACCAACGCAGGAGCGGAAGCAGGTGCGGTAGAAACAGCCAAGGGAACGGATATATGAGCGGTAGAAACTGGTAAAAGAACGGAAGTCATCAAAACTGGTAAAGAAATACTTACGGTTGGCAGAGAAATGGAGGAAATAGGAACAAATAAGGAAAGAGGAGCTTCATCAAAAACAGGGCCGAGCTCGCCACTCCCGAAACCACTGTCAAAAAGATGCTGAATTGATTCATTATTATCTCTTGGTTCGGTGTCCTCGTCAGAATGAATCAAAATAGGCTCGGTGGTAGAGGTTCGAGCAGGAGTGTTTTCAATTTCATCGTCAATGATTATTCGTCTCCTGACCCTTGGCCTGGTAATTAGGGAGGTACCCTCCTCTTCTTCTTCAGAACTTTCCTTTATAGCTTTCCTTTTTGGCAGCAAGGCTCGAGCCTTATCCAAATCAAGAGCAGCATTCGCAGACATGCGAATGGCCATAGCTACTTCAGCCGTCATTCCTCTAATGCCAAATCCTGATTAAAGGATGGATATACATGATTAAAGTTGAGGAAAAAGTGCTTAACATGTAAAAAAATTCATATAAAAAGGGGGATACCATGTGTTTTGACCTTCCAGCCATGTAAGGAAGAAATTGATTTCCAAGTTCTCTGCTCCCTAGAAGCAATCTTCAAAAGTGAGTCTACCCAACCACGGAAGTTGGGAATAGGTTCCACATCTCCCATGGTTGCTACAAAAAACCAAGAAGAGACGAGGTTAAAAACAAACTTTCTTTTGAAATTCTCAAAAGTAGGTACGGTAAATAAAAGGAAACCTACGTTCAAAATTCCACTTCTCAGGGAAGGGAATATTTGTTTCGCCAATCAAGTCCACCGTACGAACAACAACGTAACGGATATACCATCCACGATCTTTGTCATCCTCAGGATTTACCAAAACTTTTTTGCTCCTTGCAGTTAAGGTAAAAACCCCATGGCGTATTAAGTTAGGATGGTATAGATGAATGAGGTGAGAAAAGGTGAAATTGACATTGGCCTTGGAGGATAAATATCTCAAACAAGCCACTGTTCTCCACACCAATGGACCGATTTGGGCCAAACAAATTGTAAAGAAACGACAAAAATCGAGAATAACTGGGTCAATCGGAGGATTAAAACCTAAAGTGAAGGGGTAAGTGTAAACAGAAGAATACCCACTTCTAAAAGAGGAAATTCTTTGATTTGGGGAAGGAATTGACATTCGGAGACTATCCTTCCAGTTACAATCTCTTCTTATGGTGGGGATTGTAAGCTCGGTTACTATTGTGGGGTAAGTATCGGCTTTTTCTAAATTTGTAATTTGTTTTCAAAGAGAAGTTTTGTCACTTTCAAAAGACAAATCACTGGGAACTATTTCATCAACTGAGGGTTCTTGAGAAGAATCAAGAATTTCCCTACTTTTAGAAGAAGTGGCCTTTGGGATAGAACTCCTTGAAGAAGAACCAGAGGAGCCGCCTCGAGTAGATTCTAACCCTGTTCAAAGCCTACCTCCTCCGCCTCTTCTGTGTCTAACAGGAGCGTTGGGAAATTGATCGAGAATTGGAACTTTTTTATGGTTAGGGTTTGAAGAAGACATTGTTAAGAAGGAAGTGTGTGCTGAAGATTTGTGAAGAAGACAAAGGAAAAAAAAGTTATGTGTAAAATGGGAACCGTCAACCTTAGAAGTGTAATGATGGAAAGCCAATAATAAAGGCAGCTATCACTTCGTAAATAGTGAGAATGAAGAAGTCTCGAAAAAGGGTGTGAATAGCGGAATCAATTAGAAAATGACACATGGGCAGAACATTAAATGGAAAAGACTACTGAGGCGTTAATACTGTCATGAGCATTAAATGTGGCAAAAATTCCTTTTTCACGAAGATCCACTTCCCAAGTATTTAATTGATAAATAAATGGAAAGTGGGGGGACTATCTATATTGGGAAAAAACTGAGTTTATATTAAAGATGATGTGACATGACACGAGGATTAATTAAATGGTCAAAGCGCAGCAATTGACTAAGATGCACGGATGGAGACAACCACGGGAAGAAGAATTTAAATAGGCACGAGACGACGTATAGATACGAGTCTCGTACCAATTTAAATTATTTACAGCCAACGGATTAGAAGGCATTGAAGACAAAGATCTGATAACAGAAAGGAGTCCAAATTCATTATTAAATACTTGATACATTACAAAATTGGTATTTAATAGGAATGATTATATAACTGCTTATTTAATGTCATTTATTACTCATGATTATATCATTAAAGCTGAGGCTTCATTCTTTTACCTAGAATTATCTATAAAAGGAAGAAGTATCATCATTTGTAAGGACACGAAATACTATTGAGAATTTATTGAAATACACATCTATTTGCTTTTTACCATCATTCTCAAAAGTATTTTATTTTGTCTCCTGATTATCAGTAACCCGAATTTCTTTTTAGCTTTGACCAAAGACTCAGATTTTTGGTTAAACAGTAAGCTCCAATTCAGTTCCAGCTAAATATTAATAAAAAATATTTTAGAAGTTAATAATTACCATCACGTAATGTAGAAAATGTTTATACGATAGAAGCGATTATAATATGAGACCTAATGAGTTCGGCACAAACAACCTTATTTTATCGGAATCTATTTATCAAATGATGTCACTTTTTGTGTGCTATTTAATCGAGACCAAGGGATCGCGTCGGAGGTCGACCTCGTAATGGATCGAGCCAAAGTACGAAGACGAGGTGATAAGTTCAAGAATCGAGGTTCCAGTCGAGATCGAGGACAACAACGATTGAGACTAAGTATGACCGACTTCGAGTGAGGTGCAATAACGGAAATGCGAGATATCCGTAACCGGTCGGAGATCACGGCAAAAATCTAGGAACAGATCAAATCAAGGGCGGTTATTCGTACCAATCATGGGATTTGCTTCCATAATATAATTGTACCATAATTAGGATTCCTCTAGTATATAAAGGGGAGTCCACATCACTTGTAAGCACTTTACATTCACACAGATCAAAGCAATATGATATTCTCTCTTTAACTCACGTTCTCTTGTTCATCAGTTTGCTGCTTTTTAACTATTCTTGCTTTACTAGCTCGAGGGTATTCCAACTCGAGGTCTATGCTTAAACATTGGTTCATTTTACGTTATTGACAATTTCTATTGCTTATCTTCACGTTTCTCAATTGATATTAAGTGAAATCGTGTATAATTAAAACCATATTACAAGTTTAATTGTTACTCAATTTTCAGGGTAAACAGTTTGGGCCCCTCCGTGGGGCTAAGGATAATATTGTTTGCTTAATATTTTAACCTCCATAACACACACTTCTTTTACGCTTGTTCTCGTAAGTGTTTTTGAATTCAGGAATCAATATATCGAACTCTCAAGCAGTGCCCACTCACACAAATATCGGTCTTGGTCTTCATGGCGAGAACGAGCACATAGCCGCCCCGGGAAATGGAGTACCTCTAATCAATCCCAATGTACCACAAGCCATAGATCCAGTCGATGTCAGTTCTCGAGTTGCCATTCGTAGAGATTTAGGCGCCGACCCTGAGAATAGCGTCCGCAAAGACGCTTGGGTAGCCGATCAGAACGCACAGAATGGTAAAAAAGGCGGGATTAGCCTTCGAATGATATTTGACATGTTACAAACTCAGCAGGCTGCGATAGCGCAACTCCAAAATCAAAATCGAGCACCAAGCAGAATCGAACTCGATACATCACAAGAAGTTGTTCATAGGGTCTAACCTGTACAGGTAAAGTTGAATGATAATGGATAGGGAACTGACCCCGCCATCATAAAGATGCTCGAGGAGCTCATTAAACAGATTGAAATAGGAGAAACAAAAATTGAGGCTAATGACAAAAAGGTAGAAACGTACAACTTACGGGTTGATCAAATACCTAGGGCACCCCCGATTTTGAAGGGTTTAGATTCGAAAAAGTTCGTACAGAAGCCTTTCCCACCAAGTGCAGCTCCGAAGCCCATTTCGAAGAAATTTCGCATGCAAACAATTTCCAAGTACAATGGAACCACTGATCCTAATGAGCTTGCCACTTCTTATACATGCATAATAAAGGGAAATGACTTAGAAGACGATGAGATAGAATCTGTTCTGTTGAAGAAATTTGGAGAAACTTTATCGAAGGGGGCAATGATATGATACCACAATTTGGTGCCCAATTCCATCGATTCTTTTGCCATGCTTGTTGATTCATTCGAAAAGGCACACGTCAAAGCGATAAAGGTCGCAACTAGGAAGTCAGACCTCTTCAAAGTGAGACAAAAGGACAATGAAATGCTAAGAAAATTCGTATCTCGATTTCAGATGGAACGCATGGACCTACCCCCGGTTACCGGTGATTGGGTTGTCCAACCCTTTACTTAGGGGTTGAACGAGTGAAGTTCGGTAGTGTCACATGAACTAAAGCAGAATTTGATCGAATATCCAGCGGTGACCTGGGTTGATGTGCATAATCGATACCAATCAAAGATCAAAGTAGAGGATGATCAGTTGGGAGCCTTGTCCAGTTCCGTTTATCCAAATAGATCCGAAGGTAGGATTCAAAGAGACATCGATAGAGAGCCTCGATTGAACAGAGATCGGTACGAACCATATGGCACGGATCATAGAAACAACGGATCGGGACATAATCCTGTTCGAAATGATCGAAGGAATGATCGAGGTCAAAATTCTCGATGGCTCATGAATAAGAGTGGCTTCGATAAGCATGCATAGCCTAAGGAAGCACCATGGTTATCGGAATACAACTTCAGCGTTGATGCTTCAGGTATTGTGTCAGCCATTGGACGAATCAAGGATACTAGGTGGCCCAGGCCCTTGCAGACCGATCCAGCTCAAAGGAATCCAAATCAAATGTGCAACTATCATGGAACCCATGGTCACATAACCGAAGACTGCTGACAATTAAGGGAGGAGGTAGCTCGTTTATTCAACGAAGGTCATTTTCGAAAGTTTTTGAGTTACCGAGCAAAAAATCACTTCACAGTCAGATATGCAAACATGAAAAACGAACAGAAGGAACCGTAACACATGATTCATATGATCGTCAGTGGGGTCGATATTCCTCAGTGTCCGACATTTAAATGCACCAAATTTAGAATCACAAGGGAGAAGCGTACCCGGGACTACTTACCAAAAGATATCTTATCTTTCAACGATGAGGATACAGAAGGGATCAAATAGCCTTACAATGACACACTAGTATTATCTATCCTTATGAATAAAATTCAAGTTAAACGTGTGTTGGTTGATCCAGGTAGCTCGGCAAATATTATCCAATCAAGGGTCGTAAAGCAGCTCGGCCTTCGGGATCAAATCGTTCCTGCAGCTCGAGTGCTCAACGGTTTCAACATGCCAAGTGAAACCACCAAAGAGGAAATTATGTTGCCAGTGTACGTGGCCGGAACTATCCAGGAAACAAAGTTCCATGTAATTGAAGGTGATATGAGATACAATGTGCTGCTTGGGAGACCTTGGATCCATAATATGAGGGTGGTACCTTCAACACTTTATCAAGTTTTAAAATTCCCAATACCGAAAGGAGTCAAGATGGTTTACGACGAGCAACCAATAGCCAAAGAGATGTTTGCAATTGATGAGGTGATACCAGTTTTGACTCTAACATCAGCAAAAGAGCCAAAATCAAAGGAAAAGAAGGAAGTCAAATAGCAACCACAGTCGCCGGCTTCGACCAGATTAGAATAGCAAGAAATTATCGATGATGATGATTGTATGATATCTCGAACCTTTGTAATCCCAAATGATTCCGACGCCACAAAGTCGACGGTCGAAGAGTTGGAGCAAGTCATACTGATCGAGCATCTGCCTGATCGAAAGGTATACCTGGGCACGAGGTTAACTCCCGAGCTCAGGGAAAAACTCATTAAATTCTTTATTAAAAATATGGATTGTTTTTCTTGGTCCCACCTTGACATAACAGGGATCTCATCGGAGATTACCACTCATCGATTGAGCTTGGATCCAAAGTTCAGACCGGTGAAGCAAAAGAGAAGGCCCCAGTCTGAGGTAAAACATGCATTCATCAAGGACAAGGTAACCAAACTTCTCAAAATAGGATCCATCGGGGAAGGAAAATATCCCGAATGGTTAGCAAACATAGTTATAGTCCCCAAGAAGGGGAATAAACATAGAATGTGTGTAGACTACAAAGACTTTAACAAAGCATGCCCTAAGGACTCCTTTCCTCTGTCGAATATTGATCGCATGATTGAAGCCACGGCCGGCCACGAGATCCTTAGTTTTCTTGATGCCTACTCCGGGTACAACCAAATACAAATGAACTAGGAGGATCAAGAAAAGACCTTGTTTATCACTAAGTACGGTACTTATTTCTATAATATAATGCCGTTTGGGCTAAAAATGTTGGTGCTACTTATCAACGCCTAGTAAACTGAATGTTAGAAGAACAAATAGGTAAATCAATGGAGGTTTATATTGATGACATGCTAGTTAAGTACCTGCGCACAGAAGACCATTTGACACATTTGCAGGAAACCTTTGACATATTGAGAAAATACAACATGAAGCTCAACCCCGAGAACTGCGTATTTGGGGTCGGTTCAGGCAAGTTCCTCGACTTTATGACCTCAAATCGGGGAATCGAGATTAACCCCGATAAAATCAAGGCAATCAAAGACATCATAGTCGTGGACAACATTAAGGTCATACAAAGGTTAACATGACGGATAACCGCTTTAGGCCGATTCATCTTGAGGTCTTCGGATCGAAGTCACACATTCTTCTCACCGGTCAAAAAGAAGAACAATTTCGTTTGGACCCCGGAATGCCAACAAGCATTGGAAGGATTAAAGCAATATCTTCCGAGCCCATAATTGCTTCAGACTCCGAAAGCGGACGAGCAACTCTACTTATATTTGGCAGTCTCGGAGGTCGCGGTAAGTGGTCTCCTAGTTCGAGAAGAGCAAGGTACGCAATTTTCTATTTACTACTGTCACACCTCCTTTTCGCGCGCCCGTCCCCGAAGGGTTAAATGCGCGGGTGGAGTTTTTCCAATTTAAGTGACAATATTCGAAATGGGATTATTTATTTAATTCAGAGTCGCCACTTGGGAAAGGTTTGGTTTTGGTGTCCCAAGTCACCGGTTTATCTTGAATCCCAAATCGAGGAAATTTTCGACTTTTTCAAATGAAGTCTGCGAACCAGAAATTCTAAGTAAGGAATTCTGTTGACCCGAGGGAAGGTGTTAGGCACCCTCAAATCCCGTGGTTCTAGCACGGTCGCTTAAATTGTTATAATGGCTAAGTATCTGATTTAAATACAGGTTGTGACTTATGTGCTTTTATTAAGTTTAAACCGCTTTTATTATTACCATTTATTTTATAGAATTGCAACGTCGTGAAAATGCATCTCGAACCACGTCACAGTCAATGCACCCGTAGTTGTTAATACATTTTGACTCCGTTGAGACTTGGATTTGGGTCACATCAATGTGCACCCGATTTTAAGAATATAATTTACTTAAAGTTGCGCCTAAAGAATCTAAACGCGTTATTATCTTTGGGGAAGGCAGTGGAATTCACTAAACAGTCCGTCCCAAATTCTAAGTATTTATCATGATCAATTGTTGAGGGCCCCGCAATTTGCATTTTTATTCGGCGAGGCTCGTCTCATTATTTTAGAAGGGTACCCTACAGTGGCTACATTTCTACTACGTTTATCTTTAAAGGGAAGGATGATACCGAACTTTGCTTGTTTGAGCAAATACAGACTGAATCCTTATTATGTTTGCTGAACCTAAATTTGTTTGATTACCTGATTGATTGTCCATGAGGTGAGAGTTACCTCATGCTTTGTCTTCATCGAGTAAATACGCTTATTAATCTGCTAAGTGAGATTGCAAACAAACTAACAACATGTATTGAGTTCTGTTTAAAAACCTCCAAATTCTATTTTAACACTCTGACCTATTTGAAATTGATAAACGAAATCGGCTGTTTATTAGGAAAATTACTACTAATTGAACTCAAGATGACTATTAGTTTTTCTCAATAATCATCACATTATTTCGAAACAAAGAATCTATACCGAAACCCGATATCGAACCTGCATTGGAACAAATAAAACTGACAGGAGAACTGGCATTCATAGCCAGACTCTTAATGTGACTGCATGAGAGTTTGTTTGGGATACATTTATCCCAGACCTAATACCACAGATTTGTCAATTCAGTGGTCTAGGCAAAAATACATACAAGTGCCTGCCATGACTCTATGTTATACAGTCATAACTAAGCCAAACAGAGCGTTATACTGAACTGAATGTATACTAAATCAGACATGCTGTCTATGTCATACTGTCATTACTATTGAACAATGTTATCTAACAGTCCATCTCAAACAGAATGTATGCTAGTTTATACAAAGTATTTGCAGTTTGCAGTAAAAATACAATCCCAACTAACATTCGACCTATTTTTAACACCCATGTTATAACATGAACAGCTTGTTCGTTTCTTTATTTCTGTTTCAACTTCAAACTTTCAACAATACAAGGTTTCAGAGGTTGTGTACCTGGAAATATTTGACAATTGAAGAAAAGGGGAGTCAGCAGAGTACAATGACAACAAAATGCAGCAGCAATCATAGCACTATCAGTAGCAGCAGGGCAGAATAGCAGCAGGCAAAGCAATACAGCAAGAAACAGGCTCGAGTGCAGAAATGCCACTATGGCCAATAGAAAGCAATAGCCAAATGACAGCAACACCCAGTGGAGTAGAATCAGAACTCCAAGCAGACCAAATCAGTCGTAAACCAATGGAAAACACTTGACTAAATAGACACAACTGGAACTTCAAAGAATCAGAATTGATTTCAACAAGTTGAACAACTCAAAACCCAAATAACAAATAGGAAGAAGCAATTTCTGATTGTAGATTGTATACTTTCTATCTCTTAACCTCCCTCTATCTGTGTTTTCCTAAAATCAGTTCTATCCTTTTCAATCCTCTCAGTCTAAATATCCCTCTATGTCTGTATCTCTTTGTATGTCTTTCGAGCTCTCTCTTTCAAAACTCCTCACAATGTGTTTCCCCTTCTTCCTGTATTTTCTGATCTCCTCCCTTCATCTCTGTATGCCCATCCTTTTATAAGCCTTCATATTACCCCTTTTACAGCCTGATAGATTATCACCAATACCCCTCCCATGTGCCTCCCATTTTCCATCCCAACTTTAGCTAATTAAGTATTAGACCCCATTCACATTCCCTGGCAGATTCAACTTTTCCATTTTATTAACTAAAAGCAAGTATGGGCAGTAGAATATATCTGACAGCATATGCTGTCAAACCATTTTAAAATTGAAAGCCCTTTTATGCAGGAAAACAGGCTGTGCACAAAGCACATGAGGTGCACCAATGCACATGCTGTGCACGAGTGCACATGCCTTCCAATTCAGAATTTAAACCAAACAATCCTTTTTACATTACTGATCAATTCAAACAACTATAAGTAAACAAAAACTGGTTCTTAATTGACTCAACAAATGCTTAGCAGAAGTAAATCGATTTGTTATTGTTCGGACAGTTGAAACTAATTGACGACACATGTCGACTCGACTATATTAGCATTAACATACACAATCGTAACCAAAAATCCGACATTTAACAGTATCGACCCATAATTCGAATTATACTGACTGAGCAAAGTGGTACTCGAGGAACCAATTGCTCAGTCAACATTTGAAGCTCAATTATTGTACAACAAATACATATGTCTTATCAGAATAGGAGGGGGGGATTTTAGACAAACAAACAGAGGTTCAGGCAAAGCGGTTGAAGCACAGTTGATAGAAGTCAAGGACAGAAAACGAACAGACCCTTACAACAATCAAACGAACCAAAACAACTAAGAAAAGAAAGAAACTCACCTTAAACCGCAAAAGATCAAAACCTTAACTCGGACTTGGTCAGGCCTTTCTTAAGGCTGAACGGACTTTAAACGAAGTGTTTCTCAGATGAGAAACACTTTGATTAAAGTCCATTAGACCTTAATCTCTTCGGTTGAACCAGTGACGGAGGAACACAAAACTTTCAAAACTTAGATCTGGGATTCAGGCTTCCCTGATCAGATTCGGACCAAACCAAGTATGGTTTGGTCACGAGGAGGGTCTGGGGAGTGTCTGGTGTGAAGCTGGGGTAGGTTGGTGTAGATCGAGTTTTGACTCGAATCTTCAAATGAAGATTCGAGGACCTGGAGGGTGATTCGAACTAAACGGTTAACAGGTCTATGTTCAGGGTGGTGAGGGGGTTCTATGGTGTTCAGGGCAAGGTCACCGGCGTTCATGCCGCCGGTTTTTCATGGTGAGGAGTACAGGGGCGGCTCTAGGGTTTGTGGGTTTGGGTGAAGACGACGAGGCTGGGGTATTGGATAGGGGGGTAGGGTACGATTATGAACTTATATAGTTAGTGGGTGGACGGATCTCGACCGTTAGATCAATTTAGATCTACGGTCTGGATCTGGTGGTTAAATGGAACGGTGTCGTTTCAAGTGTTGAGGGTTTGGGTTCGGTCCGGTTGTAAACGGGTCGGGTTCCTCAGTGGGTTGTGGGGAAGTGATCTTGGCCGTTGATCAATCTGAGATCAACGGCCCAGATCACACTGGACTAAAACGTCGTCGTTTGGACGTCCTGGGCATCAGGTGGCCTGGACCGGGCAGGCCTGGGTCTTGGGCTGTTTGTTTGGGCCAATTTTGTTAAAATTGGCCCAAGTCCGGAAGGGAAGGGTCCTTTCTTTATTTTTTTTTTTATTTCCTTTTTCTTATTTATTTTAAAACAAAACTAAACCAAAAAATCAAATTAAAATTAAATACACACTCAATACAATTATTTGCACACACACTAAAATATTTCAAAACAGGTAAAGTCAAACAAAATAAAATCATGGACGAAGATGCCTATTCATGATTTTCTATTTAACGACCGGATTACGGTTCGAATTATGCAGGACACATATATTTTTTTTGAATTTTGTTTTAATAAAGTAAATAAATAAAAATGGGCCGAAATCACAAATAAATCAACAAGGTGCCGCACAGAAATCCAAAAATTGTACAGCAGGGCCAATTATTATTTTTTATTTCTTTTTGGAGCGATTGTCGTGCGAAACAAAAATCACGTGCTCACAGCTGCCCCTCTTTGTTCGGAAACACGAAGGGTTTTCGTGCAAAGATAAAGTGAGCGTGTATGAGCGATTTTTGCCTATAGACCACTCCGTATGAAGCATGTTTTTTTTTTGAAAGATCTGACCGAATCTTGCTTCAAAGATTTCCTACATATCCTGGGCTAAACAGGAATCAGGTCAATGTAGTTCGAGAAGTTTTGGTAGCTGGGACTACCATGGGATTGCAATGCTTGCTGCTACTGCTGCTGCTGTTGTCACTGCTACGTCACTGACCGCCTTATTACAACCAAACGAAAATTGGAAACTGAACTAACTACTTATATGCATGTCAACTGCTAGTTACAAGATTCCTATCTATGATTCTTTTACGACTTGATCTTGGGTCTTAGCTGATTCTGCTTGTAGACTCCGATCTAAATCCTGATGCTTGCGAGTTGCGGCGACCTGTTTAATCTCTGGGATACTGAGTGAGACGCGATTGGCAGGGTTTAGGACCTTAGTCAAATGTTGGAGTCGATCATGCTCTCCATTCACTCTGATATCTCGGGATGTCTTCTTTTGTATTTTTCTTCTTTGATTCTGAGTTGAGACTCATCTCGTGGGTCATTTCGATCTGTGTGGCTCGAGGTTAGACCTGCGGGAGAAAACAAATGGACGAAAATGCTGATTGCATGGAAAAGCTCAGTTTAGAGTTTAAAACTCTAATGCTGGCTGAAAGGAAAAAGTTCAGTTTAGGGTTTAAAACCCTAATGCTGACTAAAAGGAAAATTCAGTTTAGGGTTTAAAACCCTAATGCTGATTGCATGAAAAAGCTCAGTTTAGAGTTTAAAACTCTAATGCTGGCTGGAAGGAAAAAGTTCAGTTTAGGGTTTAAAACCCTAATGCTGACTAAAAGGAAAATTCAGTTTAGGGTTTAAAACCCTAATGCTGATTGCATGAAAAAGCTCAGTTTAGAGTTTAAAACTCTAATGCTGGCTGGAAGGAAAAAGTTCAGTTTAGGGTTTAAAACCCTAATGCTGACTAAAAGGAAAATTCAGTTTAGGGTTTAAAACCCTAATGCTGATTGCATGAAAAAGCTCAGTTTAGAGTTTAAAACTCTAATGCTGGCTGGAAGGAAAAAGTTCAGTTTAGGGTTTAAAACCCTAATGCTGACTAAAAGGAAAATTCAGTTTAGGGTTTAAAACCCTAATGCTGATTGCATGAAAAAGCTCAGTTTAGAGTTTAAAACTCTAATGCTGGCTGAAAGGAAAAAGTTCAGTTTAGGGTTTAAAACCCTAATGCTGACTAAAAGGAAAATTCAGTTTAGGGTTTAAAACCCTAATGCTGATTGCATGGAAAAGCTCAGTTTAGAGTTTAAAACTCTAATGCTGGCTGAAAGGAAAAAGTTCAGTTTAGGGTTTAAAACCCTAATGCTGACTAAAAGGAAAATTTAGTTTAGGGTTTAAAACCCTAATGCTGATTGCATGGAAAAGCTCAGTTTAGAGTTTAAAACTCTAATGCTGGCTGAAAGGAAAAAGTTCAGTTTAGGGTTTAAAACCCTAATGCTGACTAAAAGAAAAATTCAATTTAGGGTTTAAAACCCTAATGCTGACTAAAGGAAAAATTCAGTTTAGGGTTTAAAACCCTAATGCTGACTGCATGGAAAAGCTCAGTTTAGAGTTTAAAACTCTAATGCTGGCTGAAAGGAAAAAGTTCAGTTTAGGGTTTAAAACCCTAATGCTGACTAAAAGGAAAAAGTTCAGTTTAGGGTTTAAAACCCTAATGCTGACTAAAGGGAAAATTCAGTTTAGGGTTTAAAACCCTAATGCTGATTGCATGAAAAAGCTCAGTTTAGAGTTTAAAACTCTAATGCTGGCTGAAAGGAAAAGTTCAGTTTAGGGTTTAAAACCCTAATGCTGACTAAAAGGAAAATTCAGTTTAGGGTTTAAAACCCTAATGTTGATTGCATGGAAAAGCTCAGTTTAGGGTTTAAAACCCTAATGCTGGCTGAATGAAAGAGTTCAGTTTAGGGTTTAAAACCCTAATGCTGACTAAAGGAAAAATTCAGTTTAGGGTTTAAAACCCTAATGCTGACTAAAGGAAAAATTCAGTTTAGGGTTTAAAACCCTAATGCTGACTGCATGGAAAAGCTCAGTTTAGGGTTTAAAACCCTAATGCTGATTGCATGAAAAAGCTCAGTTTAGAGTTTAAAACTCTAATGCTGGCTGAAAGGAAAAAGTTCAGTTTAGGGTTTAAAACCCTAATGCTGACTAAAAGGAAAATTCAGTTTAGGGTTTAAAACCCTAATGCTGATTGCATGAAAAAGCTCAGTTTAGAGTTTAAAACTCTAATGCTGGCTGAAAGGAAAAAGTTCAGTTTAGGGTTTAAAACCCTAATGCTGACTAAAAAGAAAATTCAGTTTAGGGTTTAAAACCCTAATGCTGATTGCATGAAAAAGCTCAGTTTAGAGTTTAAAACTCTAATGCTGGCTGAAAGGAAAAAGTTCAGTTTAGGGTTTAAAACCCTAATGCTGACTAAAAGGAAATTTTGCGGGAACTTACCTTTTGAGTGAATTCCTTATTGCCAAAATGTTTCTTGTACTCGTGTACCTTCTTCTTTGGGCGACACCCGCTTCTTGCATGGTTGTCTTGGATCATTCCTGTTTCAACTTTTCAGACAAAGAACAATTGTTAGTTCGGAAACGACGGTTGGTTCGGTGACCTTGATCGTTCCCAATTGCTTTGTTGCGTCTCTATTTCTGTTGCGAAGTCCCGCCATTGATTTGATTCGAATGGCGAAACCTTTAGACTGCTCAGGCTTGTATTTCCGGATTCTGTGATGATTTGCCTCGTAAGGCCTCTTTTTTCTTTTTGTCCCGTTTTGATTGAAGGTTCTCAACGGGGATTTTATTGGAGGTGTTCTGTGGGAACTTGTACAAAAGGAAGCTATGTGGGGGGGGAATATTTACAAAGTGGATTCTTTGTGCGGATTCTGTACAATGGGGTATGCTGGGTTTTTGTTTCAAAACGGGCTTCCCAGGGTTTGTTGGGGTAAGCTTGTTGGGGAATATTTACAAAAGGACTCGCTGGGGATGTGCTGATGAAATTCCAACGGGGATTTTTTTTTTTATA
The DNA here is from genome assembly GCF_000393655.2 of Nicotiana sylvestris. Taxonomy (NCBI): domain Eukaryota; kingdom Viridiplantae; phylum Streptophyta; class Magnoliopsida; order Solanales; family Solanaceae; genus Nicotiana; species Nicotiana sylvestris. The sequence goes on from NC_091063.1 coordinate 126,971,650, forward strand.
CTGGGGGGACTTTGTGGGAGATTGTACAAAAGAGAAACTCTGTGGGGTTTTGTACAGGGGGAGACTCTGTGGGGATTTGTCCGAAGGTGGACTTGCTGGGGAAGATTTCAAGATTTCTCTCTTTCTTCTTTACTCCGAAACACTATCAAACGTCATGATTCATCATGCTTGGGTAATCATATCAACGAGATGAGGCGCTTTCCTTCATGAGACGGGATTCCGTGCAAACAAACCTGCCACCTGTCCTTTCCGGTGTGTCCTGAACTCGGGGTTAAAATGCAAAAGGGATTCGGGAAGAAACAAAGAAAGGGGAAAACAAATCAGAAAAGGAATACCCTTTTCGGGACGAGAGAGACTTATCTGAGGAAGATAACGCTGGCTTTAAATGACATGACATGCTCTTTGGACTGGACGTCTGACCTTCTAAGAGCTTGCGTTTTCCTGAACCAGAACGGATCTTTGTGATTCCAAACTGGTGGCACTCTGCCGAAACTTTCTTGGGGTGGCGTCATTCTTTTTCGGCCAACAGCGCCCTTTGCGGGTTTTCGCTGGCTGACCTCTCTCATTTCTCTTCCTGTCATCGCTTGATAGCGCTCTTTGCGAGTTTTTACTAAACAAGCTCTCTCATTTTGGTTTCTCTACTCCCGTCGCCTCGTGGTGCCCGAAGGTTTTCACCGCTGTGACTCTCTCATTTTATCTCTCTCAATTCAGAGTGTGCCGGTTTCCATTCGTGGTGCTTATTGGTTTCCCACCGTATTTGGGAATTGATTTGAAGGCTTGTGCTTGGTAAAGAAAGGTAGATGATACTAGCTTCTCAAGTGCTCGACGTGCCCCGGTTTTCAATTTCAGGGTGAATGGGATCTTATTGTTGGTGTGACTGAACCTCAGGGAGAGGCTACCTACGTATCCTTTCGGAATCAAGTCAAACGTAGTTCAGGCCTCAATCAAATTTTGTTTTTGTTTTCTTTCTTTGTTTTTTTTTGTTTTTTTTTTTTTTTGTTTTTCTTCTTTTTTTTCTTTTTGTAGAGAGGGTTGGGTAGTGTTTGGGGAGTAGTGGGGAATAAAACCTTCGCCATTTTCAAACATGTCAGGACCACTGGAGTATGATTTAGACGTAGTACCTTTTGACTGCATCTGTATTTACTGCTGTGTCGGGGTCATTTCCTTCGATATCACCTAAATACAATGCTCCTCTTGGCAATATTTTCCTTACGATGTATGGGCCTTTCCAATTTGGGGCGAACTTTCCTTTTGCTTCTTTCATGATGCGGCAGAATACGCCTTAGTACCAGCTGACCTACTTCGAAATTCCGGGGTCGGACTTTCTTGTTGTAAGCACGGGCCATTCTTCGTTGGTATAACTGTCCGTGACAAACCGCGGCCATTCGCTTTTCATCAATCAACGTCAATTGCTCTAGCCGAGTCTTGACCCACTCGTTGTCCTCGATTTCTGCTTCGACAATGATTCGAAGCGAAGGAATTTCTACCTCTGCCGGTATTACAGCCTCGGTCCCATAAACCAAAAGATAAGGAGTCGCTCCCACCGATGTGCGTACCGTAGTGCGGTACCCCAATAATGCAAAAGGTAACTGCTCATGCCACTGTCGGGAACTTTGTATTGTTTTCCTCAAAATCTTCTTGATGTTTTTATTTGCAGCTTCCACAGCACCATTGGCTTTCGGCCGATAAGGAGTAGAATTCCTATGCGTTATCTTGAACTGCTCGCATACATCTCCCATCAAGTGACTGTTCAAGTTTGCTGCATTATCTGTAATGATAGTCGCAGGAATACCGAAACGACAGATAAGATTTGAGTGCACAAAATCTACTACAGCTTTCTTAGTGACCGACTTGAGAGTGACAGCTTCTACCCATTTTGTGAAGTAATCGATGGCAACCAGTATAAACCTGTGTCCATTCGAGGCCTTTGGTTCAATTGGTCCAATGACGTCCATGCCCCAGGCGACAAATGGCCAAGGCGCAGACATGGGATGCAGTTCCGTGGGAGGTGCATGAATCAAATCACCGTGCACCTGACACTGATGACATTTCCGAACGAAGCTGAAGCAATCCTTTTCCATGGTCATCCAGTAATAACCTGCTCTAAGGATTTTCTTCGCTAAGACATACCCGTTCATGTGAGGTCCGCACACACCTGCGTGTACTTCGTGCATGATCTTTCTCGCTTCCTCGATATCGACACATCTGAGGAGATTGAGGTCCGGGGTCCTCTTATACAACAATTCGCCGCTCAGAAAGAAACCACTTGCATGTCGCCTAATGGTCCTTTTTTGATCTCCAGTAGCGTGCTCGGGGTATTCTTGTGTCTTCAGGAATTTCTTGATGTCATGGTACCAAGGCTGCGTATTTGATCCTGCCTCGATTACACTGCAGTAACCGTGTCTTTCCTTGATTTGGATTTCCAAAGGATCGACGTGGGCGTTGCCCGGGTATGGCAGCATTGAAGCCAAAGTAGCAAGTGCATCTGCCAGTTCATTATGACACCTCGGAATATACCTGAACTCTATTGATGTAAAGCGCTTGCTGAGGTCCTCCACATGTTGTCGGTATGGGATAAGTTTGACATCCCGAGTTTCCCATTCTCCTTGAGCTTGCCGGATGATCAGGTCAGAGTCTCTCATAATCAGCAAGTCTTCGACATCCTGATCGATTGCCATATGCATGCCCATAATGCAGGCTTCATACTCGGCTGTATTGTTTGTGCAAAAGAAACGCAGTCTAGCTGTGGCGGGATAATGCTGACCGGAAGGCGAGATCAAAATTTCCCCAATCCCTACACCCTTGGCGTTCACGGCTCCGTCAAAGAACATCTTCCAAACATGAGCTTCTTCCGAGACCACTTCTACGGTGTTTACCTCTTCATCTGGAAAGTAGGTATCCAATGGCTGGTATTCCTCATCGACCGGATTTTCGGCCAAATGATCAGCTAACGCCTGGGCTTTCATGGCCGTGCGAGTGACATAAACTATGTCGAATTCCGTAAGCAAGATTTGCCATTTAGCCAGTCTCCCAGTAGGCATTGGTTTCTGAAATATATACTTCAAAGGATCCAACCTGCTTATGAGGAATGTAGTGTGGGCTTGGAGATAATGTCTCAGCTTTTGAGCAACCCATGTGAGAGCGCAGCATGTCCTTTCCAGCAGAGTGTATTTGGCCTCGTAGCCGGTGAATTTCTTGCTCAAGTAGTAAATTGCTTGCTCCTTCTTTCCGGTTACGTCATGTTGCCCGAGGACGCAGCCGAAAGAATTCTCCAAGACTGTCAGATACAAGAAAAGTGGCCTTCCTGGTTCCGGAGGGACCAAGACTGGGGGATTCGAAAGGTACTCTTTGACTTTATCAAAGGCTTCTTGACACTCAGGTGTCCATTTGATCGCCGCATCTTTCCTTAATAGCTTGAATATGGGCTCACACGTGCTTGTCAGCTGGGCAATAAACCGACTGATGTAGTTCAACCTGCCCAAAAGACTCATCACGTCTTTCTTTGTTCTTGGGGGAGGCAGATCTCTGATGGATTTTATCTTAGTTGGATCTAGCTCGATACCTCTCCTGCTTACGATGAAGCCCAAAAGTTTGCCCGACGGAACTCCGAAAGCACATTTGGCTGGGTTTAGCTTCAAGTCATACTTCCTTAGCCTCTCGAAGAATTTCCTCAAGTCTTGGATGTGATTATCCTGCGTCCTGGACTTGACTATCACGTCATCCACGTACACCTCTATTTCCTGATGCATCATGTCATGGAAAATGGCAGTCATGGCCCTCATGTAAGTAGCCCCAGCATTCTTCAAACCAAATGGCATGACCCGGTAACAGTAGGTGCCCCAAGGCGTGGTGAAGGCAGTTTTCTCGGCGTCCTCTTCATCCATCAATACCTGATGATACCCAGCGTAACAATCTACGAAAGACTGTATCTCGTGTTTGGCGCAATTATCAACGAGGATATGGATGTTGGGCAGCGGGAAATTATCTTTAGGACTTTCTCTGTTTAGATCTCGGTAATCTACACATACCCGAGTTTTCCCGTCCTTTTTCGGTACTGGAACCACATTCGCCAACCATGTTGTATATTGGACTACCCGGATCACTCCTGTTTTCAGTTGCTTGGTGATCTCCTCTTTAATTTTGTCACTGACCTCGGTTTTGAACTTTCGTTGCTTTTGTTGAACCGGAGGACAATCAGGATGAATCGGCAATTTGTGAACCACTAGATCGACACCTAGTCCCGGCATGTCATCATATGACCAAGCAAACACGTCTTTAAATTCAAGAAGAAGTTGAATTATCGCCTCTCGCGTTTTCTTGTCCGTGTGAATGCTTATCTTGGTCTCCCGGATTTCTTCCGGGGTTCCTAAATTTACCGGTTCAGTGTCATTCAGATTCGGCTTAGGTTTATTCTCGAAATATTCCAACTCTCGGTTTATCTCCCTAAAAGCCTCTTCCGCATCATATTCTGGTTCTGGGTTCATTAATTCGCAGTTAAATAACTCATTGTGATCCGGGCGTGAAGTCCGCAAGCATGTCATATTTAAAGCCGCATTATTAGGACTGAAAAGGAAAATAAAAGGAAAAATGATAAAAATCAGAACAAAAGAAAGAATAGGAAAGCAAATGATGATTTTTTTTTATTTTTATATTTTCTTTGGAAAGTTGGAAGACAACAATGTTTACAACTAGGAATTCAAAGCAACAATAGAAAAGAAGAAAACGTTCAAGTTATGTCCTGGAGATAACTTGTGACACAGGAAAGGTGGCGGGACAGGTCTACCCGGACTTCCGTCTAGTCGGGAATGGCGTGGCCTCCCAGTTTTGAAGTTGGGCGCTCGGCCCCATGTACAGCATCTCAGCAGTGCTTGTGCCTTCACCTGGTTGAACCATGTGGACCTCGTAGAGCATCTCTCTCATTGCCCCACATATCTCCTCAATTTCCTCAGCTGTGAAGACCTCATCATCTTCTTCTTCAGTGTACCTCGGCCTGATGAAGGTTGCATATAAATCCGGCAGTGGTTGAGGTAACTTCCAACCCTCATTTCTCCTTTTCTTTGCCCATTCTTCGTCTGCTGGAGTAGGTTTGAAACCTAGTCCAAAAGGTTTCTTGATGATTGGCAAAGTAATGGGTTCTGTTATTCCCTGAAGGGTTTGTCCAAGTCCCTTCCCTGGCCTAAATCCGTGTCGGATCATTTCTTTGGCCACCATAACCGAAGCGTTAGACAAGAAAGGCTGGGGGCAGGGTATTCCCTCTTCGTGCTGCTTTGCCAGTACAACCTCGAAAGCTTGATAGACCGTATGTTCGCTTCCTTCTCTTGGTTCAAGGTACGGGATGGATGGGTCCCGATAAATGGCATGCTCATCTTCCCCATGGACCACGATCTCTCGGTCTTCGTACTCGAACTTCACCATCTGGTGAAGAGTGGAAGGCACGGCTCCTGCCGCATGGATCCAAGGTCTGCCAAGGAGGAAATTGTAGGATGTGTCCATGTCGATCACCTGGAAGGTTACTCGAAATTCGACTGGTCCTATGACCAACAACAGGTCTATTTCTCCCATGGTATCTCTCTTGATGCCGTCGAAAGCTCTTACGCAGACATTGTTGGGTCGGATTCTTCCGGTCCCAATTTCCATTCTTTGTAGCGTGGAGAGCGGGCAAATGTCAACGCCTGAGCCTCCATCCAACATTACCCGCTTGACATAATAGTCTTCGCATTTAACTGTTAGATGCAAAGCCTTATTGTGTGCCGCTCCTTCTGGGGGTAAATCATTCTTGCTGAAAGAGATTTGATTGACGGCGAAGAATCTTTCCGTCATCCGCTCTAGTTGCTCCACCGAGGTTTCAACCGGTACATATGCTTCATTCAGGGTTTTCAGCAGGATCTTTTGATGCTCGGTTGACCTTATCAATAATGATAGCATGGACACTTGCTCAGGGTGCTTGCGCAGCTGATCTATCACTTCGTAATCCGGCATCTTCATTTGTTGGAAGAACACTTCCGCTTCTTCAACACTCACAGGCTTCTTTGGAGGGAAGCGCCTTTGTGTGGCGTTGTTCAGTTCTTGGGTATTTGAGTACCCTCCAACGAAAGTATTTTTTGGAAGTTCTCCCATGACCTCTTTACCTTTGTACATTACCAAAGTCTTTTGATAATTCCACGGCACTGTGGACAGGTTGGTCATTGGCTTTTGTGGCACGCGTCCGATAACCACTGGCTCATTCAGCCGAGGTGGTTGAATCGTCCCCCGGACCACATAGGCCCCTTTCGGCACGTACATAGGTTTTGTCTTTTTGATCCCGAAGTTCTGCGTCTTCTTGGCTTGACCTCGTGGTATGTAAAGAACTCCACCCTTTGCTGGTACCACTTTCTTCTCCACCTTCTTTTCAGGCTTGCTCTCTGCAGCCTTGGCCTCCTCCCCCTTTTCTGATTTCTGGTCTATTTCAGGCCTCTTCCCCGTGTCGACAATGGCAATTATGGCTTTCAAAGCAGGGTCGAACTCTTTGTCTTCACAAATCATGCCGATCAACGGCCCATTATTGTGAGCGGGCAATGGATTGTTAGTCACATTTGGGATCTCTTCGTCCCTTAGCACTATTTTTCCCTGCTCTATCAAATTTTCGACCACTCTTTTCAATGACCAGCAGTCGTTTGTATCATGTCCTTCGGCCCCTGAATGATAGGCGCATCTGACTCCGGCTTTATAAGAAGGAGATGTCGGGTTTTGCCTCGTTTGGGGAATTGGTTGCAAGAAACCCAACTGGACTAGCTTAGGGAACAATGTGGAGTATTGTTCACCGATGGGCGTGAAAGTCCGCCGTCGAGGTGGCTCCTGGGGGCGGTAGTTATTCTGCGGGGGTTGTGGGTTATAGTGGTTGCGGTAAGGAGGCTGATTTCTGGGAGGTGGAGCTGGGCCTCGGTTGGCTTGTTGTGGTGGATGGTTATAAGGTTGGGCATTCATGACCATATAAGGTTGATGAGCATATGCCACATTTGAGTGGGGGTAGTAGTGTTGTGGGGCCCTTTCCGGAAAATGGGGCCTGGGATGACGATACTCCCTTGCTTCAGAGGCTGCCATAGCCGTTTCTTCCTTCTTCTTCCCCCTTGTCGTTCCTCCGGACCCGCTTTGGACGGCCTGGGAGGTCGCCCTTATGGCTGCTTGACTCAGAATCCTACCTGTTTTCAAACCATTTTCCACCATCTCTCCAATCTTGATCGCTTCCGCGAATGGCTTACCCATGGCTGACATCATGTTTTGGAAATAGTCAGACTCTTGAGCCTGGAGAAAGGTAGTGACCATTTCCACTTCATCCATGGGAGGCTTCACTCTCGACGCCTGTTCACGCCACTTAATAGCATACTCTCTAAAGCTTTCCGAAGGCTTCTTCTTCAAATTCGACAGAGAGTTTCGGTCTGGCGCAATGTCGATGTTATACTGGAATTGTTTTACAAAATCTCTGGCGAGATCATCCCATATATGCCATCGGGACATTTCCTGATCCATATACCATTCCGAAGCTATCCCTACTAGACTTTCCCCAAAGTATGCCATTAGCAGTTCTTCTTTTCCGCCGGCTCCCCGCAATTGGTTGCAGTATTTCTTAAGATGTGCAATGGGGTCACCGTGCCCATCGTATTTCTCAAACTTGGGGGTCTTGAAACCCGTTGGCAGGTGCACGTGAGGAAACATGCACAGGTCGGCGTAAGAGACGCTCTTTTGCCCGCTCAATCCTTGCATATTCTTCAGACTTTGTTCAAGGCTTCTCATCCTTTTGGCAATCTCATTTTGTTCTGCAAATCTGGGGTTCTGATCCTGCCCGGGTGCAAGCTCGCACTGAGGCGGTAGAGGATTAGTATTGGTAGCGAACCTAGTTGGTTCCATTGAGAACGATGGGGCTTGGAACGTAAAAGATGATGAGTCAAAGCTTGGCTTGTATGTGGTAGGTTGTGCCGTAACCGGGCAAGGCGATGCAGTAAAGATGTTCATGCTTGCATCAGTGGCCGACATTCGGGGATGAGGTTCAGAAGGCGATCCAGCGGAGAAGGCTGAGGTGGCTGGGTACCCGAATGGGGTAGCAGGATAATTTATGGGGACATTAGAAGTCCCACTTGACCTGGAGAATAATTCAGGGAATCCGGGGACGACACTTGGCGGCTCTTTCCCATTGTTCCAGTCGTCCAGCATTTCCAACATGCGGAGCCGTAGGATTCTATTTTCCTCCGCAGTTGTGGATTCAGGTGTGAGGACGGCTGAGATTGAGCTCTCCTCAGAAACAGGGATCGTTTGCAATGGAATTTCTGAAGACATTTCCACACTTCCTTTCGACCTGGTGAAGTAAGTGTGAGTACTGCTTCTGGCCCTAACAACAGGTGGTTGAACACTTTTCCTTGACCTCGTGAAATATGAGTGCGAGGCCAGACTTTCACCAAACCAACCGTCTTTTCAAAAACCCTAGAAAAATGCTCAATGACAAACGCACGGTTAATTTGTAGCAAATAACAGATAGTTAATCTCACGTTGGACATGATGCACCTATACAGTTAAGTGGATTACTATATGTTTTCTACGAGAGCATGCGTCATTCCGGCGTTTTTTTTTTTTTTTTTAGTTTTCTTTTTTTTTTCTTTTTGTTTTTATTTATTTTATTTATTTTGCAGTAAAAGAAATGCGACCGGATCCGATGAGGATTGCCTACGTATCACGATGCCTACGTGAATCAGATCATTACGTAGTTCGAAAAACACGAATGAGCGTAAAAGAAACAAACTCTTTATTGTTGAAACGTCTATTACAAGCTACATTTTGCAAAAGAAAGAGCCAACTTTGAAAATAAACCTAGACTCAAAATAGACTGAAAATCACCCTGATGGAAAAACAGGCAGAAGATGCTAAGATACAGATTTGACCTATGAATGCATTATGGTTTTAAAAATTGGTTTCCGCGGGGCATCGTTCGGCCTCGTCGCGGTCCTAGGCGTGAGATCCCTCTCAAGTTGCTCCAGCTCATGCATAGTCTGCTTGACATAACCCATTACTGCCGAGAGGACGGTAACGCTGGACATGTTCTCACATCGTAGACATCGTCTGGTGATGGCATGGGCAATGGCCTTGATCCTATCTCTGGTTCGCTTCCTTTCTATGAGTAGGCGTTTTATCTGATCGCTACATATCTCGAATACTTGAGTATCCTGTATATGCTGATGCTTCAATCGCCGTACTTCCAACTTCATCTGGGCCATTGAGTCGTACCAGTATCTGCTCTCAATTTGGAAATCCTTGGCCTGATTAACTGCTTTGATCTCAAGTGCAGCCATCTCTCTCTTTATCTTAGCAACAGTCTTCTCGTGGTCGCTTTCCAATTGATTCAGGTATCTGCGATGCTTATCTGCTCTTGTATCCCACTGCGCTTTGAGCTCTGCTATGACATCTTCAGACTTCTCCAAACCATATTGCCATTCTCTGACCTCGCTTTTTAGCCTTTTGATCAAGTGCTCGTCTGATCGACGCCTTGGTTGTTTGTATGCATCCAACCTTATCTGTTTGATCTGGGCTCTGAGCATTTCATTTTCTTGAATTAACCTGTTCCGCTCTCCCAGATCGGTGGCAATTTGCACGTTGTGCTCGTATTTCATGCCTTCTACTTGTTGCTTTAACCTGCTGATTTCGGCACAATAGCCTCTTTCCTTTGCTAACCAATCCCAATGCCTTTGCGATGACTCGGTGAAATTCCGGATGTGGGGTCTCTTAGCTGGCCTTTCATGCTCGAGTTCCCTTCTATACCATGCAAGGTAACCTGGCGCCATTTCCCCTTTGGCTCGATTCCGCACGCAAGTATCTGATTTCAAGTGTTGACTCTCATTCCAGATTTGGCGAATCTTTGCTTCTGGGAACTGTCCGTTAGGACTTATCTCAACTGCTTGAGCGCTAAGATCTTCCTCATGAGGTACTGTCTGGCATCTTCCGAATTGTCTCAAAAATCGGCTGGGTGCGTAAGGTTGAATGCTCTTAAGCCCCATCAGCAAGAAATGAGTTTTAGCTGCAGACATATATAGGATCTCATCAACAGGCAACCATCCTAGCGTCCATTGTATTTGGCTGGCAGTAAGAGCTTGCAAGAACGAGGTCCATGCCAGGACTCCTTTGGGCCAAATGATCTCTCTGGTTCTCGTGTAAGATTCTTCTATGCGGGTCTTTTCCGGGGAACCATGGCTCAAAATCTCGGAATGATGGCAGAGGTGCTCGGTCATCCATATCTGTAGGAGCAAGTTACAACCTTCGAAGAAATTTCCCCCAGCTTTACAAGCTGTGAGAGCTCGAAAGATGTCGGATACCACCATAGGCGCGAGAGTACTGTCACTTTGCGTGAGTAAAGTGCTGACGACCCCAGATATCTTCAAATCAATGTTTCCATCTTTCCTTGGAAATACCAGAAGGCCCAGGAACATCATCATGAATGCTACCCGTCTGTGCTCGTCCCACTTCTGACGAACTCCTTTGCTGCACAGTTTGTTGATTGGATTATTGAATCCCCCTCATGACCGTACCTATCATATATGAAGCATGGAGTACAGAATCCGGCTGCTAGATCCGGGTTGTGGACTGTTCTAGGTATTTTCAATGAATCTAGGAACCGATGTACCGTGACGACTCTTGGGGCGACCAAGTATTTTTCCCTCAAGGGAAGCTCAGTATTCCCGATGTATCCGGCCATTTCTTCCAAAGTCGGGGTGAGTTCAAAATCAGAGAAATGGAAAACATTGTGCGCCGGGTCCCAATAGGTAATCAAAGCTCTTATGATATCTCCCCGGGGCTGGACTTCCAACAGACCCACAAGACCTTTCAGATATTTCTTAACCTCATTTTGTCCTTCAACACCTAGATCATTCCACCATAGCCGTAACTTGACAGGGATTTTGGTCATTATTGAAAAATGTTCATTTTGCATCGTGCTCATCCTGCACATTTATTAAGGTGATTTTAACAAAACGACTTGACTCAAAATATTTTAAACAGAGGGGATCAAGTTTTGAACACGACCTTTAAACACTTCGGGGATGAAGAGTTTAAGGCTGTGCGGGTCAACTGGACAAAAATGCTAAACAAGACCCAAAAGGTGGCTGTTTATGCAAAGTCAGCCTTCCGACGTCCCTTTCGGGAACGTTTGGCTATTTATGACAAAACAGCGTCACCTGATTTATTTATGACCCTTTTAAAATTTGACACACATTTTTTATTTATTTATTTATTGATTTTGGCTGTTTTAGCAAAAATGGGGGTTGAACCCGACGAGGGTTGCCTACGTATCTCACATCCGGTGAGAATCAAACCGGCGTAGTTCGGGCTATCGTAAAATAGGAAAAAATCGAATAAACCTAGAAATCAGGGATGCGTATTTTTTTACATTTTTTTTTGAAAAGAGATAAAGATTAAAGAAACTATTTATTTTTTATATTATTTTTTTTAGGAAAAATTTGGACTATTAGTCTGAATTCATAAAAGGGGTACTACGAAAGAAACAACACATTTTTTTGAATTATGAATTTTCGATTTTTTTTTACTTTTAAAATAAATACCTTTTCTTTTTTTTTTTGATTTTGAAAGTGATAAAAGAAAATTTTTATATTTTTTTTTAATAACTCTCAGTAAACAAGACAGTTTTTTGTTCGAAAAATTCCGGCAAGGTTTTGACACTACTTGGACATTGGTTTTATTTTCTTAAAATAAGTAATTATCTCCCCTACGCTGCTATTTTCCCCTTTTTTTTAGGAACCGGTCGACATGCGGAACCAAAGCAAATAAATGCACAACACAGATAGGAATGCAGCATGATGGTCTTTTCCATTTCAGGTTGCCTGTCCTAGACGGACCTAACCCCTGTGTTGAGTCCCCTAAGTCAAATGCAATATGATGCAAATAAGCGTTCCTACTAGGGATCCGGCATGAAGTTTAGTTATTCTAGGTTCGTAACCTGGGTATTTGTTCAAGACTGTGTACCCGAGCGGACAACTCGAGTCGAGGAAGGGGCTACGTACCGGGGACCCGCGAGATCGTCCGGCTTTGTAACTTGTCCGACCTCTTTCTTATTTAAGGTATTGACACTAACAGAATAGGGAGTCTCGACCAGCGAGCTTCTCCCCGGAGGTAAGAAGAGAAGGGTTTCGGCACAGTTTATATACAGTTCAGATAATATCAAAGCGGTAAAAACAACATTTAGCACGTTATGCACAACACGTAATAAAGATCAGATAATAAAGCCAAGTATAACAATTATTCTAAGCTCGAATTCTTGAACCCTGAACCAGTGGTTCTGGGTTCTCTTTCCCCAGCAGAGTCGCCAGAGCTGTCACACCTCCTTTTCGCGCGCCCGTCCCCGAAGGGTTAAATGCGCGGGTGGAGTTTTTCCAATTTAAGTGACAATATTCGAAATGGGATTATTTATTTAATTCAGAGTCGCCACTTGGGAAAGGTTTGGTTTTGGTGTCCCAAGTCACCGGTTTATCTTGAATCCCAAATCGAGGAAATTTTCGACTTTTCCAAATGAAGTCTGCGAACCAGAAATTCTAAGTAAGGAATTCTGTTGACCCGAGGGAAGGTGTTAGGCACCCTCGAATCCCGTGGTTCTAGCACGGTCGCTTAAATTGTTATAATGGCTAAGTATCTGATTTAAATACAGGTTGTGACTTATGTGCTTTTATTAAGTTTAAACCGCTTTTATTATTACCATTTATTTTATAGAATTGCAACGTCGTGAAAATGCATCTCGAACCACGTCACAGTCAATGCACCCGTAGTTGTTAATACATTTTGACTCCGTTGAGACTTGGATTTGGGTCACATCAATGTGCACCCGATTTTAAGAATATAATTTACTTAAAGTTGCGCCTAAAGAATCTAAACGCGTTATTATCTTTGGGGAAGGCAGTGGAATTCACTAAACAGTCCGTCCCAAATTCTAAGTATTTATCATGATCAATTGTTGAGGGCCCCGCAATTTGCATTTTTATTCGGCGAGGCTCGTCTCATTATTTTAGAAGGGTACCCTACAGTGGCTACATTTCTACTACGTTTATCTTTAAAGGGAAGGATGATACCGAACTTTGCTTGTTTGAGCAAATACAGACTGAATCCTTATTATGTTTGCTGAACCTAAATTTGTTTGATTACCTGATTGATTGTCCATGAGGTGAGAGTTACCTCATGCTTTGTCTTCATCGAGTGAATACGCTTATTAATCTGCTAAGTGAGATTGCAAACAAACTAACAACATGTATTGAGTTCTGTTTAACAACCTCCAAATTCTATTTTAACACTCTAACCTATTTGAAATTGATAAACGAAATCGGCTGTTTATTAGGAAAATTACTACTAATTGAACTCAAGATGACTATTAGTTTTTCTCAACAATCATCACATTATTTCGAAACAAAGAATCTATACCGAAACCCGATATCGAACCTGCATTGGAACAAATAAAACTGACAGGAGAACTGGCATTCATAGCCAGACTCTTAATGTGACTGCATGAGAGTTTGTTTGGGATACATTTATCCCAGACCTAATACCACAGATTTGTCAATTCAGTGGTCTAGGCAAAAATACATACAAGTGCATGCCATGACTCTATGTTATACAGTCATAACTAAGCCAAACAGAGAGTTATACTGAACTGAATGTATACTAAATCAGACATGCTGTCTATGTCATACTGTCATTACTATTGAACAATGTTATCTAACAGTCCATCTCAAACAGAATGTATGCTAGTTTATACAAAGTATTTGCAGTTTGCAGTAAAAATACAATCCCAACTAACATTCGACCTATTTTTAACACCCATGTTATAACATGAACAGCTGTTCGTTTCTTTATTTCTGTTTCAACTTCAAACTTTCAACAATACAAGGTTTCAGAGGTTGTGTACCTGGAAATATTTGACAATTGAAGAAAAGGGGAGTCAGCAGAGTACAATGACAACAAAATGCAGCAGCAATCATAGCACTATCAGTAGCAGCAGGGCAGAATAGCAGCAGGCAAAGCAATACAGCAAGAAACAGGCTCGAGTGCAGAAATGCCACTATGGCCAATAGAAAGCAATAGCCAAATGACAGCAACACCCAGTGGAGTAGAATCAGAACTCCAAGCAGACCAAATCAGTCGTAAACCAATGGAAAACACTTGACTAAATAGACACAACTGGAACTTCAAAGAATCAGAATTGATTTCAACAAGTTGAACAACTCAAAACCCAAATAACAAATAGGAAGAAGCAATTTCTGATTGTAGATTGTATACTTTCTATCTCTTAACCTCCCTCTATCTGTGTTTTCCTAAAATCAGTTCTATCCTTTTCAATCCTCTCAGTCTAAATATCCCTCTATGTCTGTATCTCTTTGTATGTCTTTCGAGCTCTCTCTTTCAAAACTCCTCACAATGTGTTTCCCCTTCTTCCTGTATTTTCTGATCTCCTCCCTTCATCTCTGTATGCCCATCCTTTTATAAGCCTTCATATTACCCCTTTTACAGCCTGATAGATTATCACCAATACCCCTCCCATGTGCCTCCCATTTTCCATCCCAACTTTAGCTAATTAAGTATTAGACCCCATTCACATTCCCTGGCAGATTCAACTTTTCCATTTTATTAACTAAAAGCAAGTATGGGCAGTAGAATATATCTGACAGCATATGCTGTCAAACCATTTTAAAATTGAAAGCCCTTTTATGCAGGAAAACAGGCTGTGCACAAAGCACATGAGGTGCACCAATGCACATGCTGTGCACGAGTGCACATGCCTTCCAATTCAGAATTTAAACCAAACAATCCTTTTTACATTACTGATCAATTCAAACAACTATAAGTAAACAAAAACTGGTTCTTAATTGACTCAACAAATGCTTAGCAGAAGTAAATCGATTTGTTATTGTTCGGACAGTTGAAACTAATTGACGACACATGTCGACTCGACTATATTAGCATTAACATACACAATCGTAACCAAAAATCCGACATTTAACAGTATCGACCCATAATTCGAATTATACTGACTGAGCAAAGTGGTACTCGAGGAACCAATTGCTCAGTCAACATTTGAAGCTCAATTATTGTACAACAAATACATATGTCTTATCAGAATAGGAGGGGGGATTTTAGACAAACAAACAGAGGTTCAGGCAAAGCGGTTGAAGCACAGTTGATAGAAGTCAAGGACAGAAAACGAACAGACCCTTACAACAATCAAACGAACCAAAACAACTAAGAAAAGAAAGAAACTCACCTTAAACCGCAAAAGATCAAAACCTTAACTCGGACTTGGTCAGGCCTTTCTTAAGGCTGAACGGACTTTAAACGAAGTGTTTCTCAGATGAGAAACACTTTGATTAAAGTCCATTAGACCTTAATCTCTTCGGTTGAACCAGTGACGGAGGAACACAAAACTTTCAAAACTTAGATCTGGGATTCAGGCTTCCCTGATCAGATTCGGACCAAACCAAGTATGGTTTGGTCACGAGGAGGGTCTGGGGAGTGTCTGGTGTGAAGCTGGGGTTGGTTGGTGTAGATCGAGTTTTGACTCGAATCTTCAAATGAAGATTCGAGGACCTGGAGGGTGATTCGAACTAAACGGTTAACAGGTCTATGTTCAGGGTGGTGAGGGGGTTCTATGGTGTTCAGGGCAAGGTCACCGGCGTTCATGCCGCCGGTTTTTCATGGTGAGGAGTACAGGGGCGGCTCTAGGGTTTGTGGGTTTGGGTGAAGACGACGAGGCTGGGGTATTGGATAGGGGGTAGGGTACGATTATGAACTTATATAGTTAGTGGGTGGACGGATCTCGACCGTTAGATCAATTTAGATCTACGGTCTGGATCTGGTGGTTAAATGGAACGGTGTCGTTTCAAGTGTTGAGGGTTTGGGTTCGGTCCGGTTGTAAACGGGTCGGGTTCCTCAGTGGGTTGTGGGGAAGTGATCTTGGCCGTTGATCAATCTGAGATCAACGGCCCAGATCACACTGGACTAAAACGTCGTCGTTTGGACGTCCTGGGCATCAGGTGGCCTGGACCGGGCAGGCCTGGGTCTTGGGCTGTTTGTTTGGGCCAATTTTGTTAAAATTGGCCCAAGTCCGGAAGGGAAGGGGTCCTTTCTTTATTTTTTTATTTATTTATTTCCTTTTTCTTATTTATTTTAAAACAAAACTAAGCCAAAAAATCAAATTAAAATTAAATACACACTCAATACAATTATTTGCACACACACTAAAATATTTCAAAACAGGTAAAGTCAAACAAAATAAAATCACGGACGAAGATGCCTATTCATGATTTTCTATTTAACGACCGGATTACGGTTCGAATTATGCAGGACACATATATTTTTTTTGAATTTTGTTTTAATAAAGTAAATAAATAAAAATGGGCCGAAATCACAAATAAATCAACAAGGTGCCGCACAGAAATCCAAAAATTGTACAGCAGGGCCAATTATTATTTTTTATTTCTTTTTGGAGCGATTGTCGTGCGAAACAAAAATCACGTGCTCACAACTACGTTAGCCGAACTTTAGGTGAAGCAGAGACTCAGTACCTACACTTAGAAAAATTAGTGCTTGCTCCAATAAGCGCCTCTAGGAAATTAAAACCGTATTTTCAATGTCACCCAATTTGTGTTGTAACCATTTATCCCCTTCGCAACATTTTGCACAAACCCGAACTCTCGGGCCGACTGGCCAAATGGGCCGTCAAAATTAGTGGGTACGATATCGAGTATTAACCCTGAACGTCCATCAAGTGTCAAATCTTAATAGACTTCATGGCTGACTTTACACCAGCCCTCATACCCTAGGTCAAAAAGGAACTATTTCTAAAATGAGTACATCCTCGGGGGTCTGGACCCTTTTCACATATGGTGCTTCAAATGTGAAGGGGTACGAGCTAGGCATTGTTTTGAAGCCACCCACAGGCAATACAATTAGACAATATATCAAAACCCCTAAGTTGACTAACAATAAGGTAAAGTATGAGGCCATGATTACAGGTCTCGAGCTGGATAAAAGTTTGGGAGCAGAGGTCATCAAGGACAAGTATGATTCCCAACTCGTGGTTAACCAAGTCAAAAAAACCTTCGAAGTTCGAGAAGATTGAATGGATAGGTATTTGGACAAATTGCAGGTAACCTTACACCGGTTCAAAGAATGGACCCTACAACATGTACCTCGAGAGCAGAACGGGGAGGCCGACGCCCTTGCAAATTTAGGATCATCAATCGAAGATGATGAAATTATCTCTAGGACTGTCATACAGTTTTCAAAGTCGGTAGTCGAAGAAGGCCACACTGAAATAAACTCCACAAGACTAACTTGGGATTGGAGGAACAAATATATCAATTATCTGAAGAATGGGAAACTTTTGTAGGACCCTAAGTAATCGAGGACTCTGCGAACTAAAGCTACACGATTCACATTGGCCGAAGATGGAACATTGTATAGAAGGATGTTCGATGGGCTGTTGGCAATATACTTGGGTCCGAGAGACACCGAATATGTCCTACGAAAAATTCATGAGGGTACTTTTGGGAACCATTCCGGTGCCGAATCACTGGTTCACAAAGTCATCAGAGCAGGGCATTATTGGGATAGTATGGAAAAATATACTAAGGAGTTCATTCAAAAATGAGACAAATGCCAAAGAGATGCACCGATGATCCATCAGCCCAGGGAGCAGCTTCATTCAGTCTTATCCCCATGGCCGTTTATGAAATGGGTAATGGATATCGTCGGTCCTCTGCCATCGGCCCTAGGTAAAGCTAAGTTCACTTTATTTATGACTGACTATTTCTCTAAATGGGTTGAAGCACAGGCTTTAGAGAAAGTCAGAGAGAACGAAGTTATAGACTTTATTTGGGATCACATCATATGCCGATTCGGGATAACCGCCGAGATAGTATGCGATAATAGAAAACAATTTATCAGCAGCAAAGTAATGAAGTTCCTCGAAGATCACAAAATAAAAAGGATATTATCGATGTCGTATCATCCTAGTGGGAATGGACAGGCTGAATCAACGAACAAGACCATCATTCAGAACCTAAAGAAAAGGTTGAATGACGCTAAGGGGGAATGGAGAGAAATTTTGCCCGAAGTCCTTTGGGCATATCGGACAACGACAAAATCCAGTACTGAGGCAATGCCGTTCTCCTTAGTTTATGGAACCGAAGCTCTGATCCCGATTGAAGTTGGGGAACCAAGCGTCAGGTTTCGATACACAACGAAAGAATCAAATCACGAGGCTATGAACACAAGCCTCGAATTCCTAGACGAAAAATGGGAAGCCGCCTATGTTCGAATGGCCGCCCAGAAATAGCGAATCAAAAGATATTATAATCGAAGATCCAATCTTCGACACTTCAAAATAGGGGACTTAGTTCTGAGAAAAGTCATACTCAACACTCCAGATCCAAAACGAGGAAAAAATCAGCCCAAATTAGGAAGGACCATATCAGGTCCTCGGTATCATCAGAAAGGGATATTACAAACTTGGCACAATGAACGACGAACAATTGACAAATAATTGGAACATATCACTCCTCAAACGATACTATTTCTAAAGTATGACTCTCTCCCTTTTTCATTTATATTCGATACTAACTTATTACAGGTGTTCGATCGAAGACATCGAAAAATTCTTCAACCCAAAGACCTCAAGTTTTAAAGCATGCATTGCACTCTTTTTCCCTTAGATCGGTTTTTGTCCCAAATGTATTTTTCCGGCGAGGTTTTTAATAAGGCAACAACTATGTGTGCTACCTGGGGACAATTCAACAGTATTCGAGGCTTCTTTACAATCAACCTCTATTATTGGGGGGCATCGCCCTCAGATATTATTTTTTCAAGGAAGATGCTTCGTGTCAACAGGGTATCGATAGAAAATTTTTGTAAAGGGCCAAATTGTCAAATGAACCGTGCCCATGTAGATTGCCCGGGCCCTAATGAAAAAACATTTATGCATGAGTGATCTATTAAAAAAGTACTTTTTCCTTATCAGATGTTCCATGCCTTAGTGAATTTCTACTTTACATTTTCATACTTACGATATATTACGGAAATCGGCTCAAGAGCCAATCACAACTAAAGCGCGAGCAATTAACCCGGTACTCGGGGACTGCCGTCCAAAAATCGACATGCTCGAATTATTAAACTTCGAAATATTAAGACCTTAAAAAGGCAATCCTTGATTATATAGGCCACGACCACCCCACTCGAGAACTGATACTTCGAACAAGTTTGAAGTATAATCTAGAAACAAGCCCAATGGGCAAATATCAAGTTAAAGGCTACAACCAAACTAATACGGTTCAGAGAGGTCTGAATTCTGTAATCTAACAGGTCTTCAAATATTTTCATAAAACCGGTTAAAAGGCTATCCTCAGCAAAGTTACAAAGGGTTTCGATAACATAAAACCCTCAAAAACCTTAAGAGGCACCAAATTGTTCGAACTCTCGAACAAACTTGTGCTAAGGCAAACAACTTTCTATATGATTAAAAGTTTTTAAGCCAAAAAAGGGAAAAAGCCACTCTTTTGAGGCCATATCGGCCCGATTCAAGAGCCTAAAGGACCATTATATTGTTGAGTTCAAGGACTCGCCCTCGCTTAGCCGAAACCTAAGGGTTCTTTTATTCTACTCCGAGTTCAAGCAAGTACTCACCCGATTATAGAGACTATAACAATCCGAATTCAACAAAATTTTTGCAAGGCAACCAAGTGAGTCAAAATTCTCACAAGACCTAAAGTATATTAGAATTATCATGAGGCGAAAGCAAAATAGAGTTTTCACAAAACATAAGAAAGAAAAGGGATCTTTCATATATACAAAAGTATTTTCAAAGACCACTCAGGGTCTTACACAAAAAATCTAGAAAAGAAAAAAAATTTCTAAGTGCCTAATCTTCCCCGGGAGCTTCATCTTCATTTTCTCCGCTCTCGGATCCGCTCACGCTCCCGGAGTCATCATCATCAGAGAGAAGAGCTTTGGCTTCGGCCTCTAGCACTTTCGCAATCTCAATATCAGCAGTAAGGTCAAAGCCATGAGCATGAATCTCTTCGAGAGTCTCTTTCCGAGACTGGCATTTGGCGTGATCGGCAACACAGAACAATCGAACCTGAGCAGCATCAGAAATTTCCTTTGCTCGAGCATGAGCGGCTTCAGCATCAGCTCGATAGACAGCCACGACCGCCTCCGCGTCGGCCTTTACTCTTTCCTCCTCATATGTGGCGCTTGCAAGCTCAGCAGCCAACCGAACTCGAGCTCCTCAATTTTATTGGCTCGGGCCAAGCTCTCCTCCTTTATGTTTTTGAGTTGACGTTCGGCCAAAGATAGCTGGGTCCACGCAGTGTCTTTCTTAAAGGCAAGGCGGTCCATGTTTTGCTTCCACCCCCAAGGTCTCTGCCTCTTTCATCTTGGCCTCATCACGAAGTTGCTCGATCATTTCATCCTTCTGCTGAACCTAAAAGATTGAAGTGTTACTCGTCATCTTCGGACTAATAAAACGAGCTTCCAAAAAAATTACATTACCTGCTCAATCAAGTTGGTCTGCCGTTTATGAGTTGTTGCTAATTCATCTCTAAGGCCCTTGAGCTCCTCTTCCTTTTGCTCAATGAGGAGTTTTAGGGCATTGTCACACCCCCTTTTACCCCTCCAAAAGATAATGTGGGTTATGGATTGTGGGTTAAAGAGTTTTTCCAATTAAAGTGACAATTTTGAAATAGGGATTATTTTATTTACAGAGTCGCCACTTGGAATTGATTTTTGTCGGTGTTCCAAGTCACCTTTTATTTGAATCCCAATTCAAAGGAAGATTTGACTCTTTTACTATTGGTCCGCGAAAACAAAGTCCGGATAAGAAATTCTGTTGACCAGGGATAAGGTGTAAGGCATTCACCGAGTCCCGTGGTTCTAGCACGCTCACTTTATTGACTACATTTGGCTTGAATTAAACTTGGATAAACGGTGATTTATTTGATTTTTATGCTTTTCTTATGTCCGCTTTTACTAATTTGATAAAAAAACAATAATAATAAAATGTCATAATCACACTACGTTAACTAATGTGTAATCTAGACAAAATTTATTGGCTTAGTCATAACAGCACTACGCAAGCGAATCCACAGTCATGACAAAGAATTATTAACACGTTATTACTTTCAGAAAAATTACTATATTTGTGCACTGAAAAAATTATTTATTAAGAGTTACTATCGCGCTACGCAAGCAAATCCGCGAGTTTAGCAAAAAGTTTATTAAATTAGAGAATAATTAAAGCTAGTAGAAATAGTATGAGATTACTAAATTAAAATATTAAGAGTTAATATCACGCTACGCAAGTGAATCCGTGAAATAATAATAAAAAAAAGTTAAAACAGACCTACTGGTTGCCTAGTGTTTAAATTAATTAAAGGTACTTAAGTTATTGGATTATTATTACACATCATGAAAATTAACTAATTCTTAATAAGTCTATTCAACTAATCTAGTAAGTATTATTTTGAAGATAGATCATATTATTTATTTAGAAAGTGGGCCAATTTGCTTACTTAGTTATGGCATTGGGCCAACATCTATGAAATAAATGGATAAAATATTTATAGACTTCTTAAAAGCATTGGGCCTATTGGACATAATTTGCCTTGGCCAATTATTGGGCTCCGAAATGGGCACAAGCTGAAAGCCCAATAGATTTCAAATGCTGGTTTACTACGACAACCCACCTGGGCTAAATTGCGAGTCTGGCCTCTTTTGCTCTAAGCCATTAATCCTTATTTTTAACTAGCAATTTCAAAACATATTTAGGATCTAGCCACTTTCTACCAAAAAAAAATCTAAAATCCTAGCAGAGATGGTCACATATAAAATCTGTAAAAATAAATAAAGGTTTCAAGCATGTCTCTTTTGTTATTTTTCATAAACTGGCAAGAACTACAAAGCTGCAAAATGAGTCTTTAAGCACATTGCAACCTACTTGGAACATCTCAATTTTATATGCATCAATACTATAATAGATAGTAAAGACAAATAACACATGAATAAAAAAGTGTTTGATCAACCAAGGATTTATTTTACATATGAACTACAACAAGATATATTTAAACAATAAAGAAATTTAGCAAAGCACTCATTTATTTAAATGGACATGCCCCCAACAATCAAGATGAGTTCAAATCTTCTTGTTAATGTGAAAACATCTGCAACATAAGATTAAAGAGTTACCTGAGTCGCAGAATAATAAATACAGCAACAAAGAATGAAAGCTCAGCAACTAAAGCAGCATAAAAATAGCAGCACAACAGCAGCAAAACCAACAACAAATCCATGTTAAAACAGCTCGAAAACTCAGAGAAGAAACCCAGAAGCAAACTCTAAACAGGATTTATACTTTTCTAAAAAAAAGGTTTGCACTTTAAGATTCACTCTTAAGACTTACAATTTCAGCTTACTAAAGGATGCTTCAGCTGCTAATTTTTTGTTGTTGTTGTATGTTCAAAAGCAGAAAATGATCCCCTCCAAAATGTGATGGAGTCCCCTCTATATATCAAAATAACCAGCTATTTCAAAAAATTAAAAATCAATCTTTTTGACAGATTTTTCTACAAAATCTGCTCTTAAATTCAAAAAGCAAGACTTTCTAGTTCAAATCTTGTCAAGTATTTCAAACAAAATTTGTTCTCCACTATTCAAAGATAGACTTTATTCAAATAATGTCCAAATGTCTACATTTTCTTACCAAATAATTTGACTTTTGAGTGTTGTACTCAAAGAGTCTTGAAGCAGTAAACAAACAACCAAACAAGTACCATATACTCTTAAGTATTTTTCATTACCTCGCTTTTATCAATACAAAACTATTTTACTACTTCAACAAGTGCAAAAATAGAAAATTTAACATTTCAAACTTCAAAAACTAATGCTAAAATAATTAATAATAGACAAAAATAAAATCTGAAAATTAAAAAAAAAATCAGCCATGAAAAAGAATAGTATTTTACCATTTTACACATCAAAATGCCGAAAAATGGTGGTATGCCAAAGAGGGTGTTCCGGGTGGTCGCCGGAATTAGGCCGGATTTTGGTCGCTGGATTTTTGGGGTAGAATTGACATCAATAGCTAGGTCTTGAGGAGCTCTATCCATTGATGTATGTATTTTGGGGTGGTAGTGGTTGGAGCTTCAAGAATTTGGGCAAAAAAGTGACGGAAAAGTTTTCTAGATCTAAGATTCAAGGAGTTTGAGGGATTTTTTTAGGATTTGGTTTGGAGATATGGAAAGAGGAAGTTGTGGAGATTACGTGGCGTGAATTTGGAGGTGTTTGGAGGTGGTCCGCCGGCGGCGGCGATTTCCGGCAAGCGGCAATGGACGGAGCTGGGGCGGCGTAGAGAGAGTGAAGAGAGAGAGAAGAGAGAAGAAGAAGAAGAGGGAAAGAAGAGAGAGGAAATAAAGGGGAAATGAGGCAAATTTTTGGGGATTTTAGGCTTTAAATACCTAGGATGAAGAACAAACTAGGACCGTTGGATTAAATAAAGATGGGTGGATGAGATTGAATCTTGTCACTTAACCAAAACGACGTAGTTTCAAGAAAAAACTATGTCGTTTTAAGCTCTTCTTGGCAGCCCCCTTTTGGACCGGATTTGGGCTCTTTGGGCTCAAATTTTGGGCCAATTTTGGCACAATTTTAATTAAATTATACTAGCCCAATCCGTACCTCGTTTATCAAACCATTACTCAATTTGTATAACCTATACATACACAAATAAGAACAAACACATACAAACACATACATATATATATATATATATATATATATATATATATACACACACACACAAGGCAAAAATTAGGCATTTACAGGCATCTCTCTCCTCTATATGCATTTTGAGATCGGCCTCACACAGATCCAGCTCTACCTCACACCGATCCAGCTCTGCCCGAAATTTAGAAAATGCTTCCCGATGAAGCGTCAAAGCCTATGAAGAAAGAAAGGAAATCAGACAAGAAGAAATAAAGACTAAGATAATATTAAAAAAGGGAGATAAGGCTTACCTGACACAGAAGTCGATGGTCTTCATCGATGATACTCGACGCATCACCCAGATCAGAAGTCTCTTCGACCCCCGTGAGGAAGCCACGGAAAAAATCTTCCCCTTCGTGGTTCGTTCCCGCATCGGGGCTCCCCATGGCCTAGGCTTCTTGAATTTGCCCCTCGAAAAATGAAAGGAGGGATGGTGAATCCTCAACATTTATTACCCCAAGAGGGTTGCTTGGGCATTCTCTTCGTTTTGAGTGGCCTCAGAATTGGCCCCCTCAGGTACATCCACCGGTTTCCCATCACAGTGGGAGGCATCCTCAGTCTCCGATGACTCGGGGACTTTGCTCGGGCCATCTTTCGAGATCCTGTCGGTTTGAGGTTAAACCCCTTCGGTCATCACCAGCTCGGTGACCTTTGGGACTTTGGCACTCCTCTTTCGAGCCACCAGCTCGTAGCCAGCATCTTCATTCTCCTCTTCTTCATGTCGTAGCTGCTTAACAACGTTTTTAGGAAGAGCTGCGATATCTTTCTTCGACTTGCGAGCCTTGCTCTTCTTGGGCTTTGGAGTATCGGAAGGCGGGACCCTTTTCCTCTTCTTATCCTTAGCCGGCTTCGGGTCCTCCTCTTCTTCAGGTGGCGGCGGCCTCATGAAAGCAATATCTTCGAGACATGCATGAAAGGAAACCAGGTAGAAATAAAAAGGAGACATTTCAGAGAAGAACGTCAAACACATAAAAAGAGACTTACCATGATTTTTGGCCTCTCATCGTCCCTTTGCCAAACCCAGTCCTCAAGGTTCGAAATTGCACCAGGCACCTAAGAGATCGTTGCATCAGAAGAAAGAATGTTGATGAGAAAAGGTAAAGGAAGCAAAATAATCAACAAAAGCTATTGGTGGGTTAGTACTTACGCTTCATGTTCTATTCTTTGGGGAGTGGAACCTTCTCGGTCGGGATTATGTTAGAAGTCCTCTCTCGAACAAACCGTCTCATGCATCCTTGATATTTGTCCTCGTTTATGCTCTAGAACAACACCTTTGTGGCCCAGCGCTGAAGCCTTATTAATCCACCTCGATAGAGATGGGGGCTGTACATTCTAATAAGATGATCGAGGGTGAAAGGCATCCCTTCGACCTTGCTCACGAAGAATCAGAGCAAATTAATGATATGCCAAAAAGAGGGATGGATTTGGCCTAGGTTTATGTGGTATTGGTGGCAGAAGTCGATAATAACGGGGTTGACGGGACCCAGCGTGAAAGGGTAAGTGTAAACACTTAAAAACCCTTTCACATAAGTGGTAATATCCTCATCGGGGGTAGGAATCACTACCTCTTTGTTTTCCCAGTGATAATCTTTTTTCACCTGCTCAAGATAGCCTTCAGTTATCGAGCATATGTATCTAGACAGTGGCTCACATCGGCCAGGTACCGACGAGGGTTTCTCAACTTTAAAGTCGGAAGTAAGATCGCATGACCAAGGAATACATTCTTCGATGCGTGGCTCTACCGGCATTTTATCACCGACCAGCCGCGATGAAGAGGCTTTTTCTTTTTGAGGAACGGTTTTAAATGTTTTCGTCATTTTTATATGAGTTTAGAGAAAGAAGGAGATAAAACTTGTTGTTTGATGAGAAGGTTGGTAAACGGGATTTGAAGAATTGAAAAACTTGAAGGAAGAAGAAGTGCTTTGAAGATTAGAAGAGATTTTGGAAATAAAGTTTGGGAAAATTATGAATTATAATATTTGCTATGACGGTTCAAAGGCACCAGTGGCCGACCATTAACTGGCTCTAATTAATGATCTTGGGAACCGTACCGACACGATGCTTCGGTCATTTCTGTTGCTTACGTCACAAGAGTGATATCATAACTGGTTGAGATATAAAATCGAAGGATCAATTCGTTTCTTCTCATTACACTCCAAGAAACAAGGGGACTATCTGTATACAGTTAAAATCAGGCTTGTCTAATTTTACTATTTAATCGAGACCAAGGGATCACATCGGGGGTTGACCTCGTAATGGATTAGGCTAGAGTACGAAGATGAGGTGACAAGTTCAAAAATCGAGGTGCCAGTCGAGATCGAGGCCAGAAGCGATCGAGACTAAGTATGACTGACTTCAAGTGAGGTGCAATAACGGAAAGACGAGATATCTGTAATCGGTCAGAGATCACGACGAAAATTCCGGAACAGATCAAATCAAGGGCGGTTATTCATATCAATAATGGGATTTACTTGCATAATAGAATTTTACCATAATTAGGATTCCTCTAGTATATAAAGGGGAGTCCTCATCACTTGTAAGCACTTTACATTCACACAGATCAAAGCAATAAAATATTCTCTCTTTAACTCACATTCTCTTTTTCATCAGTTTGCTGCTTTTTAACTATTCTTGCTCTACTAGATCGAGGGTATTCCAACTCGAGGGCTTTGTTTAAACATTGGTTCGCTTTATATTATTGTCAATTCTATTGCTTATCTTCATGTTTCTCAATTGATATTAAGTGAAATCATGTATCCTTAAAACCACATTATATTTGAGTCAAAGTTTGACCATGTGTAGATTGCTGCTAAAAGGAATGGTAAGGGGCCGACTAAGCCGTGGTCGTATCTACAAGGCGTAGTAGCGGCGAGTATCTTGGACACTGCCGAGATTGAGCTATAAGGAAGCTTGTACGGTAAAATGTATGCTGTAATACTTAAGGAGAGCGATGTAAAGTATAATCAAGAGATAGGGTATTCTAGCTCATGACCATTGGACAAAGGGGAATATTTAAAATATATATAGGAGGTAAGAAGACAATAAAAAAAGGCTCCTCTCCCTCAAGAAGGAAAGACAGAAGAACATGACAAGATCTCTAACAACAATAAAGCTAAAATCTAGATCTTGATTGCAAATCTTTGTAATCGTCATTGTTGAATCAATAAAGATTGATCTCATAGCTATCACTGGCATTCCTTCTTTTCCTTTTTTGCTCTTACATTACAGAACAATACATCAAAGATGTAAGCTTATCGTTTATGTTTGATATCTTTTATTAATCTTAAAAAGAGTTATAAGCTCGATTATATTCGATTCTCGTGTTTAATGTGATTTGATCTTGAGTTAATTACCTTGGTTAAGATTTACCCTCGATCTCATCATTAATTAGTTTACCAAAAAGCTTAGACACTTTTTGGTCAAATAATTTGGCGCCGTCTGTGGGGATTTCTTAGCCAAAATTTTAGTTTCCTATAGATCTAAAACTAGCTAAAGTATCATTTCCCGGCTGTCATAGCTTCACCATCCCAGTATAAACACCAACCCGAAAAAGTGATAGATAAGCTTTTGAGATAACCAAACCAATTTGGACCTGTAGCGACGGGTTCGGATCGTTGTGTAAGCACTCATAGTGGGATCACGACCATTACGCACTTAGCATGCCCGCAATCCTACTTGTCGTATTGATGTTATATGCCGATCTATACTTCCACCTCTTAGGAAGGGGCGATAGCCTACTGCATGATTCTTTGAAATAACCGACTTATCCTCCTTTATTTTCGTACCTGTGCATAATTGCAATTTATGTACAGGGTATATCACGTTTCCCTTATTATCTACGCACATTGGATAAGGTCGAATGACTCGGGCAGGGTATGTTCAGCCCATGAGAAGCCTAGACGCGATTAACGACGAAGTCAAACATGGGGCTGCCAAATCTGAGATCATCATTCAAGTACGGGATGGAACGGGTCACCTTACAGCGCCCCTCCCCCCTCGCCGACTTACTAGGTCAAGGTAACAAGTAATTTTGTTTGGATCTAACATTTCTCGTTTTTCTCTTTTAGGTCAAACACAAGGAATACGAGCATTCTCACATGTACATGAACAAGTAACAAACGCCACTAAACGTACCAAGCAAAATCCTCCACTCCATACCGTACTGCAAATAACATGCAAACGACTCAAGACAAGCTGGTATTACTAAGAAAATCTCCATGAGCTTGCATGTGTATTCTCCATGATAATCTTACGCCAATTCAGCTGACTAAATATTGTGAATCACGTCTGAACTTCGTCTAGTCCCAGGACACCCAGAAGCCCAAGCAATAAGTTCGTCGCTTGTCCCGATCACGACCTCTCCGGGTCGAGTAAAGAAAAGACTAGGTAAACTGGGACTCCATTGACACATACTCACTGCAACAACGCATAGCGTTCTCCAATGAAAACAAAATAAAACAAATCGGGACTCATCCCAATGCACAGTACTCTCCAATGAAAACAAAAATTAAACAAACCGGGAATCACCCCAATGCACACATAAACAATGCAGCAATAAATGATGTTCGAATGTACAAATCAAAACTGACTTCGCCCAAGTTGGAAAATCTAAATTCGACCTCGTTCGAATGTACAAATCAAGGATAATTCTGCCCAAGTTGGCAAATCAGAAGTCAACCTCGCCCGAACATAGAGATCCAAAGTGACTTCATTCGAACTCACAACGAGATCCGATCTCGTTCAGATCAAGAAAACTAGATCCGCCCTCATTCGAATTCCCAATTAAAAGATCAGGAGCTCATCACAGAGAAATCTGAAGATCTTCTCCCCAAAAAAAAGGAGAGAATGAGAAAGAAAGTAAAAAGATACATAAACAAAGGCAAAACAACTATTTTATTCAAATGTACGTGCGCAACAACTGCGCATTACAAAAGGCCAAAAACGGGCCCTCCAGAAAAAGATGAAAATAAACAATAAAAGAACAAAAGAACTAAGCACAAAATCTGCAACAAAGTTTCACTCGGCGTCATTTCCACCGTTGTTCTCCCCAGCATCATCATCATCAGAAGAAAGTCCACCCTCAATCTCAATGCCCTCACCGGCCTCCCGTGTTACAGGGTCATAACCGCAAGTAATACGAGCCTCACGTGCCTACGCCTGAGCATCCTCAAAGGCGGCCTCAGGAATACTCCCCGCCTCCCACAAACCCTTGTATATATCTACTTGGGCCTCGGTGTGGACCCATATCTCATACAAGCGGAAGAGGATAATGGCTGAGGCAGATTCAGCCTGAGCCAACAGTTGTGCCTTCTCGGCCTCAAGTGTCGCAACCCGGTCTCCCAGGCTCGAAGCTTCCCGGTCAATTTCACCAATACGCTCCTCGAGTCGCGCCTCTCTCAGCGTGGCCGTCTCTCTCTTAGATTCCTGCTCAAACTTGAGGATGCGAATAGTGTCTTCTAGCACCGCTGGCCTCACCAAAACCGATACTCGAGCACCCTCGGCTCTCTCCAACTCGGCCACTTTCTTTTCTAGATCGGCCACTTTCTCCGTCCATTCTGCACTTAAAGCGTCGACTCTGGTAGCATTTTGCTCAAGCTCAGCTCGTAAAAACAGCACCTTCACCTGAAGGTCTTCACACTCCACGGCAACCCCTTTGTCCACTTCGAGCTCCTCGTCTTTGGCGTGAAGTAGCTCCTCAAGCTCACTGCATCTCCGGATAGACCGCATCAGTTCCTCATCTCTTTTCTCTAACTCCTCCCTATGACTGGGTACTAGCACCCGCTCTAAGCTGCTCGTGTATCTCACGGCACCAGTCGCGATACCGCTGATACTTCTCGGCCATTTTTAGAAAAATCTTGGCCCGCATCTCAACCCTACGAGCGCTCTCGATCTCTAGCATGTAAGTCTAAAAAAGAGAGAAGAGAGAAAGGGTCAGTAAAGATAAAGGTCACAAAACAAAGAAAACAAAAGGGAACTCAACCTTAGGGCCATCGCAGCCATACCGCGTGACAAACCAAAATCGCTAACCTCCTATAGAGATCCACTTTAAACGGTGGAGCATAGAAGATCAAACTGTGGCACCAAATCCACCGTGTCCTTAAATAGGTTGAAATTTGACGGAATTTCGAGTATGCGGGAAGGGCCTTCCGCTCTTACCTTAGTTCTGGTAAATCCATCCTCGAAAACCTTATGTCCTCAGGGTCAATGTCTAAGTCGGATTCATAATCATCAACCGCAATTCCCTTCCCCCTCTCATCTGCCAAAGAAGGGGCGTGATTCTGCCGAGATGATGATGGTCTACT
Organism: Nicotiana sylvestris; assembly: GCF_000393655.2. Classification (NCBI taxonomy): domain Eukaryota; kingdom Viridiplantae; phylum Streptophyta; class Magnoliopsida; order Solanales; family Solanaceae; genus Nicotiana; species Nicotiana sylvestris. The sequence continues at coordinate 127,001,781 of NC_091063.1, forward strand.
CGGAACAACCACGGCAGCCTCCGAACTCCATCCCTCTGCCACAATAGTCTCCTGAACGCTCGCAACAAGTGTCGCCTCCGCATCCACACTGGCACCACCGCCGGTTTTGGGTACCGCTGAAACAAGGTCGACCCGCAAGGGCATTTCAGCTAAAAAAGCCCCTTCCAACACTACCCTTCGCCTCTCCGACGGGGCCTCTCCACTATCGACGTGAGAAGATTCGCTCGTTGAATGGACTACGGGGACCGGAGTCTCCGATTTAGGAGTAACTTCCAAGCGTACGACTTCGGCCGTAGGTGCGGTCTGATGAGTGGCCTGACTCTCTACGCCCTCGCCTGAAGTAACTCTTGGTGCGGGCCGCCGGAGGGATCCGGTTGATAGAATGCGAGAGCATGATCCCTCATCCTTCTCACTCCTCTCCGACCTGTCAATAAGAAGGGATTTGATCATATAACGGCAAGGTCAAAGAAACTACAAAGCTGAGAAGAAAGCAAGACCAACAAGCCAACTCACCGGTAAGAGGCTTGCGCCCAAACTTCTCATAGAAAGGCACCCATTCACGAATCCCCATCGTGTGGGGGAGAATTGTGCTCACCCACTCGCGGATATCGGCAACTAGAGGGGGAGGTAGTCTCTCGGCTACAAAAACAAAAGCAAATCCTCAGTGAAGTCTTTAAAGAGAGATGACCGACAACCATCTTAAGAAAAAATTACATAAAGTAAATAGGAAGGAAAATACATGAGCGAAATTCCACGTCTCAGGAAACCCTGCTGGGTTCGACACGATGTGCTCTATTCGAACATAGAAGAAGCTCTCCCAAAAATGGCGATTGGCCTTGTCGTCCATCTTCACCACCAAACTCTTGGTTCCTCGATAAAGCATATGAATCATCGTACCCCAAACAAATTGGGGGCGAAGAGGTGAAACATGTGCCCTAGAGAAATACCTCGGCCGGCCAGCTCCGCATACTTGATGAGCATGAGGAAAAGCTTGTACGCATACGGGGAGAGTTGAGCCGGGAAAGCCTCATAGAAGCGATAGAAATCCACTACCAAGGAAGGAAGGGGAAGCATGTACCCAATGACAAAGGGATACATGTAAAACGCACATTAGCTCGGGTGGTGTAAATGCACTATATCCTGATTTACAGGCACCACTTCAATACGATTAGGGATCTTCCATTTGGCTTTGAATGTCATGAGTGCCTCAGCATCCATCGTGGAAGGAACGAGCTCCTGCTCATCTCCGGCAGGGCTGTTAAAATCAGTCCTCGCTTTCCCTGGGTGGGGAACCACATCATCTACCATCAGAAAACCTTCATCCTCCACCACTTCCATTCCCTCTTCGACTAGGAATGCATCATTTTCAAACACCGGAGCACCAATAGCTTTATCAGAGTTGGAAGAAGCACTAGCCATTTTTTCGTTGATCAAAAGAAACGAGAGTGAAGGAAAAAAGGCAGCAGTTACATCAAATCCTCACAGAGGCAGAGATATGAGAAACTAAAGAAGAAGAAGAGTTGTAAAAGTCTCTTGAGCGATTGAGAAGCGTAACATTCAAATGGAAGATACTCCCCTATTTATAGGGATATGAATGCCCTAAGCGGAAAACCCAAACACCGCCATTTAGAAAACAAAAAGGGCATGGGAAACGACGCAATGCATAGAAAATGTGCTCCATAATGACGCATGAGAAGTATTTATGACATGCTGAACTGACGTGACGTTCCAGTCCTGAACTGACGTAACGGTCCGACGCAATTCTCGAAACGTCACACTGCTACCTCTCCATGAGGTGCTCGCCCCTCGGATAAATCATTCAGTTTCCTCCCAATTTTTGAATCAATAGAGTCCGTCCATCGAGCTCGCCAAGAGGCGACCCCAACGGCCGGAGAGACTAACTATATGGGTCAAAATCTGACCATGCGTAGATTGGTGCTAAAAGGAATGATAAGGGGCTGACTAAGCCGTGGTCGTATCTACAAGGCATAGTAACGGCGAGTATCTCGGCCACTGCCGAGATCGAGCTATCAGGAAGCTTGTATGACAAAATGTATGTCGTAATACTTAAGGGGAGCGATGTAAAGTATAATCAAGAGATAAAGTATTCTGGCTAAAGACCGTTGGACAAAGGGGAATATTTATAATATATATAGGAGGTAAGAAGACAATAAAAAGGGCTCCTCTCCCTCTAGAAGGAAAGACAGAAGAACAGGAGAAGATCTCTAATAACAATAAAGCGAAAGTCTAGATCTTGATTGCAAATCTTTGTAATTGTCATTGCTGAATCAATAAAGATTGATCTCATAACTATCAATGACGTTCTTTCTTTCCCTTCTTTGCTCTTACATTACGGAACAATAAGTCAAAGATGTAAGCTTATCGTTTATGTTTGATATCTTTTATTAATCTTAAAAAGAGTTATAAGCTCGATTATATTCGATTCTCGTGTTTAATGTGCTTTGATCTTGAGTTAATTATCTTTGGTTAAGATTTACCCTATATCTCATCATTAATTAGTTTAGCAAAAAGCTTGACACTTTTTGGTCGAACACATTACAAATTTAATTGTTACTCATTTTTTAGGGTAAACATTGTGTTACATAAATTATAAATTGTTTTCGTATTGAGGAAATTAAATTTACTTACTTAAAAATTTAAGTCGTTTGATTGAGAATCTAGAAAACCTTCACGAACTTTTGTACATTTGAAAACATTACAAGTTTGTACATGATATAGATTAGTGGTGGTCCTCATGATTTATGTGATCACTGATCAGCAATTATAATTGATTTGTTTGGCCGTTATCTTTTCATATTATGTTTAATTAATTTGAGTAAACTCTGGTCTAGTCTCACAAAGAAAAAAGAAAAAGAAGAAGAAAAAGAAAGAAAAGAAACTTATGTACGTCGTCGTATGGATCATCTTTCTCTTCCAAGGAGAGACCGTCACTTTTTCCTTCAACAATAAATACCTGTCCGAAGTGCAGCAGCAGTTCTTCATTAGAATCTTCACTCTCTCTCCCCCCTGCCCCCCCCCCCCCCTCCCTCCAAAATTTTGCTTCAACAAAAATCAAATTTATCTTCTTTGCTTTGCCCATTTGCTATAACTCCATAAATAGCATAGCCATTCGGTATATTTTTAGCAATTTCCCCATTTCTCATTCTTCAAAGATTACATTTTTCTGTCAATTCCTCAATGATTTTTTATTTCTGGGGTTAATTGACCAAAAAGGGGTACCATTTTTTTAAATTTCCCCTTGGATTCTTGATTTTCCGATCATCGAGCAAATTTAATTTGCTCGGTGTTTTAATGCAAAGGGTAGAGAAAATTCAAAAAAAGGTTACTATTTTTCTGATCTTTGGTTATAGTTATGCCAGATATCTTAGATAACAGTTCATATCCGTCACTCTCCGACGTGGCCGCCGCCGGCGGTGAAATAACTCCGGCGGAGTTGGTGAATTCAAACCTTTTCGGCAAATATGAGCTGGGAAAACTCCTGGGTTGTGGCGCGTTTGGCAAAGTGTATCATGCCAGAGACATTAATACAGGACAAAACGTCGCGATAAAGGTTGTCAGCAAACAGAGGATCCTCAAAGGTGGTCTGACGGCTCACGTTAAGCGAGAAATCTCTATCATGCGCCGGCTGCATCACCCGCATATCGTGCGCCTGTACGAAATTCTCGCCACCAAGACAAAAATATATTTCGTCCTGGAATTCGCTAAAGGCGGTGAACTTTTCGCGAAATTGTCTAAAGGCCGGTTTAGCGAAGATCTAAGCCGTCGATATTTTCAGCAGTTAATCTCCGCCGTTGGATACTGCCACTCACGTGGGGTTTACCACCGTGATTTGAAACCTGAAAATTTATTACTGGACGAAAATTGGGACCTAAAAGTTACTGATTTCGGGTTAAGTGCTGTTACGGATCAGATCCGACCCGATGGGTTGCTCCATACACTTTGTGGGACCCCTGCTTACGTGGCCCCGGAGATTTTGGCGAAGAAAGGTTACGATGGTGCTAAGGTGGATGTATGGTCCTGTGGTATTATACTTTTTGTGTTTAATGCTGGGTATCTACCTTTCAACGATACAAATTTAATGACCATGTACCGAAAAATTTACAAAGGTGAATTTCGGTGCCCGAAATGGACCTCGCCCCAGTTGAAACGGTTGTTGACCCGGTTACTTGATACCAACCCGGTTACTCGGATCACTATTGAGGAGATCAAGGATGACCCGTGGTTTCAAAAAGGGTACCAAGAGGTGAAACCGGATCACGAATTCGAATTCAAGTCTTGGTCGGGTTCGGATTTTGACCCGGATTCATTTCCGGGTTCGAATTCTGACAGAAATTTCCTGAATGCATTTGATATTATTTCATTTTCTACCGGATTTAATTTTACCGATTTGCTTAAGGGCAATGGTGGATTTGTCGATAAGGAACAGTTTCTATCGGCAGGCTCCCCTGAGAAGATCATCGGAAAAATCGAGGCCGTGGCGAAGATAGAGGGAATGGATGCAGAGAGGAGTGGCGCGACCGTGACGGTGGAGGGGCAGAATGGTAATTTTAGGCTTCTAGCGGAGGTTAACCGGTTAACGGAGAAACTGGTAATAGTGGAAATTCAAAAAAAGGAGATTGAAGGGGAAATATGGAAGAAGAAATTTAAACCACAGATAAGTGAATTTGTTTATCAAGGTGAAGAACCCGTTTCTGGTAGCTGAAAAGGACGTTGGCCTAATAAGGACATTTGCCTAATAGTTATGAATTAATCTAATGATTTTAGGGAATATTTTGGAAGGAAGCAAATTTGAAAAAGTAAATTAATATGTTGTACTCTTATTATTATGTTAGTACTTAGCGCATATCATAATGTTATATTTTTTTTAAAAGTTATAACAAGCGTATTTATAAAGTAGAAAAAGAAATACCGGGCAATGTATTTTGTTTTTGCCGGTAATTTTGTTTCAAATATTTGTTCGAATCATCAGAAAATTTACTCTAGAGGATTAATGGAATTGAGATAGAAAATTACATTTTTTTAGCACTTCAGTCATTTTTTCTTTAGTTACAGCTTACAAGTACGGCTGAGTAATTTTAATGAGATTATAGAAGTAATCTAGTTATGTGCTTTCTGTGTTATTGAATTCAGGGATGATTTTAAAAATCAAATCATGTGAATTTTTATAATCGGCATATTGGAGACATTTCTGCAAAAGATTTTCATTTATTGCAGAAGTCAAATCATCCTTTCTTATCTGGTATAGTTCAACAACCATCTTGATTTAACTGAAATTTCAAAAGTGTAATTAATTTATTTAGTTAGCAGAATGATGAGTGAAAACACAATGACTATTTACAGAAAAAAAAACATCATAGCCATTTGACGCCGCAACTTTTTCTTCAATACAGTAACATTTTTCCACTTGCCTAATGCAGTAGTAAAATTGAACTCGTCCACCTTCATATTGGACGTAAAGTCATCATTATTAGTTCATTAAGTTATGCGGCACCTATTATTTTCTACGAAATAAAATATGTAATAAAAATACATCAACAATATAATTATTAAAAAATTAAATTAAATACTTTTTAAAAATAGGTAATTAACATATTACAATATCTTAATTTTTAATCATCGAATAAGAATAATGTAATTATTAATCACCACATAAATAATTCTAGCAACGTAAGCAGTATTTGAATTAAAGAATCCCTTATTAATTAAAATGACAGAACATGTATTTACACTGTACAGTCAAAATTTGTACATGGAGAAAGGGAAATAGATGTAGAAGCAAAAAAGAAGATGGGCTGACGTGGGTTTTTAAATTTTTGATCCATTTCAGTTTGTCATTATTAGATATCAATAATAGTGCTTGATTAAATAAATGGTTTATAATTGAGATCATGGACTAAATGTGTCCATTACTAGCATAGTTCCATAGAAAAAGGGAATATTCTTTTCAGGATAATGGCCAACCACTGATAAATGCATCTGTCCTAGTCTTATTCTGCAGTAGATTTTCTAAAACTGGGAAAAAAGATAATCAAACAAGTTGGTAAGTGAAGGTCATTATCAAATTGCGCAATGCCACTTATATAAGTGAAATTAAATAAGAAATAATAGTACGTATCAAGTTGGGACAAAACACATAGGAGTAAAATGTTTTCTTGTGTATAAGAAATTTATTTAATAATATGAAAATTCCAAAGTTTGCAGACCAATAATGCAGAGCAATGAGCTGTACATTTAATGTTTTCTGTGGGCAGTAACTGGTCTAGATGTTCTCACTTTTCTAAAATCTTATTTTTCAGGATTTTTACGACGGTGCAATTGCACGATCCGATTATGTAAGAGATATTTTAATTAGACATAGTATATCAATTGATTTTATCTTTAGTTGATGATATATAAAGACAATTAACAACTAATCATGTTTGGCGCATGAAATTGTCATGAAAGATCATCAAAATTGTAATTAGAATTTCATAGTAGAAAATTTTAACAACTCGCACGGATATTACTTCGAGATATCTTCAATAAACTAATAGGAATCCTTTTAAACCACCGCCATTGTATGGATATTGTTTGTTAAAAAAATTGTACAAGTATGCTTACACATCGTTGTACTTACTGAACTGCTAATATGTTGAATAATATGTTGCCAGATTAAAATAAGTAAGTGTCAGTTTGGAAAGCCACGAGGTAATTGAAATTGGTGTAATTACTAAAGTAGTAATTACACAGCCTAGTAATTACACAGTTGTATAATTACGACGACCGGTTTGTTTGTCATAGTGTAATTATAGTATAATTACAAATTTACTCTTTGGTTGCACAAGTGTAATTACACAATTAAATTAAATTTTAAATGAAATAATTATCAATAATTAAAAGTTAATATAATAAATATGCCTATAAATTTTAATAAGTATAAATAATATTATATTTGGTATTTAAAATGTATATTTTTTTATGAATATACATTAATTAGTAATCATATATTTATAACTAAAATTGTAAAAATAATTTTATATATATATATATATATATATATATATAGTAACTAAAAACATACGTTTCGTAAGAACATCATAGAATTCATATTTGATCAAATAAATTAATATTTATAAATATAATGTCATAACATTATTCAAATGTTTGACAACACTAATATATCAGTTCTAACTAAAAAATAAACAACATGTAATGTAAGTCAATACTGCTAAACAAGTAAATTGGAACCATGAATATAACACAATTTTAAGATCCAAAAAAATATATTTTAACATATGTCAAATTCCAACATAATAATAGTGAGTTCCACTACAACTTAAGATTAGAAAACATAATAAGATTATAATTGCATTCAACAACGAAATTCCACTTTAATTGCATCACATAACTCATTATTTTTAATATTAGGAGGTGTAGTTTCAAAAAATAGAATAATAAAATAAATAAAAAATAAAATATAAGCAATTACATGGAATCACAAGAAATAAAGGTAGAGAAATAAAAGATAAATAATGTACAAATATATATATATATATAAAATTTAAAAAATAGAAATAAAAGTTATAAAGAAAATAAATTAAAATAAAAATAAAAAGGAAAGAAACTAAAAGGCAACCTGGTAATTACACAGTGTAATTACCACTAATTCTCACCTCCTCCTTGAGAATTGGAGAGTGTAATTACACCCCTCCAATTACACCCAATTCCATGCTGAGCAAGTAATTACTTACCCAAACAAACATGCCAAACAGTGTAATTACACCCAATTACACCTAAATCCAATTCCTAGGTGGCTTTCCAAACCGGCTCTAAGTGTTAGAGTTTTCGGTGGATTTGATCAAAGGGAGTTCAAAAAAATGTTATAATGAAAATTTGTAATGGTGGAGTATTCTAATTTCTGTTGGTTAATGTTTATCCCTTATTTTTGTCTCATTATTTTTGAAATAACCTTTATGTTCATTCCAACTTGCGCGCACCTTAATTAATTCTATAAAATATTTGCAATCTCCCACCAACATGTTGTAGGCATCTAAATTTTATCGGATTTAAATCCATAAAATCATTTGGATCATACTTTAAATTCAAAATATATTACTCCAAATAAATATTAAGGGTCAATATAATTAGATTAATTACATTAGTCCAATATGTATGGATTAAATAATTAAGTCCGGATCCGTTGGGCTAGCCCACTTATTTGGGCTACAAAAATAATGAGCCAATTTCATTAGGCCCAAGATATTATCTTCCTAGAGACTCAGTTTGGTGCCACGTGTCAAATGACGTGGCACGCCAAGTCAAACTGAAGAGCCAATAGGATCATGCCACGTGTCAAAATGACAAGGCATGCAAAGTCAAATTCAAAGGCCAGCGAAATCGCGCCACATATGCAAGTGACATGTTCTGGCCAATCAAATGCTGTATTGTTATGCTTCAATCTGATTGGTCGGAAAGAGTTTGTTCTTATCATAACTCTTCTCCTCTCCCCCCCCCCACGCACAACCATAAATAAGGATCTTCATAATCTAAAAAAGGGACCAGACGTTATAACAAGAAGCAAGAGAGAGCTCGTGGATCAAACAATCGAGTTCAAGTTCATGAAATCAAGTTCAAGCTCAAGAACGAAGAACAAATCAAGATTCAAGGAGTACGAGTTCAAATCAAAGTTCGTGCTAGTTGAATCCAAGATCATCATTCGTGGCAATAAATATAGATTCAAGATCAAGCTCAAGGGCCGTTGAATTTACTTACTATTGAAAAAATAGAATGAGAGGATTCATAGAGATTGTACACTCATATTATTTGAAATCAAATACTACGAGTGTTGCCATATTTTTCGATCTCGATTATTTTCTGTTATCAATCTGTGTTCGAAACCAAAAAATATTATAAAGTAACAGAGAAACAGAAATGCATAGGAAGAACAATATTAAATCCGAACCCACTGAATTCACAGTGTGTCCTTAAGGAACTTAATCCCCTCCTAATACCCGAGGTTTAGGATTATTTCCTTCCAGGATAGAATAGATTATCCACACTAGTATAGCGGTACCTCAAACCCCAGTGTTTCAGCGAATGCAATAAGGCGGAGCAAATCACACATGACACTTGTATTTTGTTTTGGAAAAACAATGCAAAGAAAATGGGAGAATTTCAGATTTTTCTATGTATGAAAATAAGTCCAAGTCTCTAAAATTTATAGACAATGAAATGGTGAGATGAAGAGGTGCAATTCTAAAGGTACCTCTTCCATTTCCCATTCACGGAATCTAACAATCCCCCACATGAATAGAGAATGACAATATGTTTAAAAAAATATGCAAAAACTTGTGTGATTCGCAAGTAAGGATTAATCGCATCTGGATAAGTAGGTTTCCCTTTTGAACTTTCCGTAGTGAACATATGTCAGATATACTCGGTCAATCGGTAGATTCGATATCTTTGAACCATCGAGCTTTGGTGTACCTAGACAAATAAGTCATACAATCAACCCTTAACCGTCTTTAGTTCTTATTGTTGTGTTTGTTTCAGCCATGAACACCACCTGGTTCATAAGTGCATAGAGAACTGGCCTTACAAAATTCTTTTTGAAGCAGTTTACACTTCATACTTACATAGGTGATTCCTAAACGTGTTATCCCGTAGATACCCTATTTGATATATCCCGTATCAAACTTAGAAACCGTTAAAAAGCCTTACCGCTTTATCTTTTGTATTGAACATTGTCTCATCACGAGAATGGACCAAAAAGAAATTTTATTTGACAATGTTGAACCGTCATTAATGACTTTATTTGAGCTCCTTGAAATTAGATCTTGGGATCTCCAGTCTTCTAGGTAGAGTTACTGCCACAATGACTTGTCCTAGGCTATAGTCTCATTCCCTCCAATGATCTCTCAACTACCTCTCTAGTTATGCCTTTTGTAAGGGGATCCGACACATTATCGCTTGACTTCACGTAGTCAATTATGATAATTTCCCAAGAGAATAGTTGCCTAATGGTTTTATGTCTTCGTCGTATATGACAAGATTTTCTGTTATAATAATGCTCCCAGCCCTTCCTATTGCTGCTTGACCATTGCAATGTATGCATATATGTGCCAATATTTTGGGCTAAGATGGAATTTGTTCAAGAAATTCCGGAGGCATCCGGCTTCTTCACCGGCCTTTTCTAAGGTTATAAACTCAGCCTTCATTATAGAGCGGCAATGCACGTTTGTTTGGACAATTTCGAAGACACTGCTCCTCCACTGATTGTAAAAATATATTCACTTGTGGATTTAGTTTAGGTTTATCCGGTGATTCAATTTGCACCACTATACCTTTCAATACCCGTAGGATAGTTATTATAGTGTAATGCATCGTCATAGATATATCTTAAATATCTCAAAACTCATTTTATTATCCTGACAGTTCAATGCGAACTTCCTTATGTCGTAGACTAATACGTCTCGACATTCTATTGCATATCAGATTATTGATTACACATAATGTAGCAATAATATATTATAACAACAACAGGAATGATTGGCATCGGTTATGGCCACAACCTTTTAATATATAACACATTTCGCAATCACTCAGCCATTTTCAAGCAATTGTATGCTATTTATTCATATGTCTATATGATATGCAAATTATACTACCTTCATTCATGAAACAAATCCAACTTGCAATAGATTTTAATCATCTTCATTGGTTGGTTCGCCTTATTATAGACCAACGTATTAATGCATTCGTTCATGAACGGCCATGTTTATACAAACATCCAAACATACTTTTCATAAAAAGGCACAGCCTTTCAGGCACCCTTTCCTAAAAAGAGCTAACATTATAAATGTTCAAGAAAGAATAAATCATGTCTGGAAAGGCACGTAAACAACTTTCAAATTTGTAGTTTCATCACTAGTCATCACTAAGACTGGACAAGTAATGGATTCACTGATTATCATATCAATATCCACTAAGGATTGGTGAGGTTCAAAAATTATATCATTTTGACATTACGTCTAACATTGACTTTTGTCATGCATAAGCTAAAAGCCCCCACATTTTAAATATTTTATCAATATATCATCCACATATAATCAAATAATGACTATATGATTTGAAGTATTCTTAACGTAAACACATTTGTTTACTGTGATGACCCAAAAGGTCATCACTTGTGCTGCAATTAAATTCTGAGTTTACGAGGCCTTGAAAATCTCATTTAGAATCACCTCGATATGCGTACGCAGTCCGGACGCGTAGCCGGAAAGCTTAAATATGAAATTCTGTGAAAAATAATAAAATTTGGTTATAAAATGAGTTAATTTGACTTCGGTCAACGTTTTGGGTAAACGGACCCGTACTCGTGATTTGACGGTCCCGGAGGGTCCATAGGAAAATATGGGACTTGGGCGTATGCCCGAAATCAAATTCCGAGGTTCCAAGCACGAGAAATGAATTTTTAAAGGAAATTATTTTCTGAAATTGTTTAAGGAAAATTGAAATGAAATTTGCTTAGAACATGATGGTATCAGACTCATATTTTGGTTTCGGCACCCGACACAGGTCTTATATATGATTTAAGACGTTTCTTTGGAATTTGGTGAAAAACGGACGTCATATGACGTGATTCGGACTTAAATCGCGAAGTTGATGTTTAAAGAAGTTTTGAGAAAATTTCATTAATCTCAAGATTTAATTTGATGTTTATGATGTTATTTTGACGATTTGATTGCATGAATAAGTTCGTAGAATTTTTTTGAGAATTTTGTGTATATTTGGTTTGGAGCCCCGAGGGCTCGGGTGAGTTTTGGGTAGGTTCCGGGATGCCTTAGGCCTAAAAACACAGTTGTGGCAGGTTCAGAGAAGTTGCAGGTCTCTGAACCCGCTAATGCGGTTCGCACAAAAATGGGCGCGACCGCGGAAGGGGACCAGTGCGGTCTGCGTTCGGCTTTGTGCGGTGCGCGGTGGAGGCCTGTGCAGATGCGGTCCATTTCGTGCGGTCCGCATAGGGCACTGGACCGCAGTACCCCAGGAAGACTTGTGCGACCGCAGTCCATTTTGTACGGTCCGCACAGGGGGTCTAAGAGGGGTATAAATAGATGAGATTTTCAGCTATTTTTCATTTTTCAAAACTCCAAAAACATAAGAGGCGATTTTTCAAACAATCTTTCTTCTCCAAGTCAATTGTAAATCATTTTTAACTAGTTTTCTTCAATCATTAACATCTTTTAACATGATTTTAACTTCAAGTCATTGATTTTCATGGGGAAATTGGGTGTTTTAGGTAGAACCTAGGTTTTTCAAAAATTGGGGATTTGGACCTCGATTTGAGGTCCGATTTCAAAATAAATTATATATTTGAGTTCGTGGGGGAATGGATAATCGGGTTTTGGTTCGAACCTCGGGTTTTGACCACGTGGGTCCGGGGGACGATTTTGACTTTTTGGGTAAAACTTTGAAAAACTCATTTTCATGCATTCAAATTGATTTATTTAGCATTTATTGATGTAATTAAGTAACTTGTGGCTAGATACGAGCGAATTGGCGGAGGAATCAAGGGGTAAAGCTATAATTGAAACTTGAGTTGTGTTCGAGGCATCGAGGTAAGTGTTCTGTCTAACCTTAGCTTGAGGGATTAGGAGTTGAGTCTGATTTGTTAATTGCTTCTTGTTGAGTACGACGTATAGGAATGGTGATGGGTATCTATACGTTGGAGTCTAGCATGACTGTGAGTCTTAAATTGATAGTTGTTGTGTTCTTAAATGTTACTACGGATGCTTTAATTGATGATTCTCTATATTGAGCAAAGATTTAGTTTATTCTCGTGGATTTTATTTATGATTGAGTATTGGTATTAATTGAGCTGAGTGGAAGTTGAGTTAGGATTGGTTATAGCTGATTCTCCCTTGCCGGGATGATTGTTTCGATATTGTTGCTCCCTTGCCGGAAAGTTATTATATTGCTTTTGTTCCCTTGCCGGGATTCCTTGTGATTTTGTGTTAGCTTGTAAATGGGAGCGGGTGGTACGCCTACGATGAGATTTAATGAAATGGGAGCGGGTGGTACGCCTACCACAAGATATGATGAAATGGGAGCGGGTAGTATGCCTACCATAAGATAAGATGAAATGGGAGCGGGTGGTATGCCTACCACGAGGTTTGATGAAATGGGAGCGGGTGGTACGCCTACCACGAGACTTAATGAAATGGGAGAGGGTGGTACGCCTACCACAAGATATGAGAAATGGGATCGGGTTGCACGCCTGCAACGAGACGTAAACTGAAAATGAAATTTGCCTTTATTTTCTTTATCCTTGTTAGAAGTTAAATTTTGGTTTCCTTATAATTTTATTGAGATTCTGCCTTATCTGTTATTACCCGAAACATGTTTCCCCTCCCCAGTTTTAATTGTTTGTTTTCATCTATCTTTCCGATGTATATATATATATACACACACATAACTGTACAGGTTTATCTGGAGTCTGGTCCTAGCCTCGTCACTACCTCATCGGGGTTAGGCCAGGCACTTACCAGTACATGGGATCGGTTGTGCTGATGCTACACTCTACACTTATGTGCAGATACAGGAGCAGCGCTTGGTCAGCAACGATAGAGGATCCAGCCTTCGGTCCACCGTGACACCGAGATAGTCCTGCAGGCGTCCGTAGGCCCGACGTCTCTTCTATCCATTTAGATGTTCTATTTTCTTTTGTATCCGAGACAGACTATACTTCCTTATTCAGACACTTGTATGTAGCAATCCTAGACAGTCTGTGAATGTTATGGCACCAGTTTCTGTGTAGAGATATATATTGGATTTTTATTCGTATCGGTTTTGGTATAATATTTATCTAAGTCTTCTGCTTAAATTTCATCTGTCGTCATTATATAAATGCTGATTACCTACTACTTTAATTGGTTAAAAAGGCTAAAATGAAAGAGGTTGGATTTTCCGCATTTTGTGGCTTGCCTAGCTTCTATGAATAGGCGCCATCACGACTACCGAGGGTGGGAAATACGGGTCGTGACATTTACACTCCAACCATTTGATAATATTATTTGGTCAAATCTCATATGTCATTATTTGGGTGCTTGTTTTTGTTCGTAAAGTGAATTTATAAGTCGACACACCTTCTTTTGTTTTCCAGGAACTACGAACCCTTCAGGTTGTTCCATATAAATTTTTTTCTCCAAATCTCCATTTAAGAAGGTTGTCTTTACGTCCATTTGATGGATTTCAAGGCCATACACGGCGGCTGACGCTATTAACACCCGAGTAGATGTAATCCTCATTACTGGCGAGTATGTATCAAAATAATCAAGACCTTCTCGTTGTCTATATCATTTGACAACTAATCTTACCTTATATTTGTCAATAGTATCATCAGCTTTCATTTCTCTTTAGAAAATCCACTTAGAACACAAAGATTTATTTTCTGGAGAAAGATCAACCAATTCCCAAGTATGATTACTTAATATGGATTCTATCTCACTATTGACTGCTTCTTTTCGAGGAAGACATAATTTCTTTCAAAGTTTGAAGCTCATTTTCCGACAAGAATGTCAGAAATTTGATCCAATGGAAGTAGTTGTCCTTTGACGTTTACTACATCTTGGATTCACCTCTTTAGGTGTACTTTCCTTTGCTTTTTCCCGATGTCGCTTAGATATTTCACTAGACGACTCACATTCCTTTTTACTGCTTCTTTAGATCTTTCTGGAGAAAGATCAACCAATTCCCAAGTATGATTACTTAATATGGATTCTATCTCACTATTGACTGCTTCTTTTCTAGGAAGACATAATTTCTTTCAAAGTTTGAAGCTCATTTTCCGACAAGAATGTCAGAAATCTGATCCAATGGAAGTAGTTGTCCTTTGACATTTACTACATCTTGGATTCACCTCTTTAGGTGTACTTTCCTTTGCTTTTTCCCGATGTCGCTTAGATATTTCACTAGACGACTCACATTTCTTTTTATACGAATAAATATTCTCAAAGCATTCAGCATCATCTGAGTCGATTACCGTCTTAATATAAATGTCAGGATTTTCTGATTTATGAACCAAAAAATGATATGCCTTACTATTTCTTGCGTATCCTATGAAAACACAATCAACCATTTTCGGTCCAATCTCCACCATTTTAGGTTTAGAAATTTGTACTTTAGCCAAGTACCCCACACTTTAAACTATTTTAAGTTGGGTTTCCTTCCTTTTCATTTTTTCATATGGAATAGATTGTGTTTTGCTATGGGGAACTCGATTGAGTATTCGGTTAGCTGTAAGCATAGCTCCCCCCCCCCAAATTTTGGATAAACCAGAACTTATCAACTAGGAATTCATCATCACCTTTGACATTCTATTCTTTCTTTCCGCAATTCCATTAGATTGCGGTGACTAATGACCAGCCGTTTGGTGAATAATGTCATATTCCAAACATATTTCTTCAAAATGATATTCATATTCGACGCCCCTATTACGTTGTAGAGCCAACTACAACAACTGTTGTTTGTGTCACGATAGAGCCAGGATTAGTAAATGGTGAAGCTTTTAATCTTCAAACCAATCTGACACATTCAGAATTAATAAACTGTGAAGTTTTTAATCTTCAAATTGAGTAACATCTAATACAACTCGATCTAATAAACGGTGAAGTTTTTTTAATCTTCAAATCAAGTAATATGTGACACAATCAAATTTAATAAACGGTAAATTTTTTTAATCTTTAAACCAAATAATAAATTGGAGTAGAAAATCACTACAATTTTAATCTCCAAAACGATTATAAAGTCACTTAGGCTTTAATTTCCGACAAATGAGTAGAAAGTCACAAAGACTTTAATCTCAACGAACGAGTAGAAATCACGTAGATTTTAATCTCGAAGCAGGAGTAAAAAATTATGAAGATTTTAGTCTCCATAACGGGAGTAGAAAATCACGAGAATTTTAATTTTCTCCAAACCAGGGGTAGAAAATCACAAGTATTTTGATTTTCTTTTCAAATGGCTTTCCAACTAAACCATTATAACTCTTAAACACTTCTAACAGTTTGATATATTTTCTTATCAAACAAACATATGTAATATCTTTACATATATTATATTCATGATCTCAAAAATACTTTCAAGTATTAGTGTAAGCGTAGTTCACATCTTACAAATCTTGAAAATATTCTTTCACATAATTTTATGCATGTTGCCAAATTCTATATCAACGAATTGATTAAAATGGAATAACAAAATTAATCTTTAAATACATGTTATTCCCAATCATGCATATTACTCTAGAATTGTTATATGATATTATCACATTATAAACATCTATCTTTATATTTATAGAAACTAAATTCATAAATCACAAAGGATAGAAATCAATTAAAAATGATCAAGTGAAGAAATTATAACCTGGTTTGAATCGTCACCTCGTAGTTGACATCTCAAAGAGAATTGTTGTATTCTCTGTTTCCTTTGCCAACTGCATACCTTTCATATTCCAAGAAGAAAGCACCGATTTAGAAATATGGATTAAAGGAACTGCTCGTTCTCTTCTTGCTCTCACAGTTAGTAAGTTTGTTAATAAAATCCTTATCCTCTCGTTGATGTCAATATTGCACCATAGAATTTGGTGAAACACAACATGACCAAGCATGTGCATCTATTAATATAAATTCAATAGAAGATGTAACCTCGTCATAAAATTTCTTTTATCCGAATGCGCACCGTACTGTTAGATCATGTTTTAATGATGCAAATAATATACATGTGCAGGAAATCAAGTTCAAGAAGTAAAGAAGACTGCTGGAATGGTTCATGATGTACAAGGAAAGAAATCAATCAGCATATGATCAGCAAATCTAGATTGGTCTCGTAAATCGGGGCACAATCTAATCAACGAATCAATCAGCGATAACAATGATTAGCTGAACTGGAAAATATCAAATAAGCCTTGGACAAAGGCACGAATCATGGGCAGAATCACGGAAGATTAAAGGATACGAGGAGATTTGGGAAGCGACCACATTTGGAAGATCTAACAATCAAGGAGAAATCAAGTGAAGCAATCCTCTGCTGAAGGAAAGCAATCAAGAGAAGCAACGACTCATTCCTTATTCTTGGAAAGAATCAATTCTTTCCAAGGATCAAATCTCTTGGGTTGTCAAGCCTCTACCATCCATCAAAGTATTTATACACCCTTGTAAACCCTAGCTTAGTCATACTTTGATCAAACCAAATCACTCTCTTCATTCTACTGCAAACAAGCATTGTAGTTCACTAAGATCTGCTGTGTAACAAGTCAGGGATAGAAAGAGAGCACACAACTGGTGAGACATTGTATCAAAAACGAGTACTAGAGAAACTGAGCGATATACACCACATCTGTACTCAGAGGAAACTCATTTACTAAAGAGAACTCCCTTGCAACCCAAGGGGACTGGGTTAGGATTCACATTGAATCCGAACCAGTATAAAAATCCTGGTGTTTTTAATTCCTGCAATTATTTTTTGTATTTTACCTTCCGTACCATATCTGCTAAATTATCATATTCAGTCGACTACTCAAGTCATAAGTCAACTTATAAGCAATTAATTTTAAGTATTCACAATTCACCCCCCCTCTTGTACTTTCAACTGGTATCAGTGCAAGACTCACATTTTACCTTTTTCTTAACAGCTTGTGAGAAAAGATCATGGCAAATCAAATTATCATAGGAGCTCTCTTTTAGGAAGGAACTTCACAAGTTAGACCATCATACTTCAATGGACAACATTTCTCTCACTGGAAGGTACAAATGGAAATCTTTGCTAAAGCATACGATGTCAAAGTCTGGAGAGTTATTAAAAAGGGAAACTATCCCCTACCTACTATCACTCTACCACTTGCTGATCCTGCTGATATAGATTCATACTCAAAGGAGCAACTGGAAGCGGTACAAGTGAATAACAAGGCAAGAAATCTGCTTCACAATGCTATACGTGGTGAAGAATACGAGAAAATATCGAGTTGTGATACAACCAAAGAAATGTGGGATAAACTTGAAGTCACCTATGAGGGAACCAGCAAAGTAAAGGAAACTCACATCAACATGCTAGTTCATGACTACGAACTCTTCTCAATGAAGGAAGGAAAATCCATTTAAGAAATGTTTGCCAGATTTAGAAAAATAATTAGTGACTTAAAGGCATTTGGCAAGCCCTACACAGTGGTGATCAAGTCAGAAAAATTCTCAGAAGTCCGGCAACCACTTGGCAGACCAAAGTAGTCACACTGGAATCTCAAGACCTAAACAAATTGTCCTATGATGAACTGCGAGGAGAACTCATTGCTTTCGAAAGGACGCATTTGAAAAAGACAAATCAAGAGGAGAAAAAGAAAATAGTTGCATTCAAAACCTCTACTGAAATGACTGAAATGAAATTGATGATGTTGAAGCTCTACAAGAAGAGATTGCTATGATGTCTAGAAATATGGATGGGTTGATGAGAAGATACAGAAACACAAAGAAAGGAAGATTCCCACCAAGACGATCCAGGCAATGCAATGAACAGGATAAGAACTATGGAAAATGCTACGAATGTGGAAAATTTGGGCACATTCAAGCTGAATGCCAAGAACTGAAAAGGAAGATCTCTAGAGGCTTCAACAAGAACAAATCGTTCGAAAGATAGAGCGATGAGGACGACTCAGACCACGAAGAAATAACAAATCTTTGTTTCATGACAATTATGGAAAATGAAATAAACAAAACCTTAGGATGCTGGACAGATGAAGATGATTTAGATGATGAGAACTGCTTCATGGAACGGGGTGAAACTAGTGAGGTTAGATCTTATGACTGCGAAAGATGTAATGAATTGCAGGATATTCTTAATTCCACCTTAAAAGAGTCTCAAAGAATGATGAATGAACTTAAGAGACTCACTAAGGAGGTTAAAGACTGGAAACTCAAACATGAAGTATGTGAAATCGAAAAAGAAGTACTTCAAGAAGAGTTTGAGGAGTTGCAAATGCAGCTTAACAGCTTGCGCAAATCCACCAGCCATAGTTCTGTTAGGTCAAACCAGACGACTTACAAGTCAACTGGAAAAGAACCAATCAGAACCAAGTCGACCAGTCGGTCGGACTAGATGACTTACAAGTCAACTGGGAAAGAACCAGCTGAATCTAAGTCGGCTAGTTCTAACACTTATGAAAATAGGTCTGGAGCTAAATGTCATTACTGTAATAAAAGTGGGCATAAATATTCCGGTTGTTGCTTTCGTAAATCAAATGTGTCAGGATGGGTTTGGAAACCAAAAAATTCTGAACCGAGCAACACTAACTCACCAGGACCGAGGAAAGCTTGGGTACCAAAAAGAAAGTGATCATCTTGTCTTGCAGGAATACCACAGAGTAAGCCGCAAAGGAAAATGGTATCTAGATAGTGCGTGTTCCAGTCATATGACAGGTGACAAAAACCTGTTCAAGGAAGTTACAAAGATCGATGGAGGAAGTGTAAAATTCGGAGACGATTCAAGGGGCAAAATAGGTGGCACTGGAACAATTCCTTTCAATAACAATTGTGACATTACTGAAGTATATCTCGTTGATGGCCTAAACTATAATTTCTTGAGCATAAGTCAACTCTGCGACTCAGGATATAAGGTAAAGTTTAAGAGAACAGGGTGTGTTATTGAAGACGAATCATGTAAGATAATTCTTCCTGGAAAAAGGTATGGAAATGTTTATATACTTGATGATTTTGAAAAGATCGATGGCCACATTTGCTTATCCTCTATGTCTGATGATCCATGGTTATGGAATAGAAGACTTGGCCATGCTAGCATGCATTTGATTGAAAAACTGTCCAAACATGATTTAGTTATTGGTTTGCCTAAACTGAATTTCTCTAGAACTCATATTTGTGATGCATGTCAAATGGGTAAGCAAACCAGAAATTCTTTCAAAAGTAAAGATATAGTATCTACTTCAAAACCTTTGCAATTACTTCATATGGATTTATTTGGGCCTACTAGAACTGCTAGCATAGGAGGTAAGAGGTATGCTTTTGTTATTGTTGATGACTTTTCATGTTTCACATGGGTAATCTTCTTGTCTCATAAGGATGAAGCCTTAAGAAATTTTGAAGTTTTTTGCAAAAAGGTTGAAAGAGAAAAAGGATATCTGATCTCAAAAATTCAGAGTGACCATGGAGGAGAATTTGAAAGCAGAGCTTTTGAAGACTTCTGCAACGATCAAGGCTACACTCACAATTTCTCTGCACCACGCTCACCACAGCAAAATGGGATTGTGGAAAGGAAGAACAAAACTCTCCAAGACATGGCAAGAACCATGCTACTAGAACATTCATTGCCAAACCATTTCTAGGCAGAAGGCGTAAGTACTGCTTGTCACATCCTTAACCGTTGTCTCATAAGGCCAATTCTAAAGAAGTCCCCTTATGAACTCTGTGGAAAGGTAAACGTCCAAATATCAGTTACTTCCATCCCTTTGGAAGCAAATGTTTTATTCACAATAACGGTAAAGATAATCTTGAAAAGTTTGACCCAAGAAGTGACGAAGGTATTTTTCTTGGTTACTCGTTAAATAGCAGATCTTTTAGAGTCTATAATAAAAGTACTTTATGTGTAGAAGAATCTTTACATGTTATATTCGATGAAAATAATCCCTTAGTCGAGAAAGGAACTACTGCAGGTGACGAAGATCAAACTCAAGAAGCTCAGGACAAAAGAAAATCACAGGAGTCGACTAGCACATCTGGGGTGATCGAGTCAACTGGTGAAAATAGCAGCAATACTCCAGACCCACAAGTCGAGTCGACTACAAATATAATTCGACCAAATGAATGGAGAATTGAACCCGAATATCTTCAGAAATTTATTATAGGGGATCCAAACGAAGGAATGAAAACCAGGGCTGCCCTAAAAAAGAAAGCAAATATTGCATTGATTTCTCAAATTGAGCCAAAAAAGGTAGAGGAAGAACTGAAGTATTCAAGCTGGATGCAAGCCATGTAGGAGGAATTAGATCAGTTCAGCAAGAATCAAGTGTGGAAACTAATACCCAAACCTGATAATGTGTCTGTGATCGGAGCAAAATGGGTATTTAGAAACAAACTGAATGAGGATGGAAAGGTCATAAGAAATAAAGTGAGACTAGTTGCTCAGGGCTATTCACAGCAAGAAGGAGTCGACTATGATGAGACTTTCGCCCCAGTAGCTCGTTTGGAGTGTATACGAATTCTTCTGGCATACGCATCCTTTAAAGGATTCAGGCTGTTTCAAATGGATGTTAAAAACGCCTTTTTGAATGGATTTATCGAGGAAGAAGTTTTTGTAAAACAGCCTCCAGGTTTTGAGGATTCAAAATTTCCATACCATGTATACAAGCTTACCAAAACACTGTATGGGTAACAAGACACGTGCCTGGTATGATAGGCTGAGTACTTTTCTTATTGATCACGGCTTTACCAGAGGTAAAATAGACACTACTTTGTTTATTAAACGATCATCAGAAGGTAATCTCATTATTCAAAGTTATGTTGATGATATTAGATTTGGTAGTGCTAACCCTCTTATGTGCAAGGAATTTTCAAATCTTATGCAAAGCGAGTTTGAAATGAGTATGATGGGTGAACTCACATTCTTCCTTGGGCTACAAATCCAACAAACCGAAGAAGGAACTTTTATCTGTCAGACCAAATATGCAAAAGAGCTGATTCAAAAATTTGGTATGAACATTGCAAAATCAATTGGCACTCCTATGAGCCCCGCTAAAAATCTAGACAAAGATGAGCAGGTCACGCCAGTTAATGAAACCAAATATAGGGGAATGATTGGATTACTGCTACATTTGATAGCAAGTCAACCAAATATTATGTTCGGCGTATGTAAATGTGCCAGGTTTCAGTCAGCTCCCAAGGAGTCACATTTTACTGCTGTAAAGAGAATCATTCGATATCTCATTGGAAATGTATCTCATGGATTGTGGTATCCTCGCTCTAACTCTTTTAAATTAGAAGGTTTTTCAGATGCTGATCTTGCAGGTGATAAAGAAGATAGAAAGAGCACTAGCGGCACATGTCAATTACTAGGAAAGGCATTAATATCCTGGAACAGTAAAAAGCAAGCATCAGTCGCCTTGTCCACTATTGAAGTTGAATACATTGCTATTGGACAGTGTTGTGCACAATCATTGTGGATGTCTCATCAATTGGGTGACTATGAGCTTTCATTTAAACATATACAAATTTTTTATAATAATTCTAGTGCTATTTGTTTTTCAAAAAAATCTTGTGCATCATTCTAGAGCAAAGCATATAGATATTAAGCATCATTTTATTAGAGATCATGTTCTTAAGGGAGATATAGAAATAGCCTTTGTTGGCACCTCTGCTCAATTAGCCGATATTTTTACTAAGCCTTTGTTAGAAGAAAGATTTTGTACTTTGAGAAAATTACTTGGCATTATTTGCTTTTCTAATAACTCTTAGGACCTATGTGCTCAATTACTTTTAAAGTGCTATAATTGTCCTTTTCCCACGCATTTATTACGCCTCCGATTTTTTTCCCTCTCTTTTCACTTCGTTCACATCTGTTCGCAGTTCGAAGATGGAAAGCCAATCATCACGTCTTCTCAACTGACAACTTTTACTTTTTTGTACTCAACCGTCAAAACCCTCTTCTTAAGTTAGAAAACCCTTTCAGTCACTCTCATCTCCATATTCTCTCCAAAACCTCGAGCAAATCCCCTCTTCTACAATGGCGAAACACTCCAAGAATCCCTCTGCCTCCACCATAAAAAGTACCTGCTCTAAGGCAAAACCCCCTTCTACGCCTCCTGAGCAAGTAGACCTAGGGTTTGATCACTCTGAAGGCTTCGCCTCATCTCAGGGTGATTTCTCTGAACACTCCCAACTTCTAGGAGAAAAAGCCTCAGGCAAACGACCCATGGAAGATCCTCCCATTTCATCCACCCCAAAGAAATCAAAGGTTTATTTCTCGGCCTCACTCGAGTCGGACCTAAATTTCTAGGATACCCCAAATAGGGATCTTTTCATTACTCTTAAGGACAAGCCCATCGCCCGTAGAAGGGTCGTGGATCTTGATGATATGGAAGCACTCAACTGTAAGGTTAAAGAACTCTTTGTTTATCAAGGGTGGGAAAAATTCCTCTCTATTCCTCCGCCTAAGGTATATGAACCCCTGGTCAAAATGTTTTATGCAAATCTTCGCTCTAGTAAACCAGATAGGCTAGAATCTCTAGTGCTAGGTAAAAGCATTGTTCTTGATTGTGCCTTGTTTGACTCTCTTTTCCAATATCGTTGCTCTAGTTTCCCTACTCTTTTTAAAAATATATGGCCTGAGGATTTTGAAATTTCTTTTGACCAAGCCAAATAGTGCATTGTTGAGTGTCCCTCTGAAATTCTTCCAAACCAATTGGGCCCCGGTGATGTAAGTTTTGAAACTCAGGTTCTGGCCCATATTGTGGCAACCACCCTACTTCCTCGTATTGGTTCCTTTTCAACTTTCTCTCAAAGGGATACATTCTTTGTCTACTGCCTCATCACCAAACTCAAACTCAAGCTTTTCTCCTGGGTCATCAATTTCATGATAGAAAGTGCTGAAGATCCCACTAGTTTACCCTATGGCATGACAATCACTCATATTCTGGAAGCCCATTAAATTTCTCTATCCAACTATCCCTTCATTACTGTCTCCAAGTCCTATAATTCTAGAGCTTTTGCTAGTATGGGCTATGTGAGTATCAAAGGCTCCTGGGTTAAGAAAAGTGAGAGTGAAGCAAAGCAGGCCCCTATGGAAACCAAACCTTCATCAGTTGTTCCTCCTCCTACTCTTGTCAGTTCTGAGCTTAGTGAGCAACTTAGCTCTATTGACTCCAAACTCTCTGACATCAAGAATCTTCTTTCCGCCACTCTGTCCACTATGGGTGACATTCATGCTATTTCAAAGGAAACAGGGTCTGACGTGTCAAAAATCAGAGTTGTTGTTCTCAGAGTAAGGGAGAATGTCGTCAAACCTTCAAGGAGGTTCACGACAGGCTGGATGGTCTGAGCGTCGCTGCAAATACTATCTTCGAACAGTTAAAGGAGGCCATCTGCAACACCCTTACCTATTTCCTGTGCCGCTAGTGTGGATGTTTTTCAAAACTATGTTTTTTTGACATTTTGTTTTGGTGGTACTGTGGGCTGTTTCACCAGCTGCTGGATCATCTCTCTACCTTTCCTGCTTTACTATTATTTATGTTTCTAATCCTTCTTTGCTGATGACAAAAAGGGGGAGAAAAGGCCTATGTTATTTTGCCTATGTTATGTATATGTGTACATGTACAAGTCGACTATGTGTCTATCTATGTATGTGTAAAGGTCGACTGCACACATTTTATATGCGTATAGGTAGCATATACTGTATACTGTACAGGTACAAGTCGGTACAAGCCGACTGCACACATTGAGGGGAGAGTCATGGACAGGTCAAGTCGATTGCATACATTGAGGGGGAGTCAAGTCGACTAGTAAAACACAGGGAAGTCGACTGGTGTTTACTTCTTTACCTTATTATATTATTTTGCCATCATCAAAAAGGGGGAGATTGTTAGATCATGTTTTAATGATGCAAATAATATACATGTGCAGGAAATCAAGTTCAAGAAGTAAAGAAGACTGCTGGAATGGTTCATGATGTACAAGGAAAGAAATCAATCAGCATATGATCAGCAAATCTGGATTGGTCTCGTAAATCTGGGCGCAATCTAATCAACGAATCAATCAGCGATAACAATGATTAGCTGAGCTGGAAAAAATCAAATAAGCCTGGGACAAAGGCATGAATCATGGGCAGAATCACGGAAGACTAAAGGATACGAGGAGATCTGGGAAGCGACCACATTTGGAAGATCCAACAATCAAGGAGAAATCAAGTGAAGCAATCCTCTGCTGAAGGAAAGCAATCAAGAGAAGCAACGACTCATTCCTTATTCTTGAAAAGAATCAATTCTTTCCAAGGATCAAATCTCTTGGGTTGTCAAGTCTCTACCATCCATCAAAGTATTTATACACCCTTGTAAACCCTAGCTTAGTCATACTTTGATCAAACCAAATCACTCTCTTCATTCTACTGCAAATAAGCATTGTAGTTCACTAAGATCTGCTGTGTAACAAGTCAGGGATAGAAAGAGAGCACACAACTGGTGAGACATTGTATCAAAAACGAGTACTAGAGAAACTGAGCGATATGGACCACATCTGTACTCAGAGAAAACTCGTTTACTAAAGAGAACTTCCTTGCAACCCAAGGGGACTGGATTAGGATTCACATTGAATCCGAACCAGAATAAAAATCCTGGTGTTTTTAATTCCTGCAATTATTTTCTGCATTTTACCTTCCGTTACCATATCTGCTAAATTATCATATTCAATCGACTACTCAAGTTATAAGTCAACTTATAAGCAATTAATTTTAAGTATTCACAATTCACCCCCTTGTACTTTCATGTACCACTTGCCACCAGGTAATTGAAAGGAGGCCATTTTGTCACCCGTTGTTTGCAACACTTTAGTATATTGACTCTATATGGAATCTGGTTACTACAACTATAATTATAATTCCAAAAGAAGATGCAATGTTTGAGACGTATCAATTTAAATCTCTTTTGCAGAACGGCATGTCGGCATCACGACGTCTCAGTGGTGCAAAACTTGCATAGACACTACAATGCTTCAATTTGCCATTTTTTCTAGTCATGATCCCATTTCTCCTTCAAAAATTGGAATATTCGGCTTCATCAGCAATAACGTGAATTTAATGTGCCAAGATCTTCTCTGCCATTTACTTCTTTCTCTTAACGTTTAGTCTCCAACAAATATTAATATGAACACAGAAAATAAAAAAGTTAAGTTCCTAATTAAGCTTGTTATCAATTTGTGTTCGAAACCAGAGAATATTGTAAAGTAAAAGAGAAATAGAAATGCATAGGAAGAAAAAAATTAAATCCGTACCCACTGAATTCACAATGTATTCTTAAGGAACTTAATTCTCTCCTAATACCCGAGGTTTAGGATTTCCTCCCAGGATAGAACGGATTATTCATACTGGTGTAGCGGTACCTCAAACCCCAGTATTTCAACGAACGCAATAAGGTGGAGCAAATCACACATGACACTTATATTTTGTTTTGGAAAAACAATGCAAAGAAAATAGGAGAATTTCAGATTTTTCTATATATGAAAATGAGGCTAAGCCTCTAAAATTTATAGACAATGAAAGAGTGAGATGGAAAGGTGCAATTCAAAAGGTACCTCTTCCATTTCCCATTCACACCCATTCAAGAAACCTAACATTTTCTTGATGCTATTTATTGTCTACACTCGTGTATCGGGTAACTTCATCCACAAATGCTTCAATAGATAAAAAAAAGATTGTCTAATAATTTTTCCCCATTTGAATTTAAAACTGAAATGTCATACTAGTTTTTATTTTCTTCCGACCCTATACCATCCAATTGGAATAAATAAATAAACACACACATGAGGAGATAAAATAGGGAAGAAAACATGGGCTACAGATTTTTCGTTTGTGATGGACAAAGAACCCTTTCAGCCAAGAATAACAAATGTTGCTGAAAAAATATCAGGAATGGGGCTACTCGATTATCACAAGAAAGACGATGCAGAAGAGAAGAAAAATAAGACAGGATGGTACGTCAATACAGCCAAATTATATGCACCGAATTGTATAAGTTGAAGGTCGAAATAATCGCGGGTTAACGCTGAAATTAAAATTAAAAAAAAAAAAGGAGAAAAAAAAGACACAATTATTGACAGTTCATGTGTCACTTAAACGAAAATTATCTTGTTAATTTATAGAATTCATCTTTCTCCTTTTAAGGTTATTTTTCCTTTCTCCTTCTCCAACATAAGATACAAAGAAGAAACTTATTCCTGCTTTTCTTTATGTTTACCCAGAAATTTGAGTAACAATTAAATTTGTATTATGATTTTAAGAATATGTGATTTAATTCAACGCCAATTGATAAATAAGGAATTAAATAGACAGATTAAAGAATAAAATAGATTAAACCAATGTGTAGGCTTAAGTCTCGACCTCGACCTATGACGGTCTCGAGGTATGATTACGGGAATAAATGATAAAACGACTCTTGAAGAACAATAGGTAAAATAGCAAGAGAGTAATGTACGTATATTTTCTTATATCAGTCAACCGTGGGTTACAAATTAATGAGCTCCCCTTTATATAATAGGGGAATTCTAAATAAGGTACACTTTTAATTATAGTAGGAAATCATATTTGACAGTTGTCTAACCGCCAAGGACCAATCCATTCCGAAATTTACGTCGTGATCTTCGGACCATCGTGAGTATCTCGCTCTTTCTGTTACTGAACCATAACGATATTATCTCGAAGCATGCCTTCTTCCTACCTCGGCAAGTGATATCGACCTCGACTTCGACTTGAAAAGGAGCTTTGACCCCGAGCTCGATGTCCTGGCCTCCCGATGTAGTATCATTTTTTTCATCGAAGAACGAAATCGGGTAGCACCGATTTCCACCGTATACACTTTATTAGAAGATTTCAAACAAGTTTTTCTTTTTAACTCATGTAAGACATAAATTGTGACTTTTCTTTACAGTTCACCTTATATGCATGTGAGTGTATAATAAGTTAATGAAATAATACGGAGAAACTAAGGAACTCTATGTTCTTAATTATTTTCTTGATATATTGTATAATTTATAAGCAGCATATATTTAAGAAAAAAATCGTGCGTACCACTAGGGCTATACAAAGAAAAGTGATAAAGCGTATCAAATCGATAATTCAAATCAAACCAGAAAAAAAATCCGATTATAGTTCGGTTTGGTATTGGAAAAAAAGTCCGAACATAATTGTTTTGGTTTGATTTTAACTAAAAAAGTCAAACCGAAACCAAACCGACCCGATAGTATGTTTATACGATTTAAAAACATATTTTATATATTTAAATATTTAAATTTATAGATATTCTTATAGTAATGTAATTTATAGATATTCTTAAACTTTTTTACAGTTAATTTTTAACGTATTATTTCAAGTTCGAACTTAACATTCTTGAATGGTAAATAAATTTTATAGCCAATAATGTAGTAACTCAACAAAGTTCAAATCAATACTAATGCTAACAAAATAAATTCAATTCAACACTAAGAATGACGATAGTGTTGGATATTTATTTTTTAGTTTTACATTGGTATATAATGAAAATGCATAACTTAAATTATCTTTTTTTAGTGCTTAATTATGTAATTAATAGTACTGAGTGGCTATACTTATTTTAGCATGAACTATATTGTATTTTTAGATTAAGTTAATTTTCATTATGGCTTATTAATTAGCGATATTTGCTTTATGTAATTTTATTATTTTTGTTAATGAATATTTTAGCATAATGCTATGCCTGATCTCATATTATTGTGTTATTTTCTTGGAAAATACATTATAAAATTGTATATCTTACTAGGACTAAGAAAATAGTTAGAGCAAGCTACATATTTTGTGCTATGAAGACTTTACCGAAAGAAAATCCAAAAACCTAGAAAAAAATAAAAAATTCGAAAAAATCGAGATTGAAAAACCCGACTTTATTGGTTTGGTATGGTTTATAGATTTAACATTCTTTTTGTCTTCATTTTTTCCCATCTAGCAATTAATTGTTTAAAATGTTTAAAATATGAAATAAGAAATAAACAACTACTCCCTCCGGTCCACATTAAGTGATTTGTTTTTTTTTGTCTGGTCCATTGTGACGACCCAAGGGGTCATCACCGTAATTCTTCCTTGTTCCGTGCTCCCGAGGCCTTGAAAACCTCGCTTTTAGTTGCCTCGATTGGCGTGCGCAGTTCGGGCGCGTAGCCGGAAAGTTTTTATGTTAGAATATGTGAATTATGTGAAACATTTGATGAATTTTGGTATTAATATGCATAATGTTGACTTCGGTCAACATTTTGGGTAAACGGACCCGGACATGTGATTTGACGGTCCCAGAGGGTTCGTAGAAAAATATGGGACTTGGGCGTGTGCCCGGAATCAAATTCTGAGGTCCCAAGCCCGAGAAATGAATTTTTGAAAGAAATTGTTTTTCTGAAATTTGATATGAAAATTTGAAATGAAAAGGAGTTAGAAAATATAGGTATCGGGCTCGTATTTTGGTTCCGACGCCCGGTACAAGTCTTAAATATGTGTTAAGCACTATCTGTAAAGTTTGGCTAAAAACGGACGTCATATGACGTGTTTCGGACTAAAAATGGAGAATTTGAGTTATGAAAGTTGAAGAAAAGAAAATCATGTGTTTGAGGCTTGATCCTATGTATATGATGTTATTTTGGCGATTTGATCGCACGAGTAAGTCCGTAAGATGTTTTTAAGGTTGTGTGCATGTTTGGTTTGGAGCCCCGAGGGCTCGGGTGAGTTTTGAATGGGGCCCGGGAGGTCTTGGACTTAAGAAAATGCAGGTTCAGGTATTACAGACACCAGCGCGGCCGCGGTCATTTCCGCGCGGTCCGCGCTGGAGCCGCGCGGCCGCGATGCATTTTTGTGCGGTCCGCGTGGCTGAGTCTGAGGGCTAGGGTTTCAAGTTAGCTAGCGCGGCCGCGCACCAAAACAGTGTGGTCCGCGCTGGAAGGGTTGAGAGAAGCCCCACTTTTCTCCCACTCGGCGCGGCCGCAACACATTTTTGTGCGGTCCGCGCCAGGTCCTCAGAAAGGTATACAAGTTCGGAAATCTCAGTCATTTTTCAATTTTCAAAAAAACCCAAAACCTAAGAGGCGATTTTCCAAACAACTTTTCTTCTCCAAAACGATTGGTAAGTGATCTCTAACTTAATTTCTTTATCCCTTAACATCTTTTAATATAATTTCAACTTCAAATCAAAGATTTTCATGGGGAAAATTGGGTGTTTTGGGTAGAATCTAGGTTTTCTACAAATTGAGAAGTTGGACCTCAATTTGGGGTCCGATTTAAAAATAAATCATATATTTGGATTCATGGGGGAATGGGTAACCGGGTTTTGGTCCGAACCTCGAGTTTCGACCACGTGGGTCCGGGGGTATTTTTGACCTTTTTGGGAAAAACCTTGAAAAATCTATTTTCATGCATTGGGGATGATTCATTTAGTAATTATTAATGTGATTAAGTAACTTATGACTAGATCCGAGTGGATTGGTGGTGGAATCAAGAGGTAAAGCTATACTAGAAGCGTGAGTTGAGTTTGGAGCATTCGAGGTAAGTGTTTGTTCTAACTTTGGCTTGAGGGAATAGGATTAGGATGATATTTGCTACTTGCTAATGTGGAGTACGGTGTATAGGCATGGTGACGGTTATCTATGCACCGGAGTCTAGCATGACCGTGAGTCTTGATTGCTTTTAATTCGAATAATGTGACACAAGCTCCTTGTTTATTTGATAAGTTTCATATAATGTGAACGGTTGAGGAAGAATGATTTAAAAGGAGAATGTGTTGTGAATACTCCCTTGCCGGGATGTGTAGACTGATATATATATTCTCCCTTGTCGGGATATTTTGGGCTGTTAGCTTGTACCCTTGCTGGGTTAAAGGTATTGAGTTGTTATTCTCCCCTGAAGGGGTCTACTATATGAAGTCAGATATTATGAACAATAATATGGGATCGTGTGGCACGCCGTCCACTTATATATGATATTATGGGATCGTGTGGCACGCCGTCCACTTATATATGATATTATGGGATCGTGTGGCACGCCGTCCACTTATATATGATATTATGGGATCGTGTGGCACGCCGTCCACTTATATATGATATTATGGGATCGTGTGGCACGCCGTCCACTTATATATGATATTATGGGATCGTGTGGCACGCCGTCCACTATATATATATATATATATATTTCATGGAAACCGGAGTTTCTTCTATTTATTTCCGATATTTCATTTTTATCTGTTACTCCCCGATAGCATGTCCCCTCCCAGTTTTACTTCGTATTATCTTGTTGTTGTTTCCTTGCACTTGTTGTATATATATCTGTACAGGTTAACTGTGGTAGGTACTGTCTAGCCTCATCACTACTTCGCCGGGGTTAGGCCAGGCACTTACCAGCACATGGGGTCGGTTGTGCTGATGCTACACTCTGTGCATTTTTGGTGCACAGATCAGGGAGCAGCTTACGGACCGCAGTAGTAGGACTTCTGGGAGCTATCTTCAGTCCAGGGACTCTCGAGGTAGCCTAGCTGGCGTTCGCAGGCCGAAGTCCCTTTCCATGTTTTTTTTTGTTTGTTTATATTGTATCAGACAAACATGATGTATTTTCCCTTCAGACATTGATTGTAGTATTCTGTAGTAGTCCGTGAGCTAGTGACACCAGACTCTGGGTAGCATTTTGGTTCAAACTTCCGCACTTTTGGTTTTCAGTTGCTTTAGATTTAAAGTCTTCCGCTTAGATTTTGTCTCGTTTATTATATTGTTTGAAAGAAAGCAGGAAAGGTGTTTTAAATATTTGGCTTGCCTAGCTCCGATAGTAGGCGCCATCACGACACCCGATGGTGGGAAATCCGGGTCGTGACAAGTTGGTATCAGAGCTCTAGGTTACTTAGGTCTCACAACTCACGGACAAGCTCAGTAGAGTCTGAGGGATCGGTACGGAGACGTCTGTATTTATCCCGCAGAGGCTACTGAGTTAGGAAAACTTCACCTTGTTCATTCTTGTCGTGCGATTCTGTTTCTCAAGTACTGATTGTCTTTCCACTCTGTTCTTTCGCAGATGGCGAGGACACGTGCTTCCTCTTCTACCGCGCAACAGCCTGATCCCCCAGCAGCAACCCCTATTAGGGGTAGAGGGCGAGGCCGAGGCCGTGCCCGAGGCCGGGGCAGGGCTCAGCCCTGAGCAGCATTTCCAGCGACGGAGCCTCAAGTCGATTTTGAGGAGGAGTTTCCGGCCCCAGCTGTTCCAGTGGGCCCAACTCAGGTCCTAGAGGGTTTCATAGCCACTCCAGTGCTTCAGGACGCTTTGGTCCAACTGGTAGGCTTTATGGAGGGCATTTCTTGAGCGGGTTTGCTTCCCGCAGCTCCAGCCACATCTCAGGCTGGGGGAGGAGTTCAGACTCCCGATACTCGCACTCCAGAGCCGGTAGCTCCTCAGGCTCAGGTTCCAGCTGTTCAGCCAGCTGTGGCAGCCCAGCCAGGTATTGCGGCTCAGTCCAATGATGGTACGGCTATGTCCGCGGATGCTTTGTGGAGGCTTGATCATTTCACCAAGCTCTTCACTACTACATATAGTGGCACTCCCTTAGAGGATGCTCAGGATTTCATATTCAGTTGTCATGAGGTTCTACGGACTATGGGCATTGTAGAGACTAATGGGGTCGACTTCGCCACTTTTTGCTTGGCAGGATCCGCCAAGACTTGGTGGAGGGATTTCTGTTTAGCCAGGCCAGCAGGGTCGCCATCATTGACCTGGGATCAGTTTTTAGAGTTATTTCTGGGGAAGTTTCTCCCAGTTACTCAGCGAGATGCTCTTCGCAGGCAGTTTGAGCGTCTCCAGCAGGGTCCTATGACGGTCACCCAGTATGAGACTCGGTTCATAGATCTTGCTCGTCATGCCATTGTGATACTCCCCACCGATAGGGAGAGGGTGCGGAGGTTTATTGATGGGTTGGCCTAGCCGATCCGTGTTCAGATGGCCATGAGTGCCGGTAGCGAGATTTCATTTCAGGAGGTGGCAGATGGTGCCCGTCGGATAGAGATGACACTTGCTCAAGGAGGTGGTCATGGGTCTGATAAGAGGCCCCGTCATTCTGGTAGATTCAGTGGTACCTCGTCTGGAGGTAGGGATTCTTATGGTAGAGGCCATCCTTCGAGGCCCTTTCAGTCAGCTCTCCAGGCTTCTCATGGTACACCAGGTGGTCGTGGTTCTCAGCCGCAGTATTCTGACCAGCAGCTCTTCAGTTCACCATCAGCACCTATCAGTGCACCACCACTTCGTTATTCTCAGCAGCCGAGGGCTTGTTACACTTGCGACGATGTGAGTCACATTGCCAGATATTGCCCTCGAGTTTCCAGCCGCTCGCAGCAGCAGGGTTCTCGCCCGATGATCCAGGCACCAGTTGCCCCACAGCCTGCCCAGCCAGCTAGAGGCGGGGGTAGAGGACATAGAGATGGAGGTAGAGGTTTTAGAGGTGGAGCTCAGACCGCTAGAGGTAGGGGTCAACCAGCAGCAGATCGTCCCAGGGATATGATTCAGGGAGGTGGGGCCCAACCCCGTTGTTATGCTTTGCCAGCCAGGCCAGAGGCTGAGTCATCAGATGCTGTGATTACAGGTACTATTCTGGTCTGTGATAGGGATGCTTCTGTGCTATTTGATCCCGGATCTACGTATTCATATGTGTCGTCCTATTTTGCACCCTATTTGGTTATGCCTAGTGACTCGTTGAGTATTCCTGTTTATGTGTCAACACCGGTGGGTGATTCTATTGTGGTCGACCAAGTTCATCGTTCTTGTATCGTAGTGTTTGGGGGTCTTGAGACCCGTGTTGATTTGTTGCTTTTGGACATGGTCGACTTTGATGTTATATTGGGGATGGATTGGTTATCCCCGTACCATGCTATCTTGGATTGCCATGCCAAGACCGTGACCTTAGCCTTACCGGATTTACCCTGTTTAGAGTGGAGAGGGACTTCTGGTCATTGTACCCGCAGTGTTATCTCGTATGTGAAAGCTCGGCGTATGGTCGAGAAGGGATGTTTGGCCTACTTGGCGTATGTTCGCGATTCTAGCGCGGAGGCCCCTTCTATTGATTCTGTGCCCGTTGTTCGGGAGTTTCCTGAGGTTTTCCCTTCAGACTTGCTGGGTATGCCGCCCGACAGGGATATCGACTTTTGTATTGATTTGGCCCCGGGCACTCAGCCCATTTCTATCCCGCCATATCGTATGGCCCCGCCGGAGTTGAAAGAGTTAAAGGAACAACTGCAGGACTTGCTTGAGAAAGGTTGTCACCCGTTGTTTGCAACACTTTAGTATATTGACTCTATATGGAATCTGGTTACTACAACTATAATTATAATTCCAAAAGAAGATGCAATGTTTGAGACGTATCAATTTAAATCTCTTTTGCAGAACGGCATGTCGGCATCACGACGTCTCAGTGGTGCAAAACTTGCATAGACACTACAATGCTTCAATTTGCCATTTTTTCTAGTCATGATCCCATTTCTCCTTCAAAAATTGGAATATTCGGCTTCATCAGCAATAACGTGAATTTAATGTGCCAAGATCTTCTCTGCCATTTACTTCTTTCTCTTAACGTTTAGTCTCCAACAAATATTAATATGAACACAGAAAATAAAAAAGTTAAGTTCCTAATTAAGCTTGTTATCAATTTGTGTTCGAAACCAGAGAATATTGTAAAGTAAAAGAGAAATAGAAATGCATAGGAAGAAAAAAATTAAATCCGTACCCACTGAATTCACAATGTATTCTTAAGGAACTTAATTCTCTCCTAATACCTGAGGTTTAGGATTTCCTCCCAGGATAGAACGGATTATTCATACTGGTGTAGCGGTACCTCAAACCCCAGTATTTCAACGAACGCAATAAGGTGGAGCAAATCACACATGACACTTATATTTTGTTTTGGAAAAACAATGCAAAGAAAATAGGAGAATTTCAGATTTTTCTATATATGAAAATGAGGCTAAGCCTCTAAAATTTATAGACAATAAAAGAGTGAGATGGAAAGGTGCAATTCAAAAGGTACCTCTTCCATTTCCCATTCACACCCATTCAAGAAACCTAACATTTTCTTGATGCTATTTATTGTCTACACTCGTGTATCGGGTAACTTCATCCACAAATGCTTCAATAGATAAAAAAAAGATTGTCTAATAATTTTTCCCCATTTGAATTTAAAACTGAAATGTCATACTAGTTTTTATTTTCTTCCGACCCTATACCATCCAATTGGAATAAATAAATAAACACACACATGAGGAGATAAAATAGGGAAGAAAACATGGGCTACAGATTTTTCGTTTGTGATGGACAAAGAACCCTTTCAGCCAAGAATAACAAATGTTGCTGAAAAAATATCAGGAATGGGGCTACTCGATTATCACAAGAAAGACGATGCAGAAGAGAAGAAAAATAAGACAGGATGGTACGTCAATACAGCCAAATTATATGCACCGAATTGTATAAGTTGAAGGTCGAAATAATCGCGGGTTAACGCTGAAATTAAAATTAAAAAAAAAAGGAGAAAAAAAAGACACAATTATTGACAGTTCATGTGTCACTTAAACGAAAATTATCTTGTTAATTTATAGAATTCATCTTTCTCCTTTTAAGGTTATTTTTCCTTTCTCCTTCTCCAACATAAGATACAAAGAAGAAACTTATTCCTGCTTTTCTTTATGTTTACCCAGAAATTTGAGTAACAATTAAATTTGTATTATGATTTTAAGAATATGTGATTTAATTCAACGCCAATTGATAAATAAGGAATTAAATAGACAGATTAAAGAATAAAATAGATTAAACCAATGTGTAGGCTTAAGTCTCGACCTCGACCTATGACGGTCTCGAGGTATGATTACGGGAATAAATGATAAAACGACTCTTGAAGAACAATAGGTAAAATAGCAAGAGAGTAATGCACGTATATTTTCTTATATCAGTCAACCGTGGGTTACAAATTAATGAGCTCCCCTTTATATAATAGGGGAATTCTAAATAAGGTACACTTTTAATTATAGTAGGAAATCATATTTGACAGTTGTCTAACCGCCAAGGACCAA
This sequence comes from Nicotiana sylvestris, assembly GCF_000393655.2. Taxonomy (NCBI): domain Eukaryota; kingdom Viridiplantae; phylum Streptophyta; class Magnoliopsida; order Solanales; family Solanaceae; genus Nicotiana; species Nicotiana sylvestris. Next base: position 127,037,633 of record NC_091063.1, read on the forward strand.
TCCATTCCGAAATTTACGTCGTGATCTTCGGACCATCGTGAGTATCTCGCTCTTTCTGTTACTGAACCATAACGATATTATCTCGAAGCATGCCTTCTTCCTACCTCGGCAAGTGATATCGACCTCGACTTCGACTTGAAAAGGAGCTTTGACCCCGAGCTCGATGTCCTGGCCTCCCGATGTAGTATCATTTTTTTCATCGAAGAACGAAATCGGGTAGCACCGATTTCCACCGTATACACTTTATTAGAAGATTTCAAACAAGTTTTTCTTTTTAACTCATGTAAGACATAAATTGTGACTTTTCTTTACAGTTCACCTTATATGCATGTGAGTGTATAATAAGTTAATGAAATAATACGGAGAAACTAAGGAACTCTATGTTCTTAATTATTTTCTTGATATATTGTATAATTTATAAGCAGCATATATTTAAGAAAAAAATCGTGCGTACCACTAGGGCTATACAAAGAAAAGTGATAAAGCGTATCAAATCGATAATTCAAATCAAACCGGAAAAAAAATCCGATTATAGTTCGGTTTGGTATTGGAAAAAAAGTCCGAACATAATTGTTTTGGTTTGATTTTAACTAAAAAAGTCAAACCGAAACCAAACCGACCCGATAGTATGTTTATACGATTTAAAAACATATTTTATATATTTAAATATTTAAATTTATAGATATTCTTATAGTAATGTAATTTATAGATATTCTTAAACTTTTTTACAGTTAATTTTTAACGTATTATTTCAAGTTCGAACTTAACATTCTTGAATGGTAAATAAATTTTATAGCCAATAATGTAGTAACTCAACAAAGTTCAAATCAATACTAATGCTAACAAAATAAATTCAATTCAACACTAAGAATGACGATAGTGTTGGATATTTATTTTTTAGTTTTACATTGGTATATAATGAAAATGCATAACTTAAATTATCTTTTTTTAGTGCTTAATTATGTAATTAATAGTACTGAGTGGCTATACTTATTTTAGCATGAACTATATTGTATTTTTAGATTAAGTTAATTTTCATTATGGCTTATTAATTAGCGATATTTGCTTTATGTAATTTTATTATTTTTGTTAATGAATATTTTAGCATAATGCTATGCCTGATCTCATATTATTGTGTTATTTTCTTGGAAAATACATTATAAAATTGTATATCTTACTAGGACTAAGAAAATAGTTAGAGCAAGCTACATATTTTGTGCTATGAAGACTTTACCGAAAGAAAATCCAAAAACCTAGAAAAAAATAAAAAATTCGAAAAAATCGAGATTGAAAAACCCGACTTTATTGGTTTGGTATGGTTTATAGATTTAACATTCTTTTTGTCTTCATTTTTTCCCATCTAGCAATTAATTGTTTAAAATGTTTAAAATATGAAATAAGAAATAAACAACTACTCCCTCCGGTCCACATTAAGTGATTTGTTTTTTTTTGTCTGGTCCATTGTGACGACCCAAGGGGTCATCACCGTAATTCTTCCTTGTTCCGTGCTCCCGAGGCCTTGAAAACCTCGCTTTTAGTTGCCTCGATTGGCGTGCGCAGTTCGGGCGCGTAGCCGGAAAGTTTTTATGTTAGAATATGTGAATTATGTGAAACATTTGATGAATTTTGGTATTAATATGCATAATGTTGACTTCGGTCAACATTTTGGGTAAACGGACCCGGACATGTGATTTGACGGTCCCAGAGGGTTCGTAGAAAAATATGGGACTTGGGCGTGTGCCCGGAATCAAATTCTGAGGTCCCAAGCCCGAGAAATGAATTTTTGAAAGAAATTGTTTTTCTGAAATTTGATATGAAAATTTGAAATGAAAAGGAGTTAGAAAATATAGGTATCGGGCTCGTATTTTGGTTCCGACACCCGGTACAAGTCTTAAATATGTGTTAAGCACTATCTGTAAAGTTTGGCTAAAACCGGACGTCATATGACGTGTTTCGGACTAAAGATGGAGAATTTGAGTTATGAAAGTTGAAGAAAAGAAAATCATGTGTTTGAGGCTTGATCCTATGTATATGATGTTATTTTGGCGATTTGATCGCACGAGTAAGTCCGTAAGATGTTTTTAAGGTTGTGTGCATGTTTGGTTTGGAGCCCCGAGGGCTCGGGTGAGTTTTGAATGGGGCCCGGGAGGTCTTGGACTTAAGAAAATGCAGGTTCAGGTGTTACAGACACCAGCGCGGCCGCGGTCATTTCCGCGCGGTCCGCGCTGGAGCCGCGCGGCCGCGATGCATTTTTGTGCGGTCCGCGTGGCTGAGTCTGAGGGCTAGGGTTTCAAGTTAGCTAGCGCGGCCGCGCACCAAAACAGTGTGGTCCGCGCTGGAAGGGTTGAGAGAAGCCCCACTTTTCTCCCACTCGGCGCGGCCGCAACACATTTTTGTGCGGTCCGCGCCAGGTCCTCAGAAAGGTATACAAGTTCGGAAATCTCAGTCATTTTTCAATTTTCAAAAAAACCCAAAACCTAAGAGGCGATTTTCTAAACAACTTTTCTTCTCCAAAACGATTGGTAAGTGATCTCTAACTTAATTTCTTTATCCCTTAACATCTTTTAATATAATTTCAACTTCAAATCAAAGATTTTCATGGGGAAAATTGGGTGTTTTGGGTAGAATCTAGGTTTTCTACAAATTGAGAAGTTGGACCTCAATTTGGGGTCCGATTTAAAAACAAATCATATATTTGGATTCGTGGGGGAATGGGTAACCGGGTTTTGGTCCGAACCTCGAGTTTCGACCACGTGGGTCCGGGGGTATTTTTGACCTTTTTGGGAAAAACCTTGAAAAATCTATTTTCATGCATTGGGGATGATTCATTTAGTAATTATTAATGTGATTAAGTAACTTATGACTAGATCCGAGTGGATTGGTGGTGGAATCAAGAGGTAAAGCTATACTAGAAGCGTGAGTTGAGTTTGGAGCATTCGAGGTAAGTGTTTGTTCTAACTTTGGCTTGAGGGAATAGGATTAGGATGATATTTGCTACTTGCTAATGTGGAGTACGGTGTATAGGCATGGTGACGGTTATCTATGCACCGGAGTCTAGCATGACCGTGAGTCTTGATTGCTTTTAATTCGAATAATGTGACACAAGCTCCTTGTTTATTTGATAAGTTTCATATAATGTGAACGGTTGAGGAAGAATGATTTAAAAGGAGAATGTGTTGTGAATACTCCCTTGCCGGGATGTGTAGACTGATATATATATTCTCCCTTGTCGGGATATTTTGGGCTGTTAGCTTGTACCCTTGCTGGGTTAAAGGTATTGAGTTATTATTCTCCCCTGAAGGGGTCTACTATATGAAGTCAGATATTATGAACAATAATATGGGATCGTGTGGCACGCCGTCCACTTATATATGATATTATGGGATCGTGTGGCACGCCGTCCACTTATATATGATATTATGGGATCGTGTGGCACGCCGTCCACTTATATATGATATTATGGGATCGTGTGGCACGCCGTCCACTTATATATGATATTATGGGATCGTGTGGCACGCCGTCCACTTATATATGATATTATGGGATCGTGTGGCACGCCGTCCACTTATATATGATATTATGGGATCGTGTGGCACGCCGTCCACTATATATATATATATATATATATATATTTCATGGAAACCGGAGTTTCTTCTATTTATTTCCGATATTTCATTTTTATCTGTTACTCCCCGATAGCATGTCCCCTCCCAGTTTTACTTTGTATTATCTTGTTATTGTTTTCTTGCACTTGTTGTATATATATCTGTACAGGTTAATTGTGGTAGGTACTGTCTAGCCTCGTCACTACTTCGCCGGGGTTAGGCCAGGCACTTACCAGCACATGGGGTCGGTTGTGCTGATGCTACACTCTGTGCATTTTTGGTGCACAGATCAGGGAGCAGCTTACGGACCGCAGCAGTAGGACTTCTGGGAGCTATCTTCAGTCCAGGGACTCTCGAGGTAGCCTAGCTGGCGTTCGCAGGCCGAAGTCCCTTTCCATGTTTTTTGTTTGTTTATCTTGTATCAGACAAACATGATGTATTTTCCCTTCAGACATTGATTGTAGTATTCTGTAGTAGTCCGTGAGCTAGTGACACCAGACTCTGGGTAGCATTTTGGTTCAAACTTCCGCACTTTTGGTTTTCAGTTGCTTTAGATTTAAAGTCTTCCGCTTAGATTTTGTCTCGTTTATTATATTGTTTGAAAGAAAGCAGGAAAGGTGTTTTAAATATTTGGCTTGCCTAGCTCCGATAGTAGGCGCCATCACGACACCCGATGGTGGGAAATCCGGGTCGTGACAAGTTGGTATCAGAGCTCTAGGTTACTTAGGTCTCACAACTCACGGACAAGCTTAGTAGAGTCTGAGGGATCGGTACGGAGACGTCTGTATTTATCCCGCAGAGGCTACCGAGTTAGGAAAACTTCACCTTGTTCATTCTTGTCGTGCGATTCTGTTTCTCAAGTACTGATTGTCTTTCCACTCTGTTCTTTCGCAGATGGCGAGGACACGTGCTTCCTCTTCTACCGCGCAACAGCCTGATCCCCCAGCAGCAGCCCCTATTAGGGGTAGAGGGCGAGGCCGAGGCCGTGCCCGAGGCCGGGGCAGGGCTCAGCCCCGAGCAGCATTTCCAGCGACGGAGCCTCAAGTCGATTTTGAGGAGGAGGTTCCGGCCCCAGCTGTTCCAGTGGGCCCAACTCAGGTCCTAGAGGGTTTCATAGCCACTCCAGTGCTTCAGGACGCTTTGGTCCGACTGGTAGGCTTTATGGAGGGCATTTCTTGAGCGGGTTTGCTTCCCGCAGCTCCAGCCACATCTCAGGCTGGGGGAGGAGTTCAGACTCCCGATACTCGTACTCCAGAGCCGGTAGCTCCTCAGGCTCAGGTTCCAGCTGTTCAGCCAGCTGTGGCAGCCCAGCCAGGTATTGCGGCTCAGTCCAATGAAGGTGCGGCTATGTCCGCGGATGCTTTGTGGAGGCTTGATCGTTTCACCAAGCTCTTCACTACTACATATAGTGGCACTCCCTCAGAGGATGCTCAGGATTTCATATTCAGTTGTCATGAGGTTCTACGGACTATGGGCATTGTAGAGACTAATGGGGTCGACTTCGCCACTTTTTGCTTGGCAGGATCCGCCAAGACTTGGTGGAGGGATTTCTGTTTAACCAGGCCAGCAGGGTCGCCATCATTGACCTGGGATCAGTTTTTAGAGTTATTTCTGGGGAAGTTTCTCCCAGTTACTCAGCGAGATGCTCTTCGCAGGCAGTTTGAGCGTCTCCTGCAGGGTCCTATGACGGTCACCCAGTATGAGACTCGGTTCATTGATCTTGCTCGTCATGCCATTGTGATACTCCCCACCGATAGGGAGAGGGTGCGGAGGTTTATTGATGGGTTGGCCTAGCCGATCCGTGTTCAGATGGCCATGAGTGCCGGTAGCGAGATTTCATTTCAGGAGGTGGCAGATGGTGCCCGTCGGATAGAGATGACACTTGCTCAAGGAGGTGGTCATGGGTCTGATAAGAGGCCCCGTCATTCTGGTAGATTCAGTGGTACCTCGTCTGGAGGTAGGGATTCTTATGGTAGAGGCCATCCTTCGAGGCCCTTTCAGTCAGCTCTCCAGGCTTCTCATGGTACACCAGGTGGTCGTGGTTCTCAGCCGCAGTATTCTGACCAGCAGCTCTTCAGTTCACCATCAGCACCTATCAGTGCACCACCACTTCGTTATTCTCAGCAGCCGAGGGCTTGTTACACTTGCGATGATGTGAGTCACATTGCCAGATATTGCCCTCGAGTTTCCAGCCGCTCGCAGCAGCAGGGTTCTCGCCCGATGATCCAGGCACCAGTTGCCCCACAGCCTGCCCAGCCAGCTAGAGGCGGGGGTAGAGGACATAGAGGTGGAGGTAGAGGTTTTAGAGGTGGAGCTCAGACCGCTAGAGGTAGGGGTCAACCAGCAGCAGATCGTCCCAGGGATATGATTCAGGGAGGTGGGGCCCAGCCCCGTTGTTATGCTTTGCCAGCCAGGCCAGAGGCTGAGTCATCAGATGCTGTGATTACAGGTACTATTCTGGTCTGTGATAGGGATGCTTCTATGCTATTTGATCCCGGATCTACGTATTCATATGTGTCGTCCTATTTTGCACCCTATTTGGTTATGCCTAGTGACTCGTTGAGTATTCCTGTTTATGTGTCAACACTGGTGGGTGATTCTATTGTGGTCGACCAAGTTCATCGTTCTTGTATTGTGGTGATTGGGGGTCTTGAGACCCGTGTTGATTTGTTGCTTTTGGACATGGTCGACTTTGATGTTATATTGGGGATGGATTGGTTATCCCCGTACCATGCTATCTTGGATTGCCATGCCAAGACCGTGACCTTAGCCTTACCGGATTTACCCCGTTTAGAGTGGAGAGGGACTTTTGGTCATTGTACCCGCAGTGTTATCTCGTATGTGAAAGCTCGGCGTATGGTCGAGAAGGGATGTTTGGCCTACTTGGCGTATGTTCGCGATTCTAGCGCGGAGGCCCCTTCTATTGATTCTGTGCCCGTTGTTCGGGAGTTTCCTGAGGTTTTCCCTTCAGACTTGCTGGGTATGCCGCCCGACAGGGATATCGACTTTTGTATTGATTTGGCCCCGGGCACTCAGCCCATTTCTATCCCGCCATATCGTATGGCCCCGCCGGAGTTGAAAGAGTTAAAGGAACAACTGCAGGACTTGCTTGAGAAAGGTTTCATTAGACCTAGTGTTTCGCCTTGGGGTGCGCCGGTGTTGTTTGTTAAGAAAAAGGATGGTTCGATGAGAATGTGCATCGATTACCGGCAATTGAACAAGGTTACAATTAAGAATAAGTATCCACTGCCGAGGATCGACGATTTATTCGACCAGCTTCAGGGTGCGAGGGTGTTTTCAAAGATAGATTTGAGATCTGGCTACCACCAGCTGAGGATTAGGGCGTCTGATGTCCCTAAGACAGCATTTCGCACTCGGTATGGGCACTATGAGTTTTTGGTCATGTCATTTGGATTGACTAATGCCCCAGCAGCGTTCATGGAGTTGATGAACCGAGTGTTCAGACCTTATTTGGACTTGTTCGTGATAGTCTTCATTGACGATATTCTTATATACTCCCGCAGTCAGGAGGAGCATGAGCAGCACCTCAGAGTGGTCCTTCAGACCCTAAAGGATAGTCAGTTGTATGCTAAGTTCTCAAAGTGCGAGTTTTGGTTGAGTTCGGTCGCATTCCTGGGTCATGTCGTATCAGCAGCAGGTATTCAGGTAGACCCGAAGAAGATAGAGGCAGTCAAGAACTGGCCTCGACCAGCTTCAGCTACGGATATTTGGAGTTTCCTGGGGTTAGCAGGTTACTACCGTCGGTTCGTGGAGGGGTTTTCATCCATTGCAGCCCCTATGACCAGATTGACCCAGAAGGGTGCCCAGTTCAGGTGGTCGGACGAGTGTGAGGCGAGCTTTCAGAAGCTCAAGACGGCTCTGACTACGGCACCGATATTGGTTTTGCCCACAGGTTCAGGGCCATATATGGTCTATTGTGATGCGTCTCGTATTGGGCTTGGTGCGGTGTTGATGCAGGAAGTCAAGGTCATTGCTTATGCTTCGAGGCAGTTGAAGATCCACGAGAAGAATTATCCGGTTCATGATCTTGAGTTGGTAGCCATTGTTCATGCCCTGAAGATCTGGAGGCATTACTTATATGGCGTGACGTGTGAGGTTTACACTGATCACAAGAGTCTTCAGTATCTGTTCAAGCAGAAAGAGTTGAATTTGAGGCAGAGGAGGTGGTTAGAGTTGCTAAAGGATTATGATGTTACTATCTTATACCACCCGGGGAAGGCCAATGTGGTGGCCGATGCATTGAGCAGGAAGTCCGCCAGCATGGGTAGTCTTGCTTATATTCCAGTCAGCCAGAGATCGCTTGCTTTGGATGTTCAGGCCTTGGCCAATCGTCTTGTGAGGTTGGATATTTCTGAGCCTAGCAAAGTGTTAGCTTGCACGGTTGCTCGTTCCTCACTATTAGAGCGTATCCGCGAGCGGCAGTTTGAGGATCCCCATTTGTGTGTCTTGAGAGACACGGTGCAGCGTGGAGGTGCCAAGAAAGTAACCTTAGATGATGATGGTGTATTGAGATTGCAGGGGCGAGTTTGTGTGCCCAATGTTGATGGGATTCGAGAGTTGATCTTAGCGGAGGCCCACAGTTCTCGGTATTCTATTCACCCGGGCGCCGCGAAGATGTATCAGGATCTGAGGCAACACTATTGGTGGCGTAAGATGAAGAAAGACATTGTTGCGCACGTGTCTCGATGTTTGAATTATCAGCAGGTTAAGTACGAGCATCAAAGACCTGGTGGTCTATTTCAGAGGATTGCACTTCCCGAGTGGAAGTGGGAGAGGATTACGATGGATTTCGTTACTGGACTTCCGATGACTCGGAAAAAGTTTGATGCAGTTTGGGTCATTGTTGATAGGCTGACCAAGTCAGCGCATTTTGTTCCTGTTGCAGCCACCTATTCGTCCGAAAGGTTAGCCGAGATTTATATCAGGGAGATTGTTCGCCTTCATGGGGTGCCACTATCTATCATTTCGGATCGGGGTACGCAGTTTACCTCGCATTTCTGGAGAGCGGTTCAGCGAGAGTTGGGCACCTAGGTTGAGTTGAGTACAGCATTCCATCCCCAGACGGACGGTCAGTCCGAGAGGACTATTCAGGTTCTTGAGGACATGCTCCGAGCCTGTGTCATTGATTTTGGAGGCTCGTGGGACCAGTTTTTGCCTTTAGCAGAGTTTGCCTACAACAACAACTACCAGTCCAGCATTCAGATGGCTCCGTACGAGGCGTTGTATGGTAGGCGATTTCGGTCTCCAGTTGGATGGTTTGAGCCGGGAGAGGCTCGATTATTGGGTACGGATCTGGTTCAGGAAGCCTTAGACAAGGTCAGGATTATTCAGGATAGACTTCGTACAGCTCAGTCCAGACAGAAGAGTTACGCAGACCGCAAGTTCAGAGATGTTGCCTTCATGGTTGGTGAGCGAGTATTGCTCCGTGTATCGCCTATGAAGGGCGTGATGAGATTTGGGAAGAAGGGCAAGCTCAGCCCTAGGTTCATCGGTCCATTTGAGATTCTTGATCGTGTGGAAGAGGTGGCTTATAGACTTGCCTTGCCACCTAGCTTGTTAGCTGTGCATCCCGTGTTTCATGTGTCTATGCTCCGGAAGTATCGCGGAGATCCATCGCACGTGTTAGATTTCAGCACTGTCCAATTGGACAAGGATCTGTCATATGAGGAGGAGCCGGTGGCTATTCTAGACCGGCAGGTTCGACAGTTGAGGTCGAAGAGTTTTCCTTCGATGCGTGTTCAGTGGAGAGGTCAGCCTCCTGAGGCATCGACCTGGGAGTCCGAGTCCGATATGTGGAGCCGTTATCCTCATTTATTTCCCGACACAGGTACTTCTTTCTTTTGTCCGTTCGAGGACGAACGGTTGTTTTAGAGGTGGAGAATGTGACGACCCAAGGGGTCATCACGGTAATTCTTCCTTGTTCCGTGCTCCCGAGGCCTTGAAAACCTCGTTTTTAGTTGCCTCGATTGGCGTGCGCAGTTCGAGCGCGTAGCCGGAAAGTGTTTATGTTAGAATATGTGAATTATGTGAAACATTTGATGAATTTTGGTATTAATATGCATAATGTTGACTTCGGTCAACATTTTGGGTAAACGGACACGGACCTGTGATTTGACGGTCCCGGAGGGTTCGTAGAAAAATATGGGACTTGGGCGTGTGCCCGGAATCAAATTCTAAGGTCCCAAGCCCGAGAAATGAATTTTTGAAAGAAATTGTTTTTCTGAAATTTGATATGAAAATTTGAAATGAAAAGGAGTTAGAAAATATAGCTATCGGGCTCGTATTTTGGTTCCGACGCCCGGTACAAGTCTTAAATATGTGTTAAGCACTATCTGTAACGTTTGGCTAAAAACGGACGTCATATGACGTGTTTCAGACTAAAAATGGAGAATTTGAGTTATGAAAGTTGAAGAAAGAAAATCATGTGTTTGAGGCTTGATCCTATGTATATGATGTTATTTTGGCGATTTGATCGCACGAGTAAGTCCGTAAGATGTTTTTAAGGTTGTGTGCATGTTTGGTTTGGAGCCCCGAGGGCTCGGGTGAGTTTTGAATGGGGCCCGGGAGGTCTTGGACTTAAGAAAATGCAGGTTCAGGTGTTGCAGACACCAGCGCGGCCGCGGTTATTTCCGCGCGGTCCGCGCTGGAGCCGCGCGGCCGCGATGCATTTTTGTGCGGTCCGCGTGGCTGAGTCTGAGGGCTAGGGTTTCAGGTTAGCTAGCGCGGCCGCGCACCAAAACAGTGCGGTCCACGCTGGAAGGGTTGAGAGAAGCCCCACTTTTCTCCCACTCGGCGCGGCCGCAACACATTTTTGTGCGGTCCGCGCCAGGTCCTCAAAAAGGTATACAAGTTCGGAAATCTCAGTCATTTTTCAATTTTCAAAAAAAAACCAAAACCTAAGAGGCGATTTTTCAAACAACTTTTCTTCTCCAAAACGATTGGTAAGTAATCTCTAACTTAATTTCTTTTTCCCTTAACATCTTTTAATATAATTTCAACTTCAAATCAAAGATTTTCATGGGGAAAATTGGGTGTTTTGGGTAGAATCTAGGTTTTCTACAAATTGAGAAGTTGGACCTCAATTTGGGGTCCGATTTAAAAACAAATCATATATTTGGATTCGTGGGGGAATGGGTAACCGGGTTTTGGTCCGAACCTCGAGTTTCGACCACGTGGGTCCGGGGTAATTTTTGACCTTTTTGGGAAAAACCTTGAAAAATCTATTTTCATGCATTGGGGATGATTCATTTAGTAATTATTAATGTGATTAAGTAACTTATGACTAGATTCGAGCGGATTGGTGGTGGAATCAAGAGGTAAAGCTATACTAGAAGCGTGAGTTGAGTTTGGAGCATTCGAGGTAAGTGTTTGTTCTAACTTTGGCTTGAGGGAATAGGATTAGGATGATATTTGCTACTTGCTAATGTGGAGTACGGTGTATAGGCATGGTGACGGTTATCTATGCACCGGAGTCTAGCATGACCGTGAGTCTTGATTGCTTTTAATTCGAATAATGTGACACAAGCTCCTTGTTTATTTGATAAGTTTCATATAATGTGAACGGTTGAGGAAGAATGATTTAAAAGGAGAATGTGTTGTGAATACTCCCTTGCCGGGATGTGTAGACTGATATATATATTCTCCCTTGTCGGGATATTTTGGGCTGTTAGTTGTACCCTTGCCGGGTTAAAGGTATTGAGTTGTTATTCTCCCCTGAAGGGGTCTACTATATGAAGTCAGATATTATGAACTATAATATGGGATCGTGTGGCACGCCGTCCACTTATATATGATATTATGGGATCGTGTGGCACGCCGTCCACTTATATATGATATTATGGGATCGTGTGGCACGCCGTCCACTTATATATGATATTATGGGATCGTGTGGCACGCCGTCCACTTATATATGATATTATGGGATCGTGTGGCACGTCGTCCACTTATATATGATATTATCATTTTTATCTGTTACTCCCCGATAGCATGTCCCCTCCCAGTTTTACTTTGTATTATCTTGTTATTGTTTTCTTGCACTTGTTGTATATATATCTGTACAGGTTAATTGTGGTAGGTACTGTCTAGCCTCGTCACTACTTCGCCGGGGTTAGGCCAGGCACTTACCAGCACATGGGGTCGGTTGTGCTGATGCTACACTCTGTGCATTTTTGGTGCACAGATCAGGGAGCAGCTTACGGACCGCAGCAGTAGGACTTCTGGGAGCTATCTTCAGTCCAGGGACTCTCGAGGTAGCCTAGCTGGCGTTTGCAGGCCGAAGTCCCTTTCCATGTTTTTTTTGTTTGTTTATCTTGTATCAGACAAACATGATGTATTTTCCCTTCAGACATTGATTGTAGTATTCTGTAGTAGTCCGTGAGCTAGTGACACCAGACTCTGGGTAGCATTTTGGTTCAAACTTCCGCACTTTTGGTTTTCAGTTGCTTTAGATTTAAAGTCTTCCGCTTAGATTTTGTCTCGTTTATTATATTGTTTGAAAGAAAGCAGGAAAGGTGTTTTGAATATTTGGCTTGCCTAGCTCCGATAGTAGGCGCCATCACGACACCCGATGGTGGGAAATCCGGGTCGTGACATCCATAATACTTATTTTTTCAAATATCAAAAAAGAATTAACTTTTTTTTCCAAAGTTATCCTTGGAGTAAAGGACCTAGGAATATTTGGTGTATTTTCAATGAACAAATGAAGGTTAATATGATCAATTATATTGTTTATTAATGGTAACAGATGAATTCTTTAATATGTCTGAAAACAATCAAAAAATCACTTAAAGTAGATCAGAGTCTGCTGGTTCAACTTTTAAGCTTCTTTGCCTTATCTATTATATTTTTTAAAAAGGTAGGTTACACACACATAATGTATATATATATATATATATAGTGTAATTTTAGTAAATTTATAGACGTAAAATTATGTTTCACACTAAAAATATTAGAATTGATTGAACCCGATACCTCAAAGTTCCATCAGCTCCTAGACAGAAGAAACTGGTCCCAACTTCCAAGTTACTGGCTCGAAATAGCAGGTATATAGTACTATTAGCACATGGTATATATGTGTGGTTTGTATTTTACCGAAACGAATATTCGATTATATTGGCACATTGTTGGATGATTTACGCGGTGTCAAATGTGGATTTGAAATTGGATACTGAAATTGTCACCTCTTGTCAGTTAGATTTTTTCAAGAAGACCTAGGGTTCCTTCTTTCCCTTTCACAATCTAAAGGTCAAGAAAATCCCCAAGTAAATACTCCAAAAATATCTTTTTTTGGACGTATAACTTAACGTTGGGAGATGAATAGGCGAGGTTTGTTTTTACTTATTCTATAACGTGTTATTCATTACAAGATTGTTCGCCCCATTAAAGCATATTCCTTTTTTGTATAAAAAAAATATTTCCTTTATGCATGGGATAGCTAAATGAGCAATAGTCTAGATAACGTGATGTTTTTGAATGATCTATAAATGGAAACAGAGTTATCCAAAGATAATTGATTGATTCATGATGTTTGTCAAAGTTACGAAACTGAGATGTGTCAATTTTTTTAACTTTCAATGTCCCTAATTCTTATATACTTCTCTTTTGATGTGAATAACTCGTAACTATAATTGCAGTTGCGTTGAGTTTTAAAATTACATTCTTTAATTTTTAAGTTTCCCAAGAGCAGATTACTTTTGTTTTTACAACGAGCAATCCAAGGAAAGATATTCGTGTGATAAGATCACCTTTGTTTAAAAGAGGTCTGTCATGAAGTCAACTTCAAGTCATTTCCTTTGCTTTACGTTAGGTTATGTACTATAAAATTTCAAGCAATTAATCACGTTGCTTGTATAATATTTTTCTATTTCCAGAATTAAGATTTATTCCAGAAAAGGAAATTATGATAAGAAAAATGTTATGCAAAATTAAAAAAAGGGTGATTTATATCTTTCTATATCTATAATCTATAATATATTAAAAGAAGGGTAGTAAAGAACTTCAAGGGAGGCTTTTTTTTTTTTGCTCTCGGCGCATGTTTAGCCAGGTAAACTAACATACACTACTAGAAATCCGGAAAAAAGCGACCACAAAAAGCGACCACAAAAAGCGACCAAAGTTGGTCGCTTACCAAAGTCACAAAGCGACCAAAAAGCGCCCTGTGACGACCCGGCCAGTCGTCTCATGAATTACCGCTCCGTTTCCCCACATTTCTGCTTCTTTATGCTTCGTTATCCGTGTTTTAGGTGAGCGAGTTGGGTAGTTTGCGTTCGGAGTGGATTTAGTAAGAAATGAGATACTTAGTCTCTTTTAAAAAGGTTTAAGTTGGAAAAGTCAACCGGATGTTGACTTATGTGTTAGAGGGCTCGGATGTGAGTTCCGATGATTCAGCTAGCTTCGGAAGGTGATTTATGACTTAGGACTGTGATCAAAATTGGTTTTGGAGGTCCGGTGTAGAATTAGGCTTGAATCGGCGAAGTTAGTATTTTGGCGATTTCCGGTTGGTAGGTGAGATTTTGATCCGAGGGTCGGAATGGAATTCTGAGAGTTGCTGTAGCTTCATTATGTCATTTATGATGTGTGTGCAAAATTTCAGGTCATTTGGATGTGGTTTGGTTGGGTTTTTGATCGAAAGCGTGTTTCGGAAGTTTTTTAAAAACTTAGGCTTGAATTCAATGTGAATTGATGGATTTGGTGTTGCTTGAGGTGTTTTGATTATTGCAACAAGTTTGAATGAGGTTTTAGGATGTGTTGGTGCTTTTGGTTGAGGTCCCGTGGGCCTCGGGTGAGTTTCGGATGGTTAATCGGACCATTTTGGAGTTTGAAAGTTGCAGAAAATCTGCCCAGTTGTTGCAGAGAATTATCTCTTCGCATTCGCAAGCGGAGCCTCGCATTCGCATAGAAGCATTTGAGGAAGGCCAAAATTAAGCCTTCGTATTCGCAAGAGGTGCCTCGTGTTCGCGGAAGGCTAGGAGTTGGTGCTTCGCGTTCGCATGAGGCTGCCCGCGTTCGCGTATAAGGATTTGGGATCAAGTGGAATTTGCTCTTCGTGTTCGCATCAGGTGTCTCACGTTCACGAAGGTCAAAGCGGAGGAGGCATCGCGTTCCGACAGGCGTGTCGCGTTCGCGTAAGGTAAAAGTTGGTCAACGTAAAATTGTGCTATGCGAACGCGAGAGGTTGACCGCGTTTGCGAAGAAGGAAAGGTCTGACCTGGGCAGAAAGTTTGTAAGTTATTTCATCCGCGATTTTGAGTCATTTTTCGTCCATAGCTGAGCATTTTGAGAGCTTTTCGAAGGTGATTAAAGAAGGATTCAAGGAGAATTGATTGGAGGTAAGATTTTTGAACCTAAAACGTGATTCTATTGTGAAATCAACCTAGAAATTCTTGGAACTTAAGCTAAAAATGGAAGAAACTAGGGCTTGGGATTTTTTTTGAACTTTTGAATTGGGATTTGAAGGACAATTTGAGAACTTTTGATATGTACGAACTCGTGGGAAGATAAGGAACCCATTGATGTAAAAATTTCTGAGTTTCGAGAAGTGAGCTCGGGGCTCGGGTTTTGCCAATTTCGAAATTTTTGATATCTTTCGATTGTTTTCGCTTGGGCTTTGTTTTCTTAGCATATTGTGACGTATCCGTTCTGATTTTGGATAGATTCGACGCGCGTGGAGACCGGTTCGAGGGAAAAAGGCGTCGCGAGCTAGAGTTGTAGCCTGTTCGAGGTGAGTAATGATTGTAAATAATGTCCTGAGGGTTTGAAACCCCGGATTGCACATCTTAGTGCTATATTAAGGTGAGACACACGCTTGATGATGAGCGTGGGGTCGTTTACTATTGGGGATTGTGATTTGGTTCGTCCCCATTGATGTTTTTACTGCGTATTTGACTGGAACTTGTTTGTTATCATAATGGTTTGGGCTGATTACCATATTTGGACTTCGTGCCAACTATTTGAACCCTCCGGGGATTTTTATCACTATTTCCTCACTATTTTGATTTATTACTTGAACTCAGTACTGTGGTTTCCTACTATTTTACAACTCAGCCACTTTTACTCAGTTTTGAGACTTAAATGATATTTCTAAATGATGTTTTGGGCTGAGAACTACTGTTTTACGAATGCTCAAGGGGCTTGTGATAATTTTCGGACTGAGTGAGGCCGAGGGCCATATGTGAGGATATGATGAGTGATATGAGGCCGAGGGCATGAGATACTTTTATACGCCATGAGGTGGCTTGATATAGTGCTTGGGCCGTAAGGGGCCCCTCCGGAGTCTGTACCCCCACAGTGAGAGCGGGTACCCATCATGATTTGAGAGTGAGCCCGAGGGGCTGATATTGTACTAAGAGTGAGCTCGAGGGGCTGATACTGTTCTGAGTGATTGTTACTGTGCCCGATGGGCGGATTTCTACTTGTTATTTACCTGCCAAATTACTTGTTTTACTTGGTTTAAAGGAATTTCATTTGACTTCTTCATGGATTTACTGCTTTAAGTAATTTTACTGCTTGATATAGAATTTCTTTGTGCCTTTACGTGTTTTCTTGCTTTCAGCCATTATTTATATTTATTACTCACTGGGTCAGAGTACTCACATTACTCCTTGCAACGCGTGTGCAGATTCAGGCATCGCAGAGTCCGCTCCTGAGTGCTGATCCTCCCATTCCAGGCAGTGTTTTCGGAGACCACGAGGTAGCTGTTGGCGTTCGCAGCCCCCGTGCCTCCCTTATCTTACTATTGTCATGTTCTTGAACTTCTGTATTGGATTTCTTATCTAGTAGACTGGTATCCGGATTTATTAGTTGCTCATGACATGTGACACCCCGATTTGGGCTGTGTCGGGATGGTTTCTACTATTGTTATCGTTATTTTCCGCAAATTATGGTTATTATATCATGTTTTAGAACTATTTACGGTATTTCACAGTTTTAAAGAGGTGTTCTGCTTTAGTCTGGTTGGCTTTGTCTTCACGAGAGGCGCCATCACAACCGGGTTCGGGGTTAGGGTCGTGATAAGTTGGTTTCAGAGCCTAGGCTACATAGGTCTCACGAGTCATGAGCAAGTTTAGTAGAGTCTCGCGGATCGGTACGGAGACGTCTGTATTTATCCTCGAGAGGCTGCTGTTGATACTCAATTTTTCCCTATGTATTTTTATATGCAAATACTTTCAAAATAGCATATATACGCATATATAAGTATGTCCAAGTGTGTCAATAATTTTCCTAATTTCTAAAGGATTTTTAAACTGATTTACTACCTATTATCGTAGTACAAAAACCAATAATTATTCCCAAAATTATCCTTTTGGTGAATAACTTACTTTATTCTCATATTTATACCAAAATATAGTTAGGGTAATTTTTATACATTTTTTACAAATTTATTTGGTATTTTAAAAGCTAAATTGCATATAATTGCTGATATACTGCTGTGTTTTCTATATGTCTTGTTGATATACTTTTCTGGTATTTTGTGTTCTCCTGCTGTATGTATTTCCTACTGAGTTCTTAAGTTCTTTGTTTTCCCTTTACTAGACCTTTGTTTGAGTTCGCTTTAAACATGTTTCTTCTACTGATTTCTTAAATGCTATACTATCTCTTTTCTCTTCTGAACCCTATTTAAGTCCCTTCTAAAAGATTTTTCTTAAACATGTTCCCTCTACTCTCACTATGCTTCAAATCAGTTTCTTCACTTTGTTTGCTTCGAACTTGCTATTGTATCTGTTTGTTTTCTCATGAGTCTCTGAAAGAGAACTCTGAGCCTGTTTCAATTACTTGCCTCCTCGTCTCTGTATCTGATTCGAAGTAGGAACCCTAGAATTTGGGGGTTTGACGAGGGTGATCTTGTGTTTGGACTAGGGTTCTATTTTGGAACCCTTAACTCTTTTAGACTCATTCTGAGTCTATGGATTAAGTTTGAATTTCTTTGTTTACGACTTTGAACTTTTAGACTCTTCTATGCTAGACTCTTCTGATTAGCATGACAGTTTTTTCTTGTTTAAACATGTCTGTATGCTTTTATATGTGTGTTGAACCTTTCTTCAAAAGGCTTTCCAACTTATGATTGATTCAGAATCCTTTTTTTATGTTTGATTTATTGTTACTGACTTTCCTTAAGTAAAACCTTTCCTCACTTTTCCTGACTTGGTTCATTCGTACAAAGCCATCAATTTTGATTTCTTGGTTGTTAACTGATTTCCTTTCCTTACTTGCACAAACCGTGTGCTATCAGACTTTTTCCTTATATAAATCCCTGTGTATTTACCCTTCTTGTACTGCTTTGGAAAAGGTTTTGATCAATCTCTTTCCTTAATTATTTTTACCTGTTTGAGATTAGAATCCCGTAATCAAAGGGAAACTTTTGTAATTGATTTTCAAATCATTCTCCTACCTTATTCTGCTTGCCTTCTGCACTATAAAAAGGCACGACCCTTCTGCACTTTAACACACTCTCAATTTAACACTTTTATACTACTCAAGTATTATAGTTCTCTAATCATAGCATTCTGACTATTTGTTTGCACTTTGGCTTCACAAGACTACTGCTTTCTTTTCTTGTTTCCCTGAAACTGGTATGTTCTAGTTTGATTTTCAGCCTCATCCCAATGTGTTTATTTTACAGCTTCTACACCCCTGTCTACTTTACTGCCTATGTTTAATGTTAATTAGCATATATTTCTACTGTGAATCCCTGCACCCTTGTCACCTTCTATGTGTTTGAGTTGAAGTTCAGAACATAGCAACATCCAAGTTGTTGCTCATGTCTGGACTTGATCCTTTAGGGGATCCTAACTCCCAAACAATGTGGCTAACAGGATGGTTGGGGTGTGCCGACACTCCAATTGCTAGGTATGACCACTAGTTTGTCTTGGCTTTCCCCCAGAATCCCCTCTCTATACTTACACTCTCTCTTAGATTCTAAGTTCTTCCCCCCTCCTGTAAGCCTTGCCTTGGGACCTTGAGTTCACTCTAAACTTGGATACTTGAGGGCTGGCCCTTCTACACTGCACTATGTTCTTAATCCTGTATGTGTTTGGGTGTAAGCACTGCCTAGAGTCCATTTTAGGCTCTTAGGGAACTCTGACACATCCAAATAAGAGAAGGGCTTTGGATCCTAATCTTTGGAGTTGGTTCATCTCATATGTCAGACCTGGAGTTTGAATTAGGCTCCCCTTGGTTGTACTTTAATTTCTGATGTAATTTTGCTTTCTTATTCATTCTGGGCTGTAATAATTTGTAATAACAATTGGGGCTGTTAGTGAAAAAGGGAGGGTCAATCATGCATGCAAAAGGGGTAGATATCAAGTTCATAGGGAGTTGTTATATTTCTGCACTCATATCTTGCTTACAGCTGTCACTTCTGCATTTCATATATAGAAACTATGTCTATAGGTTTCTGCACTTCTGAATTTCATAGAAATCATGTCTATAGGTTTCTGCATTACATATAGATTCTATGTCTATAGGATATGCATTTTCACGTAGAAACCATGTCTATAGGATCTGCATTTTATATAGAAAACATGTCTATAGGTTCTGCATTCCCAAACGCTGCACATCATATAGATAACATGCCTATAGGACTTCCTGAATTCTGCATATGCATCTATCACTAGGCAAACAGTTTATAGGTTTAAATAACAATCAGCATTCTAGATACCATGCCTATAGGACTTCTGCACTTCTATACACGTTTAAAAATCAATAACGCCTAGAAAGCATGCCTATAAGAGTAATCAACCAAATCTGAATCGTCTATCTCACTTATAAGTCTAAAAATCAGTATTAGCATTGCTTAATATTTGCAGAACTTATGTTTTCTATAACTAATAAGTCCTCTTCTCAAGAATCAGTATACTTCTGCATTAATAGATATCGTGCCTATAGGTTTCACCTAAGCAAGCCATAAGGCAAATTAGCTAGCTGAATTAGACTTCATTAATTACAACCAGTAGGCAGGTCTGATTTGGATTTCTTAACTGAAGTAGGCAATAAATCAGTCTACCTCACCCTTTTAAGTTTAAATAGACCATAATCAGTACATGCAAGACATGCTGAACAATCTGTATTTAAGTTGAGGAGGCCTGTTTGAGCCTTTAACTGTTATATGTTTCCCCATAATTGCTCTACGTGTTTTTGATTGTCGCCTTAGATTTTGTCCTTTTAAACCCAAAAGTCCAAATCTCCCTTCCCTTTGGGACTAGTAGTCCCAAATGCCTCCTGGACTGATAGGATCGGGGTGGGTAATAGCATGCAATAAGTAACGAAACCATTCCGCGCTTTAATACCTTAACAGGGTGGAAAATGGTAGATATGGATATGATGACCGGTACGCTAATACCACGTGTAACCCCTCTTCTGAGGAGTGATTACCGGGTATTGCATTGATGTGATCCATATTATTTGTAAACCTAGGACCCCCTCCTTTTTTCTTACTTGTTTGCTTTATTTTCAGAACTCTTTTAACTACTTCAACTTCAGCTTTTCTCTTTTTTCTCTCAACTTCAACTACTTGCAACCATTATGTGAAAACCTTCTTTGTATTGGAAACCCTTACGTGTCTATTTGTTGTTCGCACTTAAATTCACAATTGTAGCATGGTCGGGAACCACACTAGTGGATCTCGAGGGGTGCCTAACTCCTTCCCCTCGAGATAATTTCTAGCCCTTACCCAATCTCTGGTTTTCTAAATCAAAATCCTTCTTAGTGTCCTAATGCACTTTAATCATTAGGTGGCGACACTTCAATCCAAACCCAATTCCCAAAAGGGAACGAGTTGTCCTCTCGAATGTCATAAACCTGATTTCACGAGAAAAAAGGGGTGCGACAGCATGGCGACTCTGTTGGGGATATCTTTTAGGCTTTTACCATTTCATGCTATTTGTGACTTTATGCTACTTTACATGTCTTTATTTAATGCCTTTAAATATTTATTTCCCTTCTTCTACTACGAAACTGACTTGGCTCTTTGTTTCTTTCCTTTATTTTTACTGCTTTCCTTCATTACCGTTGTAAATTCCGAGGAATTATTGTAATTATTACTTTATGAACGTGCAAATACGTGACAACTTGTTTAATTATTGTAACTGCATATTCAACATGATATTCCACTCCTGCCAAACAAAATACCATAGCAACGCTTATAATGAGTGGTTGCGCCCTTCCGATATTATCACCCCTTAAATCCGGCAAAGGCATATTTATGGTAAAATCAGTCGATCAATGGTGTAGTCGATGGTTCCGTGCCTTTCCCTCTTGAGTTGTCCGCTCAAGGGTACCAGTCTAATACCCCATAGAAACCCTACTATGTTTAATTGTGCATGCATCATTATCAAACCTAGCCGAGTCAGTTATGTTGTCCTCATAATGACTCTTTAAGATAGCCTTGTCCAAAGTCTGTGCATTTATTTGGAGAACTAAATGTTTCTTATGCCGATTATTGATATTTAATAGTCGAGTCTGGTGAGGGTAAGGGCCTAACATTTTTGTCTTGCAGAAAATGAGGCACGAAGTCCCCAGATTCGGCATGGTAACCAACATCCACCCAAGATTGCTAAGCTGGTGGAGAGATCTTCATTCCAGTGATCAGATGCTTGTCCAGAAATACCTAGGAAATATACCTTCCCTCCTGGAGATCCAACCCAATAACAAGATTATTGAAGTTGCTACCCTGTTCTGGATAGGTCTGTGTTTCACTTCGGGGAGATTGAGGTGACACCCCTGCTAGAGGAAATAGGAGGACTGGCGGGTATACCATGGGAAACTCCGAGTCTGTTAATGCTAGAAAATCGCAAAGGTAGAGGTTTTCTCAAGATGATGGGTCTAAAGAAGAATCCAGACTTAACCTATTTGAAGGAGTCCTATATTCCCTTTGATTATTTGTACCAGAGGTACAGTCATAGAAAATCTTACAGTACTTATCGTAATGAGTTCGCCCTAACGTCGTTGGGGCATATTCACCGAAGAGTCTTTGTCTTCATGTTCTACTTCTTGGGGATGATAGTGTTTCTAATGAAGAAGGCTAGCCATGGTCACCAAAACCATAATGGAGGGAATTGGTGGGCAACCATTTAGCATAGTGCCCATGATCGTTGCAGAAATGTGCCAAGCCCTAGAAAAATGTCAACAAAGAGCCAAACACTTCGAGGGTTGCAACTTGTGACTCCAACTCTGGCTCATGGAGCACCTCCAAAAAGGCGAGTATTGACAAGAGATTCAGCATAAGGACTGGGACGATCATATAGCCTTCCATCAACCAAGGCGAATGAACTACATGCCCAACATGTTTGCTCAGCCAGAAGATGCCAAGGGATGGGTGGAGCTGTTTGAAAATCTGGTTGAGGATCAAATACAATGGATGTTCGAGTGGTTCCCTACTGAAGAGTTCATCGCCTGATCTAGGAACGCACCATTTTTGATACTGATCGATTTGAGAGGAACCTACCCTTATGTCCCTTTCCGGGTTATGAGACAGGCTGGTAGAAAACAGGTTATACCAAGGGTCGACCAGATGAGTCACTTCCGGGCCGACTTCCAAGATGATGATAGTCCTTATAAGTGCCAACCTCAGCATATGTGGCATTGCAAGATCATCATTGGAAGAGATACTATCGAGCTAGACAAATACCATGCTGGCTGCACCCCATACTATTCAGGATGTCTAGAGGACAATCACAATGGTCTGGGCCAACCTGGGTTTGTTCGAGGTCACAAAATCATCGATGAAAGTGCTGAAGCACATGTCAAATACAACCAACTGCGCAAGAGGATTCAAGAATGTGAAAGCGAGCACCGTGAGATTCAAGAAGCCCACCAAAAAATGATTGAAGAGTGGAAAGACATGGCTGTCAGTGCCAACAAGCGATTAGGATACCTGGAACGAGGTTTAGTGGAGCTGGAAAGGAAGTTTCTCAAGAGGATAGAGGACTACCAGAATGCTGAAGGAAACGAGGGTGGAAACCTGGCCAGAGCCTACCTGCTGCTGGGACTTCGCGAGCTGGGGAAACTATTCGATGGAGCCAAAGATGCCGAGTCTGGGGAAGGTCCTTCTAGGACCAAATAGATAGCAGTTTTCTTTTATTTTATGAAATGTAATAAGGCCAATAGCCACTAGTGACATTTTATTCCTTGTTATTTAGTGTCGTTTTGGGATTCGTCTACTTTTTATCAATAAAATGAGGCATTTAGCATACTAAATTCTCCAAATCAAGTTGTCGCTAGGCCTACCTCGGGAACAACGAGGCTCCCAAATTAGGACACGATTTACATTCTTGCACTATGTGTTTAAATATCACAACACTTTCTTATAATCCCCACTGACTTGTTACCTTTTTGTTTTTGCTTTTTGTTTATTTATTCCCCTCCCCAAAGGTTAGTTCGTGTACTCTGACATCGTCATCATATTCCATAAGATCAAAGGGCCCTCTACCCACTCCTCCTCCTAGTCCTATCAGAAGCAGGAAAAAAGGAAAGATGGAAGATTTGAACAACACCAGAAAGGAGAACTCAACTGAACGGGTAGAGGTCACTCATGGTGCTCAGGTCTCCAAAGAAAGTGCATCCCAACTCGAGCGGAAACTGTTGAAATTTCAAGAGGAACTTGATCAGGTCCGGAATTTGGCAAGCTTGTCATTTTCCCTCACCACCCCAGACGTCAATTTTCCTAACGCTCAGAACCCCACACCTCCACAAAACATTCCGAAACCACAAAACCATCCCGCTCCCCATCATCACTGCAATACTTCCCACACTTCCAACAACACTCCACTGCTCATCCCTGAACCACTGAACCCCACAAACGACCATCTCCACACTCACCATAACTCCCCCATCTATGTGTAAACCATACCACACTCCATTTAACCCATCTCAAGCACACCCGAGTCTGATGATAAAGACTCACTTATCAGGAACCTGGCAGAGGAACTCAAGAAACTGACTAGCCGAATTCAAAGCGTCGAAGGAAGCAAGGGGATTGAAGGGTCGAACTACGAAGACCTCTGCATACAACCAGATGTTGAATTGCCTGAAGGGTACAAACCTCCTAAGTTTGAGATGTTTGATGGCACAGGGGATCCCAGAGTTCATTTGAGAACATACTGCGACAAGTTGGTCGGAGTAGGGAAGGACGAAAGGATTCGCATGAAACTTTTCACGAGGAGTCTGAAGGGAGATGCTCTATCTTGGTACATTAACCAAGATCCAAAGAAGTGGTCGAACTGGGTAAGAATGGCGTCTGATTTCATGGATAGGTTCAGGTTCAACACAGAAAATGCGCCAGATGTGTTCTACATCCAGAACCTAAAGAAGAAACCCGCGGAGACATTCCGCGAGTAGCTACTCAATGGAGATCAGAAGCTGCTAAGGTCAAACCAGCTTTAGAAGAAGAACAAATGAACAGGTTTTTCGTCCAAGCTCAAGACCCACAGTACTATGAAAGGTTGATGTTGATTGAAAGTCAGAAATTTTCCGACATCATCAAGCTAGGTGAGAGGATCGAGGAAGGCATCAAAAGTAGTATGGTCACAAACTTTGAGGCTTTGCAGGCTACCTACAAAGCTCTACAGTTTGGTGGCATGACTAAGAAAAGGGACATGAGCGCCGTGATGGCTGCACAAAGAACCAACTCCCCTATCAAATACCAAACCTACCCGATGCCTCCACTCACATATCAACCTACCCCAAATTACCAAGTACCCTCGCCCTCTTACCAAGCTCCACCTCCTACTTACGCATCACCTCCACCGCCCACATATCAGCCTACTTCACCCAGATATTCCCAACCCACACATGTCTACCAAGCCTACAATACTCGACCCTCTCACTATCAATCACCTCCCACTCGCCAAAACATTCCTAGACCCCAACCAAATTTTGACCGCAGACCTCCCAAACAATATACCGCCATTGCCGAACATATTGACCAGCTGTATAAAAGGCTCAAAACTGCTGGTTATGTCACCCCCATCCCTGCTATAACTTCTGAAAACCCTTCCCAATGGGTCAATCCTAATAAATCCAGTGCATACTATTCCGGCATGAAAGGGCATACCATTGATGAATGCTGTTCTCTGAAAGATAAAATCTAGGCACAGATCGATAACAAGATTATTGTGGCAAAGGAGCCTACTCCGAATGTCCGCAACAACCCTCTGCCCGACCATAAGGGTGGAGGCGTTCACATGATTGAGATAGAGGATGATTAGGACCCCAAGGGATCGATCGGATTGATCGCAGAAGGTGACGAGCCAAAGAAACCAGCAGTCACCCTTAATCCGATTGTAGTCCAGATTCAGCCTTTTGGGGACGCCGAAGTGAATATGTCCATACCACTTGAGTTCTAAGCTCCCTCTTCTGCAACGACTCCAACACCGATTGAGGTCGAGTTTGGGTCTCCAGCAAATGCACCTGCACCATTTGAAGTTGCTGTATTACCTTCCAAAACACCTACTCCATTTAGAGTAAAAGTGCTCATTCCGATAGCAATGTCGGCTATAACCCCATTCCATACAAAGACCATCCCTTGGGACTATACAGCCGAGGCAAGAAGGAAAGGGAAAACCAAATCCGGAGAAGCAATTACGGCACAGGGTATGACAAGAACCAACAGGGTGTATACTCCGGAATATTTGGCTGAGCCAAGCAAGCAAACCTCTGGTCGGCCGACCACCACTAAAACCGGGCCTGATGATCTCTGGAGGAAGATACAAGCAAAGGAGTACTCAGTCATTGATCAGTTGAACAAAACACATGCACAAATCTCTATCCTAGCTTTGCTGCAAAACTCCGGTGCACATAAGAATGCTCTGTTAAAGGTGCTGAGTGATGCATATGTACCGAGCAACATCACTGGAGGAGAAATGACAAACATGGTAGGGTAGGTATTGGAGAGTCACAAGATCACTTTTCACGAGGATGAGTTGCCGCCAGAAGGGTTGAGTCACAACAAGGCGTTGCACATCACTGTGCAGTGCGAGGATTATTTCATCACCAGAATCCTAATTGACAGAGGGTCCAACCTCAACATTTGTCCATTGGTAATGCTTAGAATATTAGGAACGAGCCTGCATGAGATCAAGGATGAGGCTATCAATGTCAAAGCTTTCGACGGTTCCCAAAGGTCCACTATTGGAGAAATTAGCTTTTGTCTGCAAATGGGGCCTACTTGGTTTGATGTTGATTTTCAAGTAATAGACGTGCCAGCATCTTACAACTTGCTTTTGGGACTACCTTGGATTCATGCCGTTGAGGCTGTAGCATCGACCCTACATCAAGCAGTGAAATTTGAATTGAACCACCAAGAGGTGATCATTCACGGCGACGGTAGCAATCCCATATACAGTCGCCAAACCATCCCAGCGATCGGAGGTAGAAGAAAGATAGACGGGGAAACCTACCACCACATCGAGCGAGTCAACGCCGTTGATAAGGACAAATGGTGGGACAACAAAATTGAAAGCATATTGAACTGGAGCGGATATGAACCTGGCAAGGGACTTGGCAAGAACCTCCAAGGAATCACCAAACCTATCAAGCTGAAGAAACATGGCACCACTTTCGGTCTGGGATACGAGTACACTTGGGAAGACCTCAACAACTGGTCGCCACCATGGCACAGTCCTTACTACCCACTGGAGCAGCCAATACCACATTTAGAGCAGACTTTCTTGCCAGCCGATGTTATATATGGGTCGGAAGAAAAGGAAGCACTGGCAGCGATGAGGAATTTGTTCCTGGAAGACGATGACATGGATTGTTGTGTCATTTTCGAGTAGGAGGGAGAAGAAGGCCCTTCTATACAAGCCATAAGCCGAGGAGCATGCCTCAACAATTGGACCATCAGAACAACCAGAGCCCAGAAAGCTTCGGGGTAGCAAGGCTGAACAAAGCACCATGCATTATATTTTATTTTCGCTAGTTGACTTTCTTTTGGCATTTTTTAAAATAAGAGCTCCAATGTTCAAAATAGTTATGAAATTTATCAAAGCACTTCAGTTTCTCATAAATCTTACTCTTATTACTTTCTCTCATTTACTTTATTTATACAACATTACTATTACTTATATTGATGAACGATGATTGTGACATGCAATGAGACAACGCAACAAATGGATATAGATTCAGAGGAAGATGATATATCGGAAGAGATTGTTAAAGAGGTTGAAAATTTTGAGAATAGACCTAAATCCAATCTGGACGAGACTGAGATTGTTAACCTGGGAGATGCAAAAAATGTCAAAGAAACACGCATCAGTGTTCATTTGTCACCGTCAGAAAAGGAAGAATACACAGAATTTCTAAGGGAATATGAGGACATATTTGCCTGGTCAAATGACGACATGACTGGTTTGAGTACATCTATTGTGGCACATAAACTGCCGACTGATCCAACATGTCTACCGGTAAAGCAGAAGCTCAGAAAGTTCAAGCCTGACATGAGTTTGAAAATCAAGGAAGAAGTCACTAAGCAAGTCAAAGCTAAGGTTCTCAGGGTAGTAGAATATCCGACATGGTTAGCCAACATCGTGCCAGTGCCGAAGAAATATGGGAAGGTCAGAGTCTGTGTCGACTACCGGGATCTCACCCGAGCCAGTCCAAAAGACGACTTCCCCTTTCCAAACATACACATCCTGATTGATAATTGCGCCAAGTACGAGTTGCAGTCATTCGTGGATTGTTTTGCTGGGTATCATCAAATATGGATGGATGAAGAAGACGCTGAGAAAATGGCTTTCATTACACCGTGGGGAATGTACTGTTACAAGATGATGTCGTTCGGGTTAAAGAATGCTGGGGCCACCTACATGAGAGCCATGACTACCATTTTCCATGATATGATACATAAAGAGATCGAAGTGTATGTCATCATCAAATCCAAGAAATCCACTGATCACATGGAAGATTTGAGGAGGTTCTTCAATAGACTGAGAAGGTACAACTTGAAGCCGAATCCCGCGAAATGTGCATTTGGGGTTCCTATCGAAAAACTACTTGGGTTCATTGTGAGTCGCCGAGGAATAGAACTGGATCCATCAAAAGTCAAAGCTATTCAATAACTACCATCGCCAAAGAACAAGAAAGAAGTAATGAGTTTCTTGGGAGACTCAACTACATCAGCCGGTTCATAGCTCAATCTACTGTCATCTGTGAGCCAATCTTTAAGATGTTGAAGAAGGACGCTGCTACCAAATGGACTGATGATTGCTAGAGGGCCTTCGACAGAATCAAGGAGTACCTATCCACACCGCCAGTTTTGGTCCCGCCCGAGCTGGGTAGACCCCCATTACTCTACCTTGTAGTGCTGGATGGAGCGTTCGGTTGTGTTCTTGAGCAACATGATAAAACAGGGAGGAAGGAGCAGGCCATCTATTATCTCAGCAAGAAGTTCACCCCGTACGAGGCCCGGTATTCTCTGTTAGAATGCACTTGTTGTGCTTTGACTTGGGTAGCTTAGAAGTTGAGGCACTATTTCTGTGCCTATACTACGTATCTCATATCAAGGATGGATCCGTTGAAGTACATCTTTCAAAAGCCCAGCCGACTGGCAAGCTGGCCAAGTGGCAAATCCTGCTGAGCGAATTCGACATTGTCTACGTAACTCAGAAAGCAATCAACGGACATGCTTTGGCAGATCATCTTGCCGAGAATCCCGTGGACGGAGAATACAAACCCCTAAAGACGTATTTTCCTGACGAATAGGTATCATTCATAGGAGAAGATATTGTAGAATCCTATGACAGTTGGAGAATGTTTTTCAATGGAGCAGCTAATTTCAAAGGAGTCGGCATAGGAGCAGTCTTAGTATCAGAAACTGGCCAGCATTATCCGGTGTTTGCTAAACTTAGGTTCCCGTGCACCAACAACATGGCCGAGTATGAAGCCTGTATTTTGGGACTCAAGATGGCCATTGACATGAACATTCAAAAGTTGCTAGTGATCGGGGATTCAGACTTGCTTATCCATCAGGTCCAAGAAGAATGGGCGACCAAGAACTCCAAGATACTCCCTTATCTGCATCACGTACAAGAGTTGAGAAAGAGGTTCACAAAGATAGAGTTCCAGCATGTTCCCAGAGTCCAAAATGAGTTTGTCAATGCATTGGCTACCCTATCATCCATTATACAACATCCAGGCAAGAACTTCATTGATCCTATTCCGGTAAGATCTATGACCAGCCAGCTTACTGTGCTCATATTGAGGAAGAAGCAGACGGAAAGCCTTGGTTTCATAATATCAAGGAATACTTGGCAAAAGGAGAGTACCCAGAACATGCAAACACTACTCAGAAGCGCACACTTCGAAGGTTGTCTAACAATTTATTTCACAGCGGAGGAATCCTATATAGGAGGACTCTGGATCTAGGGTTACTAAGGTGTGTCGACGTAAGGGAAGCATCTAAATTGCTAGAAGGGATCCATGCCGGAACCTGCGGTCCACATATGAATAGCTTAGTCTTACCCAAGAAGATACTTCGAGCTGGTTATTTTTGGATGACTATGGAAACGGACTGCATCCAATATGTACGAAAGTGCCACCGTTGTCAGATACATGCAGATATGATAAAGGTGCCTCCAAGCGAGCTTAATGCAACAAGCTTACCGTGGCCATTCGCCGCTTGGGGAATGGATATTATTGGACCAATCGAACCTGCCGCATCAAACGAGCACAGGTTCATCCTAATGGTAATTAATTATTTCACCAAATGGGTTGAAGCAGCATCGTACAAGGCAGTGACTAAGAAAGTCGTGGTAGACTTTGTCGGCGATGGTAACGTTTGTCGGTTCGGAATTCCAGAATCAATCATTACCGATAATGGTTCCAATCTCAACAGTGATTTGATGAAAGCCATGTGTGAAATCTTCAGGATCAAACACAAGAATTCTATAGCCTAAAGACCTCAGATGAACGGAGCCGTAGAAGCTGCCAATAAGAATATCAAAAAGATACTAAGGAAAATGATAAAGAAGCATAATTAGTGGCACGAAAAGTTGTCATTTTCTCTATTGGGGTACTGCACCATAGTTCGCACATCAATCAGGGCAACTCCCTATATGCTGGTTTATGGTACATAGGCGGTCATTCCCGCCGAGGTAGAGATTCCTTCCTTGAGAATCATACAGGAATCAGAACTCGACGACGCAGAATGGGTGAAAAGTCGTTACGAGTAGCTGGCTCTTATAGATGGAAAAAGAATGAATGCAGTTTGCCACGGTCAACTTTATCAGAGCAGAATGTCCAGAGCCTTAAACAAAAGAGTCAAGCCGAGACAATTCACACCGTGGTAGCTGGTGTTAAAGAAGATATTCCCGCATCAGGATGAGGCCAAAAGGAAGTTCTCTCCCAACTGGCAGGGTCCGTACATGGTCCACCGGGTTCTAACAGGAGGAGCCCTCATACTTGCAGAAATAGACGGAGAAGTTTGGCCAAAGACGATCAATTCAGACGCAGTCAGGCGATACTATGTGTAACCTTTATGCTTTCCTTTATGATGTAATTTGAACTACGCCTGACCTAATTCCCGTTTAAGAGGGGATACGTAGGCAGCCCTATGGGTTCGGTCACAATGCAATAAAATTTTCATTTTCCCCCCACAATTGGAAACTGGGGCAGAATTTTGAGGAGGACCCTCAAAATTCCGAAGCCGATTTCAGCCATTTATCGCAAGCAACTGTTAGAAGTACCAGCCCAGTAAACTGGGGCAGAATTTTGAGGTGGACCCTCAAAATTCCGAAGCAAGAGAGGTTGCAATGTCTTGAACCATGTCACAATCGTCGGTTCATCTAAAGAAAACTATTTATGTTATATTTTTACTAAATTATATATGTCTATT
Source organism: Nicotiana sylvestris (assembly GCF_000393655.2). Classification (NCBI taxonomy): domain Eukaryota; kingdom Viridiplantae; phylum Streptophyta; class Magnoliopsida; order Solanales; family Solanaceae; genus Nicotiana; species Nicotiana sylvestris. Next base: position 127,068,083 of record NC_091063.1, read on the forward strand.
ATCAAAATTGCTTTGTTTAGCAACGCTGTCCCAATGATGCATACAGTATCACCGAAACAGAGCCAAGCAGGACAAGCGAAGTCAACGGGAATACGAACTAACCTTCCCCCTTTACAAAACTCACAATTTTTCTTTGGATGCAGGCACCCAAGTCGCGAAATCATCGAACACATTGATACACTCATACTTTTCAGGAATACAACCCTCAGAACTGTCACACCAATTCATAGTTTGCTATCCGCGCACAATATCCCAGTAGCCACAATATCGCAATCAGCTATCAGCTAAGAAATTTTACTACTATTCGCTTTTTATCTTGCATTGCATAAGGCTACCATTCTGCCTTTCGAGACTAAGCTCTGTCTCCATCTGCATTCTCTGCATTTTATAAGGCTACCATTCTACCTTCCGAGACTAAGCTCTATCTCCATCTGCATTCTCTGCATTGCATAAGGCTACCATTCTGCCTTCCGAGACTAAGCTATGTTTCCATCTGCATTCTATGCATTGCATAAGGCTACCATTCTGCCTTTTGAGGTTAAGCTCTACCTCCATCTGCATTCTCTGCATTGCATAAGGCTACCATTCTGCCTTCCGAGACTAAGCTCTATCTCCATCTGCATTCTCTGCATTGCATTAGGCTACCATTCTGCCTTCCGAGGTTAAGCTCTACCTCCATCTGCATTCTCTGCATCGCATAAGGCTACTATTCTGCCTTCCGAGGTTAAGCTCTACCTCCATTTGCATGCTGAAATATCGCCACTTCATTTACACCTTGCATGGTTGAAATACTGCAACTTCATTTACATCTGCATGGCTGAAATATCGCCGCTTCATTTATACCTTACATCGGCTGAAAGATCGCCGCTTTATTTACATCTGCATAACTGAAATATCGCCGCTTCATTTATACCTTGCATCGGCTGAAAGATCTCCACCTATTGCATTTCATCGACTGAAATATCGCCGCTTCATTTATACCTTGCATCGGCTGAAAGATCGCCACTTATTGCATTTCATCGGCTGAAAGATCGCCGCCTCATACCTTGCATCGACTGAAAGATTGCCACTTATTGCATTTCATTGGCTGAAAGATCGCCACCTATTGCATCTCATGGGCTGAAAGATCGCCAAAGTGTCCAAAGGCGTCGTTGTTCAGAGGCACCATTTTCATAGCCTGAGGACCCCTTTTATCTTTTGTATATCATTATTCAAAGGCATCATGGTTCGGAGGCATCATTCTCATAGCCCGAGAATATCATTTCCTGGCCTGCGAATCCTTATCATATGCTTCATGTCCCAGGACGTCATGGTCTGAGGACGTCATCCTAACCGTCCAAAGACAGCATTCATGGTCCGACAGGAACTTGCATCATGTTTAATTTTTTGCACAACATACACTTGTGTTGCTTATTTGCAGGTAAACCGGCTAGCAACAATCGTCTCAGTAGGAGCGATCTCGCTCCAGTTCCCGCAGCCCTGTTAGACTTTAACCATCCATCCCAACCTAAATATCGCGTCCGTCTTTGAAAAAATCTCCATCGGTATATTCCGCCGACGGATCCTGAACTACATATGGCCTGATTCCTGTAAGACCAGGGATATGTAGGCAGTTAAGGAACTAGAGCACAGTCAATTTCTTCAAACCGTTTTGTTCGGTCAAATTGGCCATCATATCTTTACCCGACAACTCTTTCATCCTTCCCGGGTAAAGAGGGGCAGCTGTTGATACCCAATTTTTTCCTATGTATTTTTACATGCAAATACTTTCAAAATAGTATATATATGCATATATAAGTATGTCCAAGTATTTCAATAATTTTCCTAATTTCTGAAAGATTTTTAAACTGATTTATTGCCCATTTTAGCAGTACAAAAACCAATAATTATTCCCAAAAATATCATTCTGGTGAATAACTTACTTTATTCTCATATTTATACCAAAATATAGCTAGGGTAATTCTTATACATTTTTTACAAATTTATTTGGTATTTTAAAAGGTAAATTGCATATAATTGCAATTTTAGCCTATTTTAAGATTAATAGCATTTTATAATTATGAAATTGGTTCCAATATTTTTAAATTAATATTTATATATTATTAATTGACTTAGTACTTTTAATTTATTTTCAGAAGTCATTTTTACTATTTTTATAAAATAAAAGGGAAACAATTGGCTATTTAAAATCTGGCCCTATTTCATTTTAATTATAGCCCAAATTGATCCCCCTAATTGACCCAATTTTGAATCCCAAATGGACTGGCCCAATTTCTATTTAACCTTACCCCTGACCCATTTATCCAACTTGCCCGACTCCCTTTTTAATCTAGGCCGTTGATCATTTTGATCAACGACCACTAATTCCCCTTTCCTTTTTTAATCCGCCCACACCCCTAACCTTACCTCATTTTCTTTCTATCAGCCGCCTCTAAATACCCTCCCTCTCTCAAACTCTCTCGAAGGTTCTTGAAACCCTAATCGTCTTCTACCATTTTCAACCTCAATCTCACCAGAATCTATGGCCTCTCAGGCCATGGATGGCCAATACTCACCTCTCTCCGCTCTTAAACACTTGGTGTTCAAAGTTTAGAGGTCTGACCTCGATGGTGTGCATTAAGATCTTCTCCGATTCAAGGTTCTATGGCCCCTCTGGCCTTGCTCCGGCATATCCAAGTGTTATGAGCCTATTTCTGACTCACTCGACTCAAGATCGGACTTTTTTCCAAGCCTTTCTCGTTTAGGGTTCCTCTGAAACCCTAGCTATTCGAGGTTTTCTCTTATTTTTCTTAGATTTGTTATATATCTGTGCTCTACTTGAGTTCTTAAACGATTTTCCAATTTTTCTTTCAAAAAATTACTTCTCTTCGATTTAGGGTTTCTGAAAAGTTCAAAATGTTTCTCCAACTTTTCTTTTCCTTTTTCTTTGTGTGTATTTGTCACGCATGTGCTTCTACTATTTTCTTATGTTTTTTTCTACTATATATGTTCTTCTGTGCCTTGTCTTTCTACTGTGTTTCTACACCATGCTCGCATGTTCATCCTGCTGTGTTTTCCTATATGTCTTGTTGATATACTTTTCTGGTATTTTGTGTTCTCTTACTATATGTATTTCCTACTGAGTTCTTAAGTTCTTTGTTTGCCCTTTACTGGACCTTTGTTTGAGTTCCCTTTAAACATGTTTCTTCTACTGATTTCTTAAATGCTATACTATCTCTTTCTCTTCTGAACCCTGTTTAAGTCCCTTCTAAAAGGTTTTTCTTAAACATGTTCCGTATACTCTCACTATGCTTCAAATCAGTTTCTTCACTTTGTTTGCTTCGAACTTGCTATTGTATCTGTTTGTTTTCTCATGAGTGTCTGAAAGAGATCTCTGAGCCTATTTCAATTACTTACCTCCTCGTCTCTGTATTTGATTCAAAGTAGGAACCCTAGAATTTGGGGGTTTTGACGAGGGTGATCTTGTGTTTGGACTAGGGTTCTATTTTGGAACCCTTGACTCTTTTAGACTCATTCTGAGTCTATGAACTAAGTTTGAATTTCTTTGTTTATGACTTTGAACTTTTAGACTCTTCTATGCTAGACTCTTCTGATTAGCATGGAAGTTCTTTCTTGTTTACGCACGTCTGTATGGTTTTATATGTGTGTTGAACCTTTCTTCAAAAGGCTTTCCAACTTATGATTGATTCAGAGTTTTTTTTAGGTTTTATTGCTTGTTACTAATTTTCCTTAAGTTAAATCATTCTCCTACCTTATTCTGCTTGCCTTCTACACTATAAAATGGCACGACCCTTTTGCACTTTAACACACTCTCAATTTAATACTTTTATACTACTCAAGTATCATAGTTCTCTAATCATAGCATTCTGACTATTTGCTAGCACTTTGGTTTCACAAGACTACTGCTTTCTTTTCTTGTTTTCCTGAAACTGGTATGTTCTAGTTTAACTTTCAGCCTCATCCCAATGTGTTTATTTTACAACTTCTACACCCTGTCTGCTTTACTGCATATTTTTAATGTTAATTAGCATATGTTTGTACTGTGAATCAGTGCACCCCTATCCCCTTCTATATGTTTTAGTTGAAGTTCAAAACATGGCAACATCCAAGTTATTGCTCATGTCTGGACTTGATCCCTTAGGGGATCCTAACTCCCAAACAATGTGGCTAACAGGCTGGTTGGGGTGTGCCGTCATTCCAATTGCTAGGTATGACCACTAGTTTGTCTTGGCTTTCCCCCAGAATCCCCTCTCTGCACTTACACTCTCTCTTAGATTCTAAGTTCTGCCCCCCCTCCTGTAAGCCTTGCCTTGGGACCTTGAGTTTCCTCTGAACTTGGATACTTGAGGGCTGACCCTTCCACAATGCACTATATTCTTAATCCCGTATGTGTTTAGGTGTGAGCACTGCCCAGAGTCCATTTGAGGCTCTTAAGGAACTCTGAAACATCGAAATAAGAGAAAGGCTTTGGATCCTGATCTTTAGAGTTGGTTCATCTCATATTTCAGACCTAGAGTCTGAATTAGGCTCCCCTTGGTTGTTCTTTAATTTCTGATGTAATTTTGCTTTTCTTATTCATTCTGGGCTGTAATAATTTGTAATAACTATTGGGGCTGTTAGTGAAAAAGGGAGGGTCAATAATGCATGCAAAAGGGGTAGATATCATGTTCATAGGGAGTTGTTATATTTCTGCACTCATATCCTGCTTACAGCTGTCGCTTCTACATTTCATATGTAGAAACTATGTCTATAGGTTTCTGCACTTCTGCATTTCATAGAAATCATGTCTATTGGTTTCTGCATTTCATATAGATTCTATGTCTATAGGATCTACATTTTCATGTAGAAACCATGTCTATAGGATCTGCATTTTATATAGAAAACATGTCTATAAGTTCTGCATTCCCAAACGCTGCATATCATATAGATAACATGCCTATAGGACTTCCTGAATTCTACATATGCGTCTGTCACACCTCCTTTTTCCGCCCCCGCGAGGGGTGAAGGAGTTTTTCCAATTAAAGGACAATCGAAACGGGATTTGTTTATTTATTTTAGAGTCGCCACTTGGGAGATTTAGGGTGTCCCAAGTCACCAATTTAATCCCGAATCGAGGAAAAGAATGACTCTGTATTACAGTCCGCGAACCAGAAATCCGGATAAGGAATTCTGTTAACCCGAGAGAAGGTGTTAGGCATTCCCGAGTTCCGTGGTTCTAGCACGGTCGCTCAACTGTCATATTCGGTTTGTTTATCTGATTTTATACAATTATGAGCTCATGTGCAAGTTTTAACTTTTAACCGCTTTCGTCATTATTATTATATATTTTTTTTAAGAATTGCAACATCATGGAAATACATCTCCAACCACGTCACATCAATGCACCCGTGGTTGTTGGCACATTTCAACTCTGTTGAGATTTGGATTTGGGTCACATAAATGTGCACCCGAGTTTTAAGAAAATTAAATTATTAAAAGGCGTGCCTAAAGCGACTAGCGTATCATTTACTTTGGGTAGGGCCGTGAAATTTTGCTAAACGGTCCATCCCGAAGTCTAAGCAATTTTAAAGCAAATATTTACCGAGGGCCCCACAATTTTGTATTTTTATTCGGTGAGGCTCATCTCATTCTTATTTTTTAAAGGAATTTGCAACGTCATGGACATGCATCTCGGACCACGTCACAATCAATGTACCCGTGATTAGAGACACATTTCGACTCCGTTGAGATTTGGATTTGGGTCACATAAATGTGCACCCGAGTTTAAGAATGTAATTTAATTAAATCGCGTCTAAAGAGTCTAACGCGTTATTATCTTTGGGAAGGCAGTGAAATTCACTAAACAATCCATCCCGAATTCTAAGTATTTATTATGACCAATTATTGAGGGTCCCGCAATTTGCATTTTTATTTGGAGAGGCTCGTCTCATTATTTATTTATTTTTTAAAAATGATAATCTTAGAATGACTACATTTTTTTTATTTTTTGTTTTTCTCTAAAATAAATGAAGAAAATGTCCTACTTTATTTACTTACTTTCGAGTTATTATAGTTAAGTTTCGAAAGTGAGTCGTTTAAAGAGTTTACATGGGCAGTGCATAGAATGTTCTACATACAGACAATAAAAGAAAGAAAAGACTACATTAAACTACAACTTCAAATCTTTCTCATTTTTTTGCATTCATGTTTCGAGTAGCTTACAAGATGAACCAGTGTATCGTTTGTGTACCTGGTATTGTCAATACAAGAAGAAGAAGGTCAGCAAAGTAGTATTGTAACACAGCAACATACAACAGCAGAAAGCCCAACACAGTAGCTTCAACACCTCAATCCAGAAATCCCAGCAACACGGAGAAAACTAGTAAAAATGGAGAATAAAAATAGTGCGGAAATCTCTCTTTGTTTTTTTTTCTATATTTGAACTCTCTATGGTGTTCTTCCACTCTCAATATTTCAGAAAATTTGGTTCTATCTTTTTTACTCTCTCCAAAATGAATTCTGTCCCTGTATATTCTGTGTATCCAGAGTGTATATCGAGTGTATACTGCTCTCTCCGCCCCCTCTTTTTTTTCTTCTCTCTATCTAGTTTTTCCTCTTTTTTCCCACTCCCTTCTTCCTAAATTTTCTCTTCTATTTATAGCAAAATTTTCGAAATTTTCAGATTTTTTTTTAATTAAAAGAAATCTCACTTACAATTTGCTTTTATTTTTTTAGAAAAAGAAATCCCACCTTTATTTACTTTTATTTTTAAAATTCCAACTTTAATTACTTTATCTTATTTAAAATCCCACTTTTTATTTTTTTAAAAGAGAATCTCACTTTATTTAACTTTTCTTTAAAAAAAACAAACCACTATCTTTTCTTTTTCTTTCAAAAATGCTACTTTCAATTACTTTAAATTTTTAAAATTTTCAGATACCTTTATATTTATTTTTTAATTCCAACCTTCTTTTACTTTTTAATTTTTTAAAAATTTCCACAAAACTTTTTATTTTTTTAAATTTTCTACATTCTTTTACTTTTTTTTAAAAAAAAAGAGAATTCCACCTATTTTTTATATATTTTTTTATTCAATACTTTCCTTTTTCTTATTTTTTTAAATCATTCCCGAAATTATTATTTTTGTTTTTAAAAAAATATTTTCGTATTTTTTTATATAAAAAAACAAAAAATAATAATAAAAATATTAATAGTGATAATTCAGCTTTTAATTTTTTGGTATTTTTATCCTATAATAAAAAGTGTAATAAAGCTAAAATAATAGTAGGTTAAAACCCCCTAAAATATTTACATAAAAGAAGTGATAAAAAAAATTAAATGTTGTCAAAAATTAGGTGTTCACAGCTGCCCCTCTTTGCTCGAAAACACGAAGAGCTTTCGGGCAAAGATAAAGTGAACAATGCGACTAATTTTTGATCATATCGTTATTCAAAATAGGAAGAAAATAAAAAAGGAAAGGCGCAACCGAGTCCTGGTTTTGGACAGCCTACATATCCCTGGTTATAAGGGAATCAGGTCGCGTGTAGTTCAGAAAGTTTTGGTAGCTGGGACTACCATGGGATTGCGATGTTACTGTTACTGCTGTTGCGTGCTGTTACCACTACTTTTCGATCTCCTTATTACACCATTGCTAGAAAGAAAACAAGAAGTTATACTAAGCTATGATCTATGAATTACAAAGATTTATTCTCGAGCTTGGTCATGTGATTGTTGCTGCCTTGTTGCTTTGTGTTTCCTCTGGTATTTCTTTACTTCTAGCTCGACTTGTGGTCTTCCTTCTGATTTCTGCTGGGGATTTTTGTTGTAACCCTCTGCTTTACTGACTTCAAACTTCAATGTATTCTCCTGTTCTGCAAGTGGGCTCCTGACTCCACCTTGACTTTTGAAAGATGACACAACCTCCATTCTTCAGGCGGGCTCCTGACTTCTTCAACAATCTTGGAATTTAACGCCATTCCTCTCTTCAGGCGGGCTCCTGACTTCAACTTTAAAAATAAAATGCCATTCCTTTATTTAGGTTGGCGAGATTTCAACAACTTTTAAAAATAAAACGCCTTTCCTCTCTTCAGGCGGGCTCCTGACTTTGACAACAACTTTTAAAAATAATTCAGCCTTCGTTCTCCAGGCGGGTTCCTGACCTCAACAACAACTGAACATTGATAATCTTAAGAAAACTAAAAAAAATGACTCCCTTTTTTTTCAAATTCAAACTTCTTCTTTTTTTCAAATTATCCTAGGAGAAAATTCATCAGACTAGATTTTGATCCTAGGAGAAGATTCATCCGACTAAGATTTTATTATATTATCTTGGGAGAAAAATTCCATCGGACCAAGATTTTGACTCTAGGAGATAAATCGTCAAACTAGGTCCATTTTGTTGTGATCTTAGGAGAAAGATTCACCGGACTAAGATTTGATATCTTAGGAGAAAATTTCATCGGACTAAAATTTCTATCTTAGGAGAAAAATTCATCGGACTAAGATTTGATATCTTAGGAGAAAAATTCATCAGACTAAAATTTGATATCTTAGGAGAAAGATTCATCAGACTAAGATTTGATGTCTTAGGAGAAAAATTCATCGGACTAAAATTTCTATCTTAGGAGAAACATTCATCGGACTAAGATTTGGTATCTTAGGAGAAAATTTCATCGGACTAAGATTTGATATCTTATCTTGGGAGAAAAAAATTCCATCGGACCAAGATTGTGACTCTAGGAGATAAATCGTCAAACTAGGTCCATTTTGTTGTGATCTTAGGAGAAAGATTCATCGGACTAAGTTTTCTATCTTAGGAGAAAAATTCATCGGACTAAGATTTGATATCTTAGGAGAAAAATTCATCGGACTAAGATTTGATATCTTAAGGAGAAAATTTCATCGGACTAAGATTGTATCGGGAGGGAAATTCATCAGATTAGGACTTTTTATCCTAAGAGGAAAATGTAAAGATCAATGATTTGAGAAACTTACCTTTGTAATTTCTTCTTTTCTTTTATTTTTCCTTTGCGCTGCTTTGTTCTTGCTTGCTGGGGATACCACTGGGGGAGTCTCCTTTCTTCCCCTCCTTCAAATTTTTTTATATTTTATTTTCTCTCAACACTGCTGGGGATAAAAGTGTTATCTTCTTGGGATAACGTTGTTGAGGATAACGCTGCTGGGGAATTTTATTCCTTCAAATCGATGCTTCATTCTTCTGGAAGCTACTGGGGATGATAATGGCTTTTGCTTTTTCTAAACACCAGTTTCATCTTTTTGGTTCTGTCCGCTGGGGATACAACTCCTTTTATTAAAACTTATTGTGTTGGGGGCAACACTGGTTCAAAGACCACTTCCTTTGAGACTGGTGTTATCTTTATTCTTCCCCGAATGGGTACCTGACTTCCAGAAAATTTTCTAATGAAAGGAAAATTTTCTGCCCCAGTTTGACAATCTCCCTTATGGCATGCATTTCCGACATCAATGCCATTTCCTTTACCTGTTTCAAATCAAACAAAATTTGTTAGTTTAAAGTGCGGTAGTTGGTTGTGATACTCCACTGGGATGACTTTTCCCTTTCTCCTTCCTTGCTCTGCGTTCCACAACTTGTTGGGGATGATATTATTTGCTGGGGATAATCCCTTTCGGCTGGGGATATCCCTCTTCTTTTGTGGCATAGCTCGGAAACTGGCATTTCCCCGACCTTTTAGTTTTGCATGAATTTCCCAAATCATGCCCATTGCTCTTCTTGATTTGTCCACAGGCCTTGGCCTTGAGGTTTATAACCTTTGATTTCGGCAAGGATATCCCTCTTGACACTCGTTGATCCTTTTGTCATTCTCCTTTTGCTGGAGATATCTTTCTTGACACTGGCCTCGCGCTTGTTCCTTCCTGACTATACCACTTGGATGTACTAGTCAGATCTCATCTTGCATGATTGGAAAGTTGATGGCAGATTTTGAAGTCATTACTCGTTCTGACCAAACAGACTCTATAGGGGAATTTTTCTATGAAAGGAGAAAGATAAAAAGGAACAGAATAAAAGACAAACGAAAGAGATGACTCTCTAATGAGGAAACTATAAAATAAAAACCTATCAAATGTGGATACCAACTCTAATGGTCATGACATGCACATATGGCCTGTCCTTCGTCGTTAATCGCTTTTCACAACTTTTGTCTGGTGATTTCCATCTAATTCTCAATCTTTATTCGACTTGTAGTGCCTGAAGGGTTTTCACTGTCAAGCCTCTCTCATTTGTTTTTAAACTTTCATCGCCTTATGGTGCCCGTGAAGATTTTCACCGATAAGACTCTCTCATTTGTATCACTTTCCAGCTGGGGATTTGGAGTGTTGCCGGTATGACTCTTTCTGCTGGGGATTAGAGTCCTTTCTGCTGTGGAACAGAGTGTTATGTTCACCGGCAAGACTTTCATTTGTCTGACTTGACATCTTTTGAAGACTGATCAGAAGGTCTTTCTTTGGACCGTAATGTGGGTTTTGGATAGGCTAGAAAGAAAGGGTATTAAAGGCTCAAAAATAAATTTGGGGTTCAAAATTACAACCTTCGGAACCATATTTGTTTACAACAAGCGCAACTCTTGCCCCAGTTTTTAGTTTGGGGATTTTTATTTTTGTTATACTATGTTACACTATGCACATTATGCACCCTATGACCGAGCCGTGAGGCGCCTACGTATCCTCTTTGAGGAATCAGGTCAAACGTAGTTCCCAATTCCTCTGTTTTCTTCTGACTTTCTTTTGTTTTTTGTTATCATTTTTCTTTTTTCTTTTCTTTTCTCTTTTTTTTTCTTTTTATCTTCCATGTTTTGTGTTTTTAACCTGTTGTTACCGATTTTGAATGAGGGGTATGAAAGAAAAATAAATAAAGCTCAAAAGGGGTAACGAAGGATAAAGTGTTTAGGTAGCAGAACAAAATGCCTTCGTCATTCCAATCTTCAAAACATGCCAAGTGCAAACAACACAATTAAACATCGCAACATTAAATATCCACGAATTCACCTTTTTATTTGTCATTTTGAAAACAACGCTGGGCAATACTCTCACTTTCATCAGCACGAACGACCCCCTTGTCAATATGGATAATTTGCTTTTACGGTTTTCTTTATGTTTTACCTCACCCCCGTTTCACACGGTTCGGGCATCAAATGATCTCAAACTGTTCTTATTTTCAAAGGGGTCCCGATCATCCCCAAATGGCTTTACGATCAACTTTTAAGATTAGGCCTAAACTGTGCGCGCATGTCATGTCACTAGAATCGGCGTTGAACAAAAGCAAAACAAAAGGGTAAAGAAAACTAAACAAAGAAGATGACTGGAGATAATAAAAGACCGGAATTTGCATTTAGACAAACGGTAGAACTGTTTAAACAACAAAATAAACAGTTACAACCCTAAAACCAAACCAGATAACACCACATTAGGTACTAGACAAATAAAAGGATAAGGGGGTTTGACCACAAGACAATATCCGGATTACAACCCTGAAATAATCCGGACGACAGAAATGATAACAAAATAAACCACCAAAACTCCTCTCTGGCTGACCAGGAGATGAAGCACCTTTCCAATTGCCAAACACGGTGTTTTAGCCATTGAGTTCTGCATCATCATTGCCAAGACCATTACCAACTTCAATATCATTATCATCAGTTAGCAGCTTCCCGGGATGACTCTCAAACTCCATGTCACCAGGCATCCTCCCCATAAAGTGTGCATCATGATGTGCAGGTAAAGGATTCTGCGCGATATTCTGGGTGTCACTATCTTGGATCACAATCAGATTTTCCTGGATCATCCTTTCTATTTCTCTTTTCAAATCCCGACAACTTTCAACATTGTGCCCCTGGGCATTGGAATGGTATTCACACCTTTTAGAAGGGTCAAAAGCTTCTTGCACGTGGGTCCACATGATTTGGAGGAATAGATGCAATCATGTCGTGATGCTTTAACCTCTCAAATAAGCTTTCATAGGACTCTCCTATTGGTGTAAAATTATCTTTCAACCTTCGTTCCCCTTTATACCTCTGGCTTGGATGTGGGTTATAGGGCACCTGAAAGTTATGTGGAGGCTTCTGGAGATTTGTGACGCTCGTGCTCGCCTTCTGGGGTGTTTTGGTGGCCGGGCAACATACTGAGGTGGAACAATAGAGTGTTGTGGGTTCTGAGGGGGATAATATTGCTCAGGGGATTCATAGAAAACTTGAGGAGGCTGCTCATACCTTCGAGATGTTCTCCTAGGACCTCTTCTTGACCCTGATGTCATCATGATTTCTTCAATCTTCTCATTTGTGTCGCAAAAATTATCAGACTCAACCCGGACAGCGTGAGTTGCAGCTTTAAAAACTGCTTGACTTATAATTTTTCCTGTCTTAAGACCATTCTCTATCATTTCTCCCATTTTGATTGCTTCCGAGAAGGATTTGCCAACTACGGACATCATGTTCTGAAAGTAATCTGGCTCTTGCGCTTGAAGGAAGACAGTTATTAGCTCGTGGTCATCCATGGGTGGCTTAACTCGAGCTGCTTGCTCTCTCCATTTAATGGCATATTCCCTGAAACTTTCACTTGGTTTCTTCTTCAGGTTTGAAAGGGAAATGCGGTCTGGGGCAATGTCGATGCTGTATTGGAACTGTTTGACAAATGCTTGTGCCATGTCGTCCCAGACATACCAGCGAGACGTGTCTTGATCCATAAACCATTCGGAAGCTACTCCCGTAAGGCTTTCCACAAAATAAGCCATCAACAATTCTTCATTTCTTCCCGCACCTCTCAGTTGATTGCAATACCTTTTCAGGTGGGCAATGGGATCTCCATGTCCATCGTACTTTTCAAATTTGGGAGTCTTGAAACCAGGCGGCAAGTGGACATCGGGGAACATACATAGATCTTTGAAGGCAACACTCTTTTGACCAGACAACCCTTGCCTGTTTTTCAACCATTGTTCTAAGCTTTTCACTCTTTGGGTCATTTCTTCTTGTACCATCTTTCGGGCAGGCTCTTCAATCTTTGCAGGAAGATCAAACGAGTACGGGTGGTACTTAGGAGAGTGGTACTGCTCTTGTTGTGTCGCAAATTGTGACTCATGACGAGGCTGTCCTTGCCCACTGGCCCATGCTTGACACACTCCGGTCATTTGCTGTTTCAGTATTCTATTTTTCTCCGGCACAGTAGACTCTTGTTGAACCCTCTGACTCTGAGTCTCTTGAGCATTTGTAACAACTTTGATGTCAGTTATCATTTTCTTTGGATCTTGTGTTTCCATCTTACCACAAACCGACCAACTCAACTTTCTTCACAATTCAAAACAAAACATGTTAGAATGGACTCAGTCGGTTCTTATTACTAGCAACATCTTTTTCCTTTTTTTCGATTTTTTTTTCAATTTTTTTTTGTTGTGGTCGAATCTTATAGAGATTGCCTACGTATCATGACCCCGCATGAATCAGACCTTGCGTAGTTCGGACCAATAAAAGATAAACAATAATAAATATTTTTTTTAATTTTCATATTAAAACAAACTGGGTTTCAAAGGTTTGAAGATGACCTACAAACTCGAGAATCAAACAACCCACATATTCTAATCAAAAGATTTACAAACTCAAAAACAAAAGGCCAGCTTCCTTTCTCTGTTTGACAAATGCAACCGAACGGTTATTTTTGCAAACGTGGCCCCTTCCAAATTTCACATGAATTTTGAGGCCGGGGAGGGTTATTTTACGACACTTTACCAACTTGTCCGTTCTTTTACGAAAATAGCCTTTCGACAACTGAAAGATACTCTAAGGCTATTTCGGCAAGAAAGGTTTAAGACGCGGCCGAAGCTGGCTCGACTTATTTTTGACTAAAAATTCAAACGGTATTCACTTGACCGCTGACTCTTTGTTTTTTTTCTTTTCAAATTACAATAAAACCTGGTGTTGCAAACACGGCCCTTCAGCGCCTCGGGGACGAAGATTTTTAAGGCTGTGTGGGTCAACTGGACCAAAAATCCTAAACATGACCCAAAAGGTGGCTGTTTATGCAAAGTCAGCCTTCCGGCGTTCCTTTCGGGAACATTCGGCTATGTTTTGACAAAACAGCATCACCTGACTTATTTATGACTCTTTTTATCGTTTTTCAAATTACAAAAACTCAATATTGCAAACACGGCCCGTCAACGTCTCGGGGACGAAGATTTTTAAGGCTGTGTGGGTCAACTGGACCAAATCTTAAAAAATGACCCAAAGGTGGCTGTTTATGCAAAGTCAGCCTTCCGGCGTCCCTTTCGGGAACATTCGGCTATGTTTTGACAAAACAGCGTCACCCGACTTCTTTATGACAGAATTAAAATTTTGACATGTTTTTTTTCTTTTTATTATTATTTATTTGTTTTTGGCTATTTTAGCAAAAGGTGGGGTTGGACCCGATGAGGGTTGCCTACGTATCTCACATCCGGTGAGAATCAAACCCGCGCAGTTCGGGCAGATCATGAATAAGTAAATGAACTAACTTTTCTTTATTTTTTTATTTTATTTTTTGAAGGAAAGACTTATAAAGAAGAAAGGGAGCATTTTTGCAAAGAAGGATTTCTAAGAAAATATTTTTGGAATTTTACTTTCAATGAAAGAAATGCTTCTAAAAGTATTTTTTTTTTGAATTTTCTTTTCAATTTTGAAAGAAGAAGGAAAATATTTTTGGATTTTTTATTTTATTATATATATATATTTTTAAATAATTAAAAAGACTTTCTAAAGAAGTCAATAATGAAAAATATTTTTGGATTTTTTGTTTTGAAAATTGGGGGTCTAAAAAACTTTTCTAGACTTTTTGGCAAGACAAATATTTTTGCAACAAATAAAGATATATATACATTTTTTGGAAATAAAGAAAAACTTTTTGGATATATATATATATATATATATATATATTTGCAACAAATAATAAAACCACTTTCAAAGCCCGACTCTTTTTATTATTTTTTTTATTTTGGCATTTTCATAAACCAATAAATAAATTAAAAAAACCATTTTAAAAACAAGACTCTTTTTCATTTTCATTTTTATGGCAAGACAAACTATTTTTTTTCTATTTTTTTTTTTGAAAAACAAGACAGAACAACGCTTTTTTTTCTATTTTTCCTTTGCTTTTAATAAAACAAACTAATAAGATATTTTTTTTCATTTTCTCATAATTTCGGTAGAGTTTTGACAGTATTTGGGCATTGGGTTTTATTAAAAAATAAACAATCAATTCCCTAACTGCTATTTCTTTTTTTTTCAATTTCAACATATTATTCCTGATATTCAAAAGTTAGTCAACACACAAGTCCGAATCAAATAAATGCGCAAGTAGCAGCAAGTAAGATGCATCAGGATGGTCATTTTCATTTTTTGGTACACCTGTCCTAGACAGACCCAACCCCTGTGTTGAGCCTCCAAAGTCAAATGCACGTGATGCAAACAAACGTTCCTACTAGGGATCCGGCATGAAGCTGAGTTATTCTAAGTGAAAAAAAACCTGAGGCATATTGTTCTAGCCCTGGCTTACCCAAGTGGACAGCTTGAGCCGAAATGGGGGCAACGTACCGGGAGCACGAAAGTCTGCCCGGCCTAGTTACTTGTCCCAACTTCGTCTTATTTGGTATGACTTCTAACAGAAAGGTGGGCCACGCGCACGTGTACACCATAAATTCAGAGGACTCAGAAAGAAGAAGGGTTTCGTAGCAGTTTTATATACATAATTCAGATAATATTAAAGCGGTAAAAAGCAACATTTAGCACATTAAGCATAAACATGTAAAAATTAGATCATAAATAAAGCCAACTATAACAGTTATTTTAAGCTCGAATTTCTAACCCTGAACCAGTGGTTCTGGGTTACTAGGTCCCCAGCAGAGTCGCCAAAGCTGTCACACCTCCTTTTTTCCGCCCCCGCGAGGGGTGAAGGAGTTTTTCCAATTAAAGGACAATCGAAACGGGATTTGTTTATTTATTTCAGAGTCGCCACTTGGGAGATTTAGGGTGTCCCAAGTCACCAATTTAATCCCGAATCGAGGAAAAGAATGACTCTGTATTACAGTCCGCGAACCAGAAATCCGGATAAGGAATTCTGTTAACCCGGGAGAAGGTGTTAGGCATTCCCGAGTTCCGTGGTTCTAGCACGGTCGCTCAACTGTCATATTCGGTTTGTTTATCTGATTTTATACAATTATGAGCTCATGTGCAAGTTTTAACTTTTAACCGCTTTCGTCATTATTATTATATATTTTTTTAAGAATTGCAACATCATGGAAATACATCTCCAACCACGTCACATCAATGCACCCGTGGTTGTTGGCACATTTCAACTCTGTTGAGATTTGGATTTGGGTCACATAAATGTGCACCCGAGTTTTAAGAAAATTAAATTATTAAAAGGCGTGCCTAAAGCGACTAGCGTATCATTTACTTTGGGTAGGGCCGTGAAATTTTGCTAAACGGTCCATCCCGAAGTCTAAGCAATTTTAAAGCAAATATTTACCGAGGGCCCCACAATTTTGTATTTTTATTCGGTGAGGCTCATCTCATTCTTATTTTTTAAAGGAATTTGCAACGTCATGGACATGCATCTCGGACCACGTCACAATCAATGTACCCGTGATTAGAGACACATTTCGACTCTGTTGAGATTTGGATTTGGGTCACATAAATGTGCACCCGAGTTTAAGAATGTAATTTAATTAAATCGCGTCTAAAGAGTCTAACGCGTTATTATCTTTGGGCAGACAGTGAAATTCACTAAACAATCCATCCCGAATTGTAAGTATTTATTATGACCAATTATTGAGGGTCCCGCAATTTGCATTTTTATTTGGCGAGACTCATCTCATTATTTATTTATTTTTTAAAAAAGATAATCTTAGAATGACTATATTTTTTTATTTTTTGTTTTTCTCTAAAATAAATGAAGAAAATGTCCTACTTTATTTACATACTTTCGAGTTATTATAGTTAAGTTTCGAAAGTGAGTCGTTTAAAGAGTTTACATGGGCAGCGCATAGAATGTTCTACATACAGACAGTAAAAGAAAGAAAAGACTACATTAAACTACAACTTCAAATCTTTCTCATTTTTTGCATTCATGTTTCGAGTAGCTTACAAGATGAACCAGTGTATCGTTTGTGTACCTGGTATTGTCAATACAAGAAGAAGAAGGTCAGCAAAGTAGTATGTAACACAGCAACATACAGCAGCAGAAAGCCCAACACAGTAGCTTCAACACCTCAATCCAGAAATCCCAGCAACACGGAGAAAACTAGTAAAAATGGAGAAGAAAAATAGTGCGGAAATCTCTCTTTGTTTTTTCTTTCTATATTTGAACTCTCTATGGTGTTCTTCCGCTCTCAATATTTCAGAAAATTTGGTTCTATCTTTTTTACTCTCTCCAAAATGAATTCTGTCCCTGTATATTCTATGTATCCAGAGTGTATATAGCGTATATACTGCTCTCTCCGCCCCCTCTTTTTTTTCTTCTCTCTATCTAGTTTTTCCTCTTTTTTTTCCACCCCTTCTTCCTAAATTTTCTCTTCTATTTATAGCAAAATTTTCGAAATTTTCAGATTTGTTTTTTTATTATTTTATTATTTTTTTAATTAAAAGAAATCCCACTTACAAATTGCTTTTATTTTTTTAGAAAAAGAAATCCCACCTTTATTTACTTTTATTTTTAAAATTCCAACTTTAATTACTTTATCTTATTTAAAATCCCACTTTTTATTTTTTTAAAAGAGAATCTCACTTTATTTAACTTTTCTTTAAAAAACAAACCACTATCTTTTCTTTTTCTTTCAAAAATGCTACTTTCAATTACTTTAAATTTTTAAAATTTTCAGATACCTTTATATTTATTTTTTAATTCCAACCTTCTTTTACTTTTTAATTTTTTAAAAATTTCCACAAAACTTTTTATTTTTTTAAATTTTCTACATTCTTTTACTTTTTTTTAAAAAAGATAAGAATTCCACCTATTTTTTATATATTTTTTTATTCAATACTTTCCTTTTTCTTATTTTTTTAAATCATTCCGGAAATTATTATTTTTGTTTTTAAAAAAATATTTTTGGATTTTTTTATATAAAAAAAACAAAAAATAATAATAAAAATATTAATAGTGATAATTCAGCTTTTAATTTTTTGGTATTTTTATCCTATAATAAAAAGTGTAATAAAGTTAAAATAATAGTAGGTTAAAACCCCCTAAAATATTTACATAAAAGAAGTGATAAAAAAAAATTAAATGTTGTCAAAAATTAGGTGTTCACAGCGTCTATCACTAGGCAAACGATTTATAGGTTTAAATAACAATCATCATTATAGATACCATGCCTATAGGACTTCTGCACTTCTATAAATGTTTAAAAATCAATAACGTCTAGAAAGCATGCCTATAGGAGTAATCAACCAAATCTGAATCGTCTATCTCGCTTATAAGTCTAAAAATCAGTAGTAGCATTGCTCAATATTTGCAGAACTTATCTTTTCTGTAACTAATTTTTCCTCTTCTCTAGAATCAGTATACTTCTGCATTAATAGATATCGTGCCTATAGGTTTCACCTAAGCAAGCCATAAGGTAAATTAGCTAGCTGAATTAGACTACGTTAATTACAACCAGCAGGCAGGTCTGATTCAGATTTCTTATCTGAAGTATGTAATAAATCAGTCTGCCTCACCCTTTTAAGTTTAATTAGACCATAATCAGTACATGAAAGACATGCTAAACAATCTGTATTTAAGTTGAGAATGCCTATTTGATCCTTTAACTGTTATATGTTTACCCATAACTGCTCTACGTGTTTTTGATTGTCGCCTTAGATTTTGTCCTTTTAAACCCAAAAGCCCAAATCTCCCTTCCCTTTAGGACTAGTAATCCCAAATGCCTCCGGGACTGATAGGATCTGGGCAGGTAATAGCATGCAATAAGTAACGAAACCATTCCGCGCTTTAATACCTTAACGGGGTGGGAAAGGGTAGATATGGATATGATGACCGGTGCGCTAATACCACGTGTAACCCTTTTTCTGAGGAGTGATTACCGGGTATTACATTGATGTGATCCATATTATTTGTAAACCTAGGACCCCCCCTCCTTTTTTCTTACTTGTTTGCTTTATTTTCAGAACTCTTTTAACTACTTCAACTTTAGATTTTCTCTATTTCCTCTCAACTTCAACTACTTGCAACCATTATGTGAAAACCCTCTTTGTATTGGAAACCCTTACATGTCTATTTGTTGTTCGCACTTAAAGTCACAATTGTAGCATGGCTGGGAACCACACTAGTGGATCTTGAGGGGTGCCTAACACCTTCCCCTGGAGATAATTTCTAGCCCTTACCCAATCTCTGGTTTTCTAAATCAAAATCCTTCTTAGTGTCCTACTGCACTTTAATCATTAGGTGGCGACTCTTCAATCCAAACCCAATTCCCAAAAGGGAACAAGTTGTCCTCTTGAATGTCGTAAACCCGATTTTGCGAGAAAAAGGGGCGCGATAGCTGCAGAACCTTTAGGAAACAAAATCATATTCTTGAAACTCTTATCGTGCGAACTTGTTGGTTCGAGTACTAATCTTTTGTTATTCCATTCTCTCACAGATGGTGAGGACGCGAGCTACCGGATGAGGTGGACGATCACCAGTGCCACCAGCTGAGACCACCGGAGGCCGTGGACGCGGTCGTAGTCATGGCAGAGGTAGAGCAGCAAGGGCAGCACTTGTAGATCCACCAGATGCCCTAGCTCCGGATCAGGCTGCAGCTATGGATGCTCCAGCAGCACCAGCTCAGGCACCAACAGTGCCCATTGTGATTCCAGGTCTTCAAGAGGCCTTGACACAGATCTTATCAATTTGCACTAGCCTGGCTCAGGCAGTTTTTGCCACAGTAGTAGAAGCTACTTCATAGGCTGAGGGAGGCAATAAAACCTCCGCTGCTCGCACACCTGAGTAGGCAGTGCAGGGACTGCAGACACCGGGGGAACACCTAGCCTAGCCGGTTGCACTTGCTAAGGAGTTTGTTGTGCCAGTTATGCCGGATGATGACCAGCGTCGTCTTGAGAGGTTTGGTAGACTCTAGCCTCCGTCATTCAGTGGTGTTGAGGGAGAGGATGCCTAGGGTTTTCTAGATAAGTGTCAGCGGATGCTCCGTACAGTAGGGATTCTTGAGTCTAGTGGTGTGGCATTTACTACCTTTCAGTTTTCTGGGGCTGCCTTCACTTGGTGGGAGGCGTATGATAGGCGTAGGCCTGTGGGAGCAGCGCCCCTCACTTGGCATGAGTTCTCCGTTCTCTTCCTGGAGAAGTATGTGTCGCAGTCTCACAGAGAGGAGCTTCGTAGACAGTTTGAGTGGTTGAGGCCGGGGGATATGACTGTGTCACAGTATGAGTCGAGGTTTTTTGAGTTGGCTCATCATGCCGTCTTGATTGTTCCGACAAATCGTGAGAGGGTCAGGAGATTTGTTGATGGCCTTAACTATCACCTCCGCATTCTTATGACTAGAGAGAGAATGTTGGGTGCTACGTTCGAGGACGTGGTTGATATCGCTCGCGAGATTGAGACGGTCCACCGTTAGGATCGAGAGGAGAGGGAGGCCAAGAGGTCTTGAGGATCGGGCAGTTATAGTGGTGCTCCTTTGAGGAGCCAATTTCAGCATGGTAGAGGCTATTCATTCAGGTCTACTTAGCCAGCTCGCCTAGGTTATCGTGGGGCATCTTCAGGTCATGGTTATCACGATACTCAGCAGGGTTAGTCATCACTTAGTGCCCTTCCAGCTCAGAGTTCATCCCGTGCTATGTCAGCTCAAGGTTCTTCTATACCGATTGCATTAGCTAGTCACTCCGGTGCGAGAGGTTCCCTTCAGTCCCCTTCTCCAGCACTTGGGAGTTGTTTTGAGTGTGGAGAGTTTGGGCATGTGTGGAGGTAGTGTCCTCGTCGTGTTGCTAGTTCGTCCTAGCAGAGGGGTCATCCCTCGACTTTTGCTCCAGTTACTTCACCACCTGCCCAGCCAGCTAGGGGTGGAGGTCAGGCAGCCAGGGGTCACCCTAGAAGGGGAGGTCGATCAAGTGGTGGCCGGCTCATTTCTATGAACTTCCAGCTAGACTCGATGCTATTGCTGTAGATGCTGTCATTACAGGTATTGTCTCAGTTTGCCACAGAGATGCCTCTGTATTATTTGATCCTGGTTCCACCTTTTCTTATGTGTCATTATAGTTTGCTCGTTATTTGGGTACGCCTCTTGAGTTTCTTGATTTACTTGTTCATTTATCTACCTCGGTAGGCGATACTGTTGTTGTAGACCATGTGTACCGGTCATGTGTGGTGACTATTGGGGGTGTGGAGACCCGAGTGGATCTATTGCTATTGAGCATGGTGGATTTTGATGTCATTTTGGGCATGGATTGGCTATCTCCGTGTCATGCTATTCTAGACTGTCATGCTAATACAGTGACTTTGGCTATGCCGGGTGTGCCGCGGATCAAGTGGCGTGGTGTGACTAATTATGTCCCTAGTAGAGTGATCTTTTTCTTGAAGGCCCAACATATGGTTGGGAAGGGTTGCCTTTCATATCTAGCGTTTGTGAGGGATGTTGGAGCTGAGACTCCTAATATTGATTCTGTCCCAATTGTGAGGGATTTTCCCGATGTGTTTCCTGCAGACCTGCCGGGCATGCCATCGGACATGGATATTGATTTTGGTATTGACCTGGTGCTGGGCACTCAGCCCATTTCTATTCCGCCGTATCGTATGGCACCAGCGGAGTTGAAGGAATTGAAAGAATAGCTTCAGGAGCTCCTAGATAAGGGGTTCATTCGGCCTAGTGTGTCACCTTTGGGTGCGCCGATTCTGTTTGTGAAGAAGAAGGATGGCACAATGAGAATGTGCATTGATTATAGGCAATTGAATAAAGTAACAATTAAGAACAAGTATCCCTTACCTCGCATTGATGATTTATTTGACCAGCTTCAGGGATCGAGGGTGTTCTCTAAGATTGATCTCCGTTTGGGCTATCACCAGTTGAAGATCAAGGATTTAGATATTCTTAAGACTGCTTTCAGGACCAGATATGGTCATTATAAGTTCCTTGTGATGTCTTTCGGGCTAACCAATGCCCCAACAACGTTCATGCATTTGATGAACAGCGTATTCCGGCCTTATCTCGATTCATTTGTCATAGTCTTCATTGATGATATTCTGGTGTATTCGCATAGTCAGGAGGAGCTCGCGGGACATTTGAGAGTTGTGTTGCAGAGATTGAGAGAGGAGAAGCTTTATGCAAAATTCTCCAAGTGTGAGTTTTGGCTCAGTTTAGTGGCTTTCTTGGGGCACGTGGTGTCTAGCGAGGGTATTCAGGATGATCCAAAGAAGATAGAGGCGGTTCAGAGTTGGCCCAGACCGTCCTCAACCATAGAGATTCGTAGCTTTCTTGGTTTGGCAGGCTATTATCACCGGTTTGTTCAGGGATTCTCATCTATCGCATTGCCCTTGACCAAGTTGACTCAGAAGGGTGTTTCATTTATATGGTCGAACGAGTGTGAGGAGAGATTTCAAAAGCTCAAGATATCTTTGACCACAACTCCAGTATTGGTTTTGCCATCAGCTTCAGGTTCATATACCCTGTATTGTGATGCTTCGAGAGTTGGGATTGGTTGTGTATTGATGCAAGAGGGTAGAGTTATTGTTTATGCTTCTCTTCAATTGAAGCCCCATGAGAAGAACTACCCTTTTCATGATTTGGAGTTAGCTGCCATAGTTCATGCATTGAAGATTTGGTGGCATTATTTGTATAGCGTATCTTGTAAGGTATTCACCGATCATCGCAGTCTTCAGCATTTGTTCAAGCAAAAGGATCTTAATTTGAGGCAGCGGAGATGGTTGGAGTTGCTCAAGGATTATGATATCACTATATTCTACCATCCGGGAAAGGCCAATGTGGTGGCCGATGCTTTGAGCTGAAAGGCAGTGAGTATGGGGAGTTTGGCATATATTCCAGTTTGGGAGAGACCCTTATCAGTTGATGTTCAGGCCTTGGCCAATCGATTTGTAAGGTTGGATATTTCGGAGCCCAGTCGGGTGTTGGCGTGTGTGACTTCTCGGTCTTCCTTATATGATCGCATCAGAGAGTGCCAGTATGATGATCTGCATTTGCTTGTCCTTAAGGATAGAGTGCAGCATGGTGATTCTAGATATGTGACCATTGGTAATGATGAGGTGTTGAGGATGCAGGGCCGGATTTGTGTTCCCAATGTGGATGGGCTTCGGGAGTTGATTCTGGAGGAGTCCCACAGCTTGCGGTATTCAATTCATCCGGGTGTCGCGAATATGTATCAGGATTTGAGGTAGCAGTATTGGTGGAGAAGAATGAAGAAAGATATTGTGGGATTTGTAGCTCGATGTCTCAATTGTCAGCAGGTGAAATATGAGCATCAAAGACCGGGTGGCTTGCTTCAGTAGACGGTTATTCCTGAGTGGAAGTGGGAGAGGATCACTATGGATTTCATTGTTGGACTTCCACGGACTTTGAAGAAGTTCGATGCTATTTGGGTGATTGTGGATCGGCTGACCAAGTCCGCGCACTTCATTCCTGTGTGTACTACCTATTCTTCAGAGCGGTTAGTGAAGTTATACATTCGGGAGATTGTTCGGCTGCATGGTGTTCCAGTTTCTATTATTTCATATCGGGGTACTCAGTTTACTTCCCAGTTTTGGAAGTCTATACAACGAGAGTTGGGTACTCAGGTGGAGTTGAGTACAACTTTTCATCCTCAGACGGACGGGCAGTCCGAGCGTACTATTCAGATACTGGAGGACATGTTGCGTGCTTGTGTTATTGATTTCGGAGGTTCACGGGATAAGTTCCTACCGCTTTCAGAGTTTGCTTACAACAACAACTACCAGTCGAGTATTCAGATGGCTCCATATGAGGCATTGTATGGGAGGCGGTATAGATCTCCAGTTGGTTGGTTCAAGCCCGGCGATGCTAGGCTATTGGGTACAGATTTGGTTCAGGATGCCTTAGAGAAGGTGAAGGTGATTCAAGAGAGGCTTCGTATAGCGCAGTCGCGGCAGAAGAGTTATGTAGACCGGAAGGTTCGAGATGTGTCCTACATGGTTGACGAGAAGGTTTTGCTGAAGGTTTCACCCATGAAGGGTGTTATGAGATGTGGGAAGAAAGGGAAATTGAGTCCTCGGTTCATTGGGCCTTTTAAGGTACTTCGGAGGATTGGGGAGGTGGCTTATGAGCTTGCTTTGCCACACAACTTGTCGAGTGTGCATCTGGTATTTCATATTTCTATGCTCTGGAAGTATATTAGAGATCCGTCTCATGTTTTGGACTTCAACACGGTTCAGTTGGATGATGATTTGACCTATGATGTGGAGCCAATAGCTATTTTAGGTCGTCAGGTTAGGAAGTTGAGGTCAAAGGATATAGCTTCAGTGAAAGTGCAGTGGAGAGGTCGGCCCGTGGAGGAGGCTACTTGGGAGACCAAGCGGGAGATGCGGAACAAATATCCTCACCTATTTGAGGTTTCAGGTATATTTCTTGACTCATTCGAGGACGAACGCTTGTTTAAGTTGGGGAGGATGTGACGACCCGGCCAGTCGTCTCATGAATTACCACTCTGTTTCCCCCATTTCTACTTCTTTATGCTTCGTTATCCGTGTTTTAGGTGAGCGAGTTGGGTAGTTTGCGTTCGGAGTGGATTTGGTAAGAAATGAGACACTTAGTCTCTTTTAAGAAGGTTTAAGTTGGAAAAGTCAACCGGATGTTGACTTATGTGTTAGATGGCTCGGATGTGAGTTCTGATAGTTCGTCTAGCTTCGGGAGGTGATCGGAATTGGTTTTGGAGGTCCGGTGTAAAATTAGGCTTGAATCGGCGAAGTTAGTATTTTGGCGATTTTCGGTTGGTAGGTGAGATTTTGATCCGAGGGTTGGAATGGAATTCCGAGAGTTGCTGTAGCTTTGTTATGTCATTTGTGATGTGTGTTACAAAATTTCAGGTTATTCGGACGTGGTTTGGTTGGGTTTCTGATCAAAAGTATGTTTCAGAAGTTTTTAGAAAACTTAGGCTTGAATTCAATGTGAATTGATAGATTTGGTGTTGATTGAGGTGTTTTGATGATTGGAACAAGTTTGAATGAGGTTGTAGGATGTGTTGGTGCTTTTGGTTGAGGTCCCGGGGGCCTCGGGTGAGTTTCAGATGATCAATCGGACCATTTTGGAGTTTGAAAGTTGCAGAAAAATCTACCCAGCTATTGCAGAGAATTATCTCTTCACGTTCGCGAGCGAAGCCTCACGTTTGCGTAGAAGCATTTGAGGAAGGCCAGAATTAAGCCTTCGCATTCGCGAGAGGTGACTCGCTTTCGCGGAAGGCTAGGAGTTGGTGCTTCGCATTCGCATGAGGCTGCCCGCGTTCGCGTATAAGGATTTGGGGTCCAGTGGAATTTGCTTTTCGCGTTCGCATCAGGTGTCTCGCGTTTGCTAAGGTCAAGGCGGAGGAGGCATCGCATTCGCGACTGGCGTGTCGCGTTCGCATAAGGTAAAAGTTGGTCAACGTAAAATTGTGCTACGCGAACGCGAGAGGTTGACCGCGTTCGCGAAGAAGGAAGGGTCAGACCTGGGCATAAAGTTTGTAAGTTATTTCATCCGCGATTTTGAGTCATTTTTCCTCCATAGCTGAGCATTTTGAGAGCTTTTTGAAGGTGATTAAAGAAGGATTCAAGGAGAATTGATTGAAGGTAAGATTTTTGAACATAAAACGTAATTCTATTGTGAAATCGACCTAGAAATTCTTGAAACTTAAGCTAAAAATGAAAGAAACTAGGGCTTGGGATTTTTTTCAACTTTTGAATTGGGATTTGAAGGACCATTTGAGTCGGATTTGAGAACTTTTGATATGTACGAACTCGTGGGAGGATAAGGAACCCATTGATGTAAAAATTTCTAATTTTCGAGAAGTGGGCCCGCGGCTCGGGTTTTGCCAATTTCGAGATTTTTGATATCTTTCGATTGTTTTCGCTTGGGATTTGTTCCCTTAGCATATTGAGACGTATTCATTCTGATTTTGGATAGATTCAACGCGCGTGGAAACCGGTTCGAGGGGCAAAGGCGTCGCGAGCTAGAGTTGTAGCCGGTTCGAGGTGAGTAATGATTGTAAATGATGTCCTGAGGGTTTGAAACCCCGGATTGCACATCGTAGTGCTATATTGAGGTGAGACACGCGCTTGATGATGAGTGTGTGGTCGTTTACTATTGGGGATTGTGATTTGGTCCGTCCCAATTGATGTTTTTACCGCGTATTTGACTGGAACTTGTTTGTTATCATAATGGTTTGGGCTGATTGCCATATTTGGGCTTCGTGCCAACTATTTGAACCCTCCGGGGATTTTTATCACCATTTCCTCACTGTTTTGATTTACTACTTGAATTCAGTCCTGTAGTTTCCTACTGTTTTACAACTCAGTCATTTTTACTCAGTTTTAAGACTTAAATGATTTTCTAAATGATGTTTTGGGCTGAGAACTACTGTTTTACTTATGCCTGAGGGGCTTGTGATGATTTTCGGTCTGAGTGAGGCCGAGGGCCTATGTGAGGATATGCTGAGTGGTATTAGGCCAAGGGCCTGAGATACTTTTATATGCCACGAGGTGGCTTGATATAGCGCTTGGACCGTAAGGGCCCCCTTCGGAGTTTGCACCCCTACAGTGAGCGCGGGTACCCATCATGATTTGAGAGTGAGCCCGAGGGGCTGATACTGTACTGAGAGTGAGCCCGAGAGGCTAATATTGTCCCGAGAGTGAGCTCGAGGGTCTGATACTGTTCTGAGTGATTATTACTATGCCCGAAGGGCGGATTTCTACTTGTTATTTACCTGCTAAATTACCTGTTTTACTTGGTTTAAAGGAATTTCATTTGACTTTTTCATGGATTTACTGCTTTAAGTGATTTTACTGCTTGATATAGAATTGCTTTGTACCTTCACGTGTTTTCTTGCTTTCAGCCATTATTTATATTTATTACTCACTGGGTCGGAGTACTCACATTACTCCCTGCACCGTGTGTGCAGATTCAGGCATCGCAGAGTCCGCTCATGAGTGCTGATCTTCCTAGTCCAGACAGTGTTTTCGGAGACCACGAGGTAGCTGTTGGCGTCCGCAGCCCCTGTGCCTCCCTTATCTTACTATTGTCATGTTCTTGAACTTCTGTATTGGATTTCTCATCTAGTAGACTGGTATCCGGATTTATTAGTTGCTCATGACTTGTGACACCCCGGTTTGGGCTGTGTCGGGATGGTTTCTACTGTTGTTATCGTTATTTTTCGCAAATTATGGTTATTATATCATGTTTTAGAACTATTTACGGTATTTCACTATTTTAAAGAGGTGTTCTGTTTTAGTCTGGCTGGCCTTGTCTTCGCAAGAAGCGCCATCACGACCGGGTTCGGGGTTAGGGTCGTGACACGTCCAAACTGGCTTGGTCGCTATTTTGTTGGTCTCTAAGGTAAAAGGACCAAATATTCCGGGTAAACAATATACCAACCAAATTTGGTTACTTTAACATTTTAATAATATAAATTTAGCGACCAAAGTTGGTCTCTATGTTTAAATTATATTTTTTTAATTTATTATTATTCAAAATATAGCGACCAACTTTGGTCCGTAAACCAAATATTATATTTTAAAATCTGGAAAATAGCTACAAAAGTTGGTCTTTTTGTTTTTTAATCTTTTAAATTTTTTTTAAACATAAGCAACCAAAATTGGTCGCTAATTTCAAGAATTTAATTTTTTTTAAACATAAGCAACCAAAATTTGGTCGCTAATTTCCAGTTTTTTTTATAGAATAGCGACCAAAGTTGGTCACTTTTTAGGAAATCTGGATTAATTAGTGACCAACCTTGGTCGCTATTGCCTAGAAAATATTTTTTTAAAGTATAATTTTGGCAGAAACTGTCTGTTTTGGCAGCTACACCACCTGCCAGCATACCAAATTCCCTAAATAACAATATAATTCAATTCATAAACTACAAATTCAATACCAAAATCTCCACAACAACCCAACAAAAGTTCAATTCATATCCTAAAATTTTAATTCATAAATTAAAAGTTCAATTCATATCCTAAAATTTCAATTTATAAACTAAAATCCCAATACATAAACTAAAAATCCAATTCATATCCTAAAGGTTCAATTCATATCCTAAATTTCAATTCATACACAAAAATTTCAATTCATATCCTAAAGGTTCAATTCATATCCTAAAATTTCAATTCATATCCACAAAAGTTTAATTCATATCCTAAAATTTTAATTTATAAACTAAAATTCCAATACATAAGCTAAAAGTCCAATTCATATCCTAAAATTTCAATTCATATCCACAAAAGTTTAATTCATATCCTAAAATTTCAATTTATAAACTAAAATTCCAATACATAAACTAAAAGTCCAATTCATGTCCTAAAATTTCAATTCATATACAAAAATTTCAATTCATATCCTAAAATTTCAATTTATATCCACAAAAGTTCAATTCATACCCTAAAACTAAAATTCCAATACATAAACTAAAAGTCCAATTCATATCCTAAAATTTCAATTCATATCTCAATTCATGTCCTAAAAGTCCAATTCATTTCCAAAAAGTTCAATTCATATCCTAAAATTTCAATTCATACACAAAAAATTCAATTCATATCCTAAAGGTTCAATTCATTGTCATGACCCCAACCCCGAACCCGGGCGTGATGGCGCCTCTCGTGAAGACAAGGCCAGCCAGTCTAACACATTTCGTCCTTTTGAGCAGTTAAATAGCATAAGAACAGTTCAAACATGATTTAATAGCACAATTAGCGAAAATAGAGATAACAAAGCGGAATTTCCAACCGGACACAGCCCTAATCGGGGTGTCACAAGTCATGAGCAGCTAAGGATCATGATATGAGTCTACTAAATACAATATCTGGTACAACTGTTTGAAGAACTTAGAAATAATAAGATAAGGGAGACATGGGGGTTGCGGACGCCAACACTACCTCGTAGTCTATGAAACACCGCCTGGACTGGAAGGATCAACACTTAGGAGCGGGACCTGCTACACCTGAATCTGCACACACGGTGCAGGGAGTAAAGTGAGTACTCCAACTCAGTGAGTAATAAATATAAATAATGACTGAAAGTAATAAAACACGTAAAACACAAGGCATTCTATACCGAAGTAGTCACATGGAACAATACCAGCCCCTAGGGCTCAAATAGAACAATACCAGCCCCTCGGGCTCAATCTCAAATCACATTGGGTACCCGGGCTCACTGGGGGTGTACAGACTACACAACTAGTCCCTCGGCCTTACTAAGTCAAAAATACTCACAATCCCCTCGGGCATTAGTAAAACAGTATTTCTCAGCCCAAAACAACATTTAAAATATCATTTAAGTCTCAAAATGGAGTAAGAATGGCTGAGTAGTAAAACAGTGGAAAATACATGACTGAGTTCAGTTAATAAGTCAAAACAGTGAGGAAATAGTAATAAAAATCCCCGAAGGGTTCAAATAGTTGGCACGAAGCCCAAATACGGCAACCAGCCCAAATCATAATGATAACTAATAGGTTTTAGTCAAACACGCGGTAAAATCATCAATCGGGACGGACCAAGTCACAATCCCCAATAGTACATGACCCCACGCTCGTCATCAAGCATGTGTCTCACCTCAATATAGCACTACGATGTGAAATCCGTGGTTTTAAACCCTCAAAGCATCATTTACAATCATTACTCACCTCAAACCGGCTAAATCTCTAGCTCGCGGCGCATTTGCCCCTAGAATCGGCCTCCACGCGCGTCAAATATGTCCAAAATCAGAACGAATACGTCACAATATGCTAAAGGAACAAAGCCCAAGCGAAAACAATAAACAAAGGGCGTGATTTTCAAAATTACCAAAACCCTAGCCCCGGGCCCACATCTCGAAATTTGACAAAATTCACAAAACTAGAATCCTTATACTCTCACGAGTCTAACCATATGAAAATTATCCAATTTCGATACCATTTGGTCCTTCAAATCATCATTTTACATTTTTGAAAGATTTCACAATTTACTTCCCAAATTCCATCCCAAATCACGAATTAAATGATGAATTCAATAATAGATTCATGAACTCTAACCAAATCTGAGTTAGAATCACTTACCCCGATGAATTTCTTGAAAAACCTTCGAAAAATTGCCAAAAAATTGAACTCTGTAGGTCAAAATATCAAATAAAATCCAAAACCTCGTATTTACATAGTACCCCACAGATTTCCACCTCCTCGGACCGCACAAAATTGACCGCGGTCCACACAAAGCCAGTGCGGTCCGCACAAAAACGACCGCGGCCGCACAGGCTTTCCTCTGCACTGATAGGCTTGAGTATTTTATTCATAACTTTCACTACAGAAGTCCAAATTATGATATCTTTACTTTTCTGGAAACTAGACACGAAGGGCTATAGTTTTACATTTTGAATCATCTCTAAATTCCTTGTAGATCAAAAGATATGAGCTTCCGAAGTAGGACCAGTGAAACGTTCCCCACTGCGGCCACACAACACTTACCGCGGCCGCACTTTATTTTGTGTCATCCGCACAGCACATACCGCGGCTGCACTCCTTTTTGTGCAGACCGCGTGGGTGGGTTTCGAGGCCTGCAACCCTTCTGGACCTGCTACAGCTATGATTTTCGACCTAAAACATCCCGGAACCTACCTGGAACTCCCGGAACCTCAAACCAATTATACCAACACATCCCATGACATCGTTCAAACTTGTTCAAAACTTCAGAACGCTCACAACAATATCAATCACCAATTTAACATAGGATTCAAGCCTAAGAACTCCAAGAACTCTTAAATTATGCTTTCGATCAAAAAGTCTATCAAATCTCGTCCGAATTGATCTAAAATTTTGCACACACATCCCAAATGACACAACAAAGCCACTGTCACTCTCAAAATTCCATTCCGACCCTTATATCAAAATCTCGCCTATCAACCTGAACCGCCAAAATATCAACTTCGCCAATTTAAGCCTAAATCTTCTCTACAACTCCCATACCCATTCCGATCGCGCTCCTAAGTCACAAATCACCTCCCGAAGCTAATCAAACATCGGAACTCACTTCCGAGCCTTCTAACACATAAGTCAACATCCGATTAACTTTTCCAACTTAAGCCTTCTTAAAAGAGACTAAGTGCCTCAAACTTCACCAAACTCATTCCGGACTCGATCCGACCAACCCGACAACATCTGGGTCGTCACATGCATATACTAAATTTTAATTCATATCCACAAAAGTTTTCATATCCTAAAATTTCAATTTATAAACTAAAATTCCAATACATAAGCTAAAAGTCCAATTCATATCCTAAAAGTCCAATTCATATCCTAAATGCTCAATTCATATCCTAAAAGTTCAATTCATACACAAAAATTTCAATTTATATCCTAAAGGTTCAATTTATATCCTAAAATTTCAATTCATATCCACAAATGTTCAATTCATATCCACAAAAGTTCAATTCATATCCTAAAATTTTAATTTATAAACTAAAATTTCAATACATAAACTAAAAGTCCAATTCATATCCTAAAGTTCAATTCATATCCTAAAAGCTCAATTCATATCCTAAAAATTCAATTCATATCCTAAAAGTTCAATTCATATCCTAAAGGCTCAATTCATATCCTAAAATTTCAAATCATACACAAAACTTTCAATTCATATCTTAAAAGTTCATTTCATATCCTATAATTTCAATTCATATCCACAAAAGTTCAATTCATATCCTAAAATTTTAATTTATAAACTAAAATTCCAATACATAAACTAAAAGTCCAATTCATATCCTAAAAGTTCAATTCATATACTAAAGGCTCAATTCATATCCTAAAAGTTCAATTCATACACAAAAATTTCAATTCATATCCTAAAATTTTAGTTCATAAATTAAAAGTTCAATTCATATCCTAAAATTTCAATTTATAAAATAAAATTCCAATACATAAACTAAAAGTTCAATTCATATCCTAAAATTTAAATTTATATCCTAAATGCTCAATTCATATCCTAATAGTCCAATTCATATCCTAAAGGTTCAATTCACCTCCTAAAGGCTCAATTCATATCCTAAAATTTCAATTCATACACAAAAATTTCAATTCATATCCTAAAGGTTTAATTCATATCCTAAAATTTCAATTCATACACAAAAACTTCAATTCATATCCTAAAATTTCAATTCATATCCACAAAAGTTCAATTCATATCCTAAAATTTTAATTTATAAAGTTAAATTCCAATACATAAACTAAAAGTTCAATCATATCCTAAAAGTCCAATTCATATCCTAAAGGTTCAATTCATATCCTAAAAGTTCAATTCATACCCTAAAATTTCAATTCATAAATTAAAATTTCAATTCATATCCTAAAAATTCAATTTATAAACTAAAATTTCAATACAAAAACTAAAAGCCCAATTCATATCCTAAAATTTCAATTCATATTATAATGGCTCAATTCATATCCTAAAAGTCCAATTCATATCCTAAAGGTTCAATTCATATCCTAAAGGCTCAATTCATATCCTAAAATTTTAATTCATACACAAAAATTTCAATTCATATCCTAAAATTTCAATTCGTATCCACAAAAGTTCAATTCATATCCTAAAATTTCAATTTATATCCTAAAAGTCCAATTCATATCCTAAAAGTTCAATTCATACACAAAATTTTAAATTTATATCCTAAAATTTCAATTCATACACAAAAACTTCAATTCATATCCAAAAATTTCAATTCATATCCATAAAAGTTCAATTCATATCCTAAAATTTTAATTTATAAATTAAAACTCCAATACATAAACTAAAAGTTCAATTCATATCCTAAAAGTCCAATTCATATTCTAAAGGCTTAATTCATATTCTAAATGTTCAATTCATATCCTAAAATTTCAATTCATAAATTAAAAGTTCAATTCATATCCTAAAATTTCAATTTATAAACTAAAATTTCAATACATAACTAAAAGTCAAATTCATATCCTAAAAGTTCAATTCATATCCTAAAGGCTCAATTCATATCCTAAAAGTTCAATTCATACACAAAAATTTCAATTCATATCCTAAAATTTCAATTCATAAATTAAAAGTTCAATTCATATCCTAAAATTTTAATTTATAAACTAAAATTCCAATACATAAACTAAAAGTCCAATTCAAATCCTAATATTTCAATTCATATCCCAAAGGCTCAATTCATACCCTAAAAGTTCAATTCATATCCTAAAAGTCTAATTCATATCCTAAAGGTTCAATTCATATCCTAAAATTTCAATTCATACACAAAAATTTCAATTCATATCCTAAAAGGTTCAATTCATATCCACAAAAAGTTTAATTCATATCCTAAAATTTCAATTTATCAACTAAAATTCCAATACATAAGCTAAA
Organism: Nicotiana sylvestris; assembly: GCF_000393655.2. Lineage (NCBI taxonomy): Eukaryota > Viridiplantae > Streptophyta > Magnoliopsida > Solanales > Solanaceae > Nicotiana > Nicotiana sylvestris. The sequence goes on from NC_091063.1 coordinate 127,101,587, forward strand.
AGTCCAATTCATATCCTAAAGTTTAAATTCATATCCACAAAAGTTTAATTCAAACCCTAAAATTTCAATTTATAAACTAAAATTACAACACATAAACTAAAAGTCCAATTCATATCCTAAAATTTCAATTAATACACAAAAATTTCAATTCATGTACAAAAATTTCAATTCATATCAACAAAAGCTCATTTCATACCCTAAAATTTTAATTTATAAACTAAAATTCCAATACATAAACTAAATTTCCAATTCATATCCCAAAATTTCAATTCATATCTCAATTCATATCCTAAAAGTCCAATTCATATCCAAAAGGTTCAATTCCTATCCTAAAATATCAATTCATATCCACAAAAGTTTAATTCATATCCTAAAATTTTAATTTATAAACTAAAATTCCAATACATAACCTAAAAGTCCAATTCATATCCTAAAAGTCCAATTCATATCCTAAATGCTCAATTCATATGGAAAAAGTTCAATTCATACACAAAAATTTCAATTCATATCCTAAATGTCACGATCCAATTCCCCGAACCCGCTTGTGATGACGCCTCTCGTGAAGACAAGGCCAGCCAGACCAAAACAGACCATCTCTTTTAAATAGTTAAATACCATAAGTAGTTCTAAAACATGATATAATAACCATAATTTGAGGAATTAATGATAACAACAATAGAAACCATCCCGACACAGCCCAAACCGGGGTGTCATAAGTCATGAGCAGCTAATAGTTCCGGATACCAGTCTACTAGATACGAAATCCGTTATAGAAGTTCAAGAACATGAAATTGTAAGATAAGGGAGGAACGGGGGCTGCAGACGCCAACAACTACCTCGTAGTCTCCGAAAACACTGCCTGGACTGGGAGGATCAGCACTCAGGAGCGGGCTCTGCGACGTCTGAATCTGCACACATGGTGTATGGAGTAATGTGAGTACTCTGACTCAGTGAGTAATAATCATAAATAATGGCTAAAAGCGAGAAAACACATATAGGCACAAAGCAATTCTATATCCAGCAGTAAAATTACTTAAGGCAGTAAATCCATGAAGAAATCAAATGAAGTTCCTTCAAACCAAGTAAAACTGGTAATTTAGCAGGTAAATAACAAGTAGAAATCTGCCCCTCGGGCATAGAAACAATTCCTCAGAACAGTATCAGCCCCTCGGGCTCACTCTCGGACAATATCAGCCCCTCAGGCTCACTCTCAAATAGTATCAGCCCCTCGGGCTCACTGTTAAATCATGATGGGTACTCGCGCTCACTGTGGGGGTGCAGACTCCGAAGGGGCCCCTTACGGCCCAAGCGCAATATCAAGACATCTCGTGGCAATAAAAAGTATCTCAGGCCCTCGGCCTCATATCACTCAATATATCCTCACATATGGCCCTCGGCCTCACTCAGTCCGAAAATCATCACAAGCCCCTCTAGCATTAGTAAAACAGTAGTTCTCAGCCCAAAACATCCTTTAGAAATATCATTTAAGTTCAAATACGAATAAAAATGGCTAAGTTTGTAAAACATTAAATATCAACAGGATTGAGTTCAAGTAATAAGTCAAACAGTGAGGAATTAGTGATAAAAATTCCCGGAGGGTTCAAATAGTTGGCACGAAGCCCAAATATGGCAATCAGCCCAAATCATGACAATAACAAATAAGTTTCAGTAAAATATGCGGTAAAATCATCAATCGGGACGAACCAAGTCACAATCCCCAGTAGTAAAAGACCCCACGCTCATCACCTAGCCCGTATCTCACCTCAATACAGTACTACAATGTGCAATCCGGGGTTTCAAACCCTCAGGACATCATTTACAACCATTACTCACCTCGAACCGGCTAATTCTCTAGCTCGCAACACCTTTGCCCCTCGAATTGGCCTCCACGCGCGTCGAATCTATCCAAAATCAGAACGAATACGTCACAATACGCTAAGGGAACAAAGCCCAAGCAAAAACAATCGAATTATCACAAAATTCCAGAAATTGGTCAGACCTGACCCCCGGGCCCACATCTCGGAATTTGACAAAATTCACAAAACTAGAATCCTTATACTCTCACTAGTCTATCCATACTAAAATTATCTAATTCCGATACCATTTGGTCTTTCAAATCATCATTTTATATTTTTGAAAGATTTCACAATTTTCTTCCCAGATTTCATCCCAAACGACAAATTGAATGATGAATTCAATGATAGATTTATGTACTCTAGCCAAATCTGAGTTAGAATCACTTACCCCAATGAATTTCTTGAAAAACCTTTGAAAAAGCGCCAAAATCCGAGCTCTCTAGGTTAAAATATCAAATAAAACCCAAAACCTCGTATTTATAGAGTACCCCATAGATTTCCACCTCCGCGGGCTGCACGAAATCGACCGTGGTCCGCTCAAAACCATTGCGGTCTGCACAAAAACGATCGCGATCGCACAAGCTTTCCTCTGCAGTGACAGGCTTTAGTATTTTGGCCATAACTTTCGCTACAGATGTCCAAATTGTGATATCTTCACCTTTTGTGGAAACTACACTTGAAGGGCTACAACCTTTTTTTTGAATCATATCAAAATTCCTTGTAGATCAAAAGATATGAGCTTCCGAAGTAGGACCAGTGGAATGTTCTTCACCGCGGCCGCACACCATTTTGTGCGGCCCGCACAACACCTACCGCGGACGCACTTCATTTTGTGCGGTCCGCACAACAGATACCGCGGCCATAATTCTTTTTGTGCGGACCGCGCGGGTGAGTTCCGAGGCCTGCAACCCTTCTGGACCTACTACAACTATGGTTTTCGGCCTAAAACATCCCGGAACCTATCTGGAACTTACCCGGAACTCCCGAAACTTCAAACCAATTGCACCAACACATCCCATGACATCGTTCAAACTTCTTCAAAACTTCAGAACGCTCACAACAACATTAATCACCAATTTAACATAGGATTCAAGCCTAAGAACTCCAAGAACTCTTAAATTATGCTTTCGATTAAAGAGTCTATCAAATCTTGTCCGAATGACCTAAAATTTTGCACACACATCCCAAATGACATAACGAAGCTACTGTCACTCTCGGAATTCCATTCCGACTGCTATATCAAAATCTCTCCTATCAACCGGAACCGCCAAAATATTAACTTCGCCAATTTAAGCCTAAATCTTCTCTAAAACTCCAAAACCCATTCCGATCGCGCTCCTAAGTCACAAATCACCTCCCGAAGCTAACCTAACCAACAGAACTCACTTTCGAGCCTTCTAACACATAAGTCAACATCCGGTTGACTTTTCCAACTTAAGCCTTCTTAAAAGAGACTAAGTGTCTCATTTCTTACCAAATCCTCTCCGAACTCGAACAAATCAACCCGATCACATAAAACCCAGATAACGAAGCGTAAACAAGCTAAAATAGGGGAAAATGGAGTAGTAACTCATGAGACGACTGGCCGGATCGTCACATCCTCCCCAACTTAAACAAACGTTCATCCTAGAATGAGTCAAGAAACATACCTGAAGCCTCAAACAGGTGAGGATATTTACTCTGCATCTCCCGCTCGGTCCCCCAGGTAGCCTCCTCTACGGGCCGACCTCTCCACTGCACTTTCATTGAAGCTATATCCTTTGACCTCAACTTTCAAACCTAGCGACCCAAAATTGCTACTGGCTCCACATCATAGGTCAAATCATCATCCAACTGAACCACGCTGAAGTCCAAAACATGAGACGGATCCCCAGTATACTTCCGGAGCATAGAAACATGAAATGCCGGATGCACACTCGACAGGCTGGGTGGCAAAGCAAGCTCATAAGCCACTTCTCCAATCCGCCGAAGCACCTCAAAAGGCCCAATGAACCGCGGACTCAACTTTCATTTCTTCCCAAATCTCATAACACCCTTCATGGGTGAAACCTTCAGCAAGACCTTCTCACCAACCATGTAGGACACATTTCGAACCTTCCGGTTCGCATAACTCTTCTGTTGCGACTGCACTATACGAAGCCTCTCCAGAATCACCTTCACCTTCTCTAAGGCATCCTGAACTAATTCTGTCCCCAATAGCCTAGCCTCGTCGGGCTTGAACCAACCAACTGGAGATCTACACCGCCTCCCAGACAAAGCCTCATATGGAGCCATCTGAATACTCGATTGGTAGCTGTTGCTGTAAGCAAACTCTGCAAGTGGTAGAAACCTATCCCATGAACCTCCAAAATCAATAACACAAGCATGCAACATGTCCTCCATTATCTGAATAGTACGCTCGGACTGCTCGTCCGTCTGAGGGTGAAAAGCTGTGCTCAACTCCACCTGAGTACCCAACTCTCGCTGAACAGACTTCCAAAATTGGGAAATAAACTGAGTACCTCGATCTGAAATGATAGAAACTGGAACACCATGAAGCCGAACAATCTCTCGGATATATAACTCTGCTAATCGCTCTGAAGAATAGGTAGTACAGATAGGAATGAAGTGCGCGGACTTGGTCAGCCGATCCACAATCACCCAAATAGCATCGAACTTCTTCAAAGTCCGTGGAAAACCAACAACAAAGTTCATAGTGATCCTCTCCCACTTCCACTCAGGAATAACCATCTGCTGAAGTAAACCACCCGGTATCTGATGCTCATATTTCACCTGCTGACAATTGAGACACCGAGCTACAAATCCCACAATATCTTTCTTCATTCTTCTCCACCAATAGTGCTGCCTTAAATCCTGGTACATTTTTGCGGCACCCGGATGAATAAAATACCGCAAGCTATGGGCCTCCTCCAGAATCACCTTTCTCAGCCCATCCACATTGGGCACACAAATCCATCCTTGCATCCTCAATACCCCATCATCACCAATGGTCACATCTTTGGCATCATCATGCTGAACTCTGTCTGTGACGACCCAAAGGGGTCATCACCTATTTCCTTATCCATTTTGTGCTTCCGAGGCCCTGAAAATCTCATTTAGAGTCGCCTCGATTTACATGCGCAGTCTAGGCGCGTAGCCGGAAAGCTTAAATATAAAATTCTGTGAAAAATTCTAAGTTTTGATTTTAAAATGAATAAGTTTGACTTTGGTCAACATTTTGGGTAAACGGACCCGGACCCGTGATTTGACAGTCCCGGAGGGTCCGTAAGAAAATATGGGACTTGGGCATATGCCAGAATCGGAATCCGAGGTCCCTAGCCCGAGAAGTGAATTTTTTTAAGGAAATTGTTTTTCTGAAAATGTCTAAGGAAATTGAAATGAAATTTGATTAGAATGAGTTGGTATCGGGCCCGTATTTTGATTTCGGTGCTCGGTGCAGGTCTTATATATGACTTGTGTCATTCTTGTGAAATTTGGTTAAAAACGGACATCGTTTGACGCGATCCGGACCTTAATTGAGAAATGTGATGTTTAAAAGAGTTTTGAGAAATTTCATTGATCTCGAGGTTTAATTCAATGCTCATGATGTTATTGGTAATTTGATGACACGAATATGTCCGTAGGATGTTTCTGAGGTTGTGTGTATACTTGGGATGGAGTTTTGAGGGCTCGGGTGAGTTCGGGTAGGTTACGGGATGCGTTAAGCTTAGAAAGTCAGATGTTGCAGGTTCCGGAAGTGCAGGCCTCTGAACCCTTTAGTGCGGTCCGCGAGAAATTGCGTGCGACCGCGGAGGGGCCAGCGCAGCTGCGGTCGCCTTTGTGCGGGGCGCGGTGGAGGCTGTGCGGCCGCAATCGCCTTTATGTGGTCCTCACAGGGTGCTGAACTACAGGTCTTCAGGGACGCCTGTGCAGCCGCAGTCCATTTAATGCGGTCCTCGGTGGAGCTCTGCGGACGCAGTCCTTTTTATACGGTTCGCGGTGAGGGTCTGACAGGGGTATAAATAGATGGGATTTTCAGTCATTTTTCACTTTTCCATACCCCAAAAACATAAGAGGCGATTTTTCAAACAACATTTCTTCTCCAAATTAATTGTAATTCATTTTTAACTAGTTTTCTTCAATTATTAACATCTTTTAACATGATTTCAATTTAAAATCAAAGATTTTCATGGGAGAAATTGGGTATTTTGGGTAGAACCTAGGTTTTCCAAAAATTTGGGGATTTGGACCTCAATTTGAGGTCCGATTTCAAAACAAATTATACATTTGTATTTGTGGGGGAATGGGTAATCAGGTTTTGGTCCGAACCTCGGGTTTCGACCATGTGGGCCCGGGGGTGATTTTGACATTTTGGATAAAACTTTGGGAAAACTCATTTTCATGCATTGTGGTTGATTCATTTAGCACTTATTGATGTAATTAAGTAACTTGTGACTAGATTCTAGCAGATTGCTAGTGGAATCAAGGGGGTAAAGCTATAATTGAGGCTTGAGTGGTGTTCAAAGCTTTGAGGTAAGTGTTTGGTCTAACCTTAGCATGGGGGATTAGGAGTTGAGTCTTATTTTCTACGTGCTAATTGTCGAGTACGACATATAGGTATGGTGACGAATATCTATACGTTGGTGTCTAGCATGACCGTGAGTCTTTATATTGCGGATATTCTAATTTTGTTGTACCTTTCATACCTTAATGATGATTTCTATATATTGTAAAAAGCATGTGAAAGGAATTGTGATCTTTGAACTTTGAGGATCATTGGCTCGAGTTATAATACGAATTGTAAAAGTATAAGATGTAATTAAACCCTTTGGAGCATTGACTCAAGTGGTAAAGTGAGTTATAAAGTAAGAAGTGAAAGAAAAAGAAAGAGTTATGGAATTGTTTCCTTGCCGGGATGTTTGTTGCTTTGTTGATTATCTCCCTTACCAGAATGTTGATATTTATTGATATTGTTCCCTTGCCAGGATTTAGCTGTTTAATTGTATTCCCTTGCCGGGATTTCTACCATTATTTGTCTACTCCCTTGCCCTTTTGTTTGTGATCGTTGTTTGGGTGAGGAGGAGTGTTAAAGCACGAAGGGTGATGCCGTGCATTGTTTGCTATTGTGAGGAAAAAGTATAAAGCACGAAGGGTGATGTCGTGCCATACGATGTACCATTCCGTACCGATATCCATTGACTATGTGGTGAGGAAAGAGAGTAAAAACATGAAGTGTGATGATGTGCACATTATTATGATACGATTGATTTGGTGAGAACGAGAGTAAAAGCACGAAGGGTGATGCCGTGCATATTTTTATTATAAATATTGTTTGGGTGAGGACGAGAGTAAAAGCACGAAGGGTGATGCCGTACAAATCGTTGAATTCTGATTCTTGTTGATATTCTGGATTTGTTGTTTCTTTCTTTTATTAAGGTTTTCTATTTGGAACTGTTACCTACCCACAACATGTTCCCCCTTCCCACCTTGACTGATTAATTCCTGTATTTCTTTTCCACTGTACATTATTTGGTAGCCTGGTCCTAGCCTCGTCACTACTTCGCCGAGGTTAGGCTAGGCACTTGCCAGCACATGGGGTCCGTTGTGCTGATACTATACTCTTTGCTCTTTTGCACAGATCCAGGTATTGGACAGCAGCAATAGCATGGGAGCCAGCCTTCAGTCCACTAAGACACCAAGGTAGCCTTGTAGGCGTCCGCAGGTCCAGCATCTCCTCTATCTTATATTTCATTCTGTTATCTCATATATTCGAGACAAACAGTGTTATATTTCTTTCAAATGGTTGTATTTAGTACTCTTAGTAGTTCGTGAGTGATGTGACACCAGTTCTTAGGTAGAGGCATATGTTGACTTTCGCATTATTGTTCAGCTTATTTAATTTAGGTCTTCCGCTTATCTATTTAATTTCACTGTTTTCTTGCTATCACTGATAATTGTTAAAAGAAGTAATTTGTTAATGAAAAAGGTAGTTAAGGGTTGGCTTGCCTAGCTCTCATTAGTAGGCGCCATCACGACTCCAGAGGGTGGGACAATCTGTGTCGTGACAAGTTGGTATCAGAGCTCTAGGTTACATAGGTCTCACAAGTCACGGACAAGCTTAGAATCTGAGGGATTAGTACAGAGACGTCTGTATTTATCCCCAGAGGCTACAGAGTTAGGAAAATCTCACATTTGTTCTTTCTTGTCATGTATATTTGTTCCTCAAATGCTAATTGGATTTCTACTCTGTTCTTTCGTAGATGGCGAGGTCACGCACTTCCTCATCTACCGCTTAGTAGCACAAGCCCCCAGCAGTAGCTCCCACTAGGGGTAGAAGGCGAGGCCGAGGTCGAGGCGGTGCCAGAGGCTGAGGTAGGGGCAGAGCTCAGCCCCGAGCAGTAGCGCCAGTGGCGGAGCCTCAGGTTGATTTTGAGGAGGAGGTTCCAGCCTCAGCAGTTCCGGTGGGCCCAGCTCAGGTCCCAGAGGGATTCATTGCCACCCCAGTTATTTAGGACGCTCTAGTTCGATTGGTGGGCCTCATGGAGAGTGTCACCCGAGTGGGTTTGCTTCCAGTAGCACCAGCCACTTCTCAGGATAGAAGAGTGGCTCAGACTCCTGCTACGCGCACTCCGGAGTGGTAGCTCCCCAGGTTCAGGTTCCAGCGATTCAACTAGCTGTGGTAATTCAGCCGGGTGTAGTAGCTCAGACCGACGATGGGGTAGCTATGTCCGCCGATGCTTTGTAGAGGCTGGATAGGTTCACCAAGATCTTCACTTCTACATTCAGCGGTGCATCTACTGAGGATCCCTAGGATTATCTAGACAGCTGCCACGAGGTTTTTCGAAACATGGGTATTGTCGAGACCAATGGTATCGATTTTGCTGCATTTCGCTTGTCTGGATTCGCCAAGACTTGGTGGAGAGATTATTGCTTAGCCAGGCCAGCCGGTTCGCCATCTTTGACTTGGGAGCAGTTCACAGTGTTATTTCTGGAGAAGTTTCTCCCCGTTACTCAGAGAGAGGCCTATCGGAGGTAGTTTGAGCGCCTCCAGTAGGGTTCCATGATGGTCACCCATTATGAGACCAGGTTCATCGATCTAGCTCGCTATGCTCTTGTCATACTTCCCACCGAGATAGAGAGGGTGAGGAGGTTTATTGATGGTCTTATTCAGCCGATTCGTCTTCAGATGGCAAGGAGACAAGGAGTGAGATCACCTTTCAGGAGGCAGCCAATGTGGCCCATAGAGTTGAGATGGTTATATCACAGGGAGGTGGTTATGGGCCAGATAAGAGGCCCCGTCATTCAGGTAGATTCGGTGGTACCTCATCTGAGGGTAGAGATTCATATTGTAGAGGCCATCCTCCTAGGCCCTTTCAGTCAGCTTTCTAGGTCTCCCATGGTAGTTCAGGTGGCATTGGTTCTCAGACGTATTATTCTGATCAGTAGCCTTACAGCGCACCACCAGCTCCCATCAGTGCACCGCCGCTTCATAGTTTCCAAGGTGGTCGTTTAGGTCGACATGGCCAGTAGTCTCAGCAACCGAGGGCTTGTTACGCTTGTGGTGATCTGGGTCACATTGCCAAGTTTTGCCCTCGAGCGCAGGTAGCTCGCAGCATCAGGGTTCTCGTGCTATGGTACAGGCACCGGGTGTTCCACAGCCCGCCCAACCAGTTAGAGGTTGGGTTAGAGGTGCTAGAGGTGGAGGTAGAGGTCCTAGAGGTGGAGCTCAGGTCGCTAGAGGTGGAGGCCAGCCAGCAGCAGGCCGTCCAAAAGAGGTAGTTTAGGGTGGTGGGGCCCATGCCCGTGTTACGCCCTTCCAGCTAGGCCCAAGGCTGAGGTTTCAGATGCAGTCATTACATGTACCATTTTGGTTTGTAATAAAGATGCTTCAGTGCTATTTGATCCAGGGTCTACGTATTCGTATGTGTCATCTTAATTTGCACCGTACCTGGTCATGCCTAGTGATACATTGAGTATTCCTGTTTATGTGTCTACACTGGTGGGTGATTCTATTATGGTCGATCGAGTTCATCGTTCTTGTATTGTGGTGATCGGGGGTCTTGAGACTCGTGTTGATTTGTTGCTTTTAGACATGGTCGACTTTGATGTTATATTGGGGATGGACTGGTTATCACCTTACCACACTATCTTGGACTGTCATGCCAAGACTGTGACCTTAGCCTTACCGAATTTGCCCCGTTTAGAGTGGAGAGGGGCTCCTGGTCATTCTACCCGCAATGTTATCTCGTACGTGAAGGCTCGGCGTATGGTCGAAAAGGGGTGTTTGGCCTATTTGGCTTATGTTCGCGATTCCAGTGTTGAGGTTCCCTCTATTGATTCGGTGCCCGTGGTACGTGAGTTTCTTGATGTTTTCCCTTCAGACCTACTGGGTATGCCACCCGATAGGGATATTGATTTCTGCATCGATTTGTCCCGGGCACTCAGCCCATTTCTATTTCACCATATCGCATGGCTCCGCCAGAGTTGAAAGAGCAGTTGCAAGACTTGATTGAGAAGGGTTTCATTAGACCCAACATTTTTCTTTAGGGTGCACCAGTGTTGTTTGTTAAGAAAAAGGATGGTTCGATGAGAACGTGCATTGACTACCGACAGTTGAACAAGGTTACAATCAAGAATAAGTATCCACTTCCAAGGATTGATGATTTGTTCGATCATCTTCAGGGTGCCAAGGTATTTTCAAAGATTGACTTGAGATCTGGCTACCATCAGTTGAGGATTAGGGCATACGATGTCCTAAGATAGCATCCCGCACTCGGTACGGGCATTATGAGTTCTTGGTTATGTTATTCGGGTTGACAAATGCCCCAGCAGCTTTCATGGATTTGATGAATCGGGTGTTCAGGCCTTATTTGGACTCGTTCGTAATAGTCCTCATTGATTATATTCTGATATATTCTCGTAGTCTGGAGGAGCACGAGCAACATCTCAGAGTGATTATTCAGACTCTGAGGGATAGTCAACTATATGCTAAGTTCTCAAAATGTGAGTTCTGGTTGAGTTCAATTGCATTCATGTGTCATGTCTTATCAGCAGAGGGTATTCAGGTTGATCCGAAGAAGATTGAGGCAGTCAAGAACTATCCTAGACCAACATCAGCTACAGAGATCCAGAGTTTCTTGGGATTGGCAGGCTACTATCGTCGGTTCGTAGAGGGGTTCTCATCTATCGCAGCCCCGATGACAAGGTTGACCCAGAAGGGTGCCCAGTTCAGATGGTCAGATGAGTGTGAGGCGAGCTTTCAGAAGCTCAAAACAGCTCTGACTACGGCATCGGTGTTAGTACTGCCCACAGTTTCAGGGCCTTACACAGTCTATTGTGATGCTTCCCGTATTGGGCTTGGTGCAGTGTTGATGCAGGATGACAAGGTCATTGCCTATGCTTCAGGGCCATTGAAGATTCATGAGAAGAACTATCCAGTGCATGATTTAGAGTTGGCAGCCGTTGTTCATGCATTGATGATTTGGAGGCATTATCTGTATGGCGTGGCATGTGAGGTGTTCACTGATCACAAGAGTCTTCAGTATTTGTTCAAGCAAAAGGAGTTGAATTTGAGGCAGAGGAGGTGGTTGGAGTTGTTGAAGGATTATGACATCACTATCTTATATCACCTGGGGAAGGCCAATGTTGTGGCCGATGCTTTGAGTAGAAAGTCAGCCAGTATGGGCAGTCTTGCTTATATTCCGGTTAGTCAGAGGCCGCTTGCTTTGGATGTTCAGGCCTTAGCCAATCGATTTGTGAAGTTGGATATTTCTGAGCCTTGTCGGGTATTATCTTTCACGGTCACTCGTTCCTCATTATTAAAGCGTATCCGTGATCGGCAGTTTGATGATCCACATTCGTGTGTCCTTAGAGACATGGTGCAGCGTGAAGGTGCCAAGCAGGTTACCTTAGGTGATGATGGAGTTTTGAAATTGCAGGGTCGAGTTTGTGTGCCTAATGTGGATGGGCTTCGAGAGTTGATTTTATAGGATGCCCATAGTTCCCGGTACTCTATTCACCCAGGCTCCGCGAAAATGTATCAGGACTTGCGGCAGCATTATTGGTGGCATAGAATGAAGAAGGATATTGTTGCACATGTGGCTCGGTGTTTGAATTGTCAGCAGGTTAAGTAAGAGCATCAGAAGCCCGATGGTTTATTTCAGAGGATTGAACTTCCTGAGTGGAAGTGGGAGCGGATCACTATGGACTTCGTTACTGGACTTCCGCTGACTCTGAAGAAGTTCGACGCAGTTTGGGTCATTGTTGATAGGATGACCAAGTCAGCGCATTTCATTCCTATGGTAGTCTCCTATTCATCCGAGAGGTTACCTGAAATCTATATCCGGGATATTGTTCGCCTTCATGGTGTGACGGTATCTATCATTTCGGATCGAGATACGCAGTTTACCTCACGTTTTTGGAGGGCAGTTCAGCGAGAGTTAGGCACCCAGGTTGAGTTGAGTACAACATTTCATCCTCAAACGGACGGGCAGTCTGAGCGGACTATTCAGATATTGGAGGATATGCTCCGAGCTTGTGTTATTGATATTAGAGGTTCGTGGGATAAGTTTTTGCCTTTAGCAGAGTTTGCTTACAAAAACAGGTACCAGTCGAGTATCCAGATGGCTCCTTATGAGGCTTTGTATGGTAGGCAGTGTCGATCTCCGGTTGGATGGTTTGAGCCGGGAGAGTCTCGGTTGTTGGGTACGGATCTGGTTCAGGAGGACTTGGACAAGGTCAGGATCATTCAGGATAGGCTTTGTATAGCTCAATCCAGGCAAAAGAGTTGTGTAGATCTTAAGGTTTGCGATGTGGCTTTTATGGTTGGTGAGCGAGTACTGCTCCGAGTGTCGCCTACGAAGGGCGTGATAAAATTTGGGAAGAAGGGCAAGCTTAGCCCTAGGTTCATTGGTCCGTTTGAGATTCTTGATCGAGTGGGAGAGGTGGCTTATAGACTTGCATTGCCGTCGAGCTTATCAGCCGTGCATCCAGTGTTCCATGTGTCCATGCTTTGGAGGTATCACAGCGATCCATCCCATGTGTTAGATTTCAGCATTGTCCAGTTGGACAAGGACTTGTCCTATGAGGAGGAGCTGGTAGCTATTCTAGACCGACAGGTTCGTCAGTTAAGATCCAAGAGTTTCCCTTCTATTCGTGTTCAGTGGAGAGGTCAGCCTCCTGAGGCATCGACCTAGGAGTCTGAGTTCGATATGCGGAGCTGTTATCCTCATCTTTTCCCCGACTTAGGTACTTCCTTCTTCTGTCCGTTCGAGGACGAACAATTGTTTTAGAGGTGGAGAATGTGACGACCCAAGGGGTCATCACCTGTTTTCTTATCCATTTTGTGCTTCCGAGGCCTTGAAAACCACATTTAGAGTCGCCTCGATTTGCATGCGCAGTCCAGGCACGTAGTAGGAAAGCATAAATATGAAATTCTATGAAAAATGCTAAGTTTGAGTTTAAAATGAATAAGTTTGACTTTGGTCAACATTTTAGGTAAACGGACCCGGACCCGTGATTTGACGGTCCGGAAGGGTCCGTAGGAAAATATGGAACTCGGGCGTATGCCCGGAATTGAAATCCGAGGTCCCTAGCCCGAGAAGTGAAATTTTTTAAGGAAATTGTTTTTTTAAAAATGTCTAAGGAAATTGAAATGAAATTTGATTAGAATGAGTTGGTATCGGGCCCGTATTTTGGTTCCGACACCCGGTACAGGTCTTATATATGACTTGTGTCATTCCTATCAAATTTGGTTAAAAATTGACGTTGTTTGACGCAATCCGGACCTTAATTGAGAAATGTGATGTTTAAAAGAGTTTTGAGATATTTCATTGACCTCGAGGTTTAATTCGATGCTCGTGATATTATTTTGGTAATTGGATGACACGAATATGTCCGTAAGATGTTTTTGAGGTTGTGTGTATACTTGGGTTGGAGTTTTGAGGGTTCGGGTGAGTTCGAGTAGGTTTCGGGATGCCTTAGGCTTAAAAAGTCAGATGTTGCAGGTTCAGGAAGTGCAGGCCTCTGAACCGTTTAGTGCGGTCCGCGAGAAATCGCGTACGACCGCGGAGGGGCCAGCGCATCCGCGGTCGCTTTTGTGCGTGGCGCGGTGGATGCTGTGCGGCTGTACTCGCCTTTATGCGGTCCGCACAGGGTGCTGAACTGCAGGTCTTCAGGGAGGCCTGTGCGGCCGTAGTCCATTTAATGTGGTCCACGGTGGAGCTCTGGTACAACAAACTCAACCTCACACAACGGTAGGAAGAGCGGGTGCTAAGACTTTTACCCGAATAGTGGTATCGGGGTCAATTTCCACAGGGAGCTTGGAATGGAGTTGCGTATTTGTTCAGACTAGGAATGCGTGCTTGCTCCTAATTGTACTTCTAAACGTTTTTGGGGTTTTTGTTTAATAACTACTATTATCAACTACAAATTTAAGCTAATTTATGCTGAAGGGATATGTTCTAAGTTGTGATTAATATAGAAAAAGGCACTAGGGTCGTGGCATCACCTAGGTGGTTAAATAATGGGTAAAGACTACTAATAATAGATTGACAGATTTGGGATCAATGTTATAACCGTTGCACAATTATACCCACTTTCACACCTCTCGGTAGTGAGAGCGATTTTGCCCAATTGACTGTCTCGAGACCAATTGGGTAGGCCAATTAGACCAAGCAACTAGGGTTCAAGTAGGGTGATTACTCTCTCGAGGTTTAACCCGTTAATTGGGACTACCATTTCTCATGGATCCACCCCAATTCCTTGTTGGGTCAACTTTGGGGTCATAGACTCCCTTTCTCAAGAAGAGTCAAGACCCACTAAGCTAGAATCAATGTTTGAAACCATCAAATTAAACCATAAAATTAACCCAAATAACAAACATCCAATATCAATCTATCATTAAGAAGCAACACCCATTAATTACCCACACTAGGGTTGAGCCATAACCCTAACTAATGGATTTAGCTAGACATAATTAAAGAAGGAACTGAATAAATAGAAGATGAAACAACCATATTAATTAATTGCTAATGTTAAACTACAATAATCTATGATGAAACTAAGCTAAAAATGCCCAAGATAGGCCAAAACATAAGTCTCACAAGTGCAGCAGCTATCAGATGTACCCAACTTGACCTAAAAATGGTAAAATGCTCTATTTATAGTGGGCTAGAAAAACTGGAAAAAATGCCTTGCGGGGTTAGTGCGGACCGCACAAAGTTGGCACGCGGACGCACTGGGTTGCTTGACCTCTGAATCTTGCTCTCTGAAGATGGTGATGCGGACCGCACAAAGATGGAATGCGGCCGCATGAAGGCTAGCGCGGACTGCACAAAGTTGTTGTGCGGCCACATGAATAGTTTGGCAGCTTCTCTGAACTTCTTGGACACGGACCGCGTGACCATAGAGTGCGGCCGCATGGAGAGGGACGCGGGCCGCATGAAGTGGGACGCGGCCGCTTGGTTTGCTGCTGGAATATGACACTCTCTGAACTTTTTAGACGCGACCGCATAGCAAGCTTGTGCGGCCGCATGAGTGAGATGCGGGTCGCATGAAGTGGGACGCGGGCCGCATGAACTTGACTTGTAGTTTCACAGTCTCTGAACTCCTATGGTGCGGCCGCATGACATGATGGTGCGGTCTGCATGAAGTTCTGAATGTCCTTACTTTAATGATCTTTGACACTTTAGCAGGTTTCACTCCGATTTGAGCCGATCTTTGACGATTTGTCACTTTATAGCTCAAATCTGCAATCAAGCGCAATCTGTAAGCATTTTGGGACTATTTTGTAGCAAATTACACTCAAAGCGCAGGCAAGTATGGGTATAAAACATGTTAAAATCCTACTTATCAACTCCCCCAAACTTAAACCTTTGCTTGTCCTCAAGCAAACAAAATAAGACCCACCCCTCAAAGGCAACATCCAAGTAATTTCAGCTTATCCTAAAGTAACCTCAACAAGCATCAATTGGGACTAACAATTGCCCTCAATGCGAATGCATCATTAACACATTTAAACTTTGAAAACTTGTGGATCAAGTGTGACACAAGAGCATCAAGAGTTGACACATTTCATCAAAGAACTTTTCTCAATTACTTTGGTCATTGTGGAACCCAAACTCACACATCCTCAACTCTCCCTAAGTGAACCTCACCTTTTAAAGTATTGACACACAAACCGAGGTTGATGGATCTTCACTCATCTCTCTCAAGGAAGAGTCCACAAGTCCGGCTCTAAGTACCATATGCTTGCCCCTTATGTAAGTATCCACTAATGTAGGTTCCCTTCAACTCAAAATTATGTAGGGCTTTTGTGGAGTCATTGTGGAGGCTTTTAGGTAAGGGTAGGACATATTTTTGTTCAAGTGAGTTCAATCTTCCCTTAAGCACTTCTTTTGATTCATTTTGGCACACTTTCTTGACTCATTTGAGTATTCACTTCTTTTTCAAGGGGTTAGAGAGACATATTTTCACCCTTTCTTATGCAATTCAACACGTTTCTCCTTTTTCTACTTTTTCCACACCCTTTTTCACTTTTGTTTTCTTTGAATCCCCTTTTTGACCTTATTCAATTAGGTTTTTTTTTATTACCTTTCTTTTCTTTTTGCTCTTGTACCTTTTTACCACGTTGTTTCCTTTCTTGTCTCCCCCCAAACTTAGATATTTGCCATCTACTCAAGGGAAGATTTGGGTGCCAAGAGAGGGTATCATTAAGAACGGGTATAGGCTTGTAGCTTTGGTTCTTGAAAGAAGAAGGTTCAAGGCTCAAAAGGGTTAACTAGGGATCATTTCATTGGTAGGTCATGGAATTGTTCAATCTTAGCATTTTGGATCAAGGAGAGCCTACAATCACTTCTCAAGCCAAATTTCACCTAAGATTTCGCCTCAACAAACATTCGGGGCAAGTTCTAGACCATCGGCTCGGGACTTGGACCCGCAAATCGAATTCTCGCCACACACACTCAAGGATTGCTAAAGATATCGAGTCGAGGGTCCACAACGACCTTAGTTATGATTCAAGCGCACAATGGTCCAATACGATCACATGATGACTTTTGGTCAACACAAGAGTCTCAAGGCCACGACTTTCACCATCCTAAGCACAACATTATGTCTTTGACCATGGGATAAAAGGCAAATGTGTTAGGCCCAAGTGAAGCTTTGCCTGAGGTACCTTTGACTGCAAAACTTGAAAATCAAAAAAAAAGAAAAATAGAAAATGGACTCAAACCCTTAAGAAGGTTGTCACGCTATCTCTCATTGGGAAGAGCCACCCGGTTCGCACAACACTCTACCCTTGGAAAGAACCGTGGCATTAAGAAAACCAAGGGCTTATTGCAAACCCCAACACAAAACAAAAAGGTTACGGGCCTGCTATGAAACTAAAAACGAAATATTTTAACGAAAATAGAAAACCGAATGAATATGTACAATAGGGGAGTAAAATATACAAGGGGGGGGAGGGGGTGGGAATGAATATGTACATAAATTAGAAAAGTTATGTACATGCCAACTATCAACTAGCAACATAAGCTAAGAGTCAAATAAATATGTACAGTCATCTCAAATGTATCAACCATCAAAATACAAAATAGTAGGGTGCACCCCCACGAATAAAAGCTGGCATTGTCCCCAATGCCAACTACCAAAATAAACATATAAACAGAGAAAGGATATAGAGTGGCTCCTCAAGCCTGATCCGTCGTCATGGGCTGATCAGTGGTCCCCTGGTCCTCTGTACTGGCGGGAACCTCAGACTGGTTCCCGGCATGCTGTTGCTCTGCTGCTGGGACAGGGGCTGGGTCATGGACCGTCAGAACATCTGGTGGAGCACTGAAAGTATCCTCCTGAACCTGTGCTACCTCTATCACAACACCCTCAGTGCTAGGAAGCTTTCTCTTCTTCCTTGGGTGCCTAGGCTCCTCCTCATGTTGTGGCTCCGGTACAACTACTGCTGTTGGAGGTGCTGACTCATCAAAGAACAAGTCTAAAGGTAGCTGGTCTGCCTTTAGCTTGTCAACCTCAGCTCGGAGCTCCTTCACCTCTTCCTTAGATGCCCGGGATTTTCTCATCTTCTTGTGTTCTTTGGCAAGCTCCTTTAGAGCTTTGCCCTGTGCATCAACTGCCTTTGTCAAGGCAGCATGAGTAGCCAAAAATCTTCTCCTGGTTGGCCAGGTGTGTCTTCAATGTCTCCTCAATGGACTGAAAAGTCTCAACGGTGGCTGGAACAGACTGGGCCGCAACTGTGGTTTCCAAAGTGGACAACTTGGATGTCGAGACTAACATCCAGTTGTTCAAACTGGCCAATGTATTTGCTAACTGCTGGGCCGTGAGGGGGTTGGATTTGGATGTGGGAACCACTGGGCCAGTTGAAGAACTGGGACCTGCAGAGGAGGATGGGATATCCGGAACAGTAGTGGCAGCAGGAGTAGGTGGCTCAATAGAAGCCTCTACCGTAACTGGCTCCTCAGACTGGCCAGTCGGGGCAGAGGTGGATGTTTTTCCCTTCTTATCCCCCTTTGGGTTGTCCGGCCCCTGAATATTAAACCATGAGAACCGGGACACCGGCCGGACTCCAACATCGAAAGGGTATTTTTTCACCTTTGCATCTTCAAAGTACATTGTTAGGGTGTTCGGGTAGGGGTAGTTTCTGTCCGTATCAATGCCAATGGATGTGATCACACTGTACATAACATTCCCCACATTGATGGGGAAACCTGCCATGATGGATGCAATGAGAACCGCTCGGGCGATTGGAATGGTCTGGTCATGGGACGAAGGGTCCAACCTGTTGTTTACAAAAGTTAACCATCCTCTCGCCTCAAAATTGACGTCCTTTCGCAGTATTTTCTTCCTCACATGAATCCATTCCGGAACAACACCCTGCTGAGCTAAGAACTGTGCCACCCAAGGACGAGCTTCCTATTTCAACGTTAACTTCTCTCTGTACAGAGAGTCATCCTCCTCATTGAAACCCAAATATTCATTCAACGCCTCTCCCGAGAACACTATCTTCTTATCCCGCACTTTGGTTGCAATTGACCCTTCTTTTATGTGGGCCACATTGCTGTAGAATTCCTTCACATATGTTCATTTGCATCGACAAGCTCATCTTTAAAGAAATCCCACCCCATTCTAGTAAGAAATTGTTCATGGACTCGGGGAAGGTAGGGTAACAAGTCCCGGGTGACTACTCTTCTTTCTGGAATCACCTTCTTCTTGGGCCACACTTCCCGGAATTTATGAAAGGCCACCTCGCTGACAAATCTGTCCTGCCATACAATTGGGTTTCTAGTTCTTTCAATTCCCATAACTCTAAGTACCCCACTATCCGGGACCTCCTCATAACTCTTGTTTTTATCTTCTGCACCCTCCCTGGATTCTGAAGCTGTGGGGGAGGTGGAGTATTTGGCACTTCCTGCTTCTAAGCCCTCAGACGACTCATATTGTATAACAGTTGGAGCTTTAGCTGGGCCTGCGGGGGCTTTCCCCGAATCAGTTGAGACATCCTGGGAGGGGAGGTACTCACTCCCCGACTGATCTTCATCACTCATCACCTGCTTTCTTGTTTTTAGCTTTGGTTGGGGAGTGAGTTTCTTCAATTTTGCTTTACCTCCCCGGGAGGGGTCAGCTCCTCGTCCGGGTTGTTTAGCTCCATGCCCTCGTTGTTTAACCATTTCCTGCACACAAATAATTCTAACATTGTTAGTTCAGGCAATTACAGAGTTTAAGTATAGAACAGAAACACAGACAGAGAATAGGTGATAGCAGTGCGGACCGCACAAACAAGGCATGCGGACCGCACTGACCAAATTGGGAAATGAACACCTCTCTGATTAGGAACCATGCGGACCGCATGAACAAGGGGTGCGGCCGCGAGGGGGCTAACGCAGTCCGCCCAAACTGGTCATGCGACCGCATTGTCCATACTATTAAAAACTGGTGTCCTCTGAACCTTACCCACGCGGACCGCGCAAACATGGGATGCGGCCGAGTGGGGGCCAACGCGGTCCGCACAAACTGGTCATGCGGCCGCATTGGCCATACTATTAAAAACTGGTGCCCTCTGAACCTCACCCACGCGGACCGCTCAAACATGGGATACGGCCGCGTGGGGCATGCCGCAGACTGCACAAACTGGGCATGCGACCGCGCTGGGATAATCAACATTTAGGTTCAAGGTTTACGCGGACCGCATAGCAGAGTGATACGGCCGTGTAAAAGGCATGCGGACCGCATAATTTCGGGGTGCGGCCGCACTGGGCTTTAATTACAGGGGCAATTAGGGTTTTACAAAAGAAAACTCAAGTTTTTCACGTTTTAGCATCCTACTTTGTCCCCACTCATTTATAACATGCCCATCATTTCAAAGAACAACAAGAACAATATAAAACTATCCTAATCATGAAACGACGAAGAACAGAAAAGAAAAACGAAGAAGTTATGACTAGCAGAACATGTATAAAGTTTAAATTAATACTAAGTAAAGACTAATGTGAGAGAGATGTTACCAAGAAAGCGAAGAAATGCTCTTGATATTAACACTAAGAGGGGTCTCTGAATGTGAACAGTAACTTTTAGGGCTCAGGGGATAATTTTGGCGAAAAGTTCTAATGAAGATCCTAATGGTCTATTTATAGGAAACACAGTGGGGCCCATCACTTACCATCCCGTGCGGCCGCATAAACACGACCGCGGGCCGCACTGGGACTTTACCATTTACCTGTAGCTGCAACGAAGGCGCGCGGACCGCATGAGATGGGTTGCAGCCGCATGCGAACCACGCGGGCCACACAAAGTGGGACGTGGCCGCGTGAACACAGTTCAGAGACTTGGCAATATTTTCTTTGGCTGGTGCAGACCGCACAAAGTGGGATCGCGGCTGCACGGTCACTGTTCAGAGACTGTGCACTTTTTGCACAGTTGTTTTGCACTAGTTCAATCACAATTCCTGCAACATCTCACAAACCATTAGCTCAAAAATCCTAATCTACAACAGAAATCAAAAAAAGAAAGAAAAAGACATGGGTTGCCTCCCAAGAAGCGCTTGATTTAACGTCGCGGCACGACGCATGTTACCATCAAAGTCACTTCAAATGAATGAGTGCCACCACGGGGGTGTCATCAAACTTTCCCAAGTAGTTCTTGACACGATGCCCATTGACCCGGAAAACTTCACCATTTTTGTTTTTGAGATCAATAGCTCCAAATGGGGTTACACCAACAACTTCAAATGGACCACTCCACTTAGACTTAAGCTTTCCCGGGATTAACCTCTACCAGGAGTTGAAAATAAGAACCATGTCACCAACTTTGAATTCCTTCCCCCGGGCATACTTATCGTGAAGGTACTTAATCTTTTCCTTGTACAAGGACACGCTGGAGTAGGCATGAAATCTAAACTCGTCTAGCTCATTGAGTTGCTCAACCCGGAGATTCACAGCGACATCCCATTCTAAGTTCAATTTTCTCAAGGCCCACATAGCCTTATGCTCCAATTCCACCGGAAGATGACAAGCATTCCCAAACACCAATCGGTACGGATACATACCAATCGGGATCTTGTAAGCTGTCTGATAGGCCCAAAGAGCATCATCTAGTTTATTCGACCAATCAGTCATATTGGCATTGACAGTTTTGGACAAAATACTCTTGATCTCTCAGTTGGAAACCTCAACTTGGCCACTCGCTTGAGGATGATAAGGAGTGGTCACCTTGTGATTTACACCATACTTGGCAAGCAATGAATCAAAAGCCCGGTTGTAAAAATGAGAACCACCATCACTAATGATAGCACGTGGAGTGTCAAACCTTGTGAA
This sequence comes from Nicotiana sylvestris, assembly GCF_000393655.2. Lineage (NCBI taxonomy): Eukaryota > Viridiplantae > Streptophyta > Magnoliopsida > Solanales > Solanaceae > Nicotiana > Nicotiana sylvestris. The sequence goes on from NC_091063.1 coordinate 127,123,242, forward strand.
GATACTCTTTTTCAAGAACGCCACCACATTTCGAGCTTAATTGTTGGGCAAAGCAACGGCTTCGACCCATTTCGACACATAATCAACCGCTACCAAGATATAGGTGTTCCCACAAGAACTCACGAACGGCCCCATAAAGTCGATACCCCACACATAAAAATGTCCACCTCTAGAATTGTGTTGAGAGGCATTTAATCCTTTTTAGAAATCCCACCGGCTCGTTAGCATTCATCACATCTTGACAAAATCACCGGCATCTTTAAACAAGGAGGGCCAATAGAAACCGCAACTAAGCACCTTAAAAGCCGTCCTCACCCCGCCATGATGGCCACCATAGGAGAGGAATGACAAGCCTCCAAAATACTCAATTGTTCTTTTTTCCGGGACACATCGGCGAATCACACCATCGGTGCAAATCTTGAACAAATATGGATCATCCTAATAATAATCCAAACTATCCCGCTTGAGCTTCTTACCTTGGTTAGAAGGGAGCTCATATGGGATTATACCGGTCACAAGATAATTTGCCACATCGGCAAACTACGGCATATCATGCATAGATACCGCAAGGAGTTGTTCATCCGGGAATGCATCATTGATCTCAAGCCGTCAGAAGGCCTCCCCTCTTCCTCCAAGCGGGACAAGTGGTCCGCCACTTGATTTTCACTTCCTTTCTGGTCCACAATTTCTAAATCAAACTCTTGAAGAAGTAGCACCCATCTCATCAACCTTGCTTTTGAATCTTTCTTGGTCATCAAATACCTAAGGGCGGCATGATCGGTATGGATAATCAATTTGGCCCCCATAAGATATGGTCGGAACTTTTCCATGGCAAACACAATAGCAACTCCTTCTCGGTGACTGTATAGTTTCTTTGAGCTTCATTCATCGTCTTGCTTGAGTAGTACACCGGATGGAACGGCCCAAGACCGCCCCTACCGCAACATCACTAGCGTCATACATGAGCTCAAATGGTAAGCTCCAATTGGGTGCGGTAATGATAGGGGTAGTTGTCAACTTGTGTTTTAGAAGCTCGAACGCCTCCATGCATTTCTCATCAAAGACAAACTTGGCCTCCTTCTCTAACAACTTGCACAACGGGTTAACTACCTTAGAGAAATCATTGATGAACCTTCGGTAGAAACCCGCGTGCCCCAAAAAGCTCCTCACCCCATTGATAGAAGTAGGGGGAGGTAACCTTGAAATGACTTCAATCTTGACTTTGTAAACTTCAATACCTCTCTTTGAAATCTTATGACCCTATACAATACCCTCTTCTACCATAAAATGACATTTTTCCCAATTGAGAACTAGGTTTGTATCTTCACATCGGGCCAACACACGATCCAAATTTGTCAAGCATTCTTCAAAGGAGTCCTCCACCACGCTAAAATCATCCATAAAGACCTCCAATATATCTTCCACCGTGTTAGTGAAAATTACCATCATACATCGTTGAAAGGTTGCTGAGGCATTACACAATCTAAACGGCATCCTCAAAAATGCGAATGTGTCGTAGGGACAAGTAAAGGTCGTCTTTTCCTGATCTTCCGGGGCGATGCGAATCTGATTGTACCCCGAATACCCATCTAAAAAGCAATAGAACAACCGACCCGCAAGATGATCAAGCATTTGGTCGAGGAACGACAACGGGAAATGATCCTTTCGAGTCACCTTGTTAAGATTTCTATAGTCCATACAAACTCTCCATCTCGTCACCGTCCGAGTAGGAATCAACTCATTGTTAGCATTGGTTACCACAGTCATCCCGCCCTTCTTCGGTACGCATTGTACGGAGAAGTCCATGAGTTGTCAGAAATAGGATACACCACACCGACGTCAAGCCACTTGATAACTTCCTTCTTGACCACTTCTTGCATAGCTTCGTGAGTCTCCTTTGGTGTTCAAGTGAGGGCCTCACATCCTCCTCCAATATGATCTTATGCATGCAAAAGGCGGGGCTTATACCCCAAATATCCGCCAATGTCCATCCGATCGCCCTCTTCCGCTTTTGTAGAACCGCCAAAGTGGCGTCAACATGCACGTTAGTCAAACAAGACGAAAGAATAACAGACAAAGTGAAATTAGGGCCCAAGTATTTGTACCTGAGGTGAGGAGGAAGTGGTTTCAACTCCAACACCAGCGGCTCTTCAATCGATGGCTTGGTTGGGGGAGTTTTGCGATTCTCAAGATCCAAGGATAACTTCCTAGGCTCATAAGAATACGAGCCCTTACCATGCAAAGCGTTTACACATTCAACTCTCCCAGCATGATCATCAACATCCATGTTCAAGATCACGGCTTCAAGTGAGTCCTCAACATTTACCATTGTGCTTGTATCATCCACTATCACCGCCGTGACAATGTCAACAAACTAGAACACCTCGGTTCTATTCGGTTGCCTCATAGATTTTCACACATGGAACACCACCTTTTCATCACCAACTCGGAAGGTCAACTCTCCCGCATCGACATCTACCAAAGCCTTCCCAGTAGCTAGGAAAGGTCTTCCAAGGATAATTGGTACCTCAAAATCCACCTCACAATCTAAAATAACCAAATCGGCCGGCAATATGAACTTATCAACACGAACAAGGACATCATCAATAATCCCCAAAGGCCGCTTCATTGACCAGTCCGCCATTTGAAGCCTCATAGAAGTTGGACGAGGTTGTCCGATTCCCAAGGTCTTGAAGACCGAATTTGGCATTAAATTGATACTTGCCCCCAAGTCCCAAAGGGCTTTTGCAAAGTCGGCACTTCCAATGGTACATGGGATAGTGAATGCACCGGAGTCCTCAAGTTTCGGAGCCATAGAATGCACAATTGCGCTCACTTGATGGGTCATCTTGATTGTCTCACACTCCATTGATCTCTTTTTTGTAACCAACTCTTTCATGAACTTTACTTACCCCGGCATTTGCTCGAGTGCCTCCACCAAAGGCACGAGTCAAACTCTTCATCATCTCAATGAATTCTTAAATTGGTTGTCACCCTTTTGCTTGGCCAACCGTTGAGGATAGGGCGGAGGAGGTCGAGGTAAGGGTGCTTGGGCTTTGGGCACCACCGACTCGGGCATATCAATCATGTGTTCCCTAGACGGGTTCACGACCTCTTGTGTTTCCTCCTCAACCTCATGAACATCAATCCGCACATCATCTCTTACACTTGGTTCAACTACATCTTCAACCACCAAAGGCATTTCATTATCTCGTAACTCATCTTCATCCACCATAACTTGGTTTCCTCTTGAGGCATGCACATCACCGCCTCTTCCACTTCGTAATGTCACCGCCATCACATGATTATTGTGCCCACCCTTGGGGTTTACTACCGTATTACTTGGTAGAGCACCCTTGGGGCGAGTATTTAAAGATTGAGAGATTTGGCCTAATTGCACTTCCAAGTTCCGGATAGATGTGTTATGTGAAGCTAATTGGGCCTCAGAATCTTGGTTCTTTTTCATCATTTGCTCGAACATGCTTTCAATTCTCCCCATCTCACTTCCGGACAAACTCGGACCCTGAGAAGGAAAGGTTGTTGTCCTCTTTGCCTCCTTTTCAACATAGAAACACCTTCCATTGTGTTGACTTGGCGCGGGTTTTGGACTTGTTGCAATTGCGCCTTTGCCAATTGATTCATAGTTGTTGTAAGCTTGGCGATAGCTTGGCCATGATCGTGCAATTCCTTGTGCAAATGGATGACCGTGGGGTCACCTTGGGGCACGTTTGCTCGGCTTTGCCATGCCGAAGAGGTGTCGGCCATTTCATCCAGTACATCACATGCCTCTTGGTAAGAAAGTTTCATAAAGTTCCCTCCGACCAATTGGTTCACGATGCATTGATTTGTGGTTTTGATGCTCCGATAAAAGGTTTGTTGAATCATTGCCTCGGTCATATCGTTATTAGGGTACTCTTTCACCATTGTTCTATATCTTTCCCATATATCATGCAAAGGTTCCATCGGCTCTTGCTTGAAAGCTAGAATTTCATCCCGAAGAGCTGCCATATGACTTTGGGAGAAGAACTTGGCAATAAATTTGTTCGCCAATTCATCCCATGTTGCAATGGAATAATTGGGGAGCCTTTCTAACCAATCCAATGCTTTACCCCGAAGAGAAAACGGGAAAAGCCTCAATCTCAATGCATCCTCGGACACGTTTGTCTACTTGCTACCCCAACATGTATCCACGAACCCCTTCAAGTGCTTGTAGGCATTTTGATCAGAGGCACCCGTGAAATAACCTCTCTGCTCGAGCAAGGTCAGTATAACATTTGTGATTTGAAAGTTCCACGCCCGGATTCGGGGAGGAACAATAGCACTGGTGTATCCTTGATTTGGTAAAACTCTGGGAGCCACTCTCGGTGGTGCCGGAGGAGGGTCTGGAATATTGTTATTCTCATTTGCATTTATATTGACATGTTGGCCCCTCCGCTTGAGGTAAGACCTCATCTTGTTCTAGATCATCTACCTCCTCCCCCGCTATCACATTGCCGAGAGGGTCATTTGCATTAAGAGCCATTGTACCTGATTGATCGACACAAAAAAAAATTAGTAAACAAGAAGGAAAGAGAAGCAAAACACAAAAATAGCTACATAAATAGTCAACACTGTAAGCTCCCCGGCAACGACGCCAAAAAGTGATCGCAGCAAACTCAACCTCACACAACGGTAGGAAGAGCGGGCGCTAAGACTTTTACCCGAATAGTGGTATCGGGGTCAATTTCCACAGGGAGCTTTTAATGGAGTTGCGTATTTGTTCAGACTAGGAATGCGTGCTTGCTCCTAATTGTACTTCTAAAAGTTTTTGGGGTTTTGTTTAATAACTACTATTATCAACTACAAATTTAAGCTAATTTATGTTGTAGGGATATGTTCTAAGTTGTGATTAATATAGAGAAAGACACTAGGGTCGTGGCATCACCTAGGTGGTTAACTAACGGGTAGAGACTACTAATAATAGATTGACAGATTTGGGATCAATGTTATAACCATTGCACAATTATACGCACTCTCACACCTCTCGGTAGTGAGAGCGATTTTGCCCAATTGACTCTCTCGAGACCAATTGGGCGGGCCAATTAGACCAAACAACTAGGGTTCAAGTAGGGTGATTACTCTCTCGAAGTTTAACCCGTTAATTGGGACAACCATTTCTCATAGATCCACCCCAATTCCTTGGTGGGTCAACTTTGGGGTCATAGATTCCCTTTCTCAAGAAGAGTCAAGACCCACTAAGCTAGAATCAATGTTTGCAACCATCAATCCTTAATTAAACCATAAAATTAACCCAAATAACAAACACCCAATATTAATCTATCATTAAGAAGCAACACCCATTAATTACCCACACTAGGGTTGAGCCACAACCCTAGCTAATGGATTTAGCTAGACATAATTGAAGAAGAAACTGAAGAAATAGAAGATGAAACAACCATATTAATTAATTGCTAATGTTAAACTACAATAATCTATGATGAAACTAAGCTAAAAATGCCCAAGATAGGCCAAAACATAAGTCTCACGAGTGCAGCAGCTATCAGATGTACCCAACTTGACCTAAAAATGGTAAAATTTTCTATTTATAGTGGGCTGGAAAAATTGGACAAAAATGCCCCTGCGGTGTTAGTGCGGACCGCACAAAGTTGGCACGCGGCCACACAGGGTTGCTTGACCTCTGAATCTTGCTCTCTGAAGATGGTGATGCGGACCGCACAAAGATGGAATGCGGCCGCATGAAGGCTGGCGCGGACCGCACAAAGTTGTTGTGCGGCCGCATGAATAGTTTGGCAACTTCTCTGAACTTCTTGGACGCGGACCGCGTGACCATAGAGTGCGGCCGCATGGAGAGGGACGCGGGCCGCATGAAGTGGGACGCCGCCGCATGGTTTGGTGCTGGAATATGACACTCTCTGAACTTTTTGGACGCGACCGCATAGCAAGATTGTGCGGCCGCATGAGTGAGACGCGGGCCGCATGAGTGAGACGCGGGTCGCATGAACTTGACTTGTAGTTTCACAGTATCTGAACTCCTATGGTGCGGTCGCATGTAATGATGGTGCGGTCCGCATGAAGTTCTGAATGTCCTTACTTTAATGATCTTTGACACTTGAGCAGGTTTCACTCCGATTTGAGCCGATCTTTGACGATTTGTCACTTTATAGCTCAAACCTGCAATCAAGCGCAATTTGTAAGCATTTTGGGACTATTTTGTTGCAAATTACACTCAAAGAGCAGGCAAGTATGGATATAAAACATGTTAAAATCCTACTTATCAAGCTCCACGGCCGCAGTCCTTTTTATGCGGTCCGTGTTGAAGGTCTGAGAGTGGTATAAATAGATGGGATATTCAGTCTTTTTTCACCTTTCAAAACCCCAAAAACATAAGAGGCGATTTTTCAAAAAACCTTTCTTCTCCAAATTAATTGTAAGTCATTTTTAACTAGTTTTCTTCAATCATTAACATCTTTTAACATGATTTCAACTTAAAATCAAATATTTTCATGGGGGAAATTGGGTGTTTTGGGCAGAACCTAAGTTTTCCAAAAATTTGGGGATTTGGACCTCAATTTGAGGTTCGATTTCAAAATATTTTATACATTTGGATTCGTGGGGGAATGGGTAATCGGGATTTGGTTCAAACCTCGGGTTTCGACCACATGGGCCCAGGGGTGATTTTGACATTTTGGATAAAACTTTGGGAAAACGCATTTTCACGCATTGGGGTTGATTCATTTAGCACTTATTGATGTAATTAAGTAACTTGTGACTAGATTCGAGCAGATTGGTGGTGGAATCAAGGGGGTAAAGCTATAATTGAGGCTTGAGTGTTGTTCAAAACTTCGAAGTAAGTTTTTAGTCTAACCTTAGCTTGAGGGATTAGGAGTTGAGTCTTATTTGCTACATGCTAATTGTCGAGTACGACATATAGGCATGGTGACGAGTATCTATACATTGGTGTCTAGCATGACCGTGAGTCTTTATATTGCAGATTTTCTGATTTTGTTGTATCTTTCATGCCTTAATGATGATTTCTATATGTTGTAAAAAGCATGTGAAAGGAATTGTGATCTTTGAACTTCGAGGAGCATTGGCTCGAGTTATAATACAAATTGTAAAAGTATAGGATGTAATTGAACCCTTTGGAGCATTGACTCAAGTGGTAAAGTGAGTTATAAAGTAAGAAGTGAAAGAAAAAGAAAGAGTTATGGAATTGTTCCCTTTCCGAGATGTTTGTTGCTTTGTTGATTATCTCCCTTGCCAGAATGTTGAGATTTATTGATATGGTTCCCTTGTCGGGATTTAGCTGTTTAATTGTATTCCCTTGCCGGGATTTCTACCATTATTTTTCTACTCCCTTGCCCTTTGTTTGTGATCATTGTTTGGGTGAGAAGGAGTGTTAAAGCATGAAGGGTGATGTCGTGCATTGTTTGCTATTGTGAGGAAAGAGTGTAAAGAATGAAGGGTGATGTCGTACAGTACGATACACCATTCTGTACCGATATCCATTGACTATGTGGTGAGGAAAGAGAGTAAAAGCATGAAGGGTGATGCCATGCACATTATTATGATACGATTGATTTGGTAAGAACGAGAGTAAAGGCACGAAGGGTGATGTCGTGCACATTTTTATTATAAATATTGTTTGGGTGAGGACTAGAGTAAAAGCACGACGGGTGCTGCCGTGCAAATTGTTGAATTTTGATTCTTGTTGATATTATGGCTTTGTTGTTTCTTTCTTTTATTAAGGTTTTCTATTTCGAATTGTTACCTCCCCATAGCATGTTTCCCCTTCCCACCTTGACTGATTAATTCCTGTATTTCTTTTTCGCAGTACATATAGATATTTGAACTACACAGGTTATTTGGTAGCCTGGTCCTAGCCTCGTCACTACTTCGCCGAGGTTAGGCTAAGCACTTGCCAGCACATGGGGTCGGTTGTGCTGATACTACACTCTGTGCTCTTTTGCACAGATCTAGGTATTGGACAACAGCTGTAGCGCAGGAGCCAACCTTCAGTCCACTAAGACACCGAGGTAGCCTTGTAGGCGTCCGCAGGCCCGATGTCTCCTCTATCTTATATTTCATTCTGTTATATCATATATTCGAGACAAACAATGTTATATTTCTTTCAAATGGTTGTATTTAGTACTCTTAGTAGTTCGTGAGTGATGTGATACTAGTTCTTGGGTAGATGCATATGTTGACTTTCGCATTATTGTTCAGCTTATTTAATTTAGGTCTTCCACTTATCTATTTAATTTTGCTGTTTTCATGCTATCACTAATAATTGTTAAAAGAAGTAATTTGTTAATGAAAAAGGTAGTTAAGGGTTGGCTTGCCTATCTCTCATTAGTAGGCGTCATCACGACTCCCAAGGGTGGGAAAATCCGAGTCGTGACACTGTCCTTAAAAACAAGCAAATGCGGGTCATCATAATGGCGCTCTTTGATGCGATCAAATAAGGAAGACCGAGAAACCACGCAAGCCAACACCCGACTGGGCTCCGAAATATCCAACCTTACAAACCGATTGGCCAAGGCCTGAACATCAATTGCAAGGGGTCTCTCCCCAACTGGAATGTATGCCAAACTCCCCATACTCACTGCCTTTCGGCTCAAAGCATCGACCACCACATTGGCCTTTCCCGGACGGTACAATATAGTGATATCATAATCCTTAAGCAACTCCAACCATCTCTGCTGCCTCAAATTAAGATCCTTTTTTTTGAACAAATGCTGAAGACTGTGATGATCAATGAACACCTCACAAGATACGCCATACAAGTAATGCCTCCAAATTTTCAATGCATGAACTATGACAGCCAACTACAAATCATGAATGAGGTAGTCAGCCAACCCTCTTGCATCAATACACAACCAATCCCAACTCTCGAAGCATCACAATACATGGTATATGAACCTAAATCTGATGGCAAGACCAATACTGGAACTGTGGTCAAAGCTGTCTTGAGCTTCTAAAAGCTCTCCTCACACTTGTCCGACCACATGAATGAAACACCCTTCTGAATCAATTTGGTCAAGGGTGATGCGATAGATTAGAATCCCTGAACAAACCGGTGATAATAGCCTGCCAACCCAAGAAAGCTACGAATCTTTGTGGCTGAGGACGGTCTAGGCCAACTCTGAACCGCCTCAATCTTCTTTGGATCAACCTGAATACCCTCGTTGGACACCACGTGCCCCAATAAAGCCACTGAACTGAGCCAAAACTCACACTTGGAGAATTTTGCATAAAGCTTCTCCTCCCTCAATCTCTGCAATACAACTCGCAAATGCTCCGCGTGATCCTCTTGACTACGCGAGTACACCAGGATATCATCAATGAATACTATAACGAACGAATTAAGATAAGGCCGGAACACGTTGTTCATCAAATGCATGAATGTTGTTGGGGAATTGGTTAGCCCGAAAGACATCATAAGGAACTCATAATGACCATATCGGGTCCTAAAAGCCGTCTTAAGAATATCTGACTCCCTGATCTTCAATTGGTGATAGCCCGAACGGAGATCAATCTTCGAGAACACTCTCGCTCCCTGAAGCTGGTCAAATAAATCATCAATGCGAGGCAAGGGATACTTGTTCTTAATTGTTACCTTGTTCAATTGCCTATAATCGATGCACATTCTCATTGTGCCATCCTTCTTCTTCACAAACAAAACCGCCGCACCCCAAGGTGACACACTAGGCCGAATGAACCCCTTATCTAGGAGTTCCTGAAGCTGTTACTTCAATTCTTTCAACTCCGCTGGTGCCATACAATATGGCGGAATAGAAATAGGATGATTTCCCGGCACCAGGTCATTACCAAAATCAATATCCCTGTCCGGTGGCATGCTCGGCAGGTCTGTAGGAAAAACATTGGGAAATCCCTCATAATTGGGACAGAATCAATACTAGGAGTCTCAGCTCCAACATCCCTCACAAACGCTAGATATGAAAGGCAACCTTTCCCAACCATACGTCGGGCCTTCAAGAAAGAGATCACTCTACTAGGAACATAATCAGTCACGCCACACCACTCGATCCGTGGTACACCCGGCGTAGCCAAAGTGACGGTCTTAGCATGACAATCTAGAATAGCATGACACGGAGATAACCAATCCATACCCAAAATGATATCAAAATCCACCATGCTTAATAGTAATAGATCTACTCGGGTCTCCAGACCCCCAATAGTCACCATACATGACTAGTACACACGGTCTACAATAACAGTATCGCCTACCAAGGTAGATATATGAACAGGTAAAGCAAGAAACTCATGGGGCATACCCAAATAACGAGCAAAATATGATGACACATACGAAAAGGTGTAACTGAGATCAAATAATATAGAGGCATCTCTGTGGCAGACTGAAACAATACTTGTAATGACAATGTCTGAAGCAATGGTGTCTGGCCTACCTGGAAGTGTATAGAAATGGGCCTGACCTCCCCCTGATCGACAGCCCCCTCTAGGGAGACCCCTGACTGTCTGACCTCCACCCCTAGCAGGCTGGGCGGGTGATGAAGTAACTAGAGCAGAAGTTGAGGGCTAGCCCCTCAACTAGGACGAACTAGCAACATGACGAGGACACTGCCTCCACACATGCCCAAACTCTCCAAACTCAAAACAACTCCCAGGTGATGGAGAAGGGAACTGAAGGGAACCCCTCGCACCGAAGTGACTAGCTGATGCACTCGGCATAGAAGAACCTTGAGCTGATGGGGCACGAGGTGAACTCTGAGCTTGGAGGGCACTAAGTGATGACTGACCATACTGAGTACCGTGATAACCATGACCGAAGATGCCCCACGATAACTTGGGCGGGCTGACTGAGCAGGCCTGAAAGAACGACCTCTACCATGCTGGAACTGGCCCCTCGAAGGAGCACCACTGTAACTTCCAGATCCTCGAGGCCTCTTGGCCTCCCTCTCCTCCCGATCCTGACGGCGAACCGTCTCAATCTCACGAGCGATATCAACCACCTCCTCGAACATAGCACCCAACACTCTCTCTCTAGTTATCAGAATATGGAGATAGTAGTTAAGGCCATCAACAAATCTCATTATCCTCTCACGATCTGTCAGAACCATCCAGACGGCATGACGAGCCAACTCAGAAAACCTCAACTCATATTGTGAAATAGTCATATCCCCTTGTCTCAACCACTCAAACTGTCTACGTAGCTCCTCTCTGTGAGACTGCGGCACATACTTCTTCAGGAAGAGAGCGGAGAACTCATGCCAAGTAAAGGGCGCTGCTCCAACCGGCCTATGCCTCTCATACGCCTCCCACTAGACTCAAGAATCCCTACTGTACGGAGCATCCACTGGCACTTATCCAAGATACCCTAGGCATCCTCGCCCTCTACTCCACTAAATGTCAGAGGCTGGAGTCTACCAAACCTCTCAAGACGACGTTGTTCATCATTCGGCATAACTGGTACAACAAACTCCTAAGATTGTGCAACTAGCTGGGCTAGAGGTGCCCCCGGCGTCTGAAGTCCCTGCACTACCTGCTCAGGTGTGCAAGCAGCGGGGGTTTGATTGCCTCCCTCAGCCTATGAAGTAGCTTCTACTACTGTGGCAAAAACTGCCTGAGCCAGGCCAGTGCAAACTGATAAGATCTTTTCCAAGGCCTCCTGAAGACCCGGAATCACGATGGACACAACTGGTGCTTGAACTAGTGCTGCTGGAGCATAGCTGGAGCCTGATCCGGAGCCAGGCAACTGGTGGATCTACAGGTGCTGCCCTCGCTGCTCTGCCTCTGCCGCGACCAAGACCGCATTCACGGCCTCTGGTGGTCTCAGTTGGTGGCACTGGTGGTCGTCCACCTCGTCAAGTAGCTCGCGTCCTCACCACCTGTGAGAGAATGAAATAACAAAAGTTTAGTACTTGGACCAACAAGTTTGCACGACAAGAATTTCAAGAATATGAAGTTTTTCCTAAAGGTTCTGCAGCCTCTCAAGGATAAATACAGACATCTTCGTACCGATCCACGAGACTCTACTAAACCTGCTCATGACTCGTGAGACCTATGTAACCTAGGTTTTGATACCAACTTGTCACGACCCAATTCCCGGAACCCGATCGTGATGGCGCCTCTCGTGAAGATAAGGCCAGCCAGACCAAAATAGACCACCTCTTTTAAACAGTTAAATACCATAAGTAGTTCTAAAACGTGATATAATAACCATAATTTGCGGAATTAATGATAACAACAGTAGAAAACATTCCGACACAACCCAAACCGGGGTGTTACAAGTCATGAGCAACTAATAGTTCCACATACTAGTTTACTAGATACAAAATCTGTTACAGAAGTTCAAGAATACGAAAATAGTAAGATAAGGGAGGCACGGGGGCTGCGGACGCTAACAGCTACCTCGTAGTCTCCAAAAACACTGCCTGGACTAGGAGGATCAGCACTGAGGAGCGGACTCTGCGACGCCTGAATCTGCACACACGGTGCATGGAGTAATGTGAGTACTCCGAGTTAGTGAGTAATAATTATAAATAATGGCTTAAATCAAGAAAACACGTAAAGGCACAAAGCAATTCTATATCAAGTAGTAAAATCACTTAAGGCAGTAAATCCATGAAGAAATCAAATGAAGTTCCTTCAAACCAAGTAAAATAGGTAATTTAGCAAGTGAATAACATGTAGAAATCCTCCCCTCGGGCGCAGTAACAATCACTCAGAACAGTATCAGCCCCCCAGGCTCACTCTCGGTACAATATCAGCCCTTCGGACTCACTCTCAAATCATGATGGGTACCTGCGCTCACTGTGGGGTTGTAGACTCCGAAGGGGCCCCTTACGGCCCAAGTGCAATATCAAGCCATCTCATGGCAATAAAAAGTATCTCAGGCCCTCGGCCTTATATCACTCAGCATATCCTCACATATGACCCTCGACCTCACTCAGTCCGAAAATCATCACAAGCCCCTCGGGCATTAGTAAAATAGTAGTTCTCAGCCCAAAACAACCTTTAGAAATATCATTTAAGTTCAAATACGAATAAAAGTGGCTAAGTTTGTAAGATAGTAAATATCAACAGGACAGAGTTCAAGTAATAAGTAAAACAGTGAGGAATTAGTGATAAAAATCCCTGAAGGGTTCAAATTGTTGGCACGAAGCCCAAATATGGCAGCCCAAATCATGATGATAACAAATAAGTTTCAGTCAAATACGTGGTAAAATCATCAATCGAGACAGACCAAATCACAATCCCCAGTAATAAAAGACCCCATGCTCATCACCCAGCGCGTGTCTCACCTCAATACAGCACTACGATGTGCATTCCGGGGTTTCAAACCCTTAGGACATCATTTACAACCATTACTCACGTCGAACCGGCTAATTCTCAAGCTCGCGACGCCTTTGCCCCTCGAATTGGCCTCCACGCGCGTCGAATCTATCCAAAATCAGAACGAATACGTCACAATATTCTAAGGGAACAAAGCCTAAGCGAAAACAATCAAATTATCACAAAATTCCATAAATTGGTCAAACCCGACCCCCAGGCCCAAATCTCTGAATTTGACAAAATTCACAAAACTAAAATCCTTATACTCTTAGTCTATCCATACAAAAATTATTCAATTCCGATACCATTTGGTCCTTCAAATCATCATTTTATATCTTTGAAAGATTTCATAATTTTCTTTCCAAATTCCATCCCAAATCACGAATTAAATGACGAATTCAATGATAGATTCATGTACTCTAGCCAAATCTGATTAGAATCACTTACCCCGATGAATTTCTTGAAAAACCTTCGAAAAATCGCCAAAATCCGAGCTCTCTAGGTCAAAATATCAAATAAAACCCAAAACCTCGTATTTATAGAGTACCCCACTGATTTCCAGCTCCGCGGGCCGCACAAAATCGACCACGGTCCACACAAAAACGACCGCGGCCGCACAAGCTTTCCTCTGTAGTGACAGACTTTAGTATTTTGGCCATAACTTTCGCTACAGATGTCAAAATTGCATATCTTTACCTATATGGAAACTAGACACGAAGAGCTACAACTTTTGTTTTTAAATCATCTCAAAGTTCCTTGTAGATCAAAAGATATGAGCTTCTGAAGTAGGACCAGCGGAATGTTCTTTACCGCGGCCGCACACCATTTTGTGTGGTTCGCACAACACCTACCGCGGCCACACTTCATTTTGCGCGGTCCGCATAGCACATACAGTGGCCGCTCTTCTTTTTGTGTGGACCGCGCGGGTAAGTTCTGAGGCTTGCAACCCTTCTGGACCTGCTACAGCTATGGTTTTCGGCCTAAAACATCCCGGAACCTACCCAGAACTCCCGGAACTTCAAACCAATTGTACCAACACATCCCATGACACCGTTCAAACTTGTTCAAAACTTCGGAACGCTCACAAAAACATCAATCACCAATTTAACATAGGATTCAAGCCTAAGAACTCCAAGAACTCTTAAATTATTCTTTTGATCAAAGAGTCTATCAAATCTCGTCCGAATGACCTAAAATTTTGCACACACATCCCAAATGACACAACGAAGCTACTGTCACTCTCGGAATTCCATTCCGACCCATATATCAAAATCTCGCCTATCAACCGGAACCGCCAAAATATCAACTTCGCCAATTTAAGCTTAAATCTTCTCTACAACTCCAAAATCCATTCCGATCGCGCTCCTAAGTCACAAATCACCTCCCGAAGCTAACCGAACCATCGGAACTCACTTCCGAGCCATCTAAAACATAAGTTAACATCCGGATGACTTTTCCAACTTAAGCCTTCTTAAAAGAGACTAAGTGTCTCATTTCTTACCAAATCCTCTCCGAACTCGAACTAATCAACCCGATCACATAAAACACGGATAACGAAGCATAAAGAAGCTAAAATAGTAGAAAACGAAGTGGTAACTCATGAGACGACTGGTCGGGTCGTCACACTAAAATTTCAATTCATATACACAAAAGTTCAATTCATATCCTAAAATTTCAATTTATATACTAATATTTCAATTTATAGACTAAAAGTCTAATTCATATCCTAAAAGTTAAATTCATAATCTAAAGGCTCAATTCATATCCTAAAGGTTCAATTTATATCCTAAAGGCTCAATTCATATCCTAAAATTTCAATTCATATCTAGAAAAGTTCAATTCATATCCTAAAATTTTAATTTATAAACTAAAATTCCAATACATAAACTAAAAATCCAATTCATATCCTAAATGCTAAATTCATATCCTAAAAGTTCAATTTATACACAAAAATTTCTATTCATATCCTAAAATTTCAATTCATAAATTAAAAGTTCAATTCATATCCTAAAATTTCAATTTATAAACTAAAATTCCAATACATAAACTAAAAGTCCAATTCATATCCTAAATTTTCAATTCATATCCTAAATGCTCAATTCATATCCTAAAGGTTCAATTCATCTCCTAAAGGATTAATTTATATCCTAAAAGTTCAATTCATACACAAAAATTTTAATTCATATCCTAAAATTTCAATTCATAAATTAAAAGTTCAATTCATATCCTAAAATATCAGTTTATAAACTAAAATTCCAATACATAAATTAAAAGTCCAATTCATATCCTAAAATTTCAATTCATATCTTAAAGGCTCAATTCATATCTTAAAAGTCCAATTCATATCCTAAAGGTTCAATTCATAACCTAAAGGCTCAATTCATATCCTAAAATTTCAATTCATACATAAAAATTTCTATTCATATCCTAAAGGTTCAATTCATATCCTAAAGTTTCAATTCATACACAAAAACTTCAATTCATATCCTAAATTTCAATTCATATCCACAAAAGTTCAGTTCATATCCTAAAATTTCAATTTATATACTAAAATTCAAATACATAAACTAAAAGTTCAATTCATATCCTAAAAGTCCAATTCATATCCTAAAGGCTCAATTCATATCCTAAAAGTTCAATTCATATCCTAAAATTTCAATTCATAAATTAAAAGTTCAACTCATATCCTAAAATTTCAATACATAACTAAAAGTCTATTTCATATCCTAAAAGTTCAATTCATATCCTAAAGACTCAATTCATATCCTAAAAGTCCAATTCATATCCTAAAGGTTCAATTCATATCCTAAAAGTTCAATTCATATCCTAAAATTTCAATTAATACACTAAAATTTCAATTCATATCCAAAAGGTTCAATTTATATCCTAAAATTTCAATTCATATCCACAAAAGTTCAATTCATATCCTAAAATTTTAATTTATAAACTAAAATTCCAATACATAAACTAAAAGTCCAATTCATATCCTAAAAGTTCAATTCATATCCTAAATGCTCAATTTATATACTAAAAGTTCAATTCATACACAAAAATTTCAATTCATATCCTAAAATTTCAATTCATAAATTAAAAGTTCAATTCATATCCTAAAATGTCAGTTTATAAACTAAAATTCCAATACATAAACTAAAAGTCCAATTCATATCCTAAAATTTAAATTCATATCCTAAAGGCTCAATTCATATCCTAAAAGTCCAATTCATATCCTAAAGGTTCACTTCATATCCTAAAGGCTTAATTCATATCCTAAATGCTCAATTTATATACTAAAAGTTCAATTCATACACAAAAATTTCAATTCATATCCTAAAATTTCAATTCATAAATTAAAAGTTCAATTCATATCCTAAAATGTCAGTTTATAAACTAAAATTCCAATACATAAACTAAAAGTCCAATTTATATCCTAAAATTTCAATTCATATCCTAAAGGCTCAATTCATATCCTAAAAGTCCAATTCATATCCTAAAGGTTCACTTCATATCCTAAAGGCTTAATTCATATCCTAAAATTTCAATTCATACACAAAAATTTCAATTCATATACTAAAGGTTTAATTCATATTCTAAAATTTCAATTCATATCCACAAAAGTTCAATTAATTTCCTAAAATTTCAATTTATAAACTAGAATTCCAATACATAAACTAAAAGTCCAATTCAAATCCTAAAATTTCAGTTCATATGCAAAAATTTTAATTCATATCCTAAAGGTTCAATTCATATCCTAAACATTCAATTCATATCCACAAAGTTCAATTCATATCCTAAAATTTTAATTTATAAACTAAAATTCCATTACATAAACTAAAAGTCCAATTCATATCCTAAAAGTCCAATTCATATCCTAAAGGCTCAATTCATATCCTAAAATTTCAATTTATAAATTAAAATTCCAATACATAAACAAAAGTCCAATTCATATCCTAAAAGTTCAATTCATATCCTAAAGGCTCAATTCATATCCTAAAAGTTCGATTCATACACAAAAATTTCAATTCATATCCTAAAGGTTAAAGGTTCAATTCATATCCTAAAATTTCAATTCATATCCACAAAAGTTCAATTCTTATCCTAAAATTTCAATTTATAAACTAAAATTCCAATACATAAACTAAAAGTCCAATTCATATCCTAAAGGTTCAATTCATATCCTAAAGACTCAATTCCTATCCTAAAATTTTAATTCATATCTTAAAGATTCAATTCATATCCACAAAATTCAATTCATATCCTAAAATTTTAATTTATAAACTAAAATTCCAATACATAAACTAAAAGTCTAATTCATATCCTAAAAGTTAAATTCATATACTAAAGGCTCAATTCATATCCTAAAAGTTCAATTCATACACAAAAATTTCAATTCATATCCTAAAATATCAATTCATAAATTAAAAGTTCAATTCATATCCTAAAATTTCAATTTATAAACTAAAATTCCAATACATAAACTAAAAGTCCAATTCATATCCTAAATTTTCAATTCATATCCTAAAGGATCAATTCATATCCTAATAGTCCAATTCATATCCTAAAGGTTCAATTCATCTCCTAAAGTCTCAATCCATATCCTAAAATTTTAATTCATACACAAAAATTTCAATTCATATCCTAAAGGTTCAATTCATATCCTAAAATTTCAATTCATACACAAAAACTTCAATTCATATCCTAAAATTTAAATTCATATCCACAAAAGTTCAATTCATATCCTAAAATTTCAATTCATAAATTAAAAGTTCAATTCATATCCTAAAATTTTAATTTATAAACTAAATTTCCAATACATAAACTAAAAGTCCAATTCATATCCTAAATTTTCAATTCATATCCTAAAGGCTCAATTCATATCCTAAAGGTTCAATTCATCTCCTAAAGGCTTAATTTATATCCTAAAAGTTCAATTCATACACAAAAATATCAATTCATATCCTAAAATTTCAATTCATAAATTAAAAGTTCAATTCATATCCTAAAATGTCAGTTTATAAACTAAAATTCCAATACATAAGCTAAAAGTCCAATTTATATCCTAAAATTTCAATTCATATCCAAAAGGCTCAATTCATATCCTAAAAGTCCAATTCATATCCTAAAGGTTCAATTCATAACCTAAAGGCTCAATTCATATCCTAAAATTTCAATTCATACACAAAAATTTCTATTCATATCCTAAAGGTTCAATTCATATCCTAAAGTTT
Organism: Nicotiana sylvestris; assembly: GCF_000393655.2. Lineage (NCBI taxonomy): Eukaryota > Viridiplantae > Streptophyta > Magnoliopsida > Solanales > Solanaceae > Nicotiana > Nicotiana sylvestris. The sequence continues at coordinate 127,141,784 of NC_091063.1, forward strand.
CAATTCATACACAAAAACTTCAATTCATATCCTAAAATTTCAATTCATATCCACAAAAGTTCAATTCATATCCTAAAATTTCAATTTATATACTAAAATTCCAATACATAAACTAAAAGTTCAATTCATATCCTAAAAGTCCAATTCATATCCTAAAGGCTCAATTCATATCCTAAAAGTTCAATCCATATCCTAAAATTTCAATTCATAAATTAAAAGTTCAACTCATATCCTAAAATTTCAATACATAACTAAAAGTCTAATTCATATCCTAAAAGTTCAATTCATATCCTAAAGACTCAATTCATATCCTAAAAGTCCAATTCATATCCTAAAGGTTCAATTCATATCCTAAAAGTTCAATTCATATCCTAAAATTTCAATTAATACACTAAAATTTCAATTCATATCCTAAAGGTTCAATTTATATCCTAAAATTTCAATCCATATCCCAAAGTTCAATTCATATCCTAAAATTTTAATTATTAAACTAAAATTCCAATACATAAACTAAAAGTCCAATTCATATCCTTAAAGTTCAATTCATATCGTAAATGCTCAATTCATATCTTAAAAGTTCAACTCATACACAAAAATTTCAATTCATATCCTAATATTTCAATTCATAAATTAAAAGTTCAATTCATATCCTAAAATGTTAGTTTATAAACTAAAATTCCAATACATAAACTAAAAGTCCAATTCATATCCTAAAATTTTAATTCATATCCTAAAGGCTCAATTCATATCATAAAAGTCCAATTCATATCCTAAAGGTTCAATTCATATCCTAAATGCTCAATTCATATCCTAAAATTTCAATTCATACACAAAAAGTTCAATTCATAACCTAAAGGCTCAATTCATATCCTGAAGGTTCAATTCCTATCCTAAAGGCTCAATTCATATCCTAAAATTTCAATTCATATCTAGAAAAGTTCAATTCATATCCTAAAATTTTAATTTATAAACTAAAATTCCAATACATAAACTAAAAGTCCAATTCATATCCTAAAAGTCCAATTCATATCCTAAAATTTTAATTTATAAACTAAAATTCCAATACATAAACTAAAAGTCCAATTCATATCCTAAAATTTTAATTCATATCCTAAAGGCTCAATTCATATCCTAAAAGTCCAATTCATATCCTAAAGGCTCAATTCATATCCTAAAATTTCAATTCATACACAAAAATTTCAATTCATATCCTAAAATTTCAATTCATAAATTAAAAGTTCAATTCATATCCAAAAATGTCAGTATATAAAATAAAATTCCAATACATAAACTAAAAGTCCAATTCATATCCTAAAATTTCAATTCATATCCTAAAGGCTCAATTCATATCATAAAAGTCCAATTCATATCCTAAAGGTTCAATTCATATCCTAAAGGCTCAATTCATATCCTAAACTTTCAATTCATACACAAAAAGTTCAATTCATAACCTAAAGGCTCAATTCATATCCTAAAGGTTCAATTCATATCCTAATGGGTCAATTCATATCCTAAAATTTCAATTAATATCTAGAAAAGTTCAATTCATATCCTAAAATTTTAATTTATAAACTAAAATTCTAATACATAAACTAAAAGTACAATTCATATCCTAAAATTTCAATTCATATCCTAAAGGCTCAATTCATATTCTAAAATTTCAATTCATACACAAAAATTTCAATTCATATCCTAAAATTTCAATTCATAAATTAAAAGTTCAATTCATATCCAAAAATGTCAGTTTATAAACTAAAATTCCAATACATAAACTAAAAGTTCCATTCATATCCTAAAATTTAATTCATATCCTAAAGGCTCAATTCATATCATAAAAGTCCAATTCATATCCTAAAGGTTCAATTCATATCCTAAACGCTCAATTCATATCCTAAAATTTCAATTCATACACAAAAAGTTCAATTCATAACCTAAAGGCTCAATTCATATCCTAAAGGTTCAATTCATATCCTAAAGGCTCAATTCATATCCTAAAATTTCAATTCATATCTAGAAAAGTTCAATTCATATCCTAAAATTTTAATTTATAAACTAAAATTCCAATACATAAACTAAAAGCCCAATTCATATCCTAAATGTCCAATTCATATCCAATATGCTCAATTCATATCCTAAAAGTTCAATTCATACACAAAAGTTTCAATTCATAAATTAAAAGTTTAATTCATATCCTAAAATTTCAATTTATAAACTAAAATTCCAATACATAAACTAAAAGTCCAATTCATATCCTAAATATTCAATTCATATCCTAAAGGCTCAATTCATATCCTAAAAGTCCAATTCATATCCTAAAGGTTCAATTCATCTCCTAAAGGCTTAATACATATCCTAAAAGTTCAATTCATATACAAATATTTCAATTCATATCCTAAAATTTCAATTCATAAATTAAAAGTTCAATTCATATCCTAAAATTTCAATTTATAAATTAAATTCCAATACATAAACTAAAAGTCCAATTCATATCCTAAAATTTTAATTCATATCCTAAAGGCTCAATTCATATCCTAAAAGTCCAATTCATATCCTAAATGCTCAATTCATATCCTAAAATTTCAATTCATACACAAAAATTTCAATTCATATCCTAAAGGTTCAATTCATATCCTAAGTTTCAACTCAAAAACTAAAACTTCAATTCATATCCTAAAATTTCAATTCATATCCATAAAAGTTCAATTTATATCCTAAAATTTCTATTTATAAACTAAAATTCCAATACATAAACTAAAAGTTCAATTCATATCCTAAAATTTCAATTAATAAACTAAAATTTCAATACATAACTAAAAGTCTAATTCATATCCTAAAAGTTCAATTCATATCCTAAAGGCTCAATTCATATCCTAAAAGTCCAATTCATATCCTAAAGGTTCAATTTATATCCTAAAGGCTCAATTCATATCCTAAAATTTCAATTAATACACTAAAATTTCAATTTATATCCTAAAGGTTCTATTTATATCCCAAAATTTCAATTCATATCCATAAAAGTTCAATTCATATCCTAAAATTTTAATTTATAAACTAAAATTTCAATACATAAACTAAAAGTCCAATTCATATCCTAAAGGCTCAATTCATATCCTAAAAGTCCAATTCATATCCTAAAGGTTCAATTTATATCCTAAAGGCTCAATTCATATCCTAAAATTTCAATTAATACACTAAAATTTCAATTTATATCCTAAAGGTTCAATTTATATCCTGAAATTTCAATTAATATCCACAAAAGTTCAATTCATATCCTAAAATTTTAATTTATAAACTAAAATTCCAATACATAAACTAAAAGTCCAATTCATATCCTAAAAGTTCAATTCATATCCTAAATGCTCAATTTATATACTAAAAGTTCAATTCATACACAAAAATTTCAATTCATATCCTAAAATTTCAATTCATAAATTAAAAGTTCAATTCATATCCTAAAATGTCAGTTTATAAACTAAAATTCCAATACATAAACTAAAAGTCCAATTCTTATCCTAAAATTTAAATTCATATCCTAAAGGCTCAATTCATATCCTAAAAGTCCAATTCATATCCTAAAGATTCACTTCATATCCTAAAGGCTTAATTCATATCCTAAAATTTCAATTCATACACAAAAATTTCAATACATATCCTAAAGGTTTAATTCATATTCTAAAATTTCAATTCATATCCACAAAAGTTCAATTAATTTCCTAAAATTTCAATTTATAAACTAAAATTCCAATACATAAACTAAAAGTCCAATTCAAATCCTTAAATTTCAGTTCATACGCAAAAAATTTAATTCATATCCTAAAGGTTCAATTCATATCCTAAACTTTCAATTCATATCCACCAAAGTTCAATTCATATCCTAAAATTTTAATTTATAAACTAAAATTCCATTACATAAACTAAAAGTTCAATTCATATCCTAAAAGTCCAATTCATATCCTAAAGGCTCAATTCATATCCTAAAGTTTCAATTTATAAATTAAAATTCCAATACATAAACAAAAGTCCAATTCATATCCTAAAAGTTCAATTCATATCCTAAAGGCTCAATTCATATCCTAAAAGTTCAATTCATACACAAAAATTTCAATTCATATCCTAAAGGTTAAAGGTTCAATTCATATCCTAAAATTTCAATTCATATCCACAAAAGTTCAATACATATCCTAAAATTTCAATTTATAAACTAAAATTCCAATACATAAACTAAAAGTCCAATTCATATCCTAAAGGTTCAATTCATATCCTAAAGACTCAATTCCTATCCTAAAATTTTAATTCATATCTTAAAGATTCAATTCATATCCACAAAATTCAATTCATATCCTAAAATTTTAATTTATAAACTAAAATTCTAATACATAAACTAAAAGTCTAATTCATATCCTAAAAGTTCAATTCATATACTAAAGGCTCAATTCATATCCTAAAAGTTCAATTCATACACAAAAATTTCAATTCATATCCTAAAATTTCAATTTATAAACTAAAATTCCAATACATAAACTAAAAGTCCAATTCATATCCTAAATTTTCAATTCATATCCTAAAGAATCAATTCATATCCTATTAGTCCAATTCATATCCTAAAGTTTCAATTCATCTCCTAAAGGCTCAATCCATATCCTAAAATTTTAATTCATACACAAAAATTTCAATTCATATCCTAAAGGTTCAATTCATATCCTAAAATTTCAATTCATACACAAAAACTTCAATTCATATCCTAAAATTTCAATTCATATCCACAAAAGTTCAATTCATATCCTAAAATTTCAATTTATAAACTAAAATTCCAATACATTAACTAAAAGTTCAATTCATATCCTAAAAGTCCAATTCATATCCTAAAGTCTCAATTCATATCCTAAAAGTTCAATTCGTATCCTAAAATTTCAATTTATAAATTAAAAGTTCAATTCATATCCTAAAATTTCAATTAATAAACCAAAATTTCAATACATAACTAAAAGTCTAATTCATATCCTAAAAGTTCAATTCATATCCTAAAGGCTTAATTCATATCCTAAAAGTCCAATTCTTATCCTAAAGGTTCAATTCATATCCTAAAGGTTCAATTCATATCCTAAAATTTCAATTAATACACTAAAATTTCAATTCATATCCTAAAGGTTCAATTTATATCCTAAAATTTCAATTCATATCCACAAAACTTCAATTCATATCCTAAAATTTTAATTTATAAACTAAAATTCCAATACATAAACTAAAAGTCCAATTCATATCCTAAAAGTTCAATTCATATCCTAATTGCTCAATTCATATCCTAAAAGTTCAATTCATACAAAAATTTCAATTCATATCCTAAAATTTCAATTCATAAATTAAAAGTTCAATTCATATCCTAAAATGTCAGTTTATAAACTAAAATTCCAATACATAAACTAAAAGTCCAATTCATATCCTAAAAGTCCAATTCATATCCTAAAGGCTCAATTCATATCCTAAAATTATAATTTATAAACTAAAATTCCAATACATAAACAAAAGTCCAATTCATATCCTAAAAGTTCAATTCATATCCTAAAGGCTCAATTCATATCCTAAAAGTTCAATTCATACACAAAAATTTCAATTCATATCCTAAAAGTTAAAGGTTCAATTCATATCCTAAAATTTCAATTCATATCCACAAAAGTTCAATTCATATCCTAAAATTTCAATTTATAAACTAAAATTCCAATACATAAACTAAAAGTCCAATTCATATCCTAAAGGTTCAATTCATATCCTAAAGACTCAATTCCTATCCTAAAATTTCAATTCATATCTTAAAGAATCAATTCATATCCTAAAATTTTAATTTATAAACAAAAATTCCAATACATAAACTATAAGTCCAATTCATATCCTAAAAGTTCAATTCATATCCTAAATGCTCAATTCATATCCTAAAAGTTCAATTCATACACAAAAATTTCAATTCATATCCTAAAATTTCAATTCATAAATTAAAAGTTCAATTCATATCCTAAAATGTCAGTTTATAAACTAAAAGTCCAATACATAAACTAAAAGTCCAATTCATATCCTAAAAGTCCAATTCATATCCTAAAGGCTCAATTCATATCCTAAAATTATAATTTATAAACTAAAATTCCAATACATAAACAAAAGTCCAATTCATATCCTAAAAGTTCAATTCATATCCTAAAGGCTCAATTCATATCATAAAAGTCCAATTCATATCCTAAAGGTTCAATTCATATCCTAAAGGTTAAAGGTTCAATTCATATCCTAAAATTTCAATTCATATCCACAAAAGTTCAATTCATATCCTAAAATTTCAATTTATAAACTAAAATTCCAATACATAAACTAAAAGTCCAATTCATATCCTAAAGGTTCAATTCATATCCTAAAGACTCAATTCCTATCCTAAAATTTCAATTCATATCTTAAAGATTCAATTCATATCCACAAAAGTTCAATTCATATCCTAAAATTTTAATTTATAAACTAAAATTCCAATACATAAACTAAAAGTACAATTCATATCCTAAAAGTTCAATTCATATACTAAAGGCTCAATTCATATCCTAAAAGTTCAATTCATACACAAAAATTTCAATTCATATCCTAAAATTTTAATTCATATCGTAAAATTTTAATTCATAAATTAAAAGTTCAATTCATATCCTAAAATTTCAATTTATAAACTAAAATTCCAATACATAAACTAAAAGTCCAATTCATATCCTAAATTTTCAATTCATATCCTAAAGGCTCAATTCATATCCTAAAAGTCCAATTCATATCCTAAAGGTTCAATTCATCTCCTAAAAGCTCAATTCATATCCTAAAATTTTAATTCATATACAAAAATTTCAATTCATATCCTAAAGGTTCAGTTCATATCTTAAACTTTCAATTCATACACAAAAACTTCAATTCATATCCTAAAATTTCAATTCATATCCACAAAAGTTCAATTCATATCCTAAAATTTCAATTTATAAACTTAAATTTTAATACATAAACTAAAAGTTCAATTCATATCCTAAAAGTCCAATTCATATCCTAAAGGCTCAATTCATATCCTAAAAGTTCAATTCATATCCTAAAATTTCAATTCATAAATTAAAAGTTCAATTCATATCCTAAAATTTTAATTAATAAACTAAAATTTCAATACATAACTAAAAGTCTAATTCATATCCTAAAAGTTCAATTCATATCCTAGAGGCTCAATTTATATCCTAAAAGTCCAATTCATATCCTAAAGGTTCAATTCATATCCTAAAGGCTCAATTCATATCCTAAAATTTCAATTAATACACTATAATTTCAATCATATCCTAAAGGTTCAGTTTATATCCTAAAATTTCAATTCATATCCACAAAAGTTCAATTCATATCCTAAAATTTTAATTTATAAACTAAAATTCCAATACATAAACTAAAAGTCCAATTCATATAATAAAAGTTCAATTCATATCCTAATGCTCAATTCATATCCTAAAAGTTCAATTCATACACAAAAATTTCAATTCATATCCTAAAATTTCAATTCATAAATTAAAAGTTCAATTCATATCCTAAAATGTCAGTTTATAAACTAAACTTCCAATACATAAACTAAAAGTCCAATTCATATCGTAAGATTTCAATTCATATCCTAAAGGCTCAATTCATATCCTAAAAGTCCAATTCATATCCTAAAGGTTCAATTCATATCCTAAAGGCTCAATTCATATCCTAAAATTTCAATTCATACCCAAAAATTTAAATTCATATCCTAAAGGTTTAATTCATATTCTAAAATTTCAATTCATGTCCACAAAAATTCAATTCATTTCCTATAATTTCAATTTATAAACTAAAATTCTAATACATAAACTACAAGTCCAATTCATATCCTAAAATTTCAATTCATACGCAAAAAATTTAATTCATATCCTAAACTTTCAATTCATATCCTAAAATTTTAATTTATAAACTAAAATTCCAATACATAAACTAAAAGTCCAATTCATATCCTAAAAGTCCAATTCATATCCTAAAGGCTCAATTCATATCCTAAAATTTCAATTTCTAAACCAAAATTCCAATACATAAACAAAAGTCCAATTCATATCCTAAAAGTTCAATTCATATCCTAAAGGCTCAATTCATATCCTAAAAGTTCAATTCATACACAAAAATTTCAATTCATATCCTAAAGGTTAAAGGTTCAATTCATTTCCTAAAATTTCAATTCATATCCACAAAAGTTCAATTCATATCCTAAAATTTCAATTTATAAACTAAAATTCTAATACATAAACTAAAAGTCCAATTCATATCCTAAAAGTTCAATTCATATCATAAAGACTCAATTCATATCCTAAAATTTCTATTCATATGTTAAAGATTCAATTCATATCTACAAAATTTCAATTCTTATCCAAAAATTCCAATTTATAAACTAAAATTACAATATATACACTAAAAGTCCAATTCATATCCTAAAATTTCAATTCATAAACTAAAATGCCAATTCATATCCTAAACCCTAAATTCTAACTAAACAATCAAGACAATATAAAGTATAATTCAAATCTAACTAAACTAAATTCAATATTAATTAAACTAATTAGCTAATAAAATTAATTAACAAAACTAATTAAAACAAAACCTAAAACCCTAATCCTCAATAAAATATAATGTTCAAAGAATTGAAACACTAATTGAAACAATAAACTACAATACATCAAATATTGTAACACACACACTAGAAATAACAAAGATTGAAGGTTATAATTCTAACCTTGGTTTTTTAGGTGGAGAAGGAGAGAGAGAGGGGCGGCAGTGGTGGTGGCCGACGAGCAGTAGGCGGCGAGGCGACGGCGAGCAAGGGGTAGGGGATGCGATTTGGGCCAGTGAAATAGAGAAGGAGAGGGAAAGAGAGAGTTGGGGAAATTTTGGGGAAGGAAATAAGAGAAATGGGGGGGGGGGGAACCTGTTTTTGTCTCTAGAATTAGGAAAAGCGACCAACTTTGATCGCTATTTTTGGTCTGTAAATAAGTTTTTATCGTTTGACCAAAAATAACGACCTACGTTGGTCGCTATTTAAAAAAAATTAAACTGAAAAGAGCGACCAAAGTTGGTCGCTATTTTTAAAAAAATAAATTATTTTTTCTTTTCTTTTTTGGTTTTTAAATATTATACGCTATAAAAAATTTATTTTTAGCTATAAATATTTATTTTATTTAACTACAATTATTATAAATAATTATTAACTGTGTAATTACTTTTAATATGTTATAATAGCATCTATGTAAAGTAATTTTTTAAGTTATATTTAAGTATATGAGTAATTTCATACACACGCATAAACTATATTGTAATTGATGATCAATCTTATACATTACTACATACGAATAATTAATGAATTGATAAATAAATATAATATTATTCTATTAATTGATATAATAGTATTCATTATTTGTATTATAACAGAGTTAATGAATTACATTCATTCATCACTAGGTTATAAGTCGATGAATCAATTATAACATATTAATTGATATAAGTCGAGATGTTTTATTTTTAATATTCAATGATGCATCTGAGTAGGTTGTAAGTCGATGAATCAATTTACAAGTGTATAAATCCCTAAAATAACCCAACCATGTGTTACTAGCGCTTCATGTATGTGTGTGTGTATATATATATATATATAGATATATAGACACAAACACACAGACACTTCACTGTAATACTATAACGTATATATAACTTGTTATAGTATATGTTTGTGTGTGTATATCTATAACACACACACACTTTGTGCTGCTTTAACTACATATATAGCATGTTATAGTATATGATACTGTATTCATTATTTGTATTATAACAGAGTTAATGAATTATATATATATATATATATATATATATATATATATACATACACATGAAGTGCTAGTAACACAGGGTTGGGTTATTTTAGGGATTTATACACTTGTAAATTGATTCATCGACTTATAACCTACTCAAATGCATCATTGAATATTATAAACAAAACGTCTCGACTTATATATATATATATATGTATGTATGTATGTATAACACTCTTTGTTGTACAATTTTAACTACATATATAGCATGTAGAGTATATTTTAGTGTATTCATCTCTTGTATTACAAAAGTGTTAACGGATTACATTTATATTATTTAGATAGTAAATATAAAAGTGATTTTTAATTTTGACCAATGTTGACCTGAAAAACGACCAACTTTGGTCGCTAATTATCCAGAAAAAGTTTAAATCAAATTTATTTATATTTTATATAATATTTAAAATAATAATATAATTGTTAACATTAGAACTGGGTCTCAGATTAGCGACCAAAGTTGGTCTCTATCTGCTTCCCCTTTCGTAAGCTACCAACTTTGGTCGCTAATTTTAAATTATATTTATTTATATTTTATAATTTTTTTAAATAATAATATAATGATTAAAATTTTATAACTAGGTCCCAGATTAGCGACCAAAGTTGGTCTCTATCTGCTTCCCCTTTCGTAAGCGACCAACTTTGGTCGCTAATTTTAAATTATATTTATTTATATTTTATAATTTTTTTAAATAATTATATAATTATTAAAATTTTATAACTGGGTCCCCGATTAGCGATCAAAGTTGGTCTCTATCTGCTTCCCCTTTTGTAAGTGACCAACTTTGGTCGCTAATTTTAAATTATATTTATTTATATTTTGTAATTTTTTTTAAATAATAATATAATTATTAAAATTTTATAACTGGGTCACACTTTAGCGACCAAAGTTGGTCGCTATTTTCAATATTTCTTTGACCAAGCAAGTCTGATATCACGACCCAAATCACCATACCCGGTCGTGATGACACCTCTCGTGAAGACAAGGCTAGCCAGACCAAAACAGAACACATCTTTTAAACAGTTAACCATCATAAACAGTAGTAACATATAAAATAATGCTCATAAATTGCGGAATTTAATGATAATAACAGCAGGAACTATCCCGACACAGCCCAAACCGGGGTGTCACAAGTCATGAGCTACTACAGAATCTGCTATAAGTCTACAAAGTACGGAATCCGATACAACAGTCTGAAGAAAACGTAAATGATAGAGGATAAGAGAGACAAGGGGTTGCGGACGTCAACAACTACCTCGTAACTCCAAATCACTGCCTAGCCTGGAAGGAATCAACGCTCAGGTGCAGACTCTGCTATACCTGGATCTGCACACATGATGCAGGGAGTAATATGAGTACTCCAACTCAGTGAGTAATAATAATAAATAATGACTGACAGTATGAAATCACATAAAGGCACTAAGCAGTTCTATATCAAAACAGTAAAATCATTTAAACATCTGTGGATAAGGAAATCATGTGAAAATTCTTTAGACCAGGTAAACAGATATGGTCAGTATAAATCATCTCCTCAAGCATTTCAGTTCATTTATTCGTTCTTATCCTCAGTTGTCAATTCATATACTTCTCACAATAACCGAATCAAATATATATATATTTACCGCTGCAGCGTGCAACCCGATCCGCATATCGCTGTGGTGTACAACTCGATCCATAATAATAATAGTCGACTGCGCTCACTGGGGGTGTGCAGACTCCGGAGGGGCTCCTTCAGCCCAAGTGCTATATAATTGCTGCGGCGTGCAGCCCGATCCATATAAGTAATTGCTGCGGCGTGCAGCCCGATCCATAATATGTATAATATATATATCTGCTGCGGCGTGCAACCCGATCCATATCATATAAAATATCCTCACTAGTGGGTCCTCGACCCCTCTCAGTCATTTAAAATCACAGCCTCATGGGCATAATGTACGGTCGGGATCTCAGCTCTCATATCTCTTTCTATTTATGTTTAACATTTCAAAAATCTGGTTCATATCATTCTTAAGCAGTTGGAAACATGACTGAGGATATAAATTCTTTAACAAAGTAAGTGAGGAAACCAGTCAAATATCCCCTAAGGTATCTACAGGTCAGCACAAGGCCCCAAGCATGGCAACAAGCCCAATTCACAATAATAAAGTATGTCTCAATCAAAAATATAGTAAAATATCATTCGGGATGGACCAAGTCCCAATCCCCATAGCATTGAACCTCACGCTCGTCACACAGCGTGTCTCAACTTGGTATAGCACTACGTTGTGCAAATCCGGGGTTTCAAACCCTCATGACATCATTTAAAATCACTACTCACCTCAAACTGGCCAAAACTCTAGCTCGCTATGCCCTTGCCTCTCAAATTGGCCTCAACGCGCGTCGAATCTATCCAAAAATCAGAACGAATAGGTCACAATATGCTAAGGGAACATAGCCCAAGCAAAAACATTCGAAAAATATCAAAAATCTCGAAATTAGCAAAACCCGAGCCCCGGGCCCACGTCTCGGAATCGGGTAAAATTTACATTTTTAGAATCCCCATACCCTCACGAGTCTAACCATACCAAAATTATCCAATTCCGATACCATTTGGTCATTCAAATCATCATTTTACATTTTTGAAAGGTTCCACAATTTTCTTCCCAAATTCCATCTCAAATCACGAATTAAATGATGAATTCAGTGATAGATTCATGTACTCTAACCAAATCTGAGTTAGAATCACTTACCCCGACCAATTTCTTGAAAAACCTTCGAAAAATCGCAAAAATCCGAGCTCTCTAGGTCAAAATATCAAATAAAACCCAAAACCTCGTGTTTATAGGGTACCCCCCGGATTCCGACACCGCTGACCGCACAAAAATGACCGCGGTCCGCGCAAAATCAGCGGGGTCCGCGCAGCAACATCCGCGGCCGCGCAGGCCTTGCTCTGCAGGGACAGGTTTTAGTATTTTGACCATCACTTTCGCTACAGATGTCCAAATTGCGATATCTTTAACCTACTGGAAACTAGACACGAAGGGCTACAACTTTTATTTTTGAATCACCTCAAAATTCCTTGTAGAACAAAAGATATGATCTTCCGAAGTTGGACCAGCAACCTGCAGTTTTGAGTGAACGTGGCCGCGGCCACTTTGACGCGGTCAGCGCGCCAAACGCGAAAAAGAGCGCAGTCCGCGCCACAACTGCTGCCCCCTCCATTTTCTAAGTTCCGGGGTGTCCGTACTCGCTCAAAACTCACCCGAAACACGCCCGAAGCCCCCGGGACCTCAACCAAAAGCACCAACGCATCCTAAACATTACTCAACCTCGTTCCAATCATCAAAACACCTCGACTAACACCAAAAATCATCAAATCACATCGAATTCAAGCCTATGAATCTCAAGAACTTCCAAATTCTATTTTTGATCAAAACCCAAGTAAACCACGTCCGAATGACCTCAAATTTAGAAGACAAGTCCAAAATGACATAACGAAGTTACAGAAACTCTCGGAATTCCATTCCGACCCTTGGATCAAAATCTCACCTATCAACCGGAATTCGCCAAAATACTAACTTTCGCCAATTTAAGCCTAATTCTACACCGTACCTCCAAAACCACTTCCGATCACTCTCCTAAGTCACAAATCACCTCCCGAAGCTAACCGAACCATCAGAACTTGCATCCGAATCCTCTAACACATAAGTCAACATCCGGTTGACTTTTCCAACTTAAGCCTTCTTAAAAAGACTAAGTGTCTTATTTCTTATTAAAACCACTTCAAATCAACTCAATTACACAAGATATGGATAATGAAGCATAAGGAAGCTGAAAATGGGGAAAACGGAGCGGTAACTCATTAGACGACTGGCCGGGTCGTCACATCCTCCCCAACTTAAACAAACGTTCGTCCTCGAACGAGTCAAGAGACATACCTGAAGCCTCAAACAGATGAGGGTATCTGCTCCGTATCTCCCGCTCGGTCTCCCAGGTAGCCTCCTCCACGGGCCGACCTCTCCACTGCACCTTCACTGAAGCTATATCCTTTGACCTCAACTTCCGAACCTAGCGACCCAAAATAGCTACTGGCTCCACATCAAAGGTTAGATCATCATCCAACTGAATTGTGCTGTAGTCCAAAACATGAGACGGATCCCCAATATACTTCCGGAGCATAGAAACATGAAATATCGGATGCACACTCGACATGCTAGGTGGTAAAGCAAGCTCATAAGCCACCTCCCTAATCCTCCGAAGCACCTCAAAAGGCCCAATGAACCGAGGACTCAACTTGACTTTCTTCCCAAATCTCATAACACCCTTCATGGGCGAAACCTTCAGCAAGACCTTCTCACCGACCATGTAGGACACATCTCGAACCTTCCGATCCGCATAACTCTTCTGACGTGACTGCGCTGTATGAAGCCTCTCCTGAATCACCTTCACCTTCTCTAAGGCATCCTGAACCAAATCTGTCCCCAATAGTCTAGCCTCGCTGGGCTCAAACCAACCAACCGGGGATCTACACCGCCTCCCGTACAAAGCCTCATATGGAGCCATCTGAATACTCGACTGGTAGCTGTTATTGTAAGCAAACTCTGCAAGTGGTAGAAACGTATCCCATGAACCTCCAAAGTCAATAACACAAGCACGCAACATGTCCTCCAATATTTGAATAGTACGCTCGGACTGCCCGTCCGTCTGAGGATGAAACGCTGTGCTCAACTCCACCTGAGTACCCAACTCTCTCTACATGGCTATCCAAAATTGCGAAGAAAACTGAGTACCTCTATCTGAGATGATGGAAACAGGAACGCCAAGCAACCGAACAATCTCCCGGATATAAATCCCTGCCAACCGCTCTGAAGAATAGGTAGTACACACAGGAATGAAGTACGCAGACTTGGTCAGCCGATCCACAATCACCCAAATAGCATCGAACTTCTTCAAAGTCCGAGGAAGTCCAACCACAAAGTCCATAGTGATTCTCTCCCACTTCCACTCGGGAATAACCATCTGCTGAAACAAGCCACCCGGTCTCTGATGCTCATACTTCACCTGCTGATAGTTGAGACACCGAGCTACAAATCCCACAATATCTTTCTTCATTCTTCTCCACCAGTAGTGTTGCCTCAAATCCTGATACATCTTCGCGGCACCTAGATGAATGGAATACCGCGAGCTATGGGCCTCCTCCAGAATCAGCTCTCTAAGCCCATCCGCATTGGGCACACAAATCTGGCCCTGCATCCTCAACACACCATCATCATCGACGGTCACATCTCTGGCATCATCATGCTGGACTCTGTCCCTAAGGATAAGCAAATACGGATCATCATACTGGCACTCTCTAATGCGATCATATAAAGAAGACCGAGAAACCACACAAGCCAACACCCGACTAGGCTCCGAAATATCCAACCTCACGAACCGATTGGCCAAGGCCTGAACATCAACTGCAAGAGGTCTCTCCCCAACTGGAATATATGCCAAACTCCCCATACTCACTGCCTTTCGGCTCAAAGCATCGGCCACCACATTAGCCTTTCCCGGATGGTACAATATAGTGATATCATAATCCTTAAGCAACTCCAACCATCTCCGCTGCCTCAAATTAAGATCCTTTTGCTTGAACAAATGCTGAAGACTGCGATGATCAGTGAACACCTCACAAGATACGCCATACAAGTAATGCCTCCAAATCTTCAATGCGTGAACTATGGCAGCCAACTCCAAATCATGAACGGGGTAGTTCTTCTCATGGGGCTTCAACTGCCGAGAAGCATAAGCAATAACTCTACCCTCCTGCATCAACACACAACCAATCCCAACTCTTGAAGCATCACAATACACAGTATATGAACCTGAAGCTGATGGCAAAACCAACACTGGAGCTGTGGTCAAGGCTGTCTTGAGCTTCTAAAAGCTCTCCTCACACTCGTCCGACCATACGAATGGAGCACCCTTCTGAGTCAACTTGGTCAAGGGCGATGCAATGGATGAAAATCCCTGAAAAAACCGGCGATAATAGCCTACTAACCCAAGAAAGCTACGAATCTCTATGGCTGAGGACGGTCTAGGCCAACTCTGAACTGCCTCTATCTTCTTCGAATCAACCTGTATACCCTCGCTGGACACCACGTGCCCCAAGAAAGCCACTGAACTGAGCCAGAACTCACACTTGGAGAATTTTGCATAACGTTTCTCCTCCCTCAGTCTCTGCAACACAACTCTCAAATGCTCCGCGTGCTCCTCCTGACTACGCGAGTACACCAGAATATCATCAATGAATACAATAACGAACGAATCCAGATAAGGTCGAAATACACTGTTCATCAAATGCATGAATGTTGTTGGGGCATTGGTTAGCCTGAAGGACATAACAAGAAACTCATAATGACCATATCTGGTCCTGAAAGCAGTCTTAAGAATATCTGAATCCCTGATCTTCAACTGGTGATAGCCCGAACGGAGATCAATCTTGGAGAACACCCTCGCCCCCTGAAGCTGATAAAATAAATCATCAATGCAAGGTAAAGGATACTTGTTTTTGATTGTTACTTTGTTCAATTGCCTATAATCAATGCACATTCTCGTCGTGCCATCCTTTTTCTTCACAAACAAAACCGGTGCACCCCAAGGGGACACACTAGGCCGAATGAACCCCTTATCTAGGAGTTCCTGAAGCTGTTCTTTCAATTCCTTCAACTCTGCTGGGGCCATACGATATGGCAGAATAGAAATGGGCTGAGTGACCGGCACCAGGTCAATACCAAAATCAATATCCCTGTCCGGTGGCATGCCCGGCAGGTCTGCAGGAAAAACATCAGGAAATCCCTCACAATTCGGACATAATCAATACTAGGAGTCTCAGCTCCAACATCCCTCACAAATGCTATATATGAAAGGCAACCCTTCCCAACCATACGCTGGGCCTTCAAGAAAGAGATCACTCTACTAGGGATATAATCAGTCACACCACGCCACTCGATCCGCGGTACACCCGGCATAGCCAAAGTGACTGTCTTAGCATGGCAGTCTAGAATAGCACGACACGGAGATAGCCAATCCATGCCCAAAATGACATCAAAATCCACCATGCTCAATAGCAATAGATCCACTCGGGTCTCCAGACCTCCAATAGTCACCACACATGACCGGTACACACGGTCTACAACAACAGTATCGCCCACTGGGGTAGATGCATGAACAGGTAAAGCAAGAAACTCACGGGGCGTACCCAAATAAGAAAAGGTGGAACCGGGATCAAATAATACAGAGGCATCTCTGTGGCAGACTGAAACAATACCTGTAATGGCAGAATCTGAAGTAATAGCATCTGGCCTGCCAGGAAATGCATAGAAACGGGCCTGACTGCCCCCTGATCGACCTCCCCCTCTAGGGCGACCCCTGGCTGCCTGACCTCCACCCCTTACTGGCTGGGTGAGTGGTGAAGTAACTGGAGCAGAAGTCGAGGGCTGACCCCTTTGCTGATACTGACCATCGCGAAGTCGAGGACACTGCCTCCTCATATGCCCAAACTCTCCACACTCGTAACAACTACCCGGTGCTGGAGATGGGGACTGAAGTGAACCCGTGGCACCAGAATGGCCAGAAAAAGGACCTGCCACGGAAGAACCCTAGACTGATGGGGCACGAGATGAACTCTGAGCTGGAAGGGCGCTGAGTAATGACTGGCCCTGCGGTGACCCATGATAACCATGACCTGAGGATGCCCCACGATACTCTGTACAGGCCGACTGAGCAGGCCTAAAAGAACGACCTCTACCCTGCTGGAACTGGCCCCTCGAAAGAACACCACTGAAACTGCCAGAGCCTCGAGGCCTCTTGGCCTCCCTCTCCTCTCTATCCTGACGGCGAACCATCTCAATCTCTCGAGCAATATCAACCACCTCCTCGAATGTAGCACCCAATACCCTCTCCCTAGTCATCAAGATACGGAGATGGTAGTTAAGTCCATCCACAAATCTCCTGATCCTCTCCCGATCGGTTGGAACCATTCAAACAGCATGACGAGCCAACTAAGAATACCTCGCCTCATACTGTGACACAGTCATATCTCCCTGCTTTAGCCACTCAAACTGTCTACGCAGCTCCTCCCTGCGAGATTGCGGTACATACTTCTCCAAGAAGAGAGAGGAGAACTCCTACCAAGTCAGCGACGTTGCACCAACCGGCCTACGCCTCTCATACGCCTCCCACAAAGTGAAGGCAGCCCCAGTAAACTGAAAGGTGGTAAATGCCACACCACTAGTCTGAAGAATCCCTGCTGTACGGAGCATCCGCTGACACTAATCAAGAAAACCCTGGGCATCCTCGCCCTTGGCACCACTCAATGACGGAGGCTGGAGTCTACCAAACCTCTCAAGACGACGCTGCTCATCATTCGGCATAACTGGCACAATAAACTCCTGAGCTGGTGCAACCAGCTAAGCTGGAGGTGCCCCCGGTGTCTGTAGTCCCTGCACTACCTGCTCAGGTGTGCGAGTAGTGGGGGTCTGATTGCCTCCCCCGGCCTGTGAAGTAGCTGCTATTGTAGTGGCTGAAACTGCCTGAGCCAGGCCAGTGCAAACTGATAAGATCTGTGCCAAGGCCTCTTGAAGACCCGGAACCATGATAGGCATAGCTGGTGCCTGAACTGGTGCTGCTAGAGCATCCATAGTGGGAGCCTGATATGGAGCAGGGGCAACCGATGCATCAACAGGTGCTGCCCTCGCTGCTCTGCCTCTTCCACGTCCACGACCTCGTCCACGGCCTCTAGTGGCCTCAGTGGGTGGCACTGGTGGTCGTCCACCTCGTCCGGTAGCTCGCGTCCTCACCATCTGTGAGAGAATGGAATATCAGAAGTTTAGTACTCGGACCAACAAGTTCGCACGACAAGAGTTTCAAGAATATGAAATTTTTCCTAAAAGTTCTGCAGCCTATCGAGGATAAATATAGACTTCTCCGTACCGATCCGCGAGACTCTACTAAACCTGTTCATGACTCATGAGACTTAAGTAACCTAGGCTCTGATACCAACTTGTCACGACCCAAATCCCCATACCCAGTCATGATGGCGCCTCTCGTGAAGACAAGGCCAGCCAGACCAAAACAGAACACCTCTTTTAAATAGTTAACCAATTCAAATATCCCCTAAGGTATCCACAGGTCGGCACAAGGCCCCAAGCATGGCAACAATCCCAATTCACAATAATAAAGTATGTCTCAATAAAAAATGTAGTAAAATATCATTCGGGATAGACCAAGTCCCAATCCCCATAGCATTGAACCTCACGCTCGTCACACAGCGTGTATCTCAACTTGGTATAGCACTACGTTGTGCAAATCCGGGGTTTCAAACCCTCAAGACATCATTTAAAATCACTACTCACCTCAAACTGGGCAAAACTCTAGCTCGCTATGCCCTTGCCTCTCAAATTGGCCTCCACGCGCGTCGAATCTATCCAAAAATCAGAATGAATAGGTCACAATATGCTAAGGGAACATAGCCCAAGCAAAAACATTCAAAAAATATCAAAAATCTCGAAATTAGCAAAACCCGAGCCCCGGGCCCACGTCTCGGAATCGGGTAAAATTTATATTTTTAGAATCCCCATATCCTCACGAGTCTAACCATACCAAAATTATCCAATTCCGATACCATTTGGTCCTTCAAATCATCATTTTACATTTTTGAAAGGTTCCACAACTTTCTTCCCAAATTCCATCTCAAATCACGAATTAAATGATGAATTCAGTGATAGATTCATGTACTCTAACCAAATCTAAGTTAGAATCACTTACCCCGACCAATTTCTTGAAAAACTTCGAAAAATTGCCAAAATCCGAGATCTCTAGGTCAAAATATCAAATAAAACCCCAAACCTCGTATTTATAGGGTACCCCCGGATTTCGACACCGATGACCGCACAAAAATGACCGCGGTCCGCGCAAAATCAGCGGGGTCCACGCAGCAACGTCCACGGCCGTGCAGGCCTTGCTCTACAGGGACATGCATTAGTATTTTGGCCATAACTTTCGCTACAGATGTCCAAATTGCAATATCTTTACTTTCTAGAAGCTAGACACGAAGGGCTACAACTTTCGTTTTTGAATCACCTCAAAATTCCTTGTGGAACAAAAGATATGATCTTCCGAAGTTGGACCAGCAACCTGCAGTCTTGAGTGACCGCGGCCGCAGCCACTTTGACACGGTCAGCGCTAGGCCAGCGCGCCCAGCGCGAAAAAGAGCGCGGTCCGCACCACAACTGCTGCCCCCTCCATTTTCTAAGTTCCGGGGTGTCCGTACTCGCTCAAAACTCACCCGAAACACGGTTGAGGCCCCCGGGACCTCAACCAAAAGCACCAACGCATCCTAAACATTAATCAACCTCGTTTGAATAATCAAAACACCTCGACTAACACCAAAAATCATCAAATCACATCGAATTCAAGCCTATGAATCTCAAGAACTTCCAAATTCCATTTTTGATCAAAACCCAAGCAAACGACGTCCGAATGACCTCAAATTTTGCATACAAGTCCAAAATGACATAATGAAGATACAGAAACTCTCGGAATTCCATTCCGACCCTCGGATCAAAATCTCACCTATCAACCGGAATTCGCCAAAATACTAACTTTCGCCAATTCAAGCCTAATTCTACACCGTACCTCCAAAACCACTTCCGATCACTCTCCTAAGTCACAAATCACCTCCCGAAGCTAACCGAACCATCGGAACTCGCATCCGAACCCTCTAACACATAAGTCAACATCCGGTTGACTTTTCCAACTTAAACCTTCTTAAAAGAGACTAAGTGTCTTATTTCTTATTAAATCCACTTCAAATCAACTCGATTACACAAGATATGGATAATGAAGCATAAGGAAGCTGAAAATGGGGAAAACGGAGCGGTAACTCATGAGACGACTGGCCGGGTCGTCACATCTGACCAATCTAGTCAACATTTTGACCACATTATCGACCAAAAATCGACCAACTTTGGTCGCTAATGTATTTAGAATAGTTATTTAATAATTTTCTCCAATTTAGCGACCAACTTTGGTCGCTTTTCTTGACAGACCAATTTTGGTTGCAAATTGTTGGTCGCTTTTTTCCGAATTTCAAGTAGTGATACACCGACTACCAAATAAATGATGCAACACCGTCACCAATAGTGGATTCCACTGACGTTTGGTAGCTTTCTACCTTCAAAATTTCAATCAATTAAGGAGGGGAATGAAACTGATGTGGACCTTGAGGATACCAAATAGGAATCTCGTGTTACGGGAAGTAAAATTGAGCAAGTGAAGAAGGAAATCCATGCACCTCACAGACTTCAATTCTCTAAAATTGGTACTGATACACATCCATCACCTATGGAGGCGAGTGACACAATTGCCAAACTTAAGCCTCAAATACCGCTTTCCCTTTAGATTCCACTTCCAATTCACTTGTATTTAGCCATAATTAACTTAACAACATCAATAAATGCTTAATTATAGGTTTTCTATCATTTTCCCAAAAACGTCAAAAATTGACCTCGGACCCGCTTGGTCACAACTCGAGGTTTGGACCAAAACCCGATTACCCATTCACTCACGAGCCCGAATATGCAATTAGTTTTTAATTCCGACCCCAAATCGAGGTATAAATCCCAATTATACAAAAAGCCCTAATTCTACCCAAATTCCCAATTTCTACCATGAAAACCTTAGATTTTTGGATGAAGATTGATGGAATGCAATGGGTAATTGAAAGAAAATAGTTTTGAATCATATACTAACACTTTGCGGAAGAACTTGTCTCTTTAAAATCGCCTCAATACCTTCTAGGTTTTGAAAAATATGAAATTATGGCCCTTTCCCACTTCTGCTTCTGTTTTAAGTACTGGGCGACAGTGTTCATCGCGTTCGCGTGAGCACTATCACATTCGCAAAGAGAAGCCTCCTAAGGACTTACGCAATCACGGGAAAGGTTACGCGTTTGTGAAGGTTTAGCCCTCTCTACCTTCGCGTTCGTGATAAGGGGTTCTCATTTGCATCGGGTTTCCCTGGGTCCCTTGACCAGCCCTCTGAAAGCTACGCATTCGTGGTAGACCGGCCGCGTTCGCATAGAGCAGTCCCCCCAATGCTTCGCGCTCACGACCTTGGTCTCGCATTCATGTAGAGTAAGATCCTCCCCCAGCCTAGTTTCCCCTTCGCGATTGCGAGAGTGACAACGTGATCAGGAAGCATAATGCCACAGACACCAGATACAACAATCTCACACCAGATTTTCTAAGTCAAAAACACCTTGAAGCCTATTCGAAACTCACCCGAGCCCTCGGGGCTCCAAACCAAACATACAAACAACTCCAAAAACATCATACAGACTGATTCATGTGATCAAATCGCAAAAATAACATCTTAAACGACGCATTTAGCATCAGAATCAATGAAAATCTCAAGAACTCTTAAAGTTACTATTTTCACAACCGAGGGTCCGAATCAAATCATATGAATTCTATTTCTTACCAAATTTTACAGGCACAGCTTAAATACCATATTAAACCTGTACCGGGCTCCGAAACCAAAATATGGGCCCGATACCATCAAATTCAAATATTGTTCAATTTCTAAACTCCTTATATTTTTCAGTTAAGCAATATTTCTTCAAAAATTTATTTCTTGGGCTAGGGACCTCAGAATTCAATTCCGGACATACGCCTAGGTCCCATATTTTTCTACGGACCCTCGAGGATCGTTAAATCATTGGTCCAGGTCCGTTTATAAAAAATGTTGACCGACGTCAACTTAATTCAATTTTAAAGGCAAAATTTAGCAATTTTCTCAAATTTTCACATAAAGGCTTTTCGGATATACGCCCGGACTACACACGTAAATCGAGGTGAGACAAAAGAAGGTTTTTAAGGCCTCGGAACACAGATTTGACTTCTAAAACAAGAGATGACCTTTTGGTTCATCACATTCTCCACATTTAAAACAATCGTTAATCCTCAAATAGACATAGAAAAGTACCTGAGTTGGTGAAAAGATGGGGATATTGGCTCTGCATTTCGGACTCAGACTCTCAGGTAGCTGCCTCGACAGACTGACCTCTCTACTGAACACGAACCGAAGGGTAACCCTTCGATCTCAACTGACGAACCTGCTGGTCTAGAATAGTTACTAGCTTCTCATCATAGGTCAAGTCCTTGTCCAACTGGACAGTGCTGAAGTCTAACACGTGGGATGGGTCGCCATGATACTTTCGAAGCATGGAGACATGAAACACTAGATGCACAGCTGATAGACCTAGCGAAAACGCAAGTCTGTAAGCCACATATCCCACTCGATCAAGGATCTCAAAAGGTCCAATGAATCTAGGGCTTAACTTGCCCTTCTTCCCAAATCTCATCACGCCTTTCATGGGTGACACCCGAAGCAACACTCGCTCTCCGACCATGAATGCCACTCATGAACCTTACGGTCGGCATAACTCTTCTACCTGGACTGAGCTGTACGAAGCCTATCCTGAATGATCTTAACCTTCTCCAAGGCATCCTGAACTAAATCTGTACCCAACAACCAAGCCTCTCCCGGCTCAAACCACCTAACCGGCGACCGACACCGCCTACCATATAATGCTTCATAGGGGGCCATCTGGATGCTCTAATGGTAACTATTATTGTAGGCAAACTCTTGTAATGTCAACAACTGATCCCAAGACCCTCCAAAGTCAATAACACATGCTCGGAGCATATCCTCCAAAATCTGAATAGTATGCTTGGACTGTCCGTCCGTCTGGGGATGAAATACTGTGCTCAACTCGACCCGCTGTCACGACCCAGATTTTCCACCCTCGGAAGTCATGATGACGCCTACTAATGTGAGCTAGGCAAGCCAATCATTTAACTACTTATTTCATTACTCAATTATTTCTTTAAAATAAATATAAGACGATAACATGAAAACAACAAAACTTTAAATAATTAAGCGGAAGATAACAACTAAATATTTGAAATCTGCATTTTTTACAACTCTTAAAACCTAAAGCACCCAAAACCTAGTGTAATAGTGTCACAGACGGTCTAAGATTTACTACATACAAAGTCTGAAGAAAATGACAATACACTATTTCTGAATAAAAGGAAAATGAAACAGGAAATAGGAATAGAGGAGGC
This sequence comes from Nicotiana sylvestris, assembly GCF_000393655.2. Classification (NCBI taxonomy): domain Eukaryota; kingdom Viridiplantae; phylum Streptophyta; class Magnoliopsida; order Solanales; family Solanaceae; genus Nicotiana; species Nicotiana sylvestris. The sequence goes on from NC_091063.1 coordinate 127,165,849, forward strand.
GCCAAGGCCTGCGGATGCCTGCAGGTCTACATTGGATCTCCGCATAGAGTGAAGGTAGCCTCCACACTACGGTCCAAAAGCTGCTCCGGGATTTGCACATAGTGCAGAGTGTGGTATCAACACAACCGACCCCATGTGCTGGTAAGTGTCTAGCCTAACCTAGGCGAAGTAGTGACGAGGCTAGGACCAAACTACCAAATAACTTGTGCAGTTCAAATACATATATAGCGGAAAGAAGTACAGAAATAACCAGTCAAAATGGGAGGGGGAGCATGCTGTGGGGGAGATAACAATTCCAAATAGAAAGACATCAAGTAATGAAAGAAACAGTATACCTCGGATATCAACAAAGAATCAAAAATCAACAAATGCACGGCATCACCATTCGTGCTTTTACTCTCGTCCTCACCAAAGTAATCATATAATAAAAATGTACACGACATCACCCTTCGTGCTTTTACGCAATTTCCTTACCATATAATCAATATAATCGGCACGAAATGGTACATCGTGCGGCACGACATCACCCTTCGTGCTTGACACTCTTTCCTCACAATCATACACGGCATCATCCTTTGTGCTTTATACTCTTTCCTCACAAAACAAACAATGCACGGCATCACCCTTCGTGCTTTAACTCTCTTCCTCACCCAAACAACAATCACAAACAATAGTGTAAGGGAACGAATGAAATTGCAATAAAAATCCTTGCAAGGGAACAACATCAATAACATCAACATCCCGGCAAGGGTGACAACATAATGATCTCTTCTCTTCTCACTTTTGCTTCATTATTCACTTCATAACTCGAGCCAATGCTCTAGAGGCTCAATTATCACTTATACTTTCGCAATTCGTTATACAACTTGATCCAACGCTCCTCAAGGTTCATAGATCACAATTCCTTCCACAAACTTTATACCACAAATAGAAACCACCACTAAGGCATGAAAGATACAACGAAGTCACGATAATCACAATATAAAGACTCACGGGCATGCTACACACCAACGTATAGATATTAGTCACCACGCCTATATGTCGTACTCAACAATTACCATATAGAAAATAAGACTCAACTCCTAATCCCTCAAGCTAAGGTTAGACCAAACACTTATCTCGATGCCACGAACACAATTCACGATCCAACTATAGCTTTACCCTTTGATTCCACCACCAATTCGCTTGTATCTAGTCACAAGTTACTTAATTACATCAATAAACGCTAAATGAATAAACCCCAATGCATGAAAATGAGTTTTCTAAAGTTTTACCCAAAAAGTCAAAAATCGCCTCCGGGCCCACATAGTCAAAACCCGAGGTTCAATCCAAAACCCGATTACCCATTACCCCACGACCCAAATATATAATTTATTTTGAAATCAGACCTCAAATCGAGGTCCAAATCCCCAATTTTTGAAAAACCTAGGTTCTACCCAAAACACCCAATTTCCCCCATGAAAATCATTGATTTTAAGTTGAAATCATGTTAAATGATGTTAATTATTGAAGGAAATGAGTTAAACTTAACTTACAATCGATTTGGAAGAAGAGTTGTTCTTGAAAAATCGCCCAAAAGAGTTTGTGCTTTGAAAAGATGTGAAAAATGGGTTTAAAATCGTCTAAGTATAAAGTTGCATGTCGAAGGTATGGGAAATGCGAATAGGGGTTCACAATTGCGAACCCCAACCTATGCTAACTTGGGAATTGCGAAACAGGGCTCGCATTAGTGAAGCCTTCAGGGAAAACTGGACTGTCGTATTTGCGATCCACATGTCGCATTTGCGACTTGGGAATTGCGAAGAAAGGGTCGCATTTGCGACCCAAGGCTGGGCAGGGGAATTTCGCACTTGCGATCGAAGCCTCGCATTTGCGAGCAAGACAAGCTTGGGCTGGTTTTGCATTTGTGATCCAGCCTTCGCATTTTCAAGCTCGCATTTGCAAGCCAGGCTTCGCAAATGCGAAGCCTATAGGCCTGGGCACACCAGCTAAAATCTGCAACTTATTAAGTCTAAAAGTCCACCCCGTGGCCTAGCCAAAACTCACCCGAGCCCTCGGGGCTCCAAACCAAATATACACACAACCTCAAAAATATCTCACAGACTTATTCGTGTACTCATATCACGAAAATAACATCAGAAACCTCGAATTAAACCTCAAAATCAATGAAATTTCTCAAAACTTCTTAAACATCAAATTTTGCATTTAACGTCTGAATCGTCAAACAGATTCCGTTTCTTACCATACTTCACAGAATTATCTTAAATCATATATAAGACCTGTACTGGGTGCCAGAACCAAAATACGGGCCCGATATCAACATGTTCTAATAAAAATTCATTTCCAAAACCTTTAAACCATTCAGAAAACAATTTTCTTTAAAGATTCATTTCTCGGGCTTGGGACCTCGAAATACGATTCTGGGCATACGCCTAAGTCCCATATTTTCCTACGGACCCTCCGGGACCATCAAATTACGGGTCCGAGTTCGTTTACCTAAAACATTGACCAAAGTCAAATTAATTCATTTTACAGTCAAAAGTTATCATTTTTCACTGATTTTCACATATAGGCTTTCCGGCTATGCGCCCAGACTGTGCACGCAAATCGAGGTGATGCTAGAAGAGGTTTTTAAGACCTCAGAATGTAGAATTTTATTTTAAAATAAATGATGACCTTTTGGGTCATCACACCCACGTACCCAACTCACACTGCACTGTCCTCCATAAATTCGAGGTAAAATGCGTAGCTCGATCAGAAATAGTAGACACGGGCACACCATGAAGACGAACGATCTCACGGATATAAATCTATGCCAACCACTCAGAAGAATAGCAAACCGCCACATGAATGAAATGCAATGACTTAGTCAGCCTATCCACAATAACCCATACTGCGTCGAACTTCCTCTGAGTCCATGGGAGTCCAACAATGAAGTCCATAGTGATACGCTTCCGCTTCCACTCAGGAATCTCAATCTTCTGAAGAAAACCACCAGGTCTCTAATACTCGTACTTTACCTGCTGACAATTCAAATACCGAGCTACATACACAACAATATCCTTCTTCATTCTTCTCCACCAATAATGCTGCCGCAAGTCCTGATACATCTTAGCAGCGCCTGTGTGAATAGAATGCCGAGAACTATGGGCCTCCTCTAGAATCAACTCACACAGTCCATCCACATTAGCCACACAAACTCAACCCTGCATCCTCAAAACTCCATCCTCATCAATTGTGACCTACTTGGTACCTCCGTACCGCACTATGTCTCGAAGAACAAGAAAATGAGGATCATCATATTGCCGATCTCTGATATGCTCAAATAATAAAGAACGAGCGACTATGCAAGCTAGAACAAGACTGGTCTCAGAAACATCCAATTTCACGAACAGATTGGCTAAAGCCTGAACATCCAAAGCAAGCGGTCTCTCACCAACCGGAATATACAAAAGGCTGCCCATACTAACTGACTTCCTACTCAAAGCATGGACCACCACATTGTCCTTCCCAGAATAATATAAGATGGTGATATCATAGTATTTCAACAACTCCAACCACCTCCTCTGCCTCAAATTTAGCTCCTTCTAATTGAACAAGTATTGCAAACTCTTGTGATACATGAACACTTCACACGAAATGCCATATAAATAATGCCTCCAAATCTTCAGCGCATGAACAATGGCTGCTAGCTCCAAATCATGAACTAGATAATTCTTCTCATAAATCTTCAGCTACCATGAAGCATATACAATAACTTTGCCATTCTGTATCAACACCACACCAAGTCCAATACGAGATGCGTCACAATGTACTGTATATGGCCCTAAACCTGTGGGTAATACCAATATCGGTGCCGTGGTCAAGGCTATCTTGAGCTTATGAAAGCTCGCCTCACACTTGTCTGACCACCTGAACTGGGCACCCTTCTAGGTCAACCTAGTTATCGGGGCTGCAATGGATGAAAACCCCTCCACAAACTGATGGTAATAGCCCGCCAAACCTAAGAAACTCCGGATCATTGTAGCTGATGTGGGTCTAGGCCAGTCCTTGACTGCCTCAATCTTCTTAGGATCCACCTAAATACCCTCCGCTGATACAACGTGACCCAAGAATGCTACTGAACTCAACCAAAACTCATATTTCGAAAACTTAGCATACAATTGGTTGTCTCTCAAAGTCTGAAGAATGACTCGAAGATGCTGCTCGTGCTCCTCTCGGCTGCGGGAATAGATCAAAATATCATCAATGAAGACAATCACGATGGAATCCAAATAAGGCTTGAACACCCGATTCATCAAAACCACAAAAGCTGTTGGGGAATTTGTCAACCCAAATGACATAACTAAGAAGTCATAATGTCCGTACCGAGTGCGAAAAGCTGTCTTAGGGATCTCGGATGCCTTAATCCTCAACTGATGGTAGCCAAACCTCAAATCAATCTTTTAAAATACCTTGGCACCTTGAAGCTAATCAAATAAATCATCAATCCTCTGCAATGAATACTTGTTCTTGATGGTGACCTTGTTCAGTTGCCGATAATCTATACACATCCTCATCGATTCTTCCTTCTTCTTAACAAACAACACCGGCGCACCCCAGGGCGAGACACTAGGTCTAATAACGCCCTTATCAAGCAGGTCCTACAACTATTCTTTCAATTCTTTCAACTCTAGCGGGGCCATACGATATGACGGGATAGAAATGGCTGAGTGCCCGGAGCTAAATCAATGCAAAAGTCAATATCCTTGTCGGGTGGCATCCTCGGCAGATATGAAGGAAATACCTCTGGAATCTCCCGAACAACTGGTACAGAATCTATCGAAGGAACCTCAGCTCTAGAATCACGAATATAAGCCAAATAAGCCAAATACCCCTTCTCGACCATACACCGAGCCTTTATATACGAGATAACCCTGGTGGTAGAATGACCAGGAGTCCCTCTCCACTCCAAACGAGGCAACCCCATCAATGCTAAGGTTACGGTCTTGGCATGACAGTCCAATATATCATGATAAGGTGATAACCAATACATCCCCAAAATGATATCGAAGTCCACCATATCGAGATGTAGGAGATCTACACTAGTCTCAAGACCCCAATAACAACCACTCATGAACGATAGACGCGATCTATGTTACATCTCGTACTTTAATATTAGGATAAGTCGTAGTAATGCAGATGAGGTTGAAGGGATGAAGACCCCAAAAGTTTAACAACCTTAATACCGTTAGATATTATGTTAATGTGGTATTTTCTTTTATGTATAGTATTTTACTAAAAGTTTTATAAGTATAATTTTGGATAGTTACCATTATTACTATTTTCGGATATGGTAAATTATACTCATAATTTAAAAAATTTTATGAGAATTTTTTTATTGTAAAGATAGAAATTATTTTTTCACAAAAAAAGAAGGTTATATTTTTACCATTTTAAGAATTTAGCGTGTGAAATTTTTTACTCTTTATATGAGATTAGGAATATTATATATTGAGAAAATATATGTATTTTTACATGGATATTTTACTGAAATAATAGTATATGTATTTATTTTATATGGTACCACATGACCATGATAGTAGGGTATATAATGTGTGTTAAAAGTGTATAGTATTTTAAGTAAGTTGAGATAATTGTTGGCTATATGGGTAATTGGTTAATTATTAGTTAATGACAGATTAACTAGTTAATTAGTAACTAGTGGATAATTAATTAGAATCTTGAATAAAGCCTAAAAAAGGCCTTAATGTGCAAGCCCCATATGGTCCATTAAGTGACTCATACACTAGGAAGTAAGGTGTCACATTTTGGGGACAAGTATGCTTGCTGAGCATTGAATATTTTATGTGGCAAGATCTAAAATGTGTTCACCAAATTATCTCATTTTTGTTGAAGAAAACGTTATTAAGACAATTTGCATTGTACGTCATTTTATGGATTGCTTTTCTTAAAGTAAGCAAAGTCCCACCCCTAATTAGTAATATTGCCCATAAGTCTTAAAGTGAGGTGCTAAGACTAAGAATTCATTTGAAAGTGCTAAGCTTCATTTTGATACTAAAGATTACGGATGAGACTCCAAAAAATTTTCATTTGAAATTCCAAGTCTTTGGATACCAAAACTTACAGATAAGACTCCAAGAATTCATTTGAAACTTCCCCATGTGATAAAGCGTGAGATGTTGCAATTCTAAGGGAGTACGTTGCAATCTTCCTTAAAGAATATTATAAAGATTTTTCCCTACTTCGATTCGGCGTTAAGTGTTTTTCGCAAAAACGTATATTAGAGGGATTGTTAAGAGAACCGGCTCAGGTATGTTAAGGCTAATCCTTATTTATTTGGCATGATTCAAGTAACGAAGCATAAACGTAATGCTATTTCATAAGTGATTCTACTCTTAGTAGTTAAGGATGTCTATGTTATTCATTCCTGTAAAGTGATGTCTAAGTATGTTCCTAAGTTTCTATTGAGGTATATGATAAAGATATTAATGTTTATAATATAGTTATTCATGTATATTTGCATCTTCATTCATTTACCACTGAGCTATGGCCGGTTGGGAAGTTACATATTTACCACCGTGCTACGACAGGTTGGGCAGTCATGCATATTCATTTACCACAGTGCTACGGACAGTCGGGCAGACATGCATTTACCACCGGGCTACGCCCAGTCGGGCAGTTACCATCGGTTGGGTTGTTATGTATCATTATTTACCACCAGTTGGGCAGTCATACATTTACCACCATACGACGGCCGGTTATGTAGTTACCACTGACCAGTTGGGCAGTTGTCACGACCCAATCCCCGAACCCAGTCGTGATGGCGCCTCTCGTAAAGACAAGGCCAGCCAGACCAAAACGGAACACCTCTTTTAAATAGTTATTCATCATAAACAGTAGTAACATATAATATAATATTCATAAATTTCAGAATTTAACGATAATAACAGCAGGAACCATCCCGACAGAGCCCAAACCGGGGTGTCACAAGTCATGAGCTAATATAGAATCTACTATAGGTCTACAAAGTACGGAATCCGATACAAGGGGTTGCAGACGTCAACAACTACCTCGTAACTCCAAATCACTGCCTAGCCTGGAAGGAATCAACGCTCAGGTGCAGACTCTGCTATACCAGAATCTGCACACATGGTGCAGGGAGTAATGTGAGAACTCCGACTCAGTGAGTAATAATTACAAATATTGGCTGAAAGTATGAAAGCACGTAAAGGCACAAAGCAATTCCATATCAAGCAGTAAAATCATTTAGAGCAGTAAATCAGTGAAGAAATCAAATGATATTCCCTTTTTTGAAACAAGTAAAACAAGTAATTAAGAAGTAGAAATCCACCCCTCAGGCACAGTATCAACCGCTCAGCATAGTATCAGCCCCTCGGGCTCACTCTCAGTACAGTATCAGCCCCTCGGGCTACCTCACAATCACTCAACATAATGGTCAGCCATTGTTACCTGACCAAATTTCATCAAACAGTGTCATTGTTACCACTGTTTCAAATCACATGGGTACCCGCGCTCACTGTGGGTGTGCAGACTCCGGAAGGGCCCTTTACGGCCCAAGCGCTATATCAAGCCACCTCATGGCATCATCACTCAGCATATCCTCACATCACTCAAGCCATCGCATGGCATAAATAGTATCTCAGGCCCTCAGCCTCATATCACTCAGCATATCCTCACATATGGCCCTCGGCCTCACTCAGTTCAGAAATCATCATAAGCCCCTTGGGCATTAGTAAAACAGTAGTTCTCAGCCCAAAACACGATGTAGAAATATCATTTAAGTTTCAAATCTGAGTAAAAGTGGCTGAGTTTGTAAAACAGTAGATATCAACAGGACTGAGTTCAAATAATAAGTCACGTAGTGAGGAAACAGTGATAAAAATCCCCGAAGGGTTCAAATAGTTGGCACGAAGCCCAAATATGGCAATCAGCCCTAATCATGATGGTAACAAATGAATTTCAGTCAAATATTCGGTAAAATCATCAATCGGGATGGACCAAGTCACAATCCCCAGTAGTGAAAAACCCCACGCTCATCATCCGGCGCGTATCTTGCCTCAATATAGCACTACAATGTGCAATACGGGGTTTCAAACCCTCAGGACATCATTTACAACCATTACTCACCTTGAACTGGCTAATTCTCTAGCTCGCGACACCCTTTGTCCCTCGATTTGGCCTCCACGCACGTCGAATCTATCAAAAATCAGAACGAATACGTCACAATATGCTAAGGGAACAAAGCCTAAGCGAAAACATTCGAAAAATATGGAAAATATTGAAATTAGCAAAACCCGAGCCCCGGGCCCACATCTCAGAATTGAGTAAAATTTATATTTTCAGAATCCTCGTACCCTCACGAGTCCAACCATACCAAAATTATCCAATTCCGATACTATTTGGTCCTTCAAATCATCATTTTACATTTTTGAAAGTTTCGACAATTTTCTTCCCAAATTCCATCTCAAATCACGAATTAAATGATGAATTCAGTGATATATTCATGTATTCTAGCCAAATCTGAGTTAAAATCACTTACCCCGATGAATTTCTTGAAAAACCTTCGAAAAATTGCGAAAATCCGAGCTCTCTAGGTCAAAATATTAAATAAAACCCAAAACCTCGTATTTATAGGTACCCCTCAGGTTTCCAGCTCACGCGGCCGCACCAAAACACACGCGGCCCGCGCAAGCCAGTGCGGTCCGCGCAAAGGCAACGCGCGGCCGCACAGGCCTCCTTCTGCAGTGACAGGCTTTAGTATTTTGGCATTAACGTTTGCTACAAATGTCCAAATTGCGATATCTTTACCTTTCTGGAAACTAGACACGAAGGGCTACAACGTTCGTTTTTAATCACCTCAAAATTCCTTGTGGATCAAAGTATATGAGCTTCCGAAGTAGGACCAGCTGTTCGTTCCCCCACGCGGCCGCACACCACTTTGTGCGGTCCGCATGACACATACCGCGGCCGCATCCGACTCTGTGCGATCCGCACGGAACACACCGCGGGCGCACTCCTTTTTGTGCGGACCGCATGGTTAAGTTCCGGTGCCTGCATCCCCTGTAGGCCTGCTACATCTATGATTTTTGCACTAAAACATCCCGGAACCTACCCGGAACTCCCGAAACTTTAAACCAATTGTACCAACACATCTCATGACATCGTTCAAACTTGATCAAAACTTCGGAACGCTCACAACAACATCAAATCGCCAATTTAACATAGGATTCAAGCCTAAGAACTCCAAGAACTCTTAAATTATGCTTTCGATCAAAAGGTCTATCAAATCTCGTCCGAATGACTTGAAATTTTGCACACACACATCCCAAATGACACAATGAAGCTACTGCAACTCGCGGAATTCCATTCTGACCCCTATATCAAAATCTCGCCTATCAACCGGAATTTGCCAAAATATCAATTTCGCCAATTCAAGCCTAAATCTTCTCTACAACTCCAAAACCCATTCCGATCGCGCTCCTAAGTCACAAATCACCTCCCGAAGCTAACCGAACCATCAGAACTCATTTCCGAGCCTTCTAACACATAAGTCAACATCCGATTGACTTTTTCCAACTTAAGCCTTCTTAAAAGAGACTAAGTGTCTGATTTCTTACCAAATCCTCTCGAACTCGAACTAATCATCTCGATCACATAAAACATGGATAACGAAGCGTAAAGAAACTGAAATGGGGGAAATGGAGCGGTAACTCAAGATACGACTGGCCGGGTCGTCACACCATCCCCAACTTAAACAAACGTTCTTCCTCGAACGAGTCAAGAAACATACCTAAAGCCTCAAACTGATGAGGATATCTGCTCCGTATCTCCCGCTCGGTCTCCTAGGTAGTTTCCTCCACGAGCCGACCTCTCCACTGCACCTTTAGTGAAGCTATATCCTTTGACCTCAACTTCTGAACCTGGCGACCCAAATAGCTACTAGCTCCACATCAAAGGTCAAATCATCATCCAATCGAACTGTGCTGTAGTCAAAACATGAGATGGATCCCCACTATACTTCCGGAGCATAGAAACATGAAATACCGGATGCACACTCGACAGGCTGGGTGGCAAAGCAAGCTCATAAGCCACCTCCCCAATCCTCCGAAGCACCTCAAAAGGCCCAATAAACCGAGGACTCAACTTGCCTTTCTTCCCAAATCTCATAACACCCTTCATGGGCAAAACCTTCAGCAAGACCTTCTCACCGACCATGTAGAACACAACTCGAACCTTCCGGTTAGCATAACTCTTCTGACGTGACTGCGCTGTACGAAACCTTTTCTGAATCACCTTCACCTTCTCTAAGGCATCCTGAACCAAATCTGTCCCCAATAGTCTAGCCTCACTGGGCTCGAACCAACCAACCGGAGATCTACATTGCCTCCCGTATAAAGCCTCATATGGAGGCATCTGAATACTCGACTGGTAGCTGTAGTTGTAAGCAAACTCTACAAGTGGTAGAAACTTATCCCATGAACCTCCAAAGTCAATAACACAAGCACGCAACATGTCCTCCAATATTTGAATAGTACGCTCGGACTGTCCGTCCGTCTGAGGATGAAACGCTGTGCTCAACTCTACTTGAGTACCCAACTCTCTCTGCACGGCTCTCCAGAACTGCGAAGTAAACTGAGTACCTCTATCTGAGATGATAGAAACAGGAACGCCATGCAACCGAACAATCTCCCAGATATAAATCCCTACCAACCGCTCAGAAGAATAGGTAGTACACACAGGAATGAAGTGCGCAGACTTGGTCAGCCAATCCACAATCACCCAAATAGCATCGAACTTCTTCAAAGTCCGAGGAAGTCCAACTACAAAGTCCATCGTGATTCTCTTCCACTTCCACTCGGGAATAACCATCTGCTGAAGTAAGTCACCCGGTCTCTGATGCTCATACTTCACCTGCTGACAGTTGAGACACCGAGCTACAAATCCCACAATATCTTTCTTCATTCTTCTCCACCAATAGTGCTGCCTCAAATCCTGATACATCTTCACGGCACCCGGATGAATGGAATACCGCGAGCTATGGGCCTCCTCCAGAATCAGCTCTCTAAGCCCATCCACATTGGGCACACAAATTTGGCCCTGCATCCTCAACACACCATCATCACCGACGGTCACATCTCTGGCATCATCATGCTGAACTCTGTCCCTAAGGACAAGCAAATGCGGATCATCATACTGGCGTTCTCTGATGCGATCATATAAAGAAGACCGAGAAACCACACAAGCCAACACCCGACTGGGCTCTGAAATATCCAACCTCACGAACCGATTGGCTAGGGCCTAAACATCAACCGCAAGAGGTCTCTCGCCAACTGGAATATATGCCAAACTCCCCATACTCACTGCCTTTCGGCTTAAAGCATCAGCCACCACATTGGCCTTTCCCGGATGGTACAATATAGTGATATCATAATCCTTAAGCAACTCCAACCATCTCCGCTGCCTCAAATTAAGATCTTTTTGCTTGAACAAATGCTGAAGACTGCGATGATTAGTGAACACCTTACAAGATACGCCATACAAGTAATGCCTCCAAATCTTCAATGCGAGAACTATGGCAGCCAACTCCAAATCATGAACAGGGTAGTTCTTCTCATGGGGCTTCAACTGCCGAGAAGCATAAGCAATAAATCTACCCTCCTACATCAACACACAACCAATCCCAACTCTTGAAGCATCACAATACACAGTATATGAACCTGAAGCTGATTGTAAAACCAACACTGGAGCTGTGGTCAAGGCTGTCTTGAGCTTATGAAAGCTCTCCTCACACTCGTCCGACCATACGAATGGAGCACCCTTTTGAGACAACTTGGTCAAGGGCAATGCAATGGATGAAAATCCCTAAACAAACCGGCGATAATAGCCTACTAACCCAAGAAAGATACGAATCTCTGTGGCTGAGGACGGTCTGGCCCAACTTTGAACCGCTTCTATCTTCTTCGAATCAACCTGTATACCCTCGCTGGACACTACGTGCCCCAAGAAAGACACTGAACTGAGCCAAAACTCACACTTGGAGAATTTTGCATAAAGTTTCTCCTCCCTTAGTCTCTATAACACAACTCTCAAATGCTCCGCGTGCTTCTCCTGACTACGCGAGTACACCAGAATATCATCAATTAATACAATAACGAACGAATCCAGACAAGGCCGAAATACACTATTCATCAAATGCATGAATGTTGTTGGGGCATTGGTTAGCCTGAAGGACATAACAAGAAACTCATAATGACCATATCTTGTCCTGAAAGCAGTCTTAAGAATATCTGAATCCCTGATCTTCAACTGGTGATAGCCCGAACGGAGATCAATCTTAGAGAACACCCTCGCCCCCTGAAGCTGATCAAATAAATCATCAATGCAAGGTAAAGGATACTTGTTCTTGATTGTTACTTTGTTCAATTGCCTATAATCAATGCACATTCTCATCGTGCCATCCTTTTTCTTCACAAATAAAACCGGTGCACCCCAAGGGGACACACTAGGCCGAATGAACCCCTTATCTAGGAGTTCCTGAAGCTGTTCTTTCAATTCCTTCAACTCTGCTGGGGCCATACGATATGGCAGAATAGAAATGGGCTGAGTGACCGGCACCAGGTCAATACCAAAATCAATATCCCTGTCCGGTGGCATGCCCGACAGGTCTCCAGGAAAAACATCGGGAAAATCCCTCACAACTAGAACAGAATCAATACTAGGAGTCTCAGGTCCAACATCCCTCACAAATGCTAGATATAAAAGGCAACCCTTCTCAACCGCCTTCAAGAAAGAGATCACTCTACTAGGAATATAATCAGTCACACCACGCAACTCGATCCGCGGTACACCCGGCATAACCAAAGTGACTGTCTTAGCATGGTAGTCTAGAATAGCACGACACGGAGATAGAAATCCATGCCCAAAATGACATCAAAATCCACCATGCTCAATAGAAATACATCCACTCGGGTCTCTAAACCCCCAATAGTCACCACACATGACCGGTACACACGGTCTACCACAATAGTATTGCCCACTAGGGTAGATACATGAACAGGTAAAGCAAGAAACTCACGGGGCGTACCCAAATAACGAGCAAAATATGATGACACATAAGAAAAGGTGGAACCGAGATCAAATAATACAGAGGCATCTCTGAAGCAGACTGAAACAATACCTGTAATGACAACATCTGAAGAAATAACATCTGACCTGCCAGGAAGTGCATAGAAACGGGCATGACCGCCCCCTGATCGACCTCCCTCTCTAGGGCAACCCCTAGCTACATGACCTCCACCCCTAGCTGGCTGGGCGGGTGGTGAAGTAACTGGAGTAGTAGTCGAGGGCTGAACCCTCTGCTGAGATGAACTAGCCATACGGCGAGGACACTGCCTCCACACATGTCCAAACGCTCCACACTCATAACAACTCCCAGGTGCTGGAGAAGGGGACTGAAGGGAACCCCTTACACCGGAGTGACCAGCTGATGCACTCGGCATAGAAGAACCCTAAGCTGACGGGGCACGAGATGAACTCTAGGCTGGAAGGGCACTGAGTGATGACTGGCCCCGCTGAGATCCATGATGACCATGACCCGAAGATGCCCCGCGATACTCTAGGCGGGCTGACTGAGCATGCCTAAAAGAACGGCCTCTACCATGCTGAAACTGGCCCCATGAAGAAGCACCACTATAACTGCCAGATCCTCGAGGCTTCTTGGCCTCTCTCTCCTCTCGATCCTGACGGCGAACCGTCTCAATCTCGCGAGCGATATCGACCACCTCCTCGAACATAGCACCCAACACCCTCTCTCAGGTCATAAGAATATGGAGGTGATAGTTAAGGCCATCAACAAATCTCCTGATCCTCTCATGATCTGTCGGAACCATCTAAATGGCATGACGAGCCAACTCAGAAAACCTTGACTCATATTGTGACACAGTCATATCCCCCCGTCGCAACCACTCAAACTTTCTACGCAGCTCCTCTCTGCGGGACTGCGGCATATACTTCTCCAAGAAGAGAGTGGAGAACTGCTGCCAAGTAAAGGGCGCTGCTCCAACCGGCCTACGCCTCTCATACGCCTCCCACCATGTGAAGACAGCCCCAGTAAACTGAAAGGTGGTAAATGCCACACCACTAGTCTCAAGAATCCCTGCTGTACGGAGCATCTGCTGACACTTATCAAGAAAATCCTGGGCATCCTCTCCCTCGGCACCACTGAATGACGGAGGCTGGAGTCTACCAAACCTCTCAAGACGACGCTGCTCATCATCCGGCATAACTGGCACATTAAACTCCTGAGCTGGTACAACCGGCTGAGCTGGTGGTGCCCCTGGTGTTTGTAGTCCCTGCACTACCTGTTCAGGTGTGCGAGCAGCGGGGGTCCGATTGCCTCCCCCGGCTTGTGAAGTGGCTGCTGCGGTAGTGGCTGAAACTGCCTGAGCCAGGCCAGTGCAAACTGATAAGATCTGTGCCAAGGCCTCCTGAAAGACCCGGAACCACGATAGGCACAACTGGTGTCTGAACTGGTGCTACTGGAGCATCCATAGCGGGAGCCTGATCCAGAGCCGGGGTAGCCGTTGCATCAACAGGTGCTTCCCTCGCTGCTCTGCCCTTGCCACGTCTACGACCACGTCCATAGCCCCTGGTGGCCTCATTGGGTGGCACTGGTGGTCGTCCACCTCGTTCGGTAGCTCGCGTCCTCACCATATGTGAGAGAATGGAATATCATAAGTTTAGTACTCGGACCAACAAGTTCGCACGACAAGAGTTTCAAAAATATGAAATTTTTCCTAAAGGTTCTGCAGCCTCTCGAGGATAAATACAGACGTCTCCGTACCGATCCGCGAGACTCTACTAAACCTGCTCATGACTCGTGAGTCCTAAGTAACCAAGGCTCTGATACCAACTTGTCACGACCCAATCCCCGAACCCAGTCGTGATGGCACCTCTCGTGAAGACAAGGCCAGCCAGACCAAAACAGAACACCTCTTTTAAACAGTTATTCATCATAAACAGTAGTAACATATAATATAATATTCATAAATTTCGGAATTTAACGATAATAACAGCAGGAACCATCCCGACGCAGCCCAAATCGGGGTGTCACAAGTCATGAGCTACTACAGAATTTGCAATAGGTCTACAAAGTACGAAATCCGATACAACAGTCTGAAGAAAACATAAATGATAGAGGTTAAGAGAGACAAGGGGCTGCGGACGTCAACAGCTACCTCATAACTCCAAATCATTACCTAGCCTGGAAGGAATCAACACTCAGGTGCGGACTCTACTATACCTGAATCTGCACACATGGTGTAGGGAGTAATGTGAGTACTCCGACTCAGTGAGTAATAATTACAAATAATGGCTGAAAGTATGAAAACACGTAAAGGCACAAAGCAATTCCATATCAAGCAGTAAAATCATTTAGAGCAGTAAATCAGTAAAGAAATCAAATGATATTCCCTTTTTTAAAACAAGTAAAATAGGTAATTAAGAAGTAGAAATCCGCCCCTCGGGGACAATATCGACCACTCAACATAGTATCAGCCCCTCGGGCTCACTCTCAGTACAGTATCAGCCCATCGGGCTCACTCTCAGTACAGTATCAGCCCCTCGTGCTACCTCACAATCACTCAACATAATGGTCAGCCATTGTTACCTGACCAAATTTCATCAAATAGTATCATTGTTACCACTGTTTCAAATCACATGGGTACCCGCGCTCACTGTGGGTGTGCAGACTCCGGAGGGGCCCCTTACGGCCCAAGCGCTATATCAAGCCACCTCGTGGCATCATCACTCAGCATATCCTCACATCACTCAAGCCACCGCATGGCATAAATAGTATCTCAGGCCCTCGGCCTCATATCACTCAGCATATCCTCACATATGGCCCTCGGCCTCACTCAGTCCAGAAATCATCATAAGCCCCTTGGGCATTAGTAAAACAGTAGTTCTCAGCCCAAAACATGATGTAGAAATATCATTTAAGTTTCAAATCTGAGTAAAAGTGGCTGAGTTTGTAAAACAGTAGATATCAACAGGATTGAGTTCAAATAATAAGTCAAGTAGTGAGGAAACAGTGATAAAAATCACCGAAGGGTTCAAATAGTTGGCACGAAGCCCAAATATGGCAATCAGCCCAAATCATGATGGTAACAAATGAATTTCAGTCAAATATTCGGTAAAATCATCAATCGGGATGGACCAAGTCACAATCCCCAGTAGTGAAAAACCCCACGCTCATCATCCGGCGCGTATCTTGCCTCAATATTGCACTACAATGTGCAATACGGGGTTTCAAACCCTCAGGACATCATTTACAACAATTACTCACCTCGAACTGGCTAGTTCTCTAGCTCGCGACGCCCTTTGTCCCTCGATTTGGCCTCCATGCACGTCGAATCTATCAAAAATCAGAACGAATACGTCACAATATGCTAAGGGAACAAAGCCCAAGCGAAAACATTCGAAAAATATAAAAAATATCGAAATTAGCAAAACCCGAGCCCCAGGCACACGTGTCGGAATCGGGTAAAATTTACATTTTCAGAATCCTCGTACCCTCACGAGTCCAACCATACCAAAATTATCCAATTCCGATACCATTTGGTCCTTCAAATCATTATTTTACATTTTTGAAAGGTTCCACAATTTTCTTCCCAAATTCCATCTCAAATAACGAATTAAATGATGAATTCAGTGATAGATTCATGTATTCTAGTCAAATCTGAGTTAAAATCACTTACCCCGATGAATTTCTTGAAAAACCTTCGAAAAATCGCCAAAATCCGAGCTCTCTAGGTCAAAATATTAAATAAAACCCAAAACCTCATATTTATAGGTACCCCTCAGGTTTCCAGCTCACGCGGCCGCACCAAAACGCACGCGGCCCGCGCAAGCCAGTGCGGTCCGCGCAAAGGCAACGCGCGGCCGCACAGGCCTCCTTCTACAGTGACAGTCTTTAGTATTTTGGCCATAACGTTTGCTACAGATGTCCAAATTGCGATATCTTTACCTTTCTGGAAACTAGACACGAAGGGATACAACATTTGTTTTTAATCACCTCAAAATTCCTTGTGGATCAAAAGATATGAGCTTCCTAAGTAGGACCAGCTATTCGTTCCCCCACGCGGCCGCACACCACTTTGTGCGGTCAGCATGACACATACCGCGTCCGCATCCGACTTTGTGCGATCCGCACGGAACTTACCGCGGGCGCACTCCTTTTTGTGCGGACCGCATGGTTGAGTTTCGGGGCCTGCAACCCCTGTAGGCCTGCTACAGCTATGATTTTTGCACTAAAACATCCCGGAACCTACCCGGAACTCCCGGAACTTCAAACCCATTGTACCAACACATATCATGACATCGTTCAAACTTGCTCAAAACTTCGGAATGCTCACAACAACATCAAATCGCCAATTTAACATGGGATTCAAGCCTAAGAACTCTTAAATTATGCTTTCGATCAAAAGGTCTATCAAATCTCGTCCGAATGACCTGAAATTTTGCACACACATCCCAAATGAGATATTGAAGCTACTGCAACTCTCGGAATTCCATTTCGACCCCTATATCAAAATCTCGCCTATCAACCAGAATTTGCCAAAATATCAATTTCGCCAATTCAAGCCTAAATCTTCTCTACAACTCCAAAACCCATTACGATCGCGCTCCTAAGTCACAAATCACCTTCCGAAGCTAACCGAACCATCAGAACGCATTTCCGAGCCTTCTAACACATAAGTCAACATCCGGTTGACTTTTTCCAACTTAAGCCTTCTGAAAAGAGACTAAGTGTCTCATTTCTTACCAAATCCTCTCCGAACTCGAACTAATCATCTCGATCACATAAAACATGGATAACGAAGCATAAAGAAGCTGAAATGGGGGAAATGGAGTGGTAACTCATGAGAAGACTAGCCGGGTCGTCACAACAGTCATGCATCATACGACATGGATAATAGTTTAAAAGAGAAACATTATATATATGTAAGTATAATAAGTATGAATATATAGTGGCACTGCAGAGATTCAGGTCGGTTCTTATATGTCTTTAATTAATGGTGAATTATGGTTATGTTTTGCCTTACCTACTCAGTACATTATTTGTATTGACGTCGTTTTATTGGGGACGCTGCATTCATGCCTGTAGGTATAAATAATCAGTTTGGCGAGCCCTCATAGTAGATGAGATTGGCATTCTGTGAAGTATCGATAAGGCTCGACCTCATTCGGAGTGCAGCCGAGGTTATGAGTCATCGTGTTAGAGTTTTGCTACAGACTTTTGGGTAGGCCGGTACTCTATCCCATTTGATTTCGAATAAGCTTAGAGGCTTTGTATACAGAGGTTCCTTTTATACAGTATGTCAGAGGACTTGACGACCCATATGTATTCATGATTTAAGAAAGACGGTTCACTGATACAGGGTTTTCCCACTTACTGTTGTACATTATGAGTTGTGGCCATGTTGGCCCATGATAGTTACAAAAGGAATCAGTTCATCTAACTTGACCTATATATGTTCTAGTTTAAGTCGAATGATCATGAGTTACAGAGTGCTCCGCTCCGCACCGGGTGCCAGCCATGTCTCCCTAGGTTTGGGGTGTGACAAAGTTGTCTCAGAGCGGGTTCTGTCCTAGGAAGTCTACAAAGCCGTGCCTAGTAGAGTCTCACTTATGGGTGTGTTGCGCGCCACATTTATAATTGAGAGGCTATAGGGCATTTAGGAAATGTTACCTTTCTTTTGTTTCCAGATCGTGCCATAGAGTTGAGTCGTAAGAAGTCAGTATGGAGCTTTCACCAGATTTTGTATGCAGTAGAGGTGCATGTATCACAGTAGAGCTTTAAGGCGTAATGTGGAAGGGAGGTTATTAAAGAAACAGAAGATACAATGCAATATTGAAAAGTAAGTAAGGTAAAGGTGAAGAAGATACGAGATACTCAAGTACAAAATATTGTGAATAGTCGAGACTTCGCATATAGTTTGGGTTTTAATTTAATTTACAGAGGAAACCCTAGTGAAAATTTCGTAAATCTATAAGAATTAACATTCGAGTACGAATGTTCTGGGGGGGGGATGTTACATCCCGTACATTAATATTAGGATAAGTCGTAGTAATCCATATGAGGTTGAAGGGATTAAGACCCCGAAAGTTTAACAACCTTAATACCGTTAGATATTATGTTAATGTGATATTTTCTTTTATGTAAAATATTTTACTAAAAGTTTTATAAGTATAATTTTGGATAGTTACCATTGTTACTATTTTCAGATATGGTAAATCATACTCATAATATAAGAAAGTTTATGAGATTTTCTTTATTGTAAAGATAAATTATTTTTTCACAAGAAAAGAAGGTTATATTTTTACCATTTTAAGAATTAAGCGTATGAAATTTTTTATTCTTTATATGAGATTAGGAATATTATAAGTTGATAAAATATATGTATTTTTACATGGATATTTTACTGAAATAATAATATATGTATTTATTTTATATGGTACCACATGACCATGATAGTAGGGTATATAATGTGTGTTAAAAGTGAGTACTATTTTAAGTAAGTTGAGATAATTCTAATTTGTTAATTAATAATTAGTGGATAATTAATTAGAATCTTGGATAAAGCTTAAAAAAGGCCTTAATGTGGCAGCCTCATATGGTCTATTAAGTGACTCATACACTAGGAAGCAAGGTGTCACATTTTGGGGAGAAGTATGCTTGCTAAGCATTGAATATTCTAAGTGGTAAGATCTAAAAAGTGTGCACCAACTTATTGTTGATATCCAATTGTTTTCCTATATATTTTTCATATGCAAGATACTTTCACAATAGCATACGTGTGCATATATAAGCATGCCCAAGTGTTTTAATATTTTTTTCGATTTTTAAAATTTTTTTAAATCAATTTATCGCCTTATTTTATCAGAAAAACCAATAATTATTTTCCAAATTATCATTTTTGGCAACTCCTTTATTGAATTCTTATATTTATACCAAAATATAGCTAAGGTAATTTTTGCACATTTTTTACAAATTTATTTAACATTTTAAAGTTAAATTGCATATAATTGCAATTTTAGCCTATTTTAAGATTTAATTATTTTCATAATTATAAAATTGACTCCAGCGTTTTTAATTTGATAATTACGTATTATTAATCATTTTAGTACCTTTAATTTATTTCCAAAAATTATTTTACTATTTCTTATAAAATAAATAAGGGAAAATGACTATTTAAATGTTAGCCCCGTTTCTTTTTAACCCAATTACCCTGACCTAGTCCCTGTTTGAACTGACTCGTTTGGTCCCCCATTAAATCCAGGTCGTTGATCAAAATGATCAACGGCCACAAACCCTCCTTTCCTTTTTTAATCTACCAACACCCCTTAACCCTAAATCAGTTCACCTAACCAGCCACCTCTGAACTCTTAAACTCTCTCAAATCTCTCGAACATTCCCAAACCCTAACCGCCTCTTACCACCACCTCCACCTTGAAACCCACCGGAATCTATGGCTTCTCAGGCTATGGGAGTCTTATACTCACATTCTCTTGCTCCCACGCGCCTGATACCTGAAATTCGTGGCCTGACCTCAAAGGTTTGCACCCAGACCTCTGTCGATTCAAGGTTCCATGGTGTCGACGCCCCCTTTTTCTCTAACCGTGGGGTCAAAAATCGGGTATACGACATTGGGAGGACAACTCTATTCCTTTTAGAGAATTGGATTTAGAAGTTGAAGAGCCGCCACCTAATGATTAGAGTGCATTAGGACACTTTAAGAAGGGTTTGAGATGAAGAGACCAGAGATTAGGATACAGTCTAGAAATTATCCCAAGGGGAAGGTGTTAGGCACCTCTCAAGATCCACTAGTGTGGTTCCCGGCCATGTTGCAATTGTGAATTTACAAGTAAACAATCAAGGCTCAAATAAAGATTCGCACATAACATTGCGACCAAGTTGAAAATTTTCAAAGGTAAGTAGAGAGGGCAGAAATTCATGAAAAAGAGATTTGAATAGTTTTACAAGAAGAGATGAAAGCAAATAAAGGGAGGGGAGTCCTATGTTTATAATTAATATGGATCACTTCAATGCAACACCCAGCGATCACTCCTCAGAAGAGGGGTCACACGTGATATTAGCGCATCGGTCATCATATCCATATTCTACCCTTCCCACCCCGTTAAGGTATTTAAACGCGATCAGTCTCGTTTACTTATTGCATGCTAGTACCCGTCCCAACCTATCAGGCTCGGGGTATCAGGACTTCTAATCCTAGAGGGGAAGGAAAGGGATATAGGAATATATGGAGTTCAAAGGTTAAAATTCTAATTGCGATATACAAAACAAGTAACAAATATAAGGATGAACAAAACAAATAGGTAAGGCTTAAGTAAACCTCTTAATCAAACAAACACTTAGTTTAGCATGTCTTGGCACATACTTATTTGGTCTTTAAATTAAACTTAAACAACAAACAGACTGGTTCAACCCATATGTTTCGATAGAAAGTCTGCATTAGGAAACTTGGATCCAATTGTCAGAAATTAGGGTATTTCAAGCGAGTGATTTAAAGGGTACTGGTTTCAGGAAAAAAGTAGTCTAATGCAGAGGAGTTTTGAAAAGAAAGTATAGACTGCAGTAAAAATAAAACACAGAAATGGTTGTGAAAGAGTTTCAGAGATAGAAATATCTAAGGAAAGGGTAAGTCACAACTGTTTTAAAAGACAATTTCAGGGTCTGAGTAAAACGTTTAGGCAAAATGTTTAGAAAGAAACTGTTTCAGAAAAAGATGCCGATTTGAGGGATTTAAAAGCATACTGAGTCAAGAGAGTTTTTGTCAAAGAATTAAGACTTCTGAAATCGTTTTTGTATTAAGACGTTAAGGACCAGTTATTAGATCATTATTACTTTAAGCGAATCAGACGAGTTTGATGCTAATCCTATAGGCATGATATCTATCTTGATTTTTAAAACCTATTATTGAACTTGTAAAAGATGATTGTGTTAATTAACCCTACAGTTTGCCTAATGCATATGCATTCCTTATAGGCATGATCTCTATATGCATTGATTACATGAACGTTAAGTCCTATAGGCATGATTTCTATGTGATTTGTAACACAATGAAGCGTTGACCCTATAGGCATGGTCTCTAGGTGATGTGGAATCAGAAACATTGAACAATACTATAGGCAGCATTTCTAAAAAAATTAAAATCTTAAAGCATGGTTTCTACCCTTACTGATGCAAGAATGTAAAACCCCTCCCACACCCTTTTACTATATTCCCCAAATTCTTTATACAAATTATTACAGACCAAAAGAAAGAAAATAAATACATTAAAAACTAACAGCTAGATCCGAGCAGCCTAATTCAATCTTAATGTCCAATAACATGTGATTAACCAATTCCGGATTTCCAAAGACTTTTCTTTATCCAAAGTGTTTCAAAGTTCCAAGTAATCTCAAGGATTCCCGGCATTGCTTACACTCAGGATACCATTTAGAATTAGAATAGTGCAGTACGGAATAGCCAGCCCTCAGGCATCCAAGTTCGGTGGGAGCTCAAGGGTACCAAAGCATGGCTTGCAAGAAAGGGCAGAACTTAGAGCTAGGAGTAAGTGAAAAGTGAAAAGGAATTGGGGAGCCATAACAAATGGTGGTCATACCCAGCCACAGGTGCAGACTGGCACACCCCTGACCATTTGTTTGGTCAAACAAGTTAGGAGCAGACCCTTGAGGGTCAAACCTAGGTCTGGATGGTGATTAGGACACCACCAGACTCAGGTCCAGGCTCAAGCACATAAAGGGGAGAAGGGAGTGGGAATTGATTGAGTTAGGAGGTTCAAAGAACCCAGTTCAGAGTCATAGACAACAATATCAAAGTGTTGTTATGGCTGGAACTATACTCACATACAAAGGGGAAAGGGAGTTCACATAAGAAAAGCACAATAGGGTTGCAGAAACATAGTAAAGAAGAACATAACAGACTAGGAATTAAACACATAATGAAGAAGCATTATTCAACTAAGAATAACGTTCCAGTTGCAAAGTAAGAACAAGCAGAACAACAGAGCAATCACGGCAAGTAAACACAGTAGGAACAGACTTAAGTTCAGTAGAACACTTGAGAGTTTTAGAGAGAGAACCCAAAATTGTTTCAGAAAGCACAAAGTAGAAGAAGAGAGTAGAATTTTTTTGAAATAACTCAGTATTCGAATGTGTAAAAGCATGTGTTTTTGTGCAGAAAAGTCTGTGAAAGCATCTGAAAACCCCTTGCTTTAGTGCAAAAGGGCAGTCCCTTTTATAGTGCAGAAGGTGAGTAAAAAAAAAGGTAAGAGAATAGTTTTGAAATCAATCACAAGCTGTTTCCCTTTGGTTAAGGGATATGATTCAAACGGGCAAAATAAATAAGGAAAGGATTTGTTTTAAACAATCTTTTCTGAGGCAGCATAACATGGGAAAATACATAGAAACCTATTTAAGGAAACAGTTTAGTAATACACGGTTTAGGTCAAACAAGGAAAGACAATCAATCAACCAGCCAATAAAATCAGGATTCGAATCTTAGTGTGAATGAATCCAACCAGAAAAAGGTGAGAAGGGTTTAATTTAAAGAAAATCAACAACACACAATCAAACCTTTTAAAAAAGGAACTCGGAATCAATCACAAGCTGGACAAAGGCCTTTAGAAAGAAGAGAATTTGTCATATAAAAAGCATACAGACATGTCAGACAAGAGAGAGGTGTTGCAAAACTAGCAAGAAATCAGAGTACCCTAGAAGGTTAGGTTCACAGACTCAGAATGAGTCTGAAAGAGAGTCAGGGTTCTGAATGGAAGCCTAGTCCAAACACAAAGTCAAGCCTGCCAAAACCCCCCAAATACTATGGTTTCTGACTCGAATCAGATGCATATATGAGAAAACAACAAATAGAACAGGCTTAGTAGTCTCTTTCATAGACTTATGAGAAACAAACAGAGAGAACAACAAGTTTGAAACACAGGGAATACATTTAGGCAAAGCTTGTCACTTAAACAAGTTCAGAAAAGAAAAAGTGATACAGGTTTATGAAAATAGTAGATGAAACATGTTCCAACAAAGTCCAGTAAAGGTAAGCAAGGAGCAAAAGTTCAGTAAAAAATACAGTAGAGGAACATACGAGATAGACATGTAAAGCATGCTTATAGAACCCAGTAGAGGGAAGAACAGAATACAAAAATAGAAGAACATGCATCGTATGGAAAACATAAGAACACAAGAGAAAAACTCATAAGAACGTGGTACAGACAGATTCACACAAAGAAAAGAAGAAGACGAAGAGTTAGAAGTTGTTTTGAGATTTTTTCGAAAACCCTAAATTGAAAGCGAACTAATTTTGAAAAGAAAATTGGGGAAAAGCTTTAAAACGTTTAATATAGAACGGATTCACCACAGATCTAAGTAAATAAAAGGAGGAAGGAACCTCAAATAGCTTTAGGGTTTCTCTGAAACCCTAGAAATGAGAAGGCTTGGAAGAGGTCTGGTCTTGAGTCAGAGATGGCCATGGCTAGGCTTCTAAAGCTCGAATACATCGGAGCAAGGCCGGAGAGGCCATAGAACCACAGATCTGAGAAGATCTGAACGAACGCCGTTGAGGTCAAACCTCGAAATCTCGAACACCCATGGCTTAGGAGTGAAGGAAGGTGAGCACAGGTCGTCCATGGCCTGAAAAGCCATGGACTCCGGCGAGATAATGGTCGGAGAAGACGAGGGAGGCGATTAGGGTTTCGAGTGCTTGAGAGTGTTTTGAGAGAGAAGAGGTTTCAGAGGCAGCTGTCTAAGAGAAATGAGGGTTGGGGTTGGGGGTTGGTAGAATTAAAAAGGAAAGGGTCGTTTGTGGCCGTTGATTAAAATGATCAACGACCTGGATTAAAAGGATTTTCGGGCGGGTTGGATTAAACGGGTCAAGGGGTTGGGTTTGAATGAATTGGGCTGGTCCAATTGAGTTCGAAATTGGGATAATTTCAGGCTGAAACTGAAATGGAATTTGGGTTATAATTGAAATGAATTGAGGCTACAATTGAAATAGCCAATTTTTACTTTTATTATTTTATAAAAATAGTAAAAATGTTTTAAAAGTAAATTAAAGGCACTGAGTCAACTAATAATATATAAATATTAATTCCAAAATATTGGGATCAGTTTTGTAATTATAAAATGCTATTAAATCTTAAAGAGGCTAGTATTGCAATTACATGCAATTTGGCTTTAAAAATACCAAACGAATTTGTAAAAAATGTGCAAAAAATCATGCTGGATATATTTTGGTGTAAATATGAGAATAAAATAAATTATTCTCCAAAATGGCATGCTTTGGGAATAATTATTGGATTTTATGGTGTAAAAATAGGCCATAAATTGGTTTAAAAAATAATTAAAATGCCAAAACCTTTTGGTGTGCTTATATATGCACATTTATGTTATTTTGGAAGTGTTTTGGGTATAAATACATAGGAAAAAATTGGATATCAACAACTGCCCCTCTTTACCCGAGGAGGATGAAAGAGTTGTCGGGTAAAGACAAGATGGCCAATTTTGACCGGATCGGCGATTGAAAGCGTTTTGACCGAGATCTGGATTCGGAGCTGCCTACATATCCCTGGTTTTATCGGAATCAGGACATATGTAGTTCAGGAACCATTGACAGAGTGTGTCGAATGAGGATTCGAAAAGAACGGACGCGATGATTAGATTTGGAGTCGGACAGACTGCGGAGAACCGGAGCGGGATCGCTCCTTCTGAGATGGTTGTTTGCTAGCCGATGTACCTGAAAGTGAGAAATGTAGCGTGTATTTTGCATAATTTAAACATGATGCAAGTTCCCATTGGACCATGAATGCTGTCTTTGGACGGTTAGGATGACGTCCTCAGACTATGATGTCCTGGGCCGTGAAGAGCATAAAAAAATAAAAAATTCGCAGGCCATGAAATGGTGTTCTCGGGCTATGCAGATGGTGCCTCCGAACTATGATGCCTTTGAATAAGTTGGCGTTCTTTTAGCCCATGAAAAGGTGGTAATCTTTCAGCCAAATGAATGCAAAGGGTGGCGATCTTTCAGCCAGGGCGAAAATTTAAATGCAGATGGTGATATTGCAGCCATTCAAAATAAAGTGGCGATATTTCATCCATGCAGGATGGAGACATAGCTTAGTCTCGAAAGGCAGATAAGTAGGCTTATGCATGATAGAGGTGTAGCTTAACCTCGAAAGGCAGATAGGTAGCCTTATGCAAAATGTAGATGGAGACAGTGCTTAGTCTCGAAAGGAAGATAAGTAGCCTTATGCAGGATGGAGGTAGAGTTTAACCTCGGAAGGCAGATAGGTAGCCTTATGCAAAAATGCAGATGGAGACAATGCTTAGTCTCGAAAGGCAGATAAGTAGCCTTATGCAATGCAAAGATATGTGGATGGAGGTAGAGCTTAACCTCGAAAGGCAGAAAGGCAGCCTTATGCAAAATGCAGGAAATGCGGATGGAGACAGAGCTTAGTCTCGGAAGGCATAAAAGTAGCCTTATGCAAAATGCAGGAAATGCAGATGGAGACAGAGCTTAGTCTCAGAAGGCATAGAGGTAGCCTTATACAGGTGATGATGGAGGTACAACTTAACCTCGGAAGGCAGAAAAGTAGCCTTATGCAAAATGCAGATGGAGGTAGAACTTAATCTCGGAAGGCAGAAAAGTAGCCTTATGCAGTGCAAGAATGTAAAAGGATGATCAGTAGTAAGATCTCTTAGCTGATAGCCGATTACGACAATATGACTGCTGGGGAGATTGGGTACGGATAGTAATTACGAGCAAGTGATGATTCTAAGAAGTTGCATTCTTGGGAAAGTATGCGTACATAAATATATCTGACGATATTGCAAGTCGAGTGCCTGCATCCAAAGAAAATTGTGAGTTCTTTGAGGGGAAAGGTTAGTTCGTCTTCCCCGGGCTCTTGACGTTGTGTGTCATTGGGGTAGCGTCGCTAAACAACATCAATTCGGATAATAGTTATGCATGATTTAGTAAATATAATGTATATAATCGGAAATAGTTTTCTTTAGATGAACCAACGTCTGCGACATGGTTCAGGACATTGCAACCTCTTTTCTCCGGAATTTTGAGGGTCCTCGTCAAAATTCTGCCCCAGTTTGCTGAGCGGACATTTCTGACGGCTGTGCTAAATGACTAAAAAACATCTTTGGAATTTTGAGGGCTCTCCTCAAAATTCTGCCCCAGTTTGCTGGGCTGGCGCTTCTGGCGATGCATGAACTAAAATTAACATCTTTACACATAATATCATTTCCCTGCATCTGAATTGATTGGCTTCGGCCAGACTTCTCCATACATCTCCGCAAGAATAAGGGCTCCTCCAGTTAGAACCCGGTGAACCATGTACGGACCCTGCCAATTAGGAGAGAACTTCCCCTTGGCCTCATCTTGATGTGGGAAGATTTTCTTCAACACCAGTTGCCCCAGTGTAAACTTCCTTGGCTTAACCCTTTTGTTGAAGGCTTTGGACATTCTGTTCTGATACAACTGATCGTGGCAAACGACATTCATCCTTTTTCCATATATAAGGGCTAACTACTCGTAGCGACCTTTTACCCATTCTGCATCATCCAATTCTACTTCTTGCATGATCCTTAAGGAGGGGATTTCTACCTCAGCGGGGATGACCACCTCTGTACCATAAACCAGCATGTAGGGAGTTGCTCCGGTCGATGTGCGGACTGTAGTGAGGTATCCCAATAAGGCGAATGATAACTTCTCATGCCATTGTTTGTGCCTTTCGACCATCTTCCTTAGTATCTTCTTGATATTCTTGTTGGCTGCTTCCACAGCTCCATTCATCTGAGGCCTATAGGCTGTAAAGTTCTTGTGTTTGATGTTGAAAGTTTCACACATTGCTTTCATCAAGTCGCTGTTGAGATTGGAACCATTATCGGTGATGATTGATTCCGGAACCCAGAACTGACAAACAATGCGGTCGCGGACGAAACCTGCCACAACCTTCTTAGTGACCGCCCTGTATGATGCTGCTTCGACCCATTTGGTAAAATAATCGATTGCCACTAGGATGAACCTGTGCCCATTTGATGTGGCAGGCTCGATAGGTCCGATAACATCCATTTCCCAAGCGGCGAATGGCCATGGTGAGCTTGTCGCAATAAGCTTGTTTGGAGGCGCCTTTATCATATCTGCGATGGCATTTGCAAACATACTAGATACAGTCTGTTTCCATAGTCATCCAGAAATACCCTGCTCAGAGTATCGTTTTTGCTAAGACAAAACCATTCATGTGCAGCCCGCAGGTCCCTGCATACACCTCGTCTAATAGCCTGGATGCTTCTTTTGCCTCGACACACCTTAGTAGACCCTAATCAGGAGTCCTCCTGTACAGGATTCCTCCACTGTGAAAAAAGTTGCTGGATAGCCTACGAAGTGTACGCTTCTGAGTAGCATTGGCAGATCCTGGATATTCCCCTATTGTCAAGTACTCCTTGATGTCATGGAACCATGGTTTTCCATCTGCTTCTTCCTCAACGTGGGCACAATAAGCTGGCTGATCATGAATCTTTACTGGGATGGGGTCAATGAAATTTGTATCTGGATGCTGGATCATGGACGATAAAGTAGCTAATGCATCAGCAAACTCGTTCTGGATTCTGGGGACGTGCTGAAATTCTGTCTTTGTGAACCTTTTCCTCAACCCCTGTATATGATGCAAGTAGGGAAGTATCTTAGAGTTCTTGGTTGCCCACTCTCCTAGAACCTGATGTATGAGCAAGTCTAAATCCCCGATCACTAGCAACTTCTGAACGTTCATGTCAATAGCCATTTTGAGCCCCAAGATGCAGGCTTCATATTCGGCCATATTATTGGTGCAAGGGAACCTGAGATTGGCGGATACCGGGTAGTGCTGGCCGGTTTCTGATACTAAGACAGCTCCTATGCCACTCCTTTGAAATTTGCAGCTCCGTCGAAAAACAACCTCCAACCATCATAGGATTCTGCAATATCTTCTCCTATGAAAGATACCTCTTCATCGGGAAAATACGTTTTTAGGGGCTAGTATTCTCCTTCACGGGATTCTCGGCGAGATGGTCCGCCAAGGCTTGCCCTTTGATTGCTTTCTGGGTCACGTAAACAATGTCGAATTCACTTAGCAGGATCTGCCACTTGGCGAGCTTGCCAGTTGGCATGGGCTTTTGGAAGATATACTTCAGAGGGTCCATTCTGGATATGAGATAAGTAGTGTAAGCACAGAAGTAATGCCTCAACTTCTGTGCAACCCAAGTCAGAGCACAACAAGTGCGTTCTAAAAGAGAATATCGTACCTCGTACGGTGTGAACTTCTTACTGAGATAGTAAATGGCTTGCTCCTTTCTCCCTGTTTCATCATGTTGTCCTAAAACACAACCTAATGCTCTATCCGATACCGCAAGGTAAAGCAATAGGGGTCTTCCTGGCTCAGGCGAAACCAAGTCCGGCGGCGTTGATATGTATTCCTTGATTCTATCAAAAGCTTTCTAACAATCATCAGTCCATTTGGTAGCAGCGTCCTTCTTCAACATTTTGAAGATAGGTTCACAAATGATCGTGGATTGAGCTATGTACCGGCTGATATAGTTGAGTCTTCCCAGGAAACTCATCACGTCCTTCTTGTTCTTTGGTGGTGGCAATTCTTGGATATCTTTGACCTTTGATGGATCCAATTCTATTCCTCGACGACTCACGATGAAACCCAATAATTTTCCAGCAGGAACCCCGAATGCACACTTGGCAGGATTCAGTTTCAGATTGTACCTCCTCAGTCTGTTGAAGAACTTTCTTAGATCTG
The DNA here is from genome assembly GCF_000393655.2 of Nicotiana sylvestris. Classification (NCBI taxonomy): domain Eukaryota; kingdom Viridiplantae; phylum Streptophyta; class Magnoliopsida; order Solanales; family Solanaceae; genus Nicotiana; species Nicotiana sylvestris. The sequence goes on from NC_091063.1 coordinate 127,195,758, forward strand.
CCATGTGATCCCTAGCTTTCTTAGATTTGATGATGACGTCATCCACATATACCTCGATCTCCTTGTGTATCATGTCATGAAAGATGGTAGTCATGGCCCTCATGTAGGTGGCACCAACGTTCTTCACGTTGAATGGCATCATTTTGTAACAGTACATTCCCCACGGCGTGATGAAAGCCGTTTTCTCTACATCTTCCTCATCCATCCATATCTGATGATACCCAGCGAAACAATCAACAAAAGACTGCAACTCATGCTTGGCGCAGTTGTCGATAAGAATGTGTATGTTAGGCAAGGGGAAGTCGTCTTTGGGGCTGGCCCGATTAAGATCCCAGTAGTCAACACAAACTCTAACTTTCCCATCCTTTTTTGGAACTGGCACGATGCTGGCTAACCATGTAGGATACTCTACTACCCTGAGAACCTTGGCTTTGACTTGCTTGGTATCCTCTTTTTTGATTTTCAAACTCATGTCGGGTTTGAATTTCCTGAGCTTCTGCTTTACCGGCGGGCATGTTGGATCTGTTGGCAGTTTGTGAGCTACAATGGATGTGCTGAGACCAGTCATATCATCATATGACCAGGCGAATATGTCTTCATATTCCTTTAGGAACTCCTTGTACTCTTTCTTTTCTGATGGTGACAGGTGAACACTGATGCGCGCGTTTCTTTGACATTCTCTGCATCTCCCAGATTAATGACCTCAGTTTCATCCAAGTTAGACTTAGGCCTATTTTCAAAATTCTCAACTCCTCTAACGACCTCTTCTGGTATATCATCCTCTTCTGAGTCTGTATCCGTTTGTTGCGTTGTCTCGTTGCAAGTCACAATCGTTGGTTCATCATCAAGGCAAGTAATAGTAATGTTGTGTAAAATAAAGTGAATGATAGGAAAATAATAAGAGCGAGATATATAATAAACTGAAATGCTTCGATTAGATTCATAATTGTTTTGAATATCAGAGCTCTTTTCAAAATTAAAGACAATGCGGAAATAAGATGAGCTAGTAAAAAGTAAAAATGTGATACATGGTGCTTTTGTTTAGCCTTGCTACCCCAAAGCTTTCCGGGCCCTGGTTCTGATTGACCAATTACTGAGGCATTCTCCTCGGTTCACAGCTTGTATAGAAGGGCCTTCCTCCCCTTCCTCCTCGAAAATAACACTGCAATCCATATCATCATCCTCCAGGAACAGATTCTTCACGGCTGCCAATGCTTCATCTTCCTCCGACCCATATATAGTATCTACCGGCTGGAAAGTTTGCTCCAGGTGAGGTATCAGGTGCTCTAGTGGGTAGTAGGGACCGCGCCATGGTGGCGACCAGTGATTGAACTCCTCCCAAGTTTACTTATACCCCAAACCAAATGTAGTGCCATGTTTCTTCAGCTTGACAGGTTTGGCGATTCCCTGGAGGTTTTTGCCGAGTCCTTTTCCAGGTTCGTATCCACACCATTCAGGATACTTTCAATCTTGTTATCCCACCATTTATCTTTGTCAACAACGTTGACTCTTTCAATGTGGTGGTATGTTTCTCCGCCTATTCTCCTTCTGCCTCCAATCATCGGGATGGTCTGGAGACTATATATGGGGTTGCTACCATCTCCATGAATGATCACCTCTTGGTGATTCCATTCGAACTTCACTGCCTGATGCAGGGTCGATGCTACAACTCCAGTGGCATGGATCCATGGTCGTCCCAATAGCAAATTGTAGGATGCTGGGACATTTATCACTTGAATGTTAACGTCGAACCAGGTTGGCCCCATTTGCAGGCATAGGCTGATCTCTCCAATAATAGACCTTTGGGACCCATCGAAGGCTTTGACATTGATGGACCCATCTTTGATCTCGTGTAGGCTCTTTCCCAATGTTCTGAGAGTTATCAACGGACAGATATTAAGGCTGGAGCCTCCATTGATCAAGACTCTAGTGATGAAGTAATCCTCGCATTGCACGGTAATGTGTAGGGCCATGTTGTGACTCAGTCCTTCCGGCGGTAGTTCATCTTCGTGGAAGGTGATTTTGTGGCTTTCCAGTATTTGTCCTACCATATTTGCCATTTCGCCCCCAGTTATGTTGCTGGGCACATAAGCGTCGCTCAATATCTTCATCAAGGCATTTTTGTGTGCATCAGAGCTCTGTAGAAGAGCTAGGATGGAGATCTGTGCCGGTGTTTTGTTCAACTGCTCAACGACCGAATACTCCTTAGCTTGTATTTTCCTCCAAAGATCATCAGGACCAGTTTCAGTAGTCCATCCCGGGGCTTGCTTACTGGACTCAGCTAGGTGCTCTGGAGTGTAAACCCTGCCTGTTCTGGTCATACCCTGCGCAGCAATTGCTTCTCCCGTCTTGGTCCTTCCTTTCCTCCTTGCTTTAGCTGTATAATCCCATGGTATGGCATTTGAGTGGAACATTGTTACGTCTGACATTGCTATAGGCATGGGTACCCTCGGTGGTAACACAACAACTTCAAAGGGTACAGGTGCCTTTGGAACCCCAAACTCAACCTCAATTGGACCGGCCACCTTCGCAAAAGAAGGTACTTCAAATTCGAGAGGTATAGACATATTCACTTAATCACCCCTGGAGGGCTGGTTATGTACAACAATCGGGTTAAGTGTGACTGCCGGTTTCTTTGGCTCATCATCCTCAGTAATCAGTCCTATCGATCCCTTGGGGTCCCAGTCATCTTCGATCTCGATCATGTGTATGTCCCCACCTCTGTGATCAGGCAGAGGGTTGTAGCGGACATTAGGAGCAGGCTCCTTTGTTATGATAACCTTATTGTCGATCAGAGTTTGAATCTTGTCCTTCAACGAGCGGCATTCGTCAATGGTGTGACCTTTCATGCTGGAATGGTACGCACATGTCTTATTAGGGTTGATCCACTGGGAAGGATTTTCTGGAGTTATGGCAGGGATAGGGGAGACGTAACCAGCAGCTTTAAGTTTCTCATATAGCTGGTCAATTGGCACAGCGATGGCTGTATATTGTCTGGGAGTTCTGCGGTCAAAATTTGGTCTGGGTCTAGGGAAATATTGGCGAGTGGGAGGTGATTGGTAGTGAGGGGGTTGGGCATTATAAGCTTGGTAAACAGGTGCAGGTTGAGAGTATCTGGGTGAAGTGGATTGATATGCGGGAGGTGGAGATGATTGGTACACGGGTGGTGGATTTTGGTAAGAGGGTGCGGGTGCTTGGTAATTCGGGATAGGCTAATATGTAAGTGGAGGTGACGGGTAGGTGTGGTATTTTAGTGGTGATTTGGATCCCTGTGCGACCATCACGGCATTGACATCCTTCTTCTTGGACGTGCCACCAGACTGTAAAGCCTTGTTGGTGGCCTAAAATGCTTCAAGATTAGTAACCATACCATTCTTAATGCCTTCTTCAATTCTTTCTCTCAGCTTGATGATATCGGAGAATTTTTGGCCCTCAATCAGCATCAACCTCTCATAATATTGTGGGTCTTGAGCCCAGACGAAAAATCTGTTCATCTGTTCCTCTTCTAAGGCTAGCCTGACCTTAGCAGCCTCTGATCTCCAACGGGTAGCATACTCGCGGATGTCTCGATAGGCTTTTTCTTCAGATTCTGGATGTAGAATACATCCGGTGCATTCTCTGTATTGAATCGGAACCTATCCATGAAATCCGATGCCATACCTACCCAGCTCGTCCATTTCTTGGGGTCCTGACTGATGTAGCAGGATAAAGCAACCCCCTTCAGGCTTCTCATGAAGAGTTTCATACAGATTTTCTCATTCCTTCTGACTCCGACCAGCTTATCACAATATGTCCTCAAATGGACTCTAGGATCTCTTATGCCATCGAACATTTCAAACTTGGGAGGTTTGTATCCCTCCGGAAGTTCAACATCTGGCTGAATGCAGAGGTCCTCATAATTCAGCCCCTTTATGCCTTTGTTTCCTTCCATGCCCTGGACTCGGCTGGTCAATTTCTTGAGTTCTACTGTCAAGTTTCTGATAAGAGAGTCCTTGTCATCAGACTCAGGTGCACTTGAGATTGGTTGAGTGTAGTAGGGTATGGTATCTACGTAAATGAGAGTGTTGTGGGGGTGGTCGTTTGTGGTGTTTAGTGGTTCAGGAATGGGTAGTGGAGTGTGGCATGTGTTTCAATGTTGAGCATGGGTGGGTTGCATCTGTGGTTGTGGGGTGTTTTGTGGAGGTGCAGGATTTTGAGCATTTGGGAAGTTGACATCAGGAGTGGTGAGAGTGAATGATAAATTTGCCAAGTTCTGAACATGATCCAGTTCTTCTTGGAACTTCAACAGTTTCTGCTCAAGTTGGGCAGCAGTTTCCTTAGCAACCGGGGTACCCTGAGGAATCTCAACTCTTTCAATTTCCTTTCTGGCACTTGAATCTCCCATTCTACCTTTGCTCTTGTTTCGGATAGGACTCGGAGGAGGAGGAGGTGGAGGGCCCTTGGATCTCGTACTATACGATGATGGTGCCAGAATGCACGAACTAACCTTTGGGGAGGGGAATAAAAATAAAGAAAAACAAAAAGGTAACAAGTTAGTGCAGGTTATGAGAAGAAAATGTTGCAATATTTAAACACATAGTGCAAGAATATAAATCGCATCCTAGTTTGGGTGCCTCGTTGTGCCTGAGGTAGGCCTAGCGACAAATTAACTTGGAGAACTTATAATGCTAAATGCCTCATTTTATTGAAAAGAAATAAGACGAATCCAAAGCGATGCTAAATAACGGAAAATAAAATGTCACTAGTGGCCATCGGTCTTATTACATCATTAGAAGCAAAATAAATGACTCCTAACTACTTGGTCCTAGACGGACCTTCCCCAGATTCGGTATCCCCCTCGAACAGATTCACCAGCTCGCGCAGTCCTAGCAGCAGATAAGCTCGGGCCAAATGTCCGCCTGCATTCCCTTCAGCGTTTCGACAATCTTCAATCCTCTTGAGGAACTTTCCTTCGAGCTCCACTAGACCTCGCTCCAAATACCCTAGTCTCTTGTTGGCGCTGACAGCCATATCCTTCCATTCCTCGATCAACTTCTAATGGGCTTTTTATATTTCCCGATGCTCACTTTCACACTCTCGAATCCTCTTGCGCTGTTGATTGTACTTAACCTTTGGTTCAGCTTTCTTGTCGGTGATTCTGTGTTCGTAAATGAACCCGGGCTGACCCATACCATTGTGATTATCTTCCAACCAACCCGAATAGTGCGGCACGCAACCAGCGTGATACCTGTCTGGCTCAATAGATTCTTTCCCCAAAACGAGCTTGCAATGCCACATGTGTTGAGCTTGGCATTTGTGAGGGCTATCATCGTCCTGGAAATCGGCCCTAAAGTGACTCATTTTGTCGACCCTTGGTATGATTTGCTTTCTCCCAGCCTGCCTCATGGCTCGGAGGGGAATGCAGGGATAAGTTCCTCTTAGACCAATGTATATGAGAAATGGTGCATCTCGGGATCGAACAATGAATTCTTCCGCAGGGAACCATTCGACCATCCACTGTACCTGGTCTTCTTTTAGATTCTCAAATAGCTCCACCCATCTTCCAGCGTCCTCTGGCTGAGCGAACATGTTAGACATATAATTCATACGCCTTTGCTGCTGGAAGGCAATGTGATCATCCCAGTCTCTGCGTAAGATCTTTTGTCGGTATTCTCCTTTCTTAAGGTGCTCCATGAGCCAGAGCTGAAGTAATAAATTGCATCCCTCAAAATGACTGGCCTTCCACTGATAGTTGTCCAGAACCCGGTATATCTTAGTAACAATTATGGGCACTATGCTGAAAGGCTGTCCGCCGATTCCTTCCATCAGAGTCTTGGTTACCATGGCCAATCTGGTGTGGATCCTAGCCTTCTTCATAGGGAAAACTATCATCCTCAGGAAACAAAACATGAATACAAAGACCCTTCTGTGAATATGCCCTAGTGAGGTGAGGGCAAATTCATTTGAGTAGGTGCGGTATGACTTGCTATGGTCGTACCTCTCGTACAGATAGTCGAATGGGATGTAGGAGTCTTTCAAATAGGTCAAGTCTGGGTTCTTCTTCAGTCCCATCATCTTAAGGAAACCCCTACTCTTGTGATTCTCTGGCATACGCTAACCCGGAGTCTCCCAAGGAATACCAGCTAAGCCTCCTATTTCTTAGAGCAAATGAGTCATTTCAAGGTTCCCGAAGCGGAATACGGACCTGTCACTATCCCAGAACAGAGTTGCAGCCTCTATGATTTTGTTGTCAGGCTGGATTTCTAGAAGAGAAGGCAGATTCCCTAAGTATTTGCGGACGAGTGTCTGATCACTGGAGTGAAGATCTTCCCACCAATTCAGCAGCCTTGGATGAATGTTGGTTACCATGCCAAATCTGGGGACTTCGTGCCTCATTTTCTGCAAAACAGAGTGTTAGACCCATACCCCGCCAGACTTGACTATTTAAACCAATAATTAGCATAAAAAACATTAAGTTCTCCAAATAAATGCACAGAACATGTAGGAGTCCGTTTGGGTTTCAAGGAAACCTGATGGACTTTGGACAAGGCTATCTTAATGAGTCATTATGTGGACAACATAACTGACTCGGCTAGGTTTGACCATGATGCATGCACAATTAGACAGAGTAAGGTTTCTATTGGGGTATTAGACAGGTACCCTTGAGCGGACAACTCAAAAGGGAAAGGCACGGAATCGTCGACTGCACCGCTGATCGACTGGTCTTACCGCAAATACACATTTGCCGAATTTAAAGGGTGATAATATTGGAAGAGCGCAACCACTCATTATAAGCGTTTCTATGGTGTTTGTTTGGCACGAGTGGAATATGATGTTGAAGATGCAGTTTACAAGAATGAAACAAATTGACATGTATTTTCACGTTCATAAGATAAATGATTACAATAATTACAGTAATTACATACACATTGAAATAAAGTAGTAAAGGAAAGCAGCTAAAGGAAAGAAAAGACATGAAGAGCCAAGTCAGTTTCGTAGTGAAAGAATAAAAGACAGTAAATAAAGCAATTAATGAGATAATAAAGTCACAAACAACATGCAATGGTAAAAGCCTAAAGAAACTCCCCAACAGAGCCGCCATGTTGTCGACGCCCCCTTTTTCTCTAACCGTGGGGTCAGAAATCGGGTATATGACATTGGGAGGACAACTCTATTCCCTTTCGAGAATTGGATTTAGAAGTTGAAGAGTCGCCACCTAATGATTAGAGTGCATTAGGACACTTTAAGAAGGGTTTGAGATGAAGAGACCAGAGATTAGGGTAAGGGCTAGAAATTATCCCAAGGGGAAGGTGTTAGGCATCCCTCAAGATCCAATAGTGTGGTTCCCGGCCATGTTGCAATTGTGACTTTACAAGTAAACAATCAATGCTCAAATAAGGATTCACACATAACATTGCGACCAAGTTGAAAAATTTCAAAGGTAAGTAGAGAGGGCAGAAATTCATGAAAAAGAGATTTGAACAGTTTTACAAGAAGAGATGAAAACAAATAAAGGGAGAAGAGTCCTAAGTTTATAATTAATATGGATCACTTCAATGCAACACCCAGCGATCACTCCTCAGAAGAGGGGTCACACGTGATATTAGCGCATCGGTCATCATATCCATATTCTACCATTCCCACCCCGTTAAGGTATTTAAGCGCGATCAGTCTCGTTTACTTATTGCATGCTAGTACCCGTCCCAACGTATCAGTCCCGGGGTATCAGGACTTCTAATCCTATAGGGGAAGGAAAGGGATATAGGCATATATGGAGTTCAAAGGTTAAAATTCTAATTGCGACATACAAAACAAGTAACAAATATAAGGATGAACAAAACAAATAGGTAAGGCTCAAGTAAACCCCTTAATCAAACAAACACTTAGTTTAGCATGTCTTGGCACATACTGATTTGGTCTTTAAATTAAACTTAAACAGCGAATAGACTGGTTCAACCCATATGTTTAGATAGAAAGTCTGCATTAGGAAACTTGGATCCAATTGTCAGAAATTAAGGTATTTCGAGCGAGTGATTTAAAGGGTACTGGTTTCAGGAAAAAGTAGTCTAATGCAGAGGAGTTTTGAAAAGAAAGTATAAACTGCAGTAAAAATAAAACACAGAAATGGTTGTGAAAGAGTTTCAGAGATAGAAATATCTAAGGAAAGGGTAAGTCGCAACTGTTTTAAAAGACAATTTCAGGGTCTGAGTAAAACGTTTAGGCAGAATGTTTAGAAAGAAACTGTTTCAGAAAAAGATACCGATTTGAGGGATTTAAAAGCATACTGAGTCAAGAGAGTTTTTGTCAAAGAATTAAGACTTCTGAAATCGTTGTTGTATTAAGACGTTAAGGACCAGTTAATAGATCATTATTACTTTAAGCGAATCAGACGAGTTTGATGCTAATCCTATAGGCATGATATCTATCTTGATTTTTAAAACCTGTTATTGAACTTGTAAAAGATGATTGTGTTAATTAACCCTACAGTTTGCCTAATGCATATGCATTCCTTATAGGCATGATCTCTATATGCATTGATTACATGAACGTTAAGTCTAATAGGTGTGATTTCTATGTGATTTGTAGCACAGTGAAGCGTTGACCCTATAGGCATGGTCTCTAAATGATGTGGAATCAGAAACATTGAACAATCCTATAGGCAGGATTTCTAAAAAAAATTAAAATCCTAAAGCATGGTTTCTATCCTTACTGATGCAAGAATGTAAAACCCCTGCCACACCTTTTTACTATATTCCTCAAATTCTTTATACAAATTATTACAGACCAAAAGAAAGAAAATAAATACATTAAAAACTAACAGCTAGATCCGAGCAGCCTAACTCAATCTTAATGTCCAATAACACGTGATTAACCAATTCCGGATTTCCAAAGCCTTCTCTTTATCCAAAGTGTTTCAAAGTTCCAAGGAATCTCAATGATTCCCGGCATTGCTTACACTTAGGATACCATTTAGAATTAGAATAGTGCAGTGCAGAATAGCCAGCCCTCAGGCATCCAAGTTCAGTGGGAGCTCAAGGGTCCCAAAGCATGGATTGCAAGAGAGGGGCAGAACATAGAGCTAGGAGTAAGTGCGAAGTGAAAATGAATTGGGGAGCCATAACAAATAGTGGTCATACCCAGCCACAGGTGCAGACTGGCACACCCCTGACCATTTGTTTGGTCAAACAAGTTAGGATCAGACCCTTGAGGGTCAAACCTAGGTCTGGATGGTGATTAGGACACCACTAGACTCAGGTCCAGACTCAAGCACATAAAGGGGAGAAGGGAGTGGGAATTGATTGAGTTAGGAGGTTCAAAGAACCCAGTTCAGAGTCATAGACAAAAATATCAAAGTGCTGTTATGGCTGGAACTATACTCACATACAAAGGGTAAAAAGGAAAGGGAGTTCACATAAGAAAAGCACAAAAGGTTGCAGAAACATAGTAAAGAAGAACATAACTGACTAGGAAGTAAACACATAATGAAGAAGCATTATTCAACTAAGAATAACGTACCAGTTACAAAGTAAGAACAAGCAGAACAACAGAGCAATCACGGCAAGTAAACACAGCAGGAGCAGACTTAAGTTCAGCAGAACACTTGAGAGTTTTAGAGAGAGAACCCAAAATTGTTTCAGAAAGCACAAAGTAGAAGAAGAGAGTAGAAATTTTGTGAAAGAACTCAGTATTCGAATGTGTAAAAGCCTGTATTTTTGTGCAAAAAAGTCTGTGAAAGCATCTGAAAACCCCTTGCTTTAGTGCAAAAGAGAAGTCCCTTTTATAGTGCAGAAGGTGAGTAAAAGAAAAGGTAAGAGAATAGTTTTGAAATCAATCACAAGCTGTTTCCCTTTGGTTAAGGGATTTGATTCAAACGGGAAAAATAAATAAGGAAAGTATTTGTTTTAAACAATCTTTTCTAAGGAAACATAACATGGGCAAATACACAGAAACCTATTTAAGGAAACAGTTTAGTAATACACGGTTTAGGTCAAACAAGGAAAGACAATCAATCAACCAGCCAGTAAAATCAGGATTTGAATCTTAGTGTGAATGAATCCAACCAGAAAAAGGTGAGAAGGGTTTAATTTAAAGAAAATCAATAACACACAATCAAACCTTTTAAAAAAGGAACTCGGAATCAATCACAAGCTGGCCAAAGGCCTTTTGAAAGAAGAGAATTTGTCATATAAAAAGCATACAGACATGTGATACAAGAGAGAGTTGTTGTAAAACTAGCAAGAAATCAGAGTACCCAAGAAGGTTAGGTTCACAGACTCAGAATGAGTCTGAAAGAGAATCAGGGTTCTGAATGGAACCCTAGTCCAAACACAAAGTCAAGCCTGCCAAAAACCCCCAAATACTAGGGTTTTTGACTCGAATCAGATGCATAGATGAGAAAACAACAAATATAATAGGCTCAGCAGTCTCTTTCAGAGACTTATGAGAAACAAACAGAGAGAACAACAAGTTTGAAACACAGGGAATATATTTAGGCAAAGCTTGTCACTCAAACAAGTTCAGAAAAGAAAAAGCAATACAGGTTTAGGAAAATAGTAGATGAAACATGTTCAAACAAAGTCCAGTAAAGGTAAGCAAGGAGTAAAAGCTCAGTAGAAAATACAGTAGAGGAACATACGAGATAGACATGTAAAGCATGCTTATAGAACCCAGTAGAGGGAAGAACAGAACACAAAAATAGAAGAACATGCATCGTATGGCAAACATAAGAACACAAGAAAAAACTCATAAGAACGTGGTACAAACAGATTCACACAAAGAAAAGAAGAAGAGGAAGCGTCAGAAGTTGTTTTGAGATTTTTTCGAAAACCCTATATTGAAAGCGAACTAATTTGGAAAAAAACATTGGGGAAAAGCTTTAAAATGTTGAATATAGCATGGATTCACCACAGATCTAAGTAAATAAATGGAGGAAGGAACCTCGAATAGCTTTAGGGTTTCTCTGAAACCCTAGAAATGAGAAAGTTTGGAAGAGGTCTGGTCTTGAGTCAGAGATGGCCATGGCTAGGCTTCTAAAGCTCGAATACGTCGGAGCAAGGCCAGAGAGGCCATAGAACCAAAGATCTGAGAAGATCTGAACGAACGCCATTGAGGTCAAACCTCGAAATCTCGAACACCCATGGCTTAGGAGTGAAGGAAGGTGAGCACAGGTCGTCTATGGCCTGAAAAGCCATGGACTCCGACGAGATAATGGTCGGAGAAGACGAGGGAGGCGATTAGGGTTTCAAGTGCTTGAGAGCGTTTTGAGAGAGAAGAGGTTTCAGAGGCGGCTGTCTAAGAGAAATGAGGGTTAGGGTTGGGGATTGGTAGAATTAAAAAGGAAAGGGTCGTTTGTGGCCGTTGATCAAAATGATCAACTGCCTAGATTAAAAGGATTTTCGGGCGGGTTGGATTAAACGGGTCAAGGGGATGGGTTTGAATGAATTGGGCTGGTCCAATTGTGTTCGAAATTGGGCTAATTTCAGGCTGAAATTGAAATGGAATTTGGGTTATAATTGAAATGAATTGAGGCTACAATTGAAATAGCCAATCTTTCCTTTTATTATTTTATAAAAATAGTAAAAATGTTTTAAAAGCAAATTAAAGGCACTGAGTCAACTAATAATATATAAATATTAATTCGAAAATATTGGGATCAATTTTGTAATTATAAAATGCTATTAAATCTTAAAGAGGCTAGTATTGCAATTATATGCAATTTGGCTTTAAAAATACCAAACGAATTTGTAAAAAATGTGCAAAAAATCATGCTGGATATATTTTGGTGTAAATATGAGAATAAAATAAATTATTCTCCAAAATGTCAAGCTTTGGGAATAATTATTGGATTTTATGGTGTAAAAATAGGCCATAAATTGGTTTAAAAAATAATTAAAATGCCAAAACCTTTTGGTGTGCTTATATATGCACATTTATGTTATTTTGGAAGTGTTTTGGGTATAAAAATACATAGGAAAAAGTTGGATATCAACACACGGCCATCTCCAACTTTACTCAGGCATACCATGGTGGTTTGAGCCTGATTCCGACCTCTCCGACTAAGATATGTGACCTTTCAAAGCCTATCTCACTTCTAGGGTTCTTTTGAAACCCTAACCCTTCGAGGTTTTCTTCAATTTCCTTAGATTCGTTGTGTATTTGTGCTCTCCTTGAGTTTTCAAATGATTTCCCTAACTTTTCTTTAAAATATCCTTTCAAAACCGCTTCGTTTCCGATCTATGGTTTTCTGAATGCTTAAGTGTTTCTCTGACTTTCTTTTCCTTTTCTTTTGTGTGTATTTTCCTCTACTTTGTTCTATGTTTTCCTTCTACCTTTTATGTTCTTCTACTGAGTTTTTACACCTTGTTCTTGTATGTTCTTTTACAGAGTTTTTACACTCCGTTCTTGTATGTTCTTCTGCTGAGTTTTTACACTCCGTTCTTGTATGTTCTTTTACTTAGTTTTATATACTCTATGCTTGTATGTTATTCTATCATGTTTTTCATACTATGCTCTCATATGCTTTTCTACTATGTTCTTATATTTTTTGTCTTCTACTATGTTCCAGCATGTTTCTCCTACTTTATTTTCCTGCTAAGTTCTTAAGTTTCCTTATTTTCCTTCTATTAAGCCATGTTTAAGCTTCTTCTGAAAAATCTCTTAAGCATGTTTCTTTTACTGTTCCTATCAGTGTTTTTCTTTTGAGTGCTTCTACTATGTTCTGCATGTTACTTTGCTATCATGTTTTTCTCATGAGTTTCTGTTGATGAAATAAGCATGCAAGAGGTTTCAACTCTGAAACCTCTGAGCCTGTTTCAACTACTTGCCTTCTCATCTCTGTACTTGATTCAATGTGGAAACCCTAGAATTTGGGGGTTCCTCCAAGCTTGATTATGTGATTTGATTGAACTTAGGGTTTATTTCAAAACCCCTAACTCTTTCAGACCCATTCCTTTCTTTCATATAACTCTAACCTTTTGCTAAACTTTTCTATACTGGATTTTCTACTGACTTTACAATGATACTACAGTCTTCCTTTATGCTTAACATGTTCGCATGCTCCTTATATATGATAGACTTACCTTTAAAGTAGCTTTTGAATTTGTGATTAGTTCCTACTTTCCTCTGAATATGGGTCTAATTGATTCTCTTTCCATTGTTCGCTGATTTGCCTTAGTTTAAAACCCTTCTTCATCTTTTCTGACTCGGTTCATTCATGCAAAATCTTAGACTCTTTTGATTTACTATTTGTTAATTGATTTGCTTACCTTATTTTCACAAACCGTGTAATTCAAAACCTTGTCCTTAAATAACTTTTTATGTATTTGCCCCTAATTGCCTACTTTGCACAAAGTGTTTGATTAATTTCTTTCCTTAATTGGTTTATACTCGTTTGAATCTGAATCCCTTAACTAAAGGGAGTCTTGTGTAATTGATTGACAATAAGCTCTTCAATTATTTCTTACCTTATTTCTACTTGGTTTTTACACTATAAAGGGCATGACCCTTTTCACAAACACACACTGCAGACGACATAATTCACAATCTCTTCTGAACTCTTACTCACATAATAGAATTCTCTCTTATTGTCTGCACTGAGGTTTTTACCAGACTACTGCATTTTTCTCTACTTGTTTCTTTGAAACTGGTATGTCCTAATTTCAAATTTCAGCATTCCCACAATGTGTTTACTTACAGCTTTCTGCATCTATGTCTACTTTACTACTTTTGCAGAGTTAAATACTTAAACTAGCATGTTGATTCCCTTTTGCTTATTTCGTCTATGAATCCCTATCCCCTATTTCCCTTTATGTGCTTTGAGTTACAATTTAAGACATGGCAATATACAGGTTATTGTCTATGGATTGAACTTGATCCATTAGGGAATCCTAACCTCTAAACAATATGTTCTAGTAGGCTTATGGGTATGCTAGCATCTCCCATTGTTGGGTTATGCCAACTAGCCTAGTTTTTACCTCTTGCAACTCCCCATTCCCTATATCCCCATGTGTGCTGTTTCCTTTTCCCTTTCCCCCTTTCAGATTTCTGCACTTACACTCTCTCTTAGTTTTTAAGTTCTGCCCCCCTCTTATGAGCCTTGCCTTGGGACCTTGAGTTCCCTCTGAACTTGGACACCTAAGGGCTGGCCCTTCCACACTGCACTTTGGCTTAATATGGTGATACATTTTGGTGTAAGCACTTCCCAGAGTTCTTATGAAACTCTTAGGTAACTGTGACACACCCAAGTGGGAGAAAGGCTTTGAAGCATGATCTTTGGAGTTGGTTTACTTCATACTTCAGACATGAAGTCTGAATCAGGCTCTCCTTGGTTGTAATTTTCAGTTTTTGATGTATTTTTCTTTATTTTATTTGGAATGTAATAACTTGTAATAACTTTTGGGGATGATTAGTGAAAAGGGAAGGGTAACCATGCATGTAAAAAGGGTATATAACCTGCCTATAAGATTCCTGCATTTTTTCATATAGCTACCATGCCTATAAGATTCTACATTTTTTCATATAGCTACCATTCCTATAGGATTTCTGCATTTTTTCATATAGCTACCATGCCTATAAGATTTCTGCATTTTCATATAGCTACCACGCCTATACGATTTCTGCATTCTCATTTAGTCGCCATGTCTATAAGATTTTTTGCATTCTGATTTAGTTACCATGTCTATAGGAACTTCAGCATTCTCATTTAGGTACCATGACTATAGGAACCCTGCCCTTTCATGTAGATATCGTAACTTCTGCATATGCATGTAGAGAACATTTCTATAGGTTCTGAAAATCAACTACAATTAGATGGCATGCCTATAAGGTTTCTGCATTATTATTATGTCCAAAAGGTTTTTTATTAAAATCAGCAACACGTAGAAAGCATGCCTATAGGAACTATCAACCAAGTCTGAAACGTTTCACTCGCTTATAAGTCTAAAACTAGTAACAATAATGTCTAATGTCTGCAGAATTTATGATCTTTTCTCAAAACTCATCTTTCCTGAACAACTGACAACCTTTTCTAAAATCAGTATACTTCATTTTTCTGAAATTAGTAGATATCAAGTCTATAGGTTTTCGCCTAACACTTAGGTAAGCCATAGGACAGTTTATAAACTAAATCAGATTTTATTAACTACAACCAGTAGGCAGGCCTGATTCTGGCTTCTTATCTGAACTATGTAATAAATCAATCTGCCTCCACCGTTTAAGTTTTAATCAGACCCTAAATAGTATGTGTAAGATATGCTAAACTATATGCTTTTCTTTGATTCAAGGAGGTCTGTTTGAGCTCTTTTATTTGTTTATATGCTTCCCCAAAGTTGTTATATGTGTTTTGTTTGTTGCCTTAGTATTTTACCTTTTGAAACCACAAATAAGCCCAACATTGACGAGCCCTTATAGTAGACGAGATTGGCATTCTACGAATGATCGGTAAGACTCCACCTCATTTGGAGTGCAGTCGAGTTTATGAGTTATCGTGTTAGAGTTCTGCTACAAACTTTTAGGTAGGCCGATACCCTATCCCATTTGATGTCAAATAATCTTAGAGGCTTTGTAGAGACAGGTTCATTTTGTACAGTATGTCAGAGGCCTTGACGACCCATATGTATTCATGATTTAAGAAAGACGGTTCATTGATACAGTATTTTCCCACTTACAGTTGTACATTATGAGTTGTGGCTATGTTGGCCCATGATAGTTAACAAAGGAATAAGTTCAACCAACTTGACCTATATATGTTCTAGTTTTAGTCGAATGATCATTAGTTACAGAGTGGTCCGCTCGGGCCAGCTCGGCACTGGGTGCCTGCCACGCTTCCCTAGGTTTGGGGCGTGATAATCTACCATAATCAAATCACCTACAAGTGTAGACACATATACAGGAGCACTCAAAAAATCATGAGGCACAACCAGATAAGGGGAAAAATAAGATGACATATAGTAGTATGTGGACCCTGGATCAAATAGAACTGAAGTATCTCTACTGCAAACTAAAAATGTACCTGTGATAACTACATCGGAGGACTCAGCCTTAGGTCTGGCTGGAATAGTATAACATTGGGGCTGGGCCCCACCACTCTGTACTACATCCCTAGGATGGCCTCCACCTCTAGCTGCCTGACCTCCACCTCTAACGGCCTGACCTCCACCTCTAATACCTCGATCCCTACCTCTAGCTGGCTGAGTAGGTGGTGAAACACTCGGTGCTGGAACCATTGCAGGAGAACCCTAGTGCTGAGAATTGCTCGAGGCTCAAGGGAAAAATCTAGTAATGTGCCTCGTATCGCCACAAATATATAAAGACTTTGGCAGTTGAGACTACTGACCCTTAAACTGACCCTAACAACCTGAGTAACCACCCTAAAAACTCGAGAGCAGAGTTTCACTGATAGGAGCTGGTGGTGCACTGTAGGGCAACTGATTAGAATACTGCAAATGAGAACCACAACCACCTAGAGCACCGTGAGAAGCGTGAAGTGCTGAATGGAACGGCCTGGGAGGATGGCCTCTACCAAAAGAATCCCTGCATCCAAATGAGGCATCACCGAATCTGCCAGAATGACGAGGCCTCTTATCAGACCCCTAACCGCTCCCCTGAGCGAAAACCATCTCAACCCGCCTGGTCACACTGGCCGCATCCTGAAAAGAAATCTTGCTCCCGGTCTCCTTAGCCATTTGTAATCTAATAAGCTGAGCGAGTCCCTTAATAAACCTCCTCATCCTCTCTCTCTCGGTAGGGAGTATCAGAAGAGCATGACGATCCAGATCAATAAACCTCATCTCGTACTGGGTGACAGTCATAGAACCCGGTTGAAGACGTTCGAACCGGCTGCGGTACTCCTCTCTCTGAGTGAGTGGAAGGAACTTATCGAGAAATAGCTGTGAGAACTGGTCCCAAGTGAGAGCCGGTGACCCAGATGGTCTGGCCAAACAATAATTTCTCCACCATTTCTTGGCGGAACCTGACAGACGAAAAGCAGCAAAGTCGACCCCATTGGTCTCCACTATCCCCATATTCCGAAGAACCTCATGACAACTGTCCAAATAATCCTGGGGATCCTCTAAAGATATACCGCCATAAGTAGTAGTGAAGAGCTTGGTGAACCTGTCCAATCTCCATAAAGCATCTGAAGACATAGCTGATCCATCACCGGTCTGAGCTACAACACCCAGTGGAACTACCCCAACTGGCAGAGCTACTAGAGTGTGAAACTGGGGAGCCATCTCCTTCAGAGTGCGCGTAGCGAGAGTCTGTGCTCTTCCCCTATCCTGAGAGACGGCTGGTGCTACAGGAAGTATTCCTGCTTGAGTGACACTCTCCATAAGGCCCACTAGACGGACCAGCGTATCCTAGAGTACCGAGGTAGCGATGAACCCCTCTGGGACCTGAGCTGGGCCTACTGGAACTGCCTGGGCTGGAACCTATCATCAGAATCTACCTGAGTCTTCGCCGCTGGTGTTGCTGCTCTAGGCTGAACTCTGCCCCTACCTCGGCCTCTAGCACAGCCTCGGCCTTGTCCTTTAGCACGACCTCGTCCTCGTCCTCTACCCCTCGTAGAAGCTGCCGTTGGGGGCTCGGGCTGCTGATCAGCTGATGAAGCGGTACGTGTTCTCACCATCTGCAAAAGAATAGAGTAGAAGTTCAATTAGCATTGAGAAATCAAACCGCACGATAGAGATGAATAAAAGTGAAACTGTTCCTAACTCTATAGCCTCTGGGGGATAAGCACAGACGTCCCCATATCGATCCCTCAGACTCTACTACGCCTGTCCGTGAATTGTGAGACCTAAGAAACCTAGAGCTCTGATACCAACTTGTCATGACCCAGATTTCTCACCGTCGAGACCGTGATGACGCCTAACATTGAACCCGCTAGGCAAGCCATTACTAATTATTTTACCTTTTTACTTTATATTTTAACAATTTACCATTTATCATAAGAAAACCAACATAATAAATGTGGAAAATAGAATTTAACCGATTATCTCAATATAAATACGAATCCAAAGTAAAACTTCACCCAGAACTGGTGTCACAATTTCACGATCTGTCTACGAATACTGCAAATAGTGGTCTGAACGAAGAAAATACACATATGTCTCAGAAATAGATAAAATAGAAAAGAAATAGGATATAAAGGGACGCCAAGGCTTGCGAACGCCTGCAGGACTACTTCAGGTCTCCACTGGACTGAAGGCAGCAACCTCAATCTTCGGTCCGTATGGTCCAATACCGGGATGTGCACAAAAAATGCAGAGTGTAGCATCAGTACAACCGACCCTATGAATTGGTAAGTGCCAATCCTAACCTCGACGAAGTAGTGACGAGGCTAGGACACGACCAACATCATAAACCTGTACAGTTAAACAATATCTAACAGAATAATAATAAAAGAAGCTAAATAGAAATTTACGGGAAGGGCAACGTGCTATGGGGGATACCAGAATAAGGAAACACAAATATAATGGAAACGAAACAATTAAGGTACTTGAACCGATAACAGCAAATAACCACAACAACAGAAAATAAATGCACGGAATTACCGTTCGTGCTTTTACTCTCAATCCTCACCATGCAATCAATAATGAAAATGTGCACGGCATCACCCTTCATGCTTTATCACTCTTCCTCATCATGTGAATAATAGGAATGTGCACGACATCACCTTTTGTGTTTTATCTCTCTTCCTCACCGTATCCATCAATATAAAATGTAAATGTGTACGACATTACCCTTCGTGCTTTATCACTCTTTCCTCACCATATGCATAAGTATGAATGTGTATGACATCACCCTTCGTGCTTTATCACTCTTTCCTC
This sequence comes from Nicotiana sylvestris, assembly GCF_000393655.2. Classification (NCBI taxonomy): domain Eukaryota; kingdom Viridiplantae; phylum Streptophyta; class Magnoliopsida; order Solanales; family Solanaceae; genus Nicotiana; species Nicotiana sylvestris. The sequence continues at coordinate 127,214,564 of NC_091063.1, forward strand.
ACCCAAACATTAGAAACAATAACATCCCGATAAGGGAGTCAACAATAGAAATAAATACATCCCGGCAAGGGAATCAACTATAACCAATCTCGTTCCAACAGTTAAGTTCACAAGATAAATCTCAACTTGAGCCATTACCCAACAATGGACAAATACCAAGAAGATTTCTTAAGTCTTGTTCAACATGGATAATCATCAATTCAAGCATAGATAGAACATAATAAAAATCAAAACAGCCACAGTGTAAGACTCACGGACATGCTCGACACCAACGTATGGATACTCGTCACCACACCTATACGTCGTACACAACACCAACACGTAGCAAATAAGACACAACACCAATTCCCTCAAGCTAAGGTCAGGCCAAACACTACCTCGGATTCCACAACCAAACTCAAGCCTCAAATACCGCTTTCCCTTTAGATCCCACTTCCAATTCACTTGTATCTAGCCATAATTAACTTAAAAACATCAATAAATGCTAAAGAATTCAACTCCGATGCTTAATTATAGGTTTTCTATCATTATTCTCAAAAAGTCAAAAATCGACCCTGGACCCGCTTGGTCAAAACTAGAGGTCCGGACCAAAACCCAATTACCCATTCACCCACGAGCCCGAATATGCAATTAGTTTTGAATTTCGACCCCAAATCGAGGTCTAAATCCCAATTATACAAAAGCCCTAATTCTACCCAAATTCCCAATTTCTACCATGAAAACCCTAGATTTTTTGATGAAGATTGATGAAATGCAATGGGTAATTGAAAGAAAATTGTTTACAATTATATACCAACACTTTGCGGAAGAACTTGTCTCTTGAAAATAGCCTCAATGCCTTCTATTTTTTGAAAAATATGAAATTATGGCCCTTTCCCATTTCTGCTTCTGTTTTAAGTGTTGGGCGATAGTGTTCATCGCGTTCGCGTGAACACTGTTGCATTCGCGAAGAGTAGCTTCCTAAGGACTTACGCGATCGCAGGAAAGGCTACACGTTCGCGAAGGTTTAGCCCTCCCTACCTTCGCGTTCGCGATAAGGGGTTCGCATTCGCATCGGGTTTCCCTGGGTCCCCTGACCAACCCTCGTAAAGTTACGCGTTCGTGGTTAACCGGTCGCGTTCATGTAGAGCAGTCCCCCCAATGCTCCGCGTTCGCGACCTTGGTCTCGCGTTCGCGTAGAGTAAGTTCCTCCCCCGGCCCAGTTTCTCCTTTGCGATCGCGAAGCACAATTAAACAGACACCAGATACAACAATCTCACACTATATTTTCTTAGTCAAAAATACCCCGAAGCCTATCCGAAACTCACCCGAGCCCTCGGGGCTCCAAACCAAACATGCACACAACTCTAAAGCAGCGTACAGACTGGTTCGTGCGATCAAATCGCCAAAATAACATCGTAAACAATGAATTTAGCATCAAAATCAATAAAAATCTCAAGAACTCTTAAAGTTACTATTTTCACAACCGTAGGTCGAATCACGTCATATGGATTTCGTTTCTTACCAAATTTTATAGACGCAACTTAAATACCATATTAAACCTGTACCAGGTTTCAGAACCAAAATACGGGCCCGATACCATCAAATTCAAACATTATTCAATTTCTAAACTCCTTATATTTTTCAGTTTAATAATTTTTCTTCAAAAATTTATTTCTCGGGATAGGGACCTCGGAATTCAATTCCGGGCGTACACCCAGGTCCCATATTTTTCTACGGACCCTTTGGGACCATAAAATTATGGGTATAGGTCTATTTACCCAAAATGCTGATAGATGCCAACTTAATTCACTTTTAAAGGTAAAATTTAGCATTTTCTCAAATTTTCACATAAAGTCTTTTTGAATATACTCCCGGACTATGCACGCAAATTGAGGTGAGACAAAAGGAGGTTTTAAGGCCCATGAACACATATTTGACTTCTAAAATAAGATATGATCTTTTGGGTCATCACAATTAGCCAGGTTAAGTCACAACTGCATATCTCCCTACCTTCAGAAGAAGCCTCTCCTGATAAATATAGTGGGATAGTGCAGACTAGTAAAGGGACAATGGGCAAAGCCATATCCGGGGAAATACCTAAACATGGAGATTGTCACGATCCAAAACTAACCCTATCATGATGGAGCCTAACGTGGTACTAGGCAAGCCGACACACTACCAAAACCAATCAATATTTTTCATTTTAAGACCAAACCAAAGCTATTTAACAATAAACATACATAAGGAGTTTAAATTAAAATAACAGTACGGAAAGAAAGCCCGACATCTGGGTGTCACTAGTCATGAGCATCTACTACAACCGTCTGACAATATTAAGACTAGCATAGCCTGGAAATAACTGAATACAACTAAGGGAGGATAAAGAGGAAGAAAAGCAGGGCCACCTTACTAACTCCGATGGACCGGCAACTGAGTAATCAACACACGCTACCGGGTTCAGAAATACTTGGATTTGCACACAAGGTGCATGGAGTAATGTGAGTACGCCAACTCAGTAAGTAATAAAGTAAATAGAGACTAAGCAGTTGTGATGAGCAATAAAACATATACAACAAGCTTTTAAAATCAGGGTTTTGAATCAAATCAACTCATTTAAATCCAGTTTTAGTAAAACCATTTAAAACATCTTTCAATAGATTTCAACGAAATGATGAAACAAGTTAGTAAAAATGATGAAAACATAAATAGCCCCTCAGGCAAAACTCAAGCTTATACAACCCCTCGGGCAATATAAATAAAAAACAGCCCCTCGACGAACATCACTCGTGAATAGCCCCTTAGGCAAACATGAATTATAAATAGCCCCTCGGGCAAACCTCACAGTCACTCATATATAGCCCCTCAGGCATTACCTCACAATCGCTCGTAAACAGCCCATTTGGGCACAACATGAATCAAGAACAGCCCCTCGGGCAAAACATCATATCACTAACTCAAGGTACCCGCGCTCACTGGGGGTTTACAAACTCCGGAGGGGCTCCTACAACCCAAGAGCTATAACAAGCCACCTCGTGGCATAAATCAATCAGGCCCTCGGCCTCATAACAATCATGAATCAATAACAACATGCTGCGGCATGCAGCCCGATCCCATAATATCCTCACAACATAGGCTCTCAGCCTCACTCAGTCAGAAACCTCTCAAGCCACTTGGACTATCAGTAAAATCGGGCGCTCAGCCCAAAATAACATTTTATGCATCAAAACGAAGTAATAAATACTGAGTTATGAAATCAGTAAACATAACATGACTGAGTATAGATCTTAAATCAAAAATAGTGAGAGGATAATAAGAAAAATCCCCTAAGGGTACAAACAGCTCTAGCACAAGGCCCAAATATGGCATTCAGCCCAATTTATAGGAAATTCTTTCTAAAATACACAAGTATCATATAATTTAAGTAAAATACGCAACTTTATAGTTGCTACATGACGTACCAAGTCACAATCTCTAATGGTGCACGCCCATACGCCCATTACATAGCATGTGCATCACCTCAAAATAGTAAAGCAATGTGAAATCCGGGGTTTCATACCATCAACACTAGATTTATAATCATTACTTACCTCAAATAAGCCAATTCCAATACCGAGCAAGCGAAGCGATGCTCCAAAAATGCCATCTAGTGCATTTCGACCTCCATACGACTCGAAACTAACCATAAATAACTCAGATACATCAAACAATGTCGAAAAATGTCGAATCTTTAATCAAAAGCCTAAAATCGGCCAAAAAGCCCAACCCGGGCGCGTATCTCAAAACCCGACAAAATCACAAAATCAGACAACCCTTCAATTATGAGTCCACACATACTAGTTTCATTCAATTCTGACTCCGAATGGATGTTCAAAACTTTAAAATTCACTTTTTGAAACTTTAGGCAAAACCCCCAAATTTTACTTTGAAATCATCAATCAAATGCCAAAAACGAAGATGGATTCATGAAATATAATCAAAACCAAGTAGATAATACTTACCCCAATACATATGGTGAAAATTGCCTCCAAAATCGCCCAAATCCGAGCTTCCCAACTCAAATTATGACCAAATGAACAAACCTTTGTTTTATCTATTTTTTCTGTCTGTTATTATGTCTCGATTCTCATGCTAAACGATCCCAAAACTCACTTTTGATATATCCAATGGATTCCTTGTGAAATTTTAGTCAAGTTAGGCTCTTGAATCACTCTATTTGACCTTATATTGAAAGAGATATGTTAGTTTCAATATTTGAAAATAGTGCAGATTTTTAAATATGAATTCAGTGGCAATTGCGTAATTAATCTGAAAAATCTGGCAACTCAATTCTTAGTAAAATGATCATAAAATTCTCATACAATGTCTAAATTCGACGATTCTTTTTGCTATGGCTCCGTAATTTCAATAAGGATATGATGCTTCAATAAAAACAAAAATCGGAGCTCATTTGCTTAATGTAGTACCATTTATTCTTGAAAAACGATGTCGAAACATAAAATACGAGCGCAAGACAATCCAAACCTATCTGAAACTCACCTGAGCTCCTCGGGACCCTATTCAAACATACCAACAAGTCTCATATCATAACACAGACCTACTTGAGGCCTTAAAACACACATAACAACATCGAAACGATGAATCACATCTCAATTCGAAATCAATGAACTTGAAACTTCAAACTTCCACAACCGATGCCGTAACCTATCAAATTACGACCGATTGACCTCAAATTTTTCACACAAGTCACATTTGACATTATGGACCTGCTCCAACTTCCGGAATCAGAATCTGACACCAATATAAAAAAATCCACTCCCGGTCAACATTTCCAAAATTCCAACTTTCACTATTTCAAGCCAAATTCTACTACGGACATCCAAATCACAATTTGGAAGCGCTCCTAAGTCCAAAATCACCCAACGGAGCTATCGGAACCATCAGAAATCCAATCCGAGGTCAAATTCTAAAAAGTCAAAACTTGGTCAAACCTTTCAAATTTAAAGCTTCTAGCTAAGAATCATTCTTCCAAATTAATTCCGGATAACCTGAAAACCAAAACCGACTATTCACATAAGTCATAATACTTCCTACGGAGCTACTCATGCCCTCAAACAATCAAGTGAAGTGCAATTTCTCAAAATGACCGGTCGGGTCGTTACATTCTCCCCCACTTAAACATACGTTCGTCCTCGAACGTGCCCAGAGTTGTTCCAAAAGCTATCAACTCGTTGTATAATATCACTATGCACATACCCGGGGTGATCCCACGTCACCCTATCCCATATAGGCCTGATAACACAACATGACTAAAATTTCTTAATCCAACCTAGTCCATAAGTCTTAGGGCCCAATTTCCAACATCCGAAATTTTCTATAAGATCAGAACCTCACATTTACACACTGTATAAGTCCAAACAAGTTGTATCAAACCATATCTATAACCCAAGATGTAATCACATGATATACCACATAATTCAAACATTCATGGCGATAACTCCTAATCACAGTAGTTGCTCAAAACAATCCAATACCGGTAATACACCTCTTAACAAACAAAGCCTCATTCTAACACTTTCATATACTGCCAATATTGAAAGAAACATGCAGAAACTCATAACCATTCGTCAGATCAACAAGTCATAGAGCTCCCTCTTCTCCGACAGGAACTATAGAAGATTTCTAAGTCGACTTTTGATATTTTCCTTCCATCCATGATGTAACCAATTCCGATATTATTCATTCTAGGTCCAATGACCTCATCTCATCCAACATGACCACTGTGATGACATGACACATCAATACAATCCAAAGCCATAACATGTGCAACTCTTGCACCCAATAGCAACATCCCAAATGTACTCAAATGACTCAAACGAGAGGACTGTCCCGCAAGCTTAACAAGTACTGCCATAATGAGATACTAAAAATCCATCACACCCCGTAGGACCATCACATGAATCTAACACAAAGGTTCATACCTCAATATAATTTCGCTGTAATGTGTGCCCCATCCAAACACTAATCCATGGAATATACCTCAAGCCACCTTGCTCAAAATCAATAACCATATGCAACGACATCAAGTACTCAAAGTGCATTACCATAACCACGGAGAAGAAAATGACATAACGCCACAAAAACCCAAAAGAGCATAACCAATACGCCATCCACCAAGCAATACCCAATACTCTTCCTGCTCAAATTCCCCTGTAAGACCCCAATAGAACCGCACCATATGTTCATATAACCAACAAATCATAACCCCTCTTAACATAGAAGAGTAGCTCATAGATTACTCTAGAACATGAATAAGCTCAACAACAATCGAATGGCACATCCCTCAACAATAGCAGTTCGGAGTTAACAAATTCGACCTGGTACAAAACACACCTCCATGTTGGGCCTACCAATGAACCCCAAATCAGCTCTGGTCCCCCACGATAGATAAATAACCCTCCGAAAGTCTACAATGACTGAATCACAACACATACTAACCTCTGTCTAACCTTGGCTACTTTTTACGGTCCACAACCATGAAACAATCTACTCACGAGAACTCCCATTCTCTAAATCCATAGAACATACGAATCACTATCTCTGATCTCAACTCCAGTGCCTTAATGCCCACACTTCTCCAATTACGCAATCACCCCATGAGGAATACTTCTAAAATTCTTCTGTGCCACAAAACAAAATTTGAACTCCAGCTGTCGATCAAACAATAGAATGCCACAATACCAATGAAGTATCCATAACTCCCACACATCGCCCTTTCTAAAATGTATAATCTCATCAAGCTATACCAGTTAGTAATATCATTTATCTAGTCATTAGAAACTGTCTATGCTTCCTAGGAATTTATGACCTTCTTTAGAATTGAACCGTGACCTTGCACATGCAAATCTCAACCGTATACAACATACCTCATATGACATGCCATCCCATGATAAATATGAGAACTTCATAATCCACTCCGTATCACAAGCAACTACATACTCAACTAGCCAAGAACTTTTCATTTGATCCCATCTAGGAGAAAATCACTATATATCACATACTTCTTATGCCAGTAGAAGATATACCTCTCTAACTGTGGTAGAAACTATCAAGAACTCTCTGAATCCCATTTGCTCAAAACCCAACCGCCAGGACTGAATCTTTCTAACCCAACCAAGCTACGCAGGTCACCAAAACTCAAGAGCATTGCCACAAAACACCTGTAGAAACTTATTACCTCATAAACACCCAAAGAACTAACCATACCCATTACCATGCCGATCCCACCTACTACCAAGTTGTCCTATCTATCCGTGTTCCTCCTGAATTGCATTCACATTGATACTTCTCCTCACCATAATACCTCAATCCTCAACCCAGACTCACCACACGAGAACCTAACATAAACCACACTGCCTTAAGGCTCATAAACTGTTGAATGCTCTCTTAACCACCCCAAAAGTACCATAACCGAGATACCCACTCCGAAGAGACCTTCTATGAATTTTAGTTGTTTATCTTACTTTCCTGATACTAAAATGTATAATCCACAATGATGTAGAAATACTGCGAGCCTCGACACCATCCAATGTAACTCTCAGCTTCTAGCCACATACAAACCCGCAAAAATTCTCAATTGCCATATATAAATCTTGAATTTATTAGAACCGTTCTCGAGAGTTATCCACTCTACTCAAATCTCAATCAGACTGATCAAACGAGCTGATCGACCTGAGCCCCATTAGCACGCCAACACCCAAGGATGTAACCCCACCTTAATTCAACCAGATAAATTTCTGTTATACGTACATTACATCCTTCACCAATAACAACTCAAATCATTCCATGATTCTCATATACTCATAAAACCTAATACAACTCGCAACCAGAAATTCCCTTTACTCGAGTCATACTTGATCATAACCTCTGCAAGTCATAACTGATTCACCAGTATACCTCAAACTGAAACTAATACGACACTTAGCTGTGCAATCAACTTATCAATAACAGACTCCCCCACTTGGCTCAAAGCTATAGATCAAAACACACAAAACTCAAAATGCCCATACTCTATTACTGCCATAATATTATAGTGAGATTGAACTAAATCCTTCATAAGCTCGTGCAACACAAATCATCTAGTACTTCAAATCATCTGCAAATCTCGCATTCACCCTCGTAACAATCAAGACAACTGTCATAAGCGATCCAAACTCAATTTGCAGCACATATAATTCACTAGTAAAGGAGGACTCGCTACAAAACAACATAAGGATCACACGCCCTCAGGACACCCCCTAGGAGATAACTTACCTGCTTCGTTTCAAACTAACATCTCTTTATATCCTTCCACCGTCATAAACATCACGTAATCACTTAATCTTCCATAGTCTGAACTCATACCACGACATGAAATATACTTCATTCCCCAACTAAACAACATGAAAAGATCTTTCAACCCACCCATAACTCGGGGCTATACATCAAATCAAGATGGAAATCAAGCACCAAATAGTTCTTTCTACCCTCAAGTAGACCCTTCTCGTCACATTCAAATTATATGAATACATCTCGCAGTCACATCATACTTATCACGTAGCCATCCAGCCATCACTTCCACTAATAGGGACACTACCGAACATATAAATCCAAAAACATACGCTCACACAATCAACACCTCAGTGCTCAACTACAGGCAAAGCCTGACCTCAAGTCCCTTAGACTGGCCCAACATCAACACACAGAAATCACATCTCGCCTCTCGTTCAGGGAATCACAAGTCGTCGATGCACAGCTAATACCGAGCACTCATACGTGCATACGAATGCATGGAAGGAATTCAAAGCGTTACATTTCAAGCTGAATCAATGTCGCACGATAAAAACTCAAGGATGTGAAGTTTTCCTAAGGGTTTTGTAGCCTCTCGAAGATAAGTACAGACGTCTCCGTACCGATCTGTAAGACTCTACCAAACCTTCTTATGACTCGTGAGACCTATGTAACCTAGGCTCTGTACCAACTTGTCACGACCCAAAACTAACCCTGTCGTGATGACGCTTAATGTGGTACTAGGAAAGCCTACACACTACCAAAATCAATCAATATTTTTCATTTTTAAGACAAAACCAAAGCTATTTAACAATAGGAGTTTAAATTGAAACAACAGTGTGGAAAGAAAGCCCGACATCGGGGTTTCAATAGTCATGAGCATCTACTACAACCGTCTGACAACATCAAGACTAACATATCCTGGAAATAACTGAATACAACTAAGAAAGGATAAGGAGGGAGAAAAGCAGGGCTGTGATTGCCAGGCAGCTGCTACCTTACTAACTCTGATGGACCTGCAACTGAGTAATCAACACCCGCTACCGGGTTCAGAAATACCTGGAACTACACACAAGGTGCAGGGAGTAATGTGAATACACAAACTCAGTAAGTAATAAAACTAAATAGAGACTGAGCAGTTGTGACGAGCAATAAAACATATACAGTTCATATCATGAAATCTCAGTAAAATACAATAGGCTTTTAAAATCAGGGTTTTGATTCAACTCAACTCATTTAAATCCAGTTTTAGTAAAACCAGTTAAAACATATTTCAACTACTTTCAACGAAGTGATGACATAGTGAGTAAAAATGATGAAAACATAAACAGCCCCTCAGGCAAAACATCATATCACTCACTCAGGGTACCCGCACTCACTGAGGGTGTACAGAGTCCGTAGGGGCTCCTACATCCCAATAGCTGTAACAAGACACCTCGTGGGATAAATCAATCAGGCCCATGGCCTCACAACAACCCACCTCGTTGAATAAATCAATCGGGCCCTCGGCCTCATAACAATCATGAATCAATAATAATATGTTGCGGCGTGTCGCCCGATCCCATAATATCCTCACAACACAGGACCTTAGCCTCACTCCGTCAGAAACCTCTCAAGCCATTCGGGTTATCAATAAAATCGGGCGCTCAGCCCAAAATAGCATTTTATTCATCTAAACAGAGGAATAAAGACTGAGTTATGAAATCAGTAAACATAGCATGACTGAGTATAGATCTTAAATCAAAAATAGTGAGAGGATAATAAGAAAAATCCCCTAAGGGCCCAAACAGCTTTGGCACAAAGCCCAAATATGGCATTCAGCCCAATTTATATGAAATTCTTTCCAAAACACATGAGTGTCATATAATTTAAGTTAGATAGCAACTTTATAGCTGCAACAAGACAGACCAAGTCACAATCCCCAACGGTGCACGCCCACACCCCCATCACATAGCATGTGTGTCACTTTAAAATAGTAAAGCAATGTAAAATTCGGGGTTTCATACCCTCAGGACTAGAATTACAATTATTACTTACCTCAAATAAGCCAATTCCAATACCGAGCAAGCCAAGCGATGCTCCAAAAGTGTCATCTCGTGCGTTCCAACCTTCAAACGGCTCGAAACTAACCAGAAATAACTCAAATACATCAAACAATGTTAGAGCAACCAATCCCAATCGAAAAAGGTCGATTCTTTAATAAAAAGCCCAAAATCCGCCAAAAAGCGCAACCTGGGCCCGCATCTCAGAACCCAACAAAACTCACAAAATCCAACAACCGATTCAATTATGAGTCCAACCATATAGTTTCAACCAATTCTGACTCTGAATCGATGTTCAAAACTTTAAAATTCACTTTATAAAACTTTAGGCAAAAACTCCCAAATTTCACTTTGAAATCATCAATCAAATGCCAAAAACAAAGATGGATTCATTAAATATAACCAAAACCGAGTAGAGAACACCGACCCCAATATATATAGTGTAAATTGCCTCCAAACGATCTCGTGCCAAACGAACCCGAAACTCTCTTTTGATGCATCCAATGGATTCCTTGTGAAATTTTAGTCAAGTTAGGCTCTTGATCACTCCATTTGATCTTATATTGTAGAGATATGTTGGTTTCAATATTTGAAAATAGTGCAGATTTTTAAATACGCATTCAGTGGTAATTTCGTAATTAATCTGAAAATCTAGCAACCCAATTCTTAGTAAAATGACCACAAAATTCTCATACGATGTCCAAATTCGACGATTCTTTTTGCTATGGCTCCGTAATTACAATACGAATCTAATGCTTCAATAAAAACAAAAATTGGAGCTTATTTGCTTGATACAGTACCATTTATGCTTGAATAACGACATCGAAACATAAAAAATGAGTGAAACACAACCCAAACCTATCTGAAACTCACCTGAGACCCTCGGGGCGCTGTTCGAACATACCAACAAATCTCATATCATAACACGGACCTACTTGAGGCCTCAAAACACACATAACAACAACGAAACGATGAATCACACCTCAATTCGAAATCAATGAATTTGAAACTTCAAACTTCTACAACCGATGTCGCAACCTATCAAATAATGTCTGATTGACATCAAATTTTACTCACAAGTAACATTTGACAATATGGACATGCTCCAACTTCCGAAATCAGAATCCGACCTCGATATCAAAAAATCCACTCCCAGTCAAACTTTCCAAAATCCCAACTTTCGCTATTTCAAGCCAAATTCTACTACGGACCTCCAAATCACAATCTAGACGCGCTTCTAAGTCCAAAATTACCCAACAAAGCTAACTTTGTCAAACCTTTTAAATTTAAAGCTTCTAGCTGAGAATCATTCTTCCAAATCAATTCTGGATAAACTGAAAACCAAAACCGACTATTCACATAAGTCATAATACTTCCTATGGAGCTACTCATTCCCTCAAACAACTTAGCGAAGTACAATTGCTCAAAACGATTGGTCGAGTCGTTATAGAGATCATAGTAGCAGAATGCATGAACCTAATCCTATGAGAATATAGACTATTAATGTGCGCATCCGTAAGAATTGAGGAGCCTAGCACTACATGGGGTGGTCCTGTATGTGCACTGGGGATGACATATCCTCCATGATCATATGCACCTAAAATATTAGAGGGCTGAACAAACTCTCTAAATAGAAAGAGTTTTCTTGCAAGACCTAAGGTAGACATTATGGGTTATGTGGAAACTAGAGTCAAAGAAAGAAAAGCAGAATAAATCCTTTATAACACATCAGTTAATGGCAAAATTAGGATATTATGGAGAGATGATATCACTGTTCAGATATTAGCAAATACAGGAACAATATATACATTGCTCAGTAGATGATGTCACATGCCACTTTAGCACAATACCCATTGTGGTATATGCAATGAATGCACTGCAGCACAACGAGGAATTGTGGAATGAATTACAACAGGTTGAGGCACCAATAAGTGCACCATGGATTCTCAGTGGGGACTTCAATATTGTTCTTTCTACTAAGGATAGAATTGGGCAACCAGTTACAATAACAGAGATCCAAGGCTTCTAGGGATTACTTAGTAACTTGTAAGTGACTCTACTAAGATCAACATGATAGCAGTTCACATGATGTAATAAGCAGCATGTTACCACCAAAGTCTATAGTAAGATAGATTGGGCATTAGGCAACCTCTATTAGTTATAGAAATATGGGCATGTTGAAGCTGACTTTCTAAACCCAGGAGTATCTGATCACTTCCCTATCCTCCTGAGGTGTGAACAATATAGGAGACTACACCCCAAACCTTTCAAACTATTTGTTAATGTAATGGAACAACCTAAGTTTCATGCAGTATTACACAGGGTGTGGTATCAGAATCAAGGTGCATATGCTATGGTTAATGTAAGGGTATAAAGGAGTTTTTTCCAACTTAAAGTGACAATCGAAACGGGATTTATTTAAAATTCAGAGTCGCCACTTGGGATAAGTTATGGTGTCCTAAGTCACTGGTTAAAATCCCGAATCGAGAAAAAAGGTTGACGCTGTTTTATAGTCCGCCAACACAGAAATCCGGGTTAGGAATTATGTTAACCCGGGAGAAGGTGTTAGGCATTCTCGGATTCCGTGGTTTTAGACCGATCGCTCAACTGCTATATTGGCCTAATTGTCTGACTTTAGAACATGTATTTGCTTATGGTACAATCTTAACTTATTAAACCGCTTTTAATTATTTTTAGGAAGATTCAACATAATTTAAAACCTGCCTTGAACCACGCAACATGAAATGCACCCGCGGTCCATGACACATTTTTCTAACTTTGTTGAGATTTGGATTTAGGTCACATGAAATGCACACCCAAGTTCAAGAAAATTAATTTAAATTACGCGCTTAAAGCAACTACCCACTTCAAAATTATTTCCTACTTTGAGATTATTGAGGCAAGATTATGTATAACAAGTTTATGTGGAAAGAATGTAGTAAATTGGTCATAAATATGTTAGCTCTTAATTCTTCTCATGCAAGATTAAACTTTTCGGACCCAATCCTTAGCTCAAAATTGTTTCATGGCTCATTTACAATTGAACCCACTGAATCACATAGATTATTCTCCAAACCTAAAACTTATATTTTAACAAGCTAATTTCAGATAAAATGACATAATACATTATAATCCAACATCCTGCCTTCAAGCAAACAAACAAAAAAACGGTAGAGTTAAACATCATAATTATTACCCTCATTCAAGTGCACAAAGAGCTGGACTCTTTGTCACGACCTGAATTTTCTACCTCGGGAGTCGTGATGGCGCCTACTAATGTGAGCTAGGCAAGTCAATTATTGAACCATCTACCTTTTTACCAATTTTATTCTCTTTAACAATTACAAAGAAATAACATTTAAACAATGGAATATAACATAAGCGGAAGAAAACAGTAAGCCATCTGAACATGAATATCTATTACAACTGTTTGAGTCTCGACTACCCAGAATTGGTGTCACAGTTTCAAAGACGGTCTAAGAATACTACAAATAAAGGTCTGAAAGAATTAATTACAACACTGTTTCTAGAAATACATGTAAGAAATAGAAAAGTAGATAAAAGGAGACGCCAAGGCCTGCGGACGCCTACATGACTACCTGGGGTTGCCTAATGATCAAGAATCAGCAATCTCATTGCGGTCCGAAGTCCACAACACTGGAGTCTGTACAAAAGAGTGTAGAGTGTAGTATCAGCACAACTGACCCCATGTGCTGGTAAGTGCCTAGCCTAACCTCGGCAAAGTAGTGACGAGGCTAGGACCAGACTACCAAATAAACCTGTGCAGTTCAATTATATATAGCGGGAAAGAAATACAGAAATAAACAAGTAAAGTTGGGAAGGGGAAACATGCTTCGGGGAATAAAAGGTAAAACAGAATATCAAGAGAATTATTAAGGAATCAAAACCACCCACTAACAAGAAAAAGGGAACAAAGGCAGATTTCACTTTCTTTTCATATCTCGTGGCAGGCGTGCCACCCGCTCCCATTTCACCTATCTTATGGTAGTCGTACCACCCGTTCCAATTTCATTATATCTTTATTGCGGTGTGCAGCCCGATCCACATATAATATTGTTGCGGTGTGCAACCCCATCCATATATAATGTTGTTGCAGCGTGCAACCCGATCCATATATAATATTGTTGCGGCGTGCAACCCGATCCACATATGATATCCTTGCGGCGTGCAACCCGATCCATATATAATGTTGTTGCGGCGTGCAACCCGATCCATACATAATATTGTTGCGGCATGCAACCCGATCCATATATAACGTTGTTGCGACGTGCAACCCGATCCATATATAATATTGTTGTGGCGTGCAATCCGATCTATATATAATATTTATAATTATAACGAGAGTCCCGACAAGAGATCAATAAGGTCTACACTGTCCTGGCAAGGGATTCGATAGCATAAGAAATCACGTCCCGGCAAGGGAGAAACAACTATAACCAAACTTTATACCACACCTAACTACCTCAGCTATAACCAAACTCGTTACGACATCTAACCACCTCAGCTATAACCAAACTCGTTACCACACCTAACTACCTCAGCTATAACCAACCTCATTCCGACACCTAACTACCTCAGCTATACCCATAATCCCTACCCAACACAAAGAATCATCAACCTAAGCATCCGTAATATCAATTAAGAACACAATGAAAGGGAACCACAATTCAACAATAGCCCGTCTAGGGGGCAACATAATGATATCTTCTCTTTCTCACTCTTACTTCATAATTCATATCACAACTCGAGCCAATGCTCTAGAGTTTCATTTATCACTTATACTTTCACAACTCATTTCACAACTCGAGCCAATGCTCTAAAAGTTTAATTGTCACTTATACTTTCACAATTTCACTATACAACTTGAGCCAACACTCCTCAATGTTCATAGGTCACAATTCTTTCCACAAACTTTATACAACAATTAGAAATCTTCACCATGGCATGAATAATACAACGAAATCATGAAAATCACAATATAAGACTCACGGTCATGCTTGACACCAACGTATAGATACTCATCACCATGCCTATACGTCGTACTCAACAAGAAGCAAATAGCAGATAGGACACACTCCTAATCCCTCAAGCTAAGGTTAGACCAAACATTTACCTCGACGCCACGAACACAATTCACGATTCAATTATAGCTTTACCCCTTGATTCCACCGCCAATTCGCTCGTATCTAGCCAAAAGTTACTTAATTACATCAATAAATGCTAAATGAATCAATTTGAATGCATGAAAATGGGTTTTCCAAAGTTTTACCCAAAAAGTCAAAATTGCCCTCGGGCCCACGTGGTCAAAACCCGAGGTTCGAACCAAAACCCGATTACCCATTCCCCCATGAACTCAAATATATAATTTATTTTGAAATCGGATCTCAAATCGAGGTCCAAATCCCCACTTTTTAAAAAAACCTAGGTTCTACCCAAAACACCCAATTTCCCTCATGAAAATCATTGATTTGAAGTTGAAATCATGTTAAAAGATGTTAATGATTGAAGAAAACTAGTTAAAAATGACTTACAATTAATTTGGAGAAGAAAGGTTGTTTGAAAAATCACCTCTTATATTTTTGGAGTCCTAAAAATTGAAAAATAACTGAAAATCCCATCTAAATATACTTCCCTCAGATGCCCTGTGCGGACCGCACAAAATCAACCGCGACCGCATAGGCTTCCTGTGTTCTGCAGTGATAAGACTTAGTATTTTGGCCATACCTTTCTCTACATATTTCCAAATTGTGTTTTCTTTACCTTTCGTGAAACTAGACATGAAGGGCTACAACTTTGGTTTTTGAATCATCTCAAAATTCCTTGTAGATCAAAAGATATAGGATTCCAAAGTCGGACCAATGAATCAGTTCTACATCGCGGACCGCACATAATCTAGTGCGGCCGCACAAGCCCCTCCGCGGCCGCACTCCATTTTGTGTGGACCGCACTGGTCTATTCAGAGGCCTTCCACCTCTCTGAGCCTGCAACAACTGTGTTTTTTAGGCCTAAGACACCCCGGAACCTACCCAAAACTCACCCGAGCCCTCAGAACTCCAAACCAAGTGTACACAAAAGTTCAAAAACACCTTACGAATTTATTCGTGTAATCAAATCATCAAAATAACATCATGAACATCAAATTAAATCTCAAGATCAATGAAATTTTCTCAAAACTTCTTTAAACATCAATTTTTGCAATTTAAGTCCGAATCATGTCAAATGACATCAATTTTTCAGCAAATTCCACAGAAACGTCTTAAGTCATATATAAGACCTGTACCGGGTGCCGGAACCAAAATACGGGCCCGATGCCATCATGTTCTAATCAAATTCCATTTCAATTTTCCTTAGACAATTTCAGAAAATAATTTCCTTTAAAAATTCATTTCTCGAGCTTGGGCCTCGGAATTTGATTATGGGCATACGCTCAAGTCCCATATTATTATACGGACCCTCCGGGATCGTCAAATCATGTATCCAGGTCTGTTTTCCCAAAATGCTGACCGAAGTCAAATTAACTCATTCTTTAACCAAATTTTATCATTTTTCATAGAATTTCACATTTAAGCTTTTTGGCCACGGGCCCGGACTGCGTATGCAAATCGAGGTAACTCTAAATGAGGTTTTCAAGGTCTTAGAAACACAACATTTAATTCAAATCAAGTGATGACCTTTTGGGTCATCACACTCTTTCAAAAATAGATATGCTCAAATAGCAGTTGAATTTGAAAGCATACTACTCTTAAAATAGACTATTAATTCAACACGGTATAACCTCCAATCATGAAATAATTGTGTGAGCAAATATCAATGAACATTCGACCCCCTTTTCTTTAAACACATAATCAATATAACAAAACAACAAGGAGTCCAAACAATTAAAACAAACAGAACATGCCGTATCTAAGTGAACAAACACAAATACGAAACACAATACCCAATTTCTCAGATTATATTTGAAAAGTAATTTTCAGCTGGATGTGTACATACCTAAAAGAAAAACAATAACAGGGACTTTTCAGCTAGATGTGTATATACCTAAGAGTAGAACAATAACAGGCCACGACCGAACCCGACACAGTAACTTGTACCAAAAAACCTCAGCTTTGTTTCTTGCCTCCTTTTGAATTTATACGTTAGCTTTCAGCAGAGAAAAGAGTCGTTGGGATTTTTCCATGGGGTGTCCTAGGTTAGAGATTAGACGGCAAAAGGCAGAAACTTTTCCAAAGAGTTTGGGTGAGGCTCTTTTCATTCTTTTTGGGTCTGTTTCCGTGTATGGCTGCTGGTGAACTTTTTTTTCTCTTTGTTATTTCAAGGTTTTAGATTTTGTATTGTGTAGAAGAAGAGGGTCAGGTCTTCAAAACAGCGAATCGTGTATTTAGGCGTTCCCTTTATATTTTAGGTGTAAGTAGTATTATATATGGGTAGGAATTAGGTTAGGGGTATGGGCCTAGGAATTATGGGCTAGGTCCAAAAGTGGGCCTAAAAATGGGTTGCTCGAGCCCAAGTTTTATCATTTCCCTGCGAACGAGATTAAAATACGACCTCACTTATTAATTAGTCCTACTTAAATAAAATAACTATTAAAATAAGACTAACCGTCAAAACAATACTATCTTTTGTATTTTTCAAGATTAAAAATGACTACAAAATATTAATGAAACTATTTTTTTTGCAATTTTTATTTTCTTGTAATAAAATAAAGTAAAAGAGTGAAAATTAGTTGAAATAGCAATATTAGGCCTAAATTAAATATTTACGTGCTAAAATATGAAAAATCTTGGGGAGGGTCAAAAATCACATGTCTACAGCTACCCCTCTTTGACTGGAAATACGAAGTATTTTCAGATAATGAACGACTAGACAGGTTTTTTGACCCGACCCTTATTTAGGGAGACCAAAACTAAGAGAAAGGGGGAATGTAGCCGAGCTCTTCTATCTGAGCTGCCTACATATCCTTGGCTATAAAGGAATTAGGCTACTTGTAGTTTAGAGGTAGTGAGATGATGGAGTATACCGAGGTGGAGTGCCGGTCAAGGTGCCGTTCCGTCAAGGTTCCGGTCTGCGGTCCTGATGTTAAATCAAAAATCAAAACATGAAAAAGACTAGCTAAGCCTATCAACTATGAGTTACAAGATTCCTATCTATAAGTCTTCTAAAGCTTGATCCTGAGTCTTGAGTGGTTCTTCATGCAGACTTTAGATTTGAACCTTGACGCTTGCTAGTTGCAGGTGCTAGTTCATCCTTCTTCAGCTTTTTGGATCAAAACCAGGCATGCAGTGCTTGTGACCTCGGCCATGTCTTGAGTAGCCCACATCTTTCATCAACTTCTGAATTTGGATTAACTTCTTACCTTTTTTCTTTCTTTATTGTGACTAACCTTTGTTGATCACCTCGGACTGTTGACTCGCATTCTTGCTGCGAGCTTCTTTTGTTGCTAACTTGACTTGTATTCTGAAGTAAATTCTCTTATTCTCCAGGTAGGCGCCTGATTGCTGAACTTGAGTCGTCTTCTTTTGACCATTGTTTCCTTCCCTTTGTTCTCCGGGTGGGCTCCTGATTTCAAACATTTGAATTGTCTTCCTTTCCTCCAAAACTTGCCTTGTTCTCCCTTTGTTCTCCAGGTGGGCTACTGATTACCGAACTTCCTTTGAACCTTGTTGCTTCCCTTTGTTCTCCAGGCGGGCTCCTGATTGCTATCTTCCTTTGAACATTGCCGCTTCCCTTCGTTCTCCAGGTGGGCTCCTGATTACCAACACTTGCGCTGCTTTTCCTCGAAACTTGAACTGCTTCCCTTTGTTCTTCAAGTGGGCTCCTGATTTCTGAACTCCTTTGAACCTCGCTACTTCCCTTCGTTCTCCAGGTGGGCTCCTGATTGTTGTCTTCCTTTGAACATTGCTGCTTCCCTTCGTTCTTTAGATGGGCTCCTGATTGCTTTCTTCCTTTGAACATTGTTGCTTCCCTTCGTTCTCCAGGTGGGCTCCTGATTGTTGTCTTCCTTTGAACATTGCTGCTTCCCTTCATTCTCCAGGTGGGATCCTGATTACCAACACTTGCGTTGCTTTTCCTCGAAATTTGAACTACTTCCCTTTGTTCTTCAAGTGGGCTCCCGATTGCTGAACTCCTTTGAACCTCGCTGTTTCTCTTTGTTCTCTAGGTGGGCTCCTGATTGCTATCTTCCTTTGAACATTGCTGCTTCCCTTCGTTCTTCAGGTGGGATCCTGATTGCTATCGCTTTTTGAATATTGCTGCTTAGCTTCGTTCTCTAGGTGGGTGCCTGATTGCTGTATTCAATTGATCATTGCTGCTTCCCTTCGTTCTCCAGGTAGGCTCCTGATTACCAACACTTGCGCTGCTTTTCCTTGAAACTTGAACTATTTCCGTTTGTTCTTCAGGTGGGCTCCTGATTGCTGAATTCCTTTGAACCTCGCTGCTTCCCTTCGTTCTTGAGGTGGGCTCCTGATTGATGTCTTCCTTTGAACATCGCCGCTTCCCTTCATTCTTTAGGTGGGTTCCTGATTGGTGTCTTCCTTTGAATATTCCTGCTTCCCTTCGTTCTCCAGGTGTGTGCCTGATTTCCAACTCGAACTAACTCCTCTGAGATTGATGCTTTTCTTTGAACCTGATTACAACAAAACAGACAAACAAAAGAAATTTTTCTGCCCTAGTTTGATATTGGGAGCATCTGTGAGTAGAACAAATTCTAAACTAAAACCCTTTATCCTGAAAATTTCAAACCAAACCTTATCTCAAAAGTGAAAAGCTTAGATGCCAAATTACACTTCCCAAAAGTAGCCCTCTCGTCAGACCTTGTCATTTTCGAGGGTCTCAAAACTTACCAAATCCTGTTATCCAGGAAGGTATTGGAATTCACTACCGAGCATGTCTAATACCTGCTTTCCTAACGGACGGTTTCTCCGGAACAAACAAAATTTCCTTCCCCTGTTTCAATCAAAGAAAACTTGTGAATTTAAACATGGTGGTTGGTTTGTGGCCTTGAACTTTAAGGGCGATTGCTCCTTCACTTCCCATGTTAACTTCGGTTTCAACTCGAAAGACCTTGCCTGTTTATTAACTGACCACTTTTCTCTATCACCTTTATCACGAAGAAAACCTCTGATCCGTTCAAACCCAATACCGATCATCTGTTTCATTGTGCTCGTAGTGACATATTCCGAACCTTTGTGTTTCACATGAATCCAAAAGCACGTCAATTTCGACCCACTCAGTGCGCATGTTATTCTTTCCTGACTTAAACGACTGGCCTTGGCCTTGAGGTCTATTGCTCCTTCACTTGCCATGATATACTAATTTCTGCCTGGAAGACCTTGCTTGTTCTTGGTTAACCACTTCCTTTGACAATCTTATCATAGAAAATATCTTTCATCCGTTAACCCCACACCCTCACTTTGTTGTATTGTTCATGAATTGACATATACCAAACCTTTATATTACTGACTCAGTGCGTACGCTGTTCTTTCCTGACTTCTGCCATTTTGATGTGCTAGCCAGATCCCGTTTTGTGCAATTGGAAAGCTGGTGGCAAAATTTTGAAGTCATTTCTCACTTGTTCTGACCAAAAAGACTCGGGAAGAGGGAGTAAACAAGACAAAAGGAACAGAGTAAAAGACAATGGAAAGAGATGATTCCTAACCAGAAAACTACTATGTAGAAACTTACCAGATGTGGATACCAACTCTAATGACCATGACATGCACCTTTGGATTAAGTGGCCTAATCTGTCAAGCAAGTCTAATGTTCAACTCTTGTTATACCTCCTAAGCCGTGAAACTGGGCTTCAATGCTGTAATTATCCAATCCGATTCCCGATCCTTATTCGACTTGTAGTGCCCGAAGGGTTTTCACTATCAAGCCTCTCTCATTTTGTTATTTCTCTCGACTCACTGTCGCCTTATGGTGACTGTGAAGGATTTCACCAATAATACTCTCTCATTTTGTTCTTTTCTTCTTATTTCCTCCGATTCTGCAGATGGCAAGGCATTACCCATAGTAAAACATCATATACCCTTGGCATGCCTAAACTCAGCACTCCCAAAGATTATCTGGGAGGTCTATTTTGGACTGTAATGTGGCTTTTGGACAGGATTAGAAAGAAAAGATATCATAAAGGCTCAAAGTAACTATGACAATGAGGTTATTTATTTACAACTTTTGGAATCTATTCTAAAAACTTTGCCCCAATTTCTAAAGTAAGGGAATTGATTCTTTTCTTTTTGAGATGGAATTTCTGCCCACTCTCGACTTCGTGGGATCATGAAATATTTTATTTGGTATGACCGAACCGTAAGGCTGCCTACGTATCTTGTGGTGACAAGAATCAGGTCAAACGTAGTTCACAAGACTACTTTTGTTATATTTTCCTTTTTTTCTTTTTATTTTCTTTTTTTCTTTTTCCCTTTTTTTCTTTTTTTGTCTTTTTTAATCTCTATTTTTCTCTTTTTTTTAATCTTCCTTTTGGAATGAACTTCTAAAATAAACCTATGGGGACATGAACTTTTTTTTCTTTTTTCGTATGACTCTAACTTGATTCCAAAAGAGAGAAGGTCAAAGAAATCAGTACAGGCTCAAAACTGTATCGAATGGTATACGTATTTCGGTAGCTGAAAGAGGGCCTCCCAATCCCTGAAAATGCCAAGTACAACACATGCAACTTGAAATGAAAAAGGAATAGCATGCACAACGTTTCTTTTACAGCTTTGACATTGATATCAGTGATATGCTTTGCCCTTTTTTAGTGCCTTGTCAAGTACAAAACCCTTGTTGGGTGATCCCCTCTTCACAATGGATATCCTCCGTCAATTCGGAGATACCTTTCTTGACTTTATCTTGTAACTTGAGATGCACTTGGACTCAAAGTTGTTTGCTTCAAACTGTCTGGGATGCACTCTCCTTTAACGAATTCTTGTCACCCCATTAACTTTTCCAATTATCTGCCCCAGTTTTACACAGTTCGGGCTTCAAATGACCTCGAAATGCCTTTACATATTTCCCTCAAATGTCCCTATCATCTTCATAATTCTTTTATTACTTCATGATTAAACTAACCTTTATGACTAGGCCTAGAATTATGCGTGCATGTCATGTCACCAGAACCAGCATGAAGAAAACTATAAAGGGAGAAGAGAACCAAACAGAAATGACTAGAAATAACAGAAAACAACAAATTGTATTAAACAAACGGTGAAGGTGTTAGAACAACAAAACAAGCACTAAACTAGGGTTACAACCCTGGAACAAACCTAGACAGCACTAAACGAGTTACTACGACTAAACAAACCAGGCAAAATAAAAGGATAGAAGGGTTTGAGCCACAAGACAATATCTGGATTACAACCCTAAAATAAACCGGACAACAGAAATGACAACAAAATAAATCACCAATACTCCTCCCTTGCTAACCAAGAAAGGAGCATCTTTCCAATCACCAAGCTCAATATCTTAGCCACTGAATTCTGCATCAACAATACTATGACCTTCACAAGTCTTCATCACATTTTTCTTAACAAATTGTTTTTGGGTTCCCTTTGCCAACTCATTCTTAAGATTAACCTCTGATAGCACTGAAAGCTTTGCAGCGCATGGACCTCCGAGGATCTCAGAAGAAGTCTCATGTTCCTTTTCAAAACAAATCATACTTACCATATGTGTCTTATTACAAACAAGCGATGAACTTTGGCTAGTGTCTGCTGCATCTGGATTTTGCATGACAATGTAACCTGCATCAATAAGCTTCTGAATTGCATTTTTCAGGTGCCAACACTTTTCTGTACTGTGACCTGGGGCATCGATGCAATATGCGCACCTTTGAGAAAAATCAAACTTCTTTGTTAGAGGTTTGACATTTTTATCTGAATCGGCTTCAACATGTCCAATTGCCTTAACCTTTGGAAAAAATTGGCATATGATTCTCCAATAGGGGTGAAAGCCTTTTCTTTTTTCAGCAGGCTTTTCAGTTTGTATTCTGGCCTCGGTTGGAACCTTTTGCAGGCAGGTGGCTGATATGCTTGAGGGGGCGGGTAAGACATTTGGGGAAGTGGTGCGGGCCATCGCGGGCCTCGTGGGTGTGGAGCATATGGTGGTGCATTGTGGATAGGGGCTGGTAAAGTGATGTACGACTTTGGGGGTTACGTGGAGAGAAGTATCATTGGGAAGGATCATCTGGTGCACAAGGAGATCCATGGGGTCGATGTAGAGGCTGAAAGCGTTGAGCAGGAATGCCTAGCGAATCATCTTTTCTATTTCTCTTTCTTCCACCCAAATTTACTGGGATGTTCTGAATGTCCTCCATAGTATCTTTCAATGCTGAATAACTCATGATTTTGCCAGACTTGATTCCCTCTTCTCCCATCTCCCCCATTTTACCACATCATTAAAAGGTTTACCCAAGGTCAGAATCAAATGTCTGAATTAGGTGGGACCCTAAACTTGTAGGAAAAGCTCAACCATTTCTTCTTCACCAATCGAGGGCTGACTCGAGTAGCTTGCTCCCTCCATCTAAGCCTAAACTCCCTAAATCTTTCCTCCGGCTTCTTTTCCATTTTAGATAGGGAGGATCGGTCTGGGGTAATGCCTAATTTGTATTAAAAGTGTCGAACAAAATTTTGAGCCATGCCGCCCAATGTATGCCACATACTGACATCTTGACGATTATGCCATTCCAAAGCTGCCCCAGTCAAGCTCTCACTGAAATACACCATCAACAAATCATCTTTTTCACCAACACTTCTTATTTCACTGCAATAAATCCTAAAATGGGCTACCGGGTCTCCACACCCATCATACAAGTTAAACTTTGGCACTTTAAACCCTGCGGGCAGGAGAACGTCAAGGAACATACACAATTCTTTGTAAGACATGTTAACCTGGTCTCCCATCCCTTGGATGCTTTTCAGCTTCCTGGATATCTAATCCCGCCCTTCTTTTCCTGCTGGCCTCTCATTTTCTACATGAAGCTCGTTCCAAGGGTTCCAAATATATGAGTCAGGAACCTTGTGGGCAACCTCTGAGGGGTAATATTGGGCATCATGAGCTTTGAGTGGGTGTTCATTGTTAGGGATAGTGGATAAGACATGAGGGCAATTTTTGGAAAGGTAATTGGAAGATGAGTGATGGAGCTACTAGGGTGGTTGAGAAAGCCATGATAAGCGGGTGGATCTGGAAAGTATGGGGGATCATCTGGCACTGTGTCCAGAGTTTGGGTAAGGCAGCATCTAGGAAGTTAGGTGGTGGCGGGGGTGGTCCCTTCCCAGTCATCCAGGCCTGATACATGTCTGTCATGTGTTGTCTTAACATCCTTACCTCATCAGCCAAACTGATGTCCTATTCAACCAATTTCTTTTGGGAACACATATCAACCAACTCAGTTTTGTTGTCGTCTGCCATTGCCTTTCAACCTTATGTTGTAGAGAAGAGTTACCACTTTAAGAACCACAAACCAACAACCTTTCTACTATGAAGATGAAATCATCACGTTAGCGTAAGAGAATTTAACATAAGATAATCTCACTTTATGTGCAATGCACCTAGCCACAGTTGTCGGTTCTAAAATGACTTCGAGGGTACGAAGGTCAGTTGGCATCATCCCAACTTGTTTATTTCAATCCTTTCTTTTCTTCGCTTTTCTAGCACTTGCTTGCTTATTTTCTTTCCTCTTTTTTTCTAATTATCACTCTTTTCTTTCCTCTCATTTCTCATATCCCATAATATTACCCCCTTTTTTTCTTCCTTTTTTTTTTATCTTAATAATAAAAAAATGATTCAATCGAACCCTATCTAGGTTGCCTACGTATCATGACGCCGCATGAATCATATCTTTGCGTAGTTCGGGAAGATCGGGAATAAAGTAAACAAACCAACATTCTCATTTCTTTTCTTTCCTTTTTTTTTACCTTAATGACTACTCTGATGAGAAAAGAGAAATAAAAGAAGCAAATCCTTTTTTTTTTGTTGAAATTTCTAGACTTAATGTTCTATATCCTATTCTAAACTAAAGCTTAACGGATTTTTTTAAACAAATACTCTATTAAGGAAAAATCCTAGAAGAGAAAAATATTTTTGACTTTTTTTAGGAAGGAAATCTAAAAATAAACCAAACAAAAATAGTTTGATTTTTATTTGATATCCTGAAAGAAAGATTTCGACCAAAGAAATGAAAAAGATAAAAATGCTTTTGGAATTCAGTTTTGATCACCTAAGGAAGAAACTTTAAAGATAAAAAAAAAATAAAGTATGTTTTTTTCCCTTCTATAAACAATGTTCTAAAGTTCTAGTAAAAATAAAAAGAATATATTTTTGTTGTTTTTTTTATATTTCTCAAAGAATAACCTCAAAAAGAAAATCTTTTAGAATTTTTGGAATCAATATCTTAAAAAAACTTTTAAAGAGGTACTAAAGAAAATTCTCTCTTTTTTTTAGTCCTAATATACTAAAGAAAATATAAAAATAATTTTTATTTTAAGTTCTAGATATTAATTGCCTAAAGGAAAAATCACCTCAAATGATTTTTTTTTTTAATTCCTAGAATTAGTATTCTAAAGAAAACTTCTGACGGAAATATAAAAGCGCAAATTTATTTTTGGATTTTTGACTTATAATACATTTCCAAATTCAAAATAAGAAATACAATAACAAAAAACTCGACATTACTGTACAAAACTAGAAGGTAAAAGATGACATAAAAAAGAACAACAGACTCAAAGCATAAAAAAAGAAAAGAAAATCTCTTTTTAATCCACTCCTAAATGAGTGATCCTGACTAAATGGTCCTGGGGCTCTGGCATGCTCAAACTCCGATAAATAAATCCACATATGTATGAGAAAATTAAGACCAAATAATGTTAAAGACCTAGAATGCTATGTGAGACAATAACCCTTCCTGTTGGACACATTCAAGACCTGATTGTGACTATTTTTCTAAAATTAACCTATGTGGCTAAAAATGCAAAATTTGGCTAAGACCCCGCAAAGCCAAGTACCTAAGATTTACTAGGATGACCAGACCCTATGTGGGTTGTGTAACGACCCGACCGGTTGTTTTGAACTTTTGCACTTTGATCGCCAGTTCTCGGGCATGACTTTCCCCATTTGATGTATTTTGACTAATGTAAATCGTTGATTTTGGTTTTCACAGAAATCGGTATGAATTTGAAAGAACAGTCTCAATTGAAAGCTTTGAATTTGAAAGGTTTGACCAAGATTTGACTTATTTGTATATGAGCTCGGATCGGAATTTTTATGATTTAGTTAGCTTTGTTGGGTGATTTATGACTTAGGAGTGTGATCGGAATTGGTTTTGGAGGCTCGGTGTAAAATTTGGCTTGAATTGGCGAAGTTAGTATTTTGGCGATTTCCGGTTGGTAGGTGATATTTTGATCCGTGGGTCATAATGGAATTTCAAGAGTTGGTGTAGCATAGTTATATCATTCGGTATGTGTGCAAAATTTCAGATCATTTGGATGTAGTTTGGTTGGGTTTATGATCGAAAGCGTATTTTGGAAGTTTTTGGAAAACTTAGGCTTGAATTCGATGAAAATTGATGGTTTTGGTGTTGTTTGAGGTGTTTTGATGATTGGAACAAGTTTGAATGAGGTTTTAGGACATGTTGGTGCTCTTGGTTGAGGTCCCGAGGGCCTCGGGTGAGTTTCGGGTGGTCAATCGACCATTTTCTAAGTTGAAAAGTTGCAGATTTTGGGAATTCAGGTGTTGCAGAAAATAACCCTTCGCGTTCACGCGGGGTATGTTGCGTTCGCGTAGAAGGATTCGAGGAAGACCAGAATTAAGCCTTCGTGTTCGCGAGAGGTTCCTCGCGTTCGCGAAAGGATGGGAAGCAGTGCATCGCGTTCGCGAGAAGGCACTCTCGATCGCGTAGAGCAAATTGGGGTCCAAGGCATTTTTTTCATCGCGTTCGCGAAGGTGTAGGAGGCAGAAGCATCCTGTTCGCGATTGGTGTGACGCGTTCGCGTAGGGAAAAAATTGGTCAACGTAAGTTTGTGCTTTGCGAACTCGAGACGTTGATAAGACATTTCCTCCGCTATTTTGAACGATTTTTCCACCATAGTTGATCATTTTGAGAGCTCTTTGAGGGAGATTGAAGAGGGATTCAAGGAGAATTTATTGGAGGTAAGTTTTATGAACCAAAAACGTGATTCTATTGTGAAATTAACCTAAAAATTCATGGAATTTAAGCTAAAATTGGAAGAACTAGGGCTTGAGATTTTGAACTTTTGAATTGGGATTTGAGGGACCATATGAGGTCGGAATTGAGAACTTTTGGTATGTATGAACTCGTGGGGTGATAAGGAATCTAATGATGTGAAAATATTTGAGTTTCGAGAAGTGGGTCCAGGGCTCGGGTTTTGCTAATTTCGGGATTTTTGATATTTTTCGATTGTTTTCGCTTGGGTTTTGTTCCCTTAGCATATTGTGATGTATTCATTCTGATTTTTTGATAGATTCGACGCGCGTGGAGGCCGATTCGAGGTGAGTAATGATTGTAAATGATGTCCTGAGGGTTTGAAACCCCGGATTGCACATCGTAGTGCTATATTGAGGTGAGATATGCACTGGATGATGAGCGTGGGGTCTTTTACTACTGGGGATTGTGACTTGGTCCGTCCCGATTGATGATTTTACCACATGTTTGACTGAAATTTATTTGCTATCATCATGATTTGGGCTGATTGCCATATTTGGGCTTCGTGCCAACTATTTGGATCCTTCGGGGATTTTTATCACTGTTTCCTCATTGCTTGACTTATTATTTGAATGCAGTCCTGTTGATATCTATTGTTTTACAAACTCAGCCACTTTTACTCAGATTTGAAACTTAAATGATATTTATACATCATGTTTTGGGCTGAGAACTACTGTTTTACTAATGCCCAAGGGGCTTGTGATGATTTTTGGACTGAGTGAGGCCGAGGGCCATATGTGAGGATATGCTGAGTGATATAAGGTCGAGGGCCTGAGATACTTTATATGCCACGAGGTGGCTTGAGTAATGTGAGACCGAATGCCGAGTGATGTGAGGTCGAGTGCCGACTAATGATGCCACGAGGTGGCTTGATATAGCACTTGGGCCGTAAGGGGCCCCTCTGGAGTCTGCACACCCACAATGAGCGCGGGTACCCATTATGATCTGAGAGTGAGCCCGAGGGGCTGATACTGTTCTAAGTGATTGATACTGAGCCCGAGGGGTTGATACTGTACTGAGAGCGAACCTAAGGGGCTGATACTGTTCATAGTGATTGATACTGAGCCTGAAGGGCTGATACTGTACTGAGAGTGAGCCCGAGGGGCTGATACTGTTCTGAACGATTGATACTGTGCCCAAGGTGGAAATTTCTACTTGTTATTTACCTGTTAAATTACCTGTTTTACTTGTTTTTGAAAAGGAATATCATTTGATTTCTTCACTAATTTACTGCTTTAAGTGATTTTACTGCTTGATATAGAATTGCTTTGTACCTCTATGTGTTTTCATACTTTCAGCCATTATTTATATTTATTACTCACTGAGTCGGAGTACTCACATTACTCCCTGCACCATGTGTGCAGATTCAGGCATCGCAGAGTCCGCTCCTAAGTTTTGATTCTCCCAGTCTAGGCAGTGATTCGGAGACTATGAGGTAGCTGTGGCGTTCGCATCCCCGTGCCTCCCTTATCTTATCATTTTCATGTTCTTAGAACTATTGCATCGGATTTAATGTTCAGTAGACTTGTATCCGCATTTCTTTGTTGCTCATGACTTGTGACACCCCGGTTTGGGCTGTGTCGGGATGGTTTCTACTATTGATATCATTGAATTCCGCAATTTATGGAAATTATATTATTTATTACTGTTTATGATAATTAACTACTTAAAGAGGTGTTCCGTTTTGGTCTGGTTGGCCTTGTCTTCACGAGAGGCGCCATCACGACTGGGTTCGGGAATAGGGTCATGACAAGTTGGTATTAGAGCCTAGGTTACTTAGGTCTCATGACTCATGAGCAGGTTTAGTAGAGTCTCGCGGATCGGTACGGAGACGTCTGTATTTATCCTCGAGAGGCTGCAAAACATTTAGGAAAACTTCACGTTCTTGAATTCATATCGTGCGTCCTTGATTCAGCTTGAAATGTATCTCTTTTAATTCCTTCCACGTGTTCGTATGTGCGCATGAGTGCTCAGTATCAGATATGCCTTGATGGCTTGTGATTCCCTGATCGAGGGGCGAGATGTGATCTCTGTGAGTTTGATGTTGGGCCAGTCTGAAGGACTTGAGGCCGGATATTTGCCTATGGCTTGAGCACCGAGGTGCTGATTGTTTGAGCAAATGGTTTGAACTTATATGTTCGGTATCGTCCCTATTAGTGGAAGTGATGGTTGGATAACTATGTGATGAGTATGTTAGTACTGCGAGATGTATCTATATGACTTGGAAGTGACGAGGAAGGTCTGCTGGAGGACAGAAGGACTATTAGGTGATTGATTTTCATCTTGATTTGAGGTGTAGCCCTGAGTTGTGGGCGTATGAATGATCTTTCAATGTTTCCAGCTAATAGTGAAGTAAATTTCATGTTTCGGTATGAGTTCAAACTCATGAAGACTAAGTGACTGCATAATGTTTGTGACGGTGGAAGGTATACAGAAATGTTAATTGAAGGCAAAACAGGTGGACTATCTCATGAGAAGTGTTCCGAGGTTGTGTGATCCTTATGTTTCTGTTAGAAGATCTTATGTACAAGTGAAATATAAGCGTTGAAAAATTGGATTTTGGGTCGCTTAAGAGAGTGGTCTTAACTGTTGTGGGAGTGAATGCGAGATTGGCAGAAGAGTTAAAATTCTTGATGATCTATGTTTCTTTTTTTTTCAAGCTTATAAAGGATTTGAATTTAACCTCACTATGGTATTCTGGCATTAATAGAGTAGAAGCATTATACGTCATTGAGTGTATTTCAATATATGGCTTCGAGCCAAGTGGGGGAGTCTGCTGTGAGTAGTTGATTGCACGGCTAGGTGCTATGTTGGTTCCATTTTGAGGTGTACGGGTGCATCAGTTATGGTTTGTGGAAGTTGAGACCGAGAGGGCTCGAGTAAAGGAAAGATTTTGACAAAGGGTATATTATGCTTCATAGAGTAAGAAAAATCACGGGATGTCTTAAGTTGTTGTCGGTAAAGAATGCTCGGTGCATAGAGAAGGAAGTTGCTTGGATGTGCTGGGATGAAGATTTCATTCTGCGGTGTCAGAGTGCTAATGAGGCACAAGTGGTTCTGTTCGCCTGATCAGGTAAATTGCAGTTTGAAGAAGAATGAATGACTTGCGAGAATGATTTTAATGTGTTCGAGAGTCTACATACATCAATTGAGTGTTCTATAATTGCATATGTGGTTAGAAACTGAGTTTCATTGGAAGATGTCAAGACTTGTGATATTTCTATATTAGTTATGGGATTCTATGTATCAGTATCAAGAAGGTAAAGGGAACGGAGTTAGATTCGCAGGAAGTTCTTCAAAGTAAAGTATTCTGGAATGTGGTGTTTCTGGGAATATTTGAGAGAGTATTCAGTGGCTTATGGGTCTTAGACAGTGTGGTTTTATGCTTGGGTCTCGTGTGGTAAGCCTGGATTGGGGCATTGTGGTGATACATTAAGAGGAAATATCCAGTTGAAGATGAATCAGAAGGAAATTCCGATAGATGGAGTAGCTTGATAGTAGACTGGACCTGTAGGGTAAGGATATGATTAATTCCGTGTGTGTGTTCGAGGTAATGGGTTCTTGCGGGTATTTTGCAGCAACGCTCATAAGTTTTGATTGCTTGCTTAGCTTGATCGAGTTAGAAGGATTCAGTCCTGACATGTTTCATTTTGTGCAAAGGGAACTCGGATAGTTCTTGATGGTTTTCACCACAGTTTAGAGATGTATATTTTCTATGGGCATGCGGAGCATGGGATGTAGAGTGATTTTTCTTCTAGATTGGGACCAATGGAAAATTCTCGACCAATTGAGTATGTAGATGTTAATGGCTCAGAAGGAAGATGAAGTTCTCATGTTATCCTGAGATGGTATGGTATATGCGGTAGGTTGTGGAGGATTGACAATTGCGTATGGAAGGTTACAGTTCAGTTCTGAACGGGAAGTCATGAATTTTTAGGCAACACGGGCAGTTTCAGATGATTAAGGAATTGGTAGCGCTAATTGGGGTGATTTGATGAGGGTATATGTTTCATAAAAGACAATGTGATTAAGTTGATGGTACTTCGGTAGTATTGCAGCACTTTATTATTAGATCGACTGGTGATATTCGAGTTTTCTTGGTGACATAGGAAATTTTTGAGCATCTATCGTGGAATGATTGGGTATTTTCAGACGACAAAATTGGGATCGGATATGGTGATTCATGGGCCGTGTGGATTTGGAGACGGAACTTCCCAGATTCAGGCTATGTTGTGGGTGTAGATCGTGTGTATCGGCACTGTTTAGTGACTATCGGGATTTGGAGGCCAAGTGGATATTTCTTTGCTTGGTATATTAGATTTTGGATGTGATGTTGGGGTTTAGACTGGTTGTCTCCGTGTTGGGTTATTCCGGACTATTGCGCTTTTGGTTATGCCAGAAATGCCACGGGTTGAGTGGCGAGGTGAATCAGATTATGTTCTAGTAGTGTGGTTTATATTTTAAAGACCTAGCGGACGACTGGGAAGGATTTCCTTTCTTAATTGGGCCTTCGTGATGGATGTCAGTGTAGAGGTTTCTACCATTGATTCAGTTTCGGTGTTGAGGGATTTTTCGAATGTGTTTCTTATGGCCGGGCATGGGGCAAGGCAGAGTTGTTGATTT
This sequence comes from Nicotiana sylvestris, assembly GCF_000393655.2. NCBI lineage: Eukaryota > Viridiplantae > Streptophyta > Magnoliopsida > Solanales > Solanaceae > Nicotiana > Nicotiana sylvestris. The sequence goes on from NC_091063.1 coordinate 127,246,769, forward strand.
CGGTATTGATTTGGTGCCGGGCACCATATCGTATGGCACCGATATGAGTTATAGTAGTGGGCGTAATAGCTTCCGGACTTCCTTGAAAAAAAGTTCATTGGTGGGCCGATGTGGATGCATGTTCTAACTTGAGTCGGCTTGGTTGGTTCCGAATTGCATTATTGAAGGATGTGTCGATTCGACTGTTATTGAGCTTTTTAGTAATCTGGGGAGGTCTATGAATTACCTTTCTATGTTGTGAGATGTATGATTTATTGGTTATGGGCACATATGGTGCAGTTCTATTATGGTTCATAGTTGAAGTCGAGCGGGAAGAGTAATTGGGTGTTGATCGGTGAATGGCATATCGGTTATGTCCTATCGGGTTTGCATGTTATATGTTATTTGCTTCACTGTGGGTGTAATGAATTTGATTTGGTTCCAGACATCAAATTGTGCGTGGTTGTCGCTTTCAAGCATAGTGACTTGGGGGTGTCTTATGTGGAGTAGTGTTTGGATAGGATCGCGCATTTTGAAGCGAAGCTATGTGGAGATATGACCTTGCGGGTTAGATTAAGGTGTTCTATTTCTATGATGTGAGACGGGTCCGCAGTCTTGTGTTGTGGTGGTACGGGTGAGCTTGAGGTACAACTCTTTCATTGAATCATTAAACTGAGTATGTTATGACAACTGCGTATTGGTGCGCGTATTATGCCAATTGTGTCTTAGGCCTCTATTGATGCGTCATGTCACTAGAGTGGTGTGTTGGATTAGAGGAGATCGTTGGGATCATTAATGAATACGAACGGATTTGAATTCAACATGTTGGAAGGATAAGATCGAGGTTCGGTTCGAAAATTTGCTATGGTATTTGTCAGGGGAGAAGTAACTTCATGAATGGTTGATCTGAGAAATGGTCATGGTTTAGTGCATATTTCATTTATCATTGGCAGTATATGAAAGTGTTGGAATGAGGCTTTAGTTGCTAGGAAGTTTTCTACCAGTATTCGGTTGTTGTGGGCAGCTGCTGTGAAAAGAAGTTATCGCTACGAGTGTCGAGCTATGTGGTATATCATGTGATGGAACCTGAGATAGCGGATATGGTTTGTTACAGCTTGTTCGGACATATCCACAGTATAAATGTGAGATTCTGATCGTATTGAGGATTTTAGAAGCAGAAATGTGGTTCTATGGTTTAGGGACTAGGATGAATTGTGAAATTTCAGTTACATTGTGCTATTGGACCTGTATGAGATAGGGTGATGTGGGATCACCCCCGGGTATATGCATGGTAAAGTTATTCAGCTAAGGGTTGGCTTTTAGAACAACTCTGGGTACGTTCGAGGACGAACACTTGTTTAAGTGGGAGAGGATGTAACGACCCGACCGGTCATTTTGAACTTTTGCACTTTGATCGCCAGTTCTCGAGCATGACTTGCCCCGTATGATGTATTATGACTAATGTAAATCGTTGATTTTGGTTTTCACGGAAATCGGTATGAATTTGAAAGAACAGTCTCAGTTGAAAGCTTTGAATTTGACAGGTTTGACCAAGAGTTGACTTATTTTTATATGAGTTCAGATTGGAATTTTTATGATTTGGTTAGCTTTGTTGGGTGATTTATGACTTATGAGTGTGATCGGAATTGGTTTTGGAGGCCCGATGTAGAATTTGGCTTGAATTGGCGAAGTTAGTATTTTGGCGATTTCCGATTGGTAGGTGATATTTTGATCCGAGGGTCGGAATGGAATTCCAAGAGTTTATATAGCTTCTTTATGTCACTCGGGATGTGTGTGCAAAATTTCAGGTCATTTGGATGTGGTTTAGTTGGGTTTATCATCGAAAGCATATTTCAGAAGTTTTTGGAAAACTTAGGCTTGAATTCGATGAGAATTGATGGTTTTGTTGTTATTTGAGGTGTTTTTATGATTGGAGCAAGTTTGAATGAGGTTTTAGGACATGTTGGTGCTCTTGGTTGAGGTCCCGGGGGCATCGGGTGAGTTTCGGGTGGTCAATCGGACCATTTTCTAAGTTGAAAAGTTGCAGATTTTGGGAGTTCAGGTGTTGCAGAAAATAACCCTTCATGCTCGCGAGGGGTATGTCACGTTCGCGTAGAAGGATTTGAGGAAGACCAGAATTACGCCTTCGCATTAGCGAAAGGATGGGAAGCAGTGCATCGCGTTCGTGAGAAGGCACTCGCTATCGCGTAGAGCAAATTGGGGTCCAAGGCATTTTGTTCATCGCGTTCGCGTAAGGTCGCATTCGCGAAGGTGTAGGAGCCAGAAGCATCCCGTTCCCGATTGGTGTGACGCGTTCGCGTAGGGAAAAAATTGGTCAACGTAAGTTTGTGCTTCACGAACGCAAGACGTTGTCCGCGTTCGCGAAGAAGGAATATCAGAACTGGACAGAAAGTTTATAAGACATTTCCTCAGCGATTTTGAGCCATTTTTGCACCATAGTTGATCATTTTGAGAGCTCTTTGAGGGATATTGGAGAGAAATTTAAGGAGAATTGATTGGAGGTAAGTTTTATGAACCAAAAATGTGATTCTATTGTGAAATTAAGCTAGAAATTCATGGAATTAAAGCTAAAATTGTAAAAACTAGGGCTTGGGATTTTGAACTTTTGAATTGGGATTTGCGGGACCATTTGAGGTCGGAATTGAGAACTTTTGTTATGTATGAACTCGTGGGGTGATAAGGAATCTAATGATGTGAAAATTTCTGAGTTTCAAGAAGTGGGCCCAGGGCTCGGGTTTTGCTAATTTCGGGATTTTTGATATTTTTTGCCATTGTTTTCGCTTGGGTTTTGTTCCCTTAGCATATTGTGATGTATTCGTTCTGATTTTTGGATAGATTCGATGCCTGTGGAGGACGATTCGAGGGGCAAAGGCATCGCAAGCCAGAGTTGTAGCCGGTTCGAGGTGAGTAATGATTGTAAATGATGTCCTGAGGCTTTGAAACCCCGGATTGCACATCGTAGTGCTATGTGGAGGTGAGACACGCGCTGGATGATGAGCGTGGGGTCTTTTACTACTAGGGATTGTGACTTGGTCCGTCCCGATTGATGATTTTACCGTATCTTTGTCTGAAATTTTTTTTTTATCATCATGATTTGGACTGATTGCCATATTTGGGCTTCGTGCCAACTATTTGGACCCTTCCGGGATTTTTATCACTGTTTCCTCACTGCTTGACTTATTATTTGAATGTAGTTTTGTTGATATCTATTGATTTACAAACTCAGCCACTTTTACTCAGATTTGAAACATAAATGATATTTCTACATCATGTTTTGGCTGAGAACTACTATTTTACTAATGCCCAAGGGGCTTGTGATGATTTTTGGACTGAGTGAGGCCGAGGGCCATATGGGAGGATATGCTGAGTGCTATGAGGCCGAGGGCCTGAGATACTTTATATGCCACGAGGTGGCTTTAGTGATGTGAGGCCGAGTGCCGAGTGATGTGAGGCTGAGTGCCGAGTGATGATGCCACGAGGTGGCTTGATATAGCGCTTGGGCCGTAAGGGGCCCCTCCGGAGTCTGCACAGCCACAGTGAGCGCGGGTACCCATTATGATCTGAGAGTGAGCACGAGGGGCTGATACTGTTCTGAGTTATTGATACTAAGCCCGAGGGGCTGATACTGTTCAGAGTGATTGATACTAAGCCCGAGGGGCTGATACTATACTAAGAGTGAGCCCAGGGGGCTAATACTGTTCTGAGCGATTGATATTGTGCCCTAGGGGCGGATTTCTACTTGTTATTTACCTATTAAATTACCTGTTTTACTTGTTTTTAAAAAGGAATATCATTTGATTTCTTCACTGATTTACTGCTTTAAGTGACTTTACTGCTTAATATAGAATTGCTTTGTGCCTTTACGTGTTTTCATACTTTCAGCCATTATTTATAATTAATACTCACTAAGTCGGAGTACTCACATTACTTCCTACACAATGTGTGCAGATTCAGATATCGCAGAGTCTTCTTCTGAGTGCTGATTCTCCCAGTCCAGGCAGTGATTCGGAGACTACGAGGTAGTTGAGGCGTTCGCAGCCCCATGCCTCCCTTATCTTATCATTTTCATGTTCTTAGAACTATTGCATCAGATTTAATGTTCAGTAGACTTGTATCAACATTTCTTAGTTGCTCATGACTTGTGACACCCCGGTTTGGGCTGTGTCGGGATGGTTTCTACTATTGATATCGTTGAATTCCGCAATTTATGGATATTATATTATGTTTATTACTGTTTCTGATAATTAACTACTTAAAGAGGTGTTCCGTTTTGGTCTGGCTGGCCTTCTCTTCACGAGAGGCGCCATCACAACCGGGTTCGGGAATTGGGTCGTGACAGGTTGCCTATGTATCATGCCCCGAAATACGAGAATTAGGTATGCGTAGTTCGGGCAGATTGGATACGGGAGAGAATTAAAAAATACTAATTTAGAGAAAAATATGTTTTTGTCTTTTTAAAAAAAAAATGATGAAACATGTAAACTCTTTTTGGATTTTCTTTTCTCCTTTTTTTATTTTTTGATTTTCGGAAAAATGATGAAAAAGTGCAAAATCTTTTTTTTTTTTTCTTTTCTTAACAAAAATATGAAAGAAAACATAACTAGGCCCTACTTGTTTTATTTTTCACACTTCACCCTCTCTTTTTTTCTTTTACATTTGCCCTCAACTATCATTGGTCCGCCAAATGACCTTTTTACCCTTGAAGAAATGCAACATGTAGCACGTAGGATGCATCAAGATGGTCTTTTATTTTGGTGCACCTGTCCTAGACGGACCCAACCCCTGTGTTGAGTCCCCTAAGTTAAATGCACGTGATGCAACAAACGTTCCTACTAGGGATCCAGCATGAGGGTATGTTATTCTATGTTTAAAAACTTGGGTTTATTTGTTCTAGACCTGGCTTACCCGAGCGGACAGCTCGAGCCGAGGGGGCAGCGTATCGGGAATACAGAAGCTTCACCAGCTTTGCAACTTATCCGAACCTCGTTCTAAAATTGTAATGACTCTAACATAAGAGAAGTCACACGAAGTGCACACTTTCCAGATGATTTAGAAGACTTGGAGAGAGGAAGGATTCACAACAATTTATATACAGTTCAACAATATCAAAGCGGTAAAAAGCAACATTTAGCACATTAGGCCCAAACATGTAAATAAAACTAGATAATAAATAAAGACAAATATAACAATTATTCTAAGCTCGAATTCTTAAACCCCGAACCAGAAGTTCTGGGTTCTTATCCCCAGCAGAGTCGACAGAGCTGTCACACCTCCTTTTTTTTTACCCCGAAATGGTATAAAGGAGTTTTTTCCAACTTAAAGTGACAATCGAAATGGGATTTATTTAAAATTCAGAGTCGCCACTTGGGATAAGTTATGGTGTCCCAAGTCACCGGTTCAAATCCTGAATCGAGGAAAAATGTTGATTCTGTTTTACAGTCCGCGAACACAGAAATTCGGGTAAGGAATTCTGTTAACCCGCGAGAAGGTGTTAGGCATTCTCGGGTTCCGTGGTTTTAGCACGGCCGCTCAACTGATATATTGGCCTAATTGTCTGAATTTAGAACATATTTTAGCCTATGGTACAATCTTAACTTATTAAACCGCTTTTAATTATTTTTAGGAATATTCAACGTTATTTAAAACATGCCTTGAACCACGCCAAATGAAATGCACCCGCGGTCCATGACACATTTTATCTAACATTGTTAAGATTTGGATTTGGGTCACATGAAATGCACACCCGAGTTTAAGAAAATTAATTTAAATTACGCGCCTAAAGCAACTACGCACTTCAAAAATTATTTCCTACTTTGAGATTATTGAGGCCAGATTATGTATAACAAGTTTAGGTGGAAAGAATGTAGTAAATTGGTCATAAATATGTTAGCTTTTGATTCTTCTCAAGCAGGATTAAACTTTTCGGACCCAATCCTTAGCTCAAAATCGTTTCATGGCTCATTTACAATTGAACCCACTGAATCACATAGATTATTCTCCAATCCTAAAACTTATATTTTAACAAGCTAATTTCAGATAAAATGACATAATATATTATACTCCAACATCCTGCCTTCAAGAAAACAAACAAAAAAACGGTAGAGTTAAACATCATAATTATTACCCTCATTCAAGTGCACAAAGAGCTGGATTCCTTCAAAAATAGATATGCTCAAATAGCAGTTGAATTCGAAAGCATACTACTCTTAAAATAGACTATTATTTAAACACGGTATAACCTCCAATCATGAAATAATTGTGTGAGCAAATATCAGTGAACATTCGACCCCTTTTTTTAAACACATAATCAATATCACAAAACAACAAGGAATCCAAATAATTAAAACAAATAGAACATGCCGATTCTAAGTGAACAAACACAAATACGGAACACAATACCTAATTTCTCAGATTATATTTGAAAAGTTATTTTTAGCTGGATGTGTACATACCTAAAAGCAGACCAATAACAGAGACTTTTCAGATAGATGTGTATATACCTAAGAGCAGAACAATAACAGGCCACGACCGAACCCGACACAACAACTCGTACCAAAAAACCTCAACTCTATTTCTTGCCTCCTTGTGAATTTATATGTTACCTTTCAGCAGAGAAAAGAGTCGTTGGGATTTTTCCATGGGGTGTCCTAGGTTAGAGATTAGACGGCAAAAGGCAGAAGCTTTTCCAAAGAGTTTGGGTGAGGCTCTTTTCGTTCTTGTTGGGTCTGTTTCCGTGTATGGTTGCTGGTGAACTTTTTATTCTTTTTATTCTTTCAAGGTTTTAGATCTTGCATTGTGTAGAAGAAGAGGCTCAGGTCTTCAAAATGGAGGATCTTGTATTTAGGCGTTCCCTTTATATTTTAGGTGTAAGTACGTAACGACCCGACCGGTCGTTTTGAACTTTTGCACTTTGATCGCCAGTCTTCGGGCATGACTTGACCCGTGTATATATTATGCCTTATGTAAATCGTTGGTTTTGGTTTTCAGAGTAATCAGAATGAATTTGGAAGAACAGTTCTCAGTTTGAAGCCTTAAATTTGAAAGGTTTGACCAAGAGTTGACTTGTTTGTATATGATCTAGGATCAGAATTTTTATGATTTGGTTAGCTCCGTTAGGTGATTTATGACTTAAGAGCGTGATCGAATTGTGTTTTGGAGGTCCATAGCTAATTTAGGCTTGAAATGCCGAAAGTCGGATGTTTGAAGTTTCCGGTCCGATAGTGAGATTTTTATTCAAGGGTCGGAATGAAATTTCGAAAGTTTGAGTAGCTCCGTAGTGTTGAATATGACTTGCTTGCAAAATTTCAGGTCATTCGGACGAGATTTGATAGACTTTTTGAGCGAAAGCATAATTTAAGAGTTCTTGGAGTTCTTATGCTTGAATCCTATGTTAAATTGGTGATTTGATGTTGTTGTGAGTGTTCCGAAGTTTTGAGAAAGTTTGAAATATGTCATGGGATGTATTGGTACAACTGGTTTGAAGTTACGGGAGTTCCGGGTAGGATCCGGGATATTTTAGTGCAAAAATCATAGTCGTAGCAGGTCCAGAAGGGTTGCAGGCCCCGGAACTCACCCACGCGGTCTGCACAAAATGAAGTGTGCCCATGGTGAGTGCAGTGTTGACCGCAAAAAAGTGGGCGTGGCTGCGGTAGGCATCGCGCGGACCACACAAAAGTGGGCGCGAGCGGGGAAGAACCTTCCCGCTAGTCCTGCTTCGGAAGCTCATATATTTTGATCTATAAAGAATTTTGAGGTGATTCAAAAAGGAATGTTGTAGTTATTCGTGTTTAGTTTCCATAAAAGTAAAGATATTGCAATTTGGACATATGTAGCAAACGTTATGGCAAAAATACTAAAGTGTATCACTGTAGAGGAAGTCCTGTGCGGTCGCAGTTGTTTTTGCGCGGACCACACTGGCTTTCGCGGACCGTGGTCGATTTTGTGCGGCTCGAGGACACTAAAACATGAGGGGTACTCTATAAATATGAGGTTTTGGATTTTATTTAATATTTTGACCTAGAAAGCTCGGATTTTGGCGTTTTTTTGAAGGTTTTTCAAGAAATTCATCGGGGTAAGTGATTTTAACTCAGATTTGGCTAGAGTACATGAATCTATTATTGAATTCATCATTTAATTCGTGTTTTGGGATTGAATTTGGGAAGAAAATTGTGAAACCTTTCAAAAATGTAAAATGATGATTTGAAGGACCAACTGGTATCGGAATTGGATAATTTTGGTATGGTTAGACTCGTGAGGGTATGATGATTCTAAAAATGTAAATTTTACCCGATTCCGAGACGTGGGCCCAGGGCTCGGGTTTTGGTAATTTCGGGAATTGTGCCCTTTGTTGATTGTTTTCGCTTCGGCTTTGCTCCCTTAGACTATTGTGATGTATTCGTTTTGATTTTGGATAGATTCGACGCGCGTGGAAGCGTGGGGTAGAGCACCGCTGGGAATTGTGACTTAGTCCATCCCGAATGATTAAATTAAATGCGCATTTGATAGTTAATTGTTTGATGTTATTATAACTGTTTTGGGCTGTATGCCATGTTTGGGGCCTTGTACCGACTTGTTGAGACCCTTAGGGGCATTTTACTATTTTTCCTCACTCTATTTGTTTGAAAACACATCCTCAGTCATGTTTTACCTGCTTATTCCTCAAATCTAGCTTTATCACTACATTCTTAAAAATGTGGAAACTGTTTTGGGGTGAGTTCCCTGTTTTACTGAGATATACCGAGGGTCTGATTGTGAGATTGATGACTGAGATATACCGAGAGTCTGATGGTGAGGTAAATGACTGAGAAAGGTTGAGGGCCTAGTTGTGAGGATTATATATCTATGGATTGGGCTGCACGCCGCAGCAATATACATACATATATATGGATACCGATCGGGCTGCACGCCTCAACGATGCTTATATGGGTCGAGCTGCGCGCCACAGTAGTGTTACACTAACATTGATATGAGGCCGAGGGCCTAGATTTGATGCCACGAGATGGCTTGATACTGCGCTTGGGCCATAAGGGGACCTTCCCGGAGTTTGCACACCCCAGTGAGCACCGTCGACGAGATATATGGATCGGGTTGCACGCCGCAGCGATATATGGATCCGGCTGCATGTCGTAGCGGTTATTATATGGTACCTATTGAGTGTGAATACTGAGTGTGAGTATTTATTGGTAAGAGTTGAGTCACGAGGGACAGAGAGGCTAGCTCGAGGGGCGATAGATATATATACATGCATATGAGTGATGCTTTGCCTGAGAGGCCTGTTTATGAACTCATTGATTTCGCTCCTCTTTAAGGTGAGTTTCTATCTAATATGTTGATTTAGTGACTGTTTTTCACTCATTTTTATATTAAGCCTCTGTCGAAATATTGAAAAAATGTTTTAAAATAACTTTTATTTAAACTGGGGTTTATGAGAGGTTCAGAAATTAATCATGATTTGGCATTGGTTATTTCCACTAAGATTTTCAAGTTAAGAAGTGTTTATGACTACTGTTTTGCCCGAGGGGTTGTTTTATGAACTATGCTTTGCCCAAGGGGGACGATTATGGCTTTAATCTCTATTATAATTTTAAAGGGTATTGAACCCCTACTGAAACTGTTGGAAAGTATTTCAAAATGATTTGGACTAAAAGCTAGATTTTTAAAAGGGAAGATTGACTCGTATTATGATTTGAAAGCCTGTTATGTTTATTGAGCCTACCGTGAATGTGGATTCATTGTTTCCTACTACTCAACCTTTATTTACTCTTATTACTTACTGGGTTGGAGTACTCACATTACTCCCTACACCTCGTGTGTAGATTCAGGTATATCAGAACCCGCTAGCAGGTGTTGATTGCTCAAGCGCGGAGTCATCAAAGTTAGCAAGGTGGCTGCATGACGTTCGCAGCACCGTTTCCTTCCCCTCATTAGTGTTACTGTGTTTAATACATTTTTAGACTTTTGTTGTACCCAGACCTTGATAGTTGCTCATGACTAGTGACACCCCGATGTCGGGCTGGTATTTTATTCCGCATTGTTATTTCAGGATTTTATTGTGAAACATTGTTTAATTAAAGGCTTAAAAATGACTCTTAAGGATTAAGGGGTTAATGTGAGTGTGGTGTCGGTTGGCCTTGTCTTCACGAGAGGAGCCATCACGACCGGGCCGATTTGGGGTCGTGACTAGTTGGTATCAGAGCCTAGGTTATATAGGTCTCACGAGTCATGAGCAGGTTTAGTAGAGTCTCCTAGATCGGTACGGAGACGTCTGTATTTATCCTCGAGAGGTTGCAGAACCTTTAGGAAAAATTTGCATTCTTGAATTCTTATCGTGCGCCCTTGATTCAGCTTGAAAAGTAACTCTTGAAATTTCTTCCATGCGTTCGTATGTGCGAATGAACGCTCAATATCAGATATGACTTGATGGCTTGTGATTCCCTGATCGAGGGATGAGATATGATCTCTGTGATTTTGATGTTGTGCCAGTCTAGAGGACTTGAGGCCGGATCTTTGCCTATGGCTTGAGCACCGAGGTGCTGATTGTGTGAGCAAGTGTTTTGAACTTATATGTGCGGTATTATCCCTATTAGTAGAAGTGATGGCTGACAACTATGTGATGAGTATGTTGGTACTGCGAGAGGTATCTATATGACTTGGAAGTGACGAGGAAGGTCTGATGGATGATAGATGAACTATTAAGTGTTTGATTTCCATTATGGTTGGATGTGTAGCCCCGAGTTATGGGCGCGTGTAGAATCTTGTCATGTCTCCTAGTTGGAGTGAAGTAAATTTCATGTTGCGGTATGAGTTCAGACTCAGGAAGATTAATTGACTGTGTAATGTGTATAACGGTGGAAGGTATACAAAAATGTTATGTTGAGGTAAAGCAGGCGGGTTGTCTCCTGCAGCGTTCTGAGATTGTGTGATCCTTATGCTGTATGTTAGAAGATCTCATTCACAAGTGAAACATAGGTGTTGAAATTTAAATTTGGGTCACTTAATAGAGTGGGCTTAACTGTTACGAGAGTGAATGCGAGATTTGCATAGAGTTAAAGTATCTGATGGTCAGTGTTTCAAGAGCTTATGAAGGACTGAGTCTAATCTCACTATGGTATTATGGAAGCACTAAAGTATACGCGTTATAAGTTATGATGCGTGTTTTGATCTATGGCTTTGAGCCAAGTAGGGGAGTCTGCTATTGAATAGTTGATTGCACGGTTATGTGCTCTAATGGTTCCAGTTTGAGGCGTATTTGTGAATCAGTTATGGATCGAGTAAAGGAAATTTCAATAAAGGTTATGTTATGCCTTATGGGTGTACGAGAATCGGGGTATGACTCGAGTTGTGGTTGGTAAGGAATGCTCGGTGCGTAGGGCAGGAAGTTGCTTGATTATATTTAAATGAGGTCACATTCTGTAGTTTTCCTTGGAAGACATCAAGACTTGTGGTGTTTTCTATATTAATTGTGGGATTCTATGTATTATATTAGGAGGTAACGGATTTAGATCCGCAGGAAGTTCTTCAGAGCGAAGTATTTCAAATGTAGTGCTTTTGGGAATATTTAAGAGAGAATATCAAGTTGAAGATGAATCAGAAGTAAATTTAGATAGATGGGGTAGCATAATAGTAGACTGAATCGGTATGGTAAGGATATGATTAATTCCCGGTGTGTGTTCGAGCTAATAAGTTCTTTCAGGTATTTTGCGGCGATGCTCTTAGGTTTTGATGGCTTGCTTAGCTTGGTTGAGTTAGAAGGATTCAGTCCTGACCTGTCTGATTTATGCAAATGGAACTCGGAGATTTCTTAATGGTTTTTTCCACCGTTTAGAGATGTATATTTTCTGTGGGCATACGGAACATGGGATGCATTGTGATTTTTCTTCTAGATTGGGACCAATAGAAATTTCTTGACCAATTGAGTACGCAGATGTTTGTGGCTCGAAAGGAAGATGAAGTTCTCATGTTATCCTGAGATGGTATGGCATATGCGGTAGGTTGTGGAGGATTGACAATTGCATGTGGATTTGGAGACGGAAGTTCTCATATTTAGGCTATGTTGTGGTTGTGGATCATGTGTATCGGCAATGTTTAGCGACTATCGGGATTTGGAGGCCCGAGTAGATCTTTCTTTGCTTGGCATATTAGATTTTGGATGTGATGTTGGGGTTTAGATTGGTTGTCTCTGTGTTGGGTTATTCCGTACTATTGCGCTTGGGGCTATGCCGAAAATGCCACGGGTTGAGTGGCGAGGTGCGTCAGATTATGTTCAAGTAGAGTGGTTTATATTTCAAGGACCTAGCGGACGGACGGGAAGGATTGCCTTTCGTAATTGAGCCTTCATGATGGATGTCAGTGTAGAGGATTCTACCACTGATTCAGTTCCGGTGTTGAGGGACTCTCCGGATGTGTTTCTTGTTGGTAGGGCATGTCGCCGGGCAGGGTTGTTGATTTCGGTATTTACTTGGTGCTGGGCACCGTATCGTATGGCTCCGGCAAGAGTTATAGTAGTGGAAGGAGTAGCTTCAGGCTTCCTTAATAAGGAGTTCGTTGGCAGGCCAATGTGGATGCGTGTTCTAGCAGAGTCAGCTTATTTGGCCCCAAACTGTATTGTTGAGGTACAGGTTGATGCAACCGTTATTGAGCTTACTAGTGATCTAGGAGATCTATGAGTTGTCTTCCTGTGTTGCGAGACATTATGATTTTTTTTGGTTATGGGCATATATGGTGCGGTTCTATTGGGGTTCATAGTGGAAGTCAAGTGGGGAAAAGTAATTGGGTGTTGCTCGGTGGATAGCGTATCGGTTACGTCCTATCGAGTATATGTGGTGTATGTTATTTGCTTCACTGTGAGTATGATGATTTGCTTTGGTTCCAGATATCAAATTGTGCGTGGTTGTGGATTTCGAGCATAGTGACTTAAGGTGGTTCCATGTGCAGTGTTTAAATAAGGTCGCGCATTGCAGTGAATATATGTGGAGGTATGACGTTGCAGGTTAGATTCGTGTGTTCTGTTCCTATGATGTGGGACGGGCTCTCAGCCTTGTGTTGTGGTGGTACTGGTGATCTTGAGATACAACTCTTTTATTTAAGTATGTTCGGACCGTTGCTTATTGGTGCACGTATCATGCAAGTTGTGGCTTAGGCCTATATTGTTGTGTCATGTCACTGGAGTGGTGTGTTGGATTAGAGGAGATCGTCGGGAACATTAATGAATACAAACAAATTCGATTTTAGTATGTCGGGAGGATAAATATCGAGGTTCGGCTAAGAAATTTGCTATGTTCCTTGCCAAATGAGAAATGGCCTAATGAATGATTGATCTGAGAAATGGTTATGGTTTATTGCGTATTTCATTTAGCATTGGGAGTATATGGAAGTGTTAGAATGATACTTTAGTTGATAAGAGATTTTCTATCGGTATTCAGTTGTTATGTACAACTGTTGTGATTAGAAGTTATCGCTGCTGGTGTTTGAGTTATGTGGTATATCATGTGATTGCACCTATGATAGCAGATATGGTTTGTTACGGCTTGTTTGGAGTTATTCACAGTATAGATGTAAGATTCTGATCTTATGAATGATTTCAGAAGTAGAAATGTGGTTCTAAGGCTTATGGTTTAGAATGGGTTGTGGAATTTTAGTTGCATATGTTATCAGACCTATATGAGATAGGGTGACGTGGGATCACCCCCGGGTATATGCAAGGTGAGGTTATTCAGCGATTGGTTTGCTTTTAGAACAACTCCGGGCACGTTCAAGGATGAACGTATGTTTAAGTAGGGGAGGATGTAACGACCCGACCGATTGTTTTGAACTTTTGCACTTTGATCGCCAGTCTTCGGGCATGACTTGCCCCGTGTATATATTATGCCTTATGTAAATCGTTGGTTTTGGTTTTCAGGGTAATCAGAATGAATTTGGAAGAACAGTTCTCAGTTTGAAGCCTTAAATTTGAGAGGTTTGACCAAGAGTTGACTTGTTTGTTTATGACCTCAGATCTGAATTTTTATGATTCGGTTAGCTCCGTTAAGTGATTTATGACTTAGGAGCGTGATCGAATTGTGTTTTGGAGGTCTATAGCTAATTTAGTCTTGAAATGCCGAAAGTCGAATGTTTGAAGTTTCCGGTCCGATAGTGAGATTTTTATTCAAGGGTCGGAATGAAATTTAAAAAGTTGGAGTATCTCCGTAGTGTTGAATATGACTTGCTTGCAAAATTTCAGGTCATTCGGACAAGATTTGATAAACTTTTTCAGCGAAAGCATAATTTAAGAGTTCTTGGAGTTCTTAGGCTTGAATCCTATGTTAAATTGGTGATTTGATATTGTTGTGAGTGTTACGAACTTTTGAGCAAGTTTGAACGATGTCATGGGATGTATTGGTACAATTGGTTTGAAGTTCCGGGAGTTCCGGGTAGGATCCGGGATGTTTTAGTGCGAAAATCATAGTCGTAGTAGGTCCAGAAGGGTTGCAGGTCCCGAAACTCACCCACGCGGTCCGCACAAAATGAAGTGTGCCCGCAGTGAGTGCAGTTCGGACTGCACAAAAGCGGGACTGGCCGAAGTAGGCATCACGCGGACCGCACAAAAGTGGGCGCGAGCGGGGAAGAACCTTCCCGTTGGTCCTACTTCGAAAGCTCCTATCTTTTGATCTACAAGGAATTTTGAGGTTATTCAAAAAAGAACATTGTAGATCTTTGTGTTTGGTTTCCAGAAAAGTAAAGATATCGCAATTTGGACATCTCTAGCAAAAGTTATGAAAAAAATACTAAATTTTGTCACTACAGAGGAAGACCTGTGCGGCCGCGGTTGTTTTTGCGCGGACCGCACTGGCTTGCACGGTCCGCGGTCGATTTGGTGCGGCCCTCGGAGGTTGAAACATGAGGGGTACTCTATAAATACGAGGTTTTGAGTTTTATTTAATATTTTGACCTAGAAACCTCGGATTTTGGCGATTTTTCGAAGGTTTTTCATGAATCTATCATTGAATTCATCATTTAATTCATGATTTGGGATGGAATTTGGGAAGAAAATTGTGAAACCTTTCAAAAATGTAAAATGATGATTTGAAGGACCGAATGGTATCGGAATTGGATAATTTTGGTATGGTTAGACTCGTGAGGGTATGAGGATTCTAAAAATGTAAATTTTACCCGATTCTGAGACGTGGGCCCAGGGCTCGGGTTTTGGTAATTTCGGGAATCGTTTCCTTTGTTGATTGTTTTCGCTTCGGCTTTTCTCCCTTAGACTATTGTGATGTATTCGTTCTGATTTTGGATAGATTCGACGCGCGTGGAGGCCAATTTAAGGGGTAAAGGCATCGCGAGCTAGAAATTTCGCGGGTTCGAGGTAAGTAATGATTGTAAATACTGTCCTGAGGGTTTGAAACCCCGGGTTATAAATCGTTGTATTACTTTGAGGTGACTTACATGCTAGTTGACGAGCGTGGGGTAGAGCACCGCTGGGAATTGTGACATAGTCCATCCCGAATGATTAAACTAAATGCGCATTTGATAGTTAATTGTTTGATGTTATTATAACTGTTTTGGGCTGTATGCCATGTTTGGGGCCTTGTGCCGACTTGTTGAGACCCTTAGGGGCATTTTACTATTTTTCCTCACTCTTTATTTGAAAGCACATCCTCAGTCATGTTTTACCCGCTTATTGCTCAAATCTAGCTTTATCACTACATTCTTAAAAATGTGGAAACTGTTTTGGGCTAGTTCCCTGTTTTACTGAGATAGACCGAGTGTCTGATTATGAAATTGATGACTGAGATATACTGAGAGTCTGATGGTGAGGTAAATGACTGAGAGAGGTCGAGGGCCTAGTTGTGAGGATTATATATCTATGGATCGGGATGCACACCGCAACAATATACATACATATATATGGATACGGATCGGGCTGCATGCCGTAGCAATGCTTATATGGGTCGGGCTGCGCGCCACAGTAGTGTTATACTGACATTGATATAAATCCTAGGGCTGATGCCACGAGTTGGCTTGATATTGCTCTTGGGCCGTAAGGGGCCCCTCCCTGAGTCTGCACACCCCCAGTGAGCACTGTCGACGAGATTTATGTATCGAGCTGCATGCCACAGTGATATATGGATCCGGCTTCACGCCGTAGCGGTTATTATATTGTACCTATTGAGTGTGAATACTAAGTGTGAGTATTGATTGGTAAGAGTTGAGTCATGAGGGACAGAGAGGCTAGCCCGAGGGGCGATACATATATATACATGCATATGAGTGATACTTTGCCTGAGAGGCCTGTTTATGAACTCATTGATTTTGCTCCTCTTTAAAGTGAGTTTCTATTGAATATGTTGATTTAGTGACTGTTTTTCACTCATTTTTATATTAAGCCTCTGTCGAAATGTTGAACAAATGTTATAAAACAACTTTTATTTAAACTGGCGTTTATGAGATGTTCAGAAATTAATCACTCATTTGGCATTGGTTATTTCCACAGAGATTTTCAAGATAAGAAGTGTTTATGACTACTGTTTTGCCCGAGGGGTTGTTTTACGAAATATGTTTTGCCCAAGGGGGCCGATTATGACTTTAATCTCTATTATTATTTTAAAGTGTATTGAACCCCTACTGAAACTGCTGGAAAGTATTTCAAAATGATTTGTACTAAAAGATGGATTTTAAAAAGGGAAGATTGACTCATATTATGATTTGAAAGCCTGTTATGTTTATTGAGCCTACCGTGAATGTGGATTCATTGTTTCCTACCGCTCAGCCTTTATTTACTCTTATTACTCACTGGGTTGGAGTACTCACATTACTCCCTGCACCTCGTGTGCAGATTCAGGTATATCGGAACCCAGTAGCGGGTGTTAATTGCTCAGGCGCAGAGTCATCAGAGTTAGCAAGGTGGCTGCATGATGTTTGCAGCACCGCTTACTTCCCCTCATTAGTGTTACTGTGTTTAGTACATTTTTAGACTTTTGTTGTACTCAGACCTTGATAGTTGCTCATTACTAGTGACACCCCGATTTCGGGCTGGTATTTTATTCTGCACTGTAATTTCAGGATTTTATTGTGAAACATTATTTAATTAAAGGCGTACAAATGACTCTTAAGGATTAAGGAGTTAATGTGAGTGTGATGTCGGCTGGCCTTGTCTTCACGAGAGGCGCCATCATGACCGGGCCGATTTGGGGTCGTGACAAGTTCGTATCAGAGCCTAGGTTACATAGGTCTCACGAGTCATGAGCAGGTTTAATAGAGTCTCGTAGATCGGTACAGAACGTCTGTATTTATCCTCGAGAGGTTGCAGAACCATAAGGAAAACTTTGCATTCTTGAATTCTTCTCGTGCGCCCTTTATTCTGCTTGAAAAGTAACTCTTGAAATTCCTTCCATGCGTTCGTATGTGCGCATGAGCACTCAGTATCAGATATGCCTTGATGGCTTGTGATTCCCTGATCGAGGGCGAGATATGATCTCTGTGAGTTTGATATTGGGCTAGTCTAGAGGACTTGAGGCCAGATCTTTGCCTATGGCTTGAGCACCGAGGTGCTGATTGTGTGAGCAAGTGTTTTGAACTTATATGTGTGTTATTGTCCATATTAGTAGAAGTGATGGCTGATAACTATGTGATGAGTATGTTGGTACTACGAGAGGTATCTATATGACTTGGAAGTGACGAGGAAGGTATGATGGATGATAGATGAACTATTAAATGTTTGATTTCCATTGCGGTTGGATGTGTAGCCCCGAGTTATGGGCGCGTGAAGAATCTTTTCATGTCTCTTAGTTGGAGTGAAGTAAATTTCATGTTGCGGTATGAGTTCCGACTCAGGAAGATTAATTGACTGTGTAATGTGTTTATGACGGTGGAAGGTATAAAAAAATGTTATATTGAGGGGAAGCAGGCGGGTTATCTCCTACGGTGTTCTAAGATTGTGTGATCCTTATGCTGTCTGTTAGAATATCTCATTCACAAGTGAAACATATGTGTTGAAATTTAAATTTGGGTCACTTAATAGAGTGGGATTAACTACTACGAGAGTGAATGCAAGATTTGCATCAAGTTAAAGTACCCGATGTTCGGTGTTTCAAGAGCTTATGAAGGACTGAGTCTAATCTCACTATGGTATTATGGAAGCACTAAAGTATACGCGTTATAAGTTATGATGCGTGTTTTGATCTATGGCTTTGAGCCAAGTGGGGAGTCCGCTATTGAATAGTTGATTGCACGGTTATGTGCTCTAATGGTTCCAGTTTGAGGCGTGTTTGTGAATCAGTTATGGATCGAGTAAAGGAAATTTCAATAAAGGTTATGTTATGCCTTATGGGTGTACGTGAATCGGCGAATGACTCGAGTTGTGGTTGGTAAGGAATGCTCGGTGCATAAGGCAGGAAGTTGCTTGGTTATATTGAAATGAGGTCACATTCTGCAGTGTCGGAGTGCAAATGAAGCACTGGTTGTTCGGTTCGTTTAATCAATCTAACTGGGGTTTGAGTATAGTGGATGCTTCTAGAGAATGGTCCTATTGTGTTCAAAATTTTACATGCAATAATTGGAGGCTTTCAAGTTGTACTTATGGATAAAAATTGAGTTTTCCTTGGAAGACGTCAAGACTTGTGGTGTTTTCTATATTAATTGGGGGATTCTATGTATTTAATATTATGAGGTAACGGATTTAGATCCGTAGGAAGTTCTTCAGAGCGAAGTATTTTGAATGTAGTGCTTTTGGGAATATTTAAGAGAGAATATCAAGTTGAAGATGAATCAGAAGGAAATTTAGATAGATGGGGTAGCTTGATAGTAGACCGAATCGGTATGGTAAGGATATGATTAATTCCTGGTATGTGTTCGAGGTAATAAGTTCTTTCAGGTATTTTGTGGCGATGCTCTTAGGTTTTGTTGGCTTGCTTAGCTTGGTTGAGTTAAAAGGATTCACTCCTGACCTGTCTGATTTATGCAAAGGGAACTCAGAGATTTCTTGATAGTTTTTACCACGGTTTGGAGATTTATATTTTCTGTGAGCATGCGGAGCATGGGATGCATAGTGATTTTTCTTCTAGATTGGGACCAATATAAAGTTCTTGACCAATTGAGTACGTAGATGTTTGTGGCTCAGAAGGAATATGAAGTTCTCATGTTATCCTGAGATGGTATGGCATATGCGGTAGGTTGTGGAGGATTGACAATTGCCTGTGAATTTGGAGACGGAAGTTCTCATATTCAGGCTATGTTGTGGTTGTGGATCATGTGTATCGGCACTGTTTAGAGACTATCAGGATTTGGAGGCCCGAGTAGATTTTCCTTTGCTTGGCATATTTGATTTTGGATGTGATGTTGGGGTTTAGACTGGTTGTCTCCGTGTTGGGTTATTTCGTACTATTGCGCTTGGGGCTATGCCTAAAATGCCACGGGTTGAGTGGCGAGGTGCGTTGGACTATGTTCTAGTAGAGTGGTTTATATTTCAAGGACCTAGCGGATGGCTAGGAAGGATTGCCTTTCTTAATTGAGCCTTCGTGATGGATATCAGTGCAGAGGATTCTACCCCTGATTCAGTTCCGTTGTTGAGGGACTCTCCGGATGTGTTTTGTGTGGCCGGACATGTCGCCGGGCAGGGTTGTTGATTTCGGTATTTACTTGGTGTCGGGCACAGTATCGTATGGCTCCGGCAGGAGTTATAATAGTGGAAGGAGTAGCTTCAGGCTTCCTTGATAAAGAGTTCTTTGGCTGGCCAATGTGGATGCGTGTTCTAGCGGAGTCGGCTTTTGGCCCCAAATTGTATTATTGAGGGATAGGTTGATGCGACAGTTATTGAGCTTACTAGTGATCTAGGAGATCTATGAGTTGCCTTCATGTGTTGTGAGATGTTATGATTTTTTTTGGTTATGGGCACATATGGTGCGGTTCTATTGGGGTTCATGGTGGAAGTCGAGTGGGGAAAAGTAATTGGGTGTTGCTCGGTGGATGGCGTATCGGTTACGTCCTATCGGGTCTATGTGGTGTATGTTATTTGCTTCACCGTGAGTATGATGAATTTCTTTGGTTCCATATATCAAATTGTGTGTGGTTGTCGATTTCGAGCATAGTGACTTAAGGTGGTTCCATGTGCAGTGTTTAAATAAGGTCGCGCATTGCAGTGAATATATGTGGAGGTATGACCTTGCAGGTTAGATTCGTGTGTTTTGTTGCTATGATGTGAGACGGGTTCTCAGCCTTGTGTTGTGGTGGTACTGGTGATCTTGAGGTACAATTCTTTCATTTGAGTATGTTCGGACCGTTGCTTATTGGTGCGCGTATTATGCAAGTTGTGGCTTAGGCCTATATTGTTGTGTCATGTCACCGGAGTGGTGTGTAAGATTAGAGGAGAACGTCAGGAACATTAATGAATACAAACAGATTCGATTTCAGTATGTCGGGAGGATAAATATCAAGGTTCGGCTCAGAAATATGCTATGGTCCTTGCCAAAGGAGAAGTGGCCTTATGAATGATTGATCTGAGAAATGGTTATGGTTTATTGCATGTTTCGTTTATCATTGGGAGTATATGGAAGTGTTAGAATTAGACTTTAGTTTATAAGAGGTTTCCTATCGGTATTCGGTTGTTATGTACAGCTGTTGTGATTAGAAGTTATCGCTGCTGGTTTTTGAGTTATGTGGTATATCATGTGATTGCACCTGAGATAGCAGATATGGTTTGTTACGGCTTGTTTGGAGTTATTCACAGTATAGATGTGAGATTCTGATCTTGTGAATGATTTCAGAAGTAGAAATGTGGTTCTAAGGCTTATGGGTTAGAATGGGTTGTGGAATTTTAGTTGCATGTGTTATCGGACCTATATGAGATAGGGTGATGTGGGATCACCCCCAGGTATATGCAAGGTGAAGTTATTCAGCCATTGGTTTGCTTTTACACCAACTCCGGGCACGTTCGAGGAGGAACGTATGTTTAAGTGTGGGAGGATGTAACGACCCGACCGGTCGTTTTGAACTTTTGCACTTTAATCGCCAGTCTTCGGGCATGACTTGCCCCGTGTATATATTATGCCTTATGTAAATTATTGGTTTTGGTTTTCAGGGTAATCAGAATGAATTTGGAAGAACAGTTCTCAGTTTGAAGCCTTAAATTTGAAAGGTTTGACCAAGAGTTTACTTGTTTGTATATGATCTCGGATCGGAATATTTATGATTCGGTTAGCCCCGTTAGGTGATTTATGACTTAGAAGCATGATCGAATTGTGTTTTGGAGTTCCATAGCTAATTTAGGCTTGAAATGCTGAAAGTCGGATGTTTGAAGTTTCCGGTCCGATAGTGAGATTTTTATTCAAGGGTCGGAATGAAAATTCGAAAGTTGGAGTAGCTCCGTAGTGTTGAATATGGCTTGCTTGCAAAATTTCAGGTCATTCGGACGAGATTTGATAAACTTTTTGAGCGAAAGCATAATTTAAGAGTTCTTAGAGTTCTTAGGCTAGAATCCTATGTTAAATTGGTGATTTGATGTTGTTGTGAGCGTTCTGAAGTTTTGAGCAAGTTTGAACGATGTCACAGGATGTATTGGTACGATTGGTTTGAAGTTCCGGGAGTTCCGGGTAGGTTCCGGGATGTATTAGTGCAAAAATCATAGTCGTAGCAGGTCTAGAAGGGTTGCAGGTCCCGGAACACACCCACGCGGTCCGCACAAAATGAAGTGCGCCTGTGGTGAGTGCAGTGCGGACCGCACAAAAGTGGGTGCGGCCGCAGTAGGCATCGCACGGACCGCACAAAAGTGGGCGCGAGCGGGGAAGAACCTTCCCGCTGGTCCTATTTCAGAAGCTCATATCTTTTGATCTACAAGGAATTTTGAGGTTATTCAAAAAAGAAACGTTGTTGCTCTTCGTGTTTAGTTTCCATAAAATTAAAGATATCGCAATTTCGACATTTGTAGCGAAAGTTATGGCAAAAATATTAAAGCCTGTCACTGGAGAGGAAGGCCTGTGCGGCCGCGGTTGTTTTTGCACGGACCGCAGTCGATTTGGTGCGGCCCGCGGATTTTGGCAATTTTTCGAAGGTTTTTCAAGAAATTCATCAGGGTAAGTGATTTTAACTCAGATTTGGCTAGAGTACATGAATCTATCATTGAATTCATCATTTAATTCGTGATTTGGGATGGAATTTGGGAAGAAAATTGTGAAACCTTTCAAAAATATAAAATGATGATTTGAAGGATCAAATGGTATCGGAATTGGATAATTTTGGTATGGTTATACTCGTGAGGGTATGAGGATTCTAAAAATGTAAATTTTACCCGATTCCGAGACGTGGGCCCTGGGCTCGGGTTTTGGTAATTACGGGAATCGTGCCCTTTGTTGATTGTTTTCGCTTCAGCTTTTCTCCCTTAGACTATTGTGATGTATTTGTTCTGATTTTGGATAGATTCGACGCGCGTGGAGGCCAATTTTAGGGGCAAAGGCGTCGCGAGCTAGAAATTTTGCCGGTTCGAGGCATGTAATGATTGTAAATACTGTCTTGAGGGTTTGAAACCCCGGATTATAAATCGTTGTATTACTTTGAGGTGACTTACACGCTAGATGATGAGCGTAGGGTAGAGCACCACTGGGAATTGTGACTTAGTCCATCCCGAATGATTAAATTAAATGTGCATTTGATAGTTAATTGTTTGATGTTATTATAACTGTTTTGGGTTGTATGCCATGTTTGGGGCCTTGTGCCGACTTGTTGAGACCCTTAGGGCCATTTTACTATTTTTCCTCACTCTTTGTTTGAAAGCACATCCTCAGTCATGTTTTACCTGCTTATTGCTCAAATCTAGCTTTATTACTACATTCTTAAAAATGTGGAAACTGTTTTGGGCTAAGTTCCCTGTTTTACTGAGATAGACCGAGGGTCTGATTGTGAAATTGATGACTGAGATATACTGAGAGTCTGATGGTGAGGTAAATGACTAAGAGAGGTCGAGGGCCTAGCTGTGAGGATTATATATACATCGGGCTCCATGCCGCAGCAATATACATAGATATATATGGATTCGGATCGGGCTGCACACCGCAGCAATGCTTATATGGGTCGGGATACACGCCATAGTAGTGTTATACTGACATTGATATAATGCCGATGGCCTAGATTTGATGCCACGAGTTGGCTTGATATTGCGCTTTGGCCGTATGGGGCCCCTCCCGGAGTCTGCACACCCCTAATGAGCACCGTCGACGAGATATATGGATCGAGCTGCACGCCGTAGCAATATATGGATCCGGCTGCATGTCGTAGCGGTTATTATATGGTACCTATTGAGTGTGAATACTGAGTGTGAGTATTTATTGGTAAGAGTTGAGTCACGAGGGATAGAGAGTCTAGCCCGAGGGGCGATAGATATATATACATGCATATGAGTGATGCTTTGCCTGAGACGCCTGTTTATGAACTCATTGATTTCGCTCCTCTTTAAAGTAAGTTTCTATCGAATATGTTGATTTAGTGACTGTTTTTCACTCATTTTTATATTAAGCCTCTGTCGAAATGTTGAACGAATGTTTTAAAACAACTTTTATTTAAACTGGGTTTATGAGATGTTCAGAAATTAATCACTGATTTGGCATTGGTTATTTCCACTGAGATTTTCAAGTTAAGAATTGTTTAGGACTACGGTTTTGCCCGAGGGGTTGTTTTACGAACTATGCTTTGCCCAAGAGGGGTATTGAACCCCTACTAAAACTGCTGGAAAGTATTTCAAAATGCTTTGTACTAAAAGCTGGATTTTAAAAACGGACGAATGACTAGTATTATGATTTGAAAGCCTGTTATGTTTATTGAGCCTAACGTGAATGTGGATTCATTGTTTCTTACTGCTCAGCCTTTATTTACTCTTATTACTTATTGGTTTGGAGTACTCACCTTACTCCCTGCACCTCATGTGCAGATTTAGGTATATCGAAACCCGGTAGTGGCTGTTGATTGCTCAGGCGCGGAGTCATCAGAGTTAGCAAGGTGGCTGCATGACGTTCGCAGCACCACTTCCTTCCCTTCATTAGTGTTACTGTGTTTAGTATATTTTTAGACTTTTATTGTACTCAGACCTTGATAGTTTCTCATGACTAGTGACACCCCGATGTCAGGCTGGTATTTTATTCCGCACTGTTATTTCAGGATTTTATTGTGAAACATTGTTTAATTAAAGGCTTAAAAATGACTCTTAAGGCTTAAGGGGTTAATGTGAGTGTGGTGTCGGTTGGCCTTGTCTTCACGAGAGGCGCCATCACGACTAGGCTGATTTGGGGTCGTGACAAGGTATTATTATATAGGGGTAGGAATTAGGTTAGGGTTATGGGCCTAGGAATTATAGGTTTGGGAATTATGGGCTAGGTCCAAAATTAGGCCTAAAAATGGGTTGCTCGAGCCCAAGTTTTATCCTTTCCCTGCGAACGAGATTAAAATATGACCTCACTTATTAATTAGTCCCACTTAAATAAAATAACTATTAAAATAAGACTAACCGTCAAAACAATACTATTTTTGGTATTTTTCAAGATTAAAAATAACTATAAAACATTAATGAAATAATTTTTTTTGTAATTTTTATTTTCCTGTAATAAAATAAAGTAAAAGAGTCAAAATTAGTTGAAATAGCGATATTAGGCCTAAATTAAATATTTACATGCTAAAATATGAAAAATCTTAGGGAGGATCAGAAATTACATGTCTACAGTTAACATATGCAGTAAGCTGCACGATTTAAAGCATGAGCTAAAGGACTTGAATTATTATATGGCTTCATATGTACACAGCCTAAATCAAGCTAGGCAAAGACTAGAGGTTGTACAAGCCACCATACTCACTCAACCTTTTTGCCAAATTTTATTTGATCAAGAAAAGGAGCTGCTTGCGGAGATTGAAAATGATGTATTATGGAAGAACAAGTCCTCAGAAAGAAATCAAGGGCAAGTTGGATCATGTGTGGAGAAATCAACTCTAAATACTTTCATGCACAATGGAAGATCAGACAAAGCAAAAACACAATCACATATGATATACAGATATAAGGATAAAGCTCACAGATCCTACTCAGGTGGAAATTAAATTTATTACAGTCTTTATTGAGCTAATTGTTACGACCCAAAATCCAACTAGTTGTGATAGCACCTAACCAAACCCGCTAGTTAAGCCAAATAGCAACAATCTTATTCAAATGAGATTTAAGTGAAAAATAAATGAAATAACGGAGCTTTTATACAAAATTCCAAGGACTGGTAGTACAAATCACGAGCTTCTAAGATTTAGAGTTTATAAAGCTGGAATGAAATAAATATATCATCTATTTGAAATATACATGAACAAATTAATAATTCTAAAACTACCAAGAACAAGGTGCAGCTATAACCGGAATGTAGGTACGTCTTTAGGGCTAGCTCCCGCTATAAACAACAACATCGCATTCGAAATTTGCACGCAAGGTGCAGAAGTGTAGTATATGTACAATTGACCCCATGTACTTAATAAGTAACAAACCTAACTTTAGGTTGAAAGCAGTGACGAGCTTGGACAATGGTCAGGGTCCAACACCAATAGCCAAAAAACAACTATAGCAATATAATAAAATTAGTACAAGAAATAACTCAAATATGATGCTCAGCTCATTCACAGTTACGAAAAATAGGCATGTGTTTCAAGTATAACAGTAAAAACCCAAATCTTTCACTGAAATGACCGAAATGTGAGTATATTAGAAAACTTTGATTTTCCCAAAACTTTCAACAACAGATAAAATATTTCAATATCAGATGACATGAGGAAA
Organism: Nicotiana sylvestris; assembly: GCF_000393655.2. Taxonomy (NCBI): domain Eukaryota; kingdom Viridiplantae; phylum Streptophyta; class Magnoliopsida; order Solanales; family Solanaceae; genus Nicotiana; species Nicotiana sylvestris. The sequence continues at coordinate 127,272,531 of NC_091063.1, forward strand.
GTACATCTCTATGCCTACATGTCAATGTGCATGTGAAGTCATGAATGCCACAATACCGTGTAGCATAAGGAAATACATCTCTATGCATGTATGTCAAATGTATATGTCTATGCAATGCATCACATTGGTGAACTCATGTACTCATACTCTCAGAGTACTCAATCTCACTGTCTCGCACTCTCATTGATTATGGTCAATCCCTCAGAACACTCAGTCAGCTTTATACGATACCTGCTGCAGCACGCAGCCCGATCATCATGAATCAATAAAACCTGCACTCACTATTGGTATGTCAGACTCTGAAGGGGCGGATCCTGCCCAAGCGCTAACATAATCCATCATGGTCTGCTGTGGCACGTAGCCCGTTCCCATCAATAATATATGTAAAGCCTATAAGGTCTGCTGCGGCGTGTAGTCCAATCCATACAGTAGTATATATAAAGCCAATATGGCATGTTGCGGCGTACATCTAATCCCATCATGAATCAGGTAAACCTGCAGGGGCGTGTAGCCCGATCCATCAATATCGCTCACAATCCGGCTCTCAGGACCCAACTCAGTCATCAATCCCTCTATTCTCTCAGGCTCACAAATTTCATGCTCATCATCCCTAACAATGATAAAACGTCATGACAACAAATGATAACACAGACTGAGATATGATATGCAAATGAATGACTATGAATGAGTATGTAACTACAAAGTTTTAAGCAAATAACTCAACAGCATATATGATATGCTAAAATGACCGAAACCTCCGAAATAGAGTACTTTATATTCATTGAACAAACATACCTTTCACGATCGTGGCACATCAACTGCCTCCAAAAATACTGATCTATGCATTCACAGTATAGGCCTTGTGAACGCGATGCATAGAAGCTCCAACCTTAAGCGAATGCATTAGCTACTTCGCGAACGTGAAGACATTTTCCCTAGTCCCCAGCTTCTCATCTAAACTCAATGTGAATGCGAACGCGGTGCCCAAGCCTCACAAAGGTACATAAATGTGATAACATAGTTGTGAACGCGATAAAGGAAAAGGCCAGCACCCACAATACACTACGCGATCGCGGATCAATCTTCGCGATCACGAAGAAGGTCTGAAACACCATAAATCAGTAGTGCCAAAGAACATAGAAATGATCCAAACTCGTCCAAAACATACCCAAGCCCATCGGGATCCAATCTGAACATACCAACTGGTCATATAACATAACATGAACCTACTCGAGGCCTTAAATCACGTACAACCATATCAAAACCACGAATCATATCTCAAATCAAACTTAATGAACTTTGAATCTTTCAACTTCCAAAACTCATGTTGAACCTTATCAAATCAACTCGGAATGGATTCAAATTTTGCACACCAGTCCCAAATAATATAATGAATCTATTCCAAATCCCGGAACCACAATCCGAACCCAATATCATCAAAGTCAACTCCCGGTCAAACTTATGAACATTTCAAGCCTTCAAATTTTCAACTTTCGCCAATAAGTGTTGAAACCTTCTAGGAACATCCAAATGCAAATCCGATGATACGACCAAGTGTAAAATCACCATCCGGACATAACAGAACCATTAAAATTCCAGTCCGAGGTCAAATACTCAAAAGTCAAACTTGGTCAACTCTTCCAACTTAAAGCTTCCTAGTTGAGAATCTTTCTCCCAATAAATCCCGATAAATCTAAAAACCAAAACCGACGATTAACACAAGTCAAAATACATTATATGAATCTACTCACGAGTTCTAACAGCTGAACATATTGCAAATATTCAAAATGACCGATCGGGTCGCTACATTAATGGGAACCTACAGTGGGGACATTCCTTGTCCAAACTCAAAAGTTAGAAAAAGGTCCTTGATTGATTATAGAACATAAATGTGCCTTGATATAGGCAGTGACAATAGATGATATAGATATAGCAATAAAAGACATGCCAGTAGATAAAGCTCCATGGGTTGATGGCTACCTTATAGAGTTTTTCACCAAAGACTAGACCTAGTAAAGGAAAAGGTTATGCTACAGTGCAAATATTCTTTGAAACTTGGAAACTCTTGAGGAAGGTGAACTGCACAACAATTACCCTAATCCTAAAGTCAACTCACCATCTTAGATTAAAGACTATATGCCTATTGCTTGTGGTAATATCTTGTACAAGATTATTGCCAAGGTCTTACAACTTCGAATCAAGAAGGTGATTGGTAACTTAATTGGGCACTCACAGTCTGCATTTACAGAACGGGGAAGCATAATTGACAACATTCTTTTCAGCCATGAATTGTTCAAAGGGTACAATAGAAAAAGTGTTTCTCTTAGATGTGTCATGAAGGTGTACTTAAGAAAAGCCTATGATACTAAAGATTGAAGGTTTTTGAGAAAAATGCTCATTCATCTTGGATTCCCTTTCAAATTAATTAAATGGATTATGGAATGTGTTACCACTGTCTCACACTCCTTAGTATTGAATGGTGGCCTCACAAAACCATTTCAAGTTAAAAGAGGGATTCAACAAGGGGATCATATGTCCTCTTACCTTTGCTATGGTGTACCTGCAAAGAGAATTGATACAACTGGCAGAGACTGGTGATTTCAATTTTCATCTTAGATGTAAGAAACTGGGCATCATTCATATCTGCTTTGCAGATAATTTGCTCATATTTTGTAGAGCAGACATTGAATCCATCAAACTCCTCCAGGGTGCTTTTCATAGATTTTCTGCGGCTTCTAGGTTACAAGCAAACACTGATTAAAGCTCTATTTACTTGGCCGATGTGCTGCACATGGAAGGCATGCTATTCTGTTATTACTTGGATTTAAAGAAAGTACTCTTCCTTTTAGGTATCTAGGAATATCACTGTCATACAAAAAGCTAATTGTTCATCAATGTCTACCCCTAATAGAGAAGATCACTTCAAAAAGCAATTGTTGGTCTGCCAAACTACTTTCTTACTTTGGTAGGTTACAATTGATTAAGTCAGTTCTGTTTGGTATTCAGACTTACTTGGCACAAATATTTCTCCTTCCCAAAAAGGTTATGAAGATGATTGAAACTATGTGCCTATCATTCATATGGACTGGTGTAGCTCCATCACAAAAGAGTACCAATATCCTGGGAGAAGATCTGTATGCTCCAAACTTCTGGAGGCCTTAATGTTACCAATCTATGCCTATGGAACAAAGCAGCTATACTCAAGCAGTGTTGGGCTGTAGCAATGAAAAAAGACTGTTTGTGGATAAAATAGGAACACAATTACTACATAAAAAATCAGAACCTGGAGTATATGCCCACACCTAAGGCTACAGCTTGGGTAATCAGGAATACTCTAGAGACAAGAGATGTACTATAGAGTCAGTCCATGCAGGGCTCCTTGCTTGACAGACTGAAAATATTGCAGGTGCAAGAGCACCTTGGATTAAACAAGCCTATCAACACTTTGGATTAAACAAGCCTATCTCATGTTGATGCCCAGTATCAAAAGTTTCCTTGGAAGAGCAAAGTCTTGCAGTCAAGTATCCATCCCAGATTCAAATTCATTCTATGGTTGGATGCATATGAAAGACTAGCCACAGTTGATAGATTATACAAAATTGGTGTGCAGGTGCCTCAAGATTGTGCATTTTGCAAAGCAGCTACTGAAATATTGGAGCATCTATTCTTTGAATATTCTGTAACTAGGAATGTGTGGAGTAGACTGCTGGTGTGGTTAGGCATGAGAAGGAATATAGCTGGCTGGAAAGAGGAGCTTAACTGGGAATGTCGCATGGCTAGGAAGAATAGATGGTGAGGTACCATTGCTAGCTATGTATTTTCTATGCTAGTATACATCATATGGAGGGAAAGAAACCAACTTAGATTCCAACAAGGTATATTTGAGAAATATAGAATATGCAGAGAAATTGCTCTTCATGTGCACACTAGAGGCAGAAGATATCCTTACTGGCAGCGCACATTACACAACTTAGATCGATCTTCTTAGAGCACTTTTGTATATAATTGTAGTGCACAACTTCCGTATCTAGTTTCATGAGTAGTTCCTAGATTTGTAGGGGACTTGGATGTAAACACTATAATCTAGGACTAGTATTATGACTAGGAAAGTAGTTGGTGTTACAACAACTACTTGGCATTGTATAGAAATACTTTTGATTAATAGAATTTAATTTCTAATTAAAAAAAAAAGGGTAGTGTGCATTGTGGTTAAACCAAGTGGCAAGCTAAAAAAAAGTCACTTGGCAATTTTAGGACAACATTAATAATTAAGAATTATACATAAAACATAATTAATGAAAGTAGTTGAATGAAATAGATCTTAGACATATAATTTAAATAGATCTTAGACAAATCTAATCTATATATCTATATCTATATCTATATCTATATCTATATCTATATCTATACCTATTTCTATCTATATATTGATTCACTCATAGATTTTCTTCTATATTAGCTAGAAATATGGAGGTAAGGAATTAATTTAAAAACTACAATGGAAAAAAATAAAAATAAATATAGAATGACGTAAATTGAGAAGCATATGACTATTTATACTTTGGAGTAAATTAAAATATAAAATAAAACTAAAAATTACTTAAGATATTAAAGATTTGATGAGTTTAAAAATTAAAAAATTTTAAGCACCAAAATAAGATCTTACATAAAATATATAAATTATTTATAACATAAGAAAAAATTTAAATAACCTTGTAAGACACTGTTATTGTTTTGTTTTTCATTAGAAAAAAAGACCACTAAGCACCGGCTTAGTAGTATATTAGTTAAAAAAATTAAGTAATCATTAAAAATATTTTAATAACAAGAATAATAAAGTCATATTAATATTGACAAATTGGGCAAATAAATATTTTATACATAAATAAATATTTTTTATATAATTAAAATTTAAACTTCATAAAAACAAATTTTAACCACTAATGAAAAATAGACTACTATGCGAAAGAATATACATAAAATATTAATAATGCTCTCTCTCTCTACTCTCTCTCTATATATAAAATTATCTTTCAAATCTTGCGCTTAAGTTTAAATTTAAATAATTTATATAGAAGAATATTGAGAATAGTTGTTTGAAATAGTTGCTTTATCTTCGATACAATCGTTTCATGAACAATATGTTTGAGAACGAAAAGATAAGAAAAGAATTTGTATAGGGGATGAAAAACAAACAATGGTGTGGGTCTTTTATTATAACAAAATATTAAGAACTTCTAATATTTATGCTTTTTTCAATTTTGCATATAAAATAAAGTATGATATCATAGAGTTTATCTATCGAGTATATTGGAATAAGAAAAAGAAGATAGTATAATTTTGTTAAAGCGATATAATCTCATGTAACGATCCGGCCGGTCGTTTCATGAGTTACCGTTCTATTTCCCCTATTTTTGCTTCTTTATGTCTTGTTCAGCTGTATTATATATTATCATATTAGTTAGTTTGGGTTTGGAGTAGTTTGGTAGGGAAATGAGACACTTAGTCTCTTAAGTTGGGATTTTTGATAGAAAAGTCAACTGGAAGTTGAGTTATGAGTAAACGACCCCGGAATTTATTTTTTATGATTCAGATAGAATCATAAGGTGATTTGGGACTTAGGAGCATGATCGGAATGCGTTTTGGAGGTCCAGAGCAGATTTAGGCTTGAATTGGTGAAATTGAAATTTTAGCGCTTTCCGGTTGGTAGTGGAAATTTGATATAGAGGTCGGAATGAAATTCTAAAAATTGGAGTAGCTCCGTTGTGTCATTTGTGACGTGTGTGCAAAATTTCAGGTCATTCGGGTGAGGTTTGATAGACTTTTTCAATGAATTCTGAATTCAGAAGTTTTTGGAATTCTTAGGCTTGAATCTAATGATTATTTGATGTTTTGATGTTGTTTTGAGCGTTCCGAAGGGTTGAACAAGTTTTAATGATGTTATGGGACGTATTAGCATATTTGGTTGAGGTCCCGAGGGCCTCGGGTGAGTTTCGGGTGGTAAACGGATCAAATCCTTATTTTTAGAAGTTTCAGATTTTTCTTCAGTTCTGTTGCAGAGCTTTGCTCTTCGCGTTCGCGAAGAGATGTTGAGTGAGGCTGGCTAGTAGTCATTCGCGTTTGCGATGTTTCTCCCACATTCACGAAGGTTGAGGTTGAGTGTACATCGCAAACGCGATGTAGGTCCAACGTTCGCGTAGAGTAGTTGGAGCGGCAGGGTCCCCAGGATTTTTGTGCTTCGCGTTCGCGTAGGTTCAGTCGCATTTGCGAAGGCTTGGAAGGTGGAAGCATCGCGTTCACATAGAGTGCGTCGTGTTCGCGAAAGAGGATTTTTGTCAATGGAATTTTTGTGCTTCGCGAACGCGAGGCTTTGACCGCGTTCGCAAAGAAGGATTTTTGTCCTAGGTAGAATATTTAAATAGCCATTTTTGCGATTTTTGGTCTATTTCCACCATTGTTGGGCGATTTTGATGCTTTCTGAGAGGGATTGAAATGGAAATCGAAGAGAAACACTTGGATGTAAGATTTTTGAACTCCATACTCGATTCTATGATAATTTCTACATGATTAAACCTGAAATTAATGGGATTTAAAGCCTAAAATTGGGGAGTTAGGGCTTGGAATTGGAGACTTTGATTTGAAGATTTGAAGGGTCGTTTGTGGTCAAATTTTGATGTATTTTGTATGTATGATCTCGTGAGAGTGTAAAGATTCTAGTTTTATGATTTTTATCAGAAACCGAGATGTGGGCCTGGGGGTCGGGTTTGGTCGATTTCAGTATTTTTGATGTAATTAGAATATTTTCACATGGGCTTCGTTCCCTTAGCGTATATTGATGTTATGATTCTATTTTTAAATATATTCGACGCGAGTTGAGGCCGAGTTGAGAGGCAAGGGCATTGCGGAGTAGTATTTCACCCGGTTTGAGGTAAGTAACCATTGTAAATCTAGACTTGAGGGTGTGAAACCCCGGAATTTCGTACTGTTTTGATAAATGACGTGACGCATTTAGGCTTGAATTGGTGAAATTGAAATTTTAGCGCTTTCCTGTTAGTAGTGAAAATTTGATATAGGGGTCGGAATGAAATTTCAAAAATTGGAGTAGGTCCGTTGTGTCATTTTTGACGTGTGTGCAAAATTTCAGGTCATTCGGGTGAGGTTTGATAGACCTTTTCAATGAATTCTGAATTCATAAGTTTTTTGAATTCTTAGGCTTGAATCCAATGATTATTTGATGTTTTGACGTTGTTTTGAGCGTTCTGAAGGGTTGAACAAGTTTTAATGATGTTATGGGACGTATTAGCATATTTGGTTGAGGTCCAGAGGGCTTCGGGTGAGTTTCGGGTGGTAAACGGATCAAATCCTTGTTTTTAGAAGTTTCAGATTTTTCTTCAGTTCTGTTGCAGAGCTTTGCTCTTCGCATTCGCGAAGAGATGTTGAGTGAGGCTGGCTAGTTGCCATTCGCGTTTGCGATGTTTCTCCCACATTCGCGAAGGTTGAGGTTGAGTGTACATCGCAAACGCGATGTAGGTCCCACGTTCGCGTAGAGTAGTTGGATCGGCAGGGTCCCTAGGATTTTTGTGCTTCGCGTTCGCGTAGGTTCAGTCGCATTTGCGAAGGCTTGGAAGGTGGAAGCATCACGTTCACATGGAGTGCGTCGCGTTCGCGAAAGAGGATTTTGGTCAATGGAATTTTTGTGCTTCGCGAACGCGAGTCTTTGATCGCGTTCGCAAAGAAAGATTTTTGTCCTAGGCAGAATATTTAAATAGCCATTTTCGCGATTTTTTGTCTATTTCCACCATTGTTTGGCGATTTTGATGCTTTCTGAGGGGGATTGAAATGGGAATCGTAGGGAAATACTTGGATGTAAGATTTTTGAATTTAATACTCGATTCTATGATAATTTCTACATGATTAAACCTGAAATTAATGGGATTTAAAGCCTAAAAATGGGGAGTTAGGGCTTGGAATTGGAGACTTTGATTTGAGGATTTGAGGGGTCGTTTGTGGTCAAATTTTGATGTATTTGTTATATATGATCTCGTGAGAGTGCAAGGATTCTAGTTTTATGATTTTTATCAGAAACCGAGATGTGGGCCCGGGGGTCGGGTTTGGTCGATTTCAGTATTTTTGATGTAATTAGAATATTTTCGCATGGGCTTCGTTCCCTTAGCGTATATTGATGTTATGATTCTATTTTTAGTTATATTCGACGCGAGTTGAGGCCGAGTTGAGAGGCAAGGGCATTGCGGAGTAGTATTTCACCCGGTTTGAGGTAAATAACCATTGTAAATCTAGACTTGAGGGTATGAAACCCCAGAATTTCGTACTGTTTTGATAAATGAGATGACGCATTTAGGCTTGAATTGGTGAAATTGAAATTTTAGCGCTTTCCTGTTGGTAGTGAAAATTTGATATAGGGGTCGGAATGAAATTCCAAAAATTGGAGTAGGTCCGTTGTGTCATTTGTGACGTGTGTGAAAAATTTCAGGTCATTCGGGTGAGGTTTGATAGACCTTTTCAATGAATTCTGAATTCAGAAGTTTTTGGAATTCTTAGGCTTGAATCCAATGATTATTTGATGTTTTGACGTTGTTTTGAGCGTTCTGAAGGGTTAAACAAGTTTTAATGATGTTATGGGGCGTATTAGCATATTTGGTTGAGGTCCCGAGGGCCTCGGGTGAGTTTCGGGTGGTAAACGGATCAAATCCTTGTTTTTAGAAGTTTCAGATTTTTCTTCAGTTCTGTTGCAGAGCTCTGCTCTTCGCATTCGCGAAGAGATGTTGAGCGAGGCTGGCTAGTTGGCATTCGCGTTTGCGATGTTTCTCCAACATTTGCGAAGGTTGAGGTTGAGTGTACATCGCAAACGCGATGTAGGTCCCACTTTGCGAAGAGTAGTTGGGGCGGCAGGGTCCCTAGGATTTTTGTGCTTCACGTTCGCGTAGGTTCAGTCGCATTTGCGAAGTCTTAGAAGGTGGAAGCATCGCATTCACATGGAGTGCGTCGCGTTCGCGAAAGAGGATTTTGGTCAATGGAATTTTTGTGCTTCGCGAACGCGAGGCTTTGACCGCGTTCGCAAAGAAAGATTTTTGTCCTAGGCAGAATATTTAAATAGCCATTTTCGCGATTTTTGGTTTACTTCCACCATTGTTGGGCGATTTTGATGCTTTCTGAGAGGGATTGAAATGGGAATCGAAGGGAAACACTTGGATGTAAGATTTTTGAATTCAATACTGGATTCTATGATAATTTCTGCATGATTAAACCTGAAATTAATGGGATTTAAAGCCTAAAAATGGGGAGTTAGGGCTTGGAATTGGAGACTTTGACTTGAGGATTTGAGGGGTCGTTTGTGGTCAAATTTTGATGTATTTGGTATATATAATCTTATGAGAGTGTAAGGATTTTTGTTTTATGATTTTTATTAGAAACCGAGATGTGGGCCCGGGGGTCAGGTTTGGTCGATTTCAGTATTTTTGATGTAATTAGAATATTTTCGCATGGGCTTCGTTCCCTTAACATATATTGAGGTTATGATTCTATTTTTAGATATATTCGACGCGAGTTGAGGCCGAGTTGAGAGGAAAGGGCATTGCGGAGTAGTATTTCACCCGGTTTGAGGTAAGTAACCATTGTAAATCTAGACTTGAGGGTATGAAACCCCGGAATTTCGTACTGTTTTGATAAATGACGTGACGTATTTAGGCTTGAATTGGTGAAATTGAAATTTTAGCGCTTTCCTGTTGGTAGGGAAAATTTGATATAGGGGTCGGAATGAAATTCCAAAAATTGGAGTAGGTCCGTTGTGTCATTTGTGACGTGTGTGAAAAATTTCAGGTCATTCGGGTGAGGTTTGATAGACCTTTTCAATGAATTCTGAATTCAGAAGTTTTTGGAATTCTTAGGCTTGAATCCAATAATTATTTGATGTTTTGACGTTGTTTTGAGCGTTCTGAAGGGTTAAACAAGTTTTAATGATGTTATGGGGCGTATTAGCATATTTGGTTGAGGTCCCGAGGGCCTCGGGTGAGTTTCGGGTAGTAAACGGATCAAATCCTTGTTTTTAGAAGTTTCAGATTTTTCTTCAGTTCTGTTGCAGAGCTCTGCTCTTTGCATTCGCGAAGAGATGTTGAGCGAGGCTGGCTAGTTGCCATTCGCGTTTGCGATGTTTCTCCCACATTCGCGAAGGTTGAGGTTGAGTGTACATCACAAACGCGATGTAGGTCCCACTTCGCGAAGAGTAGTTGGAGCGGCAGGGTCCCTAGGATTTTTGTGCTTCACGTTCGCGTAGGTTCAGTCGCATTTGCGAAGGCTTAGAAGGTGGAAGCATCGCATTCACATGGAGTGCATCGCGTTCGCGAAAGTGGATTTTGGTCAATGGAATTTTTGTGCTTCACGAACGCGAGGCTTTGACCGCGTTCACAAAGAAGGATTTTTGTCCTAGGCAGAATATTTAAATAGCCATTTTTGCGATTTTTGGTCTATTTCCACCATTGTTGGGCGATTTTGATGCTTTCTGAGACGAATTGAAATGGGAATCGAAGGGAAACACTTGGATGTAAGATTTTTGAATTCAATACTAGATTCTATGATAATTTCTACATGATAAAACCTGAAATTAATGGGATTTAAAGCCTAAAAATGGGGAGTTAGGGCTTGGAATTGGAGACTTTGATTTGAGGATTTGAGGGGTCGTTTGTGATCAAATTTTGATGTATTTGGTATATATGATCTCGTGAGAGTGCAAGGATTCTAGTTTTATGATTTTTATCAGAAACCGAGATGTGGGCCCGGGGGTCGGGTTTGGTCGATTTCAGTATTTTTGATGTAATTAGAATATTTTCACATGGGCTTCGTTCCCTTAGCGTATATTGATGTTATGATTCTATTTTTAGTTATATTCGACGCGAGTTGAGGCCGAGTTGAGAGGCAAGGGCATTGCGGAGTAGTATTTCACCCGGTTTGAGGTAAGTAACCATTGTAAATCTAGACTTGAGGGTATGAAACCCCAGAATTTCGTACTGTTTTGATAAATGAGGTGACGCATTTAGGCTTGAATTGGTGAAATTGAAATTTTAGCGCTTTCCTGTTGGTAGGGAAAATTTGATATAGGGGTCGGAATGAAATTCCAAAAATTGGAGTAGGTCCGTTGTGTCATTTGTGACGTGTGTGAAAAATTTCAGGTCATTCGGGTGAGGTTTGATAGACCTTTTCAATGAATTCTGAATTCAGAAGTTTTTGGAATTCTTAGGCTTGAATCCAATGATTATTTGATGTTTTGACGTTGTTTTGAGCGTTCTGAAGGGTTAAACAAGTTTTAATGATGTTATGGGGCGTATTAGCATATTTGGTTGAGGTCCCGAGGGCCTCGGGTGAGTTTCGGGTGGTAAACGGATCAAATCCTTGTTTTTAGAAGTTTCAGATTTTTCTTCAGTTCTGTTGCAGAGCTCTGCTCTTTGCATTCGCGAAGAGATGTTGAGCGAGGCTGGCTAGTTGCCATTCGCGTTTGCGATGTTTCTCCCACATTCGCGAAGGTTGAGGTTGAGTGTACATCGCAAACGCGATGTAGGTCCCACTTCGCTAAGAGTAGTTGGAGCGGCAGGGTCCCTAGGATTTTTGTGCTTCACGTTCGTGTAGGTTCAGTCGCATTTGCGAAGGCTTAGAAGGTGGAAGCATCGCATTCACATGGAGTGCATCGCGTTCGCGAAAGTGGATTTTGGTCAATGGAATTTTTGTGCTTCACGAACGCGAGGCTTTGACCGCGTTCACAAAGAAGGATTTTTGTCCTAGGCAGAATATTTAAATAGCCATTTTCGCGATTTTTGGTCTATTTCCACCATTGTTGGGCGATTTTGATGCTTTCTGAGACGGATTGAAATGGGAATCGAAGGGAAACACTTGGATGTAAGATTTTTGAATTCAATACTCGATTCTATGATAATTTCTACATGATAAAACCTGAAATTAATGGGATTTAAAGCCTAAAAATGGGGAGTTAGGGCTTGGAATTGGAGACTTTGACTTGAGGATTTGAGGATTCGTTTGTGGTCAAATTTTGATGTATTTGGTATATATGATCTCGTGAGAGTGCAAGGATTCTAGTTTTATGATTTTTATCAGAAACCGAGATGTGGGCCCGGGGGTCGGGTTTGGTCGATTTCAGTATTTTTGATGTAATTAGAATATTTTCACATGGGCTTCGTTCCCTTAGCGTATATTGATGTTATGATTCTATTTTTAGTTATATTCGACGCGAGTTGAGGCCGAGTTGAGAGGCAAGGGCATTGCGGAGTAGTATTTCACCCGGTTTGAGGTAAGTAACCATTGTAAATCTAGACTTGAGGGTATGAAACCCCAGAATTTCGTACTGTTTTGATAAATGAGGTGACGCATTTAGGCTTGAATTGGTGAAATTGAAATTTTAGCGCTTTCCTGTTGGTAGGGAAAATTTGATATAGGGGTCGGAATGAAATTCCAAAAATTGGAGTAGGTCCGTTGTGTCATTTGTGACGTGTGTGAAAAATTTCAGGTCATTCGGGTGAGGTTTGATAGACCTTTTCAATGAATTCTAAATTCAGAAGTTTTTGGAATTCTTAGGCTTGAATCCAATGATTATTTGATGTTTTGACGTTGTTTTGAGCGTTCTGAAGGGTTAAACAAGTTTTAATGATGTTATGGGGCGTATTAGCATATTTGGTTGAGGTCCCGAGGGCCTCGGGTGAACTTCGGGTGGTAAACGGATCAAATCCTTGTTTTTAGAAGTTTCAGATTTTTCTTCAGTTCTGTTGCAGAGCTCTGCTCTTTGCATTCGCGAAGAGATGTTGAGCGAGGCTGGCTAGTTGCCATTCGCGTTTGCGATGTTTCTCCCACATTCGCGAAGGTTGAGGTTGAGTGTACATCGCAAACGCGATGTAGGTCCCACTTCGCGAAGAGTAGTTGGAGCGGCAGGGTCCCTAGGATTTTTGTGCTTCACGTTCGCGTAGGTTCAGTCGCATTTGCGAAGGCTTAGAAGGTGGAAGCATCGCATTCACATGGAGTGCATCACGTTCGCGAAAGTGGATTTTGGTCAATGGAATTTTTGTGCTTCACGAACGCGAGGCTTTGACCGCGTTCACAAAGAAGGATTTTTGTCCTAGGCAGAATATTTAAATAGCCATTTTCGCGATTTTTGGTCTATTTCCACCATTGTTGGGCGATTTTGATGCTTTCTGAGACGGATTGAAATGGGAATCGAAGGGAAACACTTGGATGTAAGATTTTTGAATTCAATACTCGATTCTATGATAATTTCTACATGATAAAACCTGAAATTAATGGGATTTAAAGCCTAAAAATGGGGAGTTAGGGCTTGGAATTGGAGACTTTGACTTGAGGATTTGAGGATTCGTTTGTGGTCAAATATTGATGTATTTGGTATATATAATCTCGTGAGAGTGTAAGGATTTTAGTTTTATGATTTTTATTAGAAACCGAGATGTGGGCCCGGGGGTCGGGTTTGGTCGATTTTAGTATTTTTGATGTAATTAGAATATTTTCACATGGGCTTCGTTCCCTTAGCGTATATTGATGTTATGATTCTATTTTTAGATATATTCGACGCGAGTTGAGGCCGAGTTGAGAGGCAAGGGCATTGCGGAGTAGTATTTCACCCGGCTTGAGGTAAGTAACCATTGTAAATCTAGACTTGAGGGTATGAAACCCCGGAATTTCGTACTGTTTTGATAAATGACCTGACGCATTTAGGCTTGAATTGGTGAAATTGAAATTTTAGCGCTTTCCTGTTGGTAGTGAAAATTTGATATAGGGGTCGGAATGAAATTTCAAAAATTGGAGTAGGTCCGTTGTGTCATTTTTGACGTGTGTGCAAAATTTCAGGTCATTCGGGTGAGGTTTGATAGACCTTTTCAATGAATTCTGAATTCAGAAGTTTTTGGAATTCTTAGGCTTGAATCCAATGATTATTTGATGTTTTAACGTTGTTTTGAGCGTTCCGAAGGTTGAACAAGTTTTAATGATGTTATGGGACGTATTAGCATATTTGGTTGAGGTCCCGAGGGCCTCGGGTGAGTTTCGGGTGGTAAACGGATCAAATCCTTGTTTTTAGAAGTTTCAGATTTTTCTTCAGTTCTGTTGTAGAGCTTTGCTCTTCGCATTCGCGAAGAGATGTTGAGTGAGGCTGGCTAGTTGCCATTCGCGTTTACGATGTTTCTCCCACATTCGCGAAGGTTGAGGTTGAGTGTACATCGCGATGTAGGTCCCACGTTCGCGTAGAATAGTTGGAGCGGCAGGGTCCCCAGGATTTTTGTGCTTCGCGTTCGCGTAGGTTCAGTCGCATTTGCGAAGGCTTGGAAGGTGGAAGCATCGCGTTCACATGGAGTGTGTCGCGTTCTCGAAAGAGGATTTTGGTCAATGGAATTTTTGTGCTTCGCGAACGCGAGGCTTTGACCGCGTTCGCAAAGAAGGATTTTTGTCCTAGGCAGAATATTTAAATAGCCATTTTCGCGATTTTTGGTCTATTTCCACCATTGTTGGGCGATTTTCATGCTTTCTGAGAGGGACTGAAATGGGAATCGAAGGGAAACACTTGGATGTAAGATTTTTGAATTCAATACTCGATTCTATGATAATTTTTACATGATTAAACCTGAAATTAATGGGATTTAAAGCCTAAAAATGGGGAGTTAGGGCTTGGAATTGGAGACTTTGATTTGAGGATTTGAGGGGTCGTTTGTGGTCAAATTTTGATGTATTTGGTATATATGCAAGGATTCTAGTTTTATGATATTTATCAGAAATCGAGATGTGGGCCCGGGGGTCGGGTTTGGTTGATTTCAGTATTTTTGATGTAATTTGAATATTTTTGCATAGGCTTCATTCCCTTAGCGTATATTGATGTTATGATTCTATTTTTAGTTATATTCGACGCGAGTTGAGGCCGAGTTGAGAGGCTAGGGCATTGCGGAGTAGTATTTCACCCGGTTTGAGGTAAGTAACCATTGTAAATCTAGACTTGAGGGTATGAAACCCCAGAATTTCGTACTGTTTTGATAAATGAGGTGACGCACATGCTAGATGACGAGTGTGTGGGTATGCACCTGTAGAGATTGTGACTTGGTCCGTCCCATGGCGACTGTATAGTCGCATATTTTGATATATTATATATGATATTCATGTGTTTAGAAATTGGTTTATTAATTTCGGCTAAATTCCATGTTTGGGGCCTTTGTGCCGACCAGTTTAGACCCTTTGGGGCATTATTTTACTACTTTCCTCACTATATTTGATTTGAAAGCATATCCTCACTCATGATTTACATGTTTAGTGTTTAAATCCGGTTTCATCACTATATTTCTTTATACATGAAAACTGTTGGGCTGAATTTCTTTGATTTTCACTGATACACCCGAGTGGCCGTGAGGTTAATGATTGAGAGAGTTTGAGGACCTAATGGTAAGGATTATATATATATGTTATGGACCGGGCTGCACGTCGTTGCGATATTATATATATGGATTGGGTTGCACGCCGTAACAATATACATATAGATCGGGTGCCGCAGCGATATATATATTGGATCAGGCTGCATCCCGCAGCGATATGATGCTTGGGCTGTAGGAGCCCCTCTGCAGTCTGCACACCTCTAGGGAGCGTAGTCGACTATAAACTATTGATCGGGTTGCACGCCGCAGCGATTACTATTATTATTATTATTATTATTATTATTATTATTACTATAATTATTATTATTATTAGGAGATATCCATTGAGCCGGAGTGCTGAGTTTGAGTACTGATTGACGAGAGCTGAGTCATGGGTAATTGAAAGGCTTGCCCGAGAGGCTATACTTATGAGTGATACCTCTGTGACATTTTGACGTTTTCACTATTCTTTTATACTGAGCCTCTTTTGAAAAATGTTGAATAAATGTTTTCAAAGGATTTTGAATAGAAACTGGAGTTTTACGAGATAATTGGCTATTAAATTAAAGAATTTGACTTGATATTTCTGTTGAGACTTCTTATGTGATTTTAAATTCTCGTCACTGCACTCAGACTTTATTTACTTTAGTTACTTACTGAGTTGGCGTACTCATATTACTCCCTACACCTTATGTGTAGATCCAGGTGCCCGAGCATCAGAGCGAGAGCTTCCTGCACTCTCAGAGTTTTTCCGAGATCGCAAGGTAGATGCATGACGTTTACAACCCTGCCTTCCTCCTTCCTATCTTAGTATTTTATTATTTCAGACTATTTGTATTATTCAGACAGCGTTTGGTTGTATTTAGAAGCTCATGGCTAGTGACACCGGATTCAGGCTGTTTTCTTATATTTTGTACTGATTTCCGTACATTTCTGTTGAGTTATATATTACATATGAAGATTTGAGACTTAATCTGTTTTAAAAAATGATTTTTATAAAAAGAATTTGATGGGGTAAATGTTGGTTTGGCTTGCCTAGTACTGTGATAGGCGCCATCACGACCGGGGCATTTGGGGTCGTGACAAGTTGGTATCAGAGCCTAGGTTACATAGGTCTTGCGGGTCATGAGCCAGTTTAGTAGAGTCTCGCGGATCAGTACGCAACGTTTGTACTTATCCTCGGAAGGCTGCAGAACCATTAGGAAAACATCACATTCTTGAAATTCCTGTCATGCGAATCTGTTGATTCTAGTACTAAACCTTTATTATTCTATTTTCTCACAAATAGTGAGGACATGTGCTACCAGTTAGGACAGACGGCCACCAATACCACTAGTTGGGGCCACTAGAGGTCGAGGTTGTAGTCGAGGTCATGGTAGAGGAAGGAGTATAGCTCGCACAGCAGCTAGGGAAACACCTGCAGATCCACCAGTCGCCCCAGTTCAGGATTAGGTCCCAGTTGTGGATGCTCCAGCATCACCAGCTTAGGCACCGGCTGTGCCTATTGTGATTCCAGGCCTTCAGGAGGCCTTAGCCCAGATTCTATCAGTTTGCACTGGCCTGGCTTAGGTGGTATCAGTTACTACGGCTGCAGCTACTTCTCAGGCCGGGGGAGGTACTCAGACTCCCACTGTTCGCACACCTGAGTAGGTTGTGCAGTGACTTCAGACACCAGGGGCACCTCCAGCCCAACCGGTTGTACCAACTCCGGACTATGTGGTACCAGTTATGCCTGATGACGAGCAGCGTCGATTGGAGAGGTTTGGTAGACTTCAAGCTCCGACTTTCAGTAGTACAGAGGGCGAGGATGCCCAGGGTTTCCTGGACAAGTGTAAGAGGATTCTTTGTACAACAAGTATTCTGGAGACTAGTGGGGTCACATTTACTACCTTTCAGTTTTCTTGAGCAGCCTTTACTTGGTGAGAGGCTTATGAGAGGCGTAGGCTTGTTAATGCAGCGGCCCTTACCTAGCAGTAGTTCTCCGTTCTCTTTTTGGAGAAGTATGTGCCACAGTCTAGCAGAGAGGAGCAGCGCAGGGAGTCAAGCAATTGCGTCTGGGAGATATGACTATAACGCAGTATGAGATGAGGTTCTCGGAGTTAGCTCGTCATGTTGTTTGGTTCATTCCTATGGACAGAGAGAGGATTAGGAGGTTCATTGATAGCCTAACATATCAGCTTCGGATTCTCATGACTAGGGAGAGGGTGTCAGGTGCTGCTTTTAAGGAGGTTGTTGACATTGCTCGTGAGATTGAGAGTTCGTCACCAGGAGCGAGATGAGAGGTAGGCCAAGAGGCCTCAGGGATCTGATAGTTTTGGTGGTGCTCCTTCGAGAGGCCAGTTTCAGCATGGTAGAGGTCGTCCATTCAGACATGGTTAGTCAGCTCGTACAGTTCATCGTGGGGCATCATCGGGCCATGGTTCTTACAGCTCACATCAGGACCATTCATCACTCAGTGCCCTACTATCCCAGAGTTCATCCCGTGCTCCATTGCTTCAATGTTCTTTCATGCCAGGTCCTTCTACTGGTTATTTCGAAGCTAGGGTTTTCCTTCTGTCCCCGTTCACCGCACCAGGGAGTTGTTACGAATGTGGAGAGTTTGGACATATGAGGAGGCAGTGTCCTCGTTTTCTTGAGGGTCCGTCTCAGTAGATGGGTCACCCCTCGACTTCAGCACCAGTTACTTCACCACCCGCTAAGGCAGCTAGGGGTGGGGGTCAGTCAGCTCGGGGTTGCCCAAGAGAGGGAGGTCGATCAGGTGGTGGTCAGGCCCGTTTCTATTCTCTCTCAGCCAGACGAGATGCTAGTACTTCAAGTGTTATGAATACATGTATTGTCTCAGTCTACCACAGAGATGCCTCTATATTATTTGATCCTGGTTCCACTTTTTCATATGTGTCATCATATTTTGCTCGTTATCTGGATACGCCTCGTGAGTCTCTTGTTTCATCTGTTCATGTATCTACTTCGGTAGGCGATACTATAGTTGTGGATCGAGTATACTGGTCGTGTGTGGTGACTATTGGGGGTCTGGAGACCTGAGTGGACTTTTTGTTGCTTTGTATGGTGGAATTCAATGTGAAATTGGGCAAGGATTGGCTATCTCCGTGTCATGCAATATTGGACTATCATGCTAAGATAGTGATGTTGGCTATGCCGGGTGTGCCATGGATTGAATGGCGAGGTTCGACTGATTTTGTTCCCAGTAGGGTGATATCATTCTTGAAGGCCCAACGGATGGTTGGGAAATGTTGTCTTTCATACTTAGCCTTTGTGAGGGATGTTAGTGCAGAGACTCCTAGTATTGATTCTGTTCCTATTATGAGTGATTTTCCCGATATGTTTATTGCAGACCTGTCGGGCATGCCCCAGATAGGGATATTGACTTTGGTATTGATTTGGTGTCGGGCGCTCATCCCATTTCTATTCCACCGTATCGTATGACACCGTTGGAGTTGAAAGAGTTGAAGGAGCAGCTTGAAGAGCTCCTTGATAAGGGGTTTTTTCAGCCTAGTGTGTCGCCTTGGGGTGCACCTATCCTTTTTGTGAAGAAGAAGGATGGCACGATGAATATATACATTTAGTACAGGCAGTTGAACAAAGTTACAATCAAGAACAAGTATCTTTTGCCTCGCATTGATGATTCATTTGACTAGCTTCAGGGAGCGAGAGTGTTCTCCAAGATTGATCTCCGTTCAGCGTATCACCAGTTGAAGATCATGGACTCATATATTTTTAAGATAGTTTTTAGGACCCGATATGGTCATTATGAGTTCCTTGTGATGTCTTTTGGGCTGACCAATGCCCAGGAACATTCATGCATTTTATGAATAGCGTTTTTCGACCCTATCTTGACTCATTCGTGATTGTATTCATTATGATATTCTGGCGTACTCGCATAGTAAGGAGGAGCATGCAGAGCATTTGAGAGTTGTGCTACAGAGATTCAGGGAGGAGAAGCTTTATGCAAAGTTCTCCAAGCGTGAGTTTTGGCTCAGTTTAGTGAGTTTATTGGGGCACGTGGTGTCCAGTGAGGTTATTTAGATTGATCCGAATAAGATAGAGGCGGTTCAGAGTTGTCCCAGACCATCCTCAGCCACAGAGATTCGCAACTTTCTTGGTTTGGCGGGTTATTACCGTCGGTTCGTTCAGGGATTTTAATCCATTACATCACCCTTGACCAAATTGACACAAAAGGGTGCTTTATTCAGGTGGTCGGATGATTATGAGGCAAGATTTCAGAAGCTCAAGACTGTCTTAACCATAACTCCAGTGTTAGTTTTGCCATCAACTTCAGGTTCATATATAGTATATTGTGATGCTTCGAGAGTTGGTATTAGGTGTGTGTTGATGCAGAAGGGTAGAGTTATTGCTTATGCTTCTCGTCAATTGAAGCCCCATGAGAAGAACTACCTTGTTCATGATCTAGAGTTGGCTGCCATTGTTCACGCGTTGAAAATTTGGAGGCATTATTTGTATGGCGTGTCTTATGATGTGTTTACGGATCATCGTAGCCTCCGACACTTGTTCAAGCAAAAGGATCTTAATTTGAGGCAGCGTAGATGGTTGGAGCTGCTAAGGAATTATGATATTACCATCTTGTACCATCCGAGAAAGGCTAACGTAGTGGCCGATGCCTTGAGCAAGAAGGAGGTGAGTATGGGGAGCCTTGCATTTATTCTTATTGGGAAGAGACCTCTTGCAGTTGATGTTCAGGCCCTGGCCAATCGGTTCATAAGGTTGGATGCCCAGTCGGGTCTTAGCTTGTGTGATTTCTCGATCGTCCTTATTTGATCGCATCAGAGAGCGCCAGTATGATGATCCTCATCTGCTTCTCCTTAAGGAAAGAGTTCAGCACGACGATGCCAGAGATGTGACTATTGGTGATGATGGGGTATTGAGGATGCAGGGCCAGATATATGTGCCCAATGTGGATGGGCTTCGGGAGTTGATTCTAGAGGAGGCCCATAGCTTGCGGTATTCCATCCATCCGGGTGCCGCAAAGATGTATCAGGATCTGAGGCAGCATAATTGGTGGAGGAGAATGAAGAAGGATATTGTGGGATTCGTAGCTCGGTGTCTCAACTGTCAGCAGGTGAAATATGAGCATCATAGACCGGGTTTCTTGCTTCAGCAGATAGATATTCCAGAATGAAAGTGGGAGCGAATCACCATGGACTTCATAGTTGGGCTCCCATGGACTTTGAAGAAGTTCGATGCTATTTGGGTAATTATGGATTGGCTGACCAAGTCCGCGCACTTCATTCCTGTGTGTACTAGCTATTCTTCAGAGCAGTTAGCAGAGATTTATATTCGAGAGGTCGTTCGCTTGCATGGTGTCCCATTTTTCATCATTTAAGATAGAGGTACTTAGTTTACTTTACAGTTTTGGAGGGTTGTGCAGCGAGAGTTGGGTACTCAAGTTGAGTTGAGCACAACTTTCCACCCTTAGAAGGATGGGCAGTCCGAGCGCATTATTCAAATATGGATGACATGTTGCGTGGTTGTGTCATTGATTTTGGAGGGTCATTGGATCGGTTTCTACCGCTCACGGAGTTTGCTTACAACAACAACTATTGGTCGAGTATTCAGATGGCTCCATATGAGGCTTTATATGGGAGACAGTATAGATCTCCAGTTGGTTGGTTTGAGCGAGGTGAGGCTAGGCTTTTGGGTACACACTTGGTGCAGGATGCCTCGGACAAGGTGAAGTGATTTAGGAGCGACTTCATACATCACAGTCGAAAAAAATGAGTTATGCTGACAGGAAGGTCCGTGATGTGTCTTACATGGATGAGGAGAAGGTTCTACTGAAGGTTTCACCCATGAAGGGTGTTATGAGATTTGGGAAGCAGGGTAAATTGAGTCCTCGGTTCATTGGGCCTTTTGAGGTGCTTCGGAGGATTGGGGAGGTGGCTTATGAGCTTGCTTTTCCACCCAGCTTATCGAGTGTGCACCGATATTTCATGTTTTTATGCTCCGGAAGTATATTGGAGATCCGCCTCATGTTTTGGATTTCAGCACAGTTTAGTTAGATGATGATCTGACTTATGATGTGGAGCCAGTAGCTATTTTGGAGTATCAGGTTCTAAAGTTGAGATCAAAGGATATAGCTTCAGTGAAAGTGTAGTGAAGAGGTCATCCCGTGGAAGAGGCTACCTGGGAGACCAGGCAGGAGATGCGGAGCAGATATCCTCATCTATTTGAGGCTTTAGGTATGTTTCTTTACTCGTTTGAGTGACGAACATTTGTTTAATAGGGGGAGGATGTAATGACCCGACCGGTCGTTTCATGAGATGCCGCTCTATTTTCCCTATTTATGCTTCTTTATGTCTTGTTCAGCTATATTATGTGTTATCATATTGGTTAATTTGGGTTCGGAGTGGTTTTGTAGGGAAATGAGACACTTAGTCTCTTAAGTTGGCCTTTTTGTTGGAAAAGTCAACCAAAAGTTGAATTTTGAGTAAACGACCTCGAAATTTAGTTTTTATGATTCGAATAGCTTCGGAAGGTGATTTGGGACTTAGGAGAGTGATCAAAATGTGTTTTGGAGGTCCGGAGTAGATTTAGGCTTGAATTGGAGAAATTGAAACTTTGGCACTTTTTGGTTGGTAGTGGAAATTTTGATACAGGGGTCGGAATGGAATTCTGGAAATTGGAGTAGGTTCGATATGTCATTTTTGACGTGTGTGCAAAATTTCAGGTTATTCAGACGAGGTTTGATAAACGTTTGGATCGAATTTGGAAGTTTTTGGAATTCTTAGGCTTGAATCTGATGATGATTTGATGTTTTGACGTTGTTTTGAGCATTCCAAAGGTTGGAACAAGTTTGAATGATGTTATGGGATGTTTTGGCGTGTTTGGTTGAGGTCCCGAGGGCCTCAGGTGAGTTTTGGGTGGTTAACTGATCAAATCCTTGTTTTTAGAAGTTGCAGATTTTTCTTCAGTTTTGTTGCAGAGCATTGCTCTTCACGTTCGTAAGAGGACCCTCACGTTTGCGAAGAGATATTGAGTGAGGATGGCCAGTTGCCCTTCGCATTCGTGATGTTGGTCCCGTGTTCGCGAAGGTTGAGGTTGAGTGTGCATCACGAACGTGATGTAGGTCCCGCATTCGCGTAAAGTAGTTGGAGCAGCAAGGTCCCCATGATTTTTGTTCTTCGCATTCGTGTAGGTTCAGCCGCGTTCGCGAAGGCGTGGAAGGTGGAAACATCGTGTTCGTATGGAGTGCGTCGCGTTCGCGAAAGAGGATTTTGGTCAATGGAATTTTTGTGCTTCGCAAATGCGAGGCTTTGACTTCGTTCGCGTAGAAGGATTTTTGGCCTGGGCAGAATGTTTAAATAGCCATCTTCGCGATTTTTGGTCTATTTCCACCATTGTTGGGCGATTTTGAAGCATTTTGAGAGGGATTGAAGCGGGAATCGAAGGGAAACACTTGGAGGTAAGATTTTTGAACCTGAAATTAGTGCGATTTAAAGCCTAAAATTGGGGAGTTAGGGTTTGGAATTGGAGACTTTGATTTGAGGATTTAAAGGGTCGTTTGTGGTCGGATTTTGATGTATTTGGTATGTATGAACTTGTGAGAGTGTAAGGGTTCTAGTTTTGTGATTTTTATCAGAATTCGAGACGTGGGACGAATGGTCGGGTTTGGTCAGTTTCGGGATTTTTAATGGAATTTGAATATTTTTGCGTGGGCCTCGTTCCGTTAACATATATTGATATTATGATTCTATTTTTGGATAGATTCGATGCGAGTTGAGGCTGAATTGAGAGGCAAGGGCGTCACGGAGTAGTATTTAACCCGGTTTGAGGTAAGTACCATTGTAAATCTAGACCTGAGGGTATAAAACCCCGAAATTTCGTATTGTTTTGATAAATAAGGTGACACACATGCTAGGTGACGAGTGTGTGGGCGTGCACCCGTAGGGATTGTGACTTGGTCCATCCCGTGGCGACTGTATAGTCACATATTTTGATATATTGTATATGATATCCATATGTGTAGAAATTGGTTTATTAATTTGGGCTAAATGCCATGTTTGGGGCCTTTGTGCCGACCTGTTTAGACCCTTAAGGTTCTTTTTACTACTTTCCTCACTATATTTGATTTGAAAGCACACCTCAGTCATGTTTGACATGTTTATTGTTTAAATCCGGTTTCATCACTCTATTTCTTAATATATGAAAATTGTTGGGCTGAGTTTCCCTGATACGCCTGATTGGCCGTGAGGTTAATGGCTGAGAGAGGTTGAGGACTTAATGGTGAGGATTATATATATATATATATATATATATATATATATATATATATGTTATGGATCGGGTTGCACGTTACAACGATATTATATATATGGATCGGGCTACACGCCAGAGCGATATACATATGGAACGGGCTGCATGCCGCAACGATATATGTATTGGATCGGGCTGCGCGCCGCAGTGATATGACGTTTGGGCTGTAGGATCCCCTCCGGAGTTTGCACACCCCCAGTGAATGTAGTCGACTATAAACTATGGATCGGGATGCATGCCACAATGATTACTATTATAGTTATTCTTAGGAGATATCCATTGAGCCGGAGTGCTGAGTGTGAGTACTGATTAACGAGAGCTGAGTCACGAGTGACTGAGAGGCTTGCCCAAGAGGATATATTTTTGAGTGATACCTTGCCCGAGAGGCTTGTCTGTGACATTTGATGTTTTCACTCTTCTTTTATACTGAGCCTCTTTTGAAAAATGTTGAATAAATGTTTTCAAAGGATTTTGAATTGAAACTGGAGTTTTACGAGATAACTGGCTATTAAATTGCAGAATTTGACTTGATATTTCTGTTGAGACTTCTTATGTGATTTTAAATGCTTGTCACTGCACTCATACCTTATTTAACTTAGTTACTTATTGAGTTGGCATACTCACATTACTCCCTTCACCTTGTGTGCAGATCCAGGTGCCCGAGCATCAGAGTGAGAGCTTCCAGCATCTTAGAGTTTTCCAAGATCGCAAGGTAGCTGCACGGTGTTCGCAACCCTGTCTTCCTCCTTCCTATCTTAGTATTTTGTTATTTCAAACTATTTGTATTATTCAGACAGCATTTGGTTGTACTTAGAGGCTCATGGCTAGTGACACCAGATTCGGGTTGTGTTCTTATATTTTGTACTGATTTTCGCACATTTCTGTTGAGTTATATATTACATATGAACATTTGAGACTTAATCGGTTTTAATAAGTGATTTTTATAAAAATAATTCGATGGGGTAAATGTTGGTTTGTCTTTCCTAGTACTATGATAGGTGCCATCACGATCAGGGCATTTGGGGTGGTGACATCTCATCGCGCAGATTCTAATAATAATAATATTAAAATGAGGGTAGTGAAGCATGAGGTTAGGTGTATAGGGTAAAATTGGGTTATATCAAATGACCAAATGATAAAGCGGCATATGGAACCGAAAACAGGTAGAATAAGTTGCATAGTAACTAATACCGACAACTAATAGCTACAAGTGACATGGGGCTGACCCCGAAGGGAACATGATCAACATGAACAAAATCAAATGCTTGCCATGTGATAGCGTTCAATGTAGAATATTCCCGGCATTAAATAAGCACCCCTTACAGAGAATATTTGTATTAATGGCCTGGCGTTACATATTCATCAATGGCCTTCTTTATTGTCATTTAAGAAGTATTTTATCCTAGGATCTTGTTTCCCTAGGTATAACTATAAATAGTAGATTCAACAGCCATTGTGGGACATCTAATCTTTGGCAAAACTTATGCTACATTTTGTTCTCAAGCTAAATAAAATAACTTTACTTTATGTTGTACATTGCTCTTATTTATGTCCTCGGAGGAATTGCTCCCGGAGCCAGGCTTGTCATTTATTTTGTTTCTTAGCTGTCTTACTTTTAATCTTTTCTATTTATCATTTTTTGATTAAATTAGTTTGCTTGTCTATAAATCACGTAACAAATTCAACTATACCATTTTATGGGTATACAGTTTGGGGCCCATCGTATGGCTTAGAAAACTACGTAACTGAGTTGATCCTTGTGTTTATTACTAACTTGTTTGATTCTTCATTTTTAGCAAAAAAATGAAAATGGCAGCGAACAATGTCAACATGACGTACAACATTAAGGGACATGAAGACCTACCTCAACATGAGGATTCAATAAGTGACACCCACAATGAGGTGGGAAAGGAAACCCTGGTCTATGGAGGATAGTACCCCGACATGTATGGGAGCCAACTCCCGATAACGCGGAAGATGAACATGTTGCGGAAACAATAAAGATCTTGAGAGAACAACAAAAGTCCATCATAGGCCATCTCTCAAGGTAGGACCAGGTCATGACGAAATTGAAGCATGTGTTTTCGGGTGCTTCCAACAATGCAAACGGAAGAGGTCCGGCTTCGCCCAGCGTTCCTATAAATCAGACGGCTCAAAGAGTTTATTAGAGTACCCCTAGGGGCGAGTTCGGCTTTGACGGTGCCGAGGCTACTGGTAGTGGATTCGATAACAAGAACAATAATGATCCCTTCAAAATAGAACTCATGAGATTCATGAGGGAGATGAACGAGCGGATGGATCAGAATGCGAAGGAGTATCACGGCCGAATGGACCCGGTTCTGGGCGCACCACCAGTTTTGAAGGGCCTAGATTCAAAACAATATACTTAGTTGCAGTTCAAACCGAGCGCAATTCCAGAGTTAGTCCCGAAGAGATTCAAGATGCGGGACATACCAAAATATAATGGGACCTTAGATCCTCAGGAGCACACCACAACTTACACAACAGTTGTGAAGGGAATGATTTTGCTCAACATGAGATCGAATCGGTTCTAGTAAAAAAGTTTGGAGAAACCCTCATGAAGGGGGCCTTGACATGGTATTCACCTTTACCCAAGAATTTGATCGACTCATTTGAAATGCTTGTAGATTTATTCATTAAGACCCATGCCGGGGCCAAAAAGGTCCAAGCCAGGAAGACGGACATATTCAGGATCACATAGGGTGAGTTTTAGTTGTAGCGGGAGTTCCTTATTAGATTCTAGAAAGAGAGGATGTTGCTACCGGCCATACCAAATGAACGGTCAACAGAGTCGTTCACTAAGGGTTTGAACCTAAGGAGCTCTAACCCCTCCCTAAAGTTGAAGGAAAGCCTGCTCGAATTCCAAGCAACCACATGGGTGGATGTCAATAACCGCTATCAATAAAAAATAAGGATAAGAGATGATAAGCTTGAGTTCCCAACATCAACCAAGGGGTAGGACCAAAATAAGAACGGGGATAAGTTCAAGGATGATTTTGATGCAGACCCATGATAATCTAAAGGCCACTTTTTGCCTTATAAGAGAGCCAAGGGGCGTGACAATAAAGGGTCCCGGTCCTCGTATAGGTTAGCCCCTGAAAGAAGAACTGATTATGGCCAAAATAGCAGATCGTTACAAAAAAGAGGTATCTGGGGCCCGGAAATCCACTTATCCCAAGTTGTCAGATTAAAATTTTAACATCAGCGTAGTGGAGTTGGTATCAATAATGAAGAACGTCAAAGAAGCATGATTCCCAAAGCTAATCA
Organism: Nicotiana sylvestris; assembly: GCF_000393655.2. NCBI lineage: Eukaryota > Viridiplantae > Streptophyta > Magnoliopsida > Solanales > Solanaceae > Nicotiana > Nicotiana sylvestris. Next base: position 127,299,527 of record NC_091063.1, read on the forward strand.
CATCCAATCCCAGCCAGAGGAATCCCGTGCGAATATCTTGGGACTCGCGGCCACATAACTGGGGATTGCAGGACATTGCGCGAGGAGGTGGCAACACTGTTAAAGAATGGCCATCTCAGGGAGTTCTTGAGCCACCGAGCCAAAAATAATTGTGGCTGCAGCCGGGACAATGTAAAACTCTCAAAGATAGGAAAAGACCCTCGTCGATTGACTTTCAACATGATCAGAGGGAATGAAATCAATGGTGTAACCTTCTCGGAGGCCAAGAAGATAAAAATATTGGTGACCTACAGCAAGAAACTCCGGGAAAGCAGCAAAGATGACATCACCTTCACGGAGGAAGACGCTAGTGGACTTCGTTTTCCACATAACAATGCCCTGGTAATTTCTCTTAATATTTTAGATTTCAAGATTAAACGTGTTGTGGTTGACTAGGAAGCTCCACCAACATCATTAAATGGAGAGTGCTAGAACAAGTCAAATTAATTGAAAGTATCATTTCGGCAACAAAGCTCGTTGTCGGATTCAATATGGCGAGTGTGACAACCTGAGGAGAGATCCTATTGGCCACAAATGCCGAAGGGTTCACGAAGACCACCTTATTTGAAGTGGTGAACAGTGACATGGGTTACTACATAATTCTTGGTAGACCATGGTTACATGATATGAAGGTCGTACCATCAACATATCACCAACTAATGAAATTTCCGACCACATAGGGGATCAAACAGATAAGAGGAGATCAACCAGCAGCAAGAGAAATGAATACAATGTCAATTTTCCGCAGTAAAGGGAAGGAGCCCAGCAAATAGCAATTACAGGAACTAATACCTGCTCTCATGTCAAGTGAAGATAATAAGGGCGAGAAGTCGTCGGAATACAATTAGGTACCAAGATACTTTTGGGTAGCGAAAGAGGCAGACGCGATTAAATCCATAGCAGATAAACTTGTACGAGTGGCCTTGTTTGAGAAATTCTTGAAGAGAAAGTTTCACATAGGAACGTGACTTAATCTCGAACTCAGGTAAGGATTTATTAATTTCCTTAAGGTTAACGTTGATTTTTTTGCACGGTCACACTAGGATATGATAGGTATCCCACTAAAGGTGGCCGTACACAAGCTAAGTCTGGAACCGTGCGTCCCTCTGGTAAGGCAAAAGAAATGCCCCATAGTTGAGGTCAGAAACAGGTTCATTAAGGAAGAGGTAACTCAACTACTTGACACCAGTTCAATCCGGGAGGTAAAGTATCCCAAATGTTTAGCTAATGGAGTGTTGGTTCCGAAAAAGAATAACAAGTTTCTAATGTGCGTAGATTATAAAGACTTAAATAAGCCATTCTCTAAAGAGTCATTCCTAGTGCTAAATATTGATCAAATGATTGATGCAATGGCTAGGTACGAGTTAATTAGTTTCCTCGATGCCTATTTCGGGTACAATCAGATCAAGATGAACCTAGAGGATCAGGAAAAATCTTCCTTCATAACAAACTTTGGCACATATTATTACAATGTGATGCCCTTCGGGCTTAAAAACGCTGGAGCCACTCTCATGAACAAGATGTTTGAGAAGAAAATAGCTAAAATGATGTTAGTTTATATAGATGATATGTTGGTCAAGTCTTTGAATGCAGGTGATCATTTAAAGCACCTCAAAGAAACCTTTGATATCTTGAGGAAGCACAACATGAAGCTTAACCCGGAAAAATGCACGTTCGGGGTTGGCTCTTGTGAGTTCTTGGGTTTCTTAGTTTCACAAAGGTGTATCAAGGTAAATCTCAATAAGATTAAAGCAACCTAGGACATCCCGGACCAGCTTACAAAGCATAAAAGAAGTCCAAAGGCTAACCGAAAGATCGCTCTAAGCAGGTTCATCTCTCCATCCTCGGAAAAATGTCATCACTTCTTCTCTCTTTCGAAGAAGAAGAACTATTTCGAATGGACTATAGAATGTCAACATGCCTTGAAATACCTGAAATATTGTCTATCAAGCCCCCCCTCCCTGCTATTATCAAAACCCGGGGAAGGTAAACAAATACTAATGTACTTAGTGGTCTCGGAGGTAGTGGTAAGTTCTGTTCTAGTCTAGGAGGATGAAGACACGCAATTTCCTATCTACTATGTTAGAAAGATTTTGTCAGAAGTGGAGACTCGTTATTCTCACCTCAAAAAACTAGCCTTAGCTCTCGTAGTCGCCTCTCGAAATCGTAGGCCTTACTTTCAGTGCCACCCTATAGCCATTGTGATAACCTTCCCTTTACGGAATGTTCTTCACAAGCCTGAATTATTAGGCTAGTTAGCCAAATGGCCAGTCAAAATTAGTGAGTTTGATATTGAATAATGGCCTAGGACTGCGATCAAATCACAAGTTTTAGCAAAATTTATGGCCCATTTTAGTCTTGGGTTATTGCCCCTGGCTGCTAAAGAAGTTGTTCTGGTGGTGGAAATGACATCGGGAGTTTGGACCTTGTTTACAGATGGAGCTTATAATGTGAAAGGGTCGGGGATTGGGGTAGTCCTAATCACGCCTTCGGGGGAAACATTGAGGTAAGCATAAAAACCATTTCGTTAAATAACAATTAAGTCGATATGAGCATTTTGTTGCAGGACTCGAACTGGCCCAAGGACTTGGCTCCGAGGTCATAGAAATCAAATGTGATTCCCAATTGGTAGTAAACCAAGTGTACGGGATTTTAGACGCAAATGAGGAACACATGCGCCATTACGTGTTTAAACTTCAAACTTTGCTTGCATGATTCAGGGAGTGGTTGATCATGCATATCCCGAGAGAAAAGGTTGTAGAAGCAGATGCATTGGCCAATTTGGGATTGTTCACAGAAATGAAAGGATCTGACTTTGGTACTATATTTCAACTTATGCATTTGGTACTAGATGTGGATGACTTGAAGTAAATACAATCAACCTGTTCTGGGACTAGGGGGATGAGTACATCGATTATCTTTGGCATGACAAGCTGCCTGAAGATACGAAGGTGTCCCGGTCACTATGCACCAAAGCGGCTCGCTACAACCTCTTGGGTGGAAAATTATATAGGAGATAATTCTAAGAACCGTTGGCCCGATGTTTAGGAGCCTCGAAGGTAGACTACGTGATGAGAGAGGTGCATAAAGGAATTTGCGGGAACCATTCTGGTGTAGATTAGTTGGTGCTAAAGCTGGTTAGGTCAGGATACCACTAGCCTCGGATGGAACAAGATGCAAAGGTGTTCGTTCAGAAATACAACAAATGTCTGCGGCATGCACAATTGGTGCACCAAACGGTGGAACTCTTGCATTCGGTACTATCCCCATGGCTATTCATAAAATGGGGGAAGGATATAATTGGGCTGCTGAAATCAGGTCTCGGAAAGGTATGATTCCTTTTAATTTTACCCTATTACTTCACTAAATGGGTTGAAGTAGGTCCCTACCAAAAGATCAGTGAGCACGAAGTTATCGACTTCCTATGGGAATACATAATTTGCCTGTTCAAAATACCGAAGTAGATTGCCTATGATAACGGACCACAGTTCATAGGCTCCAAAGTTACATAATTTTTTGAAGACCTGAAAATCAAAAGTTTTAATTCATCAGTATACCATTCGAGCACTAATGGGCAGGCGGATCAACCAATAAGGTGATTATTCAAAATCTCAAAAAGAGGTTAGAAGCGGCTAAAGGTAAGTGGCCCGAAGAGTTACCGATGTGCTATTGGCATACCAGACGATGATAAAATCAAGCATGGGAGAGACAACTTTCTCTCTTGTATAAGTCGCACAAGCTCTGGTCCCGGCGGAAGTAGGAGAACCAACCTTATAGTACTATCGAACAGATGAAGCAACAAATAATAGGCATTGCTAGTAAAGCTGGAACTGCTCTATGAACAGAGGGACTTGGCACACATGAGGATGGTGGCTCAGAAGCAAAGGATGGAATGATACTATAACTGGAGGGCCAATCTCTGATACATTAAAGTAGGAGACTTGGTCTTGAGGAAAGTGACTCAGAACACTCGGGAAATCAATATTGGGAAGCTGTGTCCGATGTGGCAAGGCCCCGATCAGGTTTCAGCTATCACCGGTAAAGGATCATACGAGCTGGAGAATTACGATGGAGTCAAATTGCCTAGAAATTGGAATGTGACTCACCTCAAAAGGTATTATTGGTGATGGATCCTGCCTATACTGAAAGTATGTGCTGCACTCTTTTTCCTTCGACTAGTTTTTGTCCCAATTGGATTTTTCTGGAAAGGTTTTTAACAAGGCATCAATGCCTACTGTGAAGGAAACATCATCAGCAAAGTTAAGATCTTTAAATGACAAGGCATTGAAATAATAGACCACTACGGGCTGGTTAAATAGTCTTTTGCTTGATGGTAAGTTCCTAATGGCAAGTAGAGTTTACCATCGAACAAAACACTATTCAACCATTCACAAGTGTTTTAACCAAGAAACAAGACCGTCAGTATTGCAATTCGCATACTTCACATTCGAACAATTGGCAAGAGGGGGAATAATATTGGATATGGCAGCAAGGATGCCACGGAAATAGGGACTACGATACCCGGGAATAATAATATCTTATCGGGACTAGAGACTGCACGACCAGCCCTATAGAAACAAGTTGTACACGATTTCTTTTTCTTTTGCAATCGAATACTTATGTAATTTTAAAAATGGAAGGAATAAAATAAATTCCTTTTAGTTTTATCTTGTTTTTTGTCCAAATAATGAGTTAATTTTATCATTTGAAAGTTACAAGAAAACTTTAAATGCTTGTAACAGAATGAACAGGAGATGTCCTCTTTAAGAGTACTGTAAACATAAGAGGGCCTCTATTATGAAACCCTTGTAGTCTAGTGTTAGCTCTGAAATAATTTATGCCTGGAACAGAAAACTATTAGACGAAAATACACCCGAAGCCTTATATAATTCAACGCAAAAAGAATAAAACTTTGCGCAATACTTAAGCATAAGTCTTCTTTATTTACTGTTGTACCCTATTTTGTGCTATTCAAAACAAGATTCAACTTGTGGTTTCTCTGTTGTTGATGAAAGAGAGTTTCCACCGTTGATATCCAATTTTTCTTTGTATATTTTTATATACAAAGTACTTTCAAAATAGCATAAATATGCATGTATAAGCATGTCCAAATATTCCCCTATTTTTACTCATAAAAAACCAATAATAATTCCCAAAATTATCATCTTGGTTATTCATTTGTTGGATCCTCATATTTTTACTAAAATATTGCTAAGATAATTTTTGCATATTTTTACAAATTTATTTAGAATTTTTAAAACTAAATTACATGTAATTGCAATGTTAGCCTCTTTTAGATTTAATTACGTTTATATCTATAAAAAATTAAGTCCAGTATTTTAATTTGATAACTATATGCTATAAATTATTTTAGTACCTTTAATTTATTTACAGAAATGTTTTACTATTTTTTATAAATCAAATAGGAAAAATTGGCTATTTAAATGTTAGCCCCATTTTACTTCAATTATAGCCCGATTTTGAACCCCAATTGAACCCAATTTGAAGCCCAATTACCCTAACCCAATTCCCATTCAAACTGACCCACAACCCATTTAAATCACCCAACCGGACTCCCATCTAATCCCAGCCGTTGATCGTTTAGATCAACGGCTCCCATTAATCCTTTCCTAATTAAACCCAAAGACCCCCCAAACCCTTTTCATTCTTCATAATCAGTCGCCTCTAAAACCCCTCCTCTCCAAAATCCTCTTTACAACCACATCAACCATAGCCGCCGCCACCCTAATCCGCTCTAATCCATGGCCTTCCAAGGTCATCGGAGACCTGTATCAACCTTCCATGGCCCCAACGTGTTTATTCCTATGGTCTCATGACTAGATCCTAAAAGTGTTTTGTCCAGTCTTTGCTCGATGACTGTTCTTCGGTCGTCTCTGACCTTTCTCCGGCCAGCCATGGCTATTCGAGTCAGACTTTTGACTCTCTTGCTTAGATCGATGGTTTTCAAGGCCTTTCTCATCACCTGGGTTCTTCTGAAACCCTAACCTCTAAGGTTCTTTTGATTTCTCTTAGATCTGCTTCAGATCTATGTTTGCTTTGGACTTCTAAGCATTTTTCTCGAAGTTTCTTTTTAAAACTCTGCTTTAAAACCCCTTATCGTTTCCGATTAGGGTTTTTGTTAAGTTATTTCACAACTTTTCTCTGATTTTTGACATGTTTTTCTAAGTTTGCTCATATCGTTCTACTACCTGAGTTTGCATGTTAAAAGCCCTAATTTCTTTTGACTGTTTATAAGATGAATGCTTGTTTGCTTGAGTTTTGTCCGATTTGTTTGTTTGTCCTCTTTTAAAACTCTATTGTTGTTGAAAATCCTATGGCTTTGAGTCTGAGACTGTTCGTTTAAGTGCATGACTCGATTTGAAGTTCTTTATTTCAAAACTTTTTATCATCTCTAAAACTCGATTACGCTCGAAACCCTAATTTTTAAAAGGGGATTTTCCTCACCTGCTACTATGAGATCTTCTCATGACTTTGATATTCTATGTTTTCTTCACTGCCGATTCATGTGACTTGACCTACTAGACTATCATGCTTCGAATGTTTCTATCTACTGAATTTTGTGCTACTATTATATGTTATTTACTTTTGCCAATAGACTTGGCCTCACATGTAATAGTGTTTATGCACCTTATTTATATGTTGAGTTTCCTTCTTTGACTGATCTTCAAACTTGTGACTGATTTCAAACTTTTCCTTTGTGAAATTCTAATTTCACTCGTCTGTTAAGGTTAACTGATTTCTTTTTTCCTGTTTTTCCTTACTGAATCATTTCCAAATTTAGAGTATTTTTGTACCTAGACTCAATTGCTTACTTAATGTTTTAGTACTTCTTTTATGGCAACTGTCAGCCTGCTGACAAATCGATTTCCTTCCTTATTTTGAACCTGTCACTGCCCGTTAAGCAAGTGATCCCTTAATTAAAGGCAATCACATGTATAATTGATTCTGAATCATGATTGTTTCCATGTTTGTAGCTTATTACCTCTCTCTTACTCGTTTTCAAAAAATATAAATACCCTGTACTTCTTTTCTTTCAAGGACACGAACACAAGGCATAATTAAAGCATGCTGTAACTTCCCCTTTTTCCTCTTCTGAATTAATGTATCATGACTTGTGAATCCTAAATCCGTACCCCAATGTGTTTAATACTTGTGGTTTGTTTGGGTCATGACAACATTGGACATTGTTGTGCATGACCCAAACCTGATTCCCCTGGGATCATAACATCCATGTTTATCTCATATGTTGTGATTGGGTTACATGCATGTTAGCACTTCCCATTGCTATGCATTCCCAATGCTAACCCATTCCAGAGTGTACAGGCTCATTGCAATGGACTCCCAATCCCATGACCCCTTTGTATGAAATTGTTAACTTTGTAAAATGCTAATGGCTGTCTCTCTATCATCCTTTCCCCTCCTCTATTTCCTTAGTTCTTGAAACTCTATTTCTGCACTTTCACCATCTTCTTAGACTTAATTTCTGCTCCCCCCCCCACTTATGTGAGCCCTGCCTTGGGACCCATGAGCTTCCTCTGAACTTGGACACATAAGGGCTGGCATTTGCCACTGCACTCATCCCTATTCTGGTTATGTAACTTGGGTGTGAGCATTGCCCGGGGTCCTATTGAGACCCTTAGGGAACTCTGACACACTCAAGTCCGAGAAAGGCTTTGGATCAACGGCATTTTTGAGGTGGTTTATTCCATAACTCAAAGAGGAAGTCAAGAATCAGACATCCTCTGGTTGTAACTTTTCTTTGTACTTTTATGATGTAATTCATTATTTCTGGTTTGTAATAATTTGTAATAAATATTTGGGGGCTGTCTAGTGAAAAGGGTAACTATGTATGCTCAAGGGTAGAAAGCATGCCTATAGGACTGTTTTAAATCCTGCATGTTCAATTATGCATTTTTTAGACACCATGTCTATAGGGTTTATCTCAATTTCTTCATGGTCAATGTCACACCTAGATAACATGCCTATAGGACTTATTTACATACTGCATGCCACTTAGACATCATGCTTTAGGTTCTAAAAAGCTATAAATAAGTGTCATGTTCATAATATCGAAATCAGTAATATATAGAAATCATGCCTATAGGGATTCCCAAGTAAATCTGGGTTGTTTCCATTCACATTAAATATTAGATATCATGTACATAGGGTTTTAATATCAGCAATAGTAGATATCATCGCCTGTACAATATGAAACTAGTTCAATTTAAGATTAGTCTATTCTGAATCAGTTTTAAATGATCTAATTCCCTTCTTTAAGGAGGTTTAGCAGGCATGCCTTTAGGATTTCACACAATTCATTTTGAGTTATTACTTTTTCGCCACATTTTGAATCAATTATATATCATGCCTATAGGATCTTATTGAAACACTTAGGCAAGCCAAAGAATAATAATCATAAAAAACCGAATCCGCCTTTGTTAATTGCTACAACCAGCAGGCAGGCCTAATTAGACTTCTTATCTGAGTTATGTAGTAAACAGATCTGCTTCAATAATCAAACTCCTCTCGTCTTTAGTCAGACCTAAAAAGTATGTGCAAGTCATGCTAGTTATGTGCTTTTGTTTAAGGAGGTGTATATGGGCCTTTATCTGTTTATATGCTTTACACAACATGCTATATGTGTTTTGTATGTCGCCTTAGATTTTTAGCCTTTGAAACCAATTAACCTAATATCCATCCCCTTTAGGAATAGTAGTCCTAAGCTCCTCCGGGACTAATAGGAATGGGACGTATAATAGCATGCAATAGTAATCGAGACCAATCTGCGCTTTAATACCTTAACAGGGTAGGAAGGGTATATATGGATATGATGACCGGTGCACTAATACCACAGGTATCCCCTCTTTTGAGGAATGTCATATCGAGTATCGCATTGATGTGATCCATATTAAATATAAACCTAGGACCCTCTTTCCCTTTATTTGCAAACTCCTTTTCAAAACTCTTCTTTTAACTGTTCTTTCTTTTTATGCGTTTAAATCCCCTAATATTTGAGCCCATACTTGTCTATTTGCTAAATTCACGATAAAACTGTCTGGCCGGGAACCACACTAGTGGATCCCGAGGGGTGCCTAGTACCTTCCCCTTGGGATAATTTCAAGCCCTTACCCTATCTCTGGTTATTCAAACAAAACTTAGAATTGAACCTCATTGGTGTCCTAATGCACCTTAGGTGGCGACTCTTCAAAATTGCAAAACCCAGCTCCCAAAAGGAACGAGTTGTACCATACTAAATGTCATAAACACGATTTCACGAGAAAAAGGGGGCACGACAGCATGACAACTCTATTGGGGACTTTAGGCTTTTACCATTTCAGACTATTATTGTGGATTTATACCTCTTTATGTGCAATTACTTGTTTAGTTCTTTTAAGCATTCAATTCCCTTTTCAACTGCAAAAACTGACTTATCTTCTTTGTTTCTTTCCTTACTACTGCTTTAAATTATGAAACTCTGTATTTACTGCTTTCTTAATGTGAAAATACGTGCCAACATGCTTTTAATCATTGCATAATCATGTCAACATCATACTCCACTCGTGCCAAATGAATACCATAGCAACGCTTATAATGAGTGGTTGCGCTCTTCCTATATTATTACCCCCTAAATCCGGAAAAGGCATATTTGCTGTTAAACCAGTCGATCAACGGTGTAGTCGACGGTTCCGTGCCTTTCCTCCTTGAGTTGTCCGTTCAAGGGTACCAGTCTAAAACCCCATAAAAACCTTACTCAATTTAAATTACGCATGCATCTTGGTCAAACCTAGCTGGGTCAGTTATGTTTTTCACATAATGATCCTTTAAGATAGCCTTGTCCCCAGTCCACCGGGTTTCCATGAACCCAAACAGACACCACCACGTTTTGTGTATTTATTTGGAGAACTAAATGCTTCATGCTAATTGTTGATGTTAAATAGTCGAGTATGGTGGGGGTAGGGTCTTAACCCTTTTGTTTTGCAGAATATGAAGAACGAGGTCCCCAACTTTGGTATGGTTAGCATACCCGCACTCTTGCTAGACTGGTGAAGGATTCTTCCATCAAATTACCAAATCAATGAGTGGATAGAGAGGGCCGCCAAAGCTAGCAAAAAATTGGAATATCTGGAATACAGTCTGCTGGAATTGGAAGGAAAAGTGAGGAAAAGAGTCACCGACTGCTAGAACGTTGAGGGAAATGAAGGAGAACACCTAGCAAAGGCATTTTTATTGGTAAACCTATGCGAACTGGAGGATCTGATCAATGAGAGCATTCAATCTGAGGAAGGTCCTTCTGGGACCATGTAGATAGGAGTTCATCTTTTCGCTCTATATATGTAATAAGGCCATGGCCATTAGTGACTTTTACTTCTTGTTTATTTAGTGCCGATTTGGGATTCGTCTATTTCTATCAATAAAATGAGGCATTTAGCATTCTAAGTTCTCCAAACAATTTGTCTCTAGGCCTACCTCGGGCACAAAGAGGTCCCCAAATTAGGACACGATTTACTTTCTCGCAATATGTGTTTAAATATTGCAATGCTTTTTATAAACCTCACTAAATTGTTACCTTTTTGTTTTTACTTTTGTTTTATTATTCCCCTACCCAAAGGTTAGTTCGTGCACTCTGGCAACATCATCCTATTCCACGAGATCCAGGGGCCCTCCACCCACTCCTCCTTTTAGTCCTGTCAAAAACAAGAACAAAGGGAAGATGGAAGATTTGAATAACGTCAGAAAAGAGAACTCAACTGAACGGGTAGAGATCACTCGTAGTCATGGTACTCAGGTTCCTAAGGAATATGCATCCCAACTCGAACAAAAGCTGCTGAAATTCTAAGAAGAGCTTGATCTGGTTCGGAACTTGGCAAATCTGTCATTTTCCCTCACCACTCCAGATATCAATTTTCCAAACGCTCAGAACCCCACACCTCCACAGAATATCCCAAAGCAACAAAACCACCCCGCGCCTCACCATCACTACAACACCTGCCATACCTCAAACAACACCCCGTTACTTATCCCAGAACTCCAAAACCCCACAAATGGACACTTTCACACCAACTATAACACCCCTATCTATGTGGAGACTATGCCACAGCATACCCAACCCATCTCAAGCACACTTAAGTCTGATGATGAGGATTTGCTCATTAGGAATCTAGCTGAAAAACTTGAGAAATTGACTAGCCGAATTCAAGGCATTGAAGGAAGTGAGGGGATTGAAGGGCTGAACTACGAGGATCATTGCATACAGCCCAATGTCGAACTGCCAGAGGGATACAAACCTCCGATGTTCGAAATGTTTGATGGTACAGGGGATTCAAGGGTCCATTTGAGAACGTACTATGACAAGCCGGTTGGAGTAGGGAAAGACAAGAGAATCCGCATGAAGCTTTTCATGAGGAGCTTGAAGGGAGATTCTTTGTCTTGGTACATTAGCCAGGATCCAAAGAAATGGTCAAGCTAGGTAAGCATGGCATCCGACTTTATGGACAGGTTCAGGTTTAATAGAGAAAATGCGCTGGATGTGTTATATATTAAGAATCTAAAGAAGAAGCCTACAGAAAAATTTCGCGAGTATGCTACTCGCTGGAGGTCCGAAGCTGCTAAGGTTGGACCCGCCTTAGAGGAGGAACAGATGAACAAATTCTTTGTCCTGGCTCAGGACCCACAGTATTATGAACGACTAGTGTTGATCGAGAGCCACAAATTTTCTGACACTATCAAGCTGGGATAAAGGATTGAAGAGGGCATAAAAAACGGTATGGTTACGAACTTCGAGGCCTTGCAAGCTACAAATAAGGCTTTACAGTCAGGTGGAGTGTCCAAAAAAAGGGACGTAGGAGCCGTAATGGTTGCACAGAGAACCAAATCCCCCATTAAATACCAAACCTATCCAATGCCTCCACTCACATATCAGCCTACTCCGAACTACCATGCACTCTCACCCTCATACCAAGCTCCACCGCCACCTTATCAATCACCTCCACCTCTCACATATCAGCCTACTTCGCCCAGATACTCCCAACCTGAATATGTTTACCACCTACAATGCTCAACCATCCCACTATCAATCACCTCCTACACACCAAAATTTCCCTAAACCTTGACCAAATTTTGATCGCAGACCCCCGAAACAATATACAACCATTGCTAAACCTATTGACCAGTTGTACAAGAGACTCAAAGCTATTGATTATATTACCCCCATCCCTGTTGCAACTCCTGCGAACCCTTCTTAGTGGGTTAACACAAACAAATCTTGTGCATACCATTTCGACATGGAGTGACATACCATTAACGAATGTTGTTCTCTGAAAGATAAAATCCAGACTTTAACTGATAACAAGATTATTGTCGCAAAGGAATTTGCTCCAAATACCTGCAACAACCCTCTGCCAGACCATAAGGGTGGGGGCATCCACATAATTGAAATAGAGGATGATTGGGATCCCCAAGGATCAATCGGGTTGACCGCAGAAGGTGATGACCCAAATAAGCCAATAGTTACTCTCAATCCGATCGTAGTCCATATTCAGCCCTCTAGGGACACTGAGGTAAACATATCTGTGCCATTTGAGTTTGAAGTAACTTGATCTGCAAAAATACCAGCGCCAATTGAGGTCGAATTCGTGTCTCCAGCAAATGCACCTACACCGTTTGAAGTGGCAGTCTTACCACCCAAGGCACATGCTCCGTTCAGAGTAAAGATAGCCATGCCAATCCTAGTGGCGATGCTGACCATGACACCATTCCATGCGAAGGTTATACCATGGGACTATATAGCCGAGGCAAGGAGGAAAGGCAAGGTTAGGTTCGAGGAAACTATTGTGGCACAGGATATGACGAGAACTGGTAGGTTTTATACCCCAGAACATTTAGCTGAGTCAAGAAACCAGGCCTCCAACCGGCCACCCATTATTGAGACAGGTCCAAACGATCTTTGGAGAAAGATACAGGCCAAGGAGTACTTGGTCATCGACTAGTTGAACAAAACACTGGTGCAAATCTCCATTCTTGCTTTGCTACAAAATTCTGAGGCGCACAAGAATGCTCTATAGAAGGTGTGGAGTGAAGCATATGTACCAAGCAACATCACTGGAGGAGAAATGGCTAACATGGTAGGACATGTATTGGAAAGTCATAAGATCACATTTTATGAGGACGAGCTACCACTTGAAGGTTTGGGTTATAACAAGGCACTACACATCACTGTGCAATGCGAAGACATTTTTATCACCAGAATCCTGATCGATGAAGGGTCCAATCTCAACATTTGTCTGTTGGTAACACTCAAGAAGTTGGGTAAGGGACTGCATGAAATAAAGGACGGAGCTATCAATGTGAAAGCTTTCGACGACTCCCAAAGGTCCACCGTTGGGGAGATTAGTCTGTGTTTGCAAATGGGGCCAACTTGGTTCGATGTTGATTTCCAAGTGATAGACGTGCCAGAATCTTACAATATGCTATTGGGACGGTCGTGGAATCATGCTGCTGGGGCCGTAGCATCAACACTACATCAAGTGGTAAATTTTGAATGGAATCACCAAGAGGTGATCATTCACAGCGACAGTAACAACCCTATATACAGTTACCAGACCATTCCGTCAATCGAAGGAAGAAAGAAGCTAGGTGGAGAGACTTACCATCACATCGAAGGGGTAAATGCTGTTGACAAAGACAAATGGTGGGATAACAAGATCGAGAGTATACTAAATTGGAGTGGGTATGAACCTGGCAAAAGGCTCGGCAAGAATCTCCAAGGAATCACTAAGCCCATAATACTCAAGAAGCATAGCACCACTTTTGGTCTAGGATATGAGTACACCTGGGAAGAATTCATCAACTGGTCGCCACCATGGCGTGGTCCTTACTATCCGTTGGAGCAACCGATACCACATCTAGAGCAGACATTCCAACCGGCTAATATTATTTATGGGTCAGATGAAGAAGAAGCACTAGCAACGTTGAAGAACTTGTTCTTAGAAGACAATGACATGGAATATTGTGTTGTTCTCAAGGAGGAGGGGGAGGAAGGCCCTTCCATACAGGCTGTAAGCATAGGAGCATGCCTCAATAACTGGACTATTAGGACAACCAGAGCCCGGCGAGCCTCGGGGTAACAAGGCTAAAACAAGCATCATGCACTGTTTTATTTACTAAATGATTTTCTTTTGCATTTCAATTCACGCAATAAGAGCTCCAATGTTCCAAAACAATTATGCAATTTATCCAAGCAATTTAACTTTTCTTATAATTCGACGCTTATTATTATTTTTCTCTCATTACTTTACTTATACATCATTACTATTACTTACCTTGATGAGCCAATGACTGTGACATGCAATAAGACAACGCAACTAACAGACATAGATTTAGAGGAAGACGACATACCAGAAGAGATTGTTAAGGAAGTTGAGAATTTTGAGAACAGACCTAAGTCCAACCTAGATGAGACAGAAGTTGTTAACTAGGGAGATGCAGAAAATGCTAAATAAACACGAATCAACGTTCACGTATCGCCGTCAGAAAAGAAGGAATACACAGAATTTCTAAGAGAATATGAGGACATATTCGCCTGGTCGTATGATGACATGACTGGTCTGAGTACATCTATTGTGGCTCACAAATTGCCAACCGATCCAACATGTCCACCAGTAAAGCAAAAGCTCAGAAAGTTCAAGCCTAATATGAGTCTAAAAATCAAGGAAGAAGTCACTAAGTAGGTCAAAGCTAAGGTTCTCAGGGTAGTGGAATACCCGACATAGTTAGCCAACATCGTACCAGTACCGAAGAAGGATGGGAAGGTCAGAGTCTGGTTCGACTACCGAGATCTCAACCGAGCCAGTCTGAAAGACAACTTCCCTTTGCCAAACATATACATCCTGATCGACAATTGCGCCAAGCATGAGTTGCAATCGTTTGTAGATTATTTCGCTGGTTATCATCAGATCTGGATGGATGAAGAAGATGCTGAGAACACGGCTTTCATTACGCCAAGGGGAATGTATTGTTACAAGATAATGCCGTTTGGATTAAAGAATGTAGGGGCCACCTACATGAGGTCCATGACCAACATTTTCCACGATATAATGCACAAGGAGATTGAGGTATATGTAGATGAGGTCATCATCAAGTCCAAGAAAGCCACCGATCACATGGAAGATTTGGCGAAGTTCTTCAATAGACTATGAAGGTACAACCTAAAACTGAATACCGCAAAGTGTGCGTTTGGGTTTCCTGCTGGAAATTTACTTGGGTTTATTGTGATTCACCAAGGAATAGAACTAAGATCCATCAAAAGTCAAATCTATTCAAGAATTGTCACCGCCAAAGAACAAGAAGGATGTGATGAGTTTCTTGGGAAGGCTTAACTACATCAGCCGGTTTATAGCGCAATCTATAGTTATCTATGAGCCAATCTTTAAGATGTTGAAGAAGGACGCTACTACCAAATGGACTGATGACTGCCAGAAAACTTTCGACAGAATCAAGAAATACCTATCAACACCACCAGTCTTGGTCCTGCCCGAGCCAGGTAGACCTCTATTACTCTACCTTGCAGTATTGGATGTAGCATTTGGTTGTGTTCTGGGGCAGCATGATGAAATGGGGAGGAAAGAGCAGGTCATCTATTACTTCAGTAAGAAGTTCACCCCATACGAGGCCCGATACTCTCTGTTAGAGCGCACCTGTTGTGCTTTGACTTAGGTAGCTCAGAAGCTGAGGCACTATTTCTGTACCTATACCACATATCTCATATCAAGGGTGGATCCTTTGAAGTACATCTTTTTGAAGCCCATGCCCACTGGAAAGCTAGCCAAGTGGAAAATCCTGTTAAGTAAGTTCGTCATTGTTTACGTAACTCAGAAAGTGGTCAAGGGACAAGCACTGGCAGACCACCTTGCTGAGAATCCCGTGGATGGAGAATATGAACCCCTAAAAACATATTTTTTTGACGAAGAGGTATCATTCATAGGAGAAGATATTGCAGAATCCTATGACGGTTGGAGAATGTTTTTCGATGGAGCAGCAAATTTCAAAGGAATTGGAATAGGAGCAGTCCTAGTAACAGAAACCGGTCAGCATTATCCACTGTCTGCCAAACTTAGGTTCTCGTGCACCAGCAACATAGCCGAGTATGAAGCTTGCATCCTAGGGCTCAAAATGGCCATTGACATAAACATTCAAGAATTGCTAGTGATTGGAGATTCGGACCTACTCGTACGTCATGTGCGTGAAGAACGGGCAACCAAGAACTCTAAGATACTCCTGTACCTGCATCATGTACAGGAATTGAGGAAAAGGTTCACAAAGACGGAATTCCAGCATGTTCCCAGAATCCAGAATGAGTTCGCTGATGCGTTGGCTACCCTATCATCCATGATACAACATCTAGACAAAAGCTTCATTGATCCCATTCCAATAAAGATCAATGACTAGCCAATTTACTATGCCCACGTCGAAGAAGAAGCAGATGGAAAGCCTTGGTTTCATAATATAAAGGAATATTTGGCAAAAGGCGAGTACCCAGAATTTGCAAACCCCACTCAGAAACGCACACATCAGAGAGTGTCCAACAATTTCTTTCACGGCGGAGGAATCCTGTTTAGGAGGGCTCCCGATTTGGGACTATTAAGGTGTGTTGACTCAAAGGAAGCATCCAAGTTACTAGAGGAAATTCATGTCGGGACCTGCGGTCCACATATGAACGGTCTTGTCATAGCCAAGAAGATACTCCAGGTTGGTTACTTTTGGATGACTATGGAAACAGACTGCATCCAGTATGTTCATAAATGCCACCGCTGTCAGATACATCCAGACATGATAAAGGTACCTCCAAATAAGCTTAATGCAACAAGTACCTCCAAATGGGGGATGGATGTTATTGGACCAATCGAGCTTGCCGCTTCTAACGGACACAGATTTATCCTGGTAGCAATCGACTATTTCACTAAATGGGTCGAAGCAGCATCTTACAGACAAGTAACTAAGAAAGTCGTGGCAGACTTTGTCCGTGACCGCATTGTTTGTCGATTCGGGATTCCAGAGTCGATAATTACTGATAATGGCTCCAACCTCAACAACAACTTGATGAAAGCTATGTGTGAAATCTTCAGGATCAAACACAAGAATTCCACAACCTACAGACCTCAAATGAACAGGGTCATAGAAGCCTCCAACAAGAATATCAAGACGATATTGAGGAAAATGATAGAGAAGCATAAACAGTGGCACGAGAAGTAATCATTTGCTTTACTGGGTATCGCATCTCAATCCTCACATCAACCGGGGCAACCCCCTATGTGCTAGTTTACGGTACAGAGGCAGTCATTCCCGCTGAGGTAGAAATTCCCTCCCTAAGGATCATGTAGGAAGCTGAGCTCGACGATGTAGAGTGGGTGAAAAGTTGTTACGAGCAACTAGCCCTTATAGACGGAAAAAGAATGAATGCAGTTTGCCATGGTCAACTTTATCAGAACAGAATGTCCAGAGCCTTCAACAAAAGAGTCAAGCCGAGACAGTTCACACCGGGACAGCTGGTGTTAAATAATATTTTTCCACATCAGGATAAAGCCAAAGGGAAGTTCTCTCCCAACTGGCAGGGTCCATACATGGTTCATCGGGTTCTGACAGGAGGAGCTCTCATACTTGCTGAAATGGACGGAGAAGTCTGGCCAAAGCCGATCAATTCAGATGCAGTCAAGCGTTACTATGCGTGATCTTTATGCTTTCCTTATATGATGTAATTTGAACTACGCCTAACCTGATTCCCGTTTAAGAGGGGATACGTAGGCATCCCTATGGGTTCGGTCACAATTTAATAAAATTTTCATTTCCCCCCCCCCAAATGGAAATTGAGGCAGAATTTTGAGGAGGACCCTCAAAATTCCGAAGTAATTTCAGCCGATCGTCGCAAGCAACAGTCAGAAGCATCGACCCATTAAACTGTGGCAAAAGTTTGAGGAGAACCCTCAAAATTCCGTAGCAAGAGAGGTTGCAATGTCCCAAACTATGTCACAGTCATCGGTTCATCTAAAAAATTATTATTATGTCAGATTTTTACAAAATCATGCATGTTTACTACTGAAATTTCTTTGTTTAGCAACGCTACCCCAATGATACATATAGTATCACCAGATCAAAGCCGAGCAGGTCAAGCAGAGCCAGCGGGGATACGAACTAACCTCCCCCCTTTACAAAACTTACGATTTTTCTTTGGATGCAAGCACTTAGATTGCGCAATTATCAAACATATCATACACTCACGAGACGAACATTGTTCAGGAATAAACTCTCAGGACCATTGCACTTACCCACATTTGCTATCCATACACACCAATGACATTCCATGTGTCACAATGTCCCCAGCAGTCACAATATCGCAACCTGATATCAGCTAAGAAAGCTCTATTACCACTTGCCATTTTATTTCTTGCATAAGGCTACCATTCTGCCTTCCGAGACTAAACGTTGTTTCCATCTGTATTTTCTGCATTGCATAAGGCTACCATTCTGTCTTCCGAGACTAAATGTTGTCTCCATCTGCATTTTTGCATTACATTAGGCTACATTCTGCCTTCCGAGGTTAAGTTCTACCTTCATCTGCATCTGCATGGCTGAAAGATTGCCACCTACTAGAATTGAATGGCTGAAAGATTGCCACATCATCTACATCTGCATGGCTGAAAGATCGCCACCTCATCTACATTTGCATGGCTGAAAGATCTCCACATCATCTAAATTTGCATGGCTGAAAGATCACCACACCATCTATATTTACATGGCTGAAAGATTGCCACCTACTACGTTGCATGGATGAAATATTGCCACAAACTGCATCCGCACGGCTAAAAGATCGCCTCATACTGCATCTCATAGGCTGAAAGATCACCTCATACTGCATCTCATGGGCTGAACGATCGCCACATACTGAATCTCATGGGCTGAAATGACCCACCTGGCTAAAGGCATCATCGTTCGGAGGCACCATTTTCATAGCCCGAGAACACCATGTCATGGCCTGAGGACCCCTTTTAATCTTTTTCATATCATTATTCAAAGGCATCATGGTTCGGATCCTTTATTATATGCTTCATGGCCCAGGACATCATGGTCTAAGGACGTCAGTCTAACCGTTCGAATACAATCTTCATGGTCCGAAGGGAAATTGCATCATGTTTAAATTTACGCACAATCTATGCTTGTATTACTTTTTTGCAGGTAAGCCGGCGAGCAACGACCATCTCGGCAGGAGCGATCCCGCTCCTGTTCCCGCAGCCATATCAAACCTAAACCATTCCCCTGTCCTGAATATTGCATCCATTCTCGAATGTTTGCGTGGACTAAACCTCTTCAATTCGTTTTGCTCAATCAAAATTGGCAATCATATCTTTACACGACAACTTTCCATCCTTCCTGGGTAAAGAGGGGCAGCTGTTGATACCCAATATTTTACTATATATTTTTTTATACAAAGTTCTTTCAAAATAGCATAAATATGCATGTATAAGTATGTCCAAATGTTTTATCATTTTTTCGTATTTTTTTAAAAGATTTTTAAACCAATTTATTCCCCTATTTTACTCATAAAAACCAATAATAATTCTCAAAATTATCATTTTTGGTGATTCATTTGTTGGATCCTCATATTTTTACAAAAATATAGCTAATATAAATTTTTCATAGTTTTACAAAATTATTTAGTATTTTTAAAACTAAATTACATGTAATTTCAATGTTAGCCTCTTTTAGATTTAATTACATTTATATCTACAAAAATTAATTCCAGTATTTTTAATTTGATAATTATGTGCAATAAATCATTTTAGCACCTTTAATTTATTTACAAAAATTATTTTACTATTTTTTATAAATCAAATAGGAAAAATTGGCTATTTAAATATTAGCCCCATTTTATTTCAACTATAGCCCGATTTTGAACCCCAATTTGAAGCCCAATTCCCATTAAAACCGACCACAACCCATTTAAATGACCCACCTGGCCTTCCAAGGTCATCGGAGACTTGTATCAACCTCCCATGGCCCCCTACGTGTTCGTTCCCGTGGTCTCATGACTAGATCCTAAAAGGGTTTTGTCCAGTCTTTGCTCGATGACTGTTCTTCGGTTGTCTCTGACCTTTCTCCGGCCAGCCATGGCTATTCGAGTCAGACTTTTGACTCTCCTGCTCAGATCGATGGTTTTCAACGCCTTTCTCATCACTTAGGGTTCTTCTGAAACCCTAAGCTCTACGGTTCTTTCGATTTCTCTTAGATCTGCTTCATATCTATGTTTGCTTTGGACTTCTAAGCGTTTTTCTTGAAGTTTCTTTTAAAAATTCTACTTTCAAAACCCCTTATCTTTTCCGATTAGGGCTTTTGTTAAGTTATTTCAAAACTTTTCTCCGATTTTTGACATGTTTTGCTATGTTTGCTCATAACGTTCTTCTACCTGAGTTTGCATGTTAAAAGCCCTAATTTCTTTTGACTGTTTATTAGACGAATGCTTGTTTGCTTGAGTTTTGTCCTATTTGTTTGTTTATCCTCTTTTAAAATTCTACTGTTGTTGAAAATCCTATGGCTTTGAGTCTTAGACTGTTCGTTTAAGCGCATGACTCGATTTGAAGTTCTTTATTTCAAAACCTTTTATCATCTCTAAAACTCGATTATGCTCGAAACCCTAATTTTTAAAAGGGGGTTTTCCTCACCTGCTACTGTGAGATCTTCGCATGCCTTTGATATTCTATAATTTCTTCACTACTGATTCAATGTGACTTGACCTACTAGACAATCATGCTTCGAATGTTGCTATCTACTGAATTTTGTGCTACTATTGTATGCTATTTACTTTTGCCAGCATGCTTGGCCTCGCATGTATAGTGTTTATGCACCTTATTTATATGCTGAGTTTCCTTCTTTGACTCATCTTCAAACTTGTGACCGATTTCAAACTTTTCCTTTGTGAAATTCTAATTTCACTCGCCTATTAAGGTTAATTGATTTCTTTTCCTGTGTTGCCTTACTGAATCCTTTCCAAAATTAGAGTATTTTTGTACCTAGACTCGATTGCTTACTTAATGTTTTACTACTTCTTTCATGGCAACTGTCAGCCTGCTGACAAATTAATTTCCTTCCTTATTTTGAACCTATCACTGCCCGTTAAGCAAATAATCCCTTAATTAAAGGAAATCACTTGTATAATTAATTATTAATCATGATTGTTTCCATGTTTGTAGCTTATTACCTCTCTCTTACTCGTTTTCAAAAAACTATAAATACCCTGTACTTCTTTTCTTTCAAGGACACGAACACAAGGCATAAAACACTTGAGTTCAAACACACACTCCACTAAATCTCTCTTTTTTTTCTGTTACTACTATATTGCTACCTTACCTAGCCAACTGAAAGCCAAGGCTAGGCTATGGGAAACTTTCTTATTTTTCTCTACATTTGCATTTCTTAATGGTATGTTCTAATTAAGCTTTCGCACCAACAACAACATGCTTATTTACTATTTCTTGCATCCTTGCTTGTCTACTGTTTGTATTTAATCTCGTACCATTATTAAAGCATGATGTAACTTCCCCCTTTTCCTGTTCTGAATAAATGTATCATGACTTGTGAATCCTATATCTCTACCCCAATGTGTTTAACATTTGTGGTTGGTTTAGGGCATGACAACATTGGACATTGTTGTGCATGATCCAAACCTGATTCCCCTAGGATCATAACCTCCATGTTTATCTCATATGTTGTGATTGGGTTATAGGCATGTCAACACTTCCCATTTCTGTGCATGCCCAATGCTAATCCATACCTGAGTGTATAGGCACATTGCAATGGACTCCCAATCCCCTAACCCCTTTATATGAAATTGATAACTTTGTAAAATACTAATGGTTGTCTCCCCATCATCCTTTCCCCTCCTCTATTCCCTCAGTTCTTAAAACTCTGTTTCTGCACTTTCACCATCTTCTTAGACTTATGTTCTACCCCCTTATGTGAGCCCTGCCTTGGGACCTATGGTTCCCTCTGAACTTGGACACATAAGGGCTGGCATTTCCACACTGTACTCATCCCTATTCTGGTTATGTAACTTAGGTGTGAGCATTTCCCGGGGTCCTATTGAGACCCTTAAGGAACTCTGACACACTCAAGTCCGAGAAAAGCTTTGGATCAATGGCATTTTTGAGGTGGTATATTCCATAACTCAGAGAGGAAGTCAAGAATCAGGCTTCCTCTGTTTGTAACTTTTCTTTGTACTTTTCTGATGTAATTCATTATTTCTGGTTTGTAATAATTTGTAATAAACATGTGGGGGCTGGCTAGTGAAAATGGTAACTATGTATGCTTAAGGGTAGAAAGCATGCCTATAGGACTGTTTTAAGTCATACGTGTTTAATTCTACATTTTTTAGACACCATGTTTGTAGGGTTTATCTCAATTTCTTCATGGTCAATGTCACACCTAGATAACCTACCTATAGGACTTATTTACATACTGCATGCCACTTAGACATCATGCTTTAGGTTCTAAAAGGCTATAAATAGGTGTCATGTTCATAATATCGAAATCTATAATATATAGAAATCATGCCTATAGGGATTCCCAGGTAAATCTGGTTCATTTTCATTCACATTCAATATTAGATATCATGTCCATAGGCTTTTAAATCAGCAATAGTAGATACCATCGCCTACAGAATCTGAAACTTGTTCAATTTAAGATCAGTCTATTCTGAATCAGTTTTAAAAAATCTAATTCCCTTCTTTAACGAGGTTTAACTAGCATGCCTACAGGATTTCAAACAATTCATTTTGAGTTATTACTTTTTCGCCACATTCTGAATAAATTAGATATCATGCCTATAGGATCCCATCGAAACACTTAGGCAAGGCTTAGAGTAATAACCATAAAAAATTGAATTCGCCTTTGTTAATTGCTACAACCAGCAGGAAGGCCTGATTCGGGCTTCTTATCTTAGTTATGTAATAAACAAATCTGCTTCAATAATCAAACTCCTATCGTCTTTAGTCAGACTTAAAAAGTATGTGCAAGTCATGCTAGTTATGTGCTTTTGTTTAAGGAGGTGTATATGGGCCTTTATCTGTTTATATGCTTTCCACAACATGCAGTATGTGTTTTGTATGTCGCCTTAGATTTTTACCCTTTGAAACCAATCAGCCTAATATCCCCCCCTTTTAGGAATAGTAGTCCTAAGCTCCTCCGGGATTGATAGGAATGGGACGGGTAATAGCATGCAATAGTAATCGAGACCAATCCGCGCTTTAATACCTTAACGGGGTGAGAAGGATAGATATATATATGATGACCGGTGCGCTAATACCACGTGTATCCCCTCTTTTGAGGAGTGTCATACCGGGTATACCATTGATGTGATCCATATTAAATATAAACCTAGGACCCTCTTTCCCTTTATTTGCAAACTCCTTTTCAAAACTCTTCTTTTAATTGTTCTTTATTTTTATGCATTTAAATCCCCTAATATTTGAGCTCATACTTGTCTATTTGCTAAATTTACGATAAACTGTCTGGCCGGGAACCACACTAGTGGATCCCGATGGGTGCCTAATACCTTCTCCTTGGGATAATTTCAAGCCCTTACCCTATCTCTGCTTATTCAAACGAAACTTAGAACCCATTGGTGTCCTAATGTACCTTAAATAATTAGGTGGCAACTCTTCAAAATTGCAAAACTTAGCTCCCAAAAGGAACGAGTTGTCCCATACCAAATGTCATATACCCAATTTTGCAAGAAAAAGGGGGCGCGATAGCCACCTAATATTAAAGGTATATTAGGGTATCTATTTAATTACTAGAGCCATGTTCTTTATTGGTCTGCTAACCGGTGAGATTTTGGGTAAGGGTTCTTGTTCTTCTAAGGTGAAGGTGTTAGACACCCTTAAAATCTACCCGAGGTAGCCCCATTGGACTTAGACTAAGTTAAAGGGTTAGTTGTTTGTATTATGCTTAAACTAGTATCAAAGAGGCGGCATACTATGTATCCATTTGCAAAGACTTAGTACTTGAAAAGAGGGTGTGTGGTTTTCAAAGACATTGGTTTAGAAATGCTTTTGAAGATAATGTTATATACACATATGATTGAATGAGTTTAAAGTATTAGACATAATGTTTGTGTTTATAAAAATATGAGATGGGATTAAATATGGCTATGTGTATAATAATATTGAAAATATTGTGAAGGAATAGGTTAAGATATACCTTGGTTTTCAAATTTATTTCTTTGAAGAAAATTGCTAGAAGTCCGTTTAAATTGGGTGACGACATTTGTTCAATTTTGTGGAGAAGCACAGTTCAAAAGGCCAGTTTTAAATTCCACTTCAGATTTTTGAAAAGAGAGGATTATTGCCATTGCTAAAGCTGTTTTGCTCCCAAGAGACTTAATAAAATCATTAGTAAATATTAGTATTAACAATCTATTATTAGAGAATTAAGGCTATCTATTACTAAGTCTAATATTTTTTTTAATCCTATATTTTTTAGGTCTTGCCTAGACTACATGATTCAAAGAGTTAAAGAAAAATATTCAATCCAATATGATTATTGTTGTATACATGTGAGAGATAAAGACAACAAAAGCCAGCAAAGGCAGTGAGGCAGTAAAGAAATAAAGGGAGAGGATGGACTCTAGTTTTGGGCCTAAAAGAGGCAGGCCCGACAGATAGCAGAAAACGGACAGTAGCTTACTTCAAACCTCCAAAACGTGCAAAAGCAGGACTTGGGCCTGAGTTCTTTGGGAACTCGGCAGGCCGAATTATAATACATGTTCAAAACAAAAAATGAATGTCATTAGATATGCTACTCTACTTATATAATTAGACATGAAATGAACTAGTGAGGGCCTAAACAAATTATAACAATCAATGATAATTTAAACTATAGGAATTACACTATGTGGGGGCCACACATGGTAAAGTGATTCACATTGAAACCTTTCATTGTCATTAAGCAGTAAACCTGAAATGTAGGTCAATAGATTAGAGGCTAAGGGTAGAGCTCCGTTCATGGCAAAAGCTCTCTTTGGACCCCGGACACTTTAGAGTTCACAAGGGTCTCAAAGCCAATAGAAGTGCTTGTTCCGGGAGAGTAGCTCAACTAAGGACTAAACTCTACTCCCAAATACGTCTTAGTACTCACATATATCCTTCCCTATAGGTTTATGTGCCAATGAGGCACTTCAATATAAGTCTCAATATCACAGTGACACCATACCACAGAAGTGTGTGTACACTTTTATATCAATTAATACAAAATACTTATAGTTTCAGGAGACAATCAATCCTCCTGATGTAACTACAATCTAGAAAAGTACACGATTTAATGTAAATGATATTCTAGTCATGCTTAAAAGAAGTAGCTTCACACATAGAGACAAAGGCATCATTAGGTTACTGTTAGGAACTCAAAAACTTAGGTCCTACACCTCAAGAATGAATAAGTGCATGGCTTAAATATATGAAGTTCTAGATACAGACACATTCTTTTAATAGCTTAAATCTCAACTTCTAATAAATATACAAGTTAACAGTTCCAATAGAAAGCTCTAAATATTATTAACAAAGGTGTAAGCTGACCACATCAATTGAGTTCTTTTAAAGGTGCTGACAGAGGTACCATTAACAACTACCATTATAACTTCTAAATAGTACTAACAGAATAGTGGATTAACAATTGCAGTTCAAATGTCTAATAGATATTAACAAGGTCACAGATTTATATCTTCAATCAGAACTTCAAAGAATGTTAGCATGATTGCAGATTAACAAACTTCAATTAAAACTTCTAAAGCATATCAACAGAAATACAATCTAAGGAAAATAATTAGGACATCTAAAGGAGATAAATAGGGTTAGAGATTCATAACATCAGATTAAACCTCCAACAAAATCTTAAGCTAACAATCTTGTTTACTATAAGGTTCAGGGCGTGTTTATTCCTTTCTAAGAGTTTTCAACTTTATACTAATCCATTTGGAAAGCAAAGAATAGTATTATTGTCAAATAATAGCAAAGTAAGGTTCATTCAAAGTTCATAAACTAGGTACAATTCATTCATGGATGCTCAATGAAGTTCTAAGGACAACATAAACATAGACATGATTATGGAAGGAAAGGAGAAAATATTGAAGAATCAAATGAGTGCAGTATTACATATACATGAGATATATAGCATGGAGTCACATTATTTTAGAAGAGTTATCCCCATTAAGCTAATAGTGTCACTGCATGTATTTCAGAAAAAAGGGTAGGGATATTATCACATTGGGGTGATCTGTCAAGCAAGCCAAGTATAGAATTTCAGGCATAGTGGAACTTGGTTTTAGCATCTTAGCTTAAAAATAGAATACCAAAACTTGCACAAGAACTTCATAACTTAGGTCAAGCATGTGATAAATTTAAAAATGCACAAAAAAATGGTACATGAATGCAGTCTGCTCAAGTCATGCTTATATAGTTTGATCAGATAACCATGAGCTTATCAAAGAATCAATGACCTCTAAAAAAGTTCACAAGATTACAGAAGCATGCTAAATGATAGGATAAGTTCAGATATTCATAAACTAACATCCTCAAACCGAGATGAGCCTCATCCTAATCACTAAAACAGATTCATACTTGTTTAAGTCTAGTTTATCACCTGAGCTACTACAAATGCAGGAAATACTCAAGGCAAAAAAGACAGTACTTAACAGAATATCAAGGAAATCCAAAAGAAACAAAACATAAGGAAAGTTTTAGAATTATTGGGTGGTTCTTAAGAATTAACAACAGAGATGAGCATCACATCTTTATTGGAAATCATCACAGAACTCTATTTTCAATAGCTAAAGGAAATTCATAATATCATAATCTATTTAGCAACCATATGTCATTATCAAGCACATAGAAATCTTAACCATGAATAAATTATTAACGACATCATTTAGTAACAAAACAATGTGCACTTAGTAGTTTAAACAAACAAAGAAGAATAAGATTGAGGTTTTACTAACCTCCTTAAGGGCAACAAACCAAACGAGTATTCAAGTTAGCTACTAGAAAACCAAAAGCTCAGCTTTCAACCAGTAACAAACTTAGAGCCGAAAGAAAGAGAGAAGTAGAGGTTGAGTAAAACTCGAAGTTTCAAATGAAAAACCTAAGCAATACCCTACTGTATCTTATTTCATCAGAATGTTAGGCGCAGTTGGTGTGTTCTTGGTGAGAGCATTTAAGACTGCTATTTATAGTAGCCTTTGAGCCTTAGGGTTTCATATTCAAATCATGGTAGTGGAAAGTGATAGAGGAGTGGCGATGAAAGAAAAATTGGGGAATATCTAAGGAGATAGATGGAAAAATGATGAAGAGAGTTTACCTGAATGGAAATTGGGCGTTGAAAGCAAGGACTATCTGGCAAATCATCAATGGCTAGAAGTCACTACATTTGACCTCTAAACCTTGAATAATCACGATGAGGCCCTGAGGTATGCTCATATATGCCCCGATTTAATAGAGTACAAAGTAATCTGGAGACTTGAAGTTTCACCATTGAGTCTTAGGGTTTGGATTTAGGGATTTCAAGTTTGATCGGTAAAAGAGGAAAGGGTTCAGCTGGAATCATGGATGCAGGAGACAATAGGAATGCACTCACAATTTTTACAACGTTTTTCTTGGCTGATTAGGTGATGGGAGTTGAGAGAGTAGAGAGGAAAGGGAAAACTGGGGTGGAAGGGTTGGAAGACAAATGACTAGGGTATTGGAGTAAGGTCGAGTCGTATCTAAGGTTAAAAAGGGTAGGAGTGATCTAGGCTGTTGGATCTGATGATCAACGGTCTTGATAATTGGGGCACTTGAGGGGTTTTGAAGATGCATTTATGTGGCCGTCGGGTTATAGTATTTTGACGGTAGAGATGAGATCTCTGGGCGAGTATTTTTAAATTAAAGGAAAACAGATATAAGTTGTGAGCCATTGATTTAAAAAACGGACGACTTTGATACACTGTGCTTATTTTGTGAGAGTTATGGGGAGGTGACGTGGCATACGCGGATTGGCTTAGAGAGGAGGTCGCAGATAGCCAAAGTGACAAATGAGGGTGGACTTGGACTGGGTTATTAGGGGATTGGTCTTATGTTTGGGCCACTTTTGATTTAAAAAATAGTCAATTTGTATTTAGGAGTGCAATTGCAATTACAGTCCTTTAGTCTTTAACCTTTTTGAAATTAATTTAAATAAATTTAATTATATTAAATACAATGTAGTGAAATTATAATTATCAAATATACTACTAACTATTGTAATTAATTGTTTATAAACTACTTTATTTTAATTATAACACTAATTTTGAATTATTAACGTAGTAATGTAATTAATTATAAATTAAAGAGCAATTTATTAAATTAATTATAAAGCCTATGTGATGTATATAAAAGTCACTTTAATAACCTTATGATAACAAGTATATTTGTAATTACATAATACCTATATTAAATTATTAATTTCAAAACTAATATTTAGTTAATTTGGTAAAATAGGTATATATTGATTGAAAATATTTTCAAAACATTTATTGTAAATTATTACGCTGCCCCTCTTTGACTGGAGACGATGAAAGAGTTTTCGTGTAAAGATATTGAACCAAAGCCAATTTTGTCCCGACTTTAGGCATGCATTGTAGGAACGACATGAGGATTATGAGTTGTGGGATTAGGAAGATTCTATGAGAACTATGAGGAATCGGGGCCGAATTCTGGCGTTGAATTGTTTGCATACCTCGGGTTTAACGAGAATCAGGCCTCATGTAGTTCTGAAGTGAAGACTTTGAGGAAGCGATGCTTGTAGGAATTGTCTCAGTATCGTATTTTGATGTTACTGCGAGGCGGATGATTTGGAACTCAAGATAGCTTTGAATTTGCGACTTAGCTTGAAAGATTTGAAGAATTAGGGTCCCGCTAGTCGTATTTGTATTTGGATCCTTGTCTTGTTAATGAGTTTGTTGTCCCTCATTGTATTGTAGTTTGGTTTGTTGCTTATAAAGAGTTCTGCGTTGCGATGTTTGTTCATGCAAAAAAGAACGAAATACACACAAACCCATATATTGAAATAAAGAATATGTTACGATGTGATATAAATGATGCAGGAATGATAATGTCTGGCTGCTGGCGAGTGGTTATTTGGGATCGGGATGACGTGATACTTGGATTTGACTCGATTGTTAGCTAGGTTGTGTACCATTCAATAGCTGTTGGAGCATTGAGTCTCCTCGTGTCGGGAGTAGGTATGGAATTATCTCCGTTTGTTGGGAGAGTTTTTCATTGAAAAGTGTCTCCACTTGTTGGGAGAGTTTAACTTGTGGAGTGCGTCTCCGCTTGTTGAGAGAGCTTTGCACTGAAAAAGTAAAGTACTTCCGCTTGATGGGAGCAATTGATTTGAAGAAAACGTAACCATACCTGTAAGCTGCACGAGCAAAACATCAATACGTTCAAGATAAAAATAAAGGAATAGAAAAGCATGCCGAAGAAATACTCCTGACTGCAAAGCTGAGTTAGTGGCCATCGATTGGCAGAACGTTGATGACGAGGTTTGCAACTATCTATTATGGCCTCCGATGTAACGGACCGGCGGTGCATATCATTCCTGTTGGCATAGCAAACAATTTACTATATACAAGGCTTCGGTTGGAGAAACCGACGTTTGATTTGTATAGAGCACTCCGATCGATTGAGCTGACGATTATCTATATATAGGGCTCCAATTGGTGAAACCAATGGCTCATTTTGTACAAGGTGCTCCATTTGATTTACCAGACGACTTGCTATATACATGGATCCAATTGGCAAAGCCAGCGGCTCGGTTTGTGCAATGTGCTATGATTGATTGAGCGGATTGTTTGCTATGTACGATATTCCTTGTTTTTGCCACTGGTCTGATTCCAAGATACCTGTAAAGGATTCAGGAATTAGTTTCAGTTATACCCGAAAAATTTAAATAAAGGAAGAGGGGTGATAATCCTAAGAGAGTGGTACACACATAGCCACATAATGAATGAAACAAGAGTACAAATGAC
The DNA here is from genome assembly GCF_000393655.2 of Nicotiana sylvestris. Lineage (NCBI taxonomy): Eukaryota > Viridiplantae > Streptophyta > Magnoliopsida > Solanales > Solanaceae > Nicotiana > Nicotiana sylvestris. The sequence continues at coordinate 127,329,669 of NC_091063.1, forward strand.
AGAGGACCCCAGAATATTAAAATCTCAACACCGAGAATAAACTCCACAACTACAGACAACTACAATACATCAGTTCCGTTGCGGCATGCAACCCTATCCCAACAATCATGATCTGATTCCTATTATCATACACTATTATCATCTATTCATATCATATCCCGTCCTTATCTCTTTATATCATATCATTTTATGTTCTGTTGCGGCGTACAACCTGATCCCCCAATATCAATTCATTTCAATACCATTGTGGCATGCAACCCGTTCCACAATATCAATAGTATCATATGAAACCACAAAAACAACCAAACGGGGGGGAAATTCACAACATAATACTAAGAAAACAAACATGCACTATCCGACTAAGTAATACGACCCAACATAGCAGAATAAGCAGTCCAATATCAAAACTAGTCTACCATATATCATGATAAGGCTTCCACAAGGTATTCCACAGAACCAATCTACAAGTCACCCAATCCGGTTAAGCAAAAGAGGGCAGTACATGAGACGAGCAAAGATGTTTATCAAGTAAGAACATGGATCAAATGAAGGCATTCAATATATGAAATCATGTAGCAAGTAGAGCATGTAGCAAGCAAGGCATTTAGTGAGTGAAAACATATGATAAGTAGGGACATATAGTAAGTGGGGACATATGATAAGTTAAAGCATGTAGTGAGTGAAAACATGTAGCATGTTACGGCATTTAACAAGTAAATCATGTAACAATTGGAAGCATTTAACTGGTATGGGCTAATAACAATCAAAGGCATGAATCCAAAGAGGACATATAATAGAGTAAATCAAGCATAAGCGCAAGGTAACAGTGACATAGAATATAAAGACACTGATATAATGATACGGTCAAAGGTAAAACATAGAAATAACTACATAAGCAATCCAAATGGAAAGTACCATATGAAACAACAAACACTAATGGAAACCAAAGTAAATGACATGTAATTGCTTAATGAATGAGTAATCATAACAGAGATCCAACTTCCTTTCTTTTCTGCATGGTGATAATCAACAAAACAATCTCATTCCAAACCGTATAGAAATACTCACCATGTCCTCATCATACCAACCGCATGGGAATACTCATCATGCCAAACATATCACTAAGGCTCCAATCATCATCTCTTAATACGAGTAAATAAACTCATGTAATATAATAATAACAAGTGTAGATATAGATCTCGCAACACTAATTGTCACGACCCCAAAACCAACCCGGTCGTGATGGCGTTAATCATGAAACTAGGCCAGCCAACACATTTCCCAAACTAATTCGATATTTCATAATAAAGATATTTTTAAGCTATTAATTAATAAAACTTCAAAGCATAAGTCTAAATAACAAAGTGCAGAAAGAAATAAAAGCCCGACATCAGGGTGTCACAAGTCACGAGCATATACTAAGGACTATCCAAAAACAACTAAGACTATTATAGTCAGGAAAACGCTAATATAGTCTAAGAAAGATAAGAGTGATAAGAGCAAGGTTGCGATCGCCATGCAGCTACCTTGCCAACTCCAAATATACGCAACGGATTGAAGAATTAGCGCTCTCCATCACGTCCAGCAACCCCTGAATCTGCACACAAGGTGCAGGGAGTAATGTAAGTACGCCAACGCAGTAAGTAATAAAAGTAAATAAAGACTGAGCAGTAAGAAACACATAAATCCACATCATGAAATCTCAGTAAGTACAACATGCTTTTAAATCAGTGTGTAAGTCAAATCATCTCGTTTAAAATCCAATTTTGGTAAAAATCATTTGAAGATAATTTTTCATCAGTTTCAACAAAGGTTCGATGAAATTTAGAGTAAAGTGCTGAGAATCATAAATACCGTCGGGTAAAACAGGTATCATAAACTTCCCCTCGGTATAACAACACTCAGAATCAGCCCCTCGAACAACCTCACAATCACTCATAATTAGCCCCTCGGGCACATCACAACTAACTCAGGGTACTCGCGCTCACTGGGGGTGTACAGACTCCAAAGGGACTCCTACAGCCCAAGCGTTGTAACAGGATACCTCGTGGCATAGTCAATCAGTCCCTCGGCTTTTCATAATCACATATTAGTAACAAAATGTTGCGGCACACAACCCAATCTTTTAATATCCTCACAACACAGACCCTCGGCCTCACTCAGTCAGAAACCACTCAAGCCACTCGGGCTATCAGTAAAATAGGGTGCTCCCCTCAAAATATCATTTTATGCATAAAACGGAGTAATAAATATTGTGCTATGAAATCAGTAAAACATAGCATGACTAAGTACATATCTTAAGTAAAAAAACAGTGAGTAAATAATAAGGAAAGGCCCCTAAGGGTCCAAACAGTTTGGCATTCAGCCCAAATTATAGAAATTCGTTATAAAATACAAAAGTATCATACAGTTTTCAGTCAAATACGCAAATTAATATTTTCTATGGAGCGAACAAAGTCACAATCCTCAATGGTGCACGCCACACGCTCGTCATCTAGCATGCGCGACATCTCAAATAGTGAAATGATGTAAAATTCGGGGTTTCATACCCTCAGGACAAGATTTACAATTATTACTTACCTCAAACCGGACAAAACTCTAACCCGCGATGCCCTTGCCACTTGACTTCGCCTCTAAATGCTCTGAATCTAACCAAAATTAGTATATTAACATCGATATATGCTAAAGGAATGAATTCCACATGAAAATTATCAAATTAGACCAAAAATCCCGAATTTGGCTCAAACCCGGCCCCACATCTTGGAATCCGATAAAAATTACACAACTAGAAAGCTCATTCAGTCACGAGTTTACCCATATCAAATTCATCAAAATCCGACATCAAATTGCCATTCAAATCGCCTCTCCAATTCTCTTCTATTTTCCTCCCAATTATCACCCCAAATTCCCAATTTAGATGATAAAAATCAAGACACAATCATGGAATTTAACCAAAATCAACTGAAGAACACTTACCCCAATTACTTCTCTGAAAATTCCCTCTAAAATCGTCTTCTCCCGAACTCTCTATTGAATTTTGGAATTATGAACTCAAACCCTCATTTTTAAACTTTAAACGTTCTGCCCATATGTTTCCTCTTGGTGAACGCAGTACTTCCCTCGTGTACGCGAAGCATAAGCTGCCTCAGACCAAAAGTTCCTTCTTCGCAATCGCGAGGACCCACTCGCGAACACGAAGTCTTAGCTGGCTGACCCTACGCGACTGCGAAACAGACCTCACAAACGCGCAGCCTTAAGTCTTACACCTTCGCGAACGTGGGACCCTCAATGAGAACGCGAAGAACAACTCAGCTGGCCCTCTCAAAATTCCTTTGCGAACGCGAGAACCCTGTCGCAAACACGATGGAGGAATTCTCTACAACAAAATACCAGAACAATCTGCCAACTTCCAAAATCATGAATTGCTCTGTTAATCACCTGAAACTCACCTGAGACCCTCGGGACCTCAACCAAACATGCCAACACATCCCATAGCATTATTAAAATTTAGTCGAGCCTTTGAATCATTAAAAACAACACCAAAACACCAAATCAACTTCGGATTCAAGCTTAAGAAATTATAAACTTTCAAATTTTACAAACGACGCTGAAACCTATCAAATCACCTCTAAGTGACCTGAAATTTTGCACCCACTTCACAAATGACACTATAGACCTACTCCAATTTAGGGAATTCCATTCCGACCCCGATATCAAGATTTTCACTGCCGATCGGAAAATGTCAAATTTCCAATTTCGCCAATTCAAGCCTAATTCTACCATGGACATCCCAAGTAGCCTTCTCCACAGGCCGACCTATCCAATGCACTTTCACTGAAGCTATATTATTTGATCTCAACTTTTGGACCTGCCGCTCCAAAATAGCAACTGGCTCCACATCATAAGTCAAATCACTGTCGAACTAAACCTTACTGAAGTCCAAACATGAGACGGATCGCCTATATAATTCTATAGCATATAAACATGAAACATCAGATGCACACTCGACAAGCTTGGTGGGAAAGCAAGATCAAAAGCCACCTCCCCAATCCTCCGAAGCACCTCAAAAGGCCCAATGAACCGAGGGCTCAACTTGCCCTTCTTCCCAAATCTCATAACACCCTTTATGGGTGAAACCTTTAGTAGAATATTCTCCCCAACCATGTAAGACACATAACGGACCTTCCTGCTAGCATAACTCTTTTGCCTCGACTGAGCTGCACGAAGTCACTCTTGAATCACCTTCACCTTGTCCAGAGCATCCTATACCAAGTCTGTACCCAAAAGCCTCACCTTGCCCGACTCAAACCAACCTACTGGAGATCTACACTGCCTCCCATATAAAGCCTCATATGGAGCCATCTAAATACTTGACTGATAACTGTTGTTATATGCAAACTCCACGAGGGGTAGAAACTGGTCCATTGAAATCAATGACACAAGCACGCAACATGTCCTCCAATATCGGAATAGTGCGCTTGGACTATCCATCCGTCTGAGGGTGAAAAGTTGTGCTCATCTCAACCTGAGTACCCAACTCTCACTGCACGACTCTCCAAAATTGTGATGTGAACTGAGTACCTCTTATCTAAAATGATGGAAACTAGGACACGATGCAGGCGAACAATCTCTCTGATATAAATCTAGCTAACCGCTATATCTTTCTTCATTTTTCTCCACTACTAGTGTTGTCTCAATTCCTGATACATCTTCGCAACACCCGAATGGATGGAATACCACGAGCTATGGACCTCCTCCAGAATCAACTCCCGAAGCCCATCTACATTAGGGACACATATCCGGCCCTGCATCTTCAATACCCAATCATCACCAATAGCCACATCTCTGGCATCGTCATGCTGAACTCTGTCCTTGAGGACAACCAAATGAGGATCATCATACTGGCGCTCTCTGATGCGATCAAACAAGGAAGACTAAGAAACCACATAAGCTAAGATCTGACTAGGCTCCGAAATATCCAACCTCACAAACCGATTGGCCAAGGCCTAAACATAAACCACAAGAGGTCTCTCCCCAATAAGAATAAATGCAAGGCTGCCCATACTCACCGCCTTCCAACTGAAGGCATCTACTACCACATTGGTCTTTCTCGGATGGTACAAAATAGTAATATCATAGTCCTTTAGCAGCTCCAACCATCTCTGCTGCATCCAATTGAGATCCTTCTGCTTGAACAAGTGCTTGAGGCTACGATGATCGGTAAACACCTCACAAGACACACCATAGAGATAATGCCTCCAAATCTTCAACGTGTGAACAATGGCAGCTAACTCTAGATCATGAACATGGTAGTTCTTCTCATGGGGCTTCAATTGACGAGAAGCATAAGCAATCACTCTACCCTCCTGCATCAACACATACCCAATCACAGCTCAAGAAGTATCGCAATATACCGTATAAGAACCTGAAGCTGATGGCAAATCTAACACTGGAGTTGTGGTCAAGGCAGTCTTGAGATTCTAAAAGCTCACCTCACACTCATCCGACCACCTGAAAAGAGCACCCTTTTAAGTCAATTTGGTCAAGGGTGATGCTATAGATGATAATCCTTGAACCTACGATAATAACCCGCCAAACCAAGAAAGCTGCGAATCTCTGTGGCTGAGGATGGTCTGGGCCAACTCTGAACCACCTCTATCTTCTTCAAATTGACCTGAATACCCTCACTGGACACCATGTGCCCCAAGAAAGCCACTAAACTGAACCAAAACTCACACTTGGAGAACATTGCATTCTTCACCCTCAACTGCTGCAATACAACTCTCAAATGCTCAGCGTGCTTCTCCTGACTACACGAGTACACTAGAATATCATCAATGAATACAATAACAAACGAGTCGAGATAAGGACGAAACACAATGTTCATCAAATGCATGAATGTTGATGGGGCATTGGTTAGCCCAAAAGACATCACAAGGTACTCATAATGACCATATCGAGTCTTGAAATTCATCTTAAGAATATTTCAACTGATGGTACCCTGACCTGAGATCAATCTTGGAAAACACTCTCGCTCCCGGAAGCTGGTCAAGTAAATCATCAATACGATGCAAAGGATACTTGTTCTTGATGGTGACTTTGTTCAACTGCCTGTAACCAATGCACATCCTTATCGTGCCATCCTTTTTCATCTTTTTCACAAATAGAATAGGCACACCTCAAGGTGACACACTAGGCCGAATAACCCCCTTATCAAGGAGTTCCTGAAGCTGCTCCTTTAACTCTTTTAACTTCGTCGGTGCCATACGATATGATGGACTAGAAATGGGCTAAGTTCCCAACACCAAATCAATACCAAATTCAATATCCTTGTCTGGTGGCATGCCCGATAAGTCTACAGGAAACACATTCGAAAAATCACTCACTACCAGAACTAAGTCAATGGTAGGAGTGTCTTCACTGACATCCATCAAGAAGGCCAAATAAGAAAGACAACCTTTCCCAACCATCCGCGGGGCCTTCAAAAATAAATTCACTCTACTGGGAATGTAATCCGTTGAACCTCACCACTCAATCTATGGCACCCTCGGCATAGCCAACGTCAATGTCTTAGCATGACAGTCCAAAATTGCACGACACAGAGACAACCAGTCCATGCCCAATATCACATTAAAATCAACCATACCAAGCAACAGAAGGTCCACTCGGGTGTCCAAATCCCTAATAGTCACCACACACGACCGATATACGCAATCTATAATAATAGTATCACCCACTGGAGTAGATACATGAACAAATGAAATAAGAGACTCACAGGGCGTATCTAAATAACGAGCAAAATATAATGACACATATGAAAAAGTGGAACCAGGATCAAATAATACAGAGGTATCTTTGTAGAAAGCTAAGACAATGTGATCACGACATCTGAAGCAACAGCATTTGGTCTGGCTATGAGTGCATAGAAATGGGCCTGGCCACTACCAGATCGACCTCCCCCTCTAGGGCGACCCCTAGCTGACTGTCCTCCACCCCCAACTTACTAGGTAGGTGGTGAAGTAACTAGTGCTGAAGTCGATGGTTGATTCCTCTACTGAGGCACAACCCCATGACGACGAGGACACTACATCCACATATGCTCCAACTCTCCACACTCATAACAACCCCCTGGTGCTGGAGACAGGGACTGAAGGGAACCCTTAGAACCGAGATGACTAGCAGAAGAACTTTGCATGGAAGAGCCCTGAACTAATGGGACACGGGATGAACTCTGGGCTGGAAGGGCACTAAGTGATGAATGTCCCATATGAGAATTGTGAGAACCATAGCCCAATGATGCCCCATGATGAACAGGGCGAGTTGACTGAGCATGTCTGAATGGACACCCTCTGCCATGCTGAAACTGACCCCCATGAGGAGCACCACTAAATCCACCATGTCCCCGAGTCCTCTTGGACTCCCTCTCAACCTTCTTCTAACCACGAACCATCTCAATCTATCGAGCAATGTCAACAACCTCATTAAAAGTGGTTCCAGACACCATCTCTCTAGTCATAAGCAACCGAAGCTGAACACCGAGGCCATCTATAAACCTCTCGATCCTCTCTTCAGTCTTTGGGAACCAACCAGATCGTAAGACGAGCCAACTCAGAGAATTGCATCTCATACTATGTAATAGACATATCACCTTGATGAAGTTGCTTGAACTGCCTACGCAGCTCCTCTCGGCAAGACCCAGGTAAAAACTTCTCCCGAAATAGAATAGAGAACTGCTGCCAAGGAAGGGGCGCTGCGCCAACCAGCCTACGCCTCTCGTAAGCCTCCTACCAACTAAGTGCATCCCAGAGAACTAGAAAGTAGTGAATGAGACCCCACTAGTCTCCAGAATACCTGCGGTTAGAAGCATCCTCTAACACTTGTCCAAGAAACCCTATGCATCCTTACCCTCAGCACCACTAAATGATGGAGGATAGAGTCTCCCAAACCTCTCCAATCTGCACTGCTCGTCCTCTGGCATAACAGGAGCTTCATAGCCTTGAGCAACTGCAAGTGGCTGGGTTGGAGGTTCCCCCGATGTCTGAAGTCCCTAAACAACCTACTCAAGTGTGTAAGTGGTGGGAGTCTGAATGCCTAACCCGGTATGAGAAGTAGTTGCGCTCGTAGTAACTGAGACCGCTTGAGCTGGGCCAGTGCAACTTGATAGAATCTGAGCTAGGGCCTCCTGAATGTTACAACCCATATCCACACGCGTTAGTTCATGCCATATATTAGTTAACATAAATCCAAGAAGGAATTACCTTTGAGATGATAAGAAGTTAATCCTATTGGTCTTAAGTGATACAAGGGTGTATAAGGGTGATTAACAAGTATTAGAAGTTAAACGAATCAAGGATGTTGTAACTCGTATTTTCAGGTAAACCTAGAGGTTCGTAATATACTCAAGAGGTCATGTATTAAGGTATTTGAATCATATAATATCCGTATCATAAGTCTTGAAGTAAAACGAGTTATGAAACAAAAGTCAACAAACGTTGTCGCAACTTAGGTTCATACTTTTACATAAATATTAGGTCAAATATTTCTAAGCTTTTCTCCCAATTTACAAGGAATTACGGGGTGATCTACCCACAAAATTAAATATCTTTGAGTCTAGTTTCCAACTCATTAAACCGTTTTTCAATACAATCTCGGAGTATAGAGATATACATATTTTTGCAAGCCTGCGCCGATTGGTAGATGACAAGTAGGTGCATCACCTACTTGCCAAAATGATAGGACAAAATTAAAAGACCTAAGTCGACCAAGAGAGGAATTTTAATGGGTTATTAACTCAGTTATTTCATCCATATTTCAGACCTCAAAACCAAAGTTAACCCTTGCAACTCCTCCCCAAAAATCCCACACAAACCCTAATCGATTTTCCCTCTCTTTCAAGTTCTATTTGAAGGTAAAACCTAGAGTTTGAAGAACCAAGGGAAGGGCTGAGTTATCCAACAAGTAAGGTAAGTTACTTTCATATTTCATACATTTTTTTCTGCTGTGAATTCATGGTAATTATTTCTATACATGTAAGAACTCACGGGACGGTGATTGGGAACCGTGAGTTCGAGTTATTCACTTGTGGCGGACTGTTTTGTGGACTGTTTTGTGTTGCTATTGGACTGCATGTTTTACTACTATTATGTGGAGTTTTGGAGGTGGAAGGGTGTGGATAAATACCATATATATGTAGGGTTTTGGGCTGATAGTTATTCGTAACATTTCCGGGTCGTTTGACACGACTACGGTGGCCGTCGTATATATGATGTAATTAGGTTGTGCGCGGACTATTTTGGGAGGCTCAATATATTTATTATTGATGTTGTTTGGGCTGTTTGGTTATTGTTTTGAATGGTGTGAATTCATATATATTGGGTAGGTGTTGTCCGTTTCAACGTAAAATAGGTTGTGGTCGATACATAATAGTTATGACGCTTAAATGATAACGATAGTATCGTTTCTCTTATTGTAGACTAAGGAGTTGTGACAATTGCATTGCTTGTGATTGGGGCAGTATATACAAGGTATGTGAGGCTATCCCTTTCCTTCTTTTGTAAGACTCTGATTGTACATAATGTAATGAACGAGCTTCCAAAGATACTCTACTCTTAGAAGCTAGCAGTACTTGCATTGCTTTCCCTCTTAAGGAACGATTGATGTTAATGTTGCTTCTCTTATTCTTATGTTATCAATGTTGTTGGTACTTCCTGATTCTTATAAGGTTAATAGTGAAGAGATAGTCCTAATAGCATGTACAGAGGATACCGACCTTACGTCACTCCGAAAGGTTTAGAATGTGATTCCATGAGTCCAGCATGCATTATATATATGTATCTATTTTACTCTACAGAGCCGCGCTATAGTCGGCCGGGTACGGCACCTATTGTGCAACTACTGATTAGTTGGGTTTTACTGAGCTCTACGTTGCCGGGTACGATTCTACCGAGCCTTATGATGGTCAGATACATTTTTACCAAGCCTATTATGGTCGGGTACGATATGATGATGATGATGCCTACAGAGGCGTATGTTTTAAAAGTTTAAGTATACATACATATGTATCATGCATTGCATGTCAGTAGCCCTCAGAGGTACTCAGATTTTCCAGGTTGTATATTCTCTATCCCTGCTTACACTACTGTTCGTATTTATGGTTCCCTGCCTTACATACTCAGTACTTTATTCGTACTAACGTCCTTTTGTTTATGGACACTGCATGTCGTGCTGCAGGTCCTGATAGACAGGCAGGTGCAGCTCCCCTACCGCAGTAGGCTGTCCAGTTCAGCGGTGATTGGCGAGATCCCTTCTCCGGACTTGTCGCGGTCTTGGTATGCATTTTTTGTTATAGACATTATGGGTATGTTGGGGCCCTGTTCTGGCTAAGTTGCAGCACTTATGTTCCTTTAGAGGCTCATAGACAGGTGTTGACTCATGTGTAGTTTGGTATGCCTTGTTGGCTAGTTTTTGTTGTGTAGTCTTTCATGGTAGCGTGGTAGCTCGTACCATACATATATAGTTTCTTGATTGTTTGGTCATCCCATGTTATGTATATTCATGCCATCATATTTTATGGTTGGTTGTCCATGATCCATGTCTACTATTTATATTGATCTCGTCAGCCCTAAAAGATAATAAAGAAGGGTAGATGAAATTTATGTTGGTGCTCGGCAAGTATGGTCGAGTGCTAGTCATGGCCCTCCAGTTTGGGTCGTGACAAACTTAGTATCAGAGCAAGTCTGTCCTAGGGATTGTCTATGAGCTGTGTCTAGTAGAGTCTTGATTATGGATGTGTAGCACACCATATTTATAATCAGGAGGCTACATGACATCTAGGGTTGTTCCCTTCTTCTTGAATCTAGATCGTGCGTAGAGTTGATTCGTAAGTGTTCGTCTCTAATATTCACCTTGCTTTCTTTCAGTGATGCCTTCGACTAGGAAGCAAACAATTAGTAGATGACTTGATACAGCTGCGGGAGAGGGTACCGGTCAGGTGCCCCAAGCCAGAGCAGGCCAAAGTGAGGCTCAGAGTGAGATGACGTCTCATACCTCATCTACCCCGTCTCCTCCAGAGGATATTAGGAGGCACCCAGCACCTCCAGTTCCTCCGTCTGGCACTACATACCAGGATATGCGGAGTGATTTGCAGTTATTGACTAGCTTGGTAGCTGCTCAGGCTTAGAGGAAGAATACAGGTGCTGCTGATAAACCAGTTAGTACGAGAGTTCGTGATTTTATTAATTTAGACCCTCCATTTTTTACCAGATCAGACCCCAAGGAGCCCACAGACTTTTATTGACCAGGTTCATCATACACTGCGGGTTATGCATGTTAGTGATACATAGGCAGTAGAGTTGGCTTCTTATCGGCTACGGGATTTAGCGGTTCTCTGGTATGATAGTTGGGAGAGATCCAGGGGTCCGAACGCTCCTCCAACTGTGTGTAAGGAATTTTCTGAGGCCTTTCTTCATCACTGCTTGCCAGTTGAGATACGACGAGCTAGAGCTAATAAGTTATTGAACCTTAGACAAGGTAATATGAGTGTGCGAGAGTACAGTATGCAGTTCGATTCTTTAGCAAGGTATGCTCCCCATATGGTGGCCGAGATGAGTGATAGGGTGCATTTGTTCGTGTACGGATTGGGACTACATCTGATAAATGAGTGCACGACAGCCTCCTTGGTGGAGAGAATGGATATTTCCCGTATTCAGGCTTATGCCCAGACCCTAGAGGATCGTAAGCGCCACCAGAGGGCAGATAGGGAGCAGGATAGGGGCCAGCATAAGAGGGCAAGATTTGCAAGGTATTCTAATGACTTCAGAGGCAGCGTCAGGCCCCAGGCTTAGAGGCCTCCATATGATCGATTTACCTATTCTGGTCCAGGTCAGAGTTCGCAGGCATCAGGCTTGTAACATCACAGGGATACTAGTCAGACGAGACCCATAACACCACGTTGTGATCAGTGCGACAAGGCCCACTTTGGACTATGTTGTCGAGGTTCTGATGCATGTTATTCTTGCGAACAGCTTGGCCATATGATGCAGGATTGTCCTAACAGGGGAGGTGATGGTATGGCTCAGCCGACTGGATCTGTGTCTGCTTCTTCCTCATCAGTTCGACCTCCAGCACGAGGTTTTCAGCAGTCGACAGGTCGTGGTAGAGGTAGAGGTGCAGTGCCGAGTTTGAGTGGTGGTCAAAATCGAACCTATGCTCTAGTAGGTCGACAGGATCTCGAGTCGTCTCCACATGTTGTTATAGGTATATTATCTGTGTTTTCTTATGATGTATATGCGCTGATTGATCCGGGATCTACATTATCATATGTTACACCCTTTGTGGCTAATAAGTTTGGTATTGAACCTGAATTGATAAGTAAACCCTTTGCGGTATCTACTCCGATAGGAGATTCTGTGATTGCTAGAAGGGTATATATATGTTGCACTATGATGATTTGTAGTCGTCAAACCTCGGCAAATTTATTTGAGTTAGAAATTGTTGATTTTGATGTGATAATGGGAATAGACTGGTTGGCCTCATGCTATGCAAATGTTGACTGTCGTACGAAAATGGTTAGGTTTCAATTTCCTGGTGAACCCATCATTGAATGGAAAGGGAACATTGCTACACCGAAAGGTAGGTTTATTTCCTATCTTATGGAAAGGAAAATGATCTCAAAAGGTTACATTTATCATTTCGTTCGCGTTAGGGATGCGGAGGCGAAACTGCCTACTTTACAATCAATCCCTGTGGTCAACGAATTCCCAGATGAACTCCCAGGCGTTCCTCCTGAAAGGGAGATTGAGTTTAGCATTGATGTGTTGCCTAACACTCAACCGATCTTTATCCCTCCATACAGAATGGCCCCGGCAGAGTTGAGAGATTTGAAGGTGCAGTTGAAGGACTTGCTAGATAAGGGCTTTATTAGACCTAGCACTTCACCTTGGGGTGTACCAGTCCTATTCGTGCGGAAGAAAGACGGGTCGTTACGGATGTGTATCGACTATCAACAGTTGAATAAGTTTACTATAAAGAACAAGTATCCACTTCCAAGAATTGATGACCTGTTTGACCAACTCCAGGGTGCCAAGTATTTCTCCAAGATTGATTTACGTTCGGGGTATCATCGGGTGAGGGTTAAGGAGAAGTATATTCCAAAGACAGCCTTTCGGACAAGATACGGGCACTTTGAGTTCTTGGTGATGTCATTCGGGCTAACAAATGCCCCAGCAGCTTTTATGGATCTCATGAATACTATATTTAGGCCCTATCTTGATGTGTTTGTGATTGTATTCATTGATGACATTATAGTATATTCTCATTCGGAGGCGGAACATACAGGCCACTTGCGGATAGTATTACAGATGCTTAAGGATCTTGAGTTATATGTTAAGCTCTCCAAATGTGAATTTTGGCTGAACTCAGTAGTGTTCCTTGGCCATGTGATATCTAACGAGGGTATTAGTGTCGACAATCAGAAGATCGATGCAGTAAAGAATTGGCCGAGACCTACAACACCATCAGAAGTCCGCAGCTTCCTAGGGCTAGCAGGATATTATAGGCAGCTTGTAGAAGGGTTTTCCTCTATATAATCACCATTGACTAAGTTAACACAGAAAGCTACCAAGTTCCAGTGGTCTGACACTTGTGAACATAGTTTTCAGGAGCTGAAGAATCGATTGACATCCGCACCAGTGCTCACTCTCCCTGAAGGAACAGAAGGTTATGTGGTATATTGTGATGCCTCAGGTATAGGTTTGGGGTGCATATTGATGCATTGGGGGAAGGTGATTGCTTATGCATCAAGACAATTGAAGAAAGAATTATGCATCGGGGGAAAGAATTATCTAACCCATGATTTGGAATTGGCTGCAGTAATATATGATTTGAAGATATGGTGGCACTACTTATACGGCTTCCATGTTGACATCTACACAGATCACAAGAGTTTACAATACATCTTCAAGTAGAAAGAGTTGAATTTGAGGCAGCGTAGGTGGCTTGAATTACTAAAAGACTACGACGTCGAGATATTGTATCATCCCGGTAAAGCCAATGTTGTGGCAGACGCTCTCAGCCGTAAATCAATGGGAAGCTTAGTACATATTGAGGCAGGTAGATGGGGGTTGACTAAAGAGCTTCATCAGCTAGCCAATATGAGAATCAGATTGTTAGACTCTGATGACGGAGGTGTTACTGTACAGAATACATCAGAATCATCTTTGGTAGCCGAGGTAAAAGCACGGCAATATGAAGATCCTATCTTAGTACGATTAAGAGAGAGCATTCAGCAGTGTAAAAGTATGGCTTTTGAGATCGGAAGAGATGGGGCACTGAGATACCAGGGCCGATTATGTGTGCCTAATGTGGCAGGGTTGCGAGAGAAGATTATGAATGAGATTCATCAATCCCGATATTCCATCCATCCCGGCTCGACAAAGATGTATCATGATGTCAAGGAGCAGTATTGGTGGGATAACATGAAGAAGTCTATTGTAGAATTTGTAGCACAGTGTCCCAATTGTCAACAAGTAAAGATAGAACATCAGAAACCCGGTGGATTGCTTCAGAATATAGAGATTCTGACCTGGAAATGGGAGGTGATTAATATGGACTTCATTATTGGATTACCTCGCTCTTATCATAAGTTTGACTCCATCTGGGTGATAATTGATCGGCTTACAAAATGTGCCCATTTTCTGCCAGTTAAGACAACTTACACGGCTGAAGATTATGCGAAGTTGTATATCAAGGAGATTGTTAGGCTTCACGGTGTTCCGGTATCTATTATATCAGACCGGGGAGCTCAATTTACAGCTAACTTTTGGAGGTCTTTTCAGAAGGGTTTAGGCACACAAGTGAATCTCAGCACTGCATTTCATCCACAGACTGACGGACAGGCTGAACGTACCATTCAGACACTGGAAGATATGTTACGAGCATGTGTTCTAGATTTTAAAGGAAATTGGGATGACCATCTTCCACTCATAGAATTCGCCTACAATAATAGCTACCATTCCAGTATTAAAATGGCCCCATACAAGGCACTATATGGGAGAAGATGTAGATCACCAGTTGGATGGTTCGAAGTCGGTGAAACAAAATTATATGGGCCAGATTTGATTCACCAAGCTATTGAGAAGGTGAAAGTGATACAGGAGCGATTTAGGACGGCACAAAGCAGGCAAAAATCTTATTCCGATGTCCGGCATCATGATCTGGAGTTTGAGGTTGGTGATTGGGTTTTCCCGAGGATCTCACCAATGAAGGGTATAATGCATTTTGGTAAGAAAGGTAAGCTGAGTCCAAGGTATATTGGGCCATATAAAATTCTTCGACGAATTGGACAGGTTGCTTATGAGTTAGAATTGCCATTCGAATTGGAATTTGTCCACCCGGTATTCCATGTATCTATGTTGAGGAAATGTATTGGAGACCTTTCTCGAGTCGTCCCTATCAAAGATGTACAGGTTACAGAGGACCTATCATATGAAGAAGTGCCATTGGCTATATTAGATCAACAAGTCCACAAGCTGAGAACAAAAGATGTAGCTTCCATCAAAGTATTGTGGAGGAACAAGAATATGGAAGAAATAACATGGGAAGCAGAAGAGGAGATGAAGTCTAAATACCCGTACCTATTCCAGAATGAAGATAACAAGGATGCTGGTGGAACATATGATACATTGGAAGGTGAAATGGCTCTATGAGGTAAGCAATAACTTGAGAATACTCTTCCTTAATACAAAATGGAAATATGCAGATAATGTACATGTCCATAATGCTTTGCATACTCTTGTAAGGCCATACGTTGAGTTAACCGCTTGCAAGTTTGTCCTCTATTTATGGGAGAAACTTGGCCGGAATCCACGATGATTTAAACTCCCCATGAACCCTTACATTCGAGGACGAATATTCCTAAGGGGGGAAGGGTGTTACAACCCATATTCACACGTGTTAGTTCATGCCATATATTAGTTAACATAAATCCAAGAAGGAATTACCTTTGAGATGATAAGAAGTTAATCCTATTGGTCTTAAGTGATATAAGGGTGCATAAGGGTGATTAACAAGTATTAGAAGTTAAACGAATCAAGGATGTTGTAACTCGTATTTTCAGGAAAACCTAGAGGTTCTTAATACACTCAAGAGGTCATGTATTAAGGTATTTGAATCATATAATATCCATATCATAAGTCTTGAAGTAAAACGAGTTATGAAACAAAAGTCAACAAACGTTGTCGCAACTTAGGTTCATACTTTTACTTAAACATTAGGTCAAATGTTTCTAAGCTTTTCTCCCACTTTACAAGGAAATACGGGGTTATCTACCCACCAAATTAAAGATCTATGAGTCTAGTTTTCAACGCATTAAACCGTTTTTTAATACGATCTTGAGGTATAGATATATTCATATTTTCGCAAGCCTGCGCAGATTGGTAGATGACAAGTAGGTGCATCACCTACTTGCCAAAATGATAGGACAAAATTAAAAGACCTAAGTCGGCCAAGAGAGGACTTTTAAGGGGTTATGAACTCAGTTATTTCATCCATATTTCAGACCCTCAAAACCAAAGTTAACCCCTGCAACTCCTCCCCAAAAATCCCACACAAACCCTAATCGATTTTCCCTCTCTTTCAAGTTCTATTTGAAGGTAAAACCTAGAGTTTGAAGAACCAAGGGAAGGGCTGAGTTATCCAACAAGTAAGGTAAGTTACTGCCATCTTTCATACATTTTTCTCTGCTGTGAATTCATGGTAATTCGTTCTATACATGTAAGAACTCACGGGACGGTGATCGGAAGCCGTGAGTTCGAGTTATTCACTTGTAGCGGACTATTTTGTGTTGCTATTGGGCTGCGTGTTTTACTACTATTTTGTGGAGTTTTGGAGGTGGAAGGGTGTGTAGAAATACCATATATATGTAGGGTTTTAGGCTGATAGGTTTTCGTAACATTTCCGGGTCGTTTGACACGACTACGGTGATCGTCGTATGTATGATGTAATTAAGTTGTGCATGGACTATTTTGGGAGGCTCAATATGTTTATTATTGATGTTGTTTGGGCTGTTTGGTGATTGTTTTGAATGGTGTGAATTCATATATATTGGGTAGGTGTTGTGCGTTTCAACGTAAAATAGGTTGTGGTCGATACATAATAGTTATGACGCTTAAATGATAACGATAGTATCGTTTCTCTTATTGTAGACTAAGGAGTTGTGACAATTGCATTGCTTGTGATTGGGGCAGTATATACAAGCTATGTGAGGCTATCCCTTTCCTTCTTTTGTACGACTCCGATTGTACATAATGTAATGAACGAGCTTCCAAAGATACTCTACTCTTAGAAGCTAGCAGTACTTGCATTGCTTTCCCTCTTAAGGAACGATTGATGTTAATGTTGCTTCTCTTATTCTTATGTTATCAATGTTGTTGGTACTTCCTGATTCTTATAAGGTTAATAGTGAAGAGATAGTCCTAAGATCATGTACAGAGGATACCGACCTTACGTCACTCCGAAAGGTTTAGAATGTGATTCCATGAGTCCAGCATGCATTATATATATGTATCTATTTTACTCTACCGAGTCGCGCTATAGTCGGCCGGGTATGGCGCCTATTGTGCAACCACTGATCAGTTGGGTTTTACCGAGCTCCACGTGGCCGGGTACAATTCTACCGAGCCTTATGATGGCTTGGTACGTTTTTACTGAGCCTATTATGGTCGGGTACGATATGATGATGATGATGATGCCCACAGAGGCGTATGTTTTAAAAGTTTAAGTATACATACATATGTATCATGCATTGCATGTCTGTAGACCTCAGAGGTACTCAGATTTTCCAGGTTGTATATTCTTTATCCCTGCTTACATTACTGTTCGTATTTATGGTTCCCTGTCTTACATACTCAGTACTTTATTCGTACTGACGTCATTTTGTTTGTGGATGCTGCATGTCGTGCTGTAGGTCCTGATAGACAGGCAGGTGCAGCTCCCCACCACAGTAGGCTGTCCAGTTCAGCGGTGATTGGCGAGATCCCTTCTCCGGACTTGCTGCGGTCTTGGTATGCATTTTTTTTTATAGACATTATGGGTATGTCGGGGCCATGTTCCGGCTATGTTGCAGCACTTATGTTCCTTTAGAGGCTCATAGACAGGTGTCGACTCATGTATAGTTTGGTATGCCTTGTCGGCTGGTTTTTGTTGTATATTTTTTCATGGTAGCGTGGTAGCTCGTACCATATATATATAGTTTCTTGATTGTCTAGTCATCATATGTTATGTATGTTCATGCCATCATATTTTATGGTTGGTTGTCCTAGATCCATGTCTACCATTTATATTGATCTCGTTAGCCCTAAAAGATAATAAAAAAGGTTAGATGAAATGTATGTTGGTGCTCGGCAAGTATGGTCGGGTGCTAGTCATGGTTCTCCAGTTTGGGTCGTGACACTGAAGGCCAAGAATAACAATAGACACAGTCGGTGCCTGAGCTGGTCTTGTTGGAGCATCCACATTTGGGACCTGATCATGAACTGGGGCGGCTGGTGGATCTACAAGTGGTCCCTTAGCTGCTGTACAGGCTACACCGTTGCCCCTACCACGACCTCACCTCGACCTCGGCCTCTTGCGGCCCCAACTGGTGGTACTGGTGGTCATCCGTCCTAAAAGGTAGCATGTGTCCTTACCATCTGTGAGAGAATAGAATAACAGAAGTTAAGTTACCAGAATCAACAGATTCGCATGATAAGAATTCAAGAATGTGAAGTTTTCCTAAAGGTTTTGCAGCCTCTCGAAGATAAGTACAGACATCGCCGTACCGATCTGTAAGACTTTACTAAACCCGTCATGACCCGTGAGACCCATGTAACCTAGGCTCTGATACCAACTTGTCACGACCCCAAAACCAACCTAGTCGTAATGGCGCCTATCATGGAACTAGGCCAGCCAACACATTTCCCAAACTAATTCGACATTTCATAATAAATATGTTTTTAAGCTATGAATAAACAAAAAACTTCACAGCATAAATCTAAATAACAAAGTGCGAAAAGAAACAAAAGCCTGACATCGGGGTGTCACAAGTCACAAGCATCTACCAAGGACTATCCGAAAATAACTAATGCTAATACAGTCTAGAAAACACAAAATAGTCTAAGAGAGATAAGCGGGAGAAGAGAAATGCTGCGATCGCAATGTAGCTACCTTGCCAACCCCGAATATCCACGATGGATGGAAGAATCAGCGCTCGCTATCACGTCCAGCAACCCCTGGATTTGCACACAATGTGCAGAGAGTAATGTGATTACGCCAACTTAGTAAGTAATAAATGTAAATAAAGACTGAGTAGTAAGAAATACATAAATCTACGTCATGAAATCTCAGTAAGTACAATATGCTTTCAAATCAGTGTATAAGTCAAATCATCTTGTTTAAAATCCAATTTCGTTAAAAATCATTTGAAGATAATTTTTCATCTGTTTCAATAGAGGTTCAATGAAATTTAGAGTAAAAGTGATGAGAATCATAAATAGCCCATTGGGCAAAACAGGCATCATAAACCACCCCTCGGGTATAACAACACTCAGAATCAGTCCCTCGGGCAACCTCACAATCACTCGTAATCAGCCCCTCAGGCACAACATGAATCAAGAACAGCATCTCGAGCATACAACATATCACTCACTCAGGGTACCCACGCTCACTGGGAGTGTACAGACTTCGGAGGGGCTCCTACATCCCAAGCGCTATAACAGGCCACCTCGTGGCATAATCAATCAAGCCCTCGGCCTCACTCAGCCAGAAACCTCTCAAGCCACTCGGGCTATCAGTAAAACGGGGTGCTCAGCCCAAAATATCATTTTATGCATAAAAAACGGAGTAACAAATAATTAGTTATGAAATCAATAAAACATAGCATGACTGAGTACATATCTTAAGTCAAAAAATATATTGAGGAAATAATAAGAAAAGGCCCCTAAGGGTCCAACAGCTTGGCACGAGGCCCAAATATGGCATTCAACCCAAATTATAGAAATTCGTTCTAAAACACAAAAGTATCATACAGTTTCCAGTCAAATACGCAACTTAATAATTACTACGGGGCAGACCAAGTCACAATGCCTAATGGTGCACACCATACACTCGTCATCTAGCATGGACGACACCTCAAATAGTGAAACGATGTGAAATCCGAGGTTTCATACCCTCAAGACAAGATTTACAATCATTACTTACCGCAAACCGAACAAAACACTAACCCACGATGCTCTTGCCTCTCGACTCAACCTTCAAATGCTCTGAATCTAACCAAAATCAATATACTAACATCAATATATGCTAAAGGAATAAATTCCACATGAAAATTATCAAATTTGACCAAAAATCCTGAATTTGGCTCAAACCTGGCCCCACGTCTTAGAATTCGATAAAAATTAAAAAACTAGAAAGCTCATTCACTCACAAGTCTACCCATATCAAATTCATCAAAATCCGACACCAAATATCCATTCAAATCCCCAAAATCAACTCTCCAATTCTCTTCCATTTTCCTACCAATTTTCACCCTAAATTCCAATTTAGATGGTAAAAATCAAGACACAATCATGAAATTTAATCAAAATCGAGTGAAGAACACTTATCCCAATCACTTCTCTTAAAGTTCCCTCTAAAATCGCCTTCACCCGAGCTCTCTATTGAATTTTAGAAATACGAACTCAAACCCTCGTTTTTTGTAACGACCCGACTGGTCGTTTTGAGCATTTGCACTTTGCTCGGTAGTTTACGAGCATGAGTAGCTCCGTATAATTTATTTTGACTTATGTGAGTCGTCGGTTTTAGTTTACATGTTATTCGGGACTGTTTTGAAAGAATGATTCTCAACTAGGAGCTTTAAATTTGAAAGAGTTGACAGAGTTTGAATTTTTAGTATTTGACCTCGGATTGAAATTTTGATTGTTCTGTTAGGTCTGTTGGGCGATTTTGGACTTAGGAGCGTGTCCGGATTATGATTTCTAGGTCCGTAGTTGAATTTGGCTCGAAATGACGAAAGTTGGATTTTTTGGAAAGTTTGACCGAGAGTGGACTTTTTGATACCGGGGCCGGATTTCAATTCCAAAAGTTGGAGTAGTCCCGTAATGTCAAATGTGACTTTTTTGTAAAATCTGAGGTCAATCGGACGTGATTTGATGGGTTTCGACATCGGTTGTGTAAGTTTGAAGTTTGAAGTTCATTGATTTTTGGATTGAGGTGAGATTCGTCGTTTCAATGATTTTATGTGTGTTTTGAAAGTCCGTGTCATGCTATGGGACTTGATGGCATGTTTGGACATGGTCCCGAGGGTCTAGGGTAAGTTTCGGTTAGGTTTGGGTTGTGTTGCCCTCGTCTTTTTTTATGTTTCGACGTTGTTTCTTCAAGCATAAATCGTAATACATTAATCAAATGAGCTCTGATTTATATTTTTATTGAAGCATTAGACCCGTATTGTAATTACGGAGCCATAGCAAAAAGAATCGTTGAATTTGGATATCGTATGAGGAGTTTATGTTCATTTTACTAAGAATTGGGTTGCCAATTTTTTATATTAATTACGAAATTGCCACTGACTTCGTATTTAAAAATCTACACTATTTCCAAATATTAAAACCGACATATCTCCTTCAATATAAGGTCAAATTGAGTCATTCAAGAGCCTAACTTGACTAGAATTTCATAAGGAATTTATTGGAGGCATCAAGATTGAGTTTTGAGATCATTTGGCACAAGAAACGAGGCAGAATAGTGTTAAAACAATGGTTTTATTCATTTAACATATTTTGAGTTGGGGAGCTCAGAAATTGTGAAATTATTTAGGCGATTTTCACCATATGAAGTAGGTTTTGAGCCATTCGGAGGTCACTACGCGCGTGATTACCTTTTTGGGGCATCGCTTGGCTTGCTCGGTATTGTTATTGGCTTGTTCGAGGTAAGTGTTTTGCTTAACTTTGTTGAGGGAATTTTCCCCCTATTTGTCATTGTTTGCTACATGCAGGGGTGATACATATATGAGGTGATAAGCGTATATGTATGTGTCATGGTTAATCATGCTCGGAGAGTAGATTATGTCACATTTGTGTTTGTATAATTTCATGACCTTCTTGCTTCACTTAACCTCTAGATATTGAGAACATAGTATTAAATGTTAGAATTGAAAATTAGCCTAATATACCTTGATCAAATTTGTTGAAAATTCTGAGAATACGTTGATGCGTCTAATTCGGTCATCTCTATGCAAAATCATTAATATATTGCTACGGCTGATATTTTGAGATGCTAGATTCTATACTTGTGTTGTTGATGAATTGTGGGATTTGTGGAAGTACTTGAATTATATGACCCTTGAGGGTTCATTGAATCATTGTTGGCTTGTAAAGCTGTGATTGAAAATTTGTTTGGAATATTCGTTGAACACTCTTCTCGATGTTATTTATACTTTATGCCTTGTCATTTTATTGTTATTCATATGTTTGGTAAGGAAGAGTATAAAGCATGAAGGGTGATGTTGTACTATTTCATATTCATTATCATGTGAGGAAGAGTGTAAAGCACAAAGGGTGATGCCGTGCCATTTTTTTTATAATCATTATCATGTGAGGAATAGTGTAAAGCATGAAGGGTGATGTCGTGCCATTTTTTTTATATTCATTATCATGTGAGGAAGAGTGTAAAGCACGAAGGGTGATGCCGTGTCATTTCATTCATAATGTTACGCTTTTAATATCGTGAGGTCATGGCACGAAGGGTGTTTCCGTGCAGGTGAGGATGAGGGACATGCATTATAATGTGATATCAGTTTCTCATGTATACGTTTGTGCCCTTAACTTGAGCTGTTATTGTTGTATTTACATATTTTGTGTGACTTTTTGTTATTGTCCTGTACTTGACCTCTATCTCAATTGTTCTTGCACTGTCCATGTCTTTTACTTGCTTAACTTTCAAATACCATGCCTATATCCTGCTTTTATAATTATGCTCATGTTGTATCTATCCTGTTGTACTTTAGTATAAGCCTTCCACCATGCTAGCCATTCATGCCCTTATTTGTCAAATTGTAAAGATCATGTATTTCCGTCTTATTTGTTATATTTATACTTAGGTCTCCAATATGCTAGTTTATTGAAGTTGATATTCCTTGTTTGCAAATTGTTGTTATTACTCACGTTCCTTCCGTTTAGTCTTTTACTGTTGCCCACATGTGTATCCTTATCCATTGTTGTATGTGCGTATTTCCTACTTTGAATTCTTGTTATCGATATTTCTGTCATCTAGTTGTTTCTGTCAGTCATATATTTGGGAGGATGAGTTGAACGCACGAATGGTGTTGTCGTGCTACTTGATTTATCACAAAATTTATATATATATATATATATATATATATATAGTGAGGCAGAGATAGAATCACGAAGGGTGTTACCGTGTCATTTGATGTGATATATTGGATATACTTCTTATTCTAGGAAAGATTGTAAATATACTACTGTGATTACTTTTAGTAATTGTTGAATGTCTCACAGAGTTGTATATGATACTTTTATCTGTTATGCTTTGAACTACTTTTACTGTTAATCTAATGTACATGTTATAAAAACAAGCATCTTTTAACTAAAAGCCTCGTTACTACTTTGACGAGGTTAGATAAAATACTTCCCAGTACATGGGGTTGGTTGTACTGATACTATACTTTTGTACGATATGTACAGATATATGGAGTAGAGTTGTTGGTGAATGTCGGGTGCTAATTCGGAAGATGTTTGTGCATTTTGGGTATAGCTGCCTCTTGTCCTTAGCAACTTAGATTTTACTATTCTGCTTATGTATCTTTCAAACAGAACGTGTATTTATTCATACTAGCTTTGTAAATCTCAAGTCTTAGAAGCTCATGAATCATGCTACCAGGTCTTGGATAAATTTGTATATGTGCAGTTATCTATCCTCTATTTTCTTATAATCTTAGTTGAGTTGTATTTTCTGTTAGTTGGCTTACCTAGTGGATCGAGTTAGGTGTCATCATGACTAGTAATTTTTGGGTCGTGACCTTTTTGAACTTTAAACATTCTGCCCAGATGTTTCCTCTTCGCAAACCCGGTACTACCCTCGCGTTCGCGAAGCACAAGTTGCCTCAGACCAAAAGTTCCTTCTTCGCGAACGCGAGGACCCACTCGCGAACGCGAAGACTTAACTGGCTGACCCTACGTGAATACGGAACAGACCTCGCGAACGCGTAGCCTTTAGTCTTACACCTTTACGATCATGGGACCCTAAACGCGAACGCAAAGAACAACTCAGCTGCCCTTCTCAAAATGCCTTCGTGAACGCGAGAGCCCTCTTGCGAATGCGATGAAGGAATTTTCTGCAACAAATTACCAAAAAAATCTGCCAACTTCCAAAACCAAGAATTGCTCCGTTAACCACCCGAAACTCTCCTAAGGCCCTCGGGACCTCAACCAAACATGTCAACACATCCCATAACATCATTCAAACTTAGTCGAGTCATTAAATCAGTCAAAACAATTACAAAACACCAAATCAACTTCGGATTCAAGCTTAAGAACTTATAACTTTCAAATTTCACAAACGATGCCGAAGCCTATCAAATCACCTCCGATGACTTAAAATTTCGCACACACATCACAAATGACACAACGGACCTACTCCAATTTCCGAAATTCCATTCCGACTATCGATTTCAAGATTTCCACTACCGATCGGAAAATGCCAAATTTCTAATTTTGCCAATTCAAGCCTAATTCTACCACAGACCTCCAAATTACATTACGAACATGCTCATAAGTCCAAAATCACCTAACAGAGCTATCCAAACCAACAGAATTTACATCCGAGATCTTCTACACATAAGTCGTCTCCCGAGTGCCTGAACGCGCTATTTAACCTCTCAGGTAGGTCAAATGGCATTCCGCTTACTAGTCAACATCCGGTTGATTTTTTCTAACATAAGGTTCTATATAAGAGACTAAGTATCTCATTCCACTCCGAACCCTGTCACGACCCGGATTTCCCACCTCGAGAGTCGTGATGGCGCCTACTAATATGAGCTAGGCAAGCCAATTAGTAAACCATCTACCTTTTTACCAATTTTATCCTCTTTAACAATTACGAAGAAATAACATTTAAACAACGGAATATAACATAAGCGAAAGAAAATAATAAGCCAACGGAACATGAATATCTGTTACAACTATTTGAGTCTCGACTACCTAGAACTAGTGTCACAGTTTCATAGATGGTCTAAGAATACTACAAATAAAGGTCTGAAAGAATTAATTACAACAATGTTTCTGGAAATACATGTAAGAAACAGAAAAGTAGATAGAAGGAGACGCCAAGACCTGCGGATGCCTAAAGGACTACCTCGGGTCGCCTGATGATCAAGAATCAGCAATCTCACTGCGGTCCGAAGTCCACAACACTAGGGCCTGCACAAAAGAGTGCAGAGTATAGTATCACCACAACCGACCCCATGTGTTGGTAAGTGCCTAACCTAACCTCGGTGAAGTAGTGACGAGGCTAGGACCAGACTACCAAATAAACCTGTGCAGTTCAATTATATACAGCAGGAAAGAAATACAAAAATAAACAATTAAAGTTGGGAGGGGGAAACATGCTTCGGGGAATAGTAGGTAAAACAGAATATCAAGAGAACTATTAAGGAATCAAAACCACCCACTAACACGAAAAAAGGGAACAAAGGCAGATTTCACATTCTTTTCATATCTCGTGACAGGCGTGCCACTCGCTCCCATCTCACTAGTCTTGTGGTAGGCGTACCACCCTCTCTCATTTTATTATATCTTTTGGTAGGCGTACCACCTGCTCCCATTTCACATGTCTTGTGGTAGGCATACCACCCACTCCCATTTTATTATATCTTGTGGTAGGGCTACCACTCGTTCCCATTTCATTATATCTTTATTGTGGCGTGCAACACGATCCACATATAATATTGTTGTGGTGTGCAACCCGATTCACATATAATATTATTGCGGCATGCAACCCAATCCACATATAATATTGTTGCGGCGTGCAACCCGATCCACATATAATATTGTTGCGGCGTGCAACCCGATCCACATATAATATTGTTGCGGCGTGCAACCCGATCGATATATAATATTGTTGTGGCGTGCAACCCGATCCATATATAATATTGTTATGGCGTGCAATCTGATCCATATATAATGTTTACAATTATAATGAGAGTCCCGACAATAGATCAATAAGGTTGACACTGTCCCGGCAAGGGATTCAACAGTATAAGAAATCACGTCCCGGCAAGGGAGAAAGAGCTATAACCAAACTTGATACCATACCTAACTACCTCAGCTATAACCAAACTCGTTACAATATCTAACCACCTCAGCTATAACCAAACTCGTCACCATACCTAACTACCTCAGTTATAACCAACCTCATTCCGACACCTAACTACCTCAGCTATACCCATAATCCCTACCCAACACAAAGAATCCTCTACCTACACATCCGTAATATCAATTAAGAATACAATGCAAGGGAACCACAATTCAACAATAGCCCAAAAAAGGGGCAACATAATGATCTCTTATTTTTCTCACTCTTACTTCACAATTCACTTCACAACTCGAGCCAATGCTCTAGAGTTTCAATTATCACTTATACTTTCACAACTCATTTTACAACTCGAGCCAATGCTCTAAAGGTTCAATTGTCACTTATACTTTCACAATTTGGCTATACAACTTGAGCCAAGTCTCCTCAATGTTCCTAGGTCACAATTCTTTCCTCAAACTTTATACAACAATTAGAAATCTTCACCAAGGCATGAATAATACACTGAAATCTTGAAAATCACAATATAAGACTCACGATCATGCTTGACACCAACGTATAGATACTCGTCACCATGCCTATACGTCGTACTCAACAAGAAGCAAATAGCAAATAGGACACAACTCTTAATCCCTCAAGCTAAGCTTAGACCAAACACTTACCTCGATGCCTCGAACACAATTCAAGTTTAAATTATAGCTTTACCCCTTGATTCCACCGCCAATTCGCTCGCATCTAGCTAAATAAACGCTAAATGAATCAATTTGAATGCATGAAAATGAGTTTTCCAAAGTTTTACCCAAAAAGTCAAAATTGTCCCCGGGCCCACGTGGTCAAAACTCGAGGTTCGAACCAAAACTCGATTACTCATTCCCCCACGAACTCAAATATATAATTTGTTTTGAAATTGGACCTCAAAACGAGGTCCAAATCTCTAATTTTTGAAAAACCTAGGTTCTACACAAAACACCCAATTTCCCCCATGAAAATCATTGATTTGAAGTTGAAATCATGTTAAAAGATGTTAATGATTGAAGAAAACTAGTCAAAAATAATTTACAATTGATTTGGAGAAGAAAGGTTGTTTGAAAAATTGCCTATTATGTTTTTGGAGTTTTGAAAAATGAAAAATAACTGAAAATCTCGTCTAAATATACTGCCCTCGGATGCCCTTTGTGGACCGCACAAAATCAACCGCGGCCGCACAGGCCTCCCTGTGTTCAGCAATGACAGGTCTTAGTATTTTGGCTATAACATTCTTTAAAGATGTCCAAATTGTTATTTCTTTAACTTTATGGAAACTAGACACGAAGGGCTACAACTTTCATTTCTGAATCATCTCAAAATTCCTTATGGATCAAAAGATATAGGCTTACGAAGTCGGACTAGTGAAGTGTTCTTCACCGCGGACCGCACCAAAACTAGTGCGGCCGCACAAGCCTCTCCGCGGCAGCAATCCATATCGTGCGGACTGCATTGGCCTGTTCAGAGGCCCTCCACCTCTCTGAGCCTGCAACAACTCAGTTTTTAAGCCTAAGACACCCCGGAACCTACCCGAAACTCACCCGAGCCCTCGGAACTCCAAACCAAGCGTACACAAAACCTTAAAAACATCCTACGCACTTATTCGTGTAATCAAATCATCAAAATAACATCATGAACATCAAATTAAATCTTGAGATCAATGAAATTTCTTTAAACATCAATTTTGCGATTTAAGTCCGAATCACGTCATATGACATCCGTTTTTCACCAAATTCCACAAAAATGTCTTAAATCATATATAAGACATGTTCTAGGCACCAGACCAAAATACGGGTCCGATACCACCATGTTCTAAGCAAATTTTATTTCAAATTTCTTTAAACAATTTTTAAAAATAATTTTCTTTAAAAAAAGTTTGTTTCTCGGGCTTGGGACCTCGAAATCCGATTCCGGGCACATGCCCAAGTCCCATATTTTCCTATGGACCCTCCAGGACCATCAAATCACAGGTCCGGGTCCGTTTACCCAAAACATTGATCGAAGTCAAATTTATTTATTTTACAATTAAAACTTATCATTTTTCAAAAAAATTCAAATTTATGCTCAGCGGCAATGCAAGTCTATAAGCCACCTCTCCCACTCGATCCAGAATCTCAAACGGGCCAATGAACCTAGGGTTAAGCTTTCCCTTCTTCCCAAATCTCATCACGCCCTTCATAGGCAACACTCGGAGCAATACCCGCTCACCGACCATAAAAGCCACATCTCGAACCTTGCGGTCTACATAACTCTTTTGCCTGGACTGAGCTGTACGAAGCCTATCCTAAATAATCCTGACCTTATCCAAGGCCTCCTGAACCAGATTTGTACCCAACAACCGAGCCCCTCCCGGCTCAAACCATCCAACCGGAGACCGACATCGTCTACCATATAACGCCTCATAAAGAGCCATCTGGATACTTGACTGGTAGCTATTGTTGTAGGCAAACTCTGCTAAAGGTAAAAACTGATCCCACGAGCCTCCAAAGTCAATGACATAAGCTCGGAGCATATCCTCCAAAATTTGAATAGTCCGCTTGGAATGCCCGTCCGTTTGAGGATGAAATGTTGTACTTAACTCAACCTGAGTGCCCAACTCTTGCTGAACTGCTCTCTAGAAACGTGAGGTAAACTGCGTACCTCAGTCTGAAATGATATACATAGGCACACCATGAAGACGAACAATCTCCTGAATATAGATCTCAGCTAACCTCTCGGATGAATAGGAGACTGCCTCAGGAATGAAATGCACTGACTTGGTCAGCCTATCAACATGACCCATACTACATCGAACTTCCTCCGAGTCTGCGAGAGTCCAACAACAAAGTCCATAGTGATCCGCTCCCACTTCCACTCGGGAAGCTCAATCCTCTGAAATAAACCATCAGGCCTCTGATGCTCATACTTAACCTGCTGACAATTCAAACACCGAGCCACATATGCAATGATGTCCTTCTTTATTATATGCCAACAATAATGCTGCCGCAAATCCTGATACATCTTCACAGCGCCCGGATGAATAGACTACCGAGAACTATGGTTCTCCTCTAAGATTAACTCTCGGAGTCCATCCACATTGGGCACACAAACTTGACCCTGCAATCTCAAAACTCCATCATTATCTAAGGAAACCTGCTTGGCACCTCCGCACTGCACTATGTCTCTAAGGACACACAAATGGGGTTTATCATACTGCCGATCACGGATACGCTCCAATAACAAAGAACGAGCGACTGTGCAAGCTAGCACACGGCCGAGCTCAGAGACATCCAACCTCACGAACTGATTGGCCCAAGCCTGAACATCCAAAGCAAGCGGTCTCTCACCGACCAGAATATAAACAAGACTGCCCATACTGGCTGACTTCCTACTCAATGCATCGGCCACCACATTGGCCTTTCCCGGATGATATAAGATATTGATATCATAATCTTTCAACAACTCCAACCACCTCCTCTGCCTCAAATTCAACTCCTTCTGCTTGAACAAATATTGAAGACTCTTGTGATCCGTGAACACCTCACATGTCACGCCATACAGATAATGCCTCCAAATCTTCAATGCGTGAACAATGGCTGCCAACTCTAAATCATGAACCGGATAGTTCTTCTCATGAATCTTCAACTGCTGCGAAGCATAGGCAATGACCTTGCCATCCTGCATCAACACTGCACCAAGCCCAATATGAGATGCATCACAATAAACTGCATAAGGCCCTGAACCTGTGGGCAAAACCAACAATGGTGCCGTAGTCAGAGCTATCTTGAGCTTCTAAAAGCTCGCCTCACACTCGTCCGACCATCTGAAATGGGCACCCTTCTAGGTCAACCTGGTTATCGGGGATGCGATGGATGGAAACCCCTTCACAAACCGACGATAGTAGCCTGCCAATCCCAAGAAACTCCGATTCTCTGTAGCTGATGCTGGTCTAGGACAGTTCTTGACTACCTCAATATTATTAGGATCAACCTGAATACCCTCTGCTGATACAATATGACCCAAAAATGCAATTGAACTCAACCAGAACTCGTACTTCGAGAACATAGCATATAACTGACTATCCCTCAAGGTCTAAAGAACCACTCTAAGATGTTGCTCGTGCTCCTCCCGGCTGTGGGAATATATCAAAATATCATCAATGAAGACTATCACGAACGAATCCAAATAAGGCTTGGACACTCGGTTCATCAAATCTATAAAAGTTGTTGGGCATTTGTCAACCCGAATGACATCACCAAGAACTCACAATGCCCATACCGAGGGCGAAAAGCTATCTTAGGGACATCAGATACCCTAATTCTCAACTGATGGTAGCCATATTTCAAGTCAATCTTCGAAAATACCTTGGCACCCTGAAGCTGATCAAACAAATCACCAATCCTCAGCAATGGATACTTATTCTTGATTGTAACCTTGTTCAATTGCCGGTATTTAATACACATCCTCATTGACCCTTCCTTCTTCTTAACAAACAATATCGGTGCACCCTAAGGCGAAACACTAGGTCTAATGAAACCCTTCTCAAGCAAGTTTTGCAACTGTTCCTTCAACTCTTTCAACTCAGGCGGGTCCATACGATACTGCGGAATAGAAATGGGCTGAGTGCCCAGAGACAAATCAATGCAAAAGTCAATATCCTTGTCGGGTGTCATACTTGGAAGGTCTGAAGCGAATACCTCAGGGAACTCACGAACAACGGGCACAGAGTCAATAGATGAAACCTCAGCATTAGAATCCCGAACATATGCCAAATAGGCCAAACACCCCTTCTCGACCATACACAGAGTCTTCACATACAAGATAACACTGCTGGTAGAATGACCATGAGTCCCTCTCCACTCTAAATGAGGCGTACCTGGTAAAGCTAAGGTCACGGTCTTAGCATGACAGTCCAAGATAGAGTGGTAAGGTGATAACCAGTCCATCCCCAATATAACATCGAAATCAACCATGTCCAGAAGAAGCAAACCTTTACAAGTCAAGATCTCCAATAACCACTAAACATGAACAATGGGCGCGATCCACCACAATAGAAACACCCACCGGCGTAGGTACATAAATAGGGGAACTCAAAGAATCACTAGGCATGACCAGATACGGCGCAAAATAAAACTGAAGCTTCTCTACAACAAACCAGAACAGTACCTGCACCTCCACCTCTAATACCTTTACCTCCACTTCTAGCCTCTCTCTGCATGATGTGGAGAAACTTCTCCAGGAATAGTTGCGTGAACTGCTCCCAAGTCAAAGCTAGCGATCCGGCTGGTCTAGCCAAGCAATAATCTCCCCACCAAGCCTTGGCGGATCCAGACAAGCAAAAAGTAGCAAATCGACCCCATCGGTCTCCATGATCCCTATGTTCTTGAGAACCTCATGACAACTGTCTAGAAAGTCTTGGGGGATCCTCAGAAGATGCTTTGCTGAAAGTAGTAGTGAAGAGCTTGGTGAAACTTATCCAACCTCCACAAAGCCTCCGAAGACGTAGCTGATCTATCACCAGTCTGTGCTGCTCTTGCTCCGCTGAATAAGCGGTACATGACCTCGCCATTCACGAAAGGACAAGAGTGGAGGTTTCAATTTAGCATTGAGAGAACCAAATCACACGACAGGGAAGAATAGAAGTGAATTTCCTAACTCTGTAGCCTTTGAGGGATAAATACAGACGTCTCCGCATCGATCCCTCAGACTCTACTAAGCTTGTCTGTGAACTGTGAGACCCATGCAACCTAGAGCTCTGATACCAACTTGTCACGACCCAGATTTTCCACCTCGGGAGTCATGATGGTGCCTACTAATGTGAGCTAGGCAAGCCAATTATTGAACCATCTACCTTTTTACCAATTTTATTCTCTTTAACAATTACGAAGAAATAACATTTAAACTATGGAATATAACATAAGCGGAAGAAAATAATAAGCCATCTGAACATGAATATCTCTTACAACTGTTTGAGTCTCGACTACCCAGAGCTGGTGTCATAGTTTCACAAATAGTCTAAGAATACAATAAATAAAGGAATGAAAGAATTAATTACAACAGTGTTTCTGGAAATACATGTAAGAAATAGGAAAGTAGATAGAAGGAGACGCCAAGGCCTGCGGATGCCTACAGGACTACCTCGGGTTGCTTGATGATCAAGAATCAGCAATCTCACTGCGGTCTGAAGTCCACAACACTGGGGTCAGCACAAAAGAGTACAGAGTGTAGTATCAGCAAAACCGACCCCATGTGCTGGTAAGTGCCTAGCCTAACCTCGGTGAAGTAGTGACGAGACTAGGACCAGACTACCAAATAAACCTGTGCAGTTTAATTATATACAGCGGGAAAGAAATACAGAAATAAACAAGAAAAGTTGAGAGGGGGAAACATGCTTCGGGGAATAGCAGGTAAAATAGAATATCAAGAGAATTATTAAGGAATAAAAACCACCCACTAACACAAAAAAAGGGAACAAAGACAGATATCACATTCCTTTCATATCTCGTTGCAGGCGTGCCACTCGCTCCCATCTCAATTGTATTGTGGTAGGTGTACCACCCGCTCCCATTTTATTATATCTTATGGTAGGCGTACCACCCGCTCCCATTTCACTTGTCTTGTGGTAGGCATACCACCCGCTCCCATTTTATTATATCTTGTGGTAGGCATACCATCCGTTCCCATTTCATTATGTCTTTGTTACGGCGTGCAACACGATCCACATATAATATTGTTGCGGCGTGCAACCCGATCCATATATAATACTGTTGCGGCGTGCAACCCGATCGATATATAATATTGTTGCGGCGTGCAACCCGATCCATATATAATATTATTGTGGCGTGCAATTCGATCCATATATAATGTTTACAATTATAATGAATGTCCCGACAAGAGATCAATAAGGTCTACACTGTCCTGGCAAGGGATTCAACAGCATAAGAAATCACGTCTCGGCAAGGGAGAAAGAGCTATAACCAAACTTGATACCACACCTAACTACCTCAGCTATAACCAAACTCGTTACAACATCTAACTACCTCAGCTATAACCAAACTCGTCACCACACCTAACTACCTCAGTTATAACCAACCTCATTCCGACACTTAACTACCTCAGTTATACCCATAATCCCTACCCAACACAAAGAATCCTCAACCTACACATCCGTAATATCAATTAAGAATACAATGCAAGGGAACCACAATTCCACAATAGCCCGGCAAGGGGGTAACATAATGATCTCTTCTTTCTCTCACTCTTACTTCACAATTCATTTCACAACTCGAGCCAATGCTCTAGAGTTTCAATTATCACTTATACTTTCACAACTCATTCCACAACTCGAGCCAATACTCTAAAAGTTCAATTGTCACTTATACTTTCACAATTTGGCTATACAACTTGAGTCAACGCTCCTCAATGTACATAGGTCACAATTCTTTCAACAAACTTTATACAACAATTAGAAATCTTCACCAAGGTATGAATAATACAACGAAATCATGAAAATCACAATATAAGACTCACAGTCATGCTTGACACCAATGTATAGACACTCGTCACCATGCCTATACGTCGTACTCAACAAGAAGCAAATAGAAAATAGGACACACCTCCTAATACCTCAAGCTAAAGTTAGACCAAACACTTACCTCGATGCCTCGAACACAACTCAAGTTTCAATTATAGTTTTACCCCTTGATTCCACCGCCAATTCGCTTGTATCTAGCCACAAGTTACTTAATTACATCAATAAATGCTAAATAAATCAATTTGAATGCATGAAAATGAGTTTTCCAAAGTTTTACCCAAAAAGTCAAAATTGCCCCGGGCCCACGTGGTCAAAACCCGAGGTTCGAACCATAATCCGATTACACATTCCCCTACGAACTCAAATATATAATTTATTTTGAAATCGTACCTCAAATCGAGATCCAAATCCCCAATATTTGAAAAACCTAGGTTCTACCCAAAACACCCAATTTCCCCCATGAAAATCATTGATTTGAAGTTGAAATCATGTTAAAAGATGTTAATGATTGAAGAAAACTAGTTAAAAATGACTTACAATTGATTTGGAGAAGAAAGGTTGTTTGAAAAATCGCCTCTTATGTTTTTGGGATTTTGAAAAATGAAAAATAACTGAAAATCTCGTCTAAATATACCGCCCTTGGATGCCCTGTGCGGACCGCAAAAAACCAACCACGACCGCACAGGCCTCCCTGTGTTCTGCAGTGACGGGTCTTAGTATTTTGGCCATAACATTCTCTACAAATGTCCAAATTGTTATTTCTTTAACCTTTTAGAAACTAAACACGAAGGGCTACAACTTTCGTTTTTGAAACATCTCAAAATTCCTTATGGATCAAACGATATAGGCTTCCGAAGTCGGACGAGTGAAGTTTTCTTCACCGCGGACCGCACCATAACTAGTGCGGCCACATAAGCCTCTCCGCGGCAGCATTCCATATCGTGCGGACCGCATTGGCCTGTTCAGAGGCCCTCCACCTCTCTGAGCCTGCAACAGCTCAACTTTTAAGCCTAAGACACCCCGGAACCTACCCGAAACTCACCCGAGCCCTCGGAACTCCAATCCAATCGCACACAAAACCTCAAAAACATCCTATGGACTTATTCGTGTAATCAAATCATCAAAATAACATCATGAACATCAAATTAAATCTCGAGATCAATGAAATTTCCTCAAAACTTCTTTAAATATCAATTTTGCGATTTAAGTTCGAATAACGTCATATGGCATCCGTTTTTCACCATATTCCGCAGAAATATCTTAAATCATATATAAGACCTGTACCGGGTGCCGGAACCAAAATACGGGCCCGATACCACCATGTTCTAAGCAAATTTCATTTCAAATTTCTTTAAACAATTTCAGAAAATAATTTTCTTTAAAAAAAATTCGTTTCTCGGGCTTGGGACCTTGGAATCCAATTCCCGGAACACGCCCAAGTCCCATATTTTCCTATGGACCCTCAAAGACCGTGAAATCACGGGTCCGGGTCCGTTTACCCAAAATGTTGACAGAAGTTAAATTTGTTTATTTTACAGTCAAAACTTATTATTTTTCATAGATTTTCACATTTAAGCTTTCCGGCTACGCGCCCGGACTGCGCACGTAAATCGAGGTGGTGCTAAGGGAGGATTTTAAGGCCTCGGAACGTAGAATTTCATTGCAATACAAGTGATGAACTTTTGGATCATCACAAACCCGAACCTACAGATACGATACGATGAAATACTGCTGAACAACACATAAAGAAGCAGAAATGGGGAAAACAAAGCGGTAACTCATGAAACGACCGGTCGGGTCGTTACAACGATCAAGTTAAGTACACAAATGATTCTAGAACACAGAACATTATGTTGTATGCTCTATCATGATTTATATCCCTCATATTTGAGTTTCCTTGTCATAGACTGAAATGAAATATAGGTTAAGAAATCATCAAGTTCAACAAAAACATAGAGAAGTACATAATTCCCCCCTCCCGATAATGAAAATCTTGGCACATGCATATATGCTCGTCACCTCGTATATGCATCAGCCCTGCATGTAGTAAACACTATTAATTAATATAAAAAATTCCCCCAACAAAGCTAGGCAAGACACTTATCTCATTTTGAAATAATTTCCAAAATGCAAGATTGTCTTCCATAGAAAGAATCCTCAAACCAATCAAAACCTAGCCAATTATTGTTACACAAGTTTGACAACCTTGATACAGTTAGATACATTTTGATAATGTATTTTGAGTGGAACATTTTGATAAAATAGTTTGTAAAAAAATATGATTTTATATAGTTATTAATATTACTACTTTCAATTATACACATAAAATGAGAAAGTTTACGAGATTTTCTTTATTGTAAAGATATATTTTTCGCAAGAAGGCTATATTTTTATTATTTTAAGAATTAAGCGTACGAAAATTTTACTCTTTATATGAAATTAGGAAAATTATAAGTTGAGAAAATATATGTATTTTTACATGGATATTTTAATAAAATAATAGTGTATGTATTTATTTTATATGGTACCAAATGACCATGATAGTAAATTATGTAAAGTATATTAAAACTGAATAGTATTTTACGTAAGTTGAGATAATTTTTAATTATGCGGGTAATTGATAATTACCATAAATATTTTGGATAAAGACAAAACTGGCAGATTTTGCCTTACAACAATTGTGACTCACGATATATTACCATAGGTGGCAACCAATTCAAACATAGGAATTCTAAATCTCAAGCTTTTGCTCCTTCCAGGATGCTATTATATTCTTTATGTCAGAAATATAAACTTATCTTAACCATTATGCGGGTCTTCTGAATTGAAAGAGTTCTACTCCAACCCTTCCAAAACTTCTTCTTCCTGATTGGATTGTCTTTTGTGTTATAAGAAATCAAGGAATGCAATTTTGAGTTCTTTAATAGGCATTATATTAAATATAATGTGTAAGGTTCAGATTCTGCAAACAGGTACGTATTAATTTTGATGGCATCGACATCAGGTTTTGTTCCTTTAGTTAACTAATTTAGAGTTAAAATTTTCATATCTTACCCATTGTAACTTAACTTCTTTAAGGAATAGGGTACATGTAATCATAAAATGGTGATCTCTATTGCATAATTTAAACTTCATACATGAATAGTAATATCATATGGTTAATGGTTATAGTTGTTACCTCTATTGCCAACTGAAATTTCATTAATTGACATATATACAACTTGATTAATTATATAATTAAAAATATGTCGATTATTATTTTCATGGTTAGACAAGAATATAGGAATTACGAACATATGATGTTTTTCAGAAAATTAATACAAAGACCAAATATTTTGGCATTTCAGCAGAGCAGAGGGAAAAATAGAATATGAAGAAGTTAATTGGGCTGTATAAAAATTTAATATATATATCCAGTTTATAATGTTTTTTTCATTTGGATGGTAAAAAGAACACAACGTTAGAAAATTCTTCACATTAATGATTCTTTATATTTGATCTTTTATTTCTATATATATCTTGTATTATATTTTTATTGTTTAATTTATAATTCCTTTTGTATCAATAATATTTACAAAAGTATATTTAATTGTGTGATGGTGCCACTATTACTTCCAGTTGTGAGTTTGTAGGTTCTGCTAATAGATGTTAGCACTTTTGTCACGGCCCGTATTTCCCGCCCTCGGGAGTTGTGATGGCGCCTACTGATGGGAGCTAGGCAAGCCAACCCTTAACGACCACTTTCATTAACAATTACTTCTTTTAACAATTATCAGTGATAACATAAAAGCAACAGAATTAAATAATTATGCGGAAGACTTAAATTAAAGAAGACGAAACAATAATGCGAGGATCGACATATGCCTCTACCCAAGAACAGGTGTCACATTACTCACGAACTTCCAAGAGTACTAAATACAACCGTTTGAAAGAAAAAATAAACTGTTTGTATCGAATACATGAGATAACAGACTGAGATCAAAGATAGAGGAGACGCCGGGCCTGCGGACGCCTGCAAGGCTACCTCGGTGTCTCACTAGACTGAAGGCTGGCTCCCGTGCTACTGCTGTTGTCCAAGACCTGGATCTGTGCAAAAGAGCACAGTGTAGTATTAGCACAACCGACCCCATGTGCTGGAAAGTGTCTAGCCTAACCCCGGTGAGGTAGTGACGAGGCTAGGGCTAGACTCCAGATAAACCTGTGTAGTTATACAATATACGGCAGAAAAGTAAACAAGTAATAAGCAGTTAAAGCTGGGGAAGGGAAACATGCTTCGGGGATAGCAGTTAAAAGAAAATAACAAGGAATAATAAGGAAGCTAGCAACATAACTTTTATCACAAATGAAGAAAATAAAGGCAACTTTCACTTTCAGTTTCATCTTGTTGCAGGTGTGCAACCCAATCCCATTTCTCATATCTCGTGGTAGGCGTACCACCCGCTCCCATTTCATTATTTCTCGTGGTAGGCGTACCACCCGCTCCCATTTTATAATATCTCGTGGTAGGCGTACCACCCGCTCCCATTTCATAATATCTTGTGGTAGGCGTACCACCCCTCCCATTTCATAATATCTTGTGATAGGCGTACCACCCGCTCCCATTTCATAATATCTTGTGGTAGGCGTACCACGCGCTCCCATCTCATAATATCTTGTGGTAGGCGTACCACCCACTCACATCTCATAATATCTTGTGGTAGGCGTACCACCCGCTCCCATCTCATCACACAATTACAAGAAATCCTGGCAAGGGAATATAAGCGATATAATAACCTCCCGGCGAGGGAACAAAAGCAATATAATAGTTTCCCGGCAAGGGAACAAAGATATCGAAACCATCATCCCGGCAAGGGAGAATCAGCTATAACCAATCTTAACTTTGCTTGTACTCAGCCCAAATAATGACAATGCTCAAACATAAATAAGATATGCGAGGATAGAACAATTTTTTGCGCAATATAGATTATCATTAATTAAAGCATCCGAAATGTCATTTAAGGACTCAACCACTTTCAATTTAAGACTCACGGTCATGCTCGACACCAACATATAGATATTCGTCACCATGCCTATACGTCAAACTCAACAAGAAGCAAGTAGTAAATAAGACTCCACTCCTAATCCCTCAAGCTAAGGTTAGACCAAACACTTACCTCGATGACTTGAACACCACTCAAGTCTCAATTATAGCTTTACCTCTTGATTCCACCACCAATCCGCTCGAATCTAGTCATAGGTTACTTAATTACATCAATAAGTGCTAAATGAATCTACTCCAATGCATAAAAATGAGTTTTCCCAAAGTTTTACTCAAAAAGTCAAAATCACCCCCGGGCCCACGTGGTCGAAACCCGAGGTTCGAACCAAAACCCGTTGACTCATTCCCCTACGAATCCAAATGTATAATTTTCTTTTGAAATCAGACCCTAAATGGAGGTCCAAATTCCCAATTTTAGAAAACCTAGGTTCTACCCAAAACATCCAATTTTCCCATGAAAATCTTTGATTTGAAGTTGAAATCATGTTAAAAGATGTTAATAAGTGAAGAAATGAGTTATAAATCACTTACCAATCGTTTTGGAGAAGAAAAGTTGTTTAGAAAATCGCCTCTTATGTTTTGGGGTTTTGAAAAGTGTAAAAATAACTGAAATGCACGTGTATTTATACCCCTCTCAAGCCCCCTGTGCGAACCGCGCAAAGCCAACCGCGGCCGCTCAGTACCCACCACGGACCGCGCAAAGGTGAACGCGGCCGCGCTAGCCCTTCCTGAAGACCTGCGGATCATTGCCCCGCGCGGACCGTGCAAAGCTGACCGCGGCCGCACAACACCCACCGCGGACCGCACAAGGGCGACCGCGGCCGCACGCGATTCCTCGCGGGCCGCGCTAAAGGGCTCAGAGGCCTGCAATTCTGCAATATTTTCCTGAACCTGAAACATCTGATCTTTTAAGCCTATGGCATCCCGGAACCTACTCGGAACTCACCCGAGCCCTCAAAACTCTAACCCAAGTATGCACACTACCTCAAAAACACCCTACGGACATATTCGTGTGATCAAATCACCAATATAACATCATGAACATCGAATTAAGCCTCAAGATCAGTGAAATTTCTCAGATTTCCTTTTAAACATCAATTCCCAATTAGGGTCCGGATCACGTCAAACGACGTCCGGTTTTAACCAAACTTTATAGGAGTGATTCAAAACATATATAAGACTTGTACCGGGCACCAGAACCAAATTAGGGGCCCGATACCATTACTTTCTAATCAGATTTCATTTAAATTTTTCTTAAACATCTTCGGTAAATAATTTTATTTAAAACTTCATTTCTCGGGCTTGGGACCTCGGAATTCGATTCCGGGCACACGCCCAATTCCCATATTTTCCTACGGACCCTCCGGGACCGTCAAATCATGGGCCCGAGTCCGTTTGCCCAAAATGTTGACCAAAGTCAAACTTATTCATTTTAACACCAAATTTTAGCATTTTTCACAGAATTTCATATTTAAGCTTTACGTCTATGTGCCCGGACTGTGCACGCAAATTGAGGCAGCTACAAATAAGGTTTTCAAGGCCTCGGAAGCACGGAATGGATAAGAAAATAGGTGATAACCCTTTGGGTCATCACATTCCCTACCTCTAAAACAATCGTTCGTCCTCGAACGGACAGAAGAAAGAAGTACCTGAATCAGGGAAAAGGTGAGGATAACGGTCCTGCATATCGGATTCGGACTCCCAGGTCGATGCCTCATGCGGCTGACCTCTCCACTGAACACGAACAGAAGGGAAACTCTTGGATCTCAACTGACGAACCTGCCGGTTTAGAATAGCTACCGGCTATTCCTCATAGGACAAGTCCTTGTCCAACTGGACAGTGCTGAAATATAATACGTGGGATGGATCGCCCTAATACCTCCGAAGCATGGACACATGAAAAACTGGATGCACAGCTGATAAGCTCGGCGGCAATGCAAGTCTATAGGCCACCTCTCCTACTCGATCAAGAATCTCAAATGGACCAACGAACCTAGGGCTAAGCTTGCCCTTCTTCCCAAATCTCATCATACCCTTAATAGGCGACACTCGGAGCAACACCCGCTCACCAACCATAAAAGCCACGTCTCGATCCTTACGATCTGCATAGCTCTTTTGCCTGGACTGAGCTGTACGGAGCATGTCCTGAATAATCCTGACCTTGCCCAAGGCCTCCTAAACTATATCTGTACCCAACAACCGAGCCTCTCCCAGCTCAAACCATCCAACTAGAGATCGACACCGCCTACCATATAAAGCCTCATAGGGAGACATCTGGATGCTCGACTGGTAGCTGTTGTTGTAGGCAAACTCTGCTAAAGGTAAGACTGATCCCACGATCCTCCGAAGTCAATGACACAAGCTCGGAGCATATCCTCCAAAATTTGAATAGTCTGCTCGGATTGCCCGTCCGTCTGAGGATGAAATGTTGTACTCAACTCAATCTGAGTGCCTAATTCTCGTTGAACTGCTCTCCAGAAGCGCAAGGTAAACTGTGTACCTCAGTCCGAAATGATGGATACTGGCACCCCATGAAGGCGAACAATCTCCCGGATATAGATCTCAGCTAACCTCTCGGATGAATAGGAGACTGCCATATGAATAAAATGCGCTGACTTGGTCAGCCTATTAACAATGACCCATACTGCGTCGAACTTCCTCTAAGTATGCGGGAGTCCAACTACGAAGTCCATAGTGATCCGCTCCCACTTCCACTCGGGAAGCTCAATCCTCTGAAACAAACCACCAGGTCTCTAATGCTCATACTTAACCTGCTGACAATTTAAACATCAAGTCACATATGCAACAATATCCTTCTTCATTCTACGCCACCAATAATGCTGCCGCAAATCCTGATACATCTTCGCGGCACCCGGATGAATAGAGTATCGGGAGCTATGGGCCTCCTCTAAAATCAATTCTCGGAGCCCATCCACATTAGGCACACAAACTCGACCCTGCAATCTCAAAACTCCATCATCATCTAAGGTGACCTGCTTGGCACCTCTGCGCTGCACGGTGTCTCTAAGGACACACAAATGGGGATCATTATACTGTCGATCATGGATACGCTCAAATAAAGAAGAACGAGATATCGTGCAAGCTTATACTCGACTAGGCTCAGAAATATCCGACCTCATGAACCGATTAGCCAAGGCCTGAACATCCAAAGCAAGCGGCCTCTTACCGACCGGAATGTAAGCAAGACTACCCCTACTGGTTGGCTTCCTACTCAAAGCATCGACCACCACATTGGCCTTCCCCGGATGATATAAGATAGTGATGTCATAATCCTTCAACAACTCCAACCACCTCCTCTGCCTCAAATTCAACTCCTTTTGTTTGAACAATTACTAAAGACTTTTGTGATCCGTGAACACCTCACATGCCACGCCATACAAGTAATGCCTCCAAATCTTCAATGCGTGAATAATGGTTGCCAACTCTAAATCATGCACTGGATAGTTCTTCTCATGAATCTTCAACTGCCTCAAAGCATAGGCAATGACCTTGCCCTCCTGCATCAACACTGCACCAAGCCCAATGCGAGATGCATCACAATAAACGGTGTAAGGCCCTGAACCTGTGGGAAGAACTAACATCGGTGCCGTAGACAAAGCTATCTTAAGCCTCTGAAAGCTTGCCTCACACTCGTCTGACCATCTAAACTGGGCACCCTTCAAAGTCAATCTGGTCATCGGGGCTGCAATAGATGAAAACCCCTCCAAGAACTGATGATAGTAGCCTGCAAATCCCAAGAAACTCCGAATCTCTGTAGCTGATGTTGGTCTAGGCTAGTTCTTGACTGCCTCAATCTTCTTCGGATCAACCTAAATACCCTCTACGGATACGATATGACCCAGAAATGCAACTGAGCTCAACCAGAACTTACACTTCGAGAACTTAGCATATAACTGACTATCCCTCAAGGTCTGAAGAACCACTCTAAGATGCTGCTCGTGCTCCTCCCGACTGCAGGAATATATCCAAATATCATCAATGAAGATTATCACGGACGAGTCCAAATAAGGCCTGAACACTCGGTTCATCAAATCCATAAAGGTTGCTGGGGCATTGGTCAACCTAAATGACATAATCAAGAACTCATAATGCCCGTTCCGAGTACGGAATCCTGTCTTAGGGACATCGGATACCCTAATCCTCAATTGATGGTAGCCAGATCTCAAGTCAATCTTTGAAAATACCTTGGCACCCTGAAGCTGATCAAACAAATCATCAATCCTCGGCAGTGGATACTTATTCTTTATTGTGACCTTGTTCAACTACCGATAATCAATGCACATCCTCATCGAACCATCCTTTTTCTTAACAAACAACACCAGCGCACCCCAAGGCGAAATGCTAGGTCTAATTAAACCCTTCTCAAGCAAGTCCTGTAACTGCTCCTTCAATTCATTCAACTCAGGTGGGGCCATACGGTATGGCGGAATAGAAATGGGCTGGGTGCCCGGAGTCAGATCAATGCAAATATCAATATCCTTGTCGGGCGGCATACCCGGCAGGTCTGAAGGGAAAACCTCAGGAAACTCCCGAACAACGGGCAAAGAATCAATAGAAGGGACCTCCGCGCTAGAATCGTTAACATGCGCCAAATAGGCCAAACACCCCTTCTCGACCATACGTCGAGCCTTCACATACGAGATAACACTGCGGGTAGAATGACTAGGAGTCCCTCTCCACTCTAAACGAGGAAAATCCGGCAATGCTAGGGTCACAG
The DNA here is from genome assembly GCF_000393655.2 of Nicotiana sylvestris. Taxonomy (NCBI): domain Eukaryota; kingdom Viridiplantae; phylum Streptophyta; class Magnoliopsida; order Solanales; family Solanaceae; genus Nicotiana; species Nicotiana sylvestris. The sequence continues at coordinate 127,373,340 of NC_091063.1, forward strand.
TTTTGGCATGGCAATCCAAGATAGCGTGGTACGGGGATAAACATTCCATCCCCAATATAACATCGAAATCGACCATATCTAAAAGCAACAAATCAACACGAGTTTCAAGACCTCCAATCGCTACAATACAAGAACGATGAACTTGATCGACCACGATAGAATCACCCACCGGTGTAGATATATAAACAGGTATACTCAACGAATCACTAGGCATGACCAGGTACGGTGCAAAATAAGTTGACACATACGAATACGTAGACCCCGGATCAAATAATACTGAAGCATATCTATCAAAAACTAGAATAGTACCTGTAATAACTGCATCTGAAGCCTCAGCCTCGGGCTTAGCTGGAAGGGTGTAGCATCAGGGCTGGGCCCCACCACCCTGAACTGCCTCTCTGGGACGGCCTGCTGCTGGCTGGATTCCACCTCTGGCGGCCTAAGCTCCACCTCTAGCATGTCTACCCCCACCTTTAACTGGCTAGGCAGGCTGTGGAACACCTAGTGCCTGTACCATATCACGAGAACCCTGATGCGGAAAACTGCTTGAAGCTCGAGGGCAATACCTAGCAATGTGCCTCGTGTCGCCACAAGTAAAACAAGCCCTTGGCTGCTGGGGATGACGACCCTTGAAACTCTGAAGAGATGGTGCACTGATAAGTGCGGATGGTGCACTATAAGACTGTTGATCAGAATAGTGCGTCTGAGAACCACGACCACCTGAAGTACCATGGGAGACCTGAAGAGCTGACTGAAAGGGCCTAGGAGGATGGCCTCTACCATATGAATCTCTACTCCAAACGAGGTACTACTGAATCTGCCCAAATGACGGGGCCTCTTATCCAACCCATGACCACCTCCCTATGACCGAACCATCTCAACTCGGCGGGCCATATTGGCCGCCTCCTGAAATGTGATCTCACTCCCGGCCTCCTTGGCAATCTGAAAACGAATCGGCTGAATAAGACCATCAATAAACCTCCTCACCCTCTCTCTCTCGGTGGGAAGTATGAAAGGAGCATGGCGAGCTAGATCAATGAACCTAGTCTCATACTGGGTGACCGTCATGGAACCCTGCTGGAGGCGCTCAAACTGCCTCCGGAAGGCCTCTCTCTGAGTCACGGGGAGAAACTTCTCCAAAAACAACATTGAAAACTGCTCCCATGTCAAAGATGGCGACTCGGCTGGCCTGGCTAAGTAGTAATCCCTTCACCAAATCTTGGCTGATCCAGATAAGCGAAATGCAGCAAAATCGGCCTCATTGGTCTCAACAATGCCCATGTTCCTAAGAACCTTATGGCAGCTGTATAGGAAATCCTAGGGATCCTCAAAAGAAGCTCCGCTGAAAGTAGTAGTGAAGAGCTTGGTGAATCTGTCCAGTCTCCACAAAGCATCGGCGGACATAGCCGCTCCATCGCCGGTCTGAGCCACTACACCTGGCTGAACTACCACCGTTGGTTGAACCGCTGGAACCTGAATCTGGGGAGCTACCTGCTCCGGAGTGCGAGTAGCGGGAGTCTGAGCCCCTCCTCCAGCCTGAGAAGTGGCTGGTGCTACTGGAAGCAAACCCGTTCGGGTGACACTCTCCATGAGACCCACCAATCGGACCAGAGCGTCCTGAAGAACTGGGGTGGCAATGAACCCCTTTGGGACCTGAGCTGGGCCCACTGGAACTGCTAGGGCCAGAACCTCCTCCTCGAAATCAACCTGAGGCTCCGCCACTATTGCTGCTGCTCGGGGCTGAATTCTGCCCTACATCGGCCTCTAGCACGGCCTCGGCCTCGCCTTCTGCCCCTAGTGGGAGCTGCTGCAGGGGGCTCGGGCTGCTGAGCGGTAGATGAGGAAGCGCGTGTTCTCGCCATCTGCGAAGAACAGAGTAGAAGTTCAATTAGCATTTGAGGAACAAATCCGCACGACAAGAAAGAACAAATGTGAGACTTTCCTAACTCTGTAGCCTCTGGGGGATAAATACAGACGTCTCCGTACCGATCCCTCATACTCTACTGAGCTTGTCCGTGAGTTGTAAGACCTATATAACCTAGGGCTCTAATACCAACTTGTCACGACCCGGATTTCCTGCCCTCGGGAGTCGTGATGGCGCCTACTGATGGGAGCTAGGCAAGCCAACCCTTAACAACCTCTTTCATTAACAATTACTTCTTATAACAATTATCAGTGATAACATGAAAGCAACAGAATTAAATAATTATGCGGAAGACTTAAATTAAAGAAGTCTTTCCGGCTACGTGCCCGGACTGCGCCAAATCGAAACAACTACAAATAAGGTTTTCAAGGCCTCGGAATCACGGAATGGATAAGAAAACAGGTCACAACTTTGTACACAATTGAGTAAATATGAGTTAGATAAAATCTTGGAACTTATTTCGTCTTATCATGTGAACTAAGTAGAATATTAAAATAGAATATTTAATGGCATGTCAAGCTTTTGAAAGTGTCTCTGCTTGCTCTAACTATGGAAGTTATGTGCGTGCAGCTAGCGTGCACATATAAAATTAACTTTGAGAAACAGCAAGTGAGTTTTTTTTTCTGCATTTTATATGAAATTTGTACTATTTGGGAAATCAAGCAGTGTTTTCTCTAAGTACAATTTTTCAAACATCATAAATATTTGTTATTTTCTATGTATTGCGATCTATTACTTTTTGTTTCTAAGTATGGAAATTTTATGCGGACCATTCAGAAAGTTAGATTCTTTGGTCCTCATGCTTCATGTTCCCTCATTCATTTTGTGATGTAGTGAAAGTTGTTTCTTTATACATCAAAATTGACTATATAATGTTCAAATTTTAGAGTCTCTTTTTCACCAGTAATTTATTCCGTTGTTTGGTAGGTTCAAATAATTGTTACTGCTGCTGTCCCCACCCCACCTCCTTTTTGTTGACTCCCTTTCTACTCACGGGTCAATAACATTATTCTTACAACTTAATGTTTAGTTATTTTTAATGATTTTTCAGGGTTAATAAATTCATTGATTAGTAATTATTTAGCAAAAGGAAAAAAATCCAACAGTGATTAGTAGATCTTTAAATGTAGTTCGCATGCTATTACTTCAAGTTTCAGAGACAAGTATAATGTATAATGTTAGATTGAAAATTAATGAAGTCAACAACTGTAAATCGGACATGATCCATACGATACAAATGTAACGTGCAAATGCACAATTTTCATACATGACTCTATTCATAAGAATATTAGAGATGCTTATGTTCTTGATTCCCCATGTATCATATTATTCTATCATCTGTGCATGGGTCTCAAAAAAATATGTAAGTTGAAAAAAAAGTTTTACTTCATGATATTATTCAAAGGCATAATGATCTTATGACACTCCAAGAGATTTTATTAACGTACTTTTAATGCATTGCATTCATGTACATTGATCCATGACCAGATGGCGTTATACACGTGTATATATGTATGTAAATCTATGTATATGGGATATGGAAAAAGGCTACGGCGTTATATACGCACCACCACCTGATCGGCTGGTATACGTTGATGATTTTGCCCACAGTGGCACCAGGTGGCGTTATATACGCGTATATATGTAAATATATGTATATGGGATATGGGAAAAAGGTTACGGCGTTATATACGCACCACCACCTAATCGGCTGGTATACATTGATGATTTGCCCACAATGGCCGAGATGATATGATGGGATGCCCTCAGAGGCTTGATGATGTTATGTACGTACAGACCTATGCATTACATGACATGTATACGCATATGCATGGTTTTATAAATATTTTATGATTTACAGAGCTATCTAGACTTACAAGTTGAGTCATTTACTCCATGTTTATTCCATGCTCTTAATGTATTTATTTACATGCCTCATATACTCAGTACATTATTCGTACTGACGTCCTTTTGTTGGGGACGCTGCATTCATGCCTGCATGTATAGGTTCAACGAAGGATTGATAAGACTCCACCTCATTCGGAGTGTAGCTGAGTCTATGAGTTATCAAGTCAGAGTTTTGCTACAGACTTATGGGTAGGCCGGTACTCTGTCTCATTTGATGTCAAATAATTTTAGAGGCTTTGTAGATAGGTTCATTTTGTACAGTATGTCAGAGGTCTTGACGACCCATATGTATTGTTTTAAGAAATATTATTCAGTGACACAGTATTGCTCACTTATAGTTATCATTATGAGTTGTGGCCATGTTGGTCCATAATAGTTACAAAGAAAATAAAAAAAGTTGCAGAGTGGTTCGCTCAGACCAGGGCGGCACCGGATGCCAGTCACGCCTCCTCAGGTTTGGGGTGTGACAATTATCATCTAACGAATTCAAATAATGCTAAAGAAAATATCCCCAATCAATAAAGGTTCAAGCTTGGCCAAAATCCCAAAAGTCAACAATAGTTGGTCACAATCCGAGATTCGGACAAAACCTCGATTATCCATTCACCCTCGAGCCCGTATATATAATTTCTGTCAAAATTCGACCTTAATTTGGGGTCTAAATCTCAATTTTATAAAATTCCTAAATTTCACCCAAAACCCTCAATTTCTACTTTAAAATTCATAGATTTGATGTTTAAAGTCATAAAAAAGTAGTTGAAATTGATTGAAAGCTAGTTAAAGATTCTTACTCATGTATTTGGGAAGAAAAGGTTCTTCAAAAATAACCTCTAGAGTGTTTAGGGTTGAGAAAATGGTGAAAAATGAGCTAAGTCCCAAAATCCCTACAATTACCCAGCTACAGATATCGCAATTGTGAATCCTTGTTCGCAATTGCGATGATCACAAATGCATTCATCTCTTCGCAAAAGCGAAAAGTCTTTGAGACTACTGATATTGCAAAATAGATGAAATTATAGCAAATGCGAACTCAGGGCAATACGCAAATGCGAACAAAACCTCGCAAATGCGAGTCTGCCCCAAATTCTTCATAGTCACAAATGCAACATTCAACTCGTAAATGCGAGACCCTCCACCATCGTATTTGCGAAAAGAACTTCGCAAAAGCGAAGCTGACCCAACCCCCTTCAGCATCGCAAATGCGAGCCTGACCTCGCATTTGCGAATATGTTCTTGCAAATGCGAAACCTACAGACCTGATACACCATCATTTATTCTAAGCCAAAAATCAGTACGCTAAGCATCCAAAACTCACCTTAGGGGGCTCCTAACAAAACATGCAAACATGTGTAATAATGTGATGACCCAAAAGGTCATCACTTGTTTTAGAACTAAATTTTGTGTTCCGAGGCCTTAAAACCTCCCTTTTGTATTACCTTGATTTGCGTGCATAGTCCGTACGTGTATTTGGAAAGTCATTATGTGAAAATCTATGAGAAGTGGTGAATTTTGCTTCTATAATGAATTTAAGTTGACTTCGATCAACATTTTGGGTAAACGGATCCGGATTTGTAATTTGACGGTCCCGCAAGGTCCGTAGGAAAAAATGGGACTTGGGCGTATGCCCGGAATCGAATTTCGCGGTCGCAATCCCGAGAAATGAATTTTTAAAGAAAATTATTTTCTGGAATATATATGAGTTTTTGGAAATGAAATATGTTTGAAATTAATGGTATCGGGCCTTTATTTTGGTTCTGGAGTCCGATACAAGTTTGAAATAATAATTAGGTTGAATCTTTAAGATGTGGTGAAGATCGGTATTGATTTGGTATAAAACGGACTCGAAGTTGAGAAAATTGGAAATTTTGGTGTTCTTGAATGATTTCATGAATTTGGGGTTTAATCCATAGTTTTTATGCTATTTTGATGATTTGATTGCACGAGAAAGTCTGTATGATGTTTTTAGGTTGGTGTGCATGTTTGGTTTGGAGCCCCGAGAGCTCGGGTGAGTTTTGGATAGGCCACAAAGTGGAATTGAACTTAGGAAGTTACAGGTTTCAGCTGGTATGTGTTGCAGGCTCTGGTCTCGCAATTGTGAGGCTAGGTGTCGCAATTGCGAGCCTATCAAGCTTGGGAATTGCGAGGGGATCTTCGCAATTGCGAAGTCTGCCCAGTCTAGCCTTGCTCGCAATTGCGAGCATTTCTTCTCAAATGCGAAAAACCCCAGAAATCCCTATTGTCGCAAATGCGACTAACCCATCACAAATCCAAGTTCGCAAATGCGAGTTCGCAATTGCGAACTGTGATTGCAAATGCAAAGATAGCAAGTTTTGAAGGGGTTCGCAATTGCGAACCCTGGAGTTGATCTCAGCTACTACACCAGACTGAACTGCTCCAACTTGCTGAGCTGCTGGAGTTTGAAGCTGGGGAGCCATCTGCTCCGGAGTGCGAGTAGCAGGAGTCTCGGCTCGTCCTCCAAAGTCATGTCTTATGTTTCGCGGTAGTTGAAGATTCATGAGAAGAATTATTCAGTTCATGATTTGGAGTTGGCAGCCATTGTTCATGCATTGAAGATTTGGAGACATTATCTATATGGCGTGTCATGTGAGGTGTTCACGGATCACAACAGTTTGCAATATTTGTTCAAGAAGAAAGAGCTAAATTTGAGGCAGAGAAAGTGGCTGGAGTTATTGAATGACTATGATATCACCATCTTATATCATCAGGGAAAGGCCAATGTGGTGGCCAATGCTTTGAGTAGGAAGTCAGCCAGTATGGGCAGTCTTGCGTATATTCCGGTCGGTGAGAGACCGCTTGCTCTGGGTGTTCAGGCTTTGGCCAATCAGTTCATGAGGTTGGATGTTTCTGAGCCCAGCCGTATATTAGCTTGCACAGTTGCTCGCTCTTCTTTATTAGAGTGTATTCGAGATCGGCAGTATTATGATCCTGATTTGTGTGTCCTCGGGGACACAGTGCAGCACGGTGGTGCCAAGTAGGATACACTAGGAGATGATGGAGTTTTGAGGCTACAGGGTAGAGTTTGTGTGCCTAATGTGGATGGACTTTGAGAGTTGGTTTTGGAGGAGGCCCATAGTTCTCGGTACTCTATTCATTCGGGTACCGCTAAGATGTATCAGGATTTGCGGCAGCATTATTGGTGGAGGAGAATGAAGAAGGATATTGTTGCGTATATGGCTCGGGGTTTGAATTGTCAGTAGGTTAAGTACGAGCATTAGAGACCTGGTGGTTTGTTCCAGAAGATCGAGATTCCTAAGTGGAAGTGGGAGCATATCACTATAGACTTTGTTGTTGGACTCCCACAGACTCAGAGGAAGTTCGATACAGTGTGGGTTATTGTTGATAGGCTGACCAAGTCAGCACATTTCATTCCTAGGGTAGTCTCTTATTCTTCCAAGAGGTTAGCTGAGATTTGTTATTGTTCATTTTTATGGTGTGCCCGTGTCTATCATTTCGGACCGAGGTACACAGTTTACCTCCCATTTCTAGAGAGCAGTTCAGCATGAGTTGAGCACACGGGTTGAGTTGAGCATATCATTTCATCCTCAGACGGACGGGCAGTTCGAGCGTACTATTCAGATTTTGGAGGATATGATCTGAGCTTGTGTCATTGACTTTGGAGGCTCGTGGGATCAGTTCTTGCCTTTAGCAGAGTTTTCCTACAACAATAGCTACCAATCGAGTATCTAGATGGCTCCTTATAAGGCTGTATATGGTAGGCGGTGTCGGTCGCCGGTTGAATGGTTTGAGCCGGGAGAGGCTCAGTAGTTAGGTACGGATCTAGTATAGGATCCTTTGACAAGGTTAGGATTATTGAGGATAGTCTTCGTACAGCTCAGTCAAGACAAAAGTGTTATGCCGACCATAAGGTTCGTGATATGGCATTCATGGTCGGCGAGCGGGTATTGCTTCGGGTGTCTCCCATGAAGGGCGTGATGAGATTTGGGAAGAGGGGCAAGCTTTGCCTTAGATTCATTGGCCCGTTTGAGATTCTTGATCGAGTAGGAGAGGTGGCTTACAAACTTGCATTGCCGCCAAGCTTATCAGCCGTGCATATGGTGTTTCATGTGTCCATGCTTCGGAAGTATCGCGGCGATCCATCCCACATGTTAGATTTCAGCACTGTCCAGTTGGACAAGGACTTGTCCTATGAGGACGAGCCGGTAGCTATCCTAGACCGACAGGTTCGTCAGTTGAGATCGAAGAGTTTCCCTTCTGTTCGTGTTCAGTGGAGAGGTCAGCTTGTTGAGGCATCGACCTGGGAGTAAGAGTCTGATATGCGGAGCCGTTATCCCCATCTTTTCTCTGACTCAGGTACTTCCTTCTTATGTTCGTTCGAGGAAGAACGGTTGTTTTAGAGGTGGGGAATATGATGACCCAAAAGGTCGTCACTTGTTTTAGACTAAATTCTGTGTTTCGAGGCCTTAAAACCTCCATGTTATCTTACCTCGATTTGCGTGCATTGTCCGGGCATGTATCCGAAAAGCCATTATGTGAAAATTTGTGAAAAGTGGAAAATTTTGCTTCTAAAATGAATTTAAGTTAACTTCGGTCAATATTTTGGTTAAACGGATCTGGACCCGTGATTTGACGGTCCTAGAGGATCCGTAGGAAAATATTGGACTTGGGTGTATGCCCCGAATCGAATTCCGAGGTCCCAAGCTCGAGAAATGAATTTTTAAAGAAAATTATTTTTTGGAATATATATGAGTTTTTGGAAATGAAATATATTTGAAATTAATAGTATCGGGCACGTATTTTGGTTTTGGAGCCCAATACAAGTTTGAAATAATAATTAGGTTGAATCTGTAAGATTTGGTAATGATCGGTATTGGTTTGGTATAAAACGGACTTCAAGTTGAGAAAATTGGAAATTTTGGTGTTCTTGAATGATTTCAAGAATATGGGGTTTAATTCATAGTTCCTGATGTTATTTTGATGATTTGATTGCATGAGCAAGTCCGTATGATGTTTTTAGGTTGGTGTGCATGTTTGGTTTGGAGCCCCTAGGGCTCGGTTGAGTTTTGGATAGGTCACAGAGTGGAATTGAACTTAGGAAGTTGCAGGTTTCAGCTCTTATGTGTTGCAGACTCTGGTCTCGCAATTGTGTGGCCAGGTGTTCCAATTGCGAGCCTATCAGGCTTGGAAATTGCGAGGGGCTCTTCGCAATTGCGAAGTATGCCCTGGCCAGCTTTGATCGCAATTGCGAGCATTTCTTCGCAAATTTGAAAAATTCCATAAATCCTATTGTCGAAAATGCGACTAACCCAACGCAAATGCGAGTTCGCAATTGTGAATAGTGATTGCAAATGCGAAGATAGGAAGTTTTGAAGGGGTTCGCAATTGCGAACCCTGGTCGCAATTGCAGAATCTGCGACCTGCAAATTCATAACTTAGCCGAAAATATTTTATTTTTCAAACTCTTTCAAAACATAAACCCTCTTGGGCGATTTCAAAAGAAAAGTTCTCCTCCAAATCGATTGTAAGTCATTTCTAACTCGTTTTCTTCAATCTTTAACATTTTTTCACATGATTTCGACTCAAATCAAGTGTTTTCATGGGAGAAATTAGGTGTTTTAGGTAGAACCTAGGTTTTTTAAATTTTGGAGATTTGGACCTCGATTTGAGGTCCGATTTCACAACAAATTATATATTTGGGTTTGTGGGTGAATGAGTAATCGGGTTTTGGTTCGAACCTCGGGTTTTGACCATGTGGGCCTGGGGTCGATTTTTGACTTTTCGGGAAATTTTTTAGAAAACCTATTTTCATGCATTAGAATTGATTCATTTAGCATTTATTGATATAGTTAAGTAACTTGTGACTAGATACGAGCGAACTGGTGGTAGAATCAAGAGGTAAAGCGGTAGTTGAGGCTTGAATAGTGTTCGTGGTATCGAGGAAAGTGTTTGGTCTAATCTTAGCTTGAGGGATTAGGAGTCGTGTCATATTTGCTATATGTTAATTGTTAAGTACGACGTATAGGCATGATGACGAGTATCTATACGTTGGTGCCAAGCATGCCCGTGAGTCTTATACTATGATTAATGTGACTCCGTCTGTATTGTTCATGCCTTATGTGATGATTTCTATTGTTGAGCAAGGCTTGTAGAAGTAATATTGGTATTTGGACATTGAAGAGCGTTGGCTCAAGATGTAAAATGATTCGAGGAAGTCTAATTGGCAATTGAACCTTATAGAGCATTGGCTTAAATTGTGGATTGAGTTGTGAAGTAAATGTGAGAAAGAAAAGAGGATTATAATATTGTCTCCCTTGCCGGGATGTTATTGTTTTAATGTTATCTCCCTTGCCGGGATGTTATTGATTTGATATTGTTTCTCTTGTTGGGATATGATTGTTGTACTATTATTCCCTTGTCGGGATTTTATTATGAATTTCTTGATTTCCTTGCCCTTATTGCTTTGTGATTGTTGTTTGGGTGAGGAAGAGTATTAAAACACGAAGGGTGGTATTGTGTATTGTTTTGGTGAGAGAGTGTTAAAGTACGATGGGTGATGTCGTGCATGATATTTGTGAGAGAGTGTTAATGCACGAAGGGTGATGTCGTGCCGCACGATGTACCATTCAGTGCTTTTATATGAGCGATAATGCACGAATGATCATTCCGCGCCATAATTTTGTGAGGTAAAATCACGAAGGGTGATGCCATGCCATTCATATTGATTTTATGGCGAGGACGAGAGTAAAAGCATGAAGGGTGATGTCGTGCACTTATTTTTGATTTCCCAACTTTTATTGATAATTGACTTATGGTGTTCCTTACATTTAACTGTCGTTTTCAATTGTTACTGGTTGTTTCCCCGCAACATGATTTCCCCTTCCCATCTTTAGTTGTTCAGTTTTGCCTTTATTTTCTGCTATATATGATTTAACTGCACAGGTTTATTTGGTAGTCTGGTCCTAGCCTCGTTACTACTTCGCCGAGGTTAGGATAGGCACTTACCAGCACATGGGATCGGTTGTGCTGGTACTACACTCTGCGCTGTGTGCATATCCCAGTAGTGGAGCATACGGACCGTAGCATTGGGTTGCTGCCTTCAGTCCATTTGGAGATCCGAGGTAGTCCTGCCGGCGTCCGCAGGCTTTGGTGTCTCCTTCTATCCTTTCATTCTGTTTCTTTTATGTATTTCAAAGACAGTGTCGTAATAAATATTTCGGACCTTCTTTGTAGAACTCTTAGATAGTCTGTAAAATTGTGACACCAGTCTTGGGTAGTTTATGTATGGATTGGTACTGATATCTTTATTAAAATATTACATTTCAGTCTTCCACTTATTAAATTCCACTGTTCATCTAATGTTGGTTATTATCTGTTAAAGGATTAAAATGGAAAAAAAGTAAATAATTCAAATGGTCGGCTTGCCTAGCGTTCACTAGTAGGAGCCATCATGACTCCCGAGGGTGGAAAATCTAGGTCGTGACAAATAACATCCTACAAACTTGCTCGCTTACTTAAAACTCCAAAATTACATCAAACAACAAGAAATGATCATCAAACTCAAGATTTTCAAGTTTAAAACCAAAATTTTGAATTTTTCACATAATGCGTCGAAATGCGCTCAGGTCACCTGGGACCCCAACCAAACATACGTACAAGTCCAAAAGCATAATACGGACACACTCGAGGCCTCAAATATCTCATAGTAATATCAAAACTATGGATTGCACCTCAAATTATACTTAATGACCCTTCGAGCTTTAAACCTCCAAAACTCGTGCTGAACCTTATCAAATCAACTTGGAATTACCTTAAATTTGCACACTAGTTTCAAATGACATAAAGAACCTATTCCAACTCCTATAACCAAAACCCGAATCCGATAACATCAAAGTTTACTCCCGGTCAAACTTATGAACATTCAAAACCTTCAAATTGTCAATTTTTGCTAAGTAGTGCCGATACCTTCTAGGAAGATCCAAATGCAAATCTGGGCATATGCCCAAGTCCATAATCACCATCCGGACCAAAAGGAACCATAAAAACTACAATCTGAGGTCAAATATACAAAAGTCAAATTTGGTCAACTCCTCCAACTTAAAGCTTCCTATTTAAGAATTACTCTTCCAAATCAATTCTGAACAACTCGAAAATCAAAACCGACGATACACGCAAGTCATAGTACACCATACACAGCTACTCATGACTTCAATCTATTGATCTGGATGCAAATGCACAAAACGGCGGTTGGATCGTTACAATGTCTATATATCTATATTTATATTTACATCTATATCTATATATAGATCCAATCATCAATTTTTCCTTTTATATTAGATAGAAATATGGATGTGAAAAATTAATTAAAAATTTATAATAGAAAGAAAAAATATAGAAAGACGTAAATTGAGACAACCGATGATTATTTGTCCTTTGAGGTAAGTTAAACTATAAAATAAAGTAAATAAATTCTTAAGATAGGAACAATTTGATCACTTTGAATATCGAAAAAAAAAAAATCAAACAACAAGATTTTTAATAGATTACACAAATTATATACTCCCTCCGTTCCAGTTTATGTGAACCTATTTCTTTTTTGGTCCGATTCACTTTCTAAATTTAGAAATAATTTAGCTTAAACTTACAATTATGTCCTTAAAGAGAAGCGTTTATAACCACACAAACACTCTGGGCCTCTTTTTGACTTCTTTAGGACCACAAATTTCAAAAGACTTTATTTTTTCTTAAATTCCGTGCTCAGTCAAACATGTTCACATAAATTGGAACGGAGGGAGTATTAGATAAGAAATCTTAAATAGTAACTAATATATATATATATATATATATATATATATATATATATATATATATATATATATATATATATATATAGGTCATTGTAATGACAAATGGGATGAACGAACATTTTATACATAATTAGATATCTAATTGCTTGCTTATTGCATATAATATAAAATAATATTTTTTAAAAATATTGGCATATTTTATAACTAAATGAACGAAATAACTACTTTGTTTATACTTTAAATAATTCAATTATAATTTAGTATTAAATGTTATCATATTTTGATTATAGGTAAAATAGTAAATCAGAAAATTTTATAAAATTATCATGGTAGAAAAAATATTGAAAGAGAGGGGTATATATATATATACACACGTGAATTTTTAGTCAATTAATTATATAAAAATATAACAAATAGAATTAAAATTATTTTTTGGACGAATTTTAAAGAATATCCTTCATGTCTTAGAGGCAAAAGTTAAATTCTAAAGATATATAAAATATGTTTAACTTGACAACGAATATGAGCAGCAAAAGATTATTTGTGTTATAATATTTTAAATATTCTTCCTGATAATAGTTGTCAAGATCGAAAATCCACTAAGGGTCGTGATTGTGTCGGACATCGCTGTCAGGCAAGCCAACCATAAATACTTAGTTAAATTCTCGTGTAAATAATTGTGAAAACTATGATTTTCCTTCAATTTGGCTAGTAAAAGATAATCTTTACAAAATAAAAAAAATATTTAGAAGTTAATACAGAATACCCCATAATCATCCTAGAACCCGGTGTTACAAGTGCATAAGTAGTTTCTAGGAAATAATATAATATAACAACCATCCGGAATACAAATTGGACAGAAAAGAAAATACAGTACAATACTCTGAAGGAGACACAGCTGGTTGGGGGTCGTCTTGAGAGATGCAGCTTACCTAAGTTTTCGTATCAACTATGCCGCCGCGCCCAACAAGGCCGCTAGACATACATGTGCTTGTGCAACAAAAATGCACAGCAAGTGTAGTATGAGTACAAAAATAACGTGCACTCATTAAGTATCCCGTCTAACCTCAAAGAAGTATAGATGAGAGGTCGACTTCGACACTTACTAGTGGTCCAATAATAATATATTAATAATGCGAATAATCATGGATTTATTAAAAACGACAGTAAACTCAAGTAAGTCAAAACAAATAAACATTCCTTTTTATATTTAGAAGTCTCCAAGTTCATAATCCATTATTTATCACTTTATCTCAGACAAGGGAGGCAATATCAATTTGTAAATCTCAAGGAAGCATTACAAGCATGCGCAAATCATGCCGAGGTCGTACGGCCCGATCCAACAAATGTTTAAATTGTGCAGTGCCAGAGGGTTGAGTGGCGCGAACCATAGATGCATCTATTACCCCGCTCACGAATCATACTGTCACGACCCAAATTTTCCACCCTCGGAAGTCGTGATGGCGCCTACTCGTAGAAGATAGTCAAGCCACGAAATATAGAAAATTCAATCTCTTTCATTTTTAACTCTTTTTAACGAATTGAATTAACATGTGATCAACATTTAAATAATAGCGAAAGATAAAATTAAGCAGAAGACTTAGACTAATATAATACCAAAATCAGTACGAAAATGCCAACATGCGTCTCTACCTAGAAACCGGTGTCACAATATCCACGGACTATCAATGAATACTAAATACAAATGTCTGAACAAGGAAATACAGTCTGTCTCGAAAACAAGTAGAAATAGATCATATAAATAGATAGAAGAGAACAGCGGGCCTGCGGACACCTGCAGGACTACCTCGGGGTCTCTGAGTGGACTGAAGGCTGGTTCCCCAAGTGCTACTGTCCAAATGCTGCTCCGGTATCTGCACATAGTATAGAATGTAGTATCAGCACAACCGACCCCATGTGCTAGTAAGTGTCTGGCCTTACCCCGTCGAGGTAGTGACGAATCTAGGACCAGACTCCAGATAAACCTATGCAGTTATATAATATACAACAAAAAAAAAAGATAAACAGGAATAAAGAATGCAAATGGGAGGGGGGACATGCTACGTGCAACATATCAAATCCAACAGAAGCTAAAGAGTGATAAGAGAGAACAATTCAAGTTCTACAACAAACAATAATAACACTGTTGCGGCACACAACCCAATCCCTTATCATTTAACACTGTTGTGGCGTGCAATCCGATCCAATATAACATTGTTGCGGCGTGCAACCCGATCCAATATAACATTGTTGCGGCGTGCAACCCGATGCAATACATAATAATGTTGCAGCGTGCAACCATATCCAATATATAATAATATTGCGGCGTGCAACCCGTTCCAATATATAATAATATTACGGCGTGCAACCCGTTCCAATATATAATAATGTTGCGGCATGCAACTCGTTCCAATATATAATAATATTACGGCGTGCAACCCGTTCCAATATATAATAATGTTGCGGCGTGCAACCCGATCCACTATATTTATATACCTTAAACTCAACCATACCACGAGTCTCGGCAAGGGATCAACAATAAACTACACTAGCCGACAAGGGAATTCAACAGTAAAAGTATATACGTCCCGGAAAGGGAGAATCAGCTATAATCAATCTTAACTCAATCCCTACTCATCTCATCTAACACCAATACTCAATCATAATTACTTTCCACGAAAATAAACCAAATCCTTGCTCAATATAGAGAATCACCAATTAAAGCATCCGTAGTATCATTTAAGAACACACAATTATCAATTTAAGACTCACGATCATGCTCGACACCAACATATAGATACTCGTCACCATGCCTATACGTCGTACTCAACAAGAAGAAAATAGCAAATAGGACACAACTCCTAATCCTTCAAGCTAAGGTTAGACCGAATACTTACCTCGAACTTCCACGACCAACTCAAGCTTCAAACACCGCCTTTCCTTTCGAATTAGGCTCCAAATTAATTGTATCTATACATAATCGACTTCATAACATCAATAAACGCTAAACAATCCAATTCCAATGCTTAATTATAGCTTTCTAATCATTCTTACCAAAAAGTCAAAAAATTGGCCCCGGGCCTGCTTCGTCAAAACACGAGGTTCAGACCAAAACCCGATCACCCATTCACCCACGAGCCCGAATATATAATTTGTTTTCAAATCCGACCCCAAAACGAGGTCAATTTCCCAAATAATCAAAAAGCCCTAACTCTACCCAAATCCCTAATTTTCTACCCTTAATCACATGTTTTAGGCCTAGAAATCTAGTGAATGTTGATAAAAATGGAAGAAAACAAGTTAAAGATTACTTACCCAAGAGGTTATGGTAAAGAAGTTCTTCAAAAATCGCCCAAGGGGTGTGAAGAAGATGAAGTTTGTGAAAAATAATGAAAATCCCGTAATGTGTTCTGTTTTTGGAACTTAAAATAACTGGGCGAAATTACTCATCGCGTTCGTGACAGGTCCATCGCGTTCGCGATGGGTTAGGCCTGCTAGGCCTTTGCGTTCGCGGAAGACGGCTCGCGTTCGCGGAGAAGTGAACCCTCGAGCCTTCGCGTTCGCGTCCATGCGGTGACGTTCATGCAGGTTTAATGCCCCACCCCCTACCCAGACTCAATTAGCCTTCGCGTTCACGTTCACGTTACCAGGCCCGCGTTCGTGAAAGGAAGACTCCCCAATGCCTCACGTTCGCGACCTGGGTTACGTGTTCGCGTAGAAGGAATTTCCTTCAGCATAATTAACACATCGCGTTCGCTAGAGTCCTCCCGCGAACGCGAAGAAGAAAATATCAGAATACCAACAACTGAAAACCTGCAACTTTTTAAGAGTTTAAAACCTTCCGAAACACATCCGAAACTCACCCGAGCCCTCGGGGCTCTAAACCAAACATACGTACTAACTCGAAAATACCATATGAACTTATCCGTGCAATAAAATCGCCCAATTAACATCATTAACATCGAATAAAACCTCAAAATCAATGAATTATTTCAAACTTCTTAAAACATCAGATTTTGCAATTTAGGTCCGAATCACGTCAAATGACATCCGTTTCTTACCATACTTCGCAGAGTTATCTTAAATCACATATAAGATACCAAGATTCATTTCAAATTCCTTTAAACAATTTCAGAAAATAATTATTTTTAAAAATTCATTTCTCAGGCTTGGGACCTCGGAATTCGATTCCGGGCATACGCCCAAGTCCCACATTTTTCTACGGACCCTCCGGGACCATCACATCACGGGTCCTGGTCCATTTACCCAAAACGTTGTCCGAAGTCAAATTAACTCATTTTATAGTCAAAACTTATCATTTTTCATAGATTTTTCATATTTAGGCTTTCTGGCTACGCGCCCCGACTGCACACGCAAATCGAGGTGATGCTAAATGAGGTTTTCAAGGCCTCGGAACACAGAATTCAATTTAAAAGCAAGTGATGACCTTTTGGGTCATCACAGATACATGCGAAGCGGTCAAATATAAATAAATAAACACCCCGCTCGCGAATCATACATGCGAAGCAGGTACACATAGAAACACACATTCAAATAGTCAATCAAGACTTCATCAGAAAAAACAATTACCCAGAGAAATAGCAATTCTCTTTAACGGTCAAGAAAATGATGTTTAATTCCTTTAGAAATTCATTTACCAATCCAATATGATTTAAGCATTTTAAATCGAAAACAAGATTCTAAATATTACAAGTAGAGCATGATTTTGTGTCCTAGACTACCTGAACTTATGCATAATAGTAGCTATGCACGGAGTCTCTTCACATTGTGCATACGTAACCCCCACAAACAGGAGCACATATCAATTTAACTCACCTATGGGAACAATTCCCTCTACAAAGTTAGAAAGGAGACTCACCTCACTCCGAAATTCCAAAACCGACCTCCAAGCTCCTCCGATGACTCAAGTCGATGCCCCAATGCTCCAAAACTACACAAATAACGGGAAAACCAATGAAAATATACCTTAATACTCATAACAATTAAATTTATATAAATTCTCAACTCCGCTCGAAAAGTTGACAAAATTGCCCTCGGGCCCACATGCCCAGATTCCAAAAATTGTTTAAGATAAACTTTACCTATAACCTCACGAACTCAAATATATAATTTATTCTCAATTTCATACCTAAAATCGTGGTCAAATCCCAAGAACACCAATTTTCTAGGTTTTCCTCAAACCCCCAAATTTCTACCAATTTTCATGCTAAAATCCATACCTAATCAATATATTTAACTCAAGATAGGTGGGGTTAGCTTACCTTGTCGTTAATGATGAAAAACCCCCATTTGAAGCTCTCCAAAATCGTCCAAACAAGAGAAAGATGAAAGAATATAGTCAAATCCCGATTTTAAAACAACTCACTGCCTCCAGCCTTTCCACACATGCGGTCACTTGACCGCTTCTGCGGTTCCGTAGGTGCGGCCTCACTACCGCATTTGCAGTACTTCACCAGGCCCCCTCCTTCCGCTTCTGCTCTTCTCCTTCCACGGGTGTGGTCCGCATCTGCGGTCCCAGCCTTCTCCCTTTTCAACCGCATCTGCACCCCTTTGGCCGCTTCTGTGGCTCCACACCTGCGGCCAAGACCTCGCAGGTGCGGTTACACAAAATGACAGCAGGCTTCACCTCTTCCTCCCAACTCCAATTCAATCCATTAACCGTCTGGAATCCACCCGAGTCCCCCGAGACCCCGACCAATCATACCAACCAGTCCCAAACCATAATGCAGACCTGCTCAAGGCCTCAAATCACATCAAACAACACCGAAATCATGAATCACACCCCAATTCGAGCTTTATGAACTCTAGAACTTCAAACTTCTACATTCGATGTTGAAACCTACCAAATAACCTCTGATTGACCTCAAATTTTGCACACAAATCACATTCGACATTACGGACCTACTGCAACTTCCGAAATTGGAATCTGACCCCAATATCAAAAAGTCCACTTCCAGTCAAACTCCTAAAAAACTTTCAAATTTCTATCTTTAGCTAAATGACACCAAAATGACCCACGGGCCTCTGAATTCACTTTCGATCATGCTCCCAACACCTGAATCACCATACGGAGCTATTCCTAACTTGGAATCTCAAACGGACATCGATAACACTGAAATGCACTTCAACCCAAACTTATGAAATTCTTTCAAAAATGCAAACTTTCACAATAGGTGCTGAAACATTCCCGGGTCTTCTAAAACCCGATCCGAACATACACCCAAGTCCGAAATCACCATACGAACCTATTGGAACCTTCAAATCCCGATTCTGGGGTCGTTTACTTAAAAATCCAATGTTAGTCAATTCTTCCAACTTAAAGCTTTCGAAATGAGAATTCTCTTTCTAAATCAACCCCGAATTTTCCTAGGATTCAATTCCAACCACGCGTACAAGTCATAATACCTGAAGTGAAGCTACTCATGGCCTCAAACTACTGAACAACGCGCTAGAGCTCAAAACAACCGGTCGGGTTGTTACATTCTCTCCTACTTAACTATACGTTTGTCCTCGAACGTGCTTAAAACTATGTTGGAGTTATCCGAAACAACTGTTTAACACCTCAAGCACCTACTCGTGCTACCACGACTCAATTGAGAACATTAGCTCGAGAAAAATCTGAACATTATTCTCTTTAATTTAGGAAAATAAGCCTTAGAGCCCAGTTCCAATATTCGGAATTCTCTACCAGGCCTGATTCCAACATACAACCACCGTATTAATCACCACACGATGTACTAGAATGTGACTGCATAGCTTTGCTGAATTCACCCCTTGCACCACTTTATTCACATGACCATAATAACATTCTCTATTCATAATAGTCGAAATTCCACGAATCTGATGCTCTCATCGCACTCTATGACATATAATGTTCTTGATCTAACTCTTACACTAGTGCCACGACGGAAGAGACGTGTAGAAATTTATAACCAACTGCCGAATCAACAAATCATTGGGTCTATACTCCTGACAAGAACCATCACCTCATTATGAACCAAATAATGGTCTTTGCTCCTTAATATACTTCATACAATCAGATTGCATTGATCCTAAATCCAATGATCTCATCTCACCTAGTATGAACTACTCGGGCAATAAGCCACCACGTACATGATCAAAAGTCTCATATGATGCCACAATGTGCCAATAGGCTATGAACTCGAACGTGATATATAAGGAAAACGAACTCTGGAAGGAACTACTCAACTCACGCACTAATATGAACTTTCCTCAGAAAATGGGAAACAAGATACACAAAAATAGAATATAGAAAGTTGTATTCAACATCACACTGTTGCGGCGTGCAGCCCGATCCAAATAACATACCCGTGGCGGCGTGCCACCCGATCCACACATAAGAAGATACACATCGAGCTAAATTGCTTATTATAACAAAATATTGAATATCGGTCACAAGCATGCTAAGTGCATAATACCAACCCTGGAGAGACATATAGCACCATAAGCTACAAAACTCAAGAACAACTGAGGTGCGATATATGATCTGAATCTCAAGAGCCATCCTGCTCATATACCATCGCTACGTGAAACCTCAACGCATAAGAAATTTATCAAGCCATTTCACAACTCACCCAGCACAATGTAATATTACATGAAATAGCTGATGATGAAACAACATCCCATGTTCGAATACTCCTCTTTAAGGGACGCTATGTTGAAATGAACATATTTGGCCTGATGTAGAGCCCACATTCATATTTTAATCCATCCACAGGCTTCAAGCTGATTCTGATCGCACCGCACTAGGCTAACAACTGTTCATGGGTCCACAATAACCCCCTTTTTCTCATAGCCCACAAGAACAACCATCATAATCAGAGTAAACCTCCACAGTCCACAACCCAATAACCGAGTGCCCTCCAGGCATAAATTCTCAAATTAATGATATAACCAGAATCTTCATACTTGGTTTAATTCATTAATCAATCAAGTGACTACATGTTACACTTATACAATCTTCCTGTAAGGTACGCTCCCACGACCTTCCGCACTAGATAACAAGTCTACACATCTATACTATCGGTCATACTAATATCGTAAAGCAAATCAAGAATCCATAACCAGGATACAACGCCTCTTACACAAACACCAATCTTAGGTGACACTGAAGACAATACCATCTTACCCTAAACATTCAAATCCCTTTCCTGCGCATCCGAGCTCGGGACATCCTTGCTAACACCGACCCGTAACCTTGATCCTTACTTAACTCATTCCAAGAGAACCATAGCAACATGCGAGTGGGTTCTCATAACCGTAGAACATGCAAATACTCCAAGTAGTGGTCTAGACCACCATAAACCTTCCAGGATTCGCCTACACATAACAGGCCATAATACTTGAATACTACCAATAAAACCGATTACCGCAGCCGTCAAGCCTGGCATGCACCGTCACGAATCATTTACATAACTTAATCACGCTGAAGGAACTGATCACTACCATCATTATGCCGATTCAACCATGGCTAACCAATGTAACTTCTCCTCATTCATCCTTAATTTGAGTTAGAGAGAATAATAGCTCAATTCCTCAAATCACCAACCTAAATCCACACTTATCTCTAGTGGCCTTGTATCACTACACCATGCTGCCTCAAATTCCACGAACCATTTCATACCTTCCTTGTGCGCATATTCACATCCTCAACTGGTACGCCCATTCTGATACTCTCCTAAGAATCCGAAGTCATTTTCTCTCATTTCCCCAAATGTTACACTACAAACTGAAGATATCATAGAACATTCCAAGAATCTTATCATAATTTGCTACAAAGCTTGATTTTTAACCATACTGTGGGCTTAAATCCTTAGGCACCAAATTTTTAACCTTTTAATCCACTAGGACCGTTGATGAGAGTCATCCACTCTGGCTTGGTCCCGAATATAATCAACTCTGATGCTCCGCTGGCGCATGCACACCCATCTCGATGAATCACCCGGCTGAATCACTTCCTTGTAAATCACCTCCGTACGAAACACAAATCCTGAGTCTTCCCAAAGCCTGACCATAAGCCAATAAGGCCAACTATATCCTTTGCTCAAACTACCACTTATGTTTTTTTCTCTTAGCCGAAATAACTTACCAATACACCGATAACTCAAAACCTCACAAGAAGATAACCATACAACACAATTGTAG
The DNA here is from genome assembly GCF_000393655.2 of Nicotiana sylvestris. Taxonomy (NCBI): domain Eukaryota; kingdom Viridiplantae; phylum Streptophyta; class Magnoliopsida; order Solanales; family Solanaceae; genus Nicotiana; species Nicotiana sylvestris. Next base: position 127,395,141 of record NC_091063.1, read on the forward strand.
GCGGTTGGACTCTCCCACTTAGCTTGAAGCTACTATTACACAACTCTGGAACCCACCAAAATTCTTTCTTCATTGTTGACATGATCTTACACGACCAAACCACCAAATTCCTCAAAATCCTTCTGTTAGCATTTCATGAACACTTTGAATCTCCAGGAACATTTACATATTTAACTTCTTACAGGATAACTAGTAAAATCCTTCGCAGAAGCTTTGCTAACCATGCGACTGCTGGCCTACTCACAAGAGATAACCCACCTATAGAAATTACATGCCGGCATCTTCCAACGTTGCTGCACGAGGTACAATTACTACAACATCAATAACCTATCCTGAGCTTGTGCTCATTCACCAACTGTACCAGCCCATTCACTTCTTATGGACATCAACTCGATGTGCGACCATATCCTCCAATTTCAAGTTATATTGCATCCTTCATACGTATCAAACAACTCCCTTTCTATTGCATCCGATCTCCCGCCGTATAATAGCCAATATTTCAAATTAAGCCCGTAGACCCAATCGCGTCCTCTAAAATTCCCAAATCACTCTAAACATTTCCTCAAAATGTGCAGTTATCCTGCCACTGAACCCATATGCTTCTCTGCCACTCTCCCACTTTGGCCAAACCCCTCTTCTTTAAGCAACTATTTGACTTCTGCTTCTTACACCTGGACTTCTAGAAATTTAACCACCGCATGACACTTCCCACACGTCCTTCCTCATCTTTTGCTGCTCAGCTGATGCCTTAGGTCAAAACCTATCTCGCTAACACTTGAACCAACAGACCGCTATTAACTTTGAACCTTTCCAAGGATTATCTTTCCTAAGCCGTCAACATTCGAAATATCGATTCAATCCCGAACCACCGCACCCCGCTATCTTTGACAGCCGCTTCTCCATTGCTATCTCACAATATCTTGCCCCAAAGGCGAATTGTAGAAGATCATAACACTGGCAAATTTAGTACATTCAACAAGGACAACGGCACCTTATCACAGATGAAAATCCCACCACGTTCGCAAATACCAAGTCTCGTTACTCCATCAACCAAATCTGAACATTCTTAGTCCAATTGTTCTTCCTCCGCCGGAAATAAATACTAAATCTCTGAATCATGCACTGAGTAAACCTCCTCAAGTCATTCACTGCCCCAACACGTAGGCAAGCATCATACCATCACATCAATACTGCGTAGCAATCGTTCATAAGCATCATGGAAACTTGTACCTAGCCTTAGAGCTCTTAGAAGTACAGCTGCTGAGCTGAACGATAGAATATCCTTCCACAAGGTGAAGACAATAGCTCAAACAACCATGTAGGGAGAAACATCCCGCACCACATTCGTAGTACCATTACAATTACTCACTCGCCGATTCATGACCAGTGTTTCGTGTCGCATAAGATTTAATGGAAAGGAAATGAAGGCATAACCCTAAAAGGGAATCAAACACACGATGAGGAAATCAAGAAGGGAAGTGCTCCTAACAGCTCTGTAGCCTCTTGAAGATAAGTACATACGTCTCCGTACCGATCCGTGAGACTCTACTAGACTTGCTCATGACTCGTGAGACCTAAAGGAACCTAGTGCTCTAATACCATGTTGTCAAGACCCAAAATCCACTAAGGGTCATGATGGTGCCGGACACCGCTGCCAGGCAAGCCAACCATAAATACTTAGTTAAATTTTCATTTAAATAATTGTGAGAACTATGATTCTCCTTCAATTTGGCTAGTAAAAGATAATCTTTATAAAATAAAAAAAATGTTTAGAATTTAATACAGAATACCCAATAATCATCCCAGAACCCGGTGTCACAAGTGCATAAGTAGTTTCTAGGAAATAATATATTACAACAATTGTCCGGAATACAAATTGGACAGAAAAGAAAATACAATACAATATTCTAAAGGAGACTCTGCTGGCTGCAGGTCGTCTTGAGAGGTGCAGCTCACCTAATTTTTTGTATCTACCATACCGCCGCACCGAACTAGGCCACTAGACATAAATGTGCATGTGCAACAAAAATGCACAACAAGTGTAGAATGAGTATAAAAACAACGTGTACCCAATAAGTATCCCGTCTAACCTCAAAGAACTAGAGATGAGAGGTCGACTTCGACACTTACTATTGATCCAATAATAATAATATATTAATAATGCGTACAATCATGGATTTATTAAAAACGACAGTAAACTCAAGTAAGTCAAGAAACAAGTAAACATTACTTTTTATATTTAGAAGTCTCCAAGTTCATAATCCATTATTTATCAATTTATTTCAGACTAGGGAGGCAATATCAATTTGTAAATCTCAAGCAAGCATTACAAGCATGCGCAAATCATGTCGAGGTCGTACGGCCCAATCCAACAAATATTTAAATTGTGCACTGCCAGAGGTTTGAATGGCGCGAACCATAGATGCATCTATTACCGTGCTCGCGAATCATACATGCGACGCAGTCAAATATAAATAAACAATTACTCCGCTCGTGAATCATACATGCGATGCAGGTACACATAGAAACACGCATTCAAACAGTCAATCAAGACTTCATCAGGGAAAAATAATTACCCAAAGAAATATCAATTCTCTTTAACGGTAAAGAAAATGATGTTTAATTCCTTTAGAAATTCATTCACCAATTCAATATTGTCACACTTCCTTTTTCCTACCCCCGGAAGGGCGTAAAAGAGTTTTTCTAATTAAAGGACAATCAAAACGAGATTATTATTAAAAGATTCAGAGTAGCCACTTGGGACATTTATGGTGTCCCAAGTCACCGGTTGAATCTCGAATCGAGGAAAGGATTGACTTTGTTCAACAGTCCGCAAACCAGAAATCTGAGTAAGGAATTTTGTTAACCCGGGAGAAGGTGTTAGACATTCCCGAGTTTCGTGGTTCTATCACGGTCACTCAACTGTTATATTCGACTTAATTATCTGATTTTAAGATATTTTTAAACCTATGTGCATTTTAACTTTAAAATCGTTTTTAATTATTTTAAAGAAGATTTCAACGTCCTCTAAAATACGTCTTTGGACCACGCCACATGAAATGCACCCGCAGTCCGAGACACATTTTATTTAACGTTGTTAAGATTTGGAGTTGGGTCACATGAAATGCACACCCGAGTTTAGGAATGTAATATTATTAAAATACGCGCCTAAAGCAACTACGCATTTGCAGCTTTGCGAGGGCCATGGAAAATTCGCTAAATGGCACACCTCAATTTATTTGAACTTGATTAAAGAAATGAAAGACCTAACAGTAATCTAAAACACCTTATTGAAATCCTAATATCTATTTTTAGAAAAGTCCAAAGCCTACTATATTTAATCATTAGTGGACCAGTTACTATTTCAATTCATAAGCCCAAAGGAGCCCAGTCCATATAAGGTGCGTACAAGATAGAGACCCCCCAATAGCTGAAGATAGTCAGGCCTTAGCATGCCAGGCCGGAATTGATATTGGGCTTAAGACAGGCCCAATTCGAACAAAAGCATGCCCAAGTCGAATGACGAAGAGATCAGAGGATCGAGTCCAAACAGCCGCAGGAGGAAAGTTTTCAAACTAAAGAAAACCTCATGAACGACTGAACTTTAAAAATTTGCAGATTTCCAAACTCGAATCGAATGACCACAAAAAATGAAGCTATGGCAACTGACTATTGAAGCATCCATTCACCACAGGTTTAATACTTGTACCAAACACACATTAATCACTTTCATGCTCACATAATATTTCAAACTTTTAAACCTAAACTAACATTTAAACATGAAGCAACCTTGAATACACTTGACCCGAAACAGTACCCTTATAAATAACACCACTGATGATTTCCATACTTTGTGAACAACATAGCTCAATTATTAAAGTTCGACCAAATTGCTCTATGAATGTCAAGCTTACACATGCTGACAGTAATGGAACCTAACAATTTTCCAATAACTTCTACATACAGATAACAAGGATTGCAAAATTGACCTATAACACTAAAGCTAAATAAACAGCAAGATCCAAATATATCATAGTCTCCACAGTTCACAACTAATTACAGCATGAGAATTCAATTACTTAAATGGAATTTAACTTGGACTATACTATTAATAAATGAAGGAATATAAACATCACGCAAAGAAACAAAGAACTAAAGCACGATGGTGCTTCCATTTCATCCTTGAATCAAGTCTTACATCATTAAGGGTTTAGAACTTATACCTGGAATTCGAAAAAAAAGCAGAAAAATGGAGAATTAGCAACAGAACACTAGCAGGCCAATACCAGCAACACCAGCTCAACCAAGATGAACTTGAAAATAAATAGAAGACAATCCCACTCGAACAATACCCAAAACAACTTCAAAATTAAACCTCAAACACCCAATCTCAGTCCATTTTAAGACTATATCAATCAGAAACAATTTTCAGGATTTAAACTGAAGGAATTACAGAGCGAATTTCGATGAAACAGTAAGTTTACTCTAATTTTCAGTCGTTTTTCCTTTTTCTGAATCTCAGCTCTCTAATCTCTTGGGTCTGCCTTGAAAGGCAAGAAATGATGCCTTTATAGGCAAGAAAGTAGGGCAGCCTCAGCTTGCACTTTGCCCCCTTTCGAATTATGTTTTTTTGCTTAAGTGTCCCTAGCTTAATTTTCCAAAAATCAAATAGGTCCCAATGTCAGCTTCTAAGAAGCTTCCTATTTGTGTTACAGCAAGATTCCCTATGCTGATTGCCCGGAATACCCCTCAAACCCTGGTTAATTACCTTTCAAAAACTAGAACGGGTCCAAATGTAGGCCAACTTGGCACAACCAAATTGGTATGGGTCTGCAGACCCAAATAAGATCCTACTTAGGCTTTCGATTTTTCAAAACCAATTAGAAACAGACAGGGATCCCCAAATTACGAACTGATCTAGAATTTCCAAGCGAAGAAACCCAGAACTTACCAAAGAAGAGGGAGAGAAAGAAGAAAAGGAAAACAAAACATAGGATGGAACACAACTTGAACTCAGAAATTTTAAACGAATTTTAACCAAATTAAAGAAAAGGGGGGGGGGGTAAGAGGATAATGAAACTGTGAGAGAAAGAAAAATGCAAGGAGAGCGTAGGAACTTACCAAATCGAACCATTAAAACCGGACAGGGACAACGGAATCAACCGAACTTATGCCGATCCTTTGTTCTTTGTCAAGAACAACTTAACGACATCAGTTTCGTTGAGTCCAAACCTCAAAGTTTGAAAGAATTGCACTCCATGATTTTTCATGTTACCAGACTTGACTAAAATATGACTTTGAATCTTTTAAGGGTCAGACTCGGCCTCCAGATTCGAAGAGTTTGGGTTGATTCGAGGGTAAAGGGTTGGATATTTGGGATGGGGAGGTTGTAGATGTGTTGTGGTATTAGTTTGGTGAGGATTGGAGTGGTCTACGGCGTCGTCGTCGGGCTGAGGCGGTGGAATACTGGGCGGCGGGCTAGGGTTCTAAGGAGATGAGAGACAGGGGTGATGAACACAAAGGAAAGGGGGGGGGGGTTGTTCTGAGTTAATCTCGGAACTTTTGGATATATTTAATCAGTGTACAAGAAGCCATCTCCACCGTTGGATGAGCCAAGATTAAAGGCTCAGATCATTTTAAACCTACTAACTCGAAACGACGTCATATGGTACTAGGGGGGTTTGGACCGGGTTGGACCCGGATCTGGGCCGGGTGTGGGGGCAATTTGATCGGGTATTAGGTGTAATTGTTTGGGCCTGGAAGAAGTTTGATGGGAAAGCCCAAAAAATCCAATTTCTTCTTATTTCCCTTCTTTTCTTTTCCAATTTCAAATCCTTTTCTTCTTTTTCAAATTAAAAATAAAACCTAAATTAAAGTTTTGACTAAATTATCCTACCCAATTAGATTAATCAATCACCCTAGTATTTACAATAATTAATTAAATCTTAAGTTCAAAGAAAATATAAAATTCAAATCTAAAGAGTTAAAAATGCAGAATGAGCTATTTTTGTGATTTTTATATCTTATAAAACACTAAATTACTAATTAATTAAAAATACAAAAATTAAATCCTAATGAAAATGCAGCATATTTTGTATTTTTCATTAACTAAAATGCACAAACAAAATGCAAACAATTAATAGAAAATACCACGAAAATCCACAAAATTGCAAACACTGAAAGAAATTATTTTGTTTTGAATTTATGGGAGTAATTCATATAGGGCAAAAATCACGTTCTCACAACTGCCCCTCTTTGCTCGGAAACATGAAGAGTTTTCGTGTAAAGATGAAGTGAGCGGATACGAGCGATTTTTGCCCGTCTGAATACTCCGTGGGAAGCATATTTGAAAGATATGACAGCACCCTGCTTCCGAGGTTGCCTGCATATCTTTGGCTAAAAAGAAATCAGGTCAGTGTAGTTCAGGAATGTTTGGTAGCTGGGACTACCATGAAGCTGTGATTTCAATGTTGTTGTTGTTGCTGCTACTGCTTACTGAACCCCCTTATTACACCATGTCAAAAATAAAAGAAGCTAGACTAGACTATGATCTACGCTTTACAAAATCTTATCTAGATCTTCAAACTTGCTTTTGTGTTTTTTGTTGCCTTGTTGTCCTCTATTCTCTCGATGACATCCATTTGTGCCACCTTGAATTGTAAGATGAGATGTTTTCCCCTTCTTTAAGTGGGTGCCTGACTGCTGAATTCGATATGTATTCTCATGCTCTCCATACGGGCTCTTGACTCCAAAACGTGAATGTATTCCCATGCTATCCAGGCGGGCTCCTGACTTCAGCAAAATAGACACAAACAAAGAAAATTTTTGCCCCAATTTGGGTATGTGGGACCATGTGTAAGTGTAAAACGAATCACATTGCCGAATATCAAAGAATATTGAAAATCAAAACTTGAATTGTACTCCCTTGTTCTCCAGGCGGGCTCCTGACTGCTAAACTTGAAAGTATTCCCTGCTTTCCAGGCGGGCTCCTGACTTCAACTTGAAAGAATTCCGTGCTCCCCGGCGGGCTCCTGACTTCAACTTGAAAGTATTCCCTGCTCTCCAGGCGGGTCCTGACTTCAACTTGAAAGTATTCCCTGCTCTCCAGGCGGGCTCCTGACTTCAAAATAGACAGAATAAAGAATTTGAAAGCTAAAACTTAAATTGTACTCCCTTATTTTCCAGGCGGGCTCCTGACTGCTGCGCTTGAATGTATTCCCTGCTTTCCAGGCGGGCTCCTAACTTCTAACTTGACATGTATTCCCTACTTTCCAGGCGGGCTCCTGACTTCAACGAAATGACAAAAACAGAGGAAAGTTTCTGCCCCAGTTTGGGTATCTGAGGAGATATGTAAGTGTAAAACGGATTAGATTACCAACTATCAATAAGAACTTGAAAGCTAAAATTTGAATTGTACTCTCTTTTTCTCCAGGCGGGATCCTGACTGCTGACTTGAAATGTATTCCCTGCTCTCCGGGCGAGCTCCTGACTGCTGTCTTGAAATGTATTCCCTGCTCTCGGGATCCTGATTTCAAAATAGACAAAACAGAGGATTTGAAGGTTAAACTTAAATTGTACTCCCTTGTTCTCCAGGCGGGATCCTGATTGCTGCGCTTGACAGTATTCCCTGCTCTCTAGGCGGGCTCATGATTTCAAAATAGACAAAACAGATAAAACAAGAAAAATTTTCTGCCCCAGTTTGGTAGCTGGGCACATGGGTGAATGTTAAACTGAATCATTCTACAAATTATTGCTAAGAATTTGAAAGCCAAGTCCTATTATCCAGGGAGGTCCCGTCAACTGACAATTATAGATCTAAGCTATATCTTCTAAAGGTATTGCTTCCCCTAAGTCATGTTATCTAAGAGGGTTTTAAACTACATCATATTATCCAGGAAGGCCCTGAAAATCAAAATCAAGTCTTGTCCTAAAATGACACTTTTATGACTAAATTATACAACCTTATGACCGGATTTTATGCTACATCTTGTGATCCAATGGAAATTTTTAAAGCTAGTTCCCATTATTCAGGAGGGTCCTGAAAACTCCTAATTGAATCTTATTTTAAACATGTAGACCAACTTATATTCCTCTGAGGATACATTTGTGCTAAATTATGTGACTCATGGTTGTTTTGAACTTTAAACTAGGTCCTATTTTTCAAGAGGGTCCTGAAACTTATTGTCAAACCTTTTGATGCCTGCCTTTCCTTGCGGAGAGTTCCTCCGAAACAAACGAACTTTTTTGCCCATGTTTCAATCAAAGGACAAAATGGTGGTTAGTTGATGGCATTCGTGTTGAAGATCCTTCCACTGCATTGTTTTGTTTTGACTGTCTTCTCCGCACTGGCCCTGAACCGTCTAACTTTCTGACTGACTTTCAAACCCCTGACCTTTGGATGACCCGAGTGTTCTATACCCGAACCATTGTTTCACACCTCTGACCCCTTTAACTGAACCTTTGTATTTCCATGACATCACCAAATCATTCCCCCGATGAAATTTCCGGTGATTCCTTGTACCTCCCTTTACATCATGTTATCCTTAGTATGCTCTGACCACGCTGTGCTTTGCAATTTTGGAAGTTGGTAGTGAACTTTGAAATTCCTTCTTATTTGCTTAAGTATAACTGACAATGGGGAACGTCTTAAAGAAATAAACCCAAAAGAAATGAAGTGCAATGACTTTCAGAGTTAAAGATAAAGAAATCCAAAACTGGAAGACTATGAAGAGAAAAAGAAGCGAGACTTATCTGAGTGGAACAACTGGTACCAATGATCATGATATGCATTTTGGATTAATCGGCCCAATCTGTTCAACCAATCAACTTTCAATTGCCATACTTTGTTGCCCCGGAATTTCCATAACCCGATTTCTTCACCCAAATCCTGACATTGTTCATCCTGCGGTGCCTTGGAGGGTTTCCACCAGCAGACCTCTCTCATCCGTTCGTCTCTCAACTCACTTTCGCCTTATGGTGCCCGTGAGGGTTTTCACCCATAAGACTGTCTTATTTTGATTTCTCTCAGTTGTCGTCGCCTTACGGTGCCCGTGAGGGTTTTCACTAATAAGACTCTCTCATTTTTGACTTCTTTTCCCTCTTTGGACCAGAGTGTTGCCCCTGATGTGAATCACCGCTACCTGCTTGACTTGCCATTTCCCAAACACTGATCGGATGGTCTTTCTTTGGACCGTAATGTGGCTTTCAGATGGGTTTAGAAAGGAAGGGTATAAAAAGCTCAAAACAATTTGATTGGGTTCAAATTTACAACTTTCGGAATCAGATTTCTGATAACAACCACATCTCCTGCCCCAGTTTCTTGTTTGGGGACTTTTGGATTTTTACTTTGCTGAGACCGAACCGTGAGGCTGCCTACGTATCCTTAAAAGGAATCAGGTCGAACATAGTTCATGACATAGGAATTACTTTGTTTGTTGTGATTTTTCTTCTCTTTTTCTTTCTCTTCTTTTCCTCTTTTGTTTTCCCTTTTGTTGTGTTTTCTTTTTTTTTTTCCTTTTTTTTCTTTCTTTTTTCTTTTCATTCTTTTCTTTCTCCTTCCATTCTTTTCTTTCTCTTTTCATTCTTTCTTTCTCTTTTCTTTTTCCTTTCTCTTTTTCTCTCCTTCATTTACTTATCTTTACGCTTGTGTTTCCGATATTTGCTATTGATTCCAAAGAAGGGGTATGAAAGAAAATTAATGAGGCTCAAAGGGGTAACGAGGGATAAAGTGTTTAGATAGCAGGACAAAATGCCTCGTCATTTCAATATTCGAGACATGCCAAATACAAACAAGTCCAATCAAAGAAAGAAATCATACATAATATCTCTTGACTGCATCAGAATTGATAGTCATTTCTACACATTTGCCTTCTACATCTGTCAAATACAATGCACCATTAGACAACACTATAGTCACAACGAACGGCCCCTGCCAATTTGGGGCGAATTTTCCTTTTGATTCAACTTGATGAGGAAGAATGTGTTTCAATACTAACTGCCCCACTTCAAACTTTCATGGACGCACCTTCTTGTTGTATTCTCTTGCCATTCTCTATTGATACAACTGGACATGACACGCTGCTGCCAGTCTCTTTTCATCGATCAAACTCAATTGTTCTAAGCGGGTTTTGACCCACTCCTCATCAACGATCTCAGCCTTCGCGACAATTCAAATGGATGGAATTTCCACTTCTGTGGGTATCACTGCTTCAGTGCCATACACCAACGAATAAGGAGTCGCCCCTACTGAAGTACGGACAATAGTGCAATAACCTAGCAATGCAAATGACAACTTTTCATGCCACTGCCTAGAACCTTCCACCATTTTTCGAAGTATCTTCTTTAAATTTCTGTTGGCCGCCTCAACTGCTCCGTTTGCCTTAGGGCGGTATGGGGTAGAATTGCGATGTGTAATCTTGAACTGCTGACATACCTCTTTCATCAGATGACTATTGAGATTACCCCCATTGTCTATAATGATCACCTTCGGTATCCCAAACCGACAAATGATATTTGAATGCACAAAATCAACCACCGCCTTCTTGGTTACAGACTTGAATGTTTTAGCCTCTACCCACTTGGTGAAATAATCGATGGCCACCAAAATAAACATGTTCCCGTTGGACATTGCTGGCTCGATTGGTCCAATGACATCCATTCCCCAAGCAACAAAAGGCCATAGTGCAGACATTGTATGTAATTCAGATGGTGGAGAATGAATCAAATCTCCATGAACTTGGCACTAATGACATTTACACACGAAACTGATACAATCTCGCTCCATAGTGAGCCAATAATAACCTGTACGAAGAATCTTCTTTGCCAGCACATACCCACTCATGTGCGGTCCACAGACTCCAGAATGTACTTCGGTCATGATAGCTGCGGCCTGTTTGACATCTACACTTCTTAATAACCCAAGATCTAGAGTTCCTTTGTACAAAACTCCTCCACTGAAGAAAAATCCACTTGCCAAGCGACGAATTGTTCTCTTTTAATCACCTGTGGCTTGTACCGGATATACTCTCATTCGGATGTATTCCTTAATATCGTGAAACCAAGGTTCGCCATCGAGTTCTTCTTCCACCATGTTATAATAATCATGCTGATCGCGAACCTGAATATGCAACGGGTCTACATAAGCCTTATCTGGATGATGTAACATTGACGCCAGAGTAGCCAAAGCATCGGCGATCTCATTGCGGATCCTCGGAATATGCCTGAACTCTATTGATTGAAACCGTTGGCAGAGATCATGCAAGCATTGCCGGTACGGTATGAGTTTTAAATCCCACATTTTCCATTCTCCCTGAATTTGGTGTACCAGAAGGTCCGAGTCACCCAAGACCAAGACTTCCTGGACACCCATGTCCATAGCCATCCTCAAACCCAAAATGCATGCCTCGTATGCATGCCTCGTATTCTGCCATGTTGTTAGTACAGTAGAACTGAAGTTGTGCTGTAACAAGGTAATGATGTCATGTTTCAGAAACAAGTACCGCTCCTATTCCAAATCCTTTCATGTTAGCAGCACCATCAAAGAAAAGCTTCCATCCTGGCCTTTCAATCTCTTCCGACTCATCAATGTGCATTACTTCTTCATCAGGGAAGTAAGTCTTCAAAGGTTCGTATTCTTCATCCACAGGATTCTCAGCCAAATGGTCGACCAATGCTTGTGATTTTATTGCAGTCCTAGTCACATAGATAATGTCAAATTCTGTGATCAAGATCTGCCACTTTGCGAGCCTTCCTGTGGGCATGGGCTTCTGGAAGATATACTTCAACAGATCCAAGCGAGAGATGAGGTAAGTAGTATAAGATGACAAATAATATTTCAGCTTCCGGGCTAACCAAGTTAGGGCGCAACACGTCCTCTCAAGCTGAGTGTACTTAACCTCGTAAGATGTGAACTTCTTGCTGAGATAATATATGGCTTGCTCCTTCCTGCCAGTGATGTCATGCTGTCCCAACACGCATCCAAATGAATTGTCCAGGACTGTCAAATACAGAATCAAAGGTCTCCCTGGTTCTGGCGGGACCAACACAGGTGGGTTTGACAAGTACCCCTTTTATCTTATCAAATGCTTCCTGACATTCATCTGTCCACTTGACTGCAGCATCTTTCTTTAACAATTTGAAGATAGGCTCACAAGTTGTCGTGAGCTGAGCAATAAACTGGCTGATGTAATTCAATCTTCCCAACAGTCTCATCACCTCAGTCTTGTTCTTTGGAGGCGGCAATTCCTGGATGGCTTTAATTTTTGACGGGTTTAATTCAATACCCTACTGACTATGAATCCCAGCAACTTTCCAGACGGAACACCGAACGCGCATTTTGCAGGATTGAGCTTGAGATTGTACCTGCGAAGCCTTTGGAAGAACATTCTCAGATCTCTGACATGGTCAGACTGCTTTCTAGACTTTACAATCACATCATCCACATAAACCTCGATCTCCCGGTGTATCATGTCGTGGAATATAGTTGTCATTGCCCTCATATAGGTTGCCCCAGCATTTTTCAAACCAAATGGCATGACCCGATAATAGTACGTTCCCCAGGGCATGATGAATGCCGTCTTTTCTGCGTCTTCTTCATCCATTAAAATCTGGTGGTAGCCCGCATAACAATCCACAAAAGAACAAATCTCATGTTTGGCACAATTATCGATCAACATATGGATGTTCGGCAGTGGGAAGTTATCCTTGGGACTCGCCTTGTTGAGGTCTCGATAATCAACACACACCCTGGTCTTGCCATCCTTCTTCGGCACATGCACTACATTGGCTAACCAAATAGGATACCGAGTGACCCGAATGACCTTGGCCTCAAACTGTTTGGGGACCTCTTCCTTAATTTTGACACTCATATCAGTTTTAAATTTTCTCAGCTTCTGCTTGACAGGGGGAATGCCGGATCAGTGGGCAATTTGTGAACCACCAAGCCAGTGCTTAGACCTGGCATGTCATCATAGGACCATGAAAAAACATCTTTATACTCGAAGAGTGTTTTAATTATCTCCTCTCTGAGTTGTGGTTCAAGATAGACACTTATTTTAGTTTCCCGGATATTATCTTGGTCCCCTAAATTGATTGTTTCTGTATCACTCAGGTTAGGCTTGGGTTTTTCTTCAAAATGGCTTAATTCTTTACTAATCTCTTCAAAGGCTTCATCCTCATCATATTCCGATTCAACATCACACTCTATTTCTTGAATTACTATTTCAAAATTAGATTGGCTTTTAAGACTGGGCCGGAGATTCCGCATGCATGTCATATCATTGAAGCCAGCATAAAAAGAACTGTATAGGAAAGAAAGGAAAACAAAAATAAAACTATCAGGAAAAGAGGAAAAGAGAAATTGCATTTCATTGAAATTAAAGATAACGGGGTTTATACATCCAAACAGACGGAACATAGCATCTGAATTACAACCTTGGAATAATCCAGATAAATTGAAAGAAAATCAAAGCAAACTACCAAAACTCCCTCCTGGTGGGGAGAGGAGTAGCTTCCCAATTGCTAATCTTCGCACTAGGCCCAACAAATTGCACATCTGCCTTGCTAGAACCCTCTCCAGCTTCCAGCACGTTCACATCGGCGAATATCCTCTCAAACCTTTCCATCAAATCTCCATCAACATCAACCACCGAACTGGGAACCGTCGTCACTGGGCGCTTTCTGGTACCAGGCCTGACAAATGATCGGAAAGATGCGGGACTGGCTTTGGTAGGGCCCATGCTCTCTATTTTATATTTTGGTTCTTCTCACGTCTACGACTGTGGGCTTGAACCCCAGACCAAATGTGTCCAAGTTTTGAGGAAAAGACACCAGCTGTACGATAGCTTGTAGAGATGCACCCAAACCTTTGCCCGGTACGAAACCATTTTTCAACATTTCAACAGCTACCATGACTGATGCAGCAGCTACCCTTGGAGACGACACGCAGTTCCCTTCAGGAATTTTCTCTACCGATACCATGTCAAAAACCTGATAAACCCATGGTCCCTTGTCGTCTTCAACCTCTATGAGCAGAACAATGGCATCATTGGGAACACACAAAATGTCTTCGCCATGCACAATAATTTCTTGTCGATCCCATTCAAACTTGATCATTTGATGAGTAGACGGGGCCACTCTGTTAGCATGAATCCAGGGTCGTCCTAACAGCAGATTGTAAGAAACAGCCACACCGAGTACCTAGAATTCCAAAGTAAATTCAACTGGCCCTATTGTAAGCTCAAGCACTATGTCCCCGACTGAATCTTTCCCTCCACCATCGAATCCCCGAATGCAGATACTATCTTTGTGAATTCTTTCATCATCCACCTTCAACTTGTTCAGAGTAGAAAGAGGGCAAATATTTGCACTAGAACCATTGTCAACTAGTACCCGAGTAACCACGGAATCTTCACATTTCACCATCATATAGAGGGCTCTATTGTGCTCAGTACCCTCTATGGGCAACTCATCGTCAGAAAAAGTGACTCTGTTTACCTCAAATATCTTGTTAGCTATCTTTTCCAAGAGGTTTACTGAGATTTTGTCAGGAGCGTGGGCTTCGTTCAAGATCTTCATCAAAGCCCGACGGTGCTCGTCTAAATGGATCAATAATGACAAGGGCGAGATCTGAGCTGGTGCCTTCCTTAACTGCTTCACAATGGAATAGTCCTATACTTTCATCTTTCTCAAAAATTCTTCTACTTCTTCCTTGGTCACCGCTTTCTTCATGAACACTGGATTATCTTTTGAGGTCTTAGCTTTTCTCAACTCTTCGGGGGCAAAGCATCTCCCTGATCGAGTCAAACCATGAGTATCACACACTTCTTCTTTAACCTCTTTCCCCTTGTAAGTCACTGTCACTTGTTCATAATTCCATGGGACTGCCTTGCTGTTGACTATGGGTAATTGAGTTACCGGTTTGATAATGACAGGATCTGTGCGGGCGCCCTTCACAATTACTACAGGCTTGTTCGTCATTCCTGGCACAACCACTTTCGCTCTTTCGTGTTTTGCTGCAACGTCACTTGAGGACCCCTTCTTGACCTCCACAGATGGTTCATTATTTGCCCCGTTCAACTTGATCACAAACTTCTCACTTGTTGACTTTTCTAATGGCTTGGGTTCACTAGCTCGAATCATCATGACGGTTTGCGAAGGCTTCTTAGGCTCCCTTCCCTTATGAACTATCTCAATAATATTAGTCTCATGATGGGCTAGCAACGGGTTCTGGTTGATGTTGGGTGCCTCCAGGGCTTGGTCCTCAATCCGATTAGTATCAATGAGTACTTGAATAACTATTTTCAATTTCCAGCATTTCTTTGTGTCGTGACCCGGGGTCCCTGAATAATACTCACAACTCACCGAGCGATCAAGATTTCTGGGAAGGGGATTCGGGAGTTTAGCCTCGATCGGGTTCAACATACCCAACTGTCTCAGTCGGTGGAATAGACTAGCATATGATTCTCCCAATCGAGTGAAAGTCTTCTACTTCTGCAACCTCTTATTCTTAAAGGCTTGATTTGGTTGAAAACTTGTTCCAGGGGGATTTCTATAGGCTCTTGGGGGTGGATAGGCATTTTGTGGAGCTAGGTATGGACTTGGTGGAGCCGGCGCACACCATTGTGCATGATCTGGAGGTTGGGTATAGGTTTGTGCATGATGGATGGAAAAATGGGGATCGGGCGATGGGTAGTAGTGTTGTGGTGGACTATATGGAGTGTGGGGGTAAGTTTGGTGGTAGGGTCGAGGCGGGTTGTAGTAACGTGGAAGGTTCTTGGATCCAACCCAAGCTCCCGACTCAATTGTAGCAACATCCTCTTTCTTCTTCTGCCCGAGTACACCTCCAGTACTGTTTTGAATGACCTGGGTGGTTGCTTTGATTGCTGAATAACTCATGATCTTGTTGGACTTGAGTCCCTACTCAACCATGCCTCCTATTTTTACAACTTCATTAAAGGATATGCCCACTGCTGACACCAAGTAACAAAAGTAAGTGGGTTCCAAAGCCTACAAGAAATAATAAACCATCTCACTTTCTTTCATCGGAGGGTCAACCCTCGCTGCTTAATCTCTCCAACGGAATCCATATTCCCTGAAGCTCTCACTGGGCTTCTTCTTAATCTTTGTCAATGACAGACGGTCTGGGATAATTTCGAGGTTGTACTGAAAATGGCAGGCAAAGGCTTGGGCCAAATCGTCCCATGTGTACCACCTATTGTGATCTTGTCTATTATACCATTCTAATGCCGATCCACTCAAACTTTGGCTGAAATATGCTATCAGCAATTCATCTCTTCCACCTTCTCCTCTCATCTTGCTATAAAATCCTCTTAAATGTGCTACTGGGTCACCATGCCCGTCGTACAGATCAAACTTGGGCATTTTGAACCCTGCTGGTAACTGAACATCTGGGAACAGACATAAATCATTATAAGCCACACTTACTTGACCTCCCAACCCCCTCATATCTCTGAACGATTGTTCTAAGCTTTTGACCTTTCTGATCATCTCTTCATGCTCGGGATTTTTGGGTGGCTTTTCGGTCTCTGCCGGGAGATCAAGATGAGGGGTGTAAGAATATGGTTCTGGAACTTTGAAGGTGGGTTCAGGGGGATAATACTGGTTGTCGTGAGTTTGGAATAGAGGTTCACTGGAAGATCGGTGTAATGTAGCAGGTGGAGGTGCCACAAAAACAGGTGTAATTGGTGGGGGAGGGTATGGGACTTGTTTGGGTGGTGGAGTTTGAGAAGTATGGGAAGTGGTGCCATAGCATTGTTGGTAGAGGGGAAAGGCTGGAGATGAGTTCACAGTGGGAGGCTCCAGAGGTTAGGCTGATGGTGGGATACAAGTAGGGTTGGCGGGATAAACCGGTGGTGGATGCCCCTTTGCCCAGGCTTGCTACATTTCAGTCATCTGCTGCTTTAACTTATACATCTCTTCCTTCATTGCATTAACATCCAGTTCTTCCACCTCTTTTGACGGGTCAACAATACTTGTCTCCGGTTCTTGGTTGGCCATATTCAGCCTGTCTTTTGATCGGTGTTGTATGAGTGAGTTGCCAGAATGACAATCAACGAACCACCTTCCTGGACTTAATACATCAACAACAACCTTGTTAGCGATTAAGATTTACACAGATTGGTAACCACATTTTGGGGAATGAATGCACCTAAGCAGTTAATCGCTTCTATTATGCATTTGATCGGCTTTTTGCGTCATCCCGACTTTTCCATTTGCAACTTCCTTCTCTTTCTTTTCTTTTTCCATTCTATCCTTTGCTTTTCTTTGTTTTTATCCTCTCATTTTCCTCTTGTTTTGCCATTGTTTTTCTCTTACTTTCTTTCTTTTTTTTTTCTCTTGTTTTTTCCTCTCTTCATTTTTTTCCTCATTTGGTTATGGTCGAATCCAATGGAGTTTTCCTACATATCATGACCCCGCATGAATCAGACCGAGCATAGTTCTAGGAGATAAGTACGAAAGTAAAAAACAATTTTTGCGATTTTCAACTTCATAAAAAACTTTTCATTGAAAATACATGGCAATTTATGCTTCATTTGTTCTCTATCGTTTACTATGAGTCTATTCATAGTACAAATATATTTTCTCCTGTTGCTCTCTTGAGCCGAGGGTCTCCTGGAAACAGCCTCTCTACCCCTCGGGGTAGGGGTAAGGTCTGCGTACATATTACCCTCCCCAGACCCACTTGTGGGATTATACTGGGATGTTGTTGTTGTTGTTGTTGTCAACTTCATAAAAAGCAAACACTTTGACTACAAAGACTCCACACTAACAAATTCCAAAAGAAACTAACAGACGCTGATAAAAAGATGAAATACAGACTCCAAAACAAACTATCATACTCCGACAAAAGAAAATACAGACTCGAACACAATTGACAGACTCTAGCAAAAGAAAATACAAACTCAACACAATTGACAGACTCTGACGGGAAAGGAAATACAGACTCAAATGAAAAATCATGAATACATTAATGCTCCTGGTGCCCACGGGACATCATTCGGTCTCGCCGCGGGCCTATATGCAAGATCCCTTTGAAGTCGGTCCAAGTCATTCATTATCTGCTTAACGAATGTCATCACTGCCGCGAAGAAGGTAGTGCGATTCATATCCTCACAGATTTGGCACTTTATAGCCATGTAATCGGCGATGTTTCTGATTCTCTCTCATATAATACCTTTTTCTTGTAACAACGCCCAATCTATTGGGCCCTGGCCCCCAAAGTTTGCTCGGCCACTTGATTTTGCTCCTGAAGTTGATGCAGATCTATTTCTAATTGTGCCAATGCCGTATAACAATGTTCTCTTTCAACCTTGAAGTCTTTCACCTGTTTGATCATTTTGTTTTCTATGGCGATGGCCCTTTTCTTTAATCCCGCGACCTCATCATCGTACTTTTCTTTCAACTGCTTAACCAGGCGTGCTCGTTCATCTGCATTTTTAGCCAACTGTTTTCGAGCCTTGGCTAGTTCACCTTCTGCTTTGTTTAAATCAAAACTATAGTCACTCACTTTCTGCCTCAAGTTAGCTATGAGTTTCTCATCTTTGGCACTTCAGACTGGGTTCTCTGCCGCTATTTTCATTTTCCAAATCTGGGCTTGAAGGTCCTCATTTTCTATGGCTAACTTTTTCTTTTCTCCTTCATCCGCCACGGCCTGCAAGCTATTTTCAAACTGAAGGTCCCTAACTTGTTTTTCCAATTTGCCTATGGTAGCCCTATACGCATTTTCTTTGGCCAACCAGTCCCATTGCACTTGTGCTCCGTCGGTGAACTGTTGGACATGAGGTCTTTTTGTGGGCCTTTCGAGCTCATGTTGAACACAAGACCTTTTACCATACCAAGCAGTGTAACTAGGCTTTACCTCGCCTCTGGATAGATCTCGTACTTGAGTATTGGGCCCTAAGAATCTGCACTGATGCCAAATTCGGCGCACTTTCTCTTCTGGGTAGGCAGCTTTTGGCTCTAGCTCAATGACCTGCCGACTCAAATCTTCATCGTATGGGATGGTATGGTATCGGCCTAACTGACGTAGTACTCTGTGCGGAGCATAAGGCTAGATACTCAGAAGAACCATTAACAACAGAAAGCATTCCTCAACTGACATGTAGATTACCACACTGACCGAGAGCCACCTGAATGTCCATTCGATCTTATTTGTAGTCAAAGATCTCAAATAAGCATGCCATGCTTCCGTACCTTCCGGGAACCGATAACCCTCTACCCACTTTTCTTGCTTTTCAATGCACTCAAGGCCATTCACACCACAAGTAAAGTATCCAGGATGGTGGCAAAGGTTTTCCTCCATCCATAATTGTAACAGCATATTGCAACCTTCAAAGAACTTTCCCCCTTCCCGACAGAGGGTCAGAGCTCGGTAAATTTCCGCCAAGTTCAACAGCATTATAGTCCTATTTTCCTTTTTCATCATAAAGTCGGCTATCCCTACAAGTCCCAACTCTATGTTCCCGTCTTTTCTAGGGCAAACCAAAATACCCAGGAACGCCGCTATAAAAGCTAATCCTCTCTGAGTTTCCCACTTGTTTTGATTTCCCGCGTGAGTAAGACCGGTATCTGGCATTTCGAAGCCACGGAGATTCCCCTAACGTCGATACAGAAAATAGAAGGTACTGAATCCTTTGGCCAAATTTCCGTCTTGGATGTCAGGACTGATGCTTAAAAAGTCCAAAAATTTATGAGGGGTTACTGTTCTTGGTGCCACCGGATATTGACTTCTAAGATTCCCTTCAAACCCAGCATAACCTGCTATCTCTTCCAGTGTAGGAGTTAACTCGAAATCGGCAAAGTGAAATACATTATGTGTTGGGTCCCAGAATGGTATCAAGGCCTCGATCACGTCTTTTCTTGTCTTAACCTTCAAGAGGCCGATAAGACCGCCCAATGCTTTTGTCACAGCCTTTCTGCTATATTCCCCCAAATCATGCCACCACATATGTAACTCCAAAGGGATCTCTTCACGGAGTGAGAAAGGTTCATTTTGAATTGTGCTCATCCTACACATTTATTTAGGTGATTTTAATTAAAAGGAAACTACGATTCGTTTTGAGTCAAGAAAAATGACAATCTTTTTTTTTCCAAAATTTTCACACAAATATCCGGCTTTGCCAATACGGCCTTTCAGTACTTCGAAAACGAAGATTTTAAGGCTATGCCGGCTAGCCAGCCAAAACCTTTAAAAGTGATTAAAAATGGTTGTTCTTGCCAAAACAGCCTTCTGGCGCCCTTTTCGGGACATTTGGCTATTTCTGACAAGAATGACATCACCCTAATTATTTTCAAATTAAAGTAAATTTTTTGCTCTTTTGTGTTATTTTTGCAAAAAGGAAGTTGGACCCGATGGGGGTTGCCTACGTATCTCACACCCTGTGAGAATCAAATTGGCGTAGTTCGGGAATTTATTTATTTTTTTTAGAAAATGAACCCAACTTCTTTTTTTTCCTATTTTTCTTTAAAATTCACAAAATTCCCCTCCTTTTTCAAAATTTTGACAGAGTTTCAGTATACTTTTAGGGACATTGGTTTTCA
This sequence comes from Nicotiana sylvestris, assembly GCF_000393655.2. NCBI lineage: Eukaryota > Viridiplantae > Streptophyta > Magnoliopsida > Solanales > Solanaceae > Nicotiana > Nicotiana sylvestris. Next base: position 127,415,700 of record NC_091063.1, read on the forward strand.
CCGGGGGTAATTAGCTCACACTGCTATTTTCTTTTCCCAAATTCTCTCACTTTTATTAAAAAGTCGGTCAACATGCATGTCCGAAGCAATTAAATGCACAAGTAGCAAGTAAGATGCATCAGGATAGTCTTTTTTATTTTGGGTGCACCTGTCCTAGACAGACCCAACCCCTGTGTTGAGTCTCCAAAGTCAAAATGCACATGATGCAAACAAACGTTCCTACTAGGGATCCGGCATGAGGTATTGTTATACTAGGTTTAAAAACCTGGGTTTACTTGTTCTAGGCCTGGCTTACCCGAGCGGACAGCTCGAGCCGAGGGGGGTAGCGTACCGGGAATACAGAAGCTTTACTGGCTTTGCAACTTGTTCGAACCTCGTTCTAATTTTGGAATATGACTCTAACAGAAAAGAAGTCCCACGAAGTGCACACTTCTTCATGATTTAGAAGAGTCAGAGAAAAGAGGGATTTCGCAGCAGTTTATATATAGTTCACGAAATATCAAAGGGGTAAAAGCAATCAATTAGCACATTAGGCCCAAATCATGTAACAAATTCAGAAAATGGATAAAGCCAACTATAACAATTATTCTAAGCTCGAATTCTTGAACCCTGAACCAGAGATTCTGGGTTCGATCCCGAGTAGAGTCGCCAGAGCTGTCACACCTCCTTTTTCCTACCCCCGGAAGGGCGTAAAGGAGTTTTTCCAATTCAAATACAATCGAAACGGTTGACTATGTTCAACAGTCCGCGAACCAGAAATCCGAGTAAGAAATTCTGTTAACCTGGGAGAAGGTGTTAGGCATTCCCGAGTTCCGTGGTTCTAGCACGGTCGCTCAACTGTTATATTCGGCTTAATTATCTAATTTTAAGACATTTTTAAACCTATGTGTATTTTAACTTTAAAACCGCTTTTAATTATTTTAAAGAAGATTTCAACGTCATCTAAAATACGTCTTTGGACCACGCCACATGAAATGCACCCGCAGTCCGAGACACGTTTTATTTAACGTTGTTAAGATTTGGAGTTGGGTCACATAAAATGCACACCCGAGTTTAGGAAGGTAATATTATTAAAATACGCGCCTAAAGCAACTACGTATTTGCAGCTTTGCGAGGGCCATGGTAAATTCGCTAAAAGGTACGCCTCAATTTATTTGAACTTGATTAAAGAAAAGAAAGACCTAATAGCAATCTAAAACACCTTATTGAAATCCTAATATCTATTTTTAGAAAATTCCAAAGCCTACTATATTTAATAATTAGTGCACCAGTTACTATTTAAATTCATAAGGCCAAAGAAGCCCAGTCCATATAAGGTGCGTACAAGATAGAGACCCCTCAATAGCTGAAGACGGTCAGGCCTTAGCATGCCAGGCCGGAATTAATATTGGGCTTGAGACATGCCCAATTCGAACAAAAGCATGCCCAAGTCGAATGAGGAAGAGATCAGAGGATCGAGTCCAAACAGCCGCAGGAGGAAAGTTTTCAAACTAAAGAAAACCGCATGAACGACTGAACTTTAAAAATTTGCAGATTTCCAAACTCGAATCGAATGACCACAAAAACTGAAGCTATGGCAGCTGACTACTGAAGCATCCATTCATCACAGGGTTAATACTTGTACCAAACACACATTAATCACTTTCATGCTCACATAATATTTCAAACATTTAAACCTAAACTAACGTTTAAACATGAAGCAACCTTGAAGACACTTGACCCGAAACAGTACCCTTATAAATCAAACCACTGATGATTTCCATACTTTGTGAATAACATAGCTCAATTATTAAAGTTCGACCAAATTGCTATATGAATGTCAAGCTTACATATGCTGACAGTAATGGAACCTAACAATTTCCCAATAACTTCTACATACAGATAACAAGGATTGCAAAATTGACCTATAACACTAAAGCTAAATAAACAGCAAGATCCAAATATATTATAGTCTTTACAGTTCACAACTAATTACAGCATGAGAATTCAATTACTTAAATGGAATTTAACTAGGACTATACTATGAATAAGTGAGGGAATATAAACATCACGCAAAGAAACAAAGAACTAAAGCATGATGGTGCTTCCATTTCATCCTTGAATCAAGCCTTACATCATGAAGGGTTTAGAACTTGTACATGGAATTCGAAAAGAAAAGCAGAAAAATGGAGAATCAGCAACAGAACAGTAGCAGGCCAATACCAGCAATACCAGCTCAACCAAGATGAACTTGAAAATAAATAGAAGACAATCCCACTCGAACAATACCCAAAACAACATCAAAATTAAACCTCAAACACCCAATCTCAGTCCATTTTAAGACTATATCAATCAGAAATTCTTTTCAGGATTTAAAACTGAAGGAATTACAGAGCGAATTTCGATGAAACAGTAAGTTTACTCTAATTTTCAGCCGTTTTTCCTTTTTTTGAATTTCAGCTCTCTAATCTCTTGGGTCTGCCTTGAAAGGCAAGAAATGATGCCTTTATAGGCACGAAAGTAGGGCAGCCTCAGCTTGCACTTTGCCCCTTTTCTAATTTTGTTTTTTCCTTAAGTGTCCCTAGCTTAATTTTTCAGAAGTCAAATAGGTCCCAAGGTCAACTTCTAAGAAGCTTCCTATTTCTGTTACAGCAAGATTCCCTATGCAGATTTCCCGGAATACCCCTCAAACCCTGGTTAATTACTTTTCAAAAACTAGAACGGGTCCAAATGTGGGCCAAATTGGCCCAACCAAATTGGTATGGGTCTGCAGACCCAAATAAGATCCTACTTAGGCTTTTGATTTTTCAAAAACCAATTAGAAACAGACAGGGATCCCATTAAGAACTGACCCAGAATTCCCAAGAGAAGGAACCCAGAACTTACCAAAGAAGAGGGAGAGAGAGAAGAAAAGGAAAACAAAACATAGGACAGAACACAACTTGAACTCAGAAATTCTAAACGAATTTTAACCAAATTAAAGAAAAGGGGGGGGGGTGTAAGAGGATAATGAAAATGTGAGAGAACGAAAAATGCAATGAGAGCGTAGGAACTTACCAAATCGAACCATCGAAACTGGACGGGGACAACAGACTCAACCGAACTTATGCCGATCCTTTGTTCTTTGTCAAGAACAACTGAACGACATAAGTTTCATTGATTCCAAACCTCAAAGTTTGATAGAATTGCACTCCATGATTTTGCATGTTACCAGACTTGACTAAAATATGACTTTGAATCTTCTAAGGGTCAGACTCGGCCTCCAAATTCGAAGAGTTTGGGGTTGATTTGAGGGTAAAGGGTTGGATATTTGGGATGGGGAGGTTGTGTATGTGTTGTGGTATTAGTTTGGTGAGGATTGGAGTGGTCTATGGCGTCGTCGTGGGGCTGAGGTGGTGGAATACTGGGCAGCGGGCTAGGGTTCTAAGGAGATGAGAGACAGGGGTGATGAACACAAAGGAAAGGGGGGGTTGTTCTGAATTAATCTCGAAACTTTTGGACATATTTAATCAGTGTACAAGAAGCCATCTCCACCGTTGGATGAGCCAAGATTAAAGGCTCAGATCATTTTAAACCTACTAACTCGAAACGACGTCGTATGGTACTGGGGGGGTTTGGACCGGGTTGGAGCCGGATCTAGGCCGGGTGTGGGGTAATTTGACCGGTTATTAGGTGTAATTGTTTGGTGTTGGAAGAAATTTGAGTGGAAAGCCCAAAAAATTCAATTTCTTCTTATTTCCCTTCTTTTCTTTTCCAATTTCAAATCCTTTCTTTTTTTTCAAATTAAAAATAAAACCTAAATTAAATTTTTGACTAAATTATCCTACCCAATTAGATTAATCAATCACCTAGTATTTACAATAATTAATTAAATCCTAAGTTCAAAAAAATATAAAATTCAAAATTAAACAGTTAAAAATGCAAAATGAGCTATTTTTGTGATTTTTATATCTTATAAAACACTAAATTACTAATTAATTCAAAAATTCAAAAATTAAATCCAAATGCAAATACAGAATATTTTGTATTTTTCATTAATTAAAATGTACAAACAAAATGCAAGCAATTAACAGAAAATGTCACGAAAATCAACAAAATTGCAAACACTGAAAGAAATTATTTTGTTTTGAATTTATGGGAGTAATTCATATAGGGCAAAAATTGCGTGCTCACAAATATGATTTAAGCATTTAAAATCGACAACAAGATTCCAAATATTACAAGTAGAGCATGCTTTTGGGTCCTGGACTACGCAGACTTATGCATAATAGTAGCTACGCACAGACTCTCGTCACCTTGTGCGTACGTAGCCCCCAAAAATAGGAGCACATATCCAATTAATTAACCTGTGGGGACAATTCCTTCTTACAAGGTTAGAAAGGAGACTCACCTCGCTCCAAAATTCCAAAACGGGCCTCCAAGCTCCTCTGAAGACTCAAGTTGATGCCCAATGCTCCAAAACTAGCTAAATAACGGGCAAACCAATGAAAATATACCTTAATACTCATAACAATTCAATTTATATAAATTCTCAACTTCACTCTATGACGACCCGGTCAGTCGTCTCATGAGTTACCGCTCCGTTTCGCCCATTTCTGCTTCTTTATGCCTTGTTATCCGTGTTCTGTGGTATCGGGTTGGTCGGATCGAGTTCGGAAAGGATTTGGTAAGGTCTGAGAAACTTAGTCTCTTTAGAGTGAGTTTAAGTTGGAAAAGTCAATCGGATGTTGACTTATGCGTTATCGGATGAGAGTTCTGATGGTTCGGTTTGCTTCGGGAGGTGATTTGTGACTTAGGAGTGCGATCGGAATGAGTTTTGGAGGTTCGGGGTAGATTTAGGCTTGAATTGGCGAAGTTGATGTTTTGGCGATTTCCGGTTGGTAGGCGAGATTTTGATATAGGGGTCGGAATGGAATTCCGGGAGTTGCAGTAGTTTCATTAGGTCATTTGGGATGTGTGGGGCCAGTGGTATGTTTGATCGGGACCACAGAAGAGGCTAGGAGAACAGCATCTGCGATGTCGCAGATGCGGGCGAGGAACCGCAGATGCAGATGGTTGGGAACTTAAGTGATCCCGCAGAAGAGGACGTAGAACCGCAAATGCAGTACCGCAGATGCGGAAATGTCCGGGCAGAACATATAAGTTATTTAATTCACGATTTTGAGCTATTTCACCATTTTTATCTCGACTTGGGAGCTTTTTGAGCGATTTGAAAGAGGGATTTCAAGGGAACTTCATTGAGGTAAGAAATTTGGACCTCTTATTCCTATGCTATTATTTCATGGATTAGAGCTAGAAATTATGAAAATTTAGGGTGAAAATTGGGGAAACTAGGGCTTGGAAACTTAGACCTTTAATTGGGGATTTGAAGTACCATTGAGGGTCGGATTTGAGAACTTTTGATATGTATGAACTCGTGGAGAGATAAGGAACTTATTGATGTAAAAAGTATTGAATTTCGAGAACGTGGGCCCGGGGGTCGGGTTTTGGTAATTTCGGGATTTGTGCTGTTTATTGATTATTTTCACTTGGGCTTCGTTCCCTTAGAATATTTTGATGTCCTCGTTCTGATTTTGGATAAATTCGACATGCGTGGAGGACGATTCGAGGGACAAAGGCATCACGAGCTAGGGATTTGACCGGTTCGAGGTGAGTAATGATTGTAAATGATGTTCTGAGGGTTTGAAACCCCGGATTTGCACATCTAGTGCTATATTGAGTGAGGCACACGCTTGATGACGAGCGTGGGGTCGTGCACTATTGAGGATTGTGACTTGGTCGGTCGCGATTAATGATTTTACCGCGTATTTGATTGAAAACTATTTGCTATCATCATTATTTAGGCTGAATGCAATATTTGGGCCTAGTGCCGACTATTTGAACCCTTCGGGGCTTTTTATTGATATTTCCTCACTGTTTTTTGACTTTATACTTGAACTCAGTCATGTTATTTTCCACTGTTTTCATACTCAGCCATGTTTACTCAGTTTTAAGACATAAGTGATATTTTAAATGATGTTTGGGCTGAGAAACACTGTTTTACTATTGCCCGAGGGGCTTGTAAGGATTTTTGACTGAGTAAGGCCGGGGGCCTATGTTGTGAGGAAACATTTGATACTAATTATGAGGCCGAGGGCCTGAGATATGTACACCACGAGGTGGCTTGATTGATATGAGGCCAAGAGCCTAGTTTTGATGCCACGAGATGGCTTGTTATTGCGCTTGGGCCGTCTCCAAGAGTCTGCACACCCCCAGTGAGCGTAGGTACCCATTGTGATGTGAGATTGAGCCCGAGGGGCTGGTATTGTTCTAAGATGTTGCCCGAGGGGCGAATTTGTTAATACTGTGCCCGAGGGGCGAACTTCTATTTGTTTACTTTACCTTGACTGCCTGTCAAGTACCTGTTTACTTGTTGAAAAAGAATTCTACTTAACTTTTCATTGGTTTACTGCTTTTAAATGGTTTTACTGCTTCAATATAGAATGCCTTGTGCCTTACATGTTTTTTTACTTTCAGTCGTTATTTACATTTGTTACTCACTGAGTTGGAGTACTCACTTTACTCTTTGCACCCTGTGTGCTGATTCAGGTGTAGCTTGCCCCGCTCCCGAGTGCTGATCACTTCAAGCTTCAGGCGGATCCGATGAGTCTTTAGGTAGCTATTGGCGTTCACAGCCTGGAGCTCCTCCCTATCTCTTTTCCTTTATGTCCTTAGTTCAGTATCAAACTCTGTAGTTACATTTGAGTATTCCGCGTTTTTAGATGCTCGTGACTTTTGACACCCCGGTTAGGGCTGTGTCGGGTTGTACTTCCGCATTTTATTGATATTACCTGCTACTTAGTATTATTATGTCATGTTTTAGACTGTTTTCTTGCTATTTAACTGTTTAACATCGAATTGTGAATAGTTGGCTGGCCTTGTCTTCACGAGAGGTGTCATCACGACCGTGTCCAGGTTTAGGGTCGTGACACGCTCGAAAAGTTGACAAAACCGCCCTCGAGCCCACGTGCCCGAATTCCAAAAATTTTCGAAGATAAACTTTACACATAACCTCACGAACTCAAATATATATTTTATTCTCAATTACATACCAAAAATCGTGGTCAAAATCCAAGAACACCAATTTTCTCGGTTTTTCTCAAACTCCCAAATTTCTACTAATTTTCATGCTAAAATTCATACATAATAAATATATTTAACTCAAGATAGGTGGGGTTAGCTTACCTTGTCATTGATGATGAAAAATCCCCATTTGAAGCTCTACAAAATCGTCCAAACAAGAGAAAGATGAAAGAATATGGCCAAATCCCGATTTTAAAACAACTCACTGCCTCCAGCCTTTCCGCACCTACGGGCACTTGACCGCTTCTGCTGTTCCGCAGGTGCGGCCTTACTACCGTATTTGCGGTCCTTTATCGGGCCACCTCCTTCCGCTTCTGCGCTTCTCCTTCTGTAGGTGAGGTTCTGCTTTTGCGGCAAACGACTGCATCTGCGGTCCCAACTTTCTCCCTTCTTAACCGGATCTGCGCCCTTTTGGCCGCTTCTGCAGCTCTGCACCTGCGTCCAAGACATCGCAGGTGCGATTACACCAGAGGATAGCAGGCTTCAGCTCTTCCTCCCAACTCCAATTCAATCCACTAACCGTTCGGAATCCACTCGAGGACCTCGGGACCCCGACCAATCATACCAACTGGTTCCAAACCATAATGCAGACCTGCTCGAGGCCTCAAATCATATCAAACAACGCCGAAATCATGAATCACACCCCAATTTGAGCTTTATGAACTTTAGAACTTAAAACATCTATATTCGATGTTTAAACATATCAAATCATCTCCAATTGACCTCAACTTTTGCACACAAGTCACATTCGACATTACGGACCTACTCAAACTTCCGGAATTGAAATCCGACCCCGATATCAAAAAGTCCACTTCCGGTCAAACTCCTCAAAAACCTTCAAATTTATATCTTTAGCCAAATGACTCCAAAATGACCCACAGAACTCCGAATTCACTTCCGATCGCGTTCCCAATACCAAAATCACCATACGGAGCTATCCCCAGACTCGTAATCCCAAACGGACATTGATAACACTGAAATGCACTTCAACCCAAACTTATGAAATTCTTTCAAAAATGCCAACTTCCACAATAGGTGCCGAAACGTTCCCGGGTCTTTTAAAACTTTATCCGGACATATACCTATGTTCGAAATCACCATACGAACCTGTTGGAATCTTCTAATCCCGATTGCGAGGTTGTTTACTCAAAAATTCAATCTTAGTCAATTCTTCCAACTTAAAGCTTTCGAAATGGGAATTCTCTTTCCAAATCAACCTCAAACTTTTCCGGAATTCAATTCCAACCACGCGTACAAGTCATAATACCTGAAGTGAAGCTGGTCATAACCTCAAACTGCTGAACAACACGCTAGAGCTCAAAACGACCGATCTTGTCGTTACAATAGTTGTAATTGGTATTATCTTTTACCAAGTCAAATCTAAAACATATTTTTCTTTCACCGGGAAACTTCGCAATTAACATCTACTTTAGTTGATCGACATATTCATTTTATTAGCTAAGATAGCTCTTTCAGTCATCTATTTTTTTAAAAAAATAAAAAAATTCCTATTAATCACCAAGTATATCTTTACAAAGCCATAGCATAGCTAAAACTCAGCTAGCTATCCAAACAAAACAAAATAAACTCTAAAACACCTACTAACAACCAAAAATTTTAAAACATAAAATGCTGAAGTACAGTTCTTATCCCAGGCCCAACTCGAATAGTGTAAGTTATCTCCTTTGCAATAATTTTCTAGTTCCTACTCCTTTGCTCTTAGATTCTTTGATTCCTTTCCATCTAAATTGTATGGACACATTCTGCAAATATCATCCTAAATACTTGAGCATCTTGAGATTTTCCCTTGGAACACTTGATAACCCATGTGAAGTATTGTTCCCATGTTGCAACAGACAGATGGTCTTTTTATAGCCACTAGTATTAGTACTCGCACGGATGCGCGAACACTAATCATGTCAAATATTTAAGTTATTTGAATTGTATATAAATAATTTTAAAATTTACGCTTTCTCAGTAAATATATATAATCATGAGATATTAACTACATGAAAAAATTAATTATTTCTTCTATTTTTCTTTTTCGATACCATTCTTGCCGGTGTCATTACAAACATACAATTTTAAAACATGTGGTCTTTGGATTCATCATGGGCTTGACATAGGACATAGGTTGGATTAGCAGGTAGTCCCCATTTTATCAACCTGCCAGTTGTCAATAACTTACCTTGAAAATGTAGCCACATGGTAAACTTGGCCTTAGGTCGAGCATCATTTTTGAATACCAAGCACTTCTATAGGACTCTTGGACAGTCAGGTAATAGTTGCAGGTAAATGTTCATGATCATACTCGGCTCTACGAAGGTGAACATTGAACTTGTTCAAGTGTACTTCTAGCTCCTATAATTTTTCTAACCATCCATGGTGCTTGTTGAGGCATAATGATCTCGTTCAGTTGTTTGTCTTTGATGTGATAAGTTTGGATCCATCTGATTCATAGTTTATCTTTTTTGTGAGCTAATTCCCAGCAGGTTTTGGCAATAGTAGCTTTATTCCAAAGTTATAAATTAATCAGATTCAAACTACCCCTCGACTTAGGAGTAGGGGTGTCAATGGATATTTAAAAACCGATTAAACCGATCGAACCGTACCGTACCGACCCGATTTTTAGGTTTCTTTTTATAAAACCGTAGGTTTTTATATAAATCTCTAACTGTACCGATAATTAGGTTAGGTTTTTTATTTTATGAAAATAAACCGGAAAATACAGAACCGTACCGAATAAATTTATATGTGAAAAATATATTTATATATTAAGTTCAAAAATAATAAAATATTAAATTTTTCTTGTGTCTTAGAATTATGAAAACAATTACAGGCAAAAAAATAATAAAATTAAAATCATTATTCCCAAACCTATTATGCTACTCCCATTGAAACTAAATTATTTCCAGCATATTCACTAGCAAGACATAAGGTATTTGTAGCGATTATGAGTAACAAACTATATTGTATTGATTATGTTTTCTTTCGTGGTTAATATCTTTCTACTCGAGTGATTTATATTTTCATTATATTTATTTGTTTAATTTCTTTTATGTCGTTGTAGAGTAGTTGATGGATCTATACACTAGCCATCTTTCACATTTTCTTAATTCATCACCCTTTAAAATATAAAAATGTCTAGAGAGTTTTGCTAAGTCCTATAAAAGTACGTATGTTATTCTATTCTATTTCTACTAGTGACTTTTAAATGACATATAAAAAAATACCGAAAATTAACCGAAATCGATACCGACGAGAAACCGATATGATTGGGACGGTTTCGAAAAATCTAATTTTAGTTATATATAATAGAATAATCGAAAAATTGATATGGTATAAAATTTACAAAATATCCGTCCGAACATTGACACCGCTACTTAGGAGTGAAGATTTTATCCCAAGCTACTAATGTTTTTTTTTTGGTAATCATATTAGTCCTAGACCACATATAGCTCCTACAATAAGAGTCAATTATCTTCGACCTTAACAGGAAGCTTCAATTCTTTTCGTTAAGTCATCTATTTTGCATGCTTACATTCATTTAATAATGAAAATGTATCTCTCATTAAGCAATGTTCAACACTACTATTTCCATCTTGGCCTTGAAAATAAATTGATTTCAAGAATGACCAAATCATTTTTAATTGTATGCTCATTTTCGTTTAAAGCAAGCTGATTAACTCATTAAATATTGAATTTGTTCTTAGTGGCATATTTTTTGTTAGCCATTCATTTGATGCTATAAATATGATTTTTACCAAGTTGGTGTTTATAAATTATATTTTTATAGATTTTGAAACTATTTGTAGTACTTGACATAATCACCTTAAGAAATTCTGTTTTTTGGCCAAAAGGCTCGTGGACGTCCATTATATCTCAAAAACTTATGACAAATGTTTTAATTGTTTAACAATTAGCCATAAATGCTTCATTAAAGATTGTCAATTTTGCTTTTTTTGTCCATTTATTATCATTGCTCTTATATATTTATGATGGTCGTCACAGTTACTTAAAGAGGTGTGTAAAACTCTTGAGCGACTCATACACTATTGGTAAAACCATTGCTTCTACAACATTTATTGATATTGCTAATGTTATCATGCCTCTTGACTTTGCAAGTAAAGCAAGATATAGAAATATTTTTCAGTTCCTTCGAGTTTATCTACAAAAAATAGTACTACTCTGCCAGAGTCAAGTTTTTAAAAATATAGTCTTGAAAAGTTGCTCTTGATCAGGATTTAGCTTCGATTGGGTATTGTATTTTCCACATGTACTTCTATGAACTTTCTCAATTACTTGTTTATATTATGATCGAAACAGTATAATCTAGTTCCTGATCAAGTTTAGATGTATCATATTTTATTACATTCTTGCTCGTACTCTTTTAAGAATAATTAATGCTTTTCATCACTCATTCTAGTTAATTATTAGAACTGTCATGTATCCTTCTAAACTATTCTAATATGTCTTTATAATATGTTCCCGCAACTTTATAACATCAACTGGATTGTACTGCACTAATATAATTGCAAATATATTTTGGAAGAACAGTCTCACCTAAGCATTCTGAAATGCTATTATCCGATTCTAGTAACCCTTTTTTTTTTTTGTAACTTTTTGATTACTTTAAAACTATCTTCCATTAATAGTAAAAAAGTTTTTGAATAAAGAAGGTCCTCTGAAAGAGTTCATAAGTAATAAGTTAAATTAATAAAAATACTTTTCTGAGCACAAATATTAAATGTGTCTAACTAATAGATTAACCAAATATAAATAATTAGTCTATATCCCCGGTTAAGGCACATTCCAGTTTACATAGTGAGCATGATTAGATTTATATTATTTGATGGCACAATAATTTATTAGTTTTTCCTTTTCTAGTCGTACATTAAATATAAATATTTTTTTTACAGGTTTGTTGATATTACAGATATAGATTTAGTTGAAGTAGTTAAGTAGTTATGATGTAAAGGATATTTAAGTAAATAGTGGGTTGGTTAGTTTAGGCGGTTAAAACAGTATTAATACATTGTACAGTAGCTTTCTTCTTTAATTCAATACAAAAGTATCTTATTCTTCCTCTCAAAATCTCTCTTCTCTCTACGAATGGACTTAGCTCAAGTATGGCAATGGCAGTCTTCGCATGGTATCAGAGCTAATGGAGAAGATCTAGACACGCCTCTTCTTCGCTCAATAGCAGAAGTTGAAGCTCAGTCGGAAGATAAACAAAATCTTAAAATTCTGATTTTCTCTTCGATTCATAAATGGGGAAAAATAAGATTGATCACACACATCCTTTGTTCGTGCATCCATCTGGTACTCCAGGTTCAGTGTTAATTCCGATCCAGCTCAAAGGATCTGAGAATTATGGCCTATGGCGGAGATCGATGAAGATTGCACTTCAAGCTAAACGGAAGCTAGGGTTTGTTGATGGTAAGCACACTACAGCTACGTTTCCTGAACCATTGCATGAGGATTGAGAGAGTTGTAATGCCATAGTCCTTTCATGGATTATGAATACTGTATCGCCAGATCTACTCAGTGGGATAGTGTATGCATCAAATGCTCGATCTGTGTGGGAGGATCTTTGTGAGAGATTTGACAAGGTGAATCGCATGAGGATCTATCAGCTGCATAGGAAAATTGCAATAATATCCCAAGGTACCGACTCTGTATCTACATTCTTTACGAAATTGAAGGAACTATGGGGGGAATTTGATGCAATTGTGCCGTCTCCTAACTCTGGGAAAGACTATGCTGAGCTCTTAAGTCAACAAAGGTTGCTTCAGTTTTTGGGAGGTTTAAATGACTCGTATAGTCAGGCAAGACGCCAAATTCTTATGAAATCTACAAAGCCTAGTCTAAATCAAGCATATGCCATGGTCATCGAGGATGAGACTCAAAAAGGATCATCAGGGCACGATCTGTAGGTCTTAACTCACTAATGGAGAGAAATGACATTACTGCACTTTGGAGTGCTAAAGGATCTCAGATGCAGAAACCTAGAAAGAATTTCAATGTAGTGTGTGATTTCTATAAAATGAAAGGACATAGCAAAGAAAATTTCTACCAATTAGTTGGATATCCACCAGATTTTAAGGGCAGAAGAAAGCCAGTGGCTAACTCAATACATTTTAGTAATTCTGCACAACTAGGGAGTCATGGACAACATCAAGGAATGGGAAATAACTCAGGAAATGCTCACACTTGCTATGGAGCTACACAACCCTTAGGTCCAAATACTGACTGTATCAATGCAGGTTACACAGGATCACCAAGATGTTTTGAAGGTGCAGAGAAAGATGAAAGGATAAGCATGCAGATTTTAATGCCATTCACTGCAGAACAATATGATCAAATTCTGAAGATACTGCAAAAGGACAACATACATGAATCAACAGTTAATGCAGCTAATGCAGTAGGTATAAATGACCGTCCAATGCTTGCAAATGCAGTTAGTGTAAGTCATTCGGCTGATAGTAAAGCGAAGGGTGATAAATGGATAGTAGATACAGGTACAACAGACCAGATAGTGTCCAATAGTGAAATGATCTCTAAGCCTAAAGAAAATTCTAAAAGTATAAGAAGAAAGGTTCATTTGCCAAATGGAGATAGCTTGGCCATTTCTTGTGTAGGAAGCTCAGAATTAGATCAAGGGATTATATCCAATGTGCTTTGCATACTAGGCTTTAAATACAATTTACTGTCAGTATCAAAACTGACTAGGGAGCTAAATTGTTGCATACTATTCTTTCCTGATTTTTGCCTCATGCAGGACCTTCACACTGGAAAGGTGAAGGGGACTGGTAGAAGGAATGAAGATCTATATTATTGGTCTCACAGTGATAGAGATAGGATTCAAGCCTCAGTAGCACTATGTGTGAACAATGAAGAAGATTTATGGCATAGAAGACTTGGGCACATTCCACATAAGGTTCTACAGCAAATGCATATAATAAAGTGTAATAGGTTACATAGTCATAATGTCTGTGCTATTTGCCCCTTGGCAAAATAGACAAGGTTTCCTTTTTCACAAAGTACTAGTAGAGCTTCTAAAACTTTTCATTTGATACATGTTGATGTATGGGGACCCTATAGAACCCCTACCTATGATGGGAATAGATTCTTTCCCACTCTAGTAGATAACTATAGTAGAATGGTTTGGATGTTTTTGCTCAAGCTTAAAAGTGATGTATCTACTATAATAAAGGACTTCATGACTCTTGTGAAGAAACAATTTAACAGTGCAATTAAGGTGTTTAGGACAGACAATGAAAGAAAATTCTTTAATTCATATTGTGCAGATATGTTTAGGCATGCAGGTGTGGTTCATCAAAGCTCCTATGTCTACACACCCCAGCAGAATAGAGTGGTAGAAAAGAAACACAAGCAGATTCTTGAGGTTGCAAGGGCCATCAGGTTTCAGGGAAGTATTGCACTGAAATTCTGGGGTCTTTATGTGCAGAATGCAGTGTATTTGATCAATAGAATACCATCCACATCATTGGTAGGAAAATCACCTTTTGAAATGTTCTATGGTCGATCACTTAAACTACAACATCTCGGAGTTTTAGGCAGTCTTTGCTATGCTACTGCCACTAATAGAGATGACAAGTTTGGAACTAGGGAAGAACCAGCAGCAGTGCATATGGATATTCATCAACTCAAAAAGGTTATAGGCTATATAGCCTTACTAATAAACATTTTTTGTAGGCAAGGATGTCTTTTTCAAGGAGTAAATTTTTCCTTTCCAAACCACAACTTTAACATGCAGGAGGACCACTGTTGAGCAGTTCACTGATACAGATGATGCCTTCCTTATTGATTCTACCTCTGAGGTCTCAGAGACTATTCCTGATTCAGTAGCATCATCATCATTACCTTCTTCTGAGGCATCATCAGCTCCTAGTTCTGTGGACCCACCTTCTACATATTTGGTACAACCTTACCTTCCCTTAGTTCCCTCAGTTTTCTGCAGCATTAATGGTATATCCAAGTATGGGTTCTTTTCATGTTTTGCCAGAAGAGGGGCTAAGAAAGTCTACTAGGACTTCCAAGCCACCTGGCTGGCTCAATGACTTTGTTCATGGGATGCCAAAAGTTGACCCTTCTACTGCCTTGAGTTCCAGTTATCTAATGTCAGCTTATAAGTCCTATGCCTCTTTATCTTCTCCTTACTTCAAGTCCCTTTGCTTTTTCACTACTGTTATGGAACCTACTTCCTATATTGATGCCCTTCGAGATCGCAAGTGGATTGCAGCCATAGATGCTGAGTTCCAAGCCCTTCAGGACAATCACACCTGGGAACTGGTTCCCTTTCCACCTGCCAAGAGAGCCATAGGGTGTAAATAGGTGTTTAAGGTAAAATACAATGCAAAAGCTAAGATGGAGAGGTATAAATCTCGCTTAATGGCCAAAAGGTACACTCAACAGGAAGGTCTTGACTATCAAGAGACCTTCTCTCCTGTGGTAAAAATGGTTACTGTGAGGACTGTTTTGTCCTTGGCAGCTATGCATGGTTGGCAGTTGTATCAGATGGATGTATTCAATGTATTTCTTCATGGTGACTTGGTATAAGAAGTGTATATGAATCCTCCTCCTGATCTTCTAGGTGAGGGGGAAGCTCTTAGAGTTTGTCGGATTCAAAAATCCTTATATGGGCTCAAGCAGGCCTCTAGGCAATGGAACTTGAAGCTTAGTGAAGCCCTTTCTTCATCAGGCTTTGTGAAGAGCCATCATGATTATTCTATCTTCAGTAAGAAGTCCAGTGCTGGTTTGGTTCTCATCCTCATCTATGTAGATGATCTCTTGATTACTGGCTCTTCCCCTCAATTGATTCAAGATGCCAAAGTTGTCCTGCAGGATCACTTCAAGATCAAGGACCTGGGGGAGATGAGATACTTCCTTAGTTTTGAAGTTGCAAGGAGCAAACAAGGCATTTTGGTTTCTCAAAGGAAATTCACACTTGATCTCATTGCTACACTTGGCCTTGCAGATTCTAAACCAGCCTGCACACCCCTAGGCACAAGCCATAAACTCACCAGTGAAGAATATGATCAAGCTAATGCTCATGGAACTGTGGCTGCTGTTGAGTTACTCAGTGATCCAAGCAGCTATCAGAAATTGGTTGGGAAGCTGTTATACCTCACTATGACAAGACCAGAAATCAGCTATGTTGTACAAAATTGAGTCTGTTCATGCACAAGCCAAAGAAGTCACATTGGGAAGGATCAATAAGAGTGGTAAGGTACCTAAAGAATGCACCAGGGCTGGGGATCCTACTATCATCTCAGTATTCTGATCAGCTCACAGTGTATTGTGATGCAGATTGGGCTACATGTCCAATGACTAGAAGATCAGTGAGAGGATTTGTAGTAAAACAAAGAGATCTCTTATCTCCTAGAAGTCCAAGAAACAGAATACAGTGTTAAGGAGCTCTGCAGAAGCTGAGTATAGGAGCATGGCCAATGCTATAACAGAGGTATTCTGGTTGATAGGGTTGTTTAAGGAGCTGAATATTGACCTAAAACTTCCAATAAAACTCTATTGTGACAATAAAACAGCTATACAGATTGCTGCAAATACCATCTACCATGAAAGAACAAAACACATCGAGATCGACTGCCATTTTGTTCGAGAAAAAATTCAGCAGGGCTTAATACAAACTTGTGATGACCCAAAAGGTCATCACTTGTTTTAGAAACAAATTCAGTGTTCTGAGGCCTAAAGACCTCCTTTTTACCTCACCTTGATTTGCATGTGTGGTTCGGACCTATATTCGGAAAGCCTTCTATGTGAAAAGAAGAGAAATAGAAATTTCTAGAGTTAAAAAAAATTGATTTTGGTTGACATTGGTCAACATTTTGAGCAAGCGGACCCGAATCCGTGTTTCGATGATTCCGGGAGGTCCGCAGTAAAATATGAGACTTGGGCATATGCCCGGAAATGAATTCCACGGTCCCAAGCCTTAGAAATCAATTTTTGAAAGAAATTATTTTGATGAATTATCTAAGAAATGGAGAAAAGATTTAATATTTGAAACCATTGGTATCGGGCCCATATTTTGGTTCTGGAGAACAGTACAAACTTGTTATAGTATTTAAAAGATAACTGTGAAATTTGGTGAAAATGGAGTTTATTTGATGAGAGTTGGACTTCCGGTTGAAAAGTTATGAACTTTGAGTGTTCTTGATGAAAATATTGAGTTTTGAGGTTTAATTCATGGTTTTACATGTTATTTTGAAGATCTGAGGAGGTCCATATGATGTTTTTGAGTTGGTATAAACATTTGGTTTGAGGTCCCGAGGGCTCAGGTGAGTTTCGGGTAGGTTCCAGGATATTTTAGGCTTAAAACACAGTTGTTGCAGGTTCAGAGAAGTAGCAGATCTCTGAACGCGCCAGTGCGGTCCGCAAGGATTTGTGCTGTCCGCGGTGGGGGGCATTGCAGCCGCACTCAATTTTGTGCAGTCCGCGGTGAGGAAGGATCCACAGGTTCATTGGTCTGACTTCGGAAGCCTATATATTTTGATCTACAAGGAATTTTGAGATGATTCAAAAACAAAAGTTGTAGCCCTTCGTGTCTAGTTTCCAGAAAGGTAAATAAATTACAATTGGACATCTGTAGCAAACGTTTGGCCAAAATACTAAAGCATGTCACTGCAGTCAACATTGTGAGCTCCGCGGCCGCAATCCTTTTTGTGCGGTCCGTACATAGGGGCCATTTTTCAAACAACCTTTCTTCTCCAAAACATTAGTAAGTGATTTCTAACTCATTTTATCTACTCTTTAAATTATTTTTACAAGATTTCATCCTAGAATCTAGGGTTTTCATGGTGGAATTGGGAATTTTGGGTAAAAACCTAAGAATATTAAATTTGGGGATTTAGACCTCAAGTTGAGGTCGGATTCAAAAACCAATTATATATCCAGACTCGGGGGTTAATGGGTAATCGGGTTTTTGTCCGAATTTCGGGTTTGGACCAAGCGGGCCCGGGGTCGATTTTTGACTTTTTGAAAAAAACTTTAGAAAACTTATTTCCATGTATTAGAATTGGTCCATTTAGCAATTATTAATAAAATTATGTAACTTGTGGCTAGATACGAGCGAGTTGGTGGCGAAATCAAGAGGTAAAGCGATAGTTGAGGCTTGAATTGTATTCGCGGCATCGAGGTAAGTGTTTGGTCTAACCTTAGCATGAGGGATTAGGAGTTGTGTCTTATTTGCTATGTGTTAATTATAGAGTACCGCGTATAGGCATGGTGACGAGTATCTATATGTCGGTGTCAAGCATGCCCGTAAGTCTCTTATTGCAATTGTTGTGACTCCGTTGTGATTTGTTCATGCCTAGAATGTTGATTATCATTGTTAGTTCACTTGTCGGGATGTTATAGTTTATAATATTGTCTCCTTTCCGGGATGTTATTGTTGTGACATTGTCTCCCTTGCCGGGATGTTATTGTTTATGATATTGTCTCCCTTGCCGGGATATTGTTGTGTACTTTTGTGCCCTTGCCGGGATCTTTTGTGATTAATGTTGATTTGTATATAGGAGCGATGGCAAGCCGCCACAGAGACATATGAAATGGGATCGGGTTGCACGCCTGCAACGAGACATATGAAATGGGAGCGAGTTGCATTCCTGCAACAAGACATATGAAATAGGAGCGGGTTGCACGCCTGCAACGAGATATATGAAATGGGAGCAGGTTGCACGCCTGCAACGAGATATATGAACTGGGAGTGGATTGCACGCCTGCAACGAGATATATGAAATGGGATCGGGTTGCACGCCTGCAACAAGATATATGAAATGGGGTCGAGGTGGCATGCCACCACAGTAATATTTGAAATGGGATCGGGTTGCATGCCTCCAACAAGAAAGAGATGAAAGTGAATATTATGTTTGTTTTTCTTACACAGTTAGTAATTGAATTTTAGTTTCTTTGCCTTCCTCTCTAGTATTCTGTTGTTATCCGATACTCCCCACACCATGTTTCCCCCGCCCAACTTTAGTTGTAATTATCTGCTTTTATTTCCACTGTATATGATTTAACTGCATAGGTTTATTCGGTAGTCTGGTCCTAGCCTCGTCACTACTTCGATGAGGTTAGGCAAGACACTTACCAGCACATGGGGTTGGTTGTGCTGATACTACACTCTGCACTTTTTGTGCAGATCCCAGTGCTGTAGACTTTGGACCGCAGTGAGGTTGCTGTTTCTTGTTCACCAGCGACCCAAGGTAGTCCTGCAGGCGTCCGCAGGCCTTGGCGTCTCCTTCTATCTACTATTCCTATTTCTTTCATGTATTTCCAGAGATAGATTTGTATTTATTTCTTTCAGACCTTTAATTGTAATACTCCTAGACAGTCTGTGAAGTTGTGACACCAGTCTTGGGTAGATTTATTATAGATTGGTATTAGCGATATTATTAAAACTTTACAATGTAGCATTCCGCTTATTCAATTTCGTTGTTATCTAATTGTTGTCTCTTAACTATTATCGGATTAAAAATAGAAACAAGGTAAATACTTTAGTTGGTTGGTTTGCCTAGCTTTCACTAGTAGGCGCCATCACGACTCCCGAGGGTGGGAAATCCGGGTCGTGACAAGTTGGTATCAGAGCTCTAGGTTACATAGGTCTCATAATTCATAGACAAGCTTAGTAGAGTCTGAGGGATCGGTACGGAGATGTCTGTATTTATTCCCCAGAGGCTACAGAGTTATGAAAAACTTCACATCCATTCTTTCCTGTCGTGCGGTTTGAGTACTCAATGCTGATTGGATTTCTACTCTGTTCTTTTGTAGATGTCGAGAATATGCCCTTTCTCATCTACTGATCAGTAGCCCGAGCCCCCAGTAGCAGCTACCACGAGGGGCAGAGGGCGAGGCTGAGGCCGTGCTAGAGGCCGAGGTAGGGGCAGAGCTTAGCCCAGGACAACATCACCAGTGGCGGAGCCTCAGGTTGAGTTTGACGAGGAGGTTCCGACCCAGGCAGTTCCAGTAGGACCAGCTCAGGTCATAGAGGGGTTCATTTCTACCCCAATACTCCAAGAAGCTTTGGTCCACCTAGTGGGCCTTATGGAGAGTGCCACTCGGGCAGGTTTGCTTCCTGTAGCACCAGCCATCTCTCAGGCTAGATGAGGGGGCCAAACTCCTGCTACCCGCACTCCGGAGTAGATGGCTCCCCAGTTTCAGACTGCAGCAACTCAACTAGTTGGAGTAGTTCAGCCAGGTGTAGTAGCCTATGCCGGTGATGGAGCGGCTATGACCGTTGATGCCTTGTGAAGATTGGATAGGTTTACCAAGCTCTTTACTACCACTTTCAGCGGTGCATCTTCTGAGGATCTCCAGGATTACTTAGATAGCTATCATGAAGTTCTCAGGAACATGGGGATAGTGGAGACAAATGGGTCGACTTTGCTACTTTTCGCTTATTGTGATCCGCCAAGACTTGGTGGAGAGATTATTGTTTGGCTAGGCTAGTTGGGTCACCAGCTTTGACTTGGGATCAATTTTCTCAGCTGTTTTTGGAGAAGTTTCTTCCTGTCACTCAGAGAGAGATCTGTCAGAGGCAGTTTGAGCGTCTCTAGTAGGGTTCTATGACTGTTACTCAGTACGAGACTAGGTTTATTGGTTTGGCCCATCATGCTTTACTTATACTTCCCACAGAGAGAGAGAGAGAGAGAGAGAGAAAGAGAGAGAGAAGGTTCATTGAGGGGCTCATTCAGCCTATTCGACTTCAGATGGCTAAGGAGGCGGGGAGTGAGATTTCTTTTCAGGAGGCGGCCAATGTGGCCAGGAGAGTTGAAATGGTTCTATCGTAGGGAGGTGGTCAGGGGTCTGACAAGAGGCCTCGTCATTCAGGCAGATTTAGTGGTGCCTCCTCTAGAGACAGAGATTCTTTTGGTAGAGGCCATCCTCCTAGGTCTTTTCAGTCATCACTTTAGGCTTCTCACAGTGCCCTAGGTGGCTGTGGTTCTCACATGCAATATTCCGATCACCAGTCCTATAGTGCACCACTAGCTCCTACCAGTGCACCTCCGCTTCATGGTTTTCAGGGTCATCAGCCCCAGCAGCCAAGGGCTTATTTTAGTTGTGGTAACACGAGGCACATTGATAGATATTGTCCTCGAGCATCGAGCAACTCTTAGCATCGGGGTTCCCGTGCCATACTTCAGGCACCGAGTGTTCCACAGCCCGCCCAACCAGCCAGAGGTGGAGGTAGAGGAGCTAGAGGTGGAGGTAGAGGTGTTAGAGGTGGAGCTCAGACCGCTAGAGGTGGAGGCTAGCCAGCTGCAGGCCATCCTAGAGATGTAATCCAGGGTGGTGGGGCCCAGCCCCAATGTTATCCTCTTCCAGCTAGGCCTAAGGCTGAGGCTTCCAATGCAGTTATCATAGGTACGGTTCTGGTTTGTAGTAGGGATGCTTCAGTGCTATTTGATCCAGGGCCTACATACTCTTATGTGTCATTTTATTTTGCGTTGTATCTGGTCATGCCTAGCGATTCATTGAGTGCTCCTATTTATGTGTCTACACCGGTGGGTTATTCTATTATAGTAGATCGTGTTCATCGCTCTTGTATAGTTGTGATTGGGGGTCTTATGACCCGAGTAGACTTATTACTACTGTACATGGTTGATTTCGATGTCATATTAGGGATGGACTGGTTAACACCTTACCACACTATCTTGGACTGTCATGCCAAGACTGTGACTTTAGCCTTGTCGAGGTTGCCTCGTTTAGAGTGGAGAGGGACTCCTAGTCATTCTACCCGTAGTGTCATCTCATATGTGAAGGCTCAGCGTATGGTCGAGAAGGGGTGTTTGGCCTATTTGGCATATGTTCGTAATTCTAGTGACGAGGTTCCTTCTATTGATTCTGTGCCTGTTGTTCATGAGTTTCCTGAGATATTTCCTTCTGACCTGCCGGGTATGTCACCCGACAGGGATATTGACTTCGCATTGATTTGGCTCTGGGCACCCAGCCCATTTCTATCCCGCTGTATCGTATGGCCCCACCTAAATTGAAAGAGTTGAAGGAGCAGTTGTAGGACTTGCTTGAAAAAGGCTTCATTAGACCTACTGTCTCGCCTTGGGGTGCGCCAGTGTTGTTTTTTTAAGAAGAAGGATGGATCGATGAGAATGTGTATAGATTACCGGCAGTTGAACAAGGTTACAATCAAGAATAAGTATCCATTGCTGAGTATTGATGATTTATTTGATCAGCTTCAGGGCCAAGGTATTTTCAAAGATCGACTTGCGATCTGGCCACCATCAGTTTAGGATTAGGGCATCCGAGGTCCCTAAGATAGCTTTCCGCACTCGGTACAAGCATTATGAGTTCTTGGTGATGTCATTCGGGTTGACAAATGCCCCAGCGGCTTTTATGGATTTGATGAACCAAGTGTTCAGGTCTTACTTGGATTCGTTCGTGATAGTCTTCATTGACGATATTTTGATTTATTCCTGCAACCGGGAGGAACACGAGCAGCATCTGAGAGTGGTTCTTCATACTTTGAGAGATAGTTAGTTGTATGCTAAGTTTTTGAAGTGTGAGTTCTGGTTGAGTTCAGTTGCTTTCTTGGGTCATGTTGTTTCAACAGAGGGTATTCAGGTAGACCCAAAGAAGATAGAGGCAGTCAAGGAATGGCCTAGACCCATATTAGCTACAAAGATCCAGAGTTTCTTGGAATTGGCAGGCTATTATCGTCGGTTTGTGGAGGGATTTTCATCCATCACAGCCCCGATGACCAGGTTGACCCAGAAGGGTGCTTAGTTTAGGTGGTCGGACGAGTGTGAGGCGAGCTTTCAGAAACTCAAGACAGCTTTGACTATGGCGCCAGTGTTGGTTTTGCCCACAGGTTCATGGCCATATATAGTTTATTGTGATGCATCTCGTATTGGACTTGGTCTGGTATTTATACAGGATGGCAAGGCCATTTCTTATGCTTCGCGTTACTTGAAGATTCATGAGAAAAACTACCCTGTGCATGATTTGGAGTTAGCCATCATTGTTCACACGCTGAAGATTTGGAGGCATTATCTATATGGCGTGGCATGTGAGGTGTTCACGAATAACAAGAGTTTGTAATACTTGTTCAAGCAGAAGGAGCTAAATTTGAGGCAGAGAAGGTGGTTGGAGCTTTTAAAAGATTATGACATCACCATCTTCTATCATCTGGGAAAGGCCAATGTGGTGGTCGATGCTTTGAGTAGGAAGTCAGCCAGTATGGGTAGTCTTGCATATATTCCGGTCGGTGAGAGGCCGCTTGCTCTGGATGTTCAGGATTTGGCCAATCAGTTCGTGAGGTTGGATGTTTCTGAGCCCAGCTGTATATTAGCTTGCATAGTTGCTCGCTCTTCTTTATTGGAGTGTATTCGAGATCGGCAGTATGATGATCCTCATTTGTGTGTTCTTAGATACATGATGCAGAACGGAGGTACCAAGCAGGTTACATTAGGAGATGATGGCGTTTTGAGGCTACAGGGTCGAGTTTGTGTGCCTAATGTGGAAGGGCTCCGGGAATTGATTTTAGAGGAGGCCCATAGTTCTCGGTACTGTATTCATCTGGGCGCCGCCAATATGTATCAGGATTTGTGCCAGCATTATTGGTAGATGAGGATGAAGAAGGACATTGGTGCATATGTGGCTCGGTGTTTGAATTGTTAGCAGGTTAAGTACGAGCATCAGAGACCTGGTGGTCTGTTCCAGAAGATTGAGATTCCTGAGTGGAAGTGGAAGCGTATCACTATGGACTTCATTGTTAGACTCCTACGGACTTAGAGGAAGTTCAATGCAGTGTGGGTTATTGTTGATAGGCTGACCAAGTAAGCGCATTTTATTCTTGTGGCAGTCTCCTATTCTTCTGAGAGGTTAGCTGAGATCTATATCCGGGAGATTGTTCGCCTTAATGGTGTGCCCGTGTCTATCATTTTGGACCGAGGTACGCAGTTTATCTCAAATTTTTGGAGAGCACTTCAGTGAGAGTTGGGCACACGGGTTGAGTTGAGCACATCGTTTCATCCTCAAACGAACAGGTAGTCCGAGCGGACTATTTAAATTTTGGAGGATATGCTCCGAGCTTGTGTCATTGACTTTGGAGGCTCATGGGATCAGTTTTTTCCTTTAGCGGAGTTTGCCTACAATAATAGCTACAAATCGATTATCCAGATGGCTCCTTATGAGGCTTTATATGGTAGGCGGTGTCGGTCTCCGATTGGATGGTTTGAGCCGGAAGAGGCTCGGTTGTTGGGTACGGATCTAGTGCAGGATGCCTTAGACAAGGTCAGTATCATTCAGGATAGGCTTCATACAGCTCAGTCCAGGCAAAAGAGTTATGCTGACCGTAAGGTTCGTGGTTTGGCATTCATGGTCGGTGAGCGGGTATTGCTTCGAGTGTCGCTTATGAAGGGCGTGATAATATTTGGGAAGAGGAGCAAGCTAAGCCCTAGGTTCATTGGCCCGTTTGAGATTCTTGATCAAGTGGGGGAGGTGGATTACAGACTTGCATTGCCACCGAGCTTATCAGTCATGCATCCAGTGTTGTCATGCTTCGAAAGTTTCACGGCGATCCATCCCACGTGTTAGACTTCAGCACTGTCCAGTTGGACAATGACTTGTCATATAAAGAGGAGCTGGTAGCTATTCTATACCTGCAGGTTCGTTAGTTGAGGTCGAAGAGTTTCCCTTCTGTTCGTGATCAGTGGAGATGTCAGCCTGCTGAGGCATCGACGTGGGAGTCCGAGTCCGATATGCGAAGCCGTTATCCCCATCTTTTTCCCGACTCAGGTACTTCCTTCTTATGTCCGTTTGAGGACGAACGGTTATTTTAGAGGTGGAGGATGTGATGACCCAAAAGGTCATCACTTGTTTTAGAAATAAATTCAGTGTTCCGAGGCCTAAACACCTCCCTTTTACCTCACCTTGATTTACGTGCATGGTCCGGACCTATATCCGGAAAGCCTTCTATGTGTAAAGATGAGAAATCAAAATTTCTAGAGTTAAAAAAATTTAATTTTGGTTACTTTGGTCAACATTTTGAGCAAACGTGGACCCTGATCCGTGTTCTGACGTTCCCGGGAGGTCTGCAGTAAAATATGGGACTTGGGCGTATGCCCGAAATTGAATTCCGCGGTCCCAAGCCATAGAAATCAATTTTTGAAAGAAATTATTTTGCTGAATTATCTAAGAAATGAAGAAAAGAATTAATGTTTGAAACCATTGGTATCGGGCCTGTATATTGGTTCCGGAGCCCGGTACAAACTTGTTATAGTATTTAAAAGATAACTGTAAAATTTGGTGAAAACTGAGTTTATTTGACGTGAGTTCGACTTCCGGTTGAATAGTTATGAACTTTGAGTGTCTTGATGAAAATTTTGAGTTTTGAGGTTTAATTCATGGTTTTACATGTTATTTTGATGATGTGATCGCACGAGTAGGTCCATATGATGTTTTTGAGTTAATATGCACATTTGGTTTGAGGTCCCGAAGGCTCGGGTGAGTTTCGGGTAGGTTCCGAGTTGTTTTAGGTTTAAAACATAGCTGTTGGAGGTTCAGAGAAGTTGCAGATCTCTGAACCTGCCAGTGCGGTCCGCAAGGATTTGTGCTGTCCGCGGTGGGGGGCTTTGCGGCCGCACTCGATATTGTTCGGTATGCGGTGAGGAAGGACCCGCAGGTTTCCTGTTCTGACTTCGGGAGCCTATATCTTTTGATCTACAAGGAATTTTGAGATTATTCATAACCGAAAGTTGTAGCCCTTCTTGTCTAGGTTCAAGAAAGATAAATAAACAACAATTTGGACATCTGTAGCGAAAGTTATGGCCAAAATACTATAGCATGTCACTGCAGTCAACATTGTGAGCTCCGCGGGGGGTATATTTAAACGGGATTTTCAGTTATTTTTCACTTTTCAAAACCCTAAAAACATAAGAGGCAATTTTTCAAACAACCTTTCATCTCCAAAATATTAGTAAGTAATTTCTAACTCATTTTCTCTACTCGTTAACTTCTTTTTACAAGATTTCATCCTAGAATCTAGGATTTTCATGGTGGAATTGGGAATTTTGGGAAAAACCTAAGAATATTGAAATTTGGGGATTTAGACCTCAAATTAGGTTGGATTCCAAAACCATTTTTATATCCGGGCTCGAGGGTGAATGGGTAATAGGGTTTTGGTCCGAATTTCGGGTTTGGACCAAGCGGGCCCGGGGTCGATTTTTGACTTTTTGAAAAAAACTTTAGAAAACTTATTTCCATGTATTAGAATTGGTCCATTTAGCAATTATTAATAAAATTATGTAACTTGTGGCTAGATACGAGCGAGTTGGTGGCGAAATCAAGAGGTAAAGCGATAGTTGAGGCTTGAATTGTATTCGCGGCATCGAGGTAAGTGTTTGGTCTAACCTTAGCATGAGGGATTAGGAGTTGTGTCTTATTTGCTATGTGTTAATTATAGAGTACCGCGTATAGGCATGGTGACGAGTATCTATATGTCGGTGTCAAGCATGCCCGTAAGTCTCTTATTGCAATTGTTGTGACTCCGTTGTGATTTGTTCATGCTTAGAATGTTCATTATCATTGTTGGTTCCCTTGCCGGAAAGTTATTGTTATGACATTGTCTCCCTTGCCGGGATGTAATTGATTATGATATTGTCTCGCTTGTCGGGTTATTGTTGTGTACTTTTGTGCCCTTGTCAGGATCTTTTGTGATTAATGGTGATTTGTAAATGGGAGCGGGTGGCACGCCACTACGGAGACATATGAAATAGGAGCGGTTGCACGCCTGCAACGAGACATATGAAATGGGAGCGGGTTACACGCCTGCAACGAGACATATGAAATGAGAGCGGGTTGCACACCTGCAACGAGATATATGAACTGGGAGTGGGTTGCACGCCTGCAACGAGATATATAAAATAGGATCGGGTTGCATACCTCCAACAAGATATATGAAATGGGGTCGACTGGAACGCCGCCACGGTAATATTTGAAATGGGATCGGGTTGCACGCCTGCAATAAGAAAGAGATGAAAGTGAATACTGTGTTTATTTTTCTTACTCTGTTAGTAATTAAATTTTAGTTTCTTTGCATTCCTCTCTGGTATTCTGTTGTTATCCGATACTCCCCGCAACATTTTCCTCGCCCAATTTTAGTTGTAATTATCAGCTTCTATTTCTGTTGTATATGATTTAACTGCACAGGTTTATTTGGTAGTCTGGTCCTAGCCTCGTCACTACTTCGCCGAAGTTAGGCTAGGCATTTATCAACACATGGGGTCGGTTATGCTGATACTACACTTTACACTCTTTTGTGCAGATCTCAGTGCTGTAGACTTCGGACCGCAGTGAGGTTGTTGTTTCTTGTTCACCAGGCGACCCGAGGTAGTCCTGCAGGCGTCCGCAGGCCTTGGCGTCTCCTTCTATCTACTATTCCTGTTTCTTTCATGTATTTCCAGAAACAGTGTTGTATTTCTTTCTTTCAGACCTTTAATTTTAGTACTCCTAAACACTCTGTGAAGTCGTGCTAACAGTCTTGGGTAGATTTGTTATGGATTGGTATTAGTAGTATTATTAAAACTTTACAATGCAACATTCCACTTATTCAATTCTGTTGTAATCTAATTATTGGCTTTTAACTATTATCGGATTAAAAATGGAAACAAGGTAAATAGTTCAGTTGGTTGGCTTGCCTAGCTTTCACTAGTAGGCGACATCACGTCTTCCGAGGATGGAAAATCCGGATCGTGACAAAACTGCACATGTTTCTACAGACTTTTAAATTGCAGATATGTTGACGAAAGGATTGGGGAAGGCACAACATGAATTTCTACTATCCAAGTTGGGGGGCGTACAATTTGTTTACACTGTATAGCTTGAGGGGGAGTATTACGAATATAGATTTAGTTGAAGTAGTTAAGTAGTTGTGATGTAGAGGGTATTTAAGTAAATAGTGAGTTGGTTAGTTTAGACGATTAAAAACAGTATTAATACACTGTGCTGTAGCTTTCTTCTTTAATTCAATACAACAGTATTTTTTTCTTCCTCTCAAAATCTCTCTTCTCTCTGCGACTGAGGTTAGCTCAATTATGGCAATGGCAGTCTCGACAGCTGATCCAATCTCAAAATGTTTAAGGTTCTATGACTAAATCAAAATAATCTTTTAAATTTTATAATAAAAAATATATTAAATATTCACCTTATTTAAACGGTCTTGGTTAATGTAGGAAACTGGAAAGGATTTGTCATTTTGAAAGTCCAATGCTTCCTTTCTTTCCTCAAAATCAATAACTAAAAAGGTTTTGGATGATTGATAAACATCATTTTCCTATTCATTCATGTTTCCCCATTTTTCTTTGCGATGTGCTAACAAATAAGCTCATACTTTGAAAATTCCTCGATCGTTATTTAAAAATTTAGTAGAGAGTTTACCTATAATTTTTTCCCAATATTTAAAAATAAAAAATTAGCCTTTAAATCTAACATGACACTGCCACGTTTCGGAGTTGTCACGTTGGTCTAGGAAAATTAGTATTTTATTCTTAAAAGTCATAACTATAGTTAAATAGCTGATTATTATTTGAACTAAAAGTTTTAGGTATTGAGTAAAAGCTGATATATTTTATTTTTATTCAATATGGAATACCTTCAATGAAATAAAATATATTATAAATTCCATTATAAATTTTTTTTAAAACTCTGTTATTAATTTACTTTAAAGATTAAATATTTACAATTTTATCCAACACAATTTATATTTATAAAAAAATTTAACTTTGGAAAAATATAAAATTAGTTGGTTGCAATTTTGACCTTGATAGGAATAATAACTTATTTTACTTCACTATATTTTTCTTTGATATTTTGTTATTTTAGCTATTAGATTGTTCTTTGTTCTATCAATAAAAAGAAATAATAAATAAAAGTAAACTAAAATACCCTAAAGAAAACACTTCCCAAAAGACCGAACTCACGGCCAACCTAAGTTTTCAAGAAGTTAATTTTATTGGAAGTAATATTTATTCTTTTACCAAGATAACCTAAAAATTTATGTTAATAATAATATAGATAGATATATAGCTATTTTTGCAATTTAGTGTGCTAGCACACTTGTTCTATTAGAGGTTGATATAAGGTAACCGACCCATAATATTCTAAGAATTAATGTTCCTATATTCAATACGTTGATTCCTTTATATTCGGGGAAGTACTTCTAATATAAGATTTAAAGGTAATGCTTCTAATATATGATTTAAAGGTTGTGATGACCCAAAAGGTCATCACTTATTTTAAAAATAAATTCTATGTTTCGAGGCCTTAAAAATTTCTTTTTTTCTCATCTAGATTTGCATGCGCAGTCCGGGTGCGTAGCCGAAAAGTCATTATGTGAAAATCTGTGAAAAATGATAAATTTTGCCTTTAAAATGAGTTTAAGTTGACTTCGGTCAACATTTTAGGTAAACGGGCCTGGACCCGTAATTTGACTGTCCCGGAGAGTCCGTAGGAAAATATGGGACTTGGGCGTATGCTCGGAATCGAATTCCGAGGTCCCAAGCACAAGAAATAAATTTTTAAAGAAAATTATTTTCTGGAATATTTATGAGTTCTTGGAAATGAAATGTGCTTAAATTTGATGGTATCACGCTCATATTCTAGTTTTGGAGCCCGATATAGGTCTTACATGTGATTTAAGTTGAGTCTGTAAAATTTGGTAAGAAACGGAAGTCGTTTGACGTGAATCGGACCGTATTTGAGAAAATTGGAAAATGAGGTTCTTAAGTGATTTATTTTGATGCTAAATTCATAGTTGTTGATCTTATTTTGGCGATTTGATTGCACGAGTAAGTTCATATGATGCTTTTGAGTTAGTATGCATGTTTGGTTTGGAGCTCGAGGGCTTGGGTGAGTTTCGGGTAGGTTCCGGGGTGTTTACGCTTAGGAAATCACTGTTGTTGCATCAGTTTTGGTGTAACCGCACCTGCAAGTCAAGCACCGTAGGTGCGAGCTCGCAGGTGCGAATAGTGGGTCGCAGGTGCGGTCCAGCCTCTCGCAGATGCGGACAAACTCCCGCAGAAGCGTTTCAGCAGGAGCGGGTCTCCACTCGTAGATGCGGCCCCAACGGGCCTAGTCATTTTCGTAGAAGCGATCTATTTTCTGCACGTGCGATTTCGCAGGTGCGATTCAAGGACCGCAGGTGTGAGAGTCGGGCAGTGGAGTCTTTTAAAACTAAACTTCAGCTTTTTTTCTTTCAAAATTTCATAAATATAGAAGGCCTAGGGCGATTTTCTCAAGAGATTTTCTTTCCAATTCATAAGTAAGTGTTCATTAACTAATTTCTTTCAACTCTCTAATGTTTTTCATCAACTTTTATCTATACTCCTAGATTTGTGGATTGGTTGTGTTGTTCCTGGATGTTGTTTATCTTCGTTGATTTGAGTTGTTAAGAACGGTTTTGGTTTTTCTCATTCAAGAAACGTTATTATTATTATTTCCTTTATCGAATCCATTTTCTATTATTTGTCTTTAATTCCATTATTGTTATTATTGCTATTTCTAACGCTAATTATACTGCTTATTAACTATACATGTTATATGGTAAGTATCTTGTCATAGCCTTGGCACTACCTCGTCGAGTTTAGACTTGATACGTACTCTGTACATGGGGTCGATTGGACTCATACTACACTTCAACACTTCTTGTGTAGATTTTGGGGCAAGTCTTAGAAGTATTTAGAGGGGAGCAAGGCTTAGATATCAAAGAGACTTGAGGCAGTTCTGCTTTCCCGTCCGCTACTCTGGAGTTACCTTACTCCCATTATCACTATTTCTTAGTACCAAATATATAATGACCCGACCGATCATTTTGAATTCTACAATTTTTGTTTTGCAGTTTGAGACATTGAGTGGCTTCATATGATGCATTACGAATTGCGTGTATGGTTGGTTTTGATGTTCGAGAAGTTTGGAATTGATTTGGAAGAGTGATTATCAATTTGGAAGCATTAAGCCAGAAGAGTTGAACAAAGTTTGACTTTTGAGTAAACAACCTCAAAATCAGGATATGAAATCTCTTATAGGTTCATAAGGTGATTTTGGACTTGGGCATATATTCGAGTTGAGTATCGGGTGGTCCAGGAGCAATTCGGCGCTTACCGTCCAAAGTTTTTGCTAAGTTTGACTTCGAGTGGACTTTGGTGTTATCAAATTCGATAGGTGTTCTGGAACCTTGGATAGATTCATTTAGTTGATTGGAACTTGTGAGTGAAGCTTATCCATAATCCAAAATAGCTAAGTGTGATTAAGACGCATTTGGCGAAGTTTAAAGGCTTGAAAGTTAAGAGAAGGAATTTGATTGTCGATTCTTGGTTTTGATGTTGTTCGTGGCATTTTGAGCCATTGGATAAGTTCGAATAAGGTATTGGAACTGGTTTGTATGATTAGATGGGGTCTTGAAGGCCTCAGGTGTTTTACGATGTGGTTTCGGACCATGTTAGACTTTTTGCTGTTGTTGGTTCTAGTTTTGTTTTCACAAACGCGGTGGGAATCACGCGTTCACGATGAAGAAGTTAGGGAAAATGTGATGGTGTTCTTCGTGAATGCGGTAGAGTTTCCACAAACACGATTAGTAACGTGGACCACTGGGTGTTTGTGTTACGCGAACACGATTGGAGGGTCGCGAACATGGAGAAGGAACTGGGGGCCAGGCGTTTGTTCTACGCAAATACGGCAAGAGGGTCATGAATGCAAGGAGTAAAAAGCTGGGTATGTTACTCTTTGGAAACACGACAGGTTGAGCTCAGGGCTGGGTAGGATTTGGCTATCGCAAATGCGATTGATCTTATGCAAATGCGTAGGTTTGGGCATGCGATGATATGCAATCGCGATAGAGGAATTTTTTTCAGCAGTAGATTTTGAATTCGAGGTCATGAGGGTGACTATTGGGCAAATTATAAGTTCAAAATCGAGACTTAGCTCATTTAATCTCATTTCTTTCATTTGGAGCCGATTTTGGGGCAATATTGAAAGCTCATTTCACCCACCTATTAAGGATAAGTGTTTCTAACCCACCTTTGATTATATTTCATGAACATGTATGATTTGAGACTTGTAAATTCATGATTTTGTGGTGAAAAAATGTGGGATTCAGGAAGAAAATCTAGAAATGGTATTTTTTTGTTTTGACCACGAAATTGGGCATGGAATTTGGAAAAAAATATATATTTGAGTTTGTGATGCTATGGTTAATATTTATTTTCGAATAATTTCGGAGTCTGGGCATATGGGCTCGGGTTGAATTTGGTTACTTTTCGTGTGGGGGTTGATAATTGTTCCTAATTGCTAAATTACGGGTTTTTGAATATATATTGATTGTTTGCACGTTCTTTGGCTAGCTTCGGATCGGTTGGCATTGATTTGAAGTCTTAGAGAGGTGTTGGAGCTGAATATCGGATTGTGGAGTAAGTTAAGTCTCTTGTCTAATGTTGTAAGAGGGATCTTATCCATGTAGGTATTCTAATTGCTATGTGTTATGGGAGCTATGCACATATAAGTTGACAAACATCCATGTGTATGCTCGATTCTTGATTATGTCCGGGTATACATAGACTCACACCATGCTTTAGCTGTATATTTTTACCTGGTCAAATGCTTTAATTCATGTTTTTGCCTGAGACTAGACTTGTGTAGAGCATCGAG
This sequence comes from Nicotiana sylvestris, assembly GCF_000393655.2. NCBI lineage: Eukaryota > Viridiplantae > Streptophyta > Magnoliopsida > Solanales > Solanaceae > Nicotiana > Nicotiana sylvestris. Next base: position 127,448,496 of record NC_091063.1, read on the forward strand.
CTTTGTTATTCTTGAGACTTGGCATGCTACTTGATTAGCCACTAAAATATTACCTTCTCTTACGAATTTACTCCCATTTTTTACTTAATTGTTTGGAAACTTCATGATTTCTTAACTTGTACGTATATTCACGAGTGGGCTAATGACCCGCCTAAAGTTTCACTATTCCTATGGGATCGGATTGAACACCTCAACACTACTCTTATGGGAGCGGTCATTTTCCTCCGCAGTATTATGAGATACACTTATGGATCGAGTCGTTCATACCTCGGCAGTATTATGAGACACACTTATGGATCGGGTCGTACGACCTCAACAGTATCATATAACACCACTCTTTTGGGATCGGACTGTTTACCTCGGCAATTCTATGAAATATTCTTATGGGATCAGTCTGTTTTCCTCGGCAGAATCATGGATAATATTTTGATAGGGAGTCAGTGCAAATATGAGTACCTTGACTCGGATTTGACATTTGTACCTCATGTTGGTCATATATATTCCATTCGAGACAATATTTGATATTTGATGATTTCGTATTCATTCTCCTGTTGAGGATCATGTTATACATATTTATTTATTGCGTTGCTACTTGCTATTGTAACGACTCAAAATCCCACCTCGAGGCCGTGACCGCACCTAGTCGAGCTTGCTAAGTAAGCTAACTCATAAAATGTAGCTCACCATAAGTCTCCATGAATAGGGACTCGGGAACTACGAAGTAGATCCATGAAATGCAGCTCACCATAAGTCTCCATGAAATCTCCTTGCTCAATCCGGAAGCTCTGCTATGACCCACCTAAGTTATGCACAAAATGATGTGCAGAAGTGTATCACAACCGGTACTGAGAAATTATCCAGTCTAACCTTAAAGAATTAGCGGCGAGGCTAGATGCTTCTGAATACTTACCGCACTGGTATAATAACAAAACTAAGAATTGAACAGTAAATAAAGCCACGAATAAGAAGAATTTCATATATTAATAGTTGAAATATGAGGCAAGTTCTTCTAGTACAGAAATAATCAAAGCGCTGCTCAAATGATGTTTTAAAAGATAGCATTCTCAAACAACGGAACCAGGACTACCAACTAGCATATAAGGATATCAAGAAACAGTTATATGAGTACTACTAAATGAGTCAATAATACGAATCCATGCTCTCACCGGTACAGGATCCATATAGCTCGATATACAATCCGTATATCAACATAATCTGATTCAAAATTCATATATTGGCCCGGTAGAAAATCCATGCAGTGACAATGCTCATAAGGCCCAAAGTAATATGAGTTATCACATGACTCCAAAGTGACAGATCCAAAGCGCAAAGAGGGACATGATAGCATCCTTGATAAATCAATATTTGATCATCAAGTCTAATGTTCCATAACTTTCTCTTATCCGCACTCTTACTTTCGTGCCAAAATTCTCAGTCGTGATGGTGCCTATCATGAAACTAGGCCAACCTACACAACTCTCGAATCAACCATTTTCTAATAAAAGTTGTTTTTATACTGTTTATAAACCAATAATACCATAATGAAAATTTAAAAGAAAAGTGCGGAATAATTACACAAGCCCGACATCGGGGTGTCACTAGTCATGAGCATCTACCAAGGTCCGAATACAACCAGAGTCTAAAAATATACTAAATATGGTAATGAAAATGAGAGGAAGAAAAGCAGTTCTGCGAACGTCGTGCAACCACCTTGCTAACTCCGATGACTCTGACTCCGAGCAATCAACACCCGCTACCAGGTTCCGAAATACTTTAATCTGCACACGAGGTGCAGGGAGTAATGTGAGTACTCCAACCTAGTAAGTAATAATAGTAAATAAAGATTGAGCAGTAGGAAATATTGAATCCACATGTCTGATAAACTCAATAAGCACAACAGGCTTTCAAATCAGAATACGAGTCAATCGTCTCATTTAAAAATCTAGCTTTTGGTAAAAATCATTTGATAATGCTTTCCAACAGTTTCAGTAGGGGTTCAATACCATTTATAATAAAAGAGATGAAATCCATAATCGGCCCCTAGGGCAAAACATAGTTCGTATATAGCCATTCGGCGTAACAGAAATTCACAATCCTTTTCATAACTTAAAAACTTCAGTTTAAATGAAAGATTATTTAAAACATTTGTTCAACATTTTCAATAGAGGCTCAGTCTAACGATGAGTCAAAGCAGTAATTAAATTAACATAATCAATAGAAACTCACTTTAAAGAGGAGTGAAAACAGTAAGTTCATAAACTAGCCCCTCAGGCAAAGCATCACTCATGTACATGTATATATATATAGCCCCTCGGGCAAGCCTCTCAGTCACTCGTGACTCAACTCTTACCAATCAGTGCTCACACTAAGCACCCACACTTAATAGGTACCATATAGTAACCACTACGGCGTGCAGCCCAATCCATATGTCGCTGCAGCGTGCAACCCGATCTATATATATATAGTCGACTACACTCATTAGGGGTGTGCAGACTCCGGAGGGGCTCCTACAGCCCAAGCGCTATATCGCTGCGGCATGCAGCCCGATCCATATAAATATATAAATATATATATATATATATATATATATATATATATATATATATGCGGCGTGCATCCCGATCCATAGATATATAATCCTCACAACCAGGCCCTTGGTCTCTCTTAGTTATTAACCTCACAATCAGACCCTCGGTCTATCTCAGTCATCAACCTCACAATCAGACCCTCGGTCTATCTTAGTCATCAACCTCATGATCATTCGGACCATCAGTAAAACAGGGAACTCAGCCCAAACAGTTTTCACATTTTAAAAGTAAAGTGATAAAACCAGATTTAAACAATAAACAGGTAAATTGTGACTGAGGATATGCTTTCAAAACAAATAGAGTGGGGGAAAATGGTAAAAATGCCCCTAAGGGTCTCAACAGGTCGGCACAAGGCCCCAAACATGACATACAACCCAAAATATAATATCAATCTCTAAAATATGGAATATCATAAGATTTCAAATCAAATACGCGACTTAACAGTCGTACGGGGCGGACCAAGTCACAATCCCCAACGGTGCACGACTTCACGCCCGTCATCTAGTATGTGTGTCACCTCAAGTAGAACCACGATGTGAAATCCGGGGTTTCAAACCCTCATGACAGCATTTACAATCATTACTTACCTCGATCCGGTCCAAACTCTAGCCCACGATGCTTGTGCCCTTACAAATCGACTTCGAATGCTCCAAATCTAGCCACACTTAATACATAACTATTAAAATATGCTAAGGGAACAAAGCCTACTCAAAAATATCCAATTTGCATAAAAAATCACGAAATTGCTCACATCTCGAAATTTGATACAAGTCACATCAATGGAATACTCGTCCTTTCACGAGTCTATGCATACCAAGAACATCAAAATCAGACCTCAATTGCCCCTTCAAATTCCCAATTTACACTTGCCAAATCCAAGCCCTAATTCCCCAATTGTAGGCTTTAATTTCCACGTATTTCATGATTAAACAAGTAAGAATCAACATAGGATCGAGTATAGAGTTCAAAAATCTTACCTCAAAGTATTATATCTTGAATCCCTTTTCAAATCCTCTCAAAAAGCTCCAAAATCGCCCAAAAAATGGTGAAAGATAGCCTCAAAATCGCGCACAATGGCTATTTAAACATTCTACCCAGACATCAAAAACCTTCTTCGTGAACGCAGTCAAAGCCTCACGTTCGCGAAGCACAATCCAGTTTTGACCAAAAATCCTTCTTCGTGATCGCGTCTTGCCACTCGCGAACGCGATGCTTCCACAGACTAAACCTTCGCGATCGCGTAACCTCTCTCGCGAACGCGATGAATAAACACCCTGAAGCTTAGCTACCCAATTCCTCTTACGCGAATGCGGTCAACTTCATGCGAACGTGATGACCAATTGCACAGCCCCTTCGCGAACGCGGAGCCTGCCTCGCGAATGTGAAGGCTAAAATTCCAGTCTTCACCAGCTAACCCTTCGCAAACGGGAGGGCCTACTCACGAACGCGAAGGTCATTTTCTCTGCAACACTAATCAGCAATTTCTGCAACTTTTCAAAACATGAAATGACCCCATGGACCACCCGAAACTCACCCGAGGCCCTCTAGACCTCAACCAAACATTCCAACATAATACATAACATCATTCAAACTTGTTCCAACCTCAGGAATGCTCAAAACAACATTAAAACACCAAATTTGTATCGAATTCAAGCGTAAGAATTCAAAAATCTTCCGAATTACGCTTTTGATAAAAAAACCCAACCAATACCACGTCCGAATGACCTGAAATTTTGCACACACATCGCAAATGACACAACAAAGCTACTGTAACTTTCGGAATTCCATTCCGACCCATATATCAAAATCTCACCTATCAATCGGAAAATGCCAAAATCTCAATTTCGCCAATTCAAGCCTAAACCTTCCACGGACTCCCAAAATGCATTCCGATCACTCTCCTAAGTCTCAAATCACCTAACGGAGCTAACCAAGCCATAAAAATTCTGATCCGAGATCATATACAAACAAGTCAAATCTTGGTCAAACCTTTCAAATTTCAAGCTTTAAACTGAGAACTTTTCTTCCAAATTCATTCTGATTACCCTGAAAACCAAAACCAATGATTTAAATAAGTCATAATACATCACACGGAGCAAGTAGTGCCCGAGAACTAGCGAGGAAAGTGCAAAAGCTCAAAACGACCGGTCGAGTCGTTACATCCTCCCACATTTAAACATACGTTCATCCTCGAACGTGCCCAAAGTTGTTCCAAAAGCCAACCAATCACTGAATAACCTTACCATGCACATACCCGGGGGTGATCCCACGTTACCCTATCTCGTATAGGTCTGATGACACAAGGTAACTGAAATTTCACAGTCCAACCTAGCCCATGAACCTTAGAACCACATTTCCACTTCTAAAATCATCCACAAGATCAAAATCTAACATCTATACTCTGACTAAGCCTGAACAAGCTGTAATAACCCATACCCGCAACCTCGGTGCAATTACATGATATACCACATAACTCAAATGGTTGCAGCGATAACTTCTAATCACAACAACTGCACACAACAACCGAATATCGATAGAAAACCTCTTATCAACTAAAGTCTCGTTCCAACACTTTCATATACTGCCAATGATAAATGAAAAATGAAGTAAGCCATGACCATTTTCTCAGATCAACCATTCATGAAGCCATTTCTCCTTTGGCAAGGACCATTGAAACTTTTTGTGCCGAACCTCGATGTTATCCTTCCAACATTCTGAAATCAAATCCGTTTGCAGTCATTAAAGATCCCGACGATCTCACCTAATCCAACACAACTACTCTGGTGACATTGACACCTCAATATAGACTAAAGCCATAACTTGTACAATCCGTGCACCAATAAGCCACAATCCGAACTTACTCAAATCATGAAAATGACTCAAATGAAAGAGTTGTACCGCAAGCTCACTAGTACCACCACAACGCAATGCTGAGAACCCGTCTAACATCATAGAAATAGAACACACGAATCTAACCCGCAGGATCATACCTCCACATAGCTTTGCTCCAATGTGCGACCTCATCCAAACACTGGTCCACATGAGACACCTTAAGTTACTATGCTCAAAATTGACAATCGTGCGCAATATGATGTCTAAAACCAAAGCAATCATCATAACCACCGCGAGGAAATTACATAACTCCACACAACTCGAAAGTACATAACCGATACGCCATCCACCGAGCAATACCTAGTGCTCTTCCCGCTCGAATTCCACTAAGAGGCCCTAATAACCCCAAACCACATGTGCCTATAATCAACAAATTCTAACGGCTCGCAACACAGGAAGGTAACTCATAGATCCCCCTGATTACTAATAGCTCAATAACAACTGGATCAACACATCCCTCACCAATGGCAACTTGAAGCCAATAAAGCCGTCTTGAAGCAAAACACACATCCATATAGGTCTACCAATAAACCACACATCAACTCTAGTCACAAACAATAGATACATAATCCTCTGAAGGTTCACAATGACTGAATCATAGCATGCACTATCATCTGACTAACTTACCCATATCTTTGTCATCCACAACCACGAGCTAACCTGTATATGAGAACTTCTAGTCTCCAAGTCAATAAAGCACACAAATTACTATGTCTGATCCTAATTCCGCCACTCGCATATAACACACCTCTAGTACTCAATCATCTCATGAGAGGTACACCTATAATTCCTCTGAGCCCCCAAGCAAACTCGAATATCATCCGTTGATTAGACAAGATAGTGCCGCAATACCAATAAAGCATTTGTAACTCAAACACATCGCCCTTTCTGAAATGTTATACCCTCATCAAGCCACACCAATCAGTGATCTCATTTATTTAGTCACCTGAAGCCGCCCATGATATCTAAGAATTTGTGACCTTCCTTTCAAATCTGAACCTTGTCCTTACACATGCAAATCTCAATCCTACACAACATACCGCATAAACCGTACCATCTTAGGATAACCACGAGAACTTCATATCCCTACCGGGCCACAAGAAGTTACGTACTCAATTAGCCAAGAACTTTCCATTGAACCCATCTAGAAGAAAATCACTACACCTCCCAAGCTCCTTATGCCAGTAGAAAATGTACACCTCCAAACTGTGGCAGAAAGCCATCAAGAACTCTACGAATTTTATTTGCACAAAACTAAACCGTCAGGACTGAATCCTTCCAACTCAGCCAAGCTACGCAGGCCACTAAAACCCAAGAGCATTATCGCGAAACACCTATATAAACTCATTACCTCATAAGCGTCCAAAGAACTATTCATATCCTTACCATATGGATCCGGCCTACTACCAAGCTGTCCCATCTATCCGAGTTCCCTTCTAACTTACCTTCAACTTGATACTCCTTCTTGCTATAACATCACAATTTCTTAACCCAGACTTACCACACGAGACCCAAGCACAAATCCACACCGTCTACGACTCATAAGCCGCTGAATACTCTCTTTAATATTCCCAAAAGCACCATATTCAAACTACTTTACTCTGAAGAGACTTCCTGTGAATCAAAATCTGTTACCTTTACCTTCCTGATACTGATACATAGAATCCCATAATTAATAAAGAAAATACCACAAGTCTTGACATTTTCCAATTAAAACTCAGTTTCTAGCCACATATACAACTTGAAAATACCCAGTTGTTACATGTAAAATCTTGAATACATCAGAACCATTCTCGAAAGTCATTCACTCTATTTAAACTACAATCAGCCTGATCAAACGAACAGAACCACCTGTGCCTCAATAGCACTCCGACACAGTAGAGTGTAACTTCATCCTAGAACAACCAAGCAACTTCCTGCTTTATGCACCTAGCATCCATTACCAACAACAACTCAAGACATTCTATGATTCTCATACACCTATGAAGCATGACATAACCATTGTCAAAATTTTCCTTTACTCGAGCCATCCTCGGTCTCAATCTCCGTAAGCTATAACTGATTCACCAGTATGACTCAAACTGGAACAAACATAATACATAACTGTGCAATCAACTAATTAATAGTAGACTCCCCCACTAGGCTTGAAGTGATAGATCGAAACACACTCAATAACTCATAACGTATATACTATATTGCTATCATAATACCATATTGAGATTAAACTCGATCCTTCATAATCCCGTGAAACACAGACCATCTGGTACTTTAACTCTTATGCAAATTTTGCATTCACTCTCGTAGCAGTTAAACCCACTCTCTTAAGCGACCTAAATTTAATTGTAACACATATATTTCACTTATAAATGAGATCTTCTAACAGACAACATAAGGATCACGCAACCTCAGAACACTCCGCAGGAGATAACCCACATGCTTTGCCTCAAATTGGCATTTATGTATACCTTCCACCATCATAAACGTTACGCAGTCACTTATTCTTCCTGAGTCTGAACTCATATCGCAACATGGGATTTACTTCATTCCCAACTAGGACACATGAAAAGATTCTTCACAAACCCATAACTCGGGGCTATCCTCAAGTTAAGATGAAAATCAAGCACTTAATAGTTCTTCTATCCTCCAGCAGACCCTTCTTGTCGCTTCAAAATCATCTGGATACATCTCACCGCTATAACATACTCATTACATAGCCATTCAACAATCACTTCTACCAATAGAGTACTACCGAACGTATAAGTTCAAAAATGTTTGCTCACACAATCAGCACCTCGGTGCTCGAGCTATAGGCAAAAAATCCGACCTCGAGTCCTCCGGACTGGCCAACATCAACACACAGAGATCACATCTCGCCCCTCAATCAGGGAATCACAAGCCATCGATGCATATCTGATACTGAGCGCTCATGCATGCATACGAACACGTGGAAGGAATTCCAAGAGTTACTTTTCGAGCTGAATCAAGGACGCACGATAAGAATTCAAGAATGTGAAGTTTTTCCTAAAGGTTCCGCAACCTCCCGAGGATAAGTACAAATGTCTCTGTACTGATCCACGAGACTCTAATAAACCTGCTCATGACTCGTGAGACCTATGTAACCTTGGGTCTAATACCAACTTGTCACAACCCAAAACCAACCCGCCATAATGGCGCCTATCGTGAAACTAGGCCAGCCGACACAACTCTCGAATCAACCATTTTCTAATAAAATTTATTTTTATACTATTCATAAACCAATAATCTCATAATGAAAATTTAAAAGAAAAGTGCAGAATAATTACACAAGCACAACATCGGGGTGTCACTAGTCATGAGCATCTACCAAGGTCCGAATACAATCAGAGTCTAAAAAAATACTAAATACGGTAATGAAAATGAGAGGAAGGAAAGCAGTGCTACGAACTTCGTGCAGCCACCTTGCTAACTCCGACGACTCCGCCTCCGTGCAATCAACACCCGCTATCGGGTTCCGAAATACCTGAATCTGCACACGAGGTGTAGGGAGTAATGTGAGTACTCCAACTCAGCAATTAATAAGAGTAAGTAAAGACTGAGCAGTAGGAAACGATGAATTCACATGTCCAATAAACTCAATAAGCACAACAGGCTTTCAAATCGGAATACTTTGGTAAAAATGATTTGAAAATGCTTTTTCTAACAGTTTCAATAGCGGTTCAATACCATTTATAATAAAAGAGATGAAATCCATACTCGGCCCCTAGGGAAAAACATAGTTCGTATACAGCCCTTCGGCGTAACAGAAATTCACAATCCTTTTCATAACTTAAAAACTTCTGTTTAAATGAAAGATTATTTAAAACATTTGTTCAACATTTTCAATAGAGGCTCGGTGTAAATATGAGTGAAAGCAGTAATTAAATCAACATGTTCAATAGAAACTCACTTTAAAGAGGAGTGAAAATAGTAAGTTTATAAACTAGCCCCTCATGCAAAGCATTACTCATGTACATGTATATATATAGCCCCTCGGGCAAGCCTCTTAGTCACTCGTGGCTCAATTCTTACTAATCAGCGGTCACACTCAGCACTCACACTCAATAGGTACCATATAGTAACCGTTGCGGCGTGCAACCCGATCCATATATCACTGCGGCGTGAAACCCAATCCATATATATAGTCGACTGTGCTCACTGGGGTGTGCAGACATAGGAGGGGCTCCTACAGCCCAAGCGCTATATCGCTGCGGTGTGCATCCCGATCTATATATATATATATATTGTTGCGCGCGTGTAGCCCGATCCATAGATATATAATCCTCACAACCAGAACCTCGGCCTCTCTCAGTCATTAACCTCACAATCAAACCCTCGGTCTATCTTAGTCATCAACCTCACAATCAGACCCTTGGTCTATCTCAATCATCAACCTCACGATCACTCGGACCATCAGTAAAACAGGGAACTCATCCCAAACAGTTTGAACATTTTAAGAAGTAAAGTAACAAAACCAGATTTAAATAATAAACAGGTAAATCATGACTGAGGATATGATTTCAACAGGTCTCAACAGGTCGGCACAAGGCCCCAAACATGGCATACAACCCAAAATATAATATCAATCTCTAAAATATGGAATATCATAAGATTTTAAATCAAATACGCGACTTAACAGTCGTACGGGACAGACCAAGTCACAATCCCCAACGGTGCACGACTCCACGCCCGTCATCTAGGGTGTGCGTCACCTCAAGTAGCACCACGATGTGAAATCTCGATCCGGTCCAAACTCTAGCCCGCGATTCCTTTTCCCTCACAAAGCGACCTCCGGATGCTCCAAATCTAGCCACAATCAGTATATAACTATTAAAGTATGCTAAGGGAACGAAGCCCATTCGAAAATATGCAATTTGCATCCAAAATCATGAAATTGCTCAAACCCGACCCCGGGCCCATGTCTCAGAATTAGATAAAAGTCACATCAATAGAATCTACGTCCTTTCACGAGTCTATACATACTAAGAATATCAAAATCGGACCTCAATTGCCCCTTCAAATTCCCAATTTACACTCTCTAAATCCAAACCCTAATTCCCTAATTTTAGACTTTAATTTCCACATATTTCATGAGTAAACAAGTAAAAATCAACATAGGATCGAATATAGAGTTCAAAAATCTTACCTCCAAGTGTTATATCTTGAATCCCTCTTCAAATCATCTCAAAAAGCTCCAAAATCGCCCAAAAATGGTGAAAGATAGCCTCAAAATCGCGGGCAATGGCTATTTAAACATTCTGTCCAGGCATCAAAAACCTTCTTCGCGAACGCGGTCAAAGCCTCGCGTTCGCGAAGCACAATCCAGCTTTGACGAAAAATCGTTCTTCGCGATCACGTCTTGCCACTCGCGAACGCAATGCTTCCATAGACTAAACCTTCGCGATCACGTAACCTCTCTCGTGAACGCGATGAATAAACACCTTGAAGCTCAGCTGCCCAATTCCTCTTACGCGAAGCGGTCAACTTCATGCGAACGCGATGACCAATCACACAGACCCTTCGTGAACATAGAGCCTGCCTCGCGAACACGAAAGCTAAAATTTCATCCTTCACCAGCTAACCCTTCGCGAACGTGAAGGCCTTTTTCTCTGCAACACTGATCAACAATTTCAGCAACTTTTCAAAACATAAAATGGCCCGATGGACCACCCGAAACTCACCCGAGGACCTCGGGACCTCAACAAAACATGTCAACATATCCCATAACATCATTCAAACTTGTTCCAACCTTCGGAACACTCAAAGAAACATTAAAACAACAAATTTGCATCGAATTCAAGCCTAGGAATTCCAAAATCTTCCGAATTACTCTTTTGATAAAAAAACCCAACCAAACCACATCTGAATGACCTGAAATTTTGCACACACGTCACAAATGACACAACAAAGCTACTGCAACTTTCAGAATTCCATTCCAACCCCTATATCAAAATCTCACCTATCAACCGGAAAACTCCAAAATCTCAATTTCGCCAATTCAAGCCTAAACCTTCCTCGGACTTCCAAAATAAATTCTGATCATGCTCCTAAGTCTCAAATCACCTAATGGAGCTAACTAAGTTATAAAAATTCTGATCCGAGATCATAAACAAACAAGTCAAATCTTGGTCAAACCTTTCAAATTTCAAGCTTCAAACCGAGAATTGTTCTTCCAAATTCATTCTGATTACCCTGAAAATCAAAACCAACGATTTACATAAGTCATAATACATCACACGGTGCAAGTCTTGCCCGATAACTAGCAAGTAAAGTACAAAAGCTCAAAATGACTGGTCGAGTCATACACTAACCAAGGCATATAGGCATGATCACATGAAGTATTGGAAAGTGCATAATGCATACATAAGGTGGGTTAATAATATATTTCAGAAGTAAGTTCAAAGTGACAAGATCAGACATCATAAGCAAACTACTTCAAATAGAGTTTCAAAGCAAAGCATAGTTCAAAATTAGCCTAAAGGACTTTAGACAATTAACATGAGAATATAGTAGAGTCACAGACAGGAACAAAGGGATGGTAGTCTTCACATAAAGGTTTTTAACATGAGAGCTTAATGAGAATGTGGTCACAAATAGCATAATGACAGGCTAGTATGTATAGTTTACAACAATCAGCAAACATATCACTGAGTTGAACATGAGACATAACACATTTAGTATTGGTCATAGCATAAAGGTTCAAAACAATACCAGAGTTCATCGTAGATGAAGATATCACTATGGGTTAACAGGACAGGCAATCATTAGGCCTAATACCAGTTAACCACATATAGGAAGAGGCTAAACATTAAGATTTACCCTAGAAAGTCTTAGGCAATACTGAAGAACACAGAATTGAGCAAGTCAAATAGCATACATTAGTGTTACAAGCAACAAAAAAACATGTCATGGTTGTTTAGAAGTTCAGGCAATACTGACATTTAGAAATTACATGGTCGTTAATTATGAAAAAGTTAACGAGCTACACATGAATGACTCAATAGAAGCAATCATCCGAACATATTTTGGCCATGAACTAGTTCCTCACAAGAGTCTAAAACAAGGTAGGAATATGGTCTCATAGCAGGAATCAGGTATAGGCACTCAGACACACACAAGCACACTAAGGCTAAACATGCTTAAGAAAACCAGAATCAAGGTTAGAATTTAGGCAAGTTCAGGTGCTAGAAAAGTTCAGAGCCATGAAATAACTTCAGAGCAAATAAAGATGTACACAGAGATGGCATGGTAACATATGGATTCATAAAAGTTTCAGTGGCATGAGTACATAGAGTACGAACATAAACGAAAGAGGATGAAACTGCGAATGCCAAAGAATTTACCAGTTACCGTAGTATACAAACAAGTATACAAGAAGAACAATTTCAGTAGTACTTCAATCGTCAATAGTAAAAGAGAGCAGCAGAACTTAAAATCTCAGTACGTCAGAGTACCCAAGGGTTTCAGATGAACCCCAGGCAGTGCTCGCATTCAGAAAGGTTAGTTAATTGAATACCGGTGGCCTTGGCTTTCACCCGGCCAAGAGCCAAAGTTCAGACAATATAGAGTGAGTGAGAGAGTAACAGTGATTAAGGTTCGTTTCAGGAGAATTGAGGGAGGGGTTTATATAGCGTTCAATTAACCAAAAATAAGAAAAGGAAAACATCAATTGAATCACTAAAAAGAATAGCATGGAAAATCAATTTTGAACCGGATTAGGAGAAAAACTAGACAAACTCTAGTTTGAAATAAATAAAAAATTGGCCAAAGATCTTGGTGAATCGGACCCATAAAGCCTTGTTGTGAATGTATACAGATGAAATATCATCTAGATCTTGACGAGTGAAGTCGATTCTTGATTTGGAGACTAGTACTTGCTAAAAATGGGCATGTACTAAGTAACACCATAGTTGTGTAGGTAACAACGAGCCAGAACACATAAAATAAGTGAATCATGGAATGATTCCATATTTAGGTCGAAATCTGAGAATATTAGAGGAGGCAACTGCTAGGGTTTCTTAGAAGAGAGAAGGGGGAGTTGAGATTGTTTAGGGATGGCAGTTTGGCGATAATGGGTTAGGGTTTCAGGGGTTTGGGTAATTAAAAAGGCTGGGTTAAGATCAACAATCATGATTGTTATGAAGGTAGGGCGGGTCCTTGAAATGGGTTCCGACCGGGTTATCTAAAGGGGGTTGTTTGGTTTGTGCTGGAGGGTTATTGGGCTAAGGTTTGGGATGTTTGGGCTACTAATTTGGTTCAAAAATTTGCATAACTTGTGACAAATTTTATGATAAATGAATTTAAGAAAAATAAATTAATAAAATAGCTAAATAGATATAAAAAATAAATGAAGTTAGTGCACAAAGTGAAGATTTTCATAACCAAACAATTGACCTAACTCGAGGAGCTACAGTAAACCCCAGGATTCAAAATATTGGGGTTGAGGATATGGAGAAATCAAACATGCAGCAGGGTAATCAACCACCTTGGGCTGCTAAAGGATCACAAGAACAAACTGAAACTCTAGGAAGATCAAGAACTGGAGGCACAACTAAGATGTAAGGCAATGGAACAGTAAACCCTAAGAAATCTATTCAGGTTTTGGCTAATATGGAAAGTGTTGTGGTGGAATTTTTAGGTGATGCACATCTTGGGGATGGTCAGGTGGAGACATGTGATTTTTTACCCTACACAAGATTTTTTATATTTCAGCATGTAAATATGTAATTTAGGCTTAATATCGTTATTTCAACTAATTATGACTCTTTTACTTTATTTTATTACAAGAAAATAAAAATTACCAAAAAGATAGTTTCATTAATGTTTTGTAGTCCTTTTTAATCTTGAAAAAATACCAAAAATAGTTTTGTTTTAACGGTCAGTCTTATTTTAATAGTTATTTTACTTAAGTATGATTAATTAATAAATGAGATCATATTTTTAGTCTAGTTCGCAGGGAAAATAAAATTTGGGCACAAGCAACCCATTTTTAAGCCTAATTTTTGGACCTAGCCCATAATTCTGAAGCCCATAATTTCTAGCCCCATATCCCTTAACCTAAAAACCCTACAAAAACTAGCCTAGACTCTAATATAAATCAGCGGATAACACTTTAGACCCTAGGACGAAGGAGCGCCATTTTCGCAAATAAGAGACCCATCAGCTTTCTTCTTCTTCTTGATGTAAAAACCTAGAAAAACTTTAGGACCTAAAGGATGGAAATCAGCCGCAACACCCAAACACACACCCCTCCCTAATCGACTCCTCATCTTTTTCAACTAAGGGCAACCTTTCAGCGGCTGAACACAAAACACGACCCCCCTGTTCTCCTTCTTCTTCAAGCAGCCATTTTCATGGCTGGTTCTTAACAAAAAGACACAACCATCAACAATCGTTACACCAAAACCCCACACCAAATGACCCTTCACTCCTCCTCTCCCACCAACAGCGAACTCGCCTAAACACAACACACACGACCACAGCCCGTCCCTCGACAGCCTTTGGCCAGTGATGCCGCTAGTAGCAGAACCAGCTAACAGATCACCAAACACCACTTCTTCTTTGCAAACTTCACCAAACACTTCAGAGAACTCGACAAAAAAGGTTTCGATGTCCTGTTTCTGTCCGAGCTCCGGTCGAGATTCATTTCAAAGGGTTGAGTTCGAGCTCAGGTCCAACGAGATTGTCCGCACGCAGGTTCCGCTTGCACTTCGAATGTCTGGTTGATGGTCTTTCATCATTTCCATATTTGTTTGATACTCATTGTTCAACTTTTGTTAATAATTTTGAAGGCAACAGTTGTTTATTTGAGGTTCATTCTTATCTCTCCTCTATTTATCTACCCTTTTTTAAGCTTTATGCATGCTTTTTCTATTTGATATTGCTTTGTCGAGTAATGTTCGAGTTTTTTGCTTGATTGTCAATGTCTGTTATTGGAAATATTATGCTCAACCAAATATGTGTTATTCAGCACCTTGGTGTGATTAATGACTTTATTTTCTTGTTGATTGTTTGTTAAGAGAACGAGAGTGATTAAGCAGTAGAGTTGTGATTTTTTTTAAAATAAAAAGAATTCTTAAGGAAGAATTGTCAAGACCCCAAATCGGATCCGATCGTGATGGAATCTCTCGTGAAGACAAGGCCAGCAGACAAAATTACCAAATTCAGTTTTAATTGTTTAATAAGTCAATTTAAGTCATTTATAAGGATAAATCCCCAACAAGTACAGATTTAGCGAAATAAAACAAGTGCGAAAATGAATATAGCCCGATATCGGGGTGTCACAAGTCACGAGAATCTACTAAGGTCTAAAATACAGTGGAAATTTTGGTAAATGTACTAAATACAGTCTAATAACATCAAAGGGAGAAAAGCAGTGTTGCGGACGTCTTGCTAAACTCCAAAGACTCTGCCTCTGATCAACCAATACCCGCTACCGGGTGCAGAAATACCTGAATCTGCACACAAGGTACAGGGAGTAAAGTGAGTACTCCAACTCAATGAGTAATAATCATAACTAAAGACTGAGTGATAGGAAATCACGAAAAATACATCAACATGCTGTGTAGAGTAGTACAGACCAGTAAGAAAGCAATGAAGCTGTGAAATCTCTTAAAGCACCTTCGCTCAGTTTAAACTTCTTTGAAAATGACTTTTTAACAGTTAAGCAATTGAATGCAAAGCAATTAGAATAGATAAGTCCAGAAAATCCGCCCCTCGGGCACAACTACACAATTAAACAGGTAGATGAAAGGCAAATAAGAAAGATAAGCACATAAGATTTGCCCCTCGGGCATAATATCAACAAATCCGCCGCTCGGACAATATCTCAAAACAATACCAGCCCCTCGGGCAATCACATAGAACAATACCAGCCCCTCGGGCAATCACAAAGAACAATACCAGTCCCTCAGGCAATCATATAGAACAATACCAGCCCCTCGGGCTATATCTTACATCATAATGGGTACCCGCGCTTACTAGGGGTGTGCAGACACCTGGAGGGGCCCCTTACTGCCCAAGCACAATATCAAGCTATCTCGTGGCATCATCTCTAGGCTCTCGGCCTCATATCAACAAGTCACCTCGTGGTGTACATTATCTGAGGCCCTCGACCTCATAATCAAAATCAGTGTATCGCCGCTGCGGCGTGTAGCCCAATACAAAAGTATCCTCACAACACAGGCCCTCGGCCTTACTCAGTCGAAAATCACATAAGCTAGTCGAGCAACAGTAAAACATGATGCTCAGCCCAAAATATTATTTGAAATATCATTTCTAGTGTTAAAGCAGATTAAACACGGCTGAGTTTTGAAAACAATAGAATATAGCATGACTGAGTACAAGTTTAAAGTCAAAACAGTGAGGAAATATCAATAAAATCTTCGAAGGGTTCACATAGTTGGCATTCAACCCAAAACATGATGATAGCAAATAGTTTTCAATCAAATACGTAGTAAAACAATTATTCGGGATGGACTACGTCACAATCCCCAACAATGCACGACCCCACGCTCGTCATCTAACATGTGTGTCACCTCAATGTAGCACAACGATATGCAATCCGGGGTTTCATACTCTCATAACATCATTTACAATCATTACTCACCTCGATCCGGTCCAAACTCTAGACCGCGATGCCTTTGCCCGCACGAATCGACCTCTGGATGCTCCAAATCTAGCCACAGTCAGTACATAACCATTAAAATATGCTAAGGGAACAAAGCCCACTCGAAAATATCCAATTTACATCAAAAATCCCGAAATTGCTCAAACTCGACCCCCGGGACCACGTCTCTGAATCCGATAAAAGTCACATCAATAAAATCCTCATTCACTCACGAGTCTATACATACCATGAAAATCAAAATGGGACCTCAATTGCCCCTTCAAATTCCCAATTTGCACTCTCCAAAGTCAAGCCCTAATTTCCCAATTTTAGGCTTTAATTTCCACATATTTCATGATTAAACAAGTAAGAATCAACATAGGATCGAGTATTGAGTTCACAAATCTTACCTCTAGGTGTTATATCTTAAATCCCTCTTCAAATCCTCTCAAAAACCTCCAAAATTGCCCAAAAATGGTGAAAGATAGCTTCAAAATCGCGGACAATGGCTATTTAAACATCCTGCCCAGGCATCATAAACCTTCTTCGTGAACGCGGTCAAAGCCTCGTGTTTGCGAAGCACAATCCAGCTTTGACCAAAAATCCTTCTTCCCGATTGTGTCTTGCCACTCGTGAACGCGATGCTTTTATAGACTAAACCTTCGCAATCGCGTAACCTCTCTCGCGAATGCGATGACCAATCACACAGCCCTTCGCGAACGTGGAGCCTGCCTCGTGAACGCGAAGGATAAATTCCAGCCTTCACCAGCTAACCCTTCACGAACGCGAGGGCCTACTGGCGAACGCAAAGGCCATTTTCTCTGCAACACTGATCAGCAATTTCTGCAACTTTTCAAAACATGAAATGGCCCGATGGACCACCGAAACTCACCTAAGGCCCTCGGGACCTCAAAAAAATATGCCAACATCTGCCATAACATCATTCAAACTTGTTCCAAGCTTCGGAATGCTCAAAACAACATTAAAACGCCAAATTTGCATCTAATTCAAGCCTAAAGAATTTCAAAATCTTCCGAATTACGCTTTTGATCAAAAATCCAACTAATCCACATTCGAATGACCTGAAATTTTGCACACAAGTCACAAATGACACAACGAAGCTATTGAAACTTCCAAAATTCCATTCCGACCCCTATATCAAAATCTCACCTATCAACCGGAAAACGCCAAAATCTCAATTTCACCAATTCAAGCCTAAACCTTCCACATACTTCCAAAATGCAGTCCGATCATGCTCGTAAGTCCCAAATCACCTAACAGAACTAACAAAATCATAAAAATTCCGATCCAAGATCATATACTAACAAGTCAAATCTTGGTCAAACTTTTCAAATTTCAAGCTTTAAACTGAGAACTGTTCTTCCAAATTCATTACGATTACCCTAAAAACCAAACCAATGATTTACATAAGTCATAATCCATCACACGGGGCAAGTCATTCCCGAGAACTGGAGAGCAAGGTGCAAAATCTCAAAACGACCTATCTGGTCGCTACATCCTCCCCCACTTAAACATACGTTCGTCCGCGACCGTGCCCAGAGTTATTCTGAAACCCAACCAATCGCTGAATAACCTTACCATGCATATACCCGGGGGTATTCCTACGTCACCCTATCTCACATAGGTCCGATAGCACAATGTAACTGAAATTTTCACAATCCAACATACCCATACACCTTCTGACCACAATTCCACTTCTAAAATCATCCACAAGCTCCGAATCTCACATCTATACTCTAAATAAGCCCAAACAAGCGGTAGAAGCTCACACCTGCAACCTCAGGTGCAATTACATGATACACCACATAATTCAAACACTTGTAGCGATAACTTTTAATCACAGTAGCTGCTACACAACAACCGAATACCAATAGAAAACCTCTTATCAACTAAAGTTTTATTTAAACACTTTCATATACTGCCAATGATAAATGATACACGCAGTAAACCATAACCATTTCTCAGACCAACTATTCATGAAGCCACTTCTCTTTTTGGCAAAGACCATGGCAAATTTCTGAGTCAAACCTCGATATTATCCTTTCAACATGCTAAAATCGAATCCGTTCGTATTCATTAATGATCCCAACAATCTCATCTAATCCAACACACTACTCTGGTGACGTGACACATCAATATAGGCTAAAGCCCCAACTTGTGAAATCCGCGCACCAATAAGCAATAATCCGAACATACTCAAATCATGAAAATGACTCAAATGAAAGAGTTGTACCGCATGCTCACCAGTACCACCACAACACAAGGCTGAGAACCCGTCTTATATCGTAGAAACAAAACACACGAATCTAACCCGCAAAGTCATACCTCCACATAACTTCGCTGGCATGCACGACCCTATCCAAGCACTGGTCCACATGAAACACCTCAAGTCACTCTGCTCAAAATTGACGACCACGGGCATTTGATGTCTAGAACCAAAGAAAATCATCATACCCACGGTGAAGCAAATACATAACACCACACAACCCGTAAGGACATAACCGATACGCCATCCACTGAGCAATACCCAGTACTCTTCTCGCTCGACTTCCACTATGAAACCCCAATGGAATCGCACCATTTGTGCCTATAACCAACAAATCATAATGCCTCGCAACACATAAAAGTAATTCATAGATCACCTCAGAACACTAATAGCTCAATAATAACTGAATCAACACATCTCTCACCAGTAGCGACTCAAAGTCAACAAAGCCATCTTGATGCAGAACACATATCCATATAGGTCTACCAAGGAACCCCTTATCAAGAAGTTCCGGAAGCTACTCCTCTCACTCTATCGGTGCTATACAATACGGTGCCCAGCACCAAATCAATACCGAAATCAATAACTTTGCCCAGTGACATGCCCGATCACAAGAAACACCTCTGAAAAGTCCCTCACCACCGGAACTGAATAAATGGTAGGAGTCTCTACACTGATATCCATCATGAAACCCAAGTAAGAAAGACGATCCTTCCCAACCATCTAATGGATCTTCGAAATATAAAGCACTCCACTAGAACATAATCCGTCGAACCTCTCCACTCAGTTCGTGGCATTCCCGATATAGCCAACATCGCTGCCTTAGCGTAATAGTCTAGAATAACAACACACGGAGACAACCAGTCTGCCCCCAATATTTCATCATAATCTAACATACCAAGTAGCAAAAGATCCACTCGGGTCTCCAAACCCTGATAGTCACTATACAGTGCCGGTACACACGGCCCACAACTACAGCATAACCTATTTGTGAGAACTTCCCGTCTCCAAATCCATATGGCACACGAATCACCATATTCGATCCCAATTCTGCCGTCCGAATACATATCACACCTCTAATACCCAATCACTCCACGAGAGATACTCTAAAATTCTTCTGTGCCACCAAGCAAACTCTAATATCAGCAGTCGATCTAATAAGAAAGTGCCGCAATAATACCGAAGTACCATCAACTTAATCACATTGCCTTTTTCTAAAACATATACCCTCATCAAAGCTCCCCAATTAGCATTACCATTTCCTTAATCATCTGAAGATCATTTCCCAAATCATCTGAAGCTCATTTCTCTAATTATCTGAAACTACCCATGTTGCCTAAGAATTGTGACCTTCCTTTCAGAACTGATCTGTGACCTTACACATGCAAATCTAAGTCTTGCACAACATACCGCATATACCATACCATCCTAAGGTAAACATGAGAATATCATATCCATTCCGAGCCACACACATTTACGTACTCAACTAGCCAAGAACTTTTCCATTGGACCCCGTCTGGGAGAAAATCACTATACATCCGATGCTCCTCATGCCTGTGGAAAATATACACCTCTAACCGTGGTAAAAATCATCAAGAACTTTATGAATTTCATTCGCACAAAACTAAACCGTCAGGACTGAATCCTTCTAACTCAACAAAGCTACGCAGGCCACCAAAATCCCAAGAGAATTGCTGCGAAACACCTACAGAAACTCATTACTCTGTTCACACCCAAGGAACTACTCATATCCTTACCATACGGATCTGGTCTACTACCAAGCTTTCTCATCTATCTAGGTTTCCTTCTGATTTACCTTCAACTAGATACTCCTTCTTGCCAATTCCTCAACCCAGACTCACCACACGAGACCTAAGCATAATACCACACCGTCTAAGGCTCATAAGCCACTGAGTACTCTCTTAAATGTTTTAAAAGCACCACGTTCAAAATACCTACCCAGAAGAGACTTCTTGCGAATCTAGAACCATTACATTCATAATACTGATATATATAGAATTTCATAATTGATATAGAAATGACACAGTCTCGGCACCCTCCAATGCAAACCTCTGTTTCTAGCCAACTCATACACTTGAAATCTCCAATTATTACATGTAAAACCTTGAATATGTTAGAACCATTCTCTATATCCATCTAGCCTACTCAAACTACCATTAGCATGATCAAATAAACCAAATAACCTGTGCCTCATTAGCACTCTGACACTGCAGAGGGTAACCTCATCTTAATGCAACCAAGCAACTTCCTGCTCTATGCACCGAGCATCATTTACCAATGACAACTCACGACATTTTGTGATTCTCACACACCCATGAATCATAATATATCCTTTGTCAAAAAATTTCCTTTACTCGAGCCACCTTCGGTCTAGATCTCCGTAGGCCATAACTGATTCTCCTATACGCCTCAAACTGGAACCCACATAGCACATAACCTTGCAATCAACTAATCAATAGCAGACTCCCCCATTTGGCTTGAAGCCATAGATCAAAACACACTCAATAACTCATAACGCATATACTCTATTGCTGCCATAATACCATAGTGAAATTAAACTCAATCCTTCATAAGCTTGTGAAACACAGATCATCTGGTACATAACTCTTATGCAAATCTCGCATTCACTCTCGTAATAGTTAAACCTACTCTCTTAAGCGACCCAAATTTAAATTGCAAAACATATATTTCACTTATAAATGAGATCTTCTAATAGACAACATAAGAATCACACAACCTCAGAACACTCTACAGAAGATAACCCACCTGCTTCCTCAAACTGGCATTTCTGTATACCTTCCACCGTCATAAATGTTACGCAGTCACTTAATCTTCCTGAGTCTGAACTCATATCTCAACATGAAATTTACTTTACTCCCAACTAGAAAACATGAAAAGATTCTCATACACCCATAACTCGGGGCTATACCTCAAATCGAGATGAAACTCAAGGACCTAATAGTTCTTCTATCCTCCAGCAGACCCTTCGCGTCGTTTCCGAATCATATGAATATACCTCGCAGTCATAACATACTCATCACGTAGCTATCCAATCATTACTTCCCTTAATAGGAACACAACAGAACATTTAGATCCAGAAGCACGCTCTTACGAAATCAACAGCTCAGGGCTCGAGCTATAGGCAAAAGATCCGGCCTCAAGTCTTCTAGACTGGCCCAACATCAACACACAGAGATCACATCTCGCCCATTGATCGGGGAAGCACAAGCCATCAATGCATATCTGATACTGAGCGCTCATGTGCATATATGAATGCGTGGAAGGAATTCTAAGAGTTACTTTTCAAGCTGAATCAAGGACGCACGATAAAAATTCAAGAATGTGATATTTTTTCCTAAAGTTTCTGCAGCCTCCCGAGGATAAATACAGACGTCTCCATACCGATCCGCGAGACTCTACTAAACCTACTTATGATTCGTGAGACCCATGTAACCTAGGCTCTAATACCAACTTGTCACGACCCCAAATCGGACCCAGTCGTGATGGCACCTCTCGTGAAGACAAGGACAGCCGACACAATTCCCAAATTCATTTTTAACAATTTAATAAGTCAATTTAAGTCATTTATAAGGATATATCCCAAACAAGTACGTATTTAGCGAAATAAAACAAGTGCAAAAATCAATACAGCCCGACATCGGGGTGTCACAAGTCACGAGCATCTACTAAGGTCTAAAATACAGCGGAAATTTTGGTAAATGTACTAAATACAATCTAATAACATCAGAGGGAGAAAAGTAGTGCTGTAGACGTCAGGAAGCTACCTTGTTAAACTCCAAAGACTCTGCCTCTAATCAACCAATACCCGCTACAGGGTGCAGAAATACCTGAATCTGCACACAAGTTGCAGGGAGTAAAGTGAGTACTCCAACTCAGTGAGTAATAATCATAACTAAAGACTGAGTAATAGGAAATCACAAAAAATACATAAACATGTTGTGTAGAGTAGTACAGACCAGTAAGAAAGCAATGAAGCTGTGAAATCTCTTAAAGCACCTTAGCTCAGTTTAAACTTCTTTGAAAATGACTTTTTAACAGTTAGGCAATTGAATTCAAAGCAATCAGAATAGATAAGCCCATAAAATCCGCCCCTTGGGCACAACTACTCAATTAAATAGGTAGATGACAGGCAAATAAGAAAGATAAGCGCATAAGGTTCGCCCCTCAGGCACAATGCCAGAAATCTGCCGCTCGGGCAATACCTTAAAACAATACAAGCCCCTCGGGCTAAATCTCACATCACAATGGGTACCTGCGCTCACTAGGAGTGTGCCGACTCCTGGAGGGGCCCATTACGGCCCAAGCGCAATATCAAGCCATCTTGTGGCATCATCTCTAGGCTTTCGGCCTCACATCAATAAGACACCTCATGGCATACATTATCTCAGGCCCTCGGCCTCATAATCAAAATCAGTGTATCATCGCTGCGGCGTGCAGCCTGATCCAAAAGTATCCTCACAAAACAGGCCCTCGGCCGTACTCTGTCAAAAATCACATAAGCCACTCGGGCAACAGTAAAAGATGATGCTCAGCCCAAAATATTTTTTGAAATATCATTTCAAGTGTTAAAGATGAATAAACATGGCTGAGTTTTGAAAACAATAAAATATAGCATGACTGAGTACAAGTTTAAAGTCAAAACAGTGAGAAAATATCAATAAAAATCCCCGAAGGGTTCACATAGTCGGCACGAGGCCCAAATATGGCATTCAACCCAAAACATGATGATAGCAAATAGTTTCCAAACAAATACGCAGTAAAACAATCATTCGGGATGGACTACGTCACAATCCCAAATAGTGCACGACCCCACGCTTGTCATCTAGCATGTGCGTCACTTCCATGTAGCACAACGATGTGCGATCCGGGGTTTCATACCCTCATAACATCATTTACAATCATTAATCACCTCGATCCAATCCAAACTCTAGACCACGATGCCTTTGCCCGTACGAATCGATCTTCGAATGCTCCAAATCTAGCCACAATCAGTACATAACCATTAAAATATGCTAAGGGAACAAAGCCCACTCGAAAATATCCAATTTACATCAAAAATCCAGAAATTGCTCAAACCCGGCCCGCGGGCCCACAGCTTCGAATCCGATAAAAATCACACGCATAAAATCCTCATTCACTCACGAGTCATACCAAGAACATCAAAATGGGACCTCAATTGCCCCTTCAAATTCCCAATTTACACTCTCCAAAGTCAAACCCTAATTTACCAATTTTAGGCTTTAATTTCCACATATTTCATGATTAAACAGGTAAGAATCAACATAGGATTGAGTATTAAGTTTACAAATCTTATCTCCAGGTGCTATATCTTGAATCCCTCTTCAACTCCTCTCAAAAAACTCCAAAATTGCCCCAAAATGGTGAAAGATAGCTTCAAAATCGCGGACAATGGCTATTTAAACATTCTGCACATGCATCAAAAGCCGTCTTCGCGAACGCGGTCAAAGCCTCGCGTTCGCGAAGCACAATCCAGCTTTGACCTAAAATCCTTCTTCGCGATCGCGTCTTGCCACTCTCGAACGCGATGCTTCCACAGACTAAACCTTCGCGATCACGTAACCTCTGTCGCGAACGCGATGACCAATCACACAGCCCTTCACGAATGCAGAGCCTGCCTCGCGAATGCTAAGGCTAAATTCTAGCCTTCACCAGCTAATACTTCGCGACACGAGGGCCTACTCGCGTACGCAAAGGCTATTTTCTCTACAATACTGATCAGCAATTTCTGCAACTTTTCAAATCATGAAATGGCCCGATGGACCACCCGAAACTCACCCGAGACCCTCGGGATCTCAACCAAACATGCTAACATATCCCATAACATCATTCAAACTTGTTCCAACCTTCGGAACGCTCAAAACAACATTAAAACACCAAATTTGCTTTGAATTCAAGCCTAAAAATTTCAAAATCTTCTGAATTACGCTTTTGATATGAAACCCAAACAATTCACGTCTGAATGACCTGAAATTTTGCACACACATCACAATTGACACAACAGAGCTGCTACATCTTCCAGAATTCCATTCAAACCCCTATATCAAAATCTCACTTATCAACCGGAAAACGCCAAAATCTCAATTTTGCCAATTCAAGCCTAAACTTTCCACGAGCTTCCAAAATGCATTCTGATCATGCTCCTAAGTCCGAAATCACCTAAAGGAGCTAACCAAATCATAAAAATTCCTCTCCGAGATCATATACCAACAAGTCAAATCTTGGTCAAACTTTTTCAAATTTCAATCTTCAAACTGAAAATTGCTCTTCCAAATTCATTCTGATTACCCTGAAAACCAAAACCAACGATTTACATAAGTCATAATGCATCACACGGGGCAACAAATCATGCCCGAGAACTGGCGAGCAAGGTGCAAAAGCTCAAAACGACCAGTCGGGTCGTTACAAGAATGATCATGGCCAATACGTATTAGTAATATGGTTTGAGTTTCGGATATTTCTTTTTAGTTATTCCTTTATTTCGCTTTATTTAATTAATTTGTTAGGAGCATCATTAGGTCGTCAACACCCGGATAGGCAAATCTTTAGGCGTGTGTTGAATTTATTATCGTGGTTATGCACATGTTCGCGTGACATGATTATGGTTTCTAAAATGAATATTCGTAGTTTTCTTTAGGCGTAATTTAATATACCATCGTGATTGTGGACACATTCGCGTGACACAATTACGATTTTTTTAAAAAAAAAATTGGAGCATGCGTTCGCGCAACTTCAACTAAACTTTTCTTAATATTAATAAAACGTTATTGATTGTGGACACGTTTGCGTGACATGATCATTGATGCGCCAAACAAATGGGTACACGTATGCGTGACCCATTTCAAGATAATTTCTTAACTAAAAGAGGAAAATGCACATAGGTTCTAAAATGAGTAATTAGACAATTTTAATGAGCCAAGTATGATCAAAGAGATCGTGCTAGAACCATAGAATTCGGGAGTGCCTAACACACCTTCTCCAGGGTTAACAGAATTCCTTACCCTGATTTTTGTGTTTCGCAGACATAAACAGGGGCAATTTTCCTCGATTTGGGATTTTAAACCGGTGACTTGGGACACCATAAATTATCCCAAGTGGCGACTCTGATTTTAATTTAAATAATCCCGTTTTGATTGTCACTTAAAATGGAAAAAACTCCCTTATACCCCTTTCGGGGTGGTAAGAAGGAGGTGTGACAGCTCTGGCAACTCTGCTGAGGATAAGAACCCAGAATCTCTGGTTCAGGGTTCAAGAATTCGAGCTTGTCTTTGTGATTTTATTTGGTTTTATTTATTGTTAATATTACTGTATTTTGTGAACCTTTTGTGCTAATTTCTATCTATTTACCGCTTTGATATTATTTGAATTGTATATAACTTCCTTCTTAAGCCACCCCTCTGAGTCTTCTGAAAATTGGTGCACACGTTCGCATAGCCCGTTTTTCTGTACATGTTATACCAAATAGAATGAGGTTGGGCCAGCAACAAGGCCGGGTAGACTTCAGTGCTCCCGGTACGTTGACCTCTCTTCGGCTCGAGTTGTCCGCTCGGGTAAGCCAGGTCTAGAACACAACCGTAGGATTTAAACATAGAATAACATAACCTCATACCGAATCCCTAGTAGGAACGTTTGTTTGGATCACATGCATTTGACTTTGGGGACTCAACACAGGGGTTGGGTCCATCTAGGACAGGTGTATCCAAAATAACAGACCATCTTGATGCATCCTATGTGTTACATGTTGCATTTCTTCAAGGGTAAAAGGGTCATTTGGTGGACCAATGATAGTTGAGGGCAAATGAAAAAAGAAAAAAAATATAGAGGGTGAAGTGTGAAAACAAAACAAGTAGGGCTCAATTATGTTTTCTGTCACATTTTTGTTAAGAAAGAAAAAACATGAAAAATTTAAAAAAAAAAAGATTTTGCACTTTTTCATCATTTTTTGAAAATAAAAAAAAAATCAAAAAGGGGGAAAAGAAAATCCAAAGAGAGTTTACATATTTCATCATTTTTCAAAAAAAAAGACAAAAAAAAAATTCTCTAAATTAGTTGTGTTTTAATTCTCGCCCGTACCCAATCTGCCCGAACTACGCATACCTGATTCTCGTCTTTCGGGGTATGATACGCAGGCAACCCACATAGGATCTGATCTTCCTAGTAAATCTTAGGTTCTTGGCTTTGCGGGGTCTTAGCCAAATCTTGCATTTTTAGCCACACAGGTTAATTTTAAAAAAAATAGTCACAATCATGTCTTGCATATGTCTAACGGGAAGGGTTATTGTCTCACATATCGTTCTAGGTCTTTAACTTTATTTGGTCCTATTTTCTCATACAAGTGTGGGTTTACTTACTGGTGTTTGAGCATGATGCCCTAGGGCCATCCAGTCAGGATCGCTCGTTCAGGAGTTGCTTAAAGAGATTTTTTTTATGTTTTGAGTCTATTTATATTTTTATGTCGTCTTTTACCTTCTAGTTTTGTACAGTAGTGTCGAGTCTTTTGTTATTGTACTTTCTATTTTGTATCTGAAAAAGTGTGTTACAACTCAAAAACAAAAAAAAGACATTTTACGTTTTTATATTTCCGTTAGAAGTTTTCTTTAGAATACAAATTCTAGAAATTAAAAAAAAATCAGTTGAGGTGGTTTTCCTTTAGTATATTAATATTTAGAGCTCAATATAATAATTATTTTTTATATTTCCTAGTATATTAGGACTAAAAATTTAAAAGAAGAGAGAATTTTCTTTGGTTCCTCTTTAAAAGTTTTCTTTAAGATATTAATTCAAAAAAATTCAGAAAGATTTTTTTTTGAGGTTCTTCTTTGGGAAATTAATGAAAAATTAATGAATTTTTTATTTTATTTTACTAGAAATTTAGGACATTGTACACAGAGGAAAAAACAAAATACTTTATCTTTTGTTTATTTTTAAAGTTTCTTCCTTAGGTAATCAAAAACGAAAATCCAAAAACATTTTTTATCTTGTTCATTTCTCGTTTCGAAATCTTTCTTCGGGGATATCAAATGAAAATTCAAAATATTTTTCTTTGGTTTATTCTTTAGATTTCCTTCCTAAAAAAAGAATCAAAAAAATATTTTTCTCTTCTAGGATTTTTCATTAATAATTTTCCATAGATTATTTGTTTCAAAAAAAAAATTCTCGTTTAAGCTTGAGTTTAGAATAGGTTATAGAACATTAAGTCTAGAAAATTCATAAAAAAGGGTTTGCTACTTTTATTTTTCATTTCTCATCAGAGTAGTCATTAAGTATTAAGGTAAAAAAAAGGAGAAAAAGAAAATGAGAACGTTAGTTTGTTTACTTTATTCCGGATCTTCCCGAACTACGTAAAGATCTGATTCATGCGGTGTCATGATACATAGGCAACCTACATAGGGTTCGATCGAATCATTTTTTATTTATTAAAAGAATAAGAAAAAAAGAAAAAAGAAAAGAGATAAAGAAGAAAAAAAAGAAAAAAAGAGAGATGAAGTTATGGGATGTTAGAAATGAGAGGAAAGTAAAGAGCGATAACTGGGAAAAAATACAAAAAGGAAGGAAAATGAGCAAGCCAAGAAGTGCTAGAAAAGAAAGAAAAAAGAAGATTGAAATAGACAAATTGGGATGATGCCAAGTGACCTTGTGACCCTCGAAGTCATTCTTGAACCGTTAATTGTGACTAAGTGCATTGCACATAATGTGAGATTATATTATGTTAAATGCCTTAACGCTAACGTGATGACTTCATTTTGTTCCTTTTGCTATCTTCATTATAGTAGAAAGGTGGTTGGTTTGTGGTTCTTAAAGTGGTAACTCTTCTCTACAACATAAGGTCTAAAGGCAATGGTAGACGGCAACATAATTGAGTTGATTGGTACTGGTGCCCAAAAGCAATTGGTTGAATAGGGCAATGGGTTGGTTGAATAGGTATGGATGTTAAGACAACACATTGCGGATATGTATCAGGCTTGGATGATTGGGAAGGCACCACTCCCGCCACCATCTAGCTTCTTAGATGCTACCCTTACCCAAACTCCGGCCATAGTGTCAGATGATCCCCCATACTCTCCAAATCCACCCGCTTATCACAGTTTTCCCAACCACCCTAGTAGCTTCATCACTCATCCTCCAATTACCTCTCCCCAAAATTGCCCTCTTGTCATATCCACTATCCTTATGATCACAACTTTTCAATAATCTTCCCTTCATAGATCCAACAATGAACACCCACTCAAAGCTCATGATGCCCAATATTACCCCTTAGAGATCGCCCACAAGGTTCCTGACTCATACAATCAGAGCCCTCGGAATGAGCCTCATGTTGAAAATGAAAAGTTCACAGGAAAAGAATGGCGAGATGGGATATCCAGGAAGCTGAAAGGTATAGAACAGTCCTCAAGGAGAATGCAAAGGATGGAAAATCAGATTAATATGTTCCCTGATGATCACCTACCCGCGGGGTTTAAAGTGCCAAAGTTTAACTTGTATAATGGACGTGGAGATCTGATAGCCCATATGAGGGGTTATTGCAGTAAAATGAGAAGTGTTGGCGTGAAAGACGAGTTTTTGATGGCATATTTCAACGAGAGCCTAACTGGGGTAGCCTTGGAATGGCATAAACATCAAGATGTCAGTAAGTGGCATACATGGCATGACATGGCTCAAGATTTTGTTCGACACTTTCAATACAATATAGACATTACCCCAGACGGCTCCTCCCTATTTAATATGGAAAAGAAACCGGAGGAAAGCTTTAGGGTGTTTTGGTTTAGATGGAAGTAACAAGCTGCTCGGGTCAGTCACCCGATTGGTGAAGAAGAAATGGTTGATCTTTAACTACAAGCCCAGGGGCCCACCTACTTCAGTTATTTGATCCCGGCCTTGGGTAAACCTTTCAATGATGTGGTAAAAATGGGGGAGATGGTAGAAGAGAGAATCAAGTCAGGCAAAATCATGAGTTATTTTGCATTGAAAGACACTACAAAAGACATTCAGAACATTTCACTAAGTTTGGATGGAAGAAAGAGAAATAGAAAAGATGTTGTTGAGTCGCGCCAACGACAGGATCCAGCGCGCATTCCTGCTCAACGCTTTCAGCCTCGACATCGACCCCATGGATATCCATGTACTCCAGATAATCCTCCCCAATGCCACTTCTCTCCACAAAACCCCAAAAGTCGTACATCACCTTCCTAGTACTTCGTCCACAATGCACCACCATATGCTCCACCTCCACGAGGCCCGCGATGGCCTGCACCACTTCCACAAATGTCTTACCTGCCCCCTCAAGCATATCAACCACCTACCCACAAAAGGTTCCAACCAAGGCCAGAGTACAAGATGAAAAGGCAAAAGCAAAAGGAAAAGACTTTCACTCCCATTGGAGAATCATATGCCAGTTTGTTTTAATTGAGGTATTAGACATGTTGAAGCCGATACAGATAAAAATGTTGAACCCTCTTCCAAAGAATTTTGTTTATTCTCAAAGGTGCGCATATTGCTCTGATGCCCCGTGTCACAGCATAGAAAAGTGTTGGCACCTGAAAAAAGCAATTCAGAAGCTTATTGATGCAGGTGACATTTTCGTGCAAAATCCAGATGCAGTAGACACTAGCCAAAGTCCATTACCGGTTCATAATGAGACGCATATGGTGGGTATTATTTGTTTTGAAAGGGAATGTGTGAATTCTTCTGAGATCCTCGAAGGTCCACGTGTTGCAAAGCTTTCAGCGCTATCAAAGGTTGATCTTATGAACGAGCCGGCAAAAGGGACCCAAACGCAATTTGCTAAAGTCAATATGATAAAGGCTTGTGAAGGTCCTAGTAATGTTTATGCGGAACTCAGTGGCTAAGATGTCCTGCTTGGTAATTGGAAAGATTCTCCATCTCTTGGCTAGCCAGGGAGGAGTCTTGGTGGTTTATTTTGTTGTCATTTCTGTTGTCCGGGTTATTTTTAGGGTTGTAATCCGAATATTGTCATGTGACTCAAACTCTTCTATCCTTTTATTTTGCTTAGTTTGTTTAGTCGTAGTAGCTCGTTTAGTGTTGTCTAGTTTTGTTCCAGGGTTGTAATCCCAGCTTATTTTACTTGGTTTGTTGTCCAAACCCTTTCAACATTTGTCTAATGCAATTTCCTATTTTCTGTTATTCCTGGTCAGTGTTAGTTTAGTTCTTTTTTTCTTTTATAGTTCTTTCCCTGCCGACTCTAGTGACATGATATGCATGCATAATTCTAGGCTTGGTCTTAAAAGTTAGCCTAATCATAAAGCAATGAAACAATTTTGAAGATGATAGGGACATTAGAGGGAAGTAAGTAAAGAGATTCTGAGATCACTTACATCTTGAATTGTGTGGAACTGGGGCAGATAATTTGGTAATTTAATGGAGTGACAAGAATTCGTTAAAGGAGAGTGCATCCCAGACAATTTGAAGCAAGCGACTTTGAGTTCAAGTGCATCTCAAGTTACAAGATAAAGTCAAGAAAGTTTTCTCCGAATTGACGAAGAATATCCATTGTGAAGAGAGAATCACCCAATGAAGGTTCTGAACTTGACAAGGTGCTAAAGAAAAGTGGAAGGATATCAATGATATCAATGCCGAAGCCGCAAAAGAAATATTGTGCATGATCTTCAATTTTTATCCTCAAGTGGCATGTGTTGTACTTGGCATTTTCAGAGATTGGGAGGCCCTCTTTCAGATACCCAAACACTTGAGACCATTCGATCCCCTTTTGAGCCTGTGTTGATTTCTTTGACCTCCCCTCTTTTGGAATCAAGTTAGAGTCATACAAAAAAAAAAAAAAAAGAAAGAAAAAGAATTGTTTTTGTCCCCATAGGTTTATTTTAGAAAGTTCACTCCAAAAGTAAAATTCAAACAAAAAAAGAAGAGAAAATAGAGATAAAGAAAAAAAAAAGAAAAAAGAGGAAAAGAACAAAAGAAAGGAAAAAAAAGAAAATAGCAACAACAAAACGTACCATTGTGAACTACGTTTGACCTGATTCTTGTCACCACACGAGACGTAGGCAGCCTTACGGTTCTGTCATACCAAATAAAATATTTAATAATCCCGCGAAGTCGAAAGTGGGGCAGTCTTTCTTAGTAACTCCATCAAAAGAAAAATTAAAAAAAGAGAATCAAATTCCCTTATTTTAGAAATTGGGGCAAAGTTTTTAGAATGGATTCCAAAAGTTGTAAAAAAATTAACCCCGTTGTCTTAGTTATTTTGAGCCTTTATGATATCCTTTCTTTCTAATCCTGTCTAAAAGCCACATTACAGTCCAAAAAATACCTCTCAAATAATCTTTGAGAGTGCTGAGTTTAGACATGCTAGGAGCATATGATGTTTTTACTCTAGTCAATGCCTTGTCATCTACAGAATCAGAGAAAATAAGAAGAAAAAGAACAACATGAGAGAGTATTATTGGTGAAAACCTTCACAGGTACCGTAAGGCGTCGGTAAGTTAAGAAAGAACAAAATGAGAGAGGCTTGATGGTGAAAACCCTTCGGGCACTACAAGTCGAATAAGGATCGTGAATTGGAGTGGATAATCGGAGCATTGAAACCCAGTTTCACGGTTTAGGGGTATAAAAAGAGTTGAACATCAGACTTGCTTGACAGATTAGGCCACAGGTGCATGTCATGGTCATTAGAGTTAGTATCCATATCTGATAAGTTTCTACTTTGTAGTTTTCTTGTTAGGAATCATCTCTTTCCATTGTCCTTTACTCTGTTCCTTTTGTCTTATTTACTTCCTCTTCCTAAGTCTGTTTGGTCAGAACAAGTGAGGAATGACATCAAAATTTGCCACTAGCTTTCCAATTGCACAAAACGGGATCTGGCAAGAACATCAAAGTGGCATAAGTCCGGAAAGAATAGCATGCGCACTGAGTTGGTAACAATCAACGTCTTTGGGATTCATGTGAAATACAAAAGTTCGGTATATGTCAATTCATGAACAATGCAACAGATAGAGGGTGTTGGGTTTGAACAAGATCAAAGGTATTTTCTATGATAAAGTTGACAGAGAAAGTGGTTAACCAATGACAAGCAAGGTCTTCTAAGCGGAAATCAAAGTTATAATGGCAAGTGAAGGAGCAATAGACCTCAAGGCCAAGGCCAGTGGTTTAAGTCAGGAAAGAACAGCATGCACACTGAGTAGGTGGCAATTGACATGCTTTGGGATTCATGTGAAACACAAAGGTTCAGTATATGTCAATGCATGAGCACAATGCAACAGATAGAGGGTGTTGGGTTTGAACAAGATCAAAGGTATTTTCTGTGATAAGGTTGACAGAGAAAGTGGTTAACCAATGACAAGCAAGGTCTTCTAAGCGGAAATCAAAGTTATCATGGAAAGTGAAGGAGCAATAGACCTCAAGGTCAAGGCCAGTGGTTTAAGTTAGGAAAGAATAGCATGCGCACTAAGTAGGTGGCAATTGACGTGCTTTGGGATTCATATGAAACACAAAGGTTCAATATATGTCAATGTATGAGCACAATGCAACAAATAGAGGGTGTTGGGTTTGAACAAGATCAAAGGTATTTTCTGTGATAAGGTTGATAGAGAAAGTGGTTAACCAATGACAAGCAAGGTCTTCTAAGCGGAAATCAAAGTTATCATGGCAAGTGAAGGAGAAATAGACCTCAAGGCCAAGGCCAGTGGTTTAAGTCAGGAAAGAACAACATGCACACTGAGTAGGTGGCAATTGATGTGCTATGGGATTCATGTGAAACACAAAGGTTCAGTATATGTCAATGCATGATCACAATGCAACAGATAGAGGGTGTTGGGTTTGAACAAGATCAAAGGTATTTTCTGTGATCAGGTTGACACAGAAAGTGGTTAACCAATGACAAGAAAGGTCTTCTAAGCAAAAATCAAAGTTATCATGGAAAGTGAAGGAGCAATAGACCTCAAGGTCAAGTCCAGTGGTTTAAGTTAGGAAAGAATAGCATGCGCACTAAGTAGGTGGCAATTGAAGTGCTTTGGGATTCATATGAAACCCAAAGGTTCAGTATATGTCAATGCATGAGCACAATGCAACAAATAGAGAGTGTTGGGTTTGAACAAGATCAAAGGTATTTTCTGTGATAAGGTTGACCGAGAAAGTGGTTAACCAATGACAAGCAAGGTCTTCTAAGCAGAAATCAAAGTTATCATGGCAAGCGAAGGAGCGATAGACCTCAAGGCCAAGGCCAATGGTTTAAGTTAGGAAAGAACATCATGCGCACTGAGTAGGTGGCAATTGACGTGCGTTGGGATTCATGTGAAACACAAAGGTTTAGTATATGTCAATGCATGAGCACAATGCAACATATGAATGGTATTGGGGTTGAATGGATTAGAGGTATTTTCTGTGATAAGGGTGACAGAGAAAGTGGTCAGTTAATACATAGGCAAGGTCTTTCGAGTTGAAATCACAGTTATCATGGGAAGTCAAGGAGCAATCACCCTCAAAGTCAAGGCCACAAACCAACCACTATGTTTGAACTCACAAGTTTTATTTGATTGAAACAAGAGCAGGAAAATTTGTTTGTTTCGGAGAAACCCTCCATGATGAAAGTAGGTGCCAGACAGGCTCGTCAGTAAGTTTCTAGTACCCTCATGGATAACGAGATTTAGTAAGTTCTATGACCCTCGCAAGTGACAAGGTCTGACGAGGGTTTTACTTTTGGGAAGTATAATTTAGCATTTAAGATTTTCACTTTTGAGCTGAGACTTGGTTTGAAATTTTTCAAGATAAGGGAATTTATCTTAGAACTTATTTTGATAACAAGAATTGGGTAACACTCACAGATGTTCCCAATATCAAACTGGGGCAGAAATAATTTCTTTTGTTTTGTCTGTTTTGTTGCAATCAGGCGCCCACCTGGAGAACAAGGAAAGACGACACAAGTTCAAAGGAAAGAAGGTCAAGTTTAGCAATCACGGGCCTACCTAGAGAACAAGGGAAGACAATTCAAGTTTCAAAGGAAAGTAGTTTCAAAAAAAAGCAGTGCAAGTGTTGGAAATCAGGCACCCACCTAGAGAACAAGGAGAAACAGTTCAAGTCTCAAGGAAAAATAGTGCAAGTGTTGGAAATCAGGTACCCACCTGAAGAACAAGGAGAAACAGCAATGTTCAAGGAAACACAATTCAAGTTTCAGAGGAAACAAATACAATTCAAATGTTTGTAATCAAGAACCCACCTAGAGAGCAAGGGAATACAGTTGAAGTGTTGGAAATCAGGCACCCACCTGGAGAGCAAGGGAATACAGTTGAAGTGTTGGAAATCAGGCACCCACATGGAGAGCAAGGGAATACAGTTGAACTTTTGGCAATCAGGCGCCAACCTGGAGAGCAAGGGAATATAGCTGAAGTTTTGGCAATCAGGTGCCCACCTGGAGAGCAAGGGAATGCAGTTCAAGTCTTGGCAATCAGGCGCCCACTTGGAGAACAAGGGAATATAGTTAAAGTCTTGGCAATCAGGCGCCGACCTAGAGAGCAAGGGAATATAGTTAAAGTTTTGGCTATCAGGCACCCACCTGGAGAACAAGGAAAGCAGTTCAAGTTTTAAAGGAAGACAACACAGGTTTCGAGGGAAAACAGTTTAAGGTAACAAAGGGAATACAATTCAAGTTTTGGTAATCAGGCGCCCGCCTGGAGAACAAGGGAATACGGTTCAAATATTGGCGATCAGGATCCACTTGGAGAATAAGGGAATTCGCTTCAGAATGTAATTCAAGTCAGCCATAAAAGAAGCTCGCGGCAAGAATGCAAGTCAACAGTCCGAGATGATCAATGGAAGTTAGTCACAATCCAGAATAAAAAAAAGGAAAGGAAAGAAGTTAGTCCAGATGTAGAAGTTGATGAAAATGTGAGTTGCTCAAGACATGACTGAAGTCACAAGCATGGTATGTCCGGATTTGGTCCGAAAAGCTGAAGAAGAATGAACTAGCACCAACAACTAGCAAGCATCAAGGTTCAAATCCAAAGTCTGTATGAAGAACCATTCAAGACTCAAGATCAAGTTTCAGAAGACTTATAGATAGGAACTTGTAACTCGTAGTTGACAGGCTTATCTAGTCTTTTTCATTTTTTGACTTTTTATGTAATAACAGGACCGCGGACCGGAACCTCGACGGAACGGCACCTCGACCGGCTCTCTACCTCGGTATACTCCATCACCTCGTTCACTTCTGAGCTACTCGTGGGTTGATTCCTTTATAGCCGAGAATATGTAGGCAGTTCAGATACTAGGGCTCGGTTACATTCTCCTTCCTCTTAGTTTTGGTCTCCTTTTGGGTCAAAAAACCTGTCTAGTCATTCTTTGTCTGAAAACTCTTCGCGTTTCTAGTCAAAGTGGGGCAACTGTAGACATGTGATTTTTGACCCTCCCCAAGATTTTGGGCTCAAGCAACCCATTTTTAAGCCTAATTTTTGGATCTATCCCATAATTTCGAAGCCCATAATTCCTAGGCCTATACCCCTTAATCTTAAAACCCTACAAAAACTAACCTAGACTCTAATATAAATCAGTGGATAACACCTTAGACCCTAGGAAGAAGGAGCACCGTTTTCGCAAATAAGATACCCATCAGCTTTCTTCTTCTTCTTGATGTAAAAACCTAGAAAAGCCTTAGGACCTAAAGGTTGGAAATCAGACGCAACACCCAAACACACACCCCTCCCTAATCGACTCCTCATCTTCTTTAACTAAGGGCAACCTTTCAGCGGCTGAATACAAGACCTGACCCCCCTGTTCTCCTTCTTCTTCAAGTAGCCATTTTCATTGCTGGTTCTTAAAAAAAAGACACAACCATCAGCAACTGTTACACCAAAACCCCACCCCAAATGACCCTTCAATCCTCCTCTCCCACCAGCGGCGAACTCGCCGGAACACAACACAAACGACCATAGCCCGTCCCTCGACAGCCTTTGACCAGTGATGCCACTAGCAGCAGAACCAGCGAACAAATCACCAAGTACCACTTCTTCTTCGCAAACTTCACCAAACAATTCAGAGAACTCGACAAAAAAGGTTTCGATGTCCTATTTATATCCGAGCTCTGGTCGAGATTCATTTCAAAAGGTCGAGTTCGAGCTCGGGTCCGACGAGATCATCCGCTCGTTGGTTCTGCTTGCACTTCGAAGGTCTGGTTGATGGTCTTTCATCGTTTCCAGATTTGTTTGATACTCATTGTTCAACTTTTGTTAATAATTTTGAAGGCAATTGTTGTTTATTTGAGGTTCATTCTTATCTTTCCTCTATTTATCTACCCTTTTTTAAGCTTTATGCATGCTTTTTCTAGTTGATATTGCTTTGTCAAGTAATGTTCGAGTTTTTTGCTTGATTATCAATGTCTATTATTGGAAATATTATGCTCAACCAAATATGTTTATTCAACACCTTGGTGTGAATAATGACTTCGTTTTCTTGTTGATTGTTTGTTAAGAGAACGAGAGTGATTGAGCAGTGGAGTTGTGATTTTTTTAAAATAAAAAGAATTCTTAAGGCAGAATGATCATGGCCAATACGCATTAGTAATATGGTTTGAGTTTCAGATATTTCTTTTTAGTTATTCCTTTATTTCGCGTTATTTAATTAATTTTCTAGGAGCATGATTAGGCCGTCAACACCTGGATTGGCGAACCTTTAGGCGTGTGTTGAATTTATTATTGTGGTTATGGATACGTTCATATGACATGATTAAGTTTTCTAAAATGAATATTCGTAGTTTGCTTTAGGCGCGATTTAATATACCATCGTGATTGTGGACACGTTCGCGTGATACAATTACGATTTTTTAAAAACAAAATCGGAGTATACGTTTGCGCAACTTTGACTTAACTTTTCTTAATATTAATAAAGCCTTATTAATTGTGACACGTTTGCGTGACATGATCTTTAATGTGCCAAACAAATGGGTACACATACGTGTGACCCGTTTCAAGATAATTTCTTAATTAAAAGAGGCAAATCTAAATAGGTTCTAAAATGAGTAATTAGACAATTTTAATGAGCCAAGTATGATCAAAGCGACCATGCTAGAATCACGGAACTCGGGAGTGCCTAACACCTTCTCCCGGGTTAACAGAATTCCTTACCCGAATTTCTGTGTTTCGCAGACACAAACAGAGTCAACTTTTCTTGATTTGGGATTTTAAACCGGTGACTTGGGACACCATAAATTACCCCAAGTGGTGACTCTGATTTTAATTTAAATAATCTCGTTTTGATTGTCACTTAAAATGGAAAAAAACTCCCTTATACCCCTTTCGGGGTGGTAAGAAGGAGGTGTGACATTAGGTTGATGTCCTAGAGGATACAGTGAGGTCACTGCTCAAAATAGTTGAGGGCAAGGGGGCCAAAATCAATGGAACAGTAGTTCATGTGTTGGATGCTACATTAAACCCTACTATAGGGTCTGTCTATAATCTTAAATTTAAGGCGATACAGGAAGCTTTGGGGTTAGGGAGAAGAATAATAGGCTATTGAATGAGGCTACAAAGCAGGCTTATGATCAAATTGAATGCACTACAAGGGAAGGAGCTTTAGAGATTGGACAAACAAAGATAGGTAACAATGCACTACAATGTGTTCCACCTCCAGATAATGATCCCGGTATCTTGGCTGGGAAAACATTTAGTGTTACTAGTGGAATTTTGGCAAAGGGAATCCTTTTCAATCATGGGGACCAGAAGAAAATGGGCATGATTGCCAAGAATCATGAGCCAAAGCCACTAGCCCTTCAGCTTGAGAATAAGGATAAAGGGTGATCGTGAAGACCTAGGTGAAGATACTGAAGAAGAATCGACGACAATTGACTTTAAACAAGTGGCCAAGGATGCAGATATATAACCTAGAAGTATTAACAAGAAGAAATAGACTGGGAAACATGCAAGGAATAACAAGGAAAAGACTGTACCAGTTAGGGTACAACCAAAGAAGAATGTATTTTCTCTTTCAAGATGATATCTACGAATAATGTATTAATATGGAATGTGAGGTCAGTGAACTCTCAAAAATCTTTTCAAAAACTAACTAATCTCCACAGGAAGCACAACATTTATCTGATAGGGTTGATGGAGCCTTGGAAGGATATAAATAAATTAGAGGTGTATAGAAGGAGGCAAGGAATTAAGTCTGATTTTGCTAATATGAATGGAAAGATTTAGGCCTTTGTAGAAGAGGATATTGATGTACAAGGGTTGATGGACATGGAACAATAATTGGCTCTTAAGTTGTTTCATTTGAGTAAGGAATTGATAGTCACACTTGTAAATGCTAAGTGTGATGCTATCGAAAGAATTGAGCTGTGGGACTCACTGTATCATCTTGCTTCGGATATGATGGTTCCTTGGGTTGTTGGAGGAGATTTTAATGTTATAATTTTCGAAGAGGAGAAATATGGTGGTTGTCCAGTATACCTTAATAAAGTAAAGGATTTTGCACATTGTATTGATACTTGTGCATTGTATGATCTTGGCTTCAAAGGCATCTTGTATTCTTGGTGGAATGGTAGGTCTGATGAAGCTTGCATATTTAAGAGGTTGGATAGATTCTTGTCCAATTAAGAATTCCAAGATTGGTTCCAGCTTTAGAAGTATAGTATCTCATAAAATATGGTTCAGATCATGTACCATTATTGTTACCATGTAATGTCAATACAGTCCAGGTGAAGAAGCCTTTCAAGTTCTTGAATTTAGGTAAAGAATGAAATATTTCTGGATGTGGTAAGGGAAAATTGGAATTCAGACATAGTGGGCAATCATTTCATCTCCTTTAGCAAAAGCCGAAGAATGTGAAGTAGGCGTTGGTAGTGTGGAGTAAGGTGAAATTTGGGGATATATTCAAGCATATTACAGCATTAGAGAATGTCATCAAGGTGCACGAGGTGGAATTTTATTTTAATCCTACTGCTCAAAACAAGGTAAAACTACACAGAGTTCAAGCTGATCTTACTAGGTACTTACAAAGAGATGAGGAGTTTTGGAGGAAAAAATCTTGAATGCAATGGTTAATGATGGGGACAGTAATACAATGTTCGTTCATGCTCATGTCAGGGGTAAGAGAAAGAGTATCCAGGTTTCCAGAATGCTTGATAACAATGGGAATTTGCTAGAATCACAATAGGAGATGGCTAAGGTGGCAGTGGAGTTTTTTCAAGAACAATTCTCTGAAGAAAGGTGTCCCTCCGCGACCTTGAGGAGCGCGGCAGGCGCTCAACCGAGATGGGCCGGTCAAGCAAGCATGCATCATTCCATCTACCCAATTAACCCATGAATAAAGAAAATATACATTTTATTAATTAGACAATAAGAAGTCATATGAATAACACCAGTTCATTTTCATTAGTTACGTCAATAACAAAATCCCCAAAATAGTACACTATACATTCGTAGTTGAAGTGGTACATATGATACAACTACAACACTTTCAGTTTAACTTTCCCAAAACTAAATACAACCCAACGTCTATGGAGCCTCTAACAGAAACAAAAGAGTGTCACGACAGTTCCGGCAACAAGGCCCTGTCTATACCTCAAAATGATATGTAAAAAGGACAAGAAATACAGGACCCCGTAATGAAGTGGGGCTCACCAAGTCAGCTCAAGAGAGGGTGTGCTGCTATCACGGATCAACACCACCTGCTATGGAACCAACTGCATCCATTAAAGATGTAGCGCCCCCGGCAAAAGGGACATTAATACATATGGAATAGTACTAGTATGCAAGAAAATACCCTCTCAATAGAATGAGTAACAGTAAACGGAGAAGGAATCATGAAATCAATAAGAGACTTAAATAGTAACAAGGTGTCAAATTAGGGGAAAGGTAAATTTCAAGTAAATTTCAATATTTTTAAGTTGGGAGATCTTTAACACTGATATACCACCGTGTTTTTAGCATAGAGTCCGATCTCAGCCGATCGGCTAAGCTGTCTTACCCCAAGACATCCACTCACAATACCATCATGTGAGTGGCATGACATCCGAGCTCAGCCCGATCGGCTAAGCCGTCTCACCACAATTTCGTATGGGTCGACATCACATCACATCTTGCTAGCAATTATCCCATCCCATTTAAGGGAGAACATCTCGACACATCAATCTCATCCCATATAAGGGGAAACAATCTCATCATATTAACATGGGATTTACCCCTAAATCACTCCTACACTAGCACGTGTAGTTTTGGGGTTAGGTTATTTTAACCTACCCTTCCTCGGTGACTAAACGATACTCCCAAAGCATTTAGTATTTAAGGGTAATTACCACTCATTACATAATCTTTTAAATATCATTCATTTCATCGGCACCAATGGCCATAACGCAATATCATTCGTGGCACGTTGGTCGTACATCATATTTCATGCCAACTTCTTTCACTTTCAAAAATCATCACGGATAATCAATAGAGAGGATTTTCAAATTTAGACTTTTAACTATACATGTGAGCAAATAAGAGTGATAAACACATGGAGATTTCTTACACAATTCGATATAACAACTTTCATTTGAACTTGACTTAAAGTCACAATATTTAATACATGACTCATGCTTTGAACATGCCCTCGAAGAACAACACAATATATTAAGAATATTCGAAATACATTTTGAACATATATATATATATTCACCTTCCGACACCAAGCTTATTCGGAATAGAAAGTTTATAATGAACAACTTGGAACTTACACGAACATCGTGGGATTTAATTCTAAGAGAGAGGTTTAGCCAACATACCTCGCCTTGAGCTTTATTAAATTACTACAATGTTATGAAAATTTTGGCCACTTAGATCTATTTAAAAATATAGCAAAACTGAACACAATTAGGAAGGAATTCATGGTCCCAGCTCATTTGAGCATTTTATCAAGCACTAGGTGTGCATTATATTTTCTAGCTTCTCTTATGGTGGATTTACCTCACCCCACAACTCAAGGTTTACATGTTTACCTTCCCACACTCATGATTGTACATGCATGCATAGATACACTCTCATACCCAAGAATTGTTTGGCTTATTACCTATTTTTAGTTAAATTTCGGAATTGAGGGTTAGGGTGTAGAATCTTACCTCTAGGATGAAGACCTTATGACTCTTTCTTGTGAATTCTTCAAGACTTGAGCCTAGAATGGTAAACACTTAGCTTAGGGATCCCCTCATCACTCTAGACCACTTTCTTCTCTCTAAAATACCAGTAGGGACCAGCAAAAATAGACCCCAAGCTATTTTTATAAAAATGGGGCCGGGTGAAAATTTTCAAACTTAAACTCTATGAAGTCGGGTCTGTGGTTGCAGACCGGATCACAAAACAGGTATGCATCCCGCAAAAGGTACCGCAGAAAAGGGTCCCATAACTGGGCTCCTCGGGTTGGGTTTGTGGTTCGGAGACCAATTCTGCGGTCGCATAATGGACCGCCGAACTTCTTTCTAAAGTTTCTTATGCTGGTTTCTGTGATGAATGCGCGGCTCGCTAAATGATTATGTGGCCACTTAATTGACCACAAAATAACATCCAAAATTTTCCCAACTCTCTACTTCACTCTATGGCGGATCTGCAGTCTGTAGACCAATTCTGTGACCATAGAATGGACTACAGAAAATGCCCTACTTTGCCAAAAATTTTCTCCAACTCCTCAATACACTGCTCAACCCAAAAAGTTCGTACAACGGTGAGTAGAATCTTTATAACCATCAGATTGGTTTCAAATAACTAGTATTCAATATTACTAAATGGCCAAGCAAATGGATTCTTTAAATCCATAAGAGGTGTCAAGCAAGGTGACCCTCTATCTCCTACCTTATTTATATTGGTAGAAGAAGTGTTAGGGAGATCTTTGGATTCTTTATTTGATAATCCAGATTTCATTGGATTTGCAATGCCAAAGGGGAGGAAAAATATCAATTATCTTTCATATGATGATGATACAATTATAGTTAGTTACTCTCACTATGGTGCAATACTATGAATGTGCTTGAAGAATATGAGCATCTGGCCAAAAGGTGAATAAGGAGAAGTCTTCATTTTACATGCATGAGAATACACCCTATCATGAAGCCAATACAGTGCGTCTTATCATACAGTTTAAGAGGCATCCCTTCTCATTTACTTACCTTGGTTGCCCAATCTTTTATAGTCGAAGGTAGGAGGTGTTGTATAAAGATATTATTCATAAAGTGTAGGAGATACTTCACTCCTGGAAAGGAAGGGGACTATCTATAGGTGGGAGAGCAAAATATTTATAGCATATGTTCTGGAGAGTATGCTAATTCATATATTATCAGCAGTGAACCCTCCACAGTATGTAATGGCTAAGTTACATAGAATATTT
Organism: Nicotiana sylvestris; assembly: GCF_000393655.2. NCBI lineage: Eukaryota > Viridiplantae > Streptophyta > Magnoliopsida > Solanales > Solanaceae > Nicotiana > Nicotiana sylvestris. The sequence continues at coordinate 127,492,261 of NC_091063.1, forward strand.
GCAAGATTCTTTTGGAGTAATTCTGGGAGTGGCAAGGCTAAGCATTGGGCTTCATGGAATACTTTATGTTTGCCTAATATCATGGCATGATAGATGCGGTGCAACGTGTGGGATTGAAGTTTGCATGTACGAGGTTGCGGTTCTATTAGAAGAGAAATCTATGGGTTCTGGATGGCAATGGACGGTTTCAGATGTTTAGAAGAATGCTGGCACTACTTTGATATCACCTGAGAAGAGCTTGTATTTCAGAAAGGGCGCATTATATTTTTACTTGCGGATGATTGACTTGTGTTAAGATAATCGCTTGGTTGATCGTCTGTTGATGTATAGATGTTGTTATGTGGCATGTAAGAATTATAGAAGTATTTCTAGTGAGATAATTGTGTATGAGGGATGTGTTAGTCATTTGGTTAGTCGAGTTGAGATCGGATATGGAGATTCTGGTATTCTAGAGATTTGAAGACTATGAGGGCTCTTAGAGGCAGATTTTTTCATAGTTGCGGATAGTGAAGGTATGTTAAGAAGTTTATGGCTAGGTGTATGTATTGTGGAAATGGTTATTGTTGATTACTCAGAGGTTATCTATATATTTTGGGAGGATCGTAATTGATGTGGAGGCCATAGGTAGGCCCATTGAGTATATGTGCTCTACATCAGGTAGATTTGTTTACTCAGCATAGTTATTATTGAATGGTGTGCTATCAGTTAGAGTTGATCTTTTTCTTGCTTGATATGCTCGGGGTGTTGCTCTTCTATGCTACGATGGGTTGTGAGACTATTTACTATTTACATACATGATGTGGTTCTTTTTGGGCTTTGAGGCAGAATTCGAGCAAAATAGCTCTTGGGGTGTTGAATGGTTCAATACGCCTTGGTTATGGTTTTCCTATTTGTGGTATACTATTTTATCAATTTCTTCATGGTTATGATCATTCACATTGCGTATTTGTTGTTGATATGCATATGGTTCTTGACTATAATCATCATGGCTCGAGGTATTCATGTGGATCGGTATTTGGATTGGGTCACGCACCGCAACAAGCTATGTTGGTATATGATCCTTTGTGTTTATCTTGTATGTTTTGGTTCTCCTTGGGTGATGGGTTCATATCAGTGCGCTTGTGGTGGTATCAGTTGAGTTTTCTAGTTCTCTCATTTGATTCTCTTTCCATTATTGGTTACATTTGATTGTTGCTTGCTTGGTGCATGAATTGCATGGTATGTGGATCTAGGTAGTATTGGTGTGGCATGTTTGTAGAGCAACAATTATTGGTTGACATGAGGTTATTGGACCTAGAATGAGTGCTATCGGATTTGGTTAAGGTAAGTTTAGGAGAATAATGTCACTAGTCAGGTTGGATTTTGGCTATGGTTCTTATCGGGCTAGAGATATCCACGAATTGTTGATCTGATGAGTGGTTATGATTTTCTGCATGTTTTTTCATCATTGGTTGTGTACGAAAGTTTAGAACAAGGTTTTATTTGATATGAGGTTTGTTACTAGAACGTGGTTTGTGATTGGGCAACTATTGTGGTAGGAAGTTATTGTTATGAGCATCTGGGTTTTGCGGTATACCATATGATTATATCTTGGGTTATAGTTATGGCTTGATACAACTTCTTCAGACTTGCTCAGTGTAGAGATTTGAGAATCGAGTCTTATAATGAATTCTGGATGTTGGGCATTTGATTCCAAGGCTTATAGACTAAGGTTAAAGTAAGGATCTTCAGTGATGTTGTGTTGTCAGGATTACATAGTTTGGGGTGATGTGAGATCACCCATGGGTATTTGTATGGATAGTTGATTCAATGATTTGATGAATTTGTTACAACTTCTGGCACATTCGAGGACGAAAGTATATTTAAGTGGAGGAGAATGTAACAACCCGACCGATTGTTTTGACCATTTGCATTCAGTTTGATGGTTTGAGGTCATGAGTAGGTTCATATAGTGAATTATGACTTGCTTGTATCGTCAGTTTTGGCTTTCAAGTGGTTCAAGATTGATTTGGAAGAATGATTCTCAAATAAAAGGCTTTAAGTTGGAAGAGTTAACCGAGTTTGACTTTTGTGTATTTGGCCTTAGAGCGGAGTTTTTTTGGTTTCGTTAGTTCTGGATAGTGATTTTGGACTTGGATATATGCGCAGATTTGCATTTGGATGTTTCTAGAAGGTTTTGGCGCTAATTGGTAAAAGTTGACAATTTGAAGGTTTGGAAGGTTCATAAATTTGACCAAGGGCTAACTTTGATGATATCAGGTTCGGATTTTTGTTCCGTGAGTTGGAATAGGTTTGTTATATCATTTGGAACTTGTGTGAAAAAATTAAGGTCATTCCGAGTTGATTTGTTATGGTTCGGCATGAGTTTTGGAAGTTAAAACTTCAAAACTTCATTATGTTGGATTTGGGGTGCGATTCATGGGTTTGATGTTGTTAAGTGTAATTTGAGGCCTCGAGTAGGTCTGTGTTATGTTTTGGAACTTGTTGGTATGTTTGGATGGGATCCCGTGGGGCTCGGGTGTGTTTCAGATTGATCTCGGACCATTTCGGAGGTTGAAGGAGCTGATAGTTTTCTAATGCTCCAGGTGTTCCACGCGATTGTGAAGGTTCTTTCGTGATTTTGGTGTGTATGTGGGAGTTGGGTGTTTTTACTCTACATGTTCGCGGTAGAAGATCTGCGTTCGCGGAGGTTTAGTGGCTAGGTGGTTGCATTCGCGGAGTTGGGGCACACTCGCGATGTTTGGGTGATTAGTTCTTCGCGGTCGCATATGGATGTCATGACCAGGATGCTTGGCAGGCTTCACTAGAATTTGTTCTACGTGTTCGCGAGGGTGTTGACATGAACTCGAAGGCTTATTCAGGGCGGTGTGATTTTTCTTCTCCGATCTCGCGAGGGTCATGCCGCAATCGCGATGCATATATCTAGGCAGTGCATATAAGTACTCTATTTTGGATCTTGAGCTCATTTTATCATATTTTGGGTTATGGAGCTCAAATTTGGGCGGTTTTGGAGAGGACTTTCACCACATAGATTGGGGTAAGTATTTTGACTCAGTTTTGATTATATTCCATTTCATCTTCGATTTTTGCATTTGATTGATGAATTTAAAAGAGCAATTGGGGGTTTTCATCTAAACTTTTCTAAAGTGAATAATTGAGTTTTGAACATTGATTCCGCGTCGGAATTGGATGAAATTGGTATGGTTAGACTCATATTCGAATAGGTTCCGAAGTGCGGGGCTGGTTGTCTTTCTGGTTGATTTTGAGTATTTATTCAACATTTATCGCTTGTGTTTGCTTCCTATGGCATTATTTGATGTTTTTGAGTTGCTTTTGGCTGGTTTCGAGTTGTTCTGAGGTTGATTCGCATAGGATGGAATTACTAAAGTATTGTTTGTCTTGCTCGGTATTTGATTTGGCTTGTTCGAGGTAAGTAATATATCTAAACTTGGATTTTAGGGTAAGAATCCCTAACAACTATGATATTTGAGATGGGTTGGGGGTGACGCATGTGCTAGGTGATGGTCGTGTGTGCGTGCACCGAAGTTTTCATGATTCGGGTAATTCTTAGGTTATTATGTGTCTTGTTGCTATCATGCTTCTTTGATATCATATTTTCTCCATTTATATGACTGTGAGTTACTATTCATGATAGAAATCATGTTTAGGACACCTTCTTAGTTGTTTGAGACGTGTTAGGGATATTTTTGCCATGTTGATCTATTTGCATTAACCTAGTCATATTGTACAGTTATGATAGTATATCCGCATGTTATATCTCTGTCTCTATGCACTTTTGATATGATGTCTCACATGTTATTGGTGTTCTTGTACGTGACATGATTTTGAACTGTATTTGAGGCATATTGTGATATTCTGTGTTATCTAGTTGGATTATGTTTCTGTGAGATGTGAGCCATTGAAACTTGAGCGGATTGATGACTGATCTGGGCCATAAAGCTGTTTTGCGAGTTATGTTAGATCGGGTTGCGTGCCGCAACGGATTGATATTGGATTGGGTTGCACACCGCTATGGATTAATATTGGGTCGGGTTGTGTGCTACAATGGACTATTATTTTGATCGGGTTCCACGCTGCAACAGGCCATATTGGCTTATGATTAGCGTTTGGGCATGATCTACCCCCTCCTGATCTAACATGCCAGCATTGGGCGCAGGCACAGTGATATATACACGTGCTTTGGTGAGGGGCTTTTGAGCTAGGCACCCGTACAGTGCTGAGTGATTGTATGTGAGATGGTGAGAGCATTTGAGCCAAGCACCTTGAGTGTGCTGAGAGTAAGTGTACTTGATGATTTCACTGGGATATTATTGACCTGACATGTAGGCGTAGAGATATATTTTTCTCATGCTAGCAGATAAATAGATGATATTGACTTGACATGTATATTTGGCATGTAGTCATAGAGATGAATTTTCCTCATGCTAGATGGCAACATGATATTATTGCTTTGAAATGTAAGCATTGTTGATACCCAATTTTTCCTCATATGTTTTTAACATGTATATATACTTTCAAAATAGCACTTATGTAGTTATAAGCATGCATAACCAATTTTATAATTTTTCTTTAATTTTTAAAAGCTCCAAAACGATCTATTCCTTCTCTTTTTATTTATAAAAATTTTCACTAATTATCCTTCAAATTATTTTTGTGGTGATTTAGTCAGCTAAATTCTTTATTTATGCCAAAATAGTGTTTAAACATTTTTAGGCTAAATTGTACATCTTTGCAATAATAGCCCTACTAATGCATAATTACATTATTGATGCATAAAATGGTCTTTTATATTTTTTAAATCTTAAACAACTATTTTAAATCATTTTAGTACACAAATACATTTTTTTTGAAATTATTACTATTTTTATAAATTATATAGTTATTAAAAATGGTTATTTAAAATCTAGCCTATTTTTATTTCAATTTTCAGCCCTAATTCAACCCAATTACCGGCCCAATCAAAATAAAAATTACCCAACCAAAACCCAGATACCCGATCCGGCCCTCAAAACCCTTTAATCTCGGTCGTTGATCATAAAGATCAATGGCCACAAACGACCCTAACTAAAATAAACCAAAAGACCCCCCCCCCCACACACACCATATCATTCTACACCATCCGCCGCCCTGAAACCCCCCTCCTCTCTCAAATGCTCTCAAACCTAACCCTAATCAAACCTCACTGACACTCAGCTATGGCTATCTACGGTGGTTTCTCACCACCTCCCAGGCCTCCAATGGCCTCTCTCACGTTATTCTCGCCATCTCCAGGGTCCTCAAGGGACTAGGGCTTGTTGGCTTGCATCTATGGTTCCTTTCTCGCCTGTTTCAGGCCATTCTAGTGTGATTCCGAGTAAGAACATCCTATATTGACTATGATCTATGGGTTTCTAAGCATGTTTCTTCATCTCTGTATGGTTCTCTTCGAAACCCTAATTTCTTTTTCTAAACCTCTTAGATCTGAGCAGATTTGTGAGGATTTGGACTCGCTTCATATGAGTTTTACAACAACCATGAGATTCTTTACAAGAATCATATGATTTTCAATTGATTTGTATCTTTTTCTAAACTAGGGTTTCCGGGATTTTTTTTTACAAAATGTTTGATGATTTTTTTTAGTGTTTGATCTTTTGCTCCTCATATGTTTTGACTGATTTTGTAAGTTGGTTAAAACCTTAACTCGCTTGTATTGAAAACCCTATTTTTTTTATGTTCTTCGTTTGGTTTCTGAGTACTGGTATATCGACTGTGTTCTTGCTTTGGGTTCTTGTGATATCTCATGATTTTCTTGTCCTAATATGCTTCTACAGAATTTCTTAGTTTGACCTTTCACTGATTCTTTATGCTTTTGTTCATCCTGACTATTCATGTTAAGACCTGTATCTTTCTCCTTGAATCAGTGTCGTTTTAACTATTTGTTTTGTTAAATTTATGTGTCGAATCCTGACTATCCATGTCTTGCCTTATTTTATATGCTAAACTTGTTGACTCTTTCATGACTTTCCCTTTGATTGAACCCTTGATTATTCTGAATTCCTTATTTCCTAGTTTGATTTGAACACTTTCCCTAAAACTTTCGATTCTTACCCTTCTACTCGATTTGATTGAATTGCTTGCCTTAATTAATTTTTCCTTGCCTTGTTTGTATTTTGCTGGTTCTAACTGGTGGTTTCCATTATTGAAACTTCTGTTCATTTACCCCTAATTAAATACCTAGCATGTTTTTACTATTGATTTGATTATCCTTTAATAAGGGAAGGACTTGCTGATTGATTACACAAACTTCCTTGATTTGCTACTTAATTGATCTCTTACCTTATTTTGTTAAGCTTTTGATTACTATATATATCCCCTCTTATTTTAACTTCTGGATAACGAACAATAGTTCAAAACCACTACTCTATACACTCTAAAAGGCTCTCTTTCTGCTCTCTTTGCTACTTTTGATATTTGTCATTCTAGCCGGCTGCAAGCCAAGGCTGGAAGTTGCACACTACTTTTTTCACATCTTGAGTTTTTCATTCTTTAACTAGGTATGCTTCTGATTAATTTTTAAGAATCAAACCTATGTGTTTACTTACTGCTTTAGTTCATATGTCCTAACTCTGTTCACGTTTCTGTTTACTGTTTACCCAAGCATGTCTAATACTGTCTATTCAAACCTATGATTAGTATGTTTCCACTTTACTTGCATGTTTGTTGTCTTTTTTAGCATGTCTGCATATGTAACTTAAGCTTGTTTGGACAAACTATTGTTCTTCCTAAACTCTGCTTCTATATAATTAGCATGCCTTCATTGTTAATACTTACCAGCGTGTTTATTTAAGTCCTTGCATGTTCTGCTTCACTCCTACTAAGTCAGTTAATCTCCTTAAAGTAATTCTAGTCGTGTGGTTTAGATACATGTTTCTGCTTTGATCTTTGTTGCATCTGTAGAACCCCCTCAAAGCTCTATGTCCTGTCGTTTGTATGCTCCATTAAGAGGTACCCTTGTGTGAAAGTTGTTCCTAAACTTGTTCTATGACTTGGGTCTGATTACCAATTATTTTCTTCACACTTTTCCTCAAACTGTTTCAGCACTTATGGTTTTCAAAAGTTCTATTTCAGTCTTAAGACCTTTCTATTAAAACTCTTTCAACTATTATACACTTTCACTTGCTCTTAGAATACTAGGTTCTGCCCCTCTGATAAATGTACAACCTTGAGACCCCTTTGATAAATGTACTACCTTGAGGCATGTCAGAGCTGACCTTTCCACACTGCACCTAAATCAGTTATTATTTGATGAAAAGATCTAGGTGTGAGCACTGCCCGGGATCCTTGAGATTCTTATGGACCCTGACATACCTGGACACGAAATTGTCTATGGAACTTTGGCATTTGAGGTTGTTGGAGGCTTGGAAGTCATTTGGGCCTACTACAGACTCCCTATAGATTAACTTCTGTTTATTTATGTATTTAATTCATTTGTTTGTAATAATTGTAAACAACGGTGGAGTGATTAGTGAAAAAGGGAGGGTAGTATATATTATTGTGGTTAACTTGGGTAGATATCATGCCTATAGGGTCGTGTTAATTCAAAAGTGTTTACTATATTTTCTTTACTTCCACAATATTAGAAACCATGCCTATAGGATCTAAATGGCTTTAATAATAGAAATCATGCCTATAAGTTCAAAGTTAGCCTTTAATACTTAGATACCATGCATATAGGAATTAAAATCACCTGTAATAGAAATCATACCTATAGAACTAAAAACCAGTTTAGTTAAATAAATCAGTTTAACTCAAGTTTGTTTAATCTAAATTTGGGTTAATTAATTAATCTATCTGTTTCTTTAATAATTTCAAATGTTGCCTTAAATTAATACTGCTAGAAAGCATGCCTATAGGACCTCAAGTTGTCCGTTTAATATTGATCACTATTTTACTGCATTCCTAATCAATATAGATATCATACTCATAGGACATCACTATTATGCCTAGGCAAGCCTGTAGGGAGATTAAAACTCTATGACTATAAAACTGCGCTTTAAAACGGCTCGCATTCACAGGTCTAAAATTAATAGGTCTTTGACACTTCAGTCCTAATTCAATGTTGTATACTCCCTGCTCACCTAGATATCATGTTCTAGGATTTTCTCTTAAATACTTGAAACTGTTGTTTGAGACGTGCACTAGTTTGTTATGATTGTGGAGGTAAAATGTGAACCTTTATTTGTTCCTCCTAAAAGTGCGGTCCTAATTGTTTTGATTGACGCCTAGACTTTTGTCCTTTAAAACTTTAGGATGATCTAGAACTACCTAAAACTAGAAGTCTCAAATACCTCTAGCGACACAAGGAAGGGACAGGTAGTGCACGCATAGGATACGTTTAAGGGTTGATAGAACGCTTTAGGCTATGACCAAGGGGAGGGAATTGGGTATTAAGGAATATTATGGCTACGCGCTAATGTCACGTGTAGCCCCTCATTGAGGAGTGTTTACTGAGTATTGTGTGGGTATGATCCTGTAGGCTAACCAACCTAGGACCTCTCTTTCCTAATTCTCGTTGTTTAAATCAATTTACTTTTTCTTTATATATGTAACTTGTTCAAACCTTTTCCGTGCTCCATTACTTGAATCATACATGTGTTTAGAATACCAAAACATGCCTTTATTTGCAAGTATGTGTTTAGACTATTTATTTGTTAAAAGTATTAATTCATAAGTATAAGTTCGGTCGGGACCCACCATTGTGGACTAAGAGGGGTGCCTAACACCTTCCTCTCAAGGTTATTTCGAGCCCTTACCCTAAATCTCTGGTAATGCAAACTAGTCTAAGAGTTAATTTCTCTAGGCGCCCTAACGCACCATAATCCGTTAGGTGGCGACTCTTCAAAATACCCAAATCCCAAAAGGAAATGACTTAACACCCCCCATGAATGTCGGAACCCAGACTGCTCTCTGTTGGGGAAAAAAGGGGGTGTGATAGCATGATGACTCTACTGGGGATATTTTTAGGCTCTTACCGTAACGAACTTATCTTTTGTAAATTAGTCCAAGCATACTCTATCCCCGTACCCTTTCCCCTTATTTGAAGTTAATTATCTATTTTTCAAGCATTTATGATCTCTTTATTCCTGAAACTGACTCGTCTCCTTGTTTTCTTTTTCTTTAAATGTCTTTCAATTATTTAAATACTGCATTTATTATTCTTACATGAAAATACTTGACTAAATGCTATTTATTGCTGCATAAATCATGCTCTACATCATATTCCACTAGTGCATATTAAATCCTATAGCAAGGCATGATCAGTGAATGTGCCCTTCCTATTTATTACCCTTAAATTTGGAAAGGCTTATTTGCGGTAAAACTAGTCGATCAGCGGTGCAGTCGACGGTTCCGTGCCTTTCCCCCTCAAGTTGTCCGCTTGAGGGTATCAGTCTAGACTCCCATAGTAACCTTACTCTGGTTGAAATTATGCATGCATCATGGTCAAACCTAGTCGGATTAATATGTTGTCCACATAATAATCCTTTAAGACGAGCCTTATCCAAAAGTCCACCGGGGTTTCCATAATCACAACGGACACAACCACATTTTGTGAATTAATTTGGAGAATTAAATGCCAATATGCTAATCATGAATGTATAAATAGTCGAGTCTGGTGGGGGAGAAGGGCCTAACCCTTTATTTTGCAGAAAATGAGGCACGAGGTCCCCATATTCGGTATGGTTAGCAACATTCCACCATTGCTGCTAGATTGGTGGGAGGAACTTTCCTCAAGTGACAAGAAACATGTAAGAAAGTACTTGGGTAACTTGCCTTCCCTGCTATACATTTAGCCAAACAACAAGTTGATCGAGGCTGCCACTTTGTTCTAGGACAGTGAAAGGTCTGTGTTCCGTTTCGGCGACATAGAAATGACTCCGCTTCTAGAGGAAATTGGGGGACTTGCAGGATTGACCTGGGATAGCCCTGGGTTGTTGGTACCGGAGAACCATACTGGTAAGAGGTTCCTAAAGATGATGGGGTTGAAGAAAAATGCTGACCTGGGATGCCTGGAGAAGTCCTACATACCCTTCGAATACCTGTACGAGAGATATGGTCATAGCAAGTCCTACCGTACCTTCCATGACGAGCTCTCTATTACTTCTCTGGGACACATCCACCGCAGAGTGTTCGTGTTCATCATATGCTTCTTTGGCTTGATAGTATTCCCGATGAAAAAGGAAAGAATCCACACTAGGTTGGCCATGGTCGCCAAGACTTTGATGGAGGGGATCAATGGACAAACATACACCTATAGTTCCCATGATCATAGCCAACATCTATAGTGCTCTGGAGCGCTGGCAAAGAGGGGTCAATCATTTCGAGGGTTGTAACCCGTTGCTGCGGTTGTGGTTATTAGAGCATTTTCAAAAGGTTCATTATCGTCAAAAATTTCTGTGAAGAGCTTCAAATGACCATATTGCCTTGCATCACCCCAAACAGATGACTTACAATCCACACAGGTTTGCTCAACCGGAAAGTGCCAAAGAGTGGGTAGCGTTATTCGACAATATGACCAAGGACCAGGTGCAATGGATGTTTGAATGGTTCCCAACAGATGAATTCATCATCAGATCCAGGGATGCTCCACACTTGGTACTGATTGGGTTGAGAGGGATATAACCTTATGTCCCCATCCGAGTCATGAGGCAAGCAGGTAGGAAACAGGTTGTACGCAGGATCGCAAAAATGAGTCATTTCAGAGCAGACTTTTAGGATAATGATGTCCCTTACAAGTTCCAAGCTCAGAACATGTGGCACTGCAAGATCATTATGGAAAATAACACCATTGAGCCAGACAGGTATCATGCAGGGTTTGAACCTCTTTACCCAGCATGGTTAGAGGACAATCTGAAGGGGATGGTGATGCCAGGAACTGATCGAGAGAATAGGATCATAGACGAAGAAGCTGAGGCTCAAGTCAAGTACAACAAGCTGTGCAAGAGGGTCCACGACTCTGAGAATGAGCACCGGGAAATACACGAGAAAACATAAGATTGATCAATGAGTGGAAAGAGATGCTATCACTTCCAACAGAAAGTTAGAATATCTGGAGCGAGGATTAGTGGAGCTGGAGGGTGAAGTCATAAAGCGAATTGAGGATTGTTAGAATGCTAAAGGAAGTGAAGGAGTACATCTGGCGAGAGCCTACCTGCTGCTGGGTCTGCGCAAGCTGGGGAACCTGTACGATGGAGTCAAGTAGATCGAATCTGGGGAAGGTCATTCTAGGACCAAGTGGGCTAGATTTATTTGCTTTCCTAAATGTAATAAGGCCAAGTGCCAAAAGTGACTTGCTTTTGTATTGTCTTAGTGTCGTTTTGGGATTCGTCTATTTTCACATTATGAAATAAAGCATTTACTGGCATCTAAAACGTTCTCCAAATTTACTTGTTGCTAGGCCTACCTCAGACACAATGAGGCTCCCAAATTAGGACACGAATTTACATTCCCGCAATATGTGTTTAAATACTAAAAATATTTCAGAATCCTCACTGACTTGTCTACCTTTTTGTTTTTTTTATTCTTTATTCCCATCCCTTAAGGTTGGTTCGCTCATACTGGCCTCATCAGCATATCACACCAGATCTAGAGGCCCTCCACCTCATCCTCCTCCAAGCAAAACAAAAGGCAGAGGAAAAGCAAAAATGGACGACTTAAGTGGTATCTGAAAGGAGAATATTGATAATGCAGAAACTTCAGACAGACGTAGTACCCCAGCACCGAATGATCTAGTCTTAAGGTTAGAACAAAAGAAATTAGAGCTACAAGAAGAGCTTGAGCAGGTTCGCAACTTGTCAAACTTATCACTCACCCTAAATGTTCCCGACATCAATCAACAAAACACAAAGAACCCAGCACCTCCCCAAAACACACAAAACCAACACCCACAAAATCCTCCTGCACCGGATCAATACGCAACCCCACCCCAAAATCTCAATCCCTTACCAGTACCAACTTTGCCAGAACATCACCATCAACCGATTTAGTACCCACCAACTTCCACTTATAATACTCCCCAAAATACACCACAACCCATTCTCGATCCTCAAAACTCAACCAATGACTATCATTACACCTAAGTCCCCAGCACCCATCAAAGCAACCATATATACATAGAAACCGTACCTCACTCTATATAACCAATCTCCTATACACCGGAATCCTCCGAGGACCTGCTCATTAAAAACATGGCTGAAGAACTCAAGAAGTTGACGAGTTGAGTCTCTGATATCATAAAGCTTGTGGAAAGAATTGAGGAAGGCATCAAAAACGGGATGGTAATGAATTTTGAGGCATTAAAGACCACAAACAAGGTGTTACAATCAGGCGCCATATCAAATAAGAGAGACGTTGGGGCCGTAATGGTGGCCCAGAGCCCAAAATTTTCCACTTACCTATCAAACACTCCCACCTACATATAAAACACCTCCACCCATATATCAAACACCTCCAGCCACTTATCAAACACCTTCGCCCACATACCAAGCATCACCACCTACATATTAGCCTTCATCTCCTAGATATTCCCAACCAGCCACTGTCCATCACACCTATAACTCCCAACCATCCTTTCCAATCACCTCCAACTCGCCAAAACTTTCCAAGACCAAGACCCAACTTCGACCGCAATCCACCCAGACAATACACTGCCATTGCTGGACCCATCGACCAGTTGTATGATAGGTTGAACGCCGCAGGTTACGTCACTCTTGTTCCCGCTATGGCATTAGAAAATCCCTCCCAATGGGTCAATCGGAACAAAACTTGTGCGTACTATTCCGGTATGAAGGGTCACACCACTAATGAGTGCAGAACATTGAAAGATAAGAGACAGACGCTAATTGACAATAAGGTCGTATAGGCAAAGGAAGCCACACCCAATGTCCGTAATAACCCCCTCCCTAATAATAGAGGTGGTGGGGTACATGTAATAGAAATGAACGAAGAATGGGACCCTGAGGGGTCAATTGGGCTTATTCGAGAAGGTGATGATTTTAAAGTTGCAGTCACACTTACTCCTATTGTGGTACAGACTCAGTCACCAATCGAGGTTGAGGTAGCTGCACCGGTTCCATTTGAGGTAGAGGTAGCTCCACCTACGACCACCCCTGCTCCATTTGAAGTAGCAGTGGTCACATCTTTCACAGTGACAATATCAACAACACCTCCTTTCGACTCAAAAGCAATATCCTGGGATTATGTTGCCGAGGCTTGGCGAAAGGGAAAGGCAAAAATGGAGGAATTTGATGTTGCACAAGGAATAACTAGGACTGGAAGAGTCTACACACTTGAATATTTGGGAGGACCAAGCAAGGATGCCACTACCAGGTAGCCTGTCATTGAAACAGGGCCACATGACTGTGGAGGAAAGTACAAGCAAAGGAGTATTCCATCATTAACCATTTGAACAAAACCCCAGCTCAGATATCCATTCTGTCACTGTTACAAAACTCAAAGGTGCATAAGAATGCTTTAATGAAAGTACTGAGTGAAGCTTATGTACCCAATAACATCACTGGAGGAGAAATGGCCAACATGGTAGGGCAGGTACTGGAAAGTCATAAGATCATCTTCCACGAAGATGAGCTACCACCTAAAGGACTGAATCACAACCGAGCATTGCATATTACAGTACAATTTGAAGACAAATTCATTGCCAGGGTTTTGGTTGACGGAGGTTAAAGCCTCAATATTTGTCCTTTAGACACTCTGAAAAGGTTGGACAAATATTTTCATGAAATACGGGTAGGAAGAATGAACGTGAAAGCTTTCGACGGGTCCCAAATGGCCACGATCAGGGAAATTGACCTTTGCTTGCATATGGGGCCAACTTGGTTCGACGTCGAGTTTCAAGTGCTCGATATACCGGCCTCATATATTCTTCTATTAGGCCGGCCATGGATCCATGTTGTTGGGGCCATGCCTTCCACACTACATCAAGCCATGAAGTTTGAATGGAATCATCAGGAGGTGATCATTCACGGAGATGGGAGTAACCTCATTTACACTAGTCAAACCATCTCGACTATTGGACATAGAAGAAGGCTAGGATGGGAAACCTATCACCACATTGAACGTGTCAATGCCGTCGAGAAAGATAAATGGTGGAGCAGTAAAATAGAAAGCATATTGGCATGGTCTGGGTATGAGCCCGACAAAGGGCTGGGAAGAACCTTCAAGGTATCACTAAACTAATACGGCTAAAGGGTTATGGTACTACTTTTGGGCTCGGATACCAGTACACATGGCAAGAATACAATGATTGGTCGCCTCCATAGCACGGACCGTATTACTCTCTCGAGCAACCAGTGCCACATCTAGATCAAGCTTTTCACCAAGCTGATACAATATAGGGAACTGCAGAAGAGGAAGCATTAGCTGGGTTGAAGAATCTGTTCTTGGAGGATGAAGACATGGACTGCAGTGCCATAATTGAGGAGTAGGAGGAAGAACGCCTCACTATTCAGACTGTGAAGAAGGGAGTTGTTCTCAGGAACTGGACCACCACACCGTCCCGGGCCTGCCGAGTCCTTGGGTAGCTTGGCAGATTTTATTTCTATAGTCATTCTAGGTATTTAAGGTGTTTAGTAATTTAGATTTAAAGACTTGCTTATTTCAAAATAAGTGCTCGATTCATCGAGCCACACTTGTCTGGATGTTGTTTAATTTTAATCAAATGCATTTGCTCTTTATTATTCATTACTATTTTCTACACTTTTTCTTTCTACAGTGTTATTAATACTTTTCCTGATGAACTGGTGACTGTGATATATAATGAGGCAATGCAACATGAGAATAGTGATTCAGATGAAGAAGATGAGATACCCGAGGAAGTTGTAAGGGAAGTTGAAAACTTTGAGAAAAAGCCTAAGTCCAATCTGGACGAAACCGAAGCAATAAACTTGGGCGACGCCTAGACTGTCAAGGAGACTCGCATCAGCATTCACTTATCACAAACAGAGAAGGAAGAGTACATCCGTTTCTTAAAAGAATATGGTCATATGATTATATGACCAGTTTGAGCACGTCCATAGTAGCTCACAAGTTGCCTACTAATCCCATGTGCCCACTAGTGAAGCAAAAACTCAGAAAATTCAAGCCAAATATAAGCCTGAAAATCAAGGAGGAGGTTACCAAGTAGATCAAAGCCAAAGTCCTCAGGGTTGTTGAGTACCTTACCTGGTTAGCTAACATTGTGCCAGTACCGAAGAAAGATAGGAAAGTCAGAGTATGCGTTGACTATCGAGATTTAAATAGAGCAAGTCCCAAGGATGTTTTTCCACTGCCAAACATACACATTTTGATCGACAACTACGCCAAGCATGAACTCCAATACTTTGTAGAGTGCTTCACAAGTTATCACCAGATCTGGATTGATGAAGAAGACGCGGAGAAAACAGCTTTCATCACACCTTGGGGGGTATACTGCTACAAGATGATGCCGTTTGGTCTAAAGAATGCTGGGACTGCCTACATGAAGGCCATGACAACTATCTTCCATGATATGATACACAAGGAGATAGAGGTGTATGTAGACAACGTTATTATCAAATCCAAGAGGGCCACAAATCACACAGCAGACTTGAGGAAGTTCTTTGACAAGCTAAGGAGGCACACCTTGAAGCTAAATGTCACGACCCAAATTGATGGGCCGCGACGGGCACCCGGTACCTTACTCAATCGTGTACCAACGTAACGTATCTTTCTTATTACATTATCATATACATATGACATACGGGCCTAATATGCCAACATGATCCTTTATAAACTCAAAACATAGACCGACAAGGCCGTACAATATTTTATATACACGATATATGTCTACAAGCCTCTAAGAATACATAAATATCATAAAGGTCGAGACAGAGTCCCGCCATACCAAACAATATAGGTCTAACTCATACTAACCAAACAAGCAACTCTGAAGCAAATGGAGCGCACCAACATCTTCCGCTGAGCTGATAGCCTACTTGGAGGGCTCTCGACCTGTCTATCAGGACCTGCGGGCATGAAACGCAGCGTCCCCAGGCAAAAGGGACATCAGTACGAATAATGTATCGAGTATGTAAGGTACATAAGTAAATACATCAGAGACATGGAAGAAATATAGTGTACATAACTCAACCTGCAAGTCTGAATAACTTTGTAAATCATAAATTACTTCTAGCGTCATGCATGTGCGTATGAATGTCATGTCATGCATAGGTACATGTTTCATAACATCATCAGCCTCTGAGGGCATTCCATTATATCATACTGGCCACTGTGGGAAAATCATCATCGTATACCAGCTGATCAGGTGGTGGTGCGTATATAACGCCATAACCTTTCCCATATATCATATACATATATATTCATACATGTATACGCATATATAACGCTGTTTGAATCATATTTCAGCCACTATGGGCAACAGCGTCATCATATATCAGCTGATCAGGTGGTGGTGCGTATATAACGCTGTAACCTTTTCCCATATCCCATATACATATATATACATATATATGCTTATATAACGCCGTCTGAGTCATGGGTCAATGTACATGTATAAATGCATGAAATGCATATGAAATACAATAACAAAATCTCTCGGTACGTCATAAGACCATTATACCTCTGATTAATATCATAAAGTCATTTTACGTAGTTTCTGAGACCCATGAACAGACGATGGAATAATAAGACATATGGAAATTCAAGAACATAGGCACTTCTAATACTTCTATGAATAGGGTCATATATGGAATTTGCACATTTGCACGTTTCGTTCGTATTGTATGGATCATGCCAAAAGAAATAAGGGATAGCCTTAACATACCTGAGTCGATTCTCTTGACAATCCCTCTAACACGAGTTAATTACGACCAATCACGTGATGGTAAGATCGGAGTAGGGAAAATTCGTGTGATATCTTTTGAGAAAGATTGCATCGTACTTCCTTAGAATCACAAAATCTCGCGTTACAGCTCCGGCCATCTTAAATCACGTATGCAATCTCTCTTAAATGTGATACTGTATCATCTAATCTTGTTGTCTGAAATTTCTCTTCTCACAACATCACTGTAAAAAACAAATTGATGGTGATAGCCATCGTTACATTGGATCTGGAGAATATATAAAGGTGAGCATGAATTCCATATCCACAATGTTATCAATAGTTTGTTTTCAGCTTTTGATTGTTATTATCTCTCTTTCATGTCAGATGAGTGGAAGAGCAGGACGTCGTGGCAAATATGAACGTGGTATTTGCATTATCATGATTGATGAGCAGGTGAGTTAATAGTAGTATTATCCTCTGAGCAAGCATCTTCTTAAGTACCTGCTACTGTCTTCTTGAAATTTATGTCTATTTTCTTCTACTACTTTTTTTGATAAATCAAAAGTATTTACTTTGATTTGATACCAAGTTGGTGGCGGAATTGCATCTCACTTCTACAAATACAACAAAGAATATTCTTTTTTTTTTTGATAAGTACAACCAATTCTTAATGTGTCAATAAATGACTAATGAGTCATCTCTAAACCAAAAGAGGGCTGCCACGTTGATGTTTTTACAAGGCTTATCCAAAAATGTATCCACGTATTAGTTAACTGGGTAATATTCTGTTACCCGGTAATCAACCAATTACCCGCATAATTGAGAATTTTTTCCACTTTCTTAAAATATTATTCACTTTTTACATACCTATACACCTTACTATCATGGTCATGTGGTACCTTGTGTAGTACTAGTCCATAAATACTGGGTATTTTAGCTCTGGCTGTATTTTATTCCAAAATACCAAATTTCAACGAAATCCATTTTCTTCGACTTGTTTCCCTCTCACCTTCATGAATTTATTCATCACTTACAATCCTTATAATCTCCAAATAATCTTTTCCTTGGACTGATGTCAATTACCTTACGACAAATTTAACGTACAATACTTCAGGGTACAACATCGTCATAACTTAATACTGCAAAGCATAACATCACCGTAATGTAATACTGCTGGGTGCAGCACTATTGTAAAATAATACTGTGAAGCATAACATCATCGTAATGTATCATGCAGAGGGTTACATCAACGTAATACTGCGGGGCGTAACACTAAACCCCGCAAAATGTGCATTCAGGGTTCCCGCAGGAAAGTTACTGGGATTCATTGTCAGTCTTCAAGGGATCGAGTTGGATCCATCTAAGGTCAAAGCTATTCAGGAGTTACCACCACCTAGGAGCAAAAAGGACGTGATGAGCTTCCTAGGACATCTCAACTATATCAGTCGCTTCATAGCACAATCCACAGTTATATGTGAACCCATCTTCAAGATGTTGAGAAAAGATGCCGAGACAAGTTGGACCGAGGATTGTCAGAAACCTTTTGACAAGATCAAGGAGTACCTATCCATACCACCAGTTCTAGTCCCGCCGGAATTAGGACGGCCTTTGCTACTCTATCTATCTATATTGGATGGAGCCTTCGGATGTCTTCTGGGACAATATGACGAGACAAGGAGAAAAGAGAAAGCCATATATTACTTAAGCAAAAAGTTCACACCTTACGAAGTGTGGTACTCTCTGCTAGAACGCACTTATTGTGTTTTGACCTGGACAGCCCAGAAGTTAAGGCATTACTTCTATGCCTATACAACATACCTCATATCCAGGATGGACCCTTTGAAGTACATATTTCAGAAACCCATGCCGACAGGAAAGTTAACCAAATGGCAGATACTGTTGAGTGAGTTCGAAATCATCTACGTAACTGAAAAGGCGGTCAAAGGACAAGCATTGGCAGATCAACTTGCTGAAAATCTGGTGGGAGGAGAATACGAACCCTTGAAGACGTATTTTCCTGATGAAGAAGTGTCATTTGTAGGAGAAGACATTACCGAAGCATACGATGGCTGGAGGATGTTCTTTGATGGAGCTGCAAATTTCAAAGGAATGGGAATTGGAGCAGTTTTGGTATCAGAAACGGGTCAACATTATCCGGTATCCACTAAAATCAAGTTTCTCTACACTAACAACATGGCAGAGTATGAAGCCTACATACTAGGACTCAACATGACAGTCGACATGAACATTCAGGAGCTACTGGTAATCGGTGATTCAGATTTGCTTGTGCACCAAGTACAAGGAGAGTGGGCCACCAAGAATTCCAAGATATTGCCATATCTGCACCATGTGCAGGAATTGAGAAACAGGTTCACAAAGATAGAATTCCAACATGTGCCCATAATTCAGAATGAGTTTGTCGATGCATTAGACACCTTGTCATCTATGATACAGCATCCAAATAAGAATTATATTGATCCCATTCCAGTGAGGATCCATAATCAGCTGGCGTATTGTGCTCATGTTGAAGAAGAAACAGATGGAAAACCTTGGTTCCATGACATCAGGAAGTATTTGTCAAAAGGAGAATACCCGGAGGATGCAAACCACACTCAGAAACGCACACTCCAGAGATTGTCCAATCATTTCTTCCATAGGGGAGGAAATCTGTATAGAAGAACTCCTGATTTGGGATTGCTAAGATGTGTCGACGCAAAAGAAGCTTCTAAATTGCTTGAGGATATACATGCTGGGACATGTGGCCCGCATATGAATGGTTTTGTCATGGCTAAGAAGATACTTAAGGCTGGTTACTATTGGATGACCATGGAGACATATTGCATCCAGTATGTCTGCAAATGCTTCCAATGCTAGGTACATGCCGACATGATAAAAGCGCCGTCGAATGAGCTCAATGCAACAAGCTCACCTTGGCCTTTTGCCACCTGGGGAATGGATGTTATTGGTCTGATCGAGCCTACTGCTTCAAACAGACACAGGTTTATTCTGGTAACCATTGATTACTTCAAAAAATGGGTATAGGCTGCATCTTACAAAGTTGTAACCAAGAAAGTTGTCACAAGTTTTGTCAAAGATCACATTGTTTGCCAATTTGGAGTTCCCAAGTCCATTGTTACTGATAATGCTGCCAATCTCAATAGTGATCTGATGAAAGCCATGTGTGAAACTTTCAAAATCAAACACAAAAATTCCACAGCCTATAGACCTCAGATGAATAGAGTCGTAGAAGCCGCCAACAAGAACATCAAGAAGATACTAAGAAAGATGGTAGAAAACCATAGACAATGGCATGATAAGCTACCTTTTACCTTATTGGGATACCGCACTACAGTTCACACATCAACCAGGGCAACTCCCTACATATTGATTTATGGTACCGAGGCTGTCATTCCAGCCGAGGTAGAGATTCCTTCTTTAAGAATCATACAGGAAGCTGAACTCAGCGATGCAGAATGGATACAGAGCCACTATGAATAATTGGCCCTCATAGATGGAAAAAGGATGAATGCAGTATGTCATGGTCAACTTTATCAGAATAGAATGTCGAGAGCTTTCAACGAAAGGGTTAAACCAAGACAGTTCGCACCGGGACAGTTGGTATTGAAGAAGATTTTTCCACATCAAGATGAAACCAAAGGGAAATTATCTCCCAAATAGCAAGGTCCTTACATGGTTCACAGGGTGCTGACGGGAGGAGCACTCATACTTGTAGAGATGGATGGAGAAATTTGGGTAAAACTAATCAATTCAGACGCAGTCAAGAGATACTATGCTTAGATTATTTACATTTCCTCATCTGAAGTAATTGAACTATGCTTGACCTAATTCCCGTTTAAGAGGGGATACTAGGCAGCCTTATAGGTTCGGTCATATCATAATAAAATTCCCATTTACCCCAAAGATCAGAACCTAGTGCAGAATTTTGAGGAGAACCCTCAAAATTCCAAAGCAAGTCCAGTCAACGCTAACATATGTTAGACGGTCAGAAATTGGTTTAGAAACTGGGGCAGAATTTTGAAAAGGATTCTCAAAATTCCGAAGACGGTTCATTAAGGCCTATTATCTGCAAACGGTCAAAAGATCATCTACCAAACTGGGGCAGAATTTTGAAGTGGACCCTCAAAATTCTAACATAAGAGAGTTGCAATGTCTTTGAAATGTGTTACAGTCACTAGTTCATCTAAAAAATCACTTGATATTCTAATACGTTTCTAAAATGACTCTATTTTTTTATCAATAATTGCATATTTTCGAAAACTCTATTTCCGTAACAGTCTGGTGTTACCTAGGGGAACTCGAAAAGGCTTCCAAAATAGAGCAAAGTAAGGCCAGCAGAGAGAAGCACGATCCAACCTCCCCCTCACAAAACTTACAATTTTTCTTTGAACGCAGGCACATCTAACGTAGCAATAGCGTCCACAAATATATACACGTAACAAGATCACTATCAATCAGGCCCTCAGACACCAAATATATCTCCAACTAAGATATACACTACTCTTATTTGCTACTCGCTCTTTGCATCGGACCAAGCCTTGTCCCACACACTTTGCATGAGGCTAATCCCTGCCTTCATATTTGCATGAGGCTAATCCTTGCCTCCATATTTGCATGAGGCTAATCCCTGCCTCCATATCTGCATGAGGCTAATCCTTGCCTCCCTATTTCATGAGGCTAATCCTTTCCTCTTTATTTGCATTAGTCTAATCCTTGCCTCCCCATTTGCATGAGACTAATCCCTGCCTCCCTATTAGCATGAGGCTAATCCTTGACTCCCCATACTTGCATATGGCTAATCCCTGTTGCCACAATTTGCTTGAGGCTAATCCCTGCCTCCATATTTGCATGAGGCTAATCCCTGCCTCCATACTTGCATGAGGCTAATCCCTGCCTCCATACTTGCATGAGGCTAATCCCTGCCTCTATATTTGCATGAGGCTAATCCTTGCCTTCACATCTGCATGAGGCTAATCCCTGCCTCTGCACCTGCATGAGGCTAATCCCTGCTTCCGCACCCGCATGAGGCTAATCCTTCCCCTCCCCCTCTCCCCCCCCTATATGTGCATGAGGCTAATCCTTGCCTCTCCGCACCTGCATGAGGCTAATCCCTGCCTTCATATCTGTATGAGGCTAATCCTTGCCTCCCCATATATGCATGAGGCTAATCTTTGCCTCTCCGCACCTGCATGAGGCTAATCCATGTCTCTATATCTGCATGAGGCTAATCCTTGCCTCCCCATATATGCATGAGGCTAATCTTTGCCTCTCCGCACCTGCATGAGGCTAATCCATGCCTCCCCATTTGCATGAGGTTAATCCTTGCCTCCCCATTTGCATAAGGCTAATCCTTGCCTCCCATATCTTCATGAGGCTAATCCTTGCCTCTCATATTTGCATAAGGCTAATCTTTGCCTCCCTATTTGCATGGGGCTAAGCACTATCCCTCTTTGCATAAATATTTCTCTATTTCTAGTAATATCTATTTGTTTTTCAATCGGGCTAAGCTCTGCCCTCCGTTTCACAAGACTAAGCCTTGTCTTATTAACATCATATTATTGCATATCATGGGCTAAAATATCGCCAATCTATCTGAAGGCGTCATAGTCTAAAAGGCATCATCCTCATAGCCGGAAGACTCCATGCCATGGCCTGAGGATCCCTCAAAAATGCATATCATTATTCAAAGGCGTCATGGTTCGGAGGCACCATCCTCATGGACCGAGAACACCATTTCATGGCCTGCGAATCCCTCGCTAAACAATTCATGGCCCAAGACGTCATGGTTCAAGGACGTTATCTTTAACTGCCCAAAGACAACCTTAATGGTCCAAAGGGAATCTGCATCATGTTTAAATTTTTGCGCAAATACATGCCGGCAACATCTTTTCATCTACAGGTTACAAGCAAGCAACCGCTATCCTAGCAGGAGCGACCTCGCTCCAATTCCTTCAACTTCCTCAGTTATAAGCATGCATAAGTATTTTTATAATTTTTCTATAATTTTTAAAAGCTCCAAATTGATTTATTCCTTCTCTTTTTACTTATAAAAATTTTCAATAATTATCCTTCAAATTATTTTTGTGGTGATTTATTCATCTAAATTCTTTATTTATGCCAAAATAGTGTTTAAACATTTTTAGTGCATTTTTGTAATTATATTTAATTTTTTAGGCTAAATTGCACGTCTTTACAATAATAGCCCTACTAATACATAATTGCATTATTGATGCATAAAATGGTCTTTTATATTTTTAAAATGTTAAACAACTATTTTAAATCATTCTAGTACACAAAAACATTTATTTTTGAAATAATTTATTATTTTTATAAATTATATAGTTATTAAAAATGGTTATTTAAAATCTAGCCTATTTTTATTTCAATTTTCGGCCCTAATTCAATCCAATTACCGGCCCAATCCAAATAAAAATTACCCAACCCAAACCCAGATACCCGATTCGGCCCCCATAACCCTTTAATCTCGGTCGTTGGTCATAAAGATCAACGGCCACAAACGACCCTTCCTAAAATAAACCAAAAGACCCCCCCCCCCCAAACCCCATCATTCTACACCATCGGCCACCCTGATACCCCTCTCCTCTCTCAAACGCTCTCAAACCTAACCCTAATCAAACCTTACTAACACTCACCTATGGCTATCTACGGTGGTTTCTCACCACCTCCCAAGCCTCCAATAGCCTCTTCATGTTATTCTTTCCGTCTCCAGGGTCCTCAAGGGACCAAGGCTTGTTGGCTTGCATCTATGGTCCTTTTCTCGCCTGTTTCAAGCCATTCCAGTTTGATTCTGAGTAAGATCATCCTATATTAACTATGATGTATGGGTTTCTAAACATGTTTCTTCACCTCTGTATGGTTCTCTTTGAAACCCTAATTTTTTTTTCTGAACCTCTTAGATATGATGGGATTTGGACTCGCTTCATATGAGTTTTACAACAACCTTGAGATTCTTTACAAGAATCGCATGATTTTCAATTGATTTGCATCTTTTTCTAAACTAGGGTTTCCGGGATTTCTTTTACAAAATGTTTGATGAATTTTTTATTATTTGATCTTCTACTCCTCGTATGTTTTGACTGGTTTTGTAAGTTGGTTAAAACCTTAACTCGCTTGTACTGAAAACCCTAATTTTATTTTATTTTTTTATGTTGTTCATTTGGTTTCTAAGTAGTGGTATATTCGAATGTGTTCTTGCTTTGGGTTCTTGTAATTTCTCGTGATTTTCTTGTCCTAATATGCTTCTACTGAATTTCTTAGTTCAACCCTTCACTGATTCTATATGCTTGTGTTCATCCTGATTATTCATGTTAAGACCTATATCTTTCTCCTTGTCCAGTGTCGTTTTAACTATTTGTTTTGTTAAAGTTATGTATCGAATCCTGACAATTCATGTCTTGCCTTATTTTATATGCTAAACTTGCTGACTCTTTCATGACTTTCCCTTTGGTTGAATCCTTGATTATTCTGAATTCCTTATTTCGTGGTTTGATTTGAACACTTTCCCTTAAACTTTCGATTCTTATCCCTGTACTCGATTTGATTCAATTGCTTGCCTTAATTAATTTTCCCTTGCCTTATTTGTATTTTGTTGATTGATTTTTAGCTGAAAGTATATATATTTCTATGTATATCACCTCATATTTTACTTTTGTTTCGTGAATTTTGGATGTTAAATGCTATAATTTATATTAATTTGAAGTGTTTTTACTTGTACGAATGATTCGGGAGTAATTGGGGGAGAAACGCGCAAGATTTGAGCTAAAACAAACAAAACCGGGAAAAATGCCATTTAGGCACCACAGGCAACGCCTGGCGCCACATGTGGTGCTGAAAACTGTGTTGACAAATTGGGTAGCGCCCTGGTGGGAGACTAGCACCGGGATGGGCGCTGTTGACGTGGATTTCATCCTATTTTGCCAGGAACACGGTTTATTCGGTCCTAGACCTATCCAACATGTATAAAAGGAAGAGTAAGCCTATTTTTGGAGGGAGAGACGCACTTTGGAGGAAAAATACACACAAGAAACATCGAGGAGCAAGAACATCTCAGAATTCTTCATCTTTTGTAGTATTTTCAATTATTCAAAACTTATGCAATTGTTTGATTACATCATGAGTGGCTAAAAACCCATTGTTCTGGGATTGTGATTTAGCCATGAATATTGTTATTTGATATTAGCTTAACCTTAATTATAATTCACCAATATATTATTGTTTTTTTAATTCTGTGTTTAATTGATTGATTGGCTGGCCAGCAGTTATGTTCTATTTACTATCTATGCTATGCTTGGGAAAGCCGTGTTTAGATTAGAGAAGAATTGAAGAGAGCACGATCTTAACCCAAAGGGGGAGAGAATTTGTGGTTATGATAGGAATATACCTAATCACCGTGCTTAATTAAATATCGTGAACTTAATGCATTCTTAATAGATTGATTTCATAGGAATATAGGCGTTAATCTATTGAGAATAGGTGAGTAGTACTTCGGGAGAAGGCTATGAAATCATTTATCGATTAATTAACAACCATGAGTGAATTATGCGAAAGGGAAAGTTAATTAGAACACAACACAAATGGTGAATCGATCACTACCCTGGAATACTTGTCTCTACTAAATACACAACAATCAATTCATTACTTGATAATTTCCTTATTATTTAGAATCGTAGTATAGTATAATCATATTATTGGACCTTGATTTCAGTTGTACTGAATAACAATTTCAGTGATTTAGTGAGTAGTTTATACAAGTCTCTGTGGGTTCGACACTCAACTTATCATTATATTACTTGTTGATCACGTATATTTGCGTGTGCGTTTGGTAGCAACAAGTTTTTTGGTGTCGTTGTCGGGGACTTGAATATTAACTACTTGCTAGTTTTTTCTTTAATTGTTTATTTCATCGAGTCTAACGTTACTTGATTGTTGCTCGGATCTCAGGAACTTAAATTGAATGTGTAGGGTCAAAAGCCAGGACCGACTTCAAGGCTTCGATCCTGACCGGAGAGAACATTTCACAGGAAGTTGAGGGAAGCAAGGGACATGAATAATATTCAGGCACTTGTTCAATTTCTTGTGGACATGGCAGAGGAGAAACACATGGCTATTCAGGAGGTGGCGATGCCCAGCATTGCTAATGTCACCTCCAGTATAGTGAAGCCCAGGATCACTGGGCACTTTGAGCTGAAATAGAGCATGATCCAGCTACTTCATGCAAACGGGCAGTTTATGGGTCTTCCAAATGAGGATCCACAACAGCATATTCTGAACTTCTTGGAGATTTGTGATACTTATATCATTAACGGGGTCGCTCCAAATTATGTGAGGATCACACTTTTTCCATTCTCTCTGTTGGGCGAAGTTAAGCGATGGCTAAAGGAAGAACCAGCTTCCATTACATCATGGAATGATTTGGCGAGAAAATTTCTGGCAAGGTTCTTCCCTTCAGAAAAAACTGCAAAGATTAGAAGTGAGATAGTTGCCTTCAAACAGAAAGCGGGAGAATCTTTATACTCAGCTTGGGAAAGGTTCAAGGGGCTACTAAGAGATTGTCCTCATCACAATCAGATGAATGAAGTATTATCTCACACTTTCATAGAAGGGCTACATTCTGAAATAAATATTGTGGTAGATGCTACAGCTGGGGGTCAAGTGTTGGAGAAAAGCTTTGACGATATATATGCATTATTGAACAAATTCTCCAAGAGCAATCCGGATTGGCAAGGAAGGATGGGCAAACACACAGTGCAAAAGTCTGCAGGGGTTCTTGAGTTAGATGTCGTCTCAGCATTATCAGCACAGATTTCTATACTGACCAACCAAGTCAATCAGATGACCTTGAGTATCAACAAGTAACAAATACAACCGGTACAACATGTTCAAGCTTTTTGTGAAATATGTGGAGAGGGGCACACGAGCGACATATGCCCCGCTAACCCAGAGTCTATCTATTTTGTGGGTAATTCAAATAGGGGCCAAACAAACCAATATGGAAACACTTACAATCCCAACTGGAGAAATCACCCAAACTTCTCTTAGGCTGGAAACTAAGGTACTCAGAATCAATACAGGCCTCAAGCACCTCAACATCAATATAGACCACCTCAGGTTGAATAACAAGCAAGTCCTACAAGTCACTTTGAAGACATGTTGAAAAAAGTGATGGCTGAACAACAAGCCCTCGCCACAATAATGAGAAATTTGGAGCGTCAAATGGGACAGCTTGCTAGTGCTCAAAATACTAGAACAGTTGGAGCTTTTTCAAGTGACACTGAAGCGAATCCTAGGGCGGCTATTAATGTCGTGTCGTTGAGTAATGGGAGACAACTAGAAGAAGTTTAGTCTAAAAAGAGGAAACAAGTTACTTTTATTGAGAGGCCAAACACTATTGAATCAACATGAGAAAAAGCTAAGGAGCCAGAAAAGCTAGCTGGAGAGGCAGTGGCTAAGCAACCCCCACAATTAGTTGCAAGGCCACCACCCCCATTCCCTCAAAGATTGCAGAAATTAAGAGATAATGCCGCATATAAAAAGTTTATTGATATCTTGAAGTAGGTGCAAATTAATATTCCATTGGTTGACATCTTACAAGAAGTACCCAAATATGCAAAGTACATCAAGGACATTATGGCAAATAAAAGGAGGCTAACCAAGTTCGAGACTGCGGCACTCACTGAGGAGTGTAGTTCAAAAATTCAGGGCAAGTTACCTCAGAAATTGAAAGATCCAGGTAGATTCACTATACAAATCTCGATTGGTAAACATGCCGTTGGGCGAGCTTTATGTGAGATTGGAGCGAGCATCAATTTGATGCCGCTATTTGTGTTTAGACAGTTGGGGTTGGGTGAGCCACGCCCAACAACAGTTATCTTACAGTTAGTTGATCGCTCCCTTGCTCATCCTGAGGGAGTGATTGAAGATGTGCTAGTTCAAGTGGGTTCTTTCATATTCCTTGTTGATTTCATTATCTTGGATTACGAGCCTGATCAGGAAGTCCCATTTATTTTGGGGCATCCATTCTTAGCCACGGGTCGAGCTATTATCGATGTCTGTGAAAGAGGGATGACAATGAGTGTGAGTGATTGAGTGGAGGTCTTCAATGTTTATAGAGCACTCAAGTTACCGGCCCTACTATGAAGAGCTATCCATGATCTCTGTGGTGGAGAGTGATACCACATTGTTAGTGCCCTATATGAGCCCTGTAGACCTGTTGAACGAGTATTGATTGGGGATGTAGAAAATAGTAAAGATGAAATGATGGGAGAAATTGAGCAAGTACTGGATATGTCTTGCAGTTATGTCCAGGGGTTTAGAAAATTTGAAGAGTTGGACAGGCCTGTCACTCTAACCCTTCCCAGGCCATCTATTGAAGAAGCTTCGAAGCTAGAACTTAAGCCACTTCCAGCGCATCTGCGCTATGCCTATTTGGGGAACTCTGAGATATTTCCCGTGATTATTTCATCCAGCTTGACCAACACTCAAGAAGAAAAATTGCTCAGAGTACTCTGCGAGCACAGAAAGGCCATTGGGTGGACTATAGCTGACGTCAAGGGTATTAGTCCATTATTTTGCATGCATAAAATCTTTTTAGAGGACGGACACCGCCCTAGTGTGGAGCAGCAAAGAAGATTAAATCCCATTATGAAAGAGGTGGTAAAAAAGGAAGTAATCAAGTTGCTCGATGCAGGTATCATTTTTCTTATTTCTGACAGCAACTGGGTAAGCCCAGTTCAATGTGTGCCTAAAAAGGGAGGAATGGTAGTTAAAAACTAGAAGAATGAGCTAATTCCTTCTCGCACTATTACGGGGTGGAGAGTCTGCATTGATTATAGAAGGCTCAACAAAGCAACTCGCAAGGACCACTTCCCACTTCCATTCATCGACCAAATGCTAGACAGCTTAGCCGGACATGAATATTATTGCTTCCTTGATGGTTATTCGGGATACAATCAGATTGTCATATGCCCAGAGGATAAGGAGAAGACCACTTTTACTTGTACTTATGGTACTTTTGCCTTCAACCAAATGTCGTTTGGTCTTTGTAATGCACCAGCCACTTTCCAGAGGTGCATGATGGCCATTTTCACCGACATGGTAGAAAAATTTGGGGAAGTGTTTATGGATGATTTTTTTAGTTTTTGGGTCTTCTTATGATGATTGCTTGAGGAATTTCAGCAAGGTGCTGGCCCGTTGTGAAGAAACAAATCTAGTACTAAATTAGGAAAAGTGCCATTTTATTGTACAAGAAGGCATCATGTTGGGTCACAGAGTATCTAGGAGCGACATTGAAGTTGATAAGGCGAAGGTGGAGGCGATTAAACAATTACCTCCACTAATTTCAGTGAAGGGTGTCCGGAGTTTCTTAGGACACGCGGGTTTCTATCGGCGCTTTATTAAAGATTTTTCGAAAATTGCTACTCCTTTGTGCAGGCTGCTTGAAAAAAATGTAACTTTCAACTTTGATGATGCTTGCCTCAAGGCATTTGAAGAACTCAAAAAGAAGTTGGTGACTGCTCCCATTATTGTGGCACCTGATGGGTCCTTACCATTTGAACTTATGTGTGATGCGAGTGACCTTGCTATTGAGGTAGTGCTAGGCCAGAGGAGGGACAAAGTGTTTTATTCTATCTACTATGCGAGTAAGACTCTTGATGATGCACAACTGAATTACACCACCACTGAGAAGGAGTTGTTAGCTATTGTGTGGGCCTTTGAGAAATTTTGGGCATACTTGGTGGGAACGAAAGTCATAGTCCATACCGATCATGCAGCAATTAGGTATTTATTTACAAAAAAGGAATCTAAGGCTAGATTGATGCATTGGGTTTTGTTGCTGCAGGAATTTGATGTAGAAATACAAGATCAAAAGGGGACAGAGAACCAAGTAGCTGATCATCTATCAAGGCTGTAAAATCACGATCACGTAGAAGAGGGTGGCTAAATTAAAGAAGTCTTTCCAGATGAGCAACTTTTTGCTATCACCCAAGACCCTCCCCATGGTACGCAGACTACGTGAATTATCTTGTGAGTGGGTACTTCCTCCTAAAATTGAATCTGAAGCTAGAAAGAGGTTTTTACATGATGTGAACTTTTACTACTGGGATGAGCCCTATTTGTACAAGCAATGTGCTGATCAGTTGATGAGGAGATGCATTCCTGAAAAAGAGGTGGAATTAGTGTTGTATGATTGTCGCGCATCGCCTTATGGGGGCCATCATGGAGGAGATAGAACAGCTGCAAAGGTACTACAATCCGGTCTCTTTTGGCTGACTTTATTCAAGGATGTCTACGCATTCGTTAAGAAGTGTGACCAATGTTAGAGAACGGGAACAATCATAAGGAGGCATGAGATACCTTTGAATAACATCCTAGAAGTTAAGCTTTTTGATGTGTGGGGGATAGATTTTATGGGGCCATTTCCACCATCCAGAGGAAACAAATACATTTTCCTAGCAGTTGACTACGTGTCAAAATGGGTGGAGGCAATTGCTTTTCCAAAGAATGATGCCATGGTGGTAGCTGCTTTTGTGAAAAAGAACATATTCTCAAGATTTGGGACTCCACATGCCTTAATTAGTGATTAAGGGACTCATTTCTGCAATCGATTGTTGAATAACCTTCTAGTTAAATATGGAGTTCTCCACAGAGTTGCTACCGCATATCATCCTCAAACAAGTGGGCAAGCTGAGGTGTCAAATAGAGAAATAAAGCAAATATTAGAGAAGACGATGAGTTTCAATAAGAAGGATTGGGCTGCAAAGTTGGATGATGCCTTATGGGCTTATAGGACCGCATATAAAATGCCAATTGGAGCATCCACGTACAAGCTTGTTTATGGTAAGGCATGTCACTTGCCCGTTGAACTGGAACACAAGGCATATTGGGCCATTAAGAAGCTGAACATGGACCTTGAGGCCACAGGCGAGAAAAGACTTATGCAGTTGAATGAGTTAGATGAGTCCAGGCTGCACTCTTATGAAAATGCTAAGCTATATAAAGAAAAGACAAAAAGGTGGCATGACAAGCATATCAAGCCGCGTCACTTCGAGCCAGGCCAATAGGTATTATTATTCAATTCTAGGCTACGGCTATTCCCTGGGAAGCTAAAATCGAGATGGTCAGGTCCTTTTGAGGTGGTGAGAGTCACTCCTTATGGTGCAATCGAGCTACGAGCTTTAAATGGTGAGAGGAAATTCTTGGTGAATGGTCATAGAGTCAAGAATTATTGGGGAGGAATGATTAATCTTGAGAAGATCAAGGTTGTACTCGTTGATGAGTAAGCAAGACTCCGCGTCGTGTCGTAACGTTAAATCAGGCGCTTGTTGGGAGGCAACCTAATTTTTATTACTTTCCTAGTTTAACTTCTTAATTTTTCTTTTAGAGTAGGTAGAGTATTGCATTTTTTTTTTGTAGGTATAGAAATTTTAAATGTAATGGTGTAGGACGTGTAAATTGGGTATATATAGAGATCGGGGGATCGGGGTGCTCAAAACAAACAATAAAACTTCTTGAACAGCGCCGAGGCCAGCGCCCAGCACTGCTTGGGGCGCTAGAAACAGTATCGAGCAAAACCCCGCCGCCAGGCAGGGCGCGAGGCGCCAAGCTGGGGGGTTTTTGGTACTTTTTATATTTTTTTAATTTCGTTATTTGTTGTATTTTTAACCCTTACCCATTTAACCCAACTAAATACCCATTTACACTAATACTAATACCCATATCCTTTCCCCAACCCACCCAAACACAAACAACCCAAATTCAAACTTGAAGAAGCACAAAGAACGCAACACACTACTGCTTCTATCTACTCCCCTCTTCTCCTTCGAGAAAATTTTCTCCAATAATTTCTTTCTCTCTTGATCTCCTTCTCCAGTCTATAGATATGTTCTTCTTCTTCTCTTCTATTTCTTTTTGTGTTTTAACTAGTAGATAAACATGATTCCATTCCCAAGAGCCCTAATCCCCAATATTTTTCCCTATGTAGTTCTTATGAAATATTTATGGTGGGTGATTTGTTTTGGTCGAAAATTGTGTGTTTAATGTGTATACGGAGTAGTAAACTAGAATTCCCTTTACTTCATTGAAAATTGGGAGGCCCACCAATGTTCCACCATTGTTGAATTTGAAGAACACACTTCATGCCCATATTGTGTTTGTTAAAATACTTGAATGAAGATTTTGGTGCACCGATGAAGTCTGAGTAACCGGATGTATTTGTGTATGATTTGGGATACGTGTGGGTTGTGTAGGGATGCTTTTACATGCTAGGGGTTGTGGATTTGATGAAAAACATGTTCTTACACCATTTAGTATAACTTGTGCTTTTGACTAATTTAGTATAATCTAGTAGTTTTGAAAGGTGCATACCATATGCCTCTTCCTTACCTTAATGTAAATTCGCGCAGCCATGATCAATCATTATTGCGTGGCATGGGAAAGTCTTGAGTACCCATAGCTTTAAGGTGCAACACTACATTGTGCCTTCGGTTGTAAGTGTGGGGTCATTTCATGACTTGCACGACAACCTTAGGCATATTTATTGAATCATTCTCACATTCATGTTTAATTGTGTTGCGGGATACTATGGCTCATGATGGCTCTAGAAAAGGCAAAGGCATTGGAAAGTCCTCCACCACTTCTCCTGCGCCCAAAAAACGCAAGCAGGGAGAAAGCTCTTCATGGCAGTCCAAAGGAAAGCAGGTCGTCAAGGGATCTCCACAGGCGCCATTAAGACCAAAGCCTCGTTTGGATTTGGTCGATGCTGCAGCTATTTTATGGCACAGGGACTTTGTACCATCTGGTCGATACATTTCTGAGATGGGGATCAATACCACGGCCTTAGAAAGAAACTTCCCAACGATACTTAATAGGCTGCAATCTTTAAATATACACAAGTTCTTGGAATGCCCAGGGCCTGCAAATCTGAGCGTGATACGAGAGTTGTATGCTAACTGGGATTATCAAAGGAGCACTTCACGTGTAAGAGGAGAAGGATGTGTCGATGGATAGAGAGTCTTTGTGTGACTATTTGGGGGTCGAGAATGCTGACCCAAGGAGACTCCAACGCTTTATCAGATGCCCGAAGTATAAGTGGATATGTCACACTCTTTGTGGCGTGGATTCAAATGCCAAATGGATAAGGAAGCAAGGCAACATTCACCTCTCTATGGTGCACTCCGACTTCAACAAAGCTGCCAAGGTGTGGCAGAATTTTGTGCAAGCGAGAGTCATGCCGGCGGAGCACAGCAGCGACTGCACTCGAGCTAGAGTGTGTGTCATATTCTTCTTGATGACTGGTTGGCCCATTAATTTGGCTTCGATTATGCTTAGTGAAATGGCCCGTACGAGATTTGGGCGACAGATTAGGTGGTTCTTTTTGGGAACTTACTTACTCAATATATGCTATTTCAAGGAGTGCCGGAGTACCACGGACATGATGAGGTGGTTGAAGCTCCGTCAGGGCTTATGGACATCACATTTGTGGTGGAGGCATCATCAAAACTCACCCCCACGGCCCGGATGGAGCGAGAGAAAAACTTCAACAGGTACATTTATAACTCGTTGAACTTACTTATGAGCAGAGCAGGTATTTCAGACGAGGAGTGTATGCATTTGCGCGATGACTTGTCCAGCACGTCTAGGGAGATGTTGGGGATTGCACCTGGCAGCCCCATTCACTCTTCGGAGGACGGCAACTCTTCCAAAGGCTCAGATACTGAGGATGAGGATGGGAATGGTGCTACGGGGCCCATGACTTTGGTGCCTCTAGGACCGGATAATGATGACCCCAGAGCTGCTGGGGGAGGTGGACTCTGACTGACAGGGAGTCTTTCTTTTCAACCTACTTTGTTTTTCATTTTTACTTGCATCGAGGGCTATGCATAGTTTAAGTGTGGGGTGGAGGAATACTATGTGTGTTGTAGTTGTATATTTTGTATCAACTTGTTTTAATTTGTTTCTTCCAGTAGTTCTAGTGTAGTCAGTCTAGTGTAGTATTAGTTGCTTTCAATCAAAAAAAAGAAAAAAAAAAAGCATAAAAATACAAAAGAAAAAAATTTGAAAAAGCTCTGACTTTTCCCGACGATAGATCTCGTGGACAATTTTCTTGAGGGATAAAAGTCCGATTCAAAAACTCCAAAAAGATTTTTGTTTTTTTTAAGAATAGCTAGGTAGTATTTCTTGGTTTTTCTTTGGGCACCGGTTCATTTCCAGGGATGTCGCTCGAACCGGGCACTTTAATTTTTTTAGGAGTAGTTTAGGAAGAAACTGAGTCGTTCTGAGATACTCGTTGACATGGTTGATGCTGGCACATTAGGGATATGTCATAAATTCTGTTTTCCCTTATATTTGGTTTGACATGTGAAGCCTAAGTAAAGCAAATAGCCTATTTTGTAATGCCTTCTATCAGTTGTGTGACTCGTGTGCCACGTAGTGCAAAGTTTCTTAAATTTCTCATTTGATTATGCTTGCTTGACTTAAGAGTTGAATAGAACCGTCTTGATTGAGTCATGTGTAATGTGTATGTGAGGATTTGCGATTATCTGTGCTATCCTGTGTAGTATAGAACTTGCCCCGTATGTTAATTGAAGCGAAATTGTAAGTTGGGCTAATCTAGGAGATGACGTAGGCATTTTCTTGCTTGATCATGGATGTGCTTGTCACATACAAATAAAAAATTTTGTTGCTAGCCCCTTTGAGCCTATAGACCTTTCTTTTGGCACCCACATTACAAGTCATCCCCCATTTTATTCTTAATTTGATATTGATTGAACATTTAGCTCCAAGGCACTTAGTCGCTAAAATAAGTAAGGTTAACAATTGGGGAGTATCTTTTTAGTGGAACCATGGAAGGGCTCGTTGGTGCACTAAAGTTGAAATCAAAGGTCACTAGCCGATGGACTTTATTGTATGGAGTGTGTGAAAGAAAAAAAAGAAAAATTTAAAGAAAAGGAAAAAATGATAGTGAAATTATGTAGAAAAATAAACACCTCCAATTCTTATTGATTTGTGCTAGTGAAAAATAGAGAAGTGCTTAATTGAAAAGAGGGCTATGTTGTATGTGGCAAGTGAGCTGGTTGAGAAGAATATGAGCTTGAATTGTAAATGTAGTGTATTAAAATGCTTAGGAGGGTGAGTCATTATTTCTAAATATATCTTACCCGTCCCTTAGCCTACATTACAACCTTAAAAGTCCTAATTGATCCTAGATTTGGCTAGCTTAAATTAGTAGAGATATACATTACGGGCAAGCTTATGGTATGACCACGGGATGCATATGAATTCTTTGTGAGAGTGAGCGAACTTTGTTCAATTGTGTGATGTCCTTAATCTATATTCAAAAGCATATTTGAATGTGTGGACCAATTTATATTCCCTCTTTTGTTTGTTGATGGGGCACATGATCTCATGAATGATTGGTGATGTTGTAAACTTTCTTGTTGGGTAAGTGCATGAATTGAGGGTGCTTAGTGGTTTCAAGTCTACTTTTTAGGTTGGGTGGTGATGAATAGGTTGTTGGAATTTATTGAATTGAAATATTATACTTGGGTATACTTAAAAGGGAAGAATGTGAAATTTTGTGTATGCATGCTTGTGTGCTAGTATTGATCGTAGTCAAGGGTATAGTGTGAGGTTAAAAGTTAATGTTCTCCTCTATGATTGAACGTTGTACGTAGTTGGGGGTTTATTAGATTGTCCCGTTGCTCGAGGACGAGCAAGAGTCTAAGTGTGAGGTGTTGAGGTTTAGCTTAAAGTATATATATTTCTATGTATATCGCCTCATATTTTACTTTTGTTTCGTGAATTTGGGATGTTAAATGCTATGATTTATATTAATTTGAAGTGTTTTTACTTGTAGGAATGATTCGGGAGCAATTGGGGGCAAAATGCGCAAGATTTGAGCTAAAATGAACAAAACCGGGAAAAATGCCACATGTGGCGCTGAAAACAGTGTTGACAAATTGGGCAACGCCCTGGTGGGCGTCTGGCACCAGGCTGGGCACTGTTTATGTGGATTTCATCCTATTTTTCCCGGTACACGGTTTATTCGACCCTAGACCTATCTAACACAAATGAATGGAAGACTAAGCCTATTTTTGGAGGGAGAGACGCACTTTGGAGGAAAAATACACACAAAAAATATCGAGGAGCAAGAACATCTCAGAATTCTTGATCTTTTCTAATATTTTCAATTATTCAAAACTTATGCAATTGTTTGATTACATCATGAGTGGCTAAACACCCATTGTTCTGGGGTTGTGATATAGCCATGAATATTGTTCTTTGATATTAGCTTGACCATAATTATAATTCACCAATATATGGTTGTTTCTTCAATTCTGTGTTTAACTGCTTGATTGTCTGGCCAGCAGTTAGGTTCTATTTACTATCTATGCTATGCTTGGGAAAGTCGTGTTTAGATTAGAGAAGAATTGAAGAGAGCACGATCTTAACCCTTAGGGGGGGCGAATTTGTGGTTAGGATAGGAATATACCTAGTCACCGTGCTTAATTAAATATTGTGATCTTAATGCGTTCTTAATAGATTGATTTCATAGGAATATAGGCGTTAATCTATTGAGAATAGGTGAGTAGTACTTCGGAAGAAGGCTATGAGAGCATTTATCGATTAATTAGCAACCATGAATGAATTATACGAAAGGGAAAGTTAATTAGAACACAATACAAATGGTGAATCGGTCACAATCCTGGAATACTTGTCTCTACTGAATACACAACAATCAATTCGTTACTTGATAATTTCGTTATTATTTAGAATCGTAGTATAATCATATCATTGGACCTTGATTTTAGCTGGATTGAATAACAATTTTAGTGATTTAGTGAGTAGTTTATATAAGTCTTTGTGGGTTCGACACTCAACTTATCATTATATTACTTGTCGACCACGTATACTTGTGTGTGCATTTAGGAGCGACATTGATTCTTACTGATTGTTTCCTTAATTGAAACTTCTATTCATTTACCCCTAATTACCTACTCTATACCCAAAACCTTACTTGATTCTTTTCCTTAAATACCTACCATGCTTTTACCGTTGATTTGATTATCCTTTGATTAAGGGAAGGACTTGCTGATTGATTATGCAAACTATCCTGATTTACTACTTAATTGATCTCTAACCTTATTTTGTTAAGCTTTTGATTAATATATAAACCCCCTCTTATTTTAACTTTTGGACAACGAACAATAGTTCAAAACCACTACTCTTTACACTCTAAAAGGCTCTCTTTCTGCTCTCTTTGCTACTTGTGATCTTTGCCATTCTAGCTGGCTGCAAGCCAAGGCTGGAAGTTGCACACTACTTTTCTCACATCTTGAGTTTTTCATTATTTAACTAGGTATGTTTCTGATTAAATTTTAAGAAACAAACCTATGTGTTTACTTATTACTTTAGTTCATATGGCCTAAGACTGTTCATGTTTCTGTTTACTGCTTATCCAAGCATGTCTAATACAGCCTATTCAAACCTATGATTAGTATGTTTCCACTTTACTTGCATGTTTGTTGTCTTGTTTAGCATGTATGCATATGTAACTTAAGCCTGTTTAGACTAACTACTGTCCTTCCTAAACTCTGCTTCTATATAATTAGCATGCCTTCTTAGTTAATATTTGCCAACATGTTTATTTAAGTCCTTGCATGTTCTTCTTCACTCCTACTAAGTCAGTCAATCTCCTTAAAGTAAGTCTAGTCGTGTGGTTTAGATACATGTTTCTGCTATGATCTTTGCTGCATCTGTAGAACCCCCTCAAAGCTCTATGTCATGTTATTTGTATGCTCCACTAAGAGGTACCCTTGTGTTAAAGTTGTTCCTAAACTTGTTCTGTGACTTGGTTCTGATTGCCAATTGTTTTCTTCACACTTTTCCTCAAATTGTATCAGCACTAATTGTTTTCAAAAGTTTCTTTTTCAGTCTTAAGACCTTTCTATTAAAACACTTTCAATTGTTATGCACTTCCAATTGCTCTTAGAATACTAGGTTCTACCCCTCTGATATGTGTACTACCTTGAGACCCCTTGAGGTCTCTCTGAACTCTGGCATGTCAGAGCTGGCCTTTCCACACTGCACCAAAATCAGTTATTATTTGATGAAAAGGTCTAGGTATGAGCACTGCCCGGGATCCTTGAGATCCTTAGGGAACTCTGACGCACCTGGACACAAAATTGTATATGGAACTTTGGCATTTTAGGCTTTTGAAAGCTTGGAAGTCCTTTGGGCCTACTGCAGGCTCCCTATTAACTTATGTTTATTTATGTATTTAATTCATTTGTTTTTGTAATAATTGTAAACAACAGTGAGGTGATTAGTGAAAAAGGGAGGGTAGTATATATTATTGTGGTTAACTTGGGTAGACACCATGCCTATAGGGTCGTGTTAATTCAAATGTGTTTACTATGTTTGCTTTACTTCCACAATATTAGAAAACATGCCTATAGGATCTAAATAGCTTTAATAATAGAAATCATGCCTATAAGTTCAAAGTCAGCCTTTAATACTTAGATACGATGCTTATAGGATCACCTCTAATAGATATCATGTCTATAGAACTAAAAACCAGTTTAGTTAAATAAATCAGTTTAATTCACGTTTGTTTATTCTTAATTGGGTTAATTAATTAATTTGTCCTTTTCTTTAATAAGTTTCAAACGATGCCTTAAATTAATACTGCTAGAAACCATGCCTATAGGATCTCAAGTTGTCCGTTTAAAATTGATTACTGTTTTACTGCATTCCTAATCAATATAGATATCATGCTCATAGGACATCACTATTATGCCTAGGAAAGCCTGTAGGACGATTAAAACTCTGTGACTATAAAACTGCGCTTTAAAACTGCTCGCATTCACAGGTCTAAAATCAATAGGTCTTTGACACTTCAGTCCTAATTCAATGTTGTATACTCCCTGCTCACCTAGATATTATGTTCTAGGATTTTCTCTTAAATACTTGAAACTGTTGTTTGAGACGTGCACTTGTTGTTATGATTGTGGAGGTAAAATGTGAACCTTTATTTTTTCCTCCATTAAGTGCGGTCCTAATTATTTTGATTGACGCCTAGACTTTTATCCTTTAAAACTTTAGGATGGTCTAGAACTACTTAAAACTAGAAGTCCCAAATACCTCAAGGGACACAAGGAAGGGACGGGTAGTGCACTCATAGGATACGTTTCAAGATTGATAGAACACTTTAGGCTATGACTAGGGGGAGGGAATTGGGTATTAAGAAATATGATCACTACGCGCTAATGTCACATGTAGCCCCTCGTTGAGGAGTGTTTATCGGGCATTGTGTGGGTATGATCTTGTTGGCTAACCAACCTAGGACCCCTCTTTCCCAATTCCTATTGTTTAAATCAATTTACTTTTTCTTTATATATGTAACTTATTCAAACCTTTTCCTTGTTGCATTACTTGAATCATACATGTTCTTAGAATACCAAAACA
Organism: Nicotiana sylvestris; assembly: GCF_000393655.2. Taxonomy (NCBI): domain Eukaryota; kingdom Viridiplantae; phylum Streptophyta; class Magnoliopsida; order Solanales; family Solanaceae; genus Nicotiana; species Nicotiana sylvestris. The sequence goes on from NC_091063.1 coordinate 127,531,640, forward strand.
TGTCTTTATTTGCAAGTATGTGTTTAGACTATTTATTTGCCAAAGGGACTAATCCATAAGTATAAGTTCGGCCGGGACCCACCGTTGTGGACTGAGAGGGGTGTCTAACACCTTCCCCTCAAGGTTATTTCGAGCCCTTACCCTAAATTTCTGGTAATGCAAACTAGTATAAGAGTTAATTGCTCTAGGTGCCCCAACGCACCATAATCCGTTAGGTGGCGACTCTTCAAAATACCAAAATCCCAAAAGAAAATGAGTTATCACCCCCCATGAATGTCGGAACCCAGACTTCTCTCCGCGGAGGGAAAAAAGGGGGTGCGACAAGCATATAGATGTGTTTTCCTCATGCTAGTTGGTAAATAAAATATCTTATCTATTGTTGAAGTTTGGAAAAAGTCACAGCTCTCTGATAAACTCATATATTAGTAATTTCGGTGAAAGATTTGGTCTTTGATTTTTAAACCTTTAAAGCTTGTCTAATTTCCAGTATTTGTAAATGAGTTGTTCCTTTAAGTTTACTGTTATTATCATCATTACATCCTGTGTTGTTATTGATTACTGGTGTTGGACACCTTCTTCCGAGCTCATCACTATTTTCAGCCAGAGGTTAGGTTTATTACTTATTGAGTACATGGGATCAGTTGTACTCATATTACACTTCTGCACCTTGTGTGCAGATCTTAGCCCTGATGATGCTGTGCATGTTAGGGCCTGGCATTGAAGATGTACTTGCCTTCCAGATATAGCTACCATTTGTCCTTGGTAGTTTTAGATTCGAACGTTGTTTATGTACATTCCAAACAGATGTTGTATTTATTTCATACCAGTTTTATAAACTAAGTCTTAGCGGCTCATGACATATACCACTATTCCTTAGAATTGGAGTATAGAAGTTCAATTATTTTAATCATTGACTCTTATTATTCTTAGTTGAGTTGAGTTGATTGTTGTTTGGCTTACCTAGCGAGTTGTTTTAGGTGCCATTACGACTAGATGAATTTTGGGTCGTGCAATTTCAGACTTTGTTTGTAGCACTCTTAGTAGCTCAACTACTCAGTGACACTAGTCTTGGAGGGAATAGACGTTTGTAATAGTATTAATTAGCTATGAAACCTCTAAATCTTGCTTATATTTATGATATTATGCAGTTACGTGTTAGTTTTGTATCTCTTATTATTGTTTACGGTTGGCTTGCCTAGAAAGCAATATTAGGCACCATCACGACCCCTTGATTGGGATCTGGCATCGTGACAAGTTGGTATTATAGCCCTAGGTTGCATAGGTCTCACGAGTCATGAGCAATCTTGGTAAAGTCTTGAGGATCGATGCGAAGAAGTCTGTACATATCTTTTAGAGGCTATAAGGCTTTAGGAAGCTTCACATTCTTTCTTTCTCTATCGTGCAATTTTGTTCTACCCTAAAGTTTGAATTTTTTCTCTCTATTCTTTCACTGATTATGAGGACACACGCATCAGCCGCAACAGATTAGGAGCCAGAGCTCCAAGTTATAATCACCATAAGGGGTAGAGGTCAGGGCAGGGGCAAAGCTAGATCCTAACCCAGGGCACATCTAGCATCATCTACAACTACTCACACTCGAGCTAGAGCAGTACCAGTCGATCCTCATATAGCTCCAGATGATGAGCAAGCCCCCGTTCAAGTCAAGCCAGTAGGGCAAGTAGAGGATTAGCATAGTAATGCATGTGTCCACAGTCCTTGTATTGTCATGGCCCTGCTAGTATTAACTTGTATGACGCCCAAGAAGTAGCAGATGAAATGGAAGGTGTATCTTCTAGTATAGTACCTCTCATCTTCATCAAACTATATTTCTATAATGCTCCAGTTTAGTTGACTCATGTACAGTCTTCTCCATGTATTGTTAAGCAAGTATTTAGGCTGGTCTATGTAGTGGCTAGACCTAGAGGGAATGAGTATCAAGGATATTAATACCACCCTAATAGGCTTGGCCATCACATAGAACCAAGCACCTCTAAAGTATATGTGTTATTATTTTTTTAAATCAAACTGGCAACAAATACATGTGTTCACTTGTAGATCAGCTAATGTATCCAGGACGTGTCCAATAACATTGAACTGGTTCTTTAAATGATACACCTATAGCGCGTCACCAAGAATCATGTATTTTCAAATCTCTTTTTAAGTATAAGGGACAAATATAATGTCAACTTTGTTGAGTCCGAAACTAAAATAGTGTCAAAAATGGCACAAAATACGTTTCTACTGTTAAAAAAGTTATATGAATACATAAAACATAGTATAATACTGCATTTTACTTTAACAAAAAGTTAGTTGTTAAAGTTAAATGCAGTACTATACTGCATTTTATTTAAAAAAAAAATTTTTAGGAAAACACATTACAATACTGCGTTTAACTTAAATGCAGTATTGTACTGCGTTTCCCTATAATATTTGTGCCCACTTCTGCAGGACTGCGTTTTACACTAAAACGTATTATTATACTGTGTTTTACTCTGATTTTTGGGCCCACCAATAAGTGTTTTGCGGATAACTGATATAACAATAATTCAATACATAAAACGTGGTATTGTACTACATTTTACATTAAAAAAAATTGCACCCCAAGCTCGGACTTGCCTTATTTAAAGGCGTTTCAATTTTATGAAAATTTATTCAATAATTTCTTCAAACTTCCGTTCATACTTCTCTCTTCTTCTTATCAATCATTTTTTTATAATGTCTGAAAACCAAAAATAAGGGTTTCATTATATTAGGGGGTGAGGTTGTCCTGGAGAATAACTCTGTGAGGTATAGCTCACCTCGACAGTGTCATGTTAAATTGCCGCTTACAATGGAGTACGATAAATTGGTATCGTTGTTACATAAAAAAATGAGTGTGAGGAAGCGTTCGGTTAACCTTAAAGTAACCGGTAGATTTCCGTATTCAGTGACTCCGCAAGGGTTTGCTTATTATTCTGAGTTTAACATCGAAGATGATGAAACTCTTATAGATTTTTGGAGGATTCCGGATGAATACAGGAAATTTATTGTAATATAATTGTTGGAAATATACGTCAAGGTTGAAGACGTTCCCAATAATGAGGTCATGCATAGTAGGGTTAACACCCAGTCATCGGGTGGTTATTCTGGAGCAGTTTTTGTGAGACAGATTGCTGATGAAAGAGCTTGCCTTAATTTAAACTTGTCACCACCAGCGAATGAGCATCCACAAAATAATTTTTCGACTTTATATAATCCACAAGACAACTGGTAAACTTCAATTTTTCTATGCTTTAGCATTGTTTATTTTATGTTTTAATTGGATTTGTATTAACACTCATATTTTTCATAGAGGGTACCGTCCAGATATGAATTTTACAAGTTATGATCCCGCCCCTAGTTGGAATATGCATAGTTCTGGCATATTGGACCTCGGTGGTATATCCGGGAGTCATCACCAACAAGAAAATATCCATCATGAAACGTCAAGACAGTACGACTTGTAAGTAAAGTGATATAGATATGTAAAGTATTTATCTAGTTGGATAACTTATCATTTTGTTCTTTTTGTGCAGTGAAAACGAGCTTCTTAATGTTCCTGACCTCACACAGTTGCCCATAGACGACGTATTGACTCGTGATTTGGCAGATGCGTAGAGTCAGGAAGATGATAGTGATTATGACAACAATGCGGATGAGTCTGGAGATGACACACCCTTCCCTGATGAGGAGGAAGTGAATGTTGAACCTAAGCTGACGAGGGAGCATGTTCCTCCACCTCCCGCTAGACCAAGAGTGTATGAGTCCCACATGCCATTTCATGAGCAGAATATTCCCTAACTTGATAATTTGCCAAGTATGCCGAACGTGGATGCCCTTACAAGGGATGATGACGAAATTCGGTCAGCGATGTGGGATGAGTCTAGACCAGCGGTTCTGATAAAGGGCATGTATTTCCCCGATAAAGCTCGCCTAATTAGGGCTGTAAAAATCTACAGTGTAAGAGAGTGTCGTGAAATGACTGTAAGGGAGTCAACTACGGAGGTATACAAGGTTGTATGCCGTAGAGACTTTATGGGTTGTCACTGGATGTTGCGTGCCAGCAAGAAGAAATTAGGTTTGTGGAAAGTGGGTAAATTTATTAGCACCCACAGATGTGAAATGGACACATTCCATGAGAATCATTTCAACCTGGATGTAGACTTGATTTCTCTTGTATTGATTCCATATTTGGAAGTGTCCATTAGGTTCAAGATTAAAGAGTGTATTACAGTCGTCCACCAAGAGTATGGTTGTACTATAACCAAAAGAAAGGCATATCTTGGTCGCAAACGTGCCTTTGAACTTATTTATGGCGACTGGGATAAGTCTTTTTCATCACTGCCCAGGTACATGGCCACACTGCAACACTTTAACCCCGGTACTGTTCATGAATGGAGGCTTGAGCGGAGTCCGGACAGACCGGAATATATTTTCAACTATGTGTTCTGGTCATTTAAACCAGCAATTGATGGTTTTGTGCATTGTCGTCCTGTAATTTTCATTGACGGTACTCATGTCTATGGAAAGTATGATATTAAGCTTTTGATTGCAGTTGCAGTAGATGCCAACGAACAAATATTTCCACTAGATTTTGCCATTTGTGCCAACGAAAGCGAAGAGACATGGACGCTTTTTTTGAACCACTTGTTAAGTCAAAAACATTTTCTCACCATGGTCTCGCCGGCCTCCTAAGTATATGCATTCGTGGTGTCCTCATCAACGCATACAACGGCCTCCGTGATGGGCTGGGACGAAGCCTTAATAAGAAAACTAAAATTAATTAATGTCAAATCATTAAGAAAAAAAGAAAACAAATTGAAATTTTACAGTAATAAAAACATATCTGCGCCTGTGGTAGATCCGGATCAACCGTCGGGGATGAGGCATAACTCAACCTGCGCCCACCATCCATGACCTGGGTCGGCCGATTCTCAGCTGCGGTAGATAGGCCTAAAAAGAACTGGTCTACATCCCCGTCGAATGTACCTGTGATCAACAATGCATCTGACGGGGTGACCTGTGTTGCAGGCAGAGATAGCTGAAGGCTGTACAACGACATGCTGCTGGAAGGCTCATCTACGTAAGGGAAATAACCCGGCTGATCATCTCCAAGATCCTCATCATGTGCCTCAATAGGTGGGTCCATAGGTGCCTCAACGCCCCCTTGTTGGGGACCACCTCCTCGTCGTCCCCCGCAACCTAGTGGGGCACCCCTGCCTCGTGGAATAGCCCCGTGTCCTACCTCTGCCTCGTAGGATAGCCCTACCCCAATGGTACTCCTCTGGCGCCGCATACTCAGCCTCGTGATCCAACCTCGCGCCATCTCTCTCTTGAAACAGGGTTCGACGAGCCAGCTTTTCCACCCGCCGGCCATACCCAACGGGTGTAGCACTGTCGCCATGCTGCTACATCTCCTGCACCAAGTGGTAGAACAGGCGATGCCCAATAGCCTGCAAAACATTTAAAATATTAATTAAATAACTTTATATCACAATTATAAGGTATTAATAAGCTACAAAAACATACCAGTGTCTCGTGCCTCCCGGCGTATGGTCTGTAGCTCTTGCCAAGTACATAAATGGGGTTCCCGATCATCAGTCGGGTGTGACGGCGGTACCATGACGTATACAGCTCAATAATTCAGCAATCAAGGAAATTAAATATGAAATTAGCATAGTCTTCCTTCAATTAAGGACAAATACCCAACAGTTAAAGGACATGAGTCACTTAAGGAAGAAAATCAAATCAGACCCAAGTAAAGAGGTAAGCAAACAAAAGTTTAATTAAGGAATTAATCGTGAAGAATCAGTGACATTATGGATAATAAGGTAATAAGAATAATCAGAGTTATAAACAAGGGAATGAATCAGTAATCATCACATAATTTTAAACAAGCAAATCAGTCAATCGAGGTTCAAAATAATGTTGATTTGAAGAGAGGAAAAATATCAGTTTTCCATAAATAGAGAAATAGGCAAAAAAAATATAATTTCATAAACATGCATAAACTTGCCAAGGGATCGACTCAAAAACCCTAGTAAAGATGAACTAGGGTAAAAGTCACAAGATATTGAATTAGGCTAAAGGGGAAAATCATGAAAGTCAAAGCACAACACCAACAATGCAACAAGTAGCTCGTAAAGACTCAAAATCGAAACAAAAACATAAGAAAATTAGGGCTTTAACACAAACTAGTTAGGGTCCAGACAATTTTAGCAGAAATTAGTCAATAATACCTAAGAACATATGATTAACACTCGAAAATCATGGAAACTTTGAGAAGACGAGTTTCAGTAACCCTAATTTAGAAAAGAGCAACTAAAATCGAAATAATTACTCAAAACGGGAGCTAGAGTTTCAGAGAACCCAAAGAAGGTGAGAAAATATTAGATCGTTACCGGTTTTAGACGGAAAGGCCATGGATCTTACTCGAACAGCCATGGATGGCCAGAAAGTAGCATAAAAGACCATGGATAGAAGTTGAACAAGATCTGGACTAGATCTCTTTGAGATCTTTCCACGAAATCTCAAAAACGGACAACCAGGAGACGTAGGAGACAAGTATACGTCTCAAACGGCCATGGGAACCATGGATTGAGTGAGTATCTAAGAGTATTGGGCTGGTTTTAGGTGGCAGCGGCTAGGGTTTGAGTTAGGTTTCAGAGAGAATTGGAGAGGAAAGGGGATTCAAGGGCGGCAGATTGTAACATATAAGTTAGGTTAGGGGGTCGTTTGGGTTTAAAAAGGTAAGGGGAAATAGGGGCTATTGATCTTAGAAATCAACGGCATCAACGACCAGGATGAGACGGGTAGGTGGGGTTCCGGGTTTGGGCATGGGTAAAGAGGGTGTGGGTCAGGTTTTAATTAGAATTAGGTTGGGAAATTGGGGTCCAATTTTGGGCTACAATTGAAAGCCAATTTGGCTATATTTTAAATAGCTATTTTTCCCTATTTAATTGATAAAAATAGTAAATAGTTTCTAAAAATTAGTTTAAAGGGCTAAAATATTTTATAATACATAATTAACAATTTTAAAAAATACAGGATCCAATTTTATGCGTATAAAACATAATTAAATCTAAAAAAGGCTAGTATTGCAATTATATGCAATTTAGCTTTAAAAATACTAAATAAAATTGTAAAAATATGTAAATATTACTTTAGCCATATTTTGGCATAGGTATAGAAATACAATAGATGAATTATCAAAATAATAATTTTGGAAATACTTATTGTGGATTTTATGGATAAAAAGGGAGAAAATAAATCAATTTAAACCTTTAAAATAATAATAAAACCTTTGGACATGCTTATATATGTTATTTTTAAGGTATTTTGCATATTGAAAATATATAGGGAAAAATTGGGTATCAACAGCTACCCCTCTTTACCCGAGAAGAATGAAAAAGTTTTCGGGTAAAGAAATGATGGCCAATTTTGACCGAGCGAAATGGTTTGAAGAGGTTTAGGTCGCACCGTGGCTTCCAAGTTGCCTACATAATCCTGGTTTCACAGGAATCAGGTCGTATGTAGTTCAGGATTCACCGACGGAGTATACCGATGAAGACCTTTCAAGAACGGACGCAATACCTAGGGGCGGGTGAGTGGACGGTTTACGAGAATGGTTAGGTTTGATATGGTTGCAGGCACCAGAGCGGGATTGCTTCTGGCGGGGTGGCCGTTGCTCGCCGCCTTACCTGCAAATAAGCAATACAAGCATATATTGTGCATAAATTTAAACATGATGCAAATTCTCGTAGGACCATGAATGTTGTCTTTGGATGGTTTGGAATGGCGTCCTCAGACCATGATGTCCTAGGCCATGAAGCGTATGATAAAGGATTCACAGGCCATGAAATGATGTTCTCGAGCTATGAGGATGGTGCCTCCGAACCATGACTCATTTGAATAATGATATGAAGAAGATTGAAAGAGATCCTCAGGCCATGACATGGTGTTCTCGGGCTGTAAGGTTGGTGCCTCCGAACAATGATGCCTTTTGATGAGTTGGTGATATTTCAGCCCATGAAGGATGCAGTAATATGACGCGGACAAGATAGAGCTTAGTCTTACGAATTGAAGGGCAGAGCTTAACCCGTAACAAAAGCGAGATAAATAGTATTTGAGAAAGCGCTTAGTTTCGAAGAAAATTGGAGGCAGAGCTTAGCCTTGGAAGGCAGAATGATAGCCTTATGCAATGCAGATGCAGATGGAGATAGTGTTTAGTCTCGGAAGGCAAAATAGTAGCCTTATGCAAGATTGAAAGGCAGAATAGTAGCCTTATGCAATGCAGATTCAGGTGGAGGTAGAGCTTAACCTTAGAAGGCAAAATGGTAGACTTATGCAGATTGGAAGGCAGAACAGTAGCCTTATGCAATGCAGATGCAAGTGGAGGTAGAGCTTAACCTCGGAAGGCATAATGGTAGCCTTATGCAGATTGGAAGGTAGAATAGTAGCCTTATGCAACGCAAATACAGGTGGAGGTAGAGCTTAACCTCGAAAGGCAGAATGGTAGCCTTATGTAGATTGGAAAGCAAAATTGTAGCCTTATGCAATGCAGATGCAGGTGGAGGTAGAGCTTAACCTTTGAAGGCTGAATGGTAGCCTTATGCAAGAAGTAAAATAACGAATGATAGTTCAGTTTTCTTAGCTGATAGCAGATTGCGGCTGGGAGCATTGTGACATGCGGGACATCACTGGTGTGTGCTGATAGCAAATGTTGGCAAGTGCAACGGTTCGGAGAGTCGTATTCTTAAACAATGTTTGTTCCATAGGCGTACAGTATGTTTGATGACTTCGCAATCCTAGTGCCTACATCCAAAGAAAAATCGTGAGTTTTGTAAGGGGAAGGTTAGTTCGTATCCCCGCTGGCCTTTCTTGACTTGTTCGGCTTTGATCTGGTGATACCGTCTGTATCATTGGGGTAGCGTTGCTAAACAATGTAGTTTCAATAATAAGCGTGCATGATTTTGTAAAAGTATGACATAAATGTATAGTTAAAAATGGCTTTTAGATGAACCGACGACTGTGACATTGTTCAGGACGTTGCAACCTCTCTTGCTACGGAATTTTGAGGGTCCTCCTCAAAATTCTGCCCCAGTTTGATGAGTTGGCATTTCTAACTGCTGCTCGTGCGGCGATTTGCTGAAATTACTTCAGAATTTTGAGGGTCCTCTTCAAAATTCTGCCCCAGTTTCCAACTGCAGGGGAAATGGAATTTTTATTGAATTGTGACCAAACCCATAGGGCTGCCTAAGTATCCCCTCTTAAATGGGAATCAGGTCAGGCGTAGTTCAATTTACATCATATGAGGAAAGCAAAAGATTACACATAGTAACGCTTGACTGCATCTGAATTAATCGTCATTGGCCAGACCTCTCTGTCCATTTTTGCAAGTATGAGGGCTCCTCTTGTCAAAACCCGGTGAACCATATATGGACCTTTCCAGTTGAGAGAGAACTTGCGGAAAATTTTTCTTTAACACCAGCTTCCCCGGTGTGAACTGTCTTGGCTTAACTCTCTTATTGAAGGCTCTGGACATTCTATTCTGGTAGAGTTGACCATGGTAGACTGCATTCATTCTCTTTCCGTCTATAAGGGCTAGTTTCTCATAACGACTTCTTACCCATTCTGCGTCGTCGAGCTCAGCTTCTTGTATGATCCTTAGGGAAGAAATTTCTGCCTCATCGGGAATTACAGCTTCTATACCATAAACCAGCATATAGGGGATTGCCTCGGTTGATGTGCAGACTATGGTGCGATACCCTAGTAGAGCAAATGTTAACTTCTCGTACCACTGTTTATGCTTCTCTATCATTTTCCGCAATATCTTCTTGGTATTCTTGTTGGCGGCTTCTACAGCTCCATTCATCTGAGGCCTGTAGGCTATGGAATTCTTGTGTCTAATCTTGAAAGTTTCACACATAGCTCTCATCAAGTCATTATTGAGGTTGGGGCCATTATCAATAATGATTGACTCTGGGATTCCGAATCGACAAACGATGCGATCGCGGACAAAATTTGCCACGACTTTCTTAGTCACAGCTTTGTAAGATGCTGCTTCAACCCATTTGGTGAAATAGTCTATGTCTACCAAGATAAACTTGTGTCCATTGGAAGCGGCAGGCTCAACTGGTCCAATAACGTCCATTCCCTAGGCGGCGAACGGCCATGGTGAGCTTGTTGTGTTAAGCTCGCCTGGAGGTACCATTATCATGTCTGCATGTATCTGACAGCAGTGGCATTTTCGGACATACTAGATGCAGTCCGTCTCCATACTCATCCAAAAGTAACCAGCCCGAAATATCTTTTTTGCTAAGACAAAACCGTTCATATATGGACCGCAGGTCCCAGCATGAATTTCCTCTAGTTAGCCTGGATGCTTCCTTTGCATCGACATATCTTAATAATCCTAAATCGGGAGTTTTCTTATATAGGATTCCTGCACTGTGAAAGAAATTTTTGGACAATCTCTGAAGTGTGCGTTTCTGAGTAGGATTTGCAAGCTCTGGGTACTCTCCTTTTGCCAAATATTCCTTGATATCATGAAACCAAGGCTTTCCGTCTACTTCCTCTTCAATATGGGCACAATAAGTTGGTTGATCTTGGATTTTCACTGGAATGGGATTGATGAAATTCTTGTCTAGATGTTGTATCATATATGATAGGGTAGCCAATGCATCGGCGAACTCATTCTGGATTCTGGGAACATGCTGGAATTCCGTCTTTGTGAACCTTTTTCTCAATTCTTGTACATGATGTAGATACGGGAGTATCTTGGAGTTCTTGGTTGTCCATTCTCCCCGTACCTAATGTACAAGCAAGTCTGAATCTCCAATCACTAGCAGCTCTTGAACGTTCATGTCAATGGCCATTTTGAGCCCTAAGATGCAGGCTTCATACTCGGCCATATTGTTGGTACATGGGAACCTGAGTTTGGCAGACACTGAATAATGCTGACCGGTTTCTAATATTATGACTGCTCCTATGCCAATTCCTTTGAAGTTTGCCTCTCCATCAAAGAACATTCTCCAACCGTCATAGGATTTTGCAATATATTCTCCTATGAATGATACCTTTTCATCAGGAAAATATGTTTTCAGGAGTTCGTATCCTCCATCCACGGGGTTTTCAGCAAGGTGGTCTGCCAGTGCCTATCCCTTGACCGCTTTCTGAGTTAGGTAAATAATGTCAAACTCACTAAACAGGATTTGCCACTTGTCTATCTTGCTAGTGGGAATGGGCTTCTGAAATATATACTTCAAGGGATTCATTCTCGATATGAGATATGTAGTATAGACATAGAAGTAATGTCTCGGCTTCTGAGCTACCTAAGTTAAAGCACAACAGGTGCATTCCAATAGAAAATACTGGGCCTCGTACGGGGTGAACTTCTTACTGAGATAATAAATGGCTTGTTCCTTCCTCCCTGTTTCATCATGTTGCCCCAGAACGCAACCGAAAGCTCCATCCAACACTGCATGGTAGAGTAATAAGGGTCTACCTGGCTCGGGCGGGACCAAGACTGGTGGTGTTGACAGGTACTCTTTGATTTTGTTGAAGGTCTTTTGGCAGTCGTCAATACATTTGGTAGTGGCGTCCTTCTTCAACATCTTAAAGATTGGCTCACAAATAATTGTAGACTGTGCTATGAATCGGCTGATATAGTTAAGTCTCACCAAGAAACTCATCACGTCCTTCTTATTCTTTGGCGGTGGTAGTTCTTGGATGGCTTTGACTTTTGATGGATCCAGTTCTATTCCTCGGCAACTCACAATAAATCCAAGTAATTTCCCAGCAGGAACCCCAAATACGCACTTTGCTGGGTTTAGTTTCAGGTTGTATCTCCACAGTCGATTGAAGAACTCCATCACATCTTCCATGTGATTAGTTGTGATGACCCTTTACCTGTTTCTAACTGAAATCTGTGTCTCCAAAGCCCTGAAAACCTCATTTAGAATCATCTCGATTTGTGTGGGCAGTCCAGGCGTGTAACTAGAAAGCTTAAACGTGAAATCTTGTGAAAATTCTAAGTTTTTACCTCGAAATGAATAAGCTTGACTCCAGTCAATATTTTGGGTAAACGGACCCGGACCCGTGATTTGACGGTCCCGAAGGGTCCATAGGAAAATATGGGACGTGGGTGTATGCCCGGAATCGAATTCCAAGGTCCCAAGCCCGAGTTATGAATTTTTAAGTGAAATTGTTTTCTGAAAATGTTTAAAGAAAAAAAATTGAAATGAAATTTGATTAGAACGTGTTGGTATCGGGCCCGTATTTTGGTTCCGGCTCCCGTTACAGGTCTTATATATGACTTGAGTCATTCCTGTGAAACTTGGTTGAAAACACATGTCGTTTGACACGATCCGGACCCTAATTGGGAAATTGATGTTTGAAAGGAATTTTGGAGAAATTTCATTGATCTTAAGGCTCAATTCGATGTTCATGATGTTACATTGGTGATGTGATCACACGAATATGTTCGTAGGGTGCTTTTGAGGTAGTGTGCATGCTTGGTTTAGAGTTTCGAGGGCTCGAGTGAGTTCCTAGAAGGTTCCGGGATGCCTTAGGCTTTAAAAGATCAGATGTTGCAGGTTCAAGAAATTTTGACAGGTCTCTGAACCTTTTGCGCGGCCCGCGAGGAAACACGTGCAGCCGCGGTCGCCTTTGCGCGGTCCGAGGTGGGTGTTGCGCAGCAGCCGTCCGCACGGGCCATAGATCCGCTGGCCTTTAGGAAGCTTGTGCGGTCGCGGTCCTTCTTGCGCGGTCCGCGGTGGGAACTTCAGAGGGGTATAAATACACGTGAATTTCAGTTATTTTACACTTTTCAAAACCCCAAAACATAAGAGGCGATTTTCCAAACAACTTTTCAGCTCCGAAACGATTGGTAAGTGATTTCTAACTTATTTTCTTCACTTCTTAACATCTTTTAACATGATTTAAACTTCAAATCAAAGATTTTCATGGGGAAATTGGGTGATGTGGGTAGAACCTAGGTTTTTCTAAAATTAGAGATTTGGACCTCAATTTGAGGTCCGATTTCAAAACAAACCATATATTTGAATTTGTGGGGGAATGGGTAATCGGGTTTTGGTTTGAACCTTGGGTTGCGACCACGGGGGCCCGGGGTGAATTTTGACTTTTGGGTAAAATTTTGGAAAACTCATTTTCATGCATTGGGGTTGATTCATTTAGCATTTATTAATGTGATTAAGTAACTTATGACTAGATTCGAGCGGATTGGTGGTGGAATTAAGAGGTAAAGCTATAATTGAGACCTGAGTGGTATTCAAGGAATCGAGGTAAGTGTTTGGTTTAATCCTAGCTTGAGGGATTAGGAGTTGAGTCATATTTGCTACTTGCTTCTTGTTGAGTACGACGTATAGGCATGGTGACGAGTATCTATACATTGGTGTCAAGCATGATCGTAGGTCTTAACTTGAAAGTTGTTGTGTTTTTGAATGACACCTTGTATACTTTAATTTATGATCCTCTATGATTAAGTATTTCCATTAATTGAACTGAGTACTAGCAAAGTGAGATTGGTTATAGCTAATTCTCCCTTGCCGAGATGACTATTTCGATACTCTTGTTCCCTTGCCGGGAAGTTATTATATTACTTATGTTCCCTTGCCAGGATTTCTTGTAATTGTGTAATGAAATGGGAGCGGGCGGTATGCCTACCACACGATATTATGAAATGGGAGCGAGTGGTACGCCTACCACAAGATATTATGAAATGGGAGCGGGTGGTATGCCTACCACAAGATATAATGAAATGGGAGCGGGTGGTACGCCTACCACGAGATAGAATGAAATGGGAGCGGGTGGTACGCCTACCACGAGATATGAGAAATGGGATCGGGTTGCACGCCTGCAACAAGAGGAAACTGAAAGTGAAAGTTGCCTTTATTTTCTTCATTTGTGATAGAAGTTATAGTGATAGCTTCCTTATTATTCCCTGTTATTCTCTTTTAACTGTTATCCCCGAAGCATGTTCCCCTTCCCCAACTTTAACTGTTTATTACTTGTTTACTTTTCCACCATATATTATATAACTGTACAGGTTTATCTGGAGTCTGGTCCTAGCCTCGTCACTACCTCGCCGGGGTTAGGCCAGACACTTACCAGCACATGGGGTCGGTTGTGCTGATACTACGCTCTGTGCTCTTTTGCACAGATCCAGGTTTTGGATAGCAGTAGTAGCACGGGAGCCAGCCTTCAGTCCAGTGAGACACTGAGGTAGCCTTGCAGGCGTTCGCAGGCTCGGCGTCTCCTCTATCTTTTATTTTCGTTTGTTATCTCATATATTCGAGACAAACAATTTATATTTTCTTTCAAACGGTTGTATTTAGCACTCTTAGAAGTTCGTGAGTAATGTGACACTAGTTCCTGGGTAAAGGCATATGTTGATTCTCACATTATTGTTCAGATTCTTTAAACTTAAGTCTTCCGCTTATCTATTTAATTCCGTTGCTTTCAAGCTATCGCTAATAATTGTTAAAAGAAGTAATTGTTAACGATGTAAGAAGTTAAGTATTGGCTTGCCTAGCTCTCATTAGTAGGCGCCATCACGACTCCCTAGGGTGGGAAATCTGGGTCGTGACAAGTTGGTATCAGAGCTCTAGGTTACATAGGTCTCACAACTCATGGACAAGATCAGTAGAATCTGAGGGATCGGTATGGAGACGTCTGTATTTATCCCCCAGAGGCTACCGAGTTAGGAAAAACTTCACTTTTGTTCTTTCTTGTCGTGCAGATTTGTTCCTCAAATGCTAAATGAACTTCTACTTTGTTCTTCGCAGATGGCAAGAACACGCGCTTCCTCACCTACTGCTCAGCAGCCCGAGACCCCTACAGCAGCTCCCACTAGGTGCAGAGGGCGAGGCCGAGGTAGGGGCAGAGCTCAGCCCCGAGCAGTGGCACTAGTGGCGGAGCCTCAGGTTGATTTTGAGGAGGAGGTTCCAGCCCCAACAGTTCCGGTAGGCCCAGCTCAGGTCCTAGAGGGGTTTATCGCTACCCCAGTTCTTCAGGACGCTCTGGTTCGATTGGTGGGCCTTATGGAGAGTGTCACCCGATCAGGTTTGCTTCCTGTAGCACCAGCCACTTC
Organism: Nicotiana sylvestris; assembly: GCF_000393655.2. Lineage (NCBI taxonomy): Eukaryota > Viridiplantae > Streptophyta > Magnoliopsida > Solanales > Solanaceae > Nicotiana > Nicotiana sylvestris. Next base: position 127,546,770 of record NC_091063.1, read on the forward strand.
TCAGGCTGGAGGAGGGGCTCAGACTCCTGCTACACGCACTCCGGAGCAGGTAGCTCCCTAGATTCAGGTTCCAGCGGTTTGGGCAGTGGTGGCAGTCCAGCCGACTGTAGTGGCTCAGACCGGAGATAGAGCGGCTATGTCCGCCGATGCTTTGTGGAGACTGGACAGATTCACCAAGCTCTTTACTACTACCTTCAGCGGAGCTTCTTCTGAGGATACCCAGGATTTTTTATACAGCTGCCATGAAGTTCTTAGGAACATGGGCATTGTTGAGACCAATGGGGTCGATTTTGTTGCATTTCTCCTATCTGGATCCGCCAAGACTTGGTGGAGGGATTATCGCTTAGCGAAACAAGCCGGATCGCCATCTTTGACTTGGGAGCAGTTTATAGTGTTATTTCTGGAGAAGTTTCTCCCCGTTACTCAGAGAGAGGCCTATCGGAGGCAGTTTGAGCGCCTCCAGCAGGGTTCCATGACTGTTACCCAGTATGAGACCAGGTTCATCGATCTAGCTCGCCAGGTTCTTGTCATACTTCCCACCGAGAGAGAGAGGGTGAGGAGGTTTATTGATGGTCTGATTCAGCCGATTCGTCTTCAGATGGCCAAGGAGGCCAGGAGTGAGATTACATTTCAGGAGGCGGCCAATGTGGCCCGCAAAGTTGAGATGGTTCTGTCATAGGGAGGTGATCATGGGTCTGATAAGCGGCCCCGTCGTTCAGGTAGATTCAGTTGTACCTCGTTTGGAGATAGAGATTCATATGGTAGAGGCCATCCTCCTAGGCCCTTTCAGTCAGCTCTTCAGGTCTCCCATGGTGTACTTCAGGTGGTCGTGGTTCTCAGACGTACTATTCTGATCAGCAGCCTTACAGTGCACCATCAGCACCTATCAGTGCACCACCGCTTCAAAGTTTCCAGGGTCGTCAGCCCCAGCAGCCGAGGGCTTGTTTTACTTGTGGTAACATGAGTCACATTGCTAGGTATTGCCCTCGAGCTTCGAGTAGTTCTCTGCATCAGGGTTCTCGTGCTATGGTACAGGCACCAGATGTCCCACAACCTGCCTAGCCAGCTAGAGGCGGGGGTAGAGGTGTTAGAGGTGGAGGTAGAGGTCCTAGAGGTGGAGCTCAAGCCGCCAGAGGTGGAGGCCAACCAGCAGCAGGCCATCCCAAAGAGGCAGTTTAGGGTGGTGGGGCTCAGCCCCGATGTTATGCACTTCCAGCCAGGCCCGAGGCTGAGTCTTCAGATGCAGTCATTCCATGTACTATATTGGTTTGTGATAGATATGCTTCAGTGCTATTTGATACAGGGTCTACGTATTCGTACGTGTCATCTTATTTTGCCCCGTACCTGATCATGCCTAGTGATTCATTGAGTATTCCTGTTTATGTGTCTACACCGGTGGGTGATTCTATTGTGGTCGACCGAGTTCATCGTTCTTGTATTGTAGTGTTTGGGGGTCTTGAGACCCATGTTGATTTGTTGCTTTTAAACATGGTCGACTTCGATGTTATATTGGGAATGGATTGGTCATCCCCGTACCATGCTATCTTGGATTGCCATGCCAAGACCGTGACCTTAGCCTTACCGGGTTTGCCCCATTTAGAGTAGAGAGGGACTCCTGGTAATTCTACCCGAAGTGTTATTTTGTATGTGAAGGTTCGGTGTATGGTCGAGAAGGGGTGTTTGGCTTATTTGGCTTATGTTCGGGACTCCAGTGCTGAGGTTCCCCCTATTGATTATGTGCCCGTGGTTCGTGAGTTTCCTGAGGTTTTCCCTTCAGACCTGCCGAGGATGCCACCCGACCAGGACATTGATTTCTACATTGATCTGGCTTTGGGCACTTAGCACATTTCTATCCCGCCATATCGTATGGCCCCGTCGGAGTTGAAAGAGTTAAAGGAACAGATGCAGGATTTGCTTGAGAAGGGTTTCATTAGACCCAGCATTTCAACTTGGGGTGCGTTAGTTTTGTTTGTAAAGAAAAAGGATGGTTCGATGAGAATGTGCATTGATTATCGGCAATTGAATAAGGTTACAATTAAGAATAAGTATCCACTATCGAGGATTGATGATTTGTTCGATCAGCTTCAGGGTGCCAAGGTATTTTCAAAGATTGACTTGAGATCTAGCTACCATCAGTTAAGGATCAGGGCATCCGATGTCCCTAAGACATCCGCACTCGGTACGAGCATTATGAGTTCTTGGTTATGTCATTTGGGTTGACCAATGCCCCAGCAGCCTTTATGGATTTGATGAATCGAGTGTTCAGGCATTATTTGGACTCGTTCGTGATAGTCTTCATTGATGATATTTTGATATATTCCCGTAGCCAGGAGGATCACGAGCAACATCTTAGAGTGGTTCTTCCGACCTTGAGGGACAGTCAGTTATATGTTAAGTTCTCGAAGTGTGAGTTCTGGTTGAGCTCAGTTGCATTTCTGGGTCATGTCGTATCAGTAGAAGGTATTCAAATTGATCCAAAGAAGATTGAGACAGTCAAGAACTGGCCTAGACCAGCATCAGCCATAAAGATTCAGAGTTTCTTGGGATTGACAGGCTACTATCGTCGGTTCGTGGAGGGGTTCTTATCTGTTGCAGCCCCGATGACTAGGTTGACCCGAAAGGGTGCCCAGTTCAGATGGTCGGACGAGTGTGAGGCGAGCTTTCAGAGGCTCAAGACAGCCTTGACTACGGCACCGGTGTTAGTTTTGCCCACAGGTTCAGGGCCTTACACCGTTTATTGTGATGCATCTCGCATTGGACTAGGTGCAGTGTTGATGCAGGATGGCAAGGTCATTGCCTATGCTTTGAGGCAGTTGAAGGTTCATGAGAAGAACTATCCAGTGCATGATTTGGAGTTGGCAGCCATTGTTCAGCACATTGAAGATTTGGAGGCATTACCTGTATGGCGTGGCATATGAGGTGTTCACGGATCATAAGAGTCTTCAGTATTTGATCAAGCAAAAGGAGTTGAATTTGAGGCAGAGGAGGTGGTTGGAGTTGTTGAAAGATTATGACATCACTATCCTATATCACCCAGGAAAGGCCAATGTGGTGGCCGATACCTTGAGTAGGAAGTCAGCCAGTATGGGCAGTCTTGCTTATATTCCGGTCGGTGAGAGGCCGCTTACTTTGGACGTTCAGGCTTTGGCCAACCAGTTTGTGAGGTTGGATATTTCTGAGCCTAGTCGAGTATTAGCTTGCACGGTCGCTCGTTCTTCGTTATTGGAGCGTATTCATGATCGGCAGTTTGAAGATCCCCATTTGTGTGTCCTTAGAGACACGGTGCAGTGTGGAGGTGCCAAGCAGGTTACCTTAGGTGATGATGGAGTTCTGAGATTGCAGGGTCGAGTTTGTGTGCCTAATATGGATGGGCTTCGAGAGTTGATTTTAGAGGAGGCGCATAGTTCCCGGTACTCTATCTATCCGAGCACCACGAAGATGTATCAGGATTTGCAGCAGCATTATTGGTGGCGTAGAATGAAGAAGGATATCGTTGCCTATGTGGCTCGGTGTTTGAATTGTCAGCAGGTTAAGTATGAGCATTAGAGGCCTGGTGGTTTATTTCAGAGGATTGAGCTTCTCGAGTGGAAGTGGGAGAGAATCACTATGGACTTCGTTACTAGACTTCCGTTGACCCGGAAGAAGTTCGATGCAGTTTGGGTCATTGTTGATAGGCTGACCAAGTCAGCGCATTTCATTCCTGTGGCAGTCTCTTATTCGTCCGAGAGGTTAGCTGAGATCTATATCCGGGAGATTGTTCGTCTTCATGGTGTGCCGGTATCTATCATTTCGGACCGAGGTACGCAGTTCACCTCGCATTTCTGGAGAGCAGTTTAGTGAGGGTTAGGCACCTAGGTTGAGTTGAGTACAGCATTTCATCCTCAAACGGATGGACAGTCCGAGCGGACTATTCAGATATTGGAGGATATGCTCCGAGCTTGTGTTATTGACTTTGGAGGTTCGTGGGATCAGTTCTTGCCTTTAGCAGAGTTTGCCTACAATAACAGCTACCAGTCGAGTATCCAGATGGCTCCTTATGAGGCTTTATATTGTAGGCGGTGTCGATCTCCAGTTGGATGGTTTGAGCCGGGAGAGGCTCGGTTGTTGGGTACAGATTTAGTTCAGGAGGCCTTGGACAAGGTCAGGATCATTCAGGATAGGCTTCGTACAGCTCAGTCCAGGCAAAAGAGCTATGCAGATCATAAGGTTCGAGACGTGGCTTTTATGGTTGGTGAGCGAGTGTTGCTCCGAGTGTCGCCTATGAAGGGCGTGATGAGATTTGGGAAGAAGGGAAAGCTTAGCCCTAGGTTCATTGGTCCATTTGAGATCCTTGATCGAGTGGGAGATGTGGCTTATAGACTTGCATTGCCGCTTAGCTTATCAGTCATGCATCCAGTGTTTCATGTGTCCATGATTCGGAAATATCACGGTGATCCATCCCATGTGTTAGATTTCAGCACTGTCTAGTTGGACAAGGATTTGTCGTATGAGAAGGAGCCGGTGGCTATTCTAGACCGACAGGTTCACCAGCTGAGGTCGAAGAGTTTTCCTTCGGTTCGTGTTCAGTGGAAAGGTCAACCCCCCTGAGGCATCGACCTGGGAGTCTGAGTCTGATATGCGGGACCGGTATCCTCATCTTTTCCCCGACTCAAGTACTTCCTTCTTATGTCCATTCGAGGACGAACGGTTGTTTTAGAGGTGGAGAATGTGATGACCCACCTGTTTCTAACTGAAATCTATGTCTTCGAGGCCCTGAAAACCTCATTTAGAGTCGCCTCGATTTGTGTGCGCAGTTCGAGCGCATAGCCGGAAAGATTAAACGTGAAATCTTGTGAAAATTTCTAAGTTTTTACCTCGAAATGAATAAACTTGACTTCGGTCAACATTTTGGGTAAGCGGACCCGGACCCATGATTTGACGGTTCCGGAAGGTCTGTAGGAAAATATAGGATGTGGGCGTATGCCCGGAATCGAATTCTGAAGTCCCAAGCCCGAGTTATGAATTTTTAAGTGAAATTGTTTTCTGAAAATGTTTAAAGAAAAAAAAATTGAAATGAAATTTGATCAGAACGTGTTAGTATCGGGCCTGTATTTTGGTTCCGGCGCCCGGTACAGGTCTTATATATGACTTGAGTCATTCTTGTGAAACTTGGTTGAAAACGGATGTCGTTTGACGCGATCCGGACCCTAATTGGGAAATTGATGTTTGAAAGGAATTTTGGAGATATTTCATTGATCTTAAGGCTCAATTAGATGTTCATGATGTTACATTGGTGATATGATCACACGAATATGTTCGGAGGGTGCTCAAAGTTTGGACTTAGGTCTGTTCTCAAAGTCTTCAACTTCTTTGACAATCTTATCAGGTATGCCATCTTCCTCTGAATCAATGTCTGTTTGTTGCGTTGTCTCATTGCATGTCACAGTCATTGGTTCATCAAGACAAGTAATAGTAATGCGGTATTGGTAAAGCAAGGAGAGAAAACGATAGCAATAAATATTAATTTATAAGAAAAATCAAAAGTTCTTTTGATAAATTGAATAACTGTTTTGAACATCGAAGATCTTATTGCGGGAATTGAAAAATGCAAAAAGAAAATCATTTAGTAAATAAAACAGTTAATAATGTTTGTTTTAGCCTTGCTACCCCGAGGCTCATCGGGCTTTGGTTGTCCTGATGGTCCAATTCTTGAGATGTGTCCCTCTTCTCATAGCCTGTATGGAAGGCCTTCCTCCCCCTCCTCCTTGAGAATAACACAACAGTCCATATTATTGTCCTCTAGAAACAAGTTCTTCACTGCTGCAAGTGCTTCTTCTTCATCTGACCCATAAATAATGTTGGCCTATTGGAAGGTCTGCTCCAGATGTGGTATAGGCTACTCTAGTGGATAGTAAGGACCACGCCATGGTTGCGACCAGTTGTTGAATTCTTCCTAGGTGTATTCATATCCCAGACCGAAACTAGTGTCATGTTTCTTGAGTTTTATGGGTTTAGAGATTCCTTGGAGGTTCTTGTCGAGCCCTTTGCCGGGTTCATACCTACTCCAACTTAGTATACTCTCGATTTTACTATCCCACAATATGTCTTTGTCGATAGCATTGACCTGTTCAATGTGGTGGTAAGTTTCTCCACCTAACTTCCTTCTTCCCTCGATTGCCGGAATGGTCTGGCAATTGTATATAGGGTTGGTACAGTCGTAGTGAATGATCACTTCCTGGTGATTCCATTCGAACTTTACTGCCTGATGCAGCATTGATGCTATGGCCCCAGTAGAATGAATCTATGGCCATCCTAGTAGCAAGTTGTAAGACGCTGGTATATCTATTACCTGGAAATCGACCTCGAACCAGCTTGGTCCCATCTGCAAGCATAGAATAATCTCACCAATGGTGGTCCTTTGAGAACCATTGAAGGCTTTCACATTGATTGCTCCAACCTTTATCTCATGTATCCCTTTACCCAACTTCTTGAGTGTTACCAGCGGACAAATGCTAAGACTGGAATCTCTATCGATCAGGATTCTGGTGATGAAATAATCTTCGCATTGCACAGTGATGTGCAGTGCTTTGTTGTGCCCCATCCCTTCAGGTGGCAGCTCGTCCTAATGAAAGGTGATCTTATGGCTTTTCATAACTTATCCTACCATATTAGCCACTTCCCCGCTATTGATGTTGCTTGGTACGTATGCTTTATTTAGCACCTTCAATAAAGCATTCTTGTGCGCCTCAAAACTTTGCAGCAAAGAGAGAATGGATACTTGTGTTGGCGTCTTGTTTAACTGGTCGATGACTGAATATTCCTTGGCCTGTATTTTCCTTCAAAGGTCATCCAGACCTGTCTCAATGAGGAGTGGCCGATTGGCAGCCTGCTTGCTCGATTCAGCTAGATGTTCAGGGGTATAGACTCTACCAGTTGTTGTCATACCATGTGCTGCGATAGTTTCTTCAATCCTAACCTTGCCTTTCCTTCTTGCCTTGGCTGTATAGTCCCATAGTATAGCATTTGTATAGAATGAGGGAATGGTTGACATCACCACTGGGATCGGCGCGGCTATCCTCACTTCGAGTGGACCATGTGCCTTGGGTGGCAAGACTGCAACCTCAAATGGTATGGGTGCATTTTCCGGAGACACGAATTCAACCTTAATTAGTGCAGGTGTCTTTGCGGGTGGCGCTGCTTCAAACTCAAGAGGTACAAACATATTCACCTCAGCGTCCTCAGACAGTTGGATCTGGACTATGATTGGATTGAGAGTAATTGTCGGTTTCTTTAGGTCATCACCTTCTGCGATCAACCCGATTGATCCCTCGGGATCCCAGCCATCTTCTATTTCAATCATGTGGATACCTCTACCCTTATGGTCTGGCAGAGGGTTGTTGCGGACGTTTGGAGCGGGTTCTTTTGCCATAATGATCTTGTTATCAATAAAAGACTATATTTTGTCTTTCAAGGAACGGCATTCGTCGATGGTGTGCCCTTTCATGCCGGAGTGGTATGCACAGGACTTGTTTGTGTTAACCCACTGAGAAGGATTCTCAGGGGCTGCAACAGGGATAGGGGTGACATAACCAGCAATTGTGAGCCTCTCATACAACTGGTCGATGGGTTCGGCGATGGTTGTATATTATTTTGGAGGTCTGCGATGAAAATTAGATTGGGGTCTAGGGAAATTTTGGCGTGTAGGGGGTGATTGATAGTGGAATGGCTGACCATTATAAGTTTGGTAGACATGAGCGGGTTGGGAGTATCTGGGTGAAGTAGGTTGATATGCAGGAGGTGGAGATGACTGATAAGTTGGTGGCGGAGCTTGGTATGAAGGTGAGGGTGTTTGGTAGTTTGGGGTTGGCTGGTATATGAGTGGAGGTGTTGGGCGAGTTTGGTATTTAGGGGGAGACTTGGTCCTCTATGCAACCATCACTACCCCTACGTCCCTTTTCTTGTATACTCTACCGGACTGTAAAGCCTTATTTGTAGCTTGCAAGGCCTCGAAGTTTGTAACCACACTGCTTTTGATACCTTCTTCAATTCGTTCACCCAGTTTGATAATGTCGGAAAACTTATGGTTCTCGATCATCATCAGCCGTTCATAGTACTGCGGGTCCTGAGTCCGGACAAAGAAATTATTCATTTTCTCCTCTTCTAAGGCGGGTCTGACCTTAGCAGCTTCGAACCTCCAACGAGTAGCATACTCGCGAAATGTCGTTGTGGGCTTCTTCTTCAAATTCTGGATATAGAACATGTCAGGTGCATTCTCTGTATTAAACCTGAATCTATCCATAAAGTCAGATGTCATGCCTAACCAGTATGACCACTTATTAGGATCTTGGCTGATGTACCAAGATAATGTATCTCCTTTCAAACTTCTCATGAAAAGCTTCATGCGGATCCTTTCATCCTTCCCTCACTACTAGAAAATGGGCCTATTGCAACGGACGTTTTTGCAACGGTTCAGAAACTGTTCCTATAGACCAGTTATTGGAACGGTTATAACCGTTGCAATATGACATTGATGATACCAGCACACTTTGGCTATAAAACCGTTGCCATTAATTAGAAACTGTTCCCATAGGATTGTAGTTTTTGCAACGCTTATTATGCTAACTGTGCCAATAAATATATCTATTGCCACGGATCTTGAAAAAAATTCAATGGGAACGGTTGTTATTTCCCCCCTCCCCTAAAATTTTGGCCCCCTAAATTTTCGTAAAACTCGCGCTAGAACCCCTATTTTTATATAATTTCTGTTTGTCTTAATTAATAGACTAGTATATTATTGTTTTATGAAATATAAGTTTCTATACCTAATTAAAAACACATTACAGAATTGAAAGGGACTTCACCCTTAGCCATCCCTCTCAAAAGGAACTTCACCTCAGAACCTCCATCAACCTCCGACTCTGCCATCGTCCCGCCGTCAACCTCCGCAGTAGAACCTCCAACTCTATAACAGCTACGGTCGTCAAAAACCACCTCCTTCTACAGCAGCCAACAACAACCACCATCCCACCGTCAACAAAATCATTCCAGCTCTTCGACTAGTTCTGAGATTTGATTTTCTTTTTTCTTCACCCATAAACTTTATCTCCACCACTAGAAACAACCACCTCTTTCTATTAATCCAAGCTCCGCATTTTCAAATAGTCCCAAAATTCTAGGATTTTTTCTCTACTAAGCTCGACTACCACTTCTTGTTCTCACAGAGCCCTAATTCTAGGTTTTTGCTTGACTCTCGCGAATTTTCTGATTTACATTCTTCTTTTATTTTTTTGCAATTTCTCAATAGTTGATCCATAATTTGCAAATTTCATTAGTGAGGAAGAAATTACAACTGGTAGTTGTAGGATAAATCGCAGTAAGTTTTTTTAAACTCTCTTTATTTAAATTTTAGATAACCACATTCGATAGTTGTGTTTTTGAATGAAGATTTTAGTATTAATGTTCGTTATTATCCGATTCAACTTATTTTTATTTTTGGGAGTATTTGAGCGACATAATGTGATTGAATGGAGATTAAACACACTGGTGCATGTCTTCTTATTATGATTGAAATTGTGGATTTCATTGAAATTATGCTTTGCATTGGTACAATTGATAGGTTTTGATTCTATATTTTGTTAGATATTTCACTGTTTGATGCAGTTGTCTTTATTTAAAAAAATTTCTTGTTCAACTTATTAAACTCACAGCTTTAAAGCTGTGAGTTTTTTCTTCTGAAGCTATTAATATAAGTTAGAGTTCAATTAGGATTTTGTCATACAATAATTCCTCCCTTTTTGTTCTTGATATTATGAGGAAAACAGGAAATTTCATCAATATTTATGTTCATATCCTTAAAATTCATTTCAGAAATAATACACAAATCATATTTTTTGTATTGTGCAGAGAACTGCTTTGGCAGACTTGCGAGTCCCGTAACTCAGCTATATTTTCTGTATAACCTTAGCTTTTGGTGGTTTATTGGAGCTTGAACATCCAAGTTTGTGCAGGTACAATTTGTTTTGCTATGTGAAAATAACTTAATTTTCGATAGTATGAAAATGGCTAGTGATATTTTATTTGTGGCCAATTTCTAATTAGATATTCCTCTGGGAATCTTCTTTTTGTGTCTATAGAGGTATGTTCTTTATTATTTCCTTGGTATTTAACAATCTTTGATATTTTGTGGAGCTTCTGTTTGTGTTCTTTATTTTATCCTTGTTGATTTTTCAATTAGGTCCAGTCCAATCGAATGGAGTTATTTGTTGTTTCATTGGTATTTAACAATCCTTGTTGTTTGTGTCTATAGAAGTAGTTATTTGTGTTTAAAAATTTCCATATGGAAATCAAATTGTAGCAGAATTGTCGCACGAAACTGCTATTCATAAGAGACAAAAAGTACATGTAAATATAAATAGAAAATCAATTGCATCAGACATATATGGATTCCACCATATTAATAGACCTAAAATAATATTTACAAACTTATTTTCAGTATGCATTTTCTCATAAAACTCCAGTACCTTATTACTTGTTTTTTCACAATGAATTGCGTCTTCCTGGTAGGGACAATTCCACTCAGTTCCTAGATGCATTTTCAAATTGCAAGTCAGATTCCACTAAGTTTTATCCTCAAGGCCTCAAAGTCAGAATTTCTTCTCCTCCTTCCTTGTGTTGTCGCCTCTACCACTTCTATCTTTCTCCCAAAGTCAGAATAGTCTAGTAATTTTTACACTTTGCCTATATTCAATTTTAAGAGAACTAGACTTGTTACTTATTCATAATTCAGACAAAATATTTATCCTGAGTAATGCTATAAAGACTCAACATTTCTTGTTTACATGAACTTAATTTCCTTCTCTTTTCCCCCCTAACCTGCTTTTATTGAAGTCTCAATAAACAAATCTCATAGCTCACATAGGCCAAATAGCTGAGCACAAGAACAGCTAGGAAAAGAGAGGCAAAATTCTGAAAATGATTGAAGTTCCATTTACACTTATACTGCTATTGTTATACAAGTAAAGAAAATCCTCAATAACCTTCTCAACATATACAGCTGTGTATATCCACAACATACTAATTGATACTAAATATTTATAGTGATATCACCAAATTCAACATGATTCACAAATCAGAAGTATGGGGACAACATCAAAAACTCTTAAATTATTAATTCTCTAATCTCCAAGAACTATTGACACGATATCTTAGACCGAATTCTCTTGAAGAGTAATGACTTTATTTATCTTATTTTGCAGGTGGAGTGGATCACGAAATGGAAGATGATGGCAATGAAGAACTAGACCTTACTTGAGATGAATTTTGAATTGCTATGATGAAAGTTCTAGGAATCTTTTGTTATCAACATTTTGAAACTTACTCTCTAGAAATGTATTAAACTTATGCACTTGGGGTAACGTTTGCTTTATGAATATTATTAGCTTGATGGATTATTTATATGATTAATAGTTTTATTTTGTGATTTATTTAAATTCTAGTGTTATTATAATTTATTAAATGTATAAATATTTATTTATAACAAGGGCTACAGTTTTGTTTTAACTGAACTGTTACAATAGCCTACCAGAACCGTTGCAATAGGACACAAATAACATTCCATTAGACAATACAAACCATTGCAGTAGGTCCTATAAACTGTTCCTAAATGATCGATAAACCGTTCCAATAGATAGTTAAAATTGTTGCCATACCTTTTTCCTCTATTGTCATAGTAAATCGTAGCAATACAAATAAAATAGTTACAATAGATTAAAGAAACCGTTGGTATATTCATACCTAACAGTAACAATAGATTACATAAGTGTTGTGTTAGATAATATGGTAACGGTTAGGAACCGTTGCATATATAATATAGTAATGGCTTTAAACCGTTCCAATTGGAGAGAATATTCATTCCAACAGAGAAAGGAAAAACCATTGCGATAGACGCGTCTGTAGCAACGGCGATGCAAACCGTTGCAATAACAGTTCCTATAGCTCTATTGGCACGCGGGCTGATGTAACGGGCTGTGAACCGTTCCAATACTCCTATGGCAACGGTTTATCTGTCTATAGGAACAGTTTTCCATGCGTTACCATAGACCAATTTTTCAGTAGTGCCTACTCCAACCAGCTTGTCACAATATATCCTCAGATGGACCCTTGGATCATCCGTACCATCAAACATTTCGAACTTAGGAGGTTTGTACCCCTCGAGTAGTTCGACATCAGGCTGTATGCAAAGATCCTCATAGTTCATCCCCTCAATTCCTTTGCTTCCCTCAACGCCCTGAATCCGGCTGGTCAGTTTCTTAAGTTCCTCGGCTAAGTTCCTGATAAGCAGATCCTTTTCATCGGACTCAGATATGCATGAGATAGGTAGGGTGAGTGTGGCATGGTCTCCACTTAGATAGGAGTGTTATGGTGGCTTGGTGTATGGGTGTGGAAATGGTCGTTTGTAGAGTTCTGAGGTTCTGGGATGAGTAGTGGAGTGTTATTTGGGTATGGCAGGTGTTACATTGGTTCTTCGGTGGAATAGCGTGATGGTGAGAAGCGGGATGATTCTGTTGTTTTGGGATATTTTGAGGAGGTGTAGGGTTTTGAGTGTTGGTGAAGTCAATATATGGGGTGTTGAGGGAAAATGACAAGTTTGCCACATTTCAAACCTGATGAGCTCTTCCTGGAATTTCAATAGTTTCTATTCAAGTTGTGACACATTCTCGTTAGGAACCCGAATACCATGGCCATCAGTAGCCTCTACCCGTTCAGTGGTGTTCTCCTTCCTGATGTTGTTCAAATATTCCATCTTGCCTTTAATGGGACTAAGAGGGGGAGTGGGTGGAAGACCCTTGGATCTTGTGAAATAAAATGATGATGCCAGAGTGCACCAACCAACCTTTGGAGAGGGTAATAATAAAAGAAATAAAACAAAACAAAAGGTAATCAAGTCAGTGAGGATTATGAAAAAGTATTGCAATATTTAAACATAAAGTGCGAGAATGTAAAGCGTGTCCTGGTTTGGGAACCTCTTTGTGCCCGAGGTAGGCCTAGCGACAAATAGACTTGGAGAACTTCGGATGACAATAAATGCTTTATTTCATAATATAAAAATAGATGAATCCCAAAACGATACTAAGATAATAATAAGTCACTACTGGCACTTGGCCTTATTACATTTGGAAAGCGAGTAAACCTAATCTATTTGGCCTCAGAAGGACCTTCCTCAGGTTGAATTCTCTCGTTGATCAAATCCTCCAGTTTGCGTAGATTCACCAGTAAAAATGCCCTTTCCAGGTGTTCTCCTTCATTTCCCTCAGTGTTCTGGCAGTCGGTGACTCTCTTCCTCACTTTTCCTTCAAATTCCAACAGACTGTATTCCAGATATTTCAACTTTCCGCTAGCTTTGGCGGCCCTCTGTTTCCACTAATTGATTTGATCATTCGATGGAAGACTCCTCCACCAGTCTAGCAGAGTGGGGCATGCTAACCATACCGAAACTGGGGACCTCGTGCCTCATTTTCTGCAAAACAAAGGGGTTAGACCCTACCCCCACCGGACTCGACTATTTATACATTTATGATCAGCACATCGACATTTAGTTCTCCAAATAACTACACGGAACGTGATGATGTTCGTTTGGGTTTAGGGAAACCCAATGGACTTTTGGACAAGGCTATCTTAAAGGATCATTACGTGGACAACATAACTGATCCGACTAGGTTTGACCATGATGCATGCACAATTTAACAGAGTAAGGTTTCTATGGGGTTTTAGACTATTATTCTTGAGCGGACAACTCAAGGGGGAAGGCACGAAACCATCGATTGCACCGCTGATCGACTAGTTTTAGCACAAATATGCCTTTCTGAATTTAGGGGGTAATGATATAGGAAGAGCGCAATCACTCACAAAGCATTGCTATAGTATTTGTTTGGCGCGAGTGGAGTATGATGTTGAGCATGATTATGCAATAATTAAAAGCATATTGACATGTATTTGCACGTTAAGAAAGCGATAAATACAACAGTTTCATAATTTAAAGTAGTTATAAAGGAAGGAAACAAAAAGATAGGTCAGTTTTGATTTCGAAGAAGAAATTAAATGCTTAAAGGAATTAAACAAATAATTGCACACAGGGAGGTACAAATGCACAATAACAATCTCAAATGGTAAAAGCCTAAAAATCCCCAGCAAAGTCGCCATGCTGTAGCGCCCCCTTTTTCCTCGCGGAATCGGGTTCATGACATTTGGTTGGGACAACTCTTTCCTTTTGGAAAGGGGTTCTTTCAATTTTGGAGAGTCGTCACCTAACGATTTTAAGGTGCGTTAGGGCTCCTATAAGGTTCATCTACAACTACCTTTTGGAAACCAGAGATAGGGTAAGGGCTTGAAATTATCCTAAGGGGAAGGTGTTAGGCACCTCTCAGGATCCACTAGTGTGGTTCCCGACCAAACAGTTTTTGTGAATTTGTGCAATTAGCAAATAAACAAGTATGGCTCAAATAGTAGGGGATTTGAGTTTAAATACACAAGTGTTTGAAAACAATTAGTAAAAGGAGAAATTTTGAAATGAGTTACAATCTAAAGCATGCTTATGAATGTAAAGGGGGTGTCCTAGGTTTGTTTATAATATGGATCACATCAATGCAATACCCGGTATGACACTCCTCGAAGAGGGGCTACATGTGGTATTAATTTACCGGTCATCATATCCATATCTACCCTTTCTCGCCCCGTAAAGATACTTAAAGCGAAGGTTGGTCTAGACACCAATTGTATGTCGTTACCCATCCCTTCCTATCAGTCTTGAAGGAATTTAGGACTCCTATCCTAAAAGAGGTGGCTCTAGGTAGACCCTCAGGTTTAACGGCAAAATACTAAGCGACAAACAAGAACATATAGGACTGTATTTAGGGGAAAAGACAGAAGCGAGTAGAAGGCTTATGTATACCTCCACAAATAATGCACATAGACAGCATGACTTATACACAATTAAGGTCTGAATTTAAATGCAAGGTATCTAAGTGATAGCATCAGAACCAGATTTATTACATGACTAAGAAAAGAAGTCCGAATCAGGCTTACCTACTGATTTTGACAGGTTGACAGTTAAACAAAGGCAATTCTGGTTTTATTTAAAGTTGATTACCTAAGGCTTGCCTAGGCGTAAAATAGTGTACAGTAGTTATTCAGGATTATTAAAAGACAGTTTGGAAATTATTTTACCCTAAGAGCATGTTGTTCTAGTTGATACGAATGCATAGATTATTACCAGTTATTTTAAATGGGATAATCAAGTGTGAAGCTGTTTTTACCTCTTTTATGATCAGCAGGTTACACTAAGTGTGAATGCAGGTACGAATAAGATCATAAAACATGGTATCTAAGATGCATGTATAAAACTCATGATACAGAATTCCTAGAGCAAGATTTCTGAATGCATATGGCAGGATTGCAAAATTTCCTAAGAGCAGAATTTCTAAATGCACGTGGCAGCGTAGAACATAATAGTAAAGTGCTAATTATTAGCAGATTTTAGCACATGATTTTGTAAAGGTGCACATGCTGAAACAAAAAACATGAGACATAAGGGAATAATTTCTAATGCATGTATGAACCCTAAGCATGGTTTCTATTGCGCAATTAGGAACATAAACCTAATAACATGTTTTCCACCCTTAACAACTATAGCATGCATATTTACCCCATCCCTTTTCATAGCCAATCCCAATACTGGTTTACAACAAATTATTATAGGCTAACATGAAATGAATTACATAAGTAGAAATGAAAATAGGAAGTTATACTATAGGAAGCCTGATTAGGACTTCCTCTCTGAGTTATATAATCAATTACCTCGAGTGCCAAGATTGTTCCATAGCCTTTCTCATATTAGGGTGTGTCAGAGTTCCCTAAGGACCTCAAGGGATCCCGGGTAGTGCTCACATCCAGATTGTATAACCAAGACAGAGTAAGTACTGTGTGGAAGGGCCAGATTTTGTGTGTCCAAGTTCAGAGGGAGCTCAAGGGTCCCAAATCAAGGCTCATACAAAAAGGGCAGAACCTAGTCATCTAAGAGTATATGTGAGAGTGCTTGACATAGATTTAAAAGAGTTGAGTTGGAAAACAGTTTGAACAACATGTTTGAAATAAGCTTGCAAAACAGCAGAAGAGTTTGCCTTAGGGAAAATCAGTTTTGAAAGGAAGAGGGAATAGGAGTAACAACAACTTAGAACAAACCAGCACACACAAGTCAAATTCAAAGAATAGGATCATTTCAACATTCACAAGTAGGGAAATAAGGGGTTGGGGACATATAGGTTTGAAACCACATAGATAGGGAAAACATTTGACACAACAAGCATACAGAACAACTTTAAGTCCATTAAGCAAATCAGTCATGATAACAGCTATTTAAAACATGGGAAAGAATGCAGCAGGATCATGTTGAAGATAAGAGTTTTGTTGAATAAAATTTGACATATTATTAGGGCCAATAGAATGCATCAGAAGACTAAGTGACTACATAGCTATACCAGTTAAAGAAAAGGGGGTTAGGGAACTAAGTGAGCATGCTGGACAAGTCTCAAGAAACTAAGTAAAATCTGATATGATGATTACACATAAGGTAGAATTTAGACATGCTTAGTAATAGCAAAACATAGGGACAAGTTGAAGAACTAGTACAGTAACAAGCAGGGATATGTAGGCATGGCACACATGAAGTTTGAGTTTCGGAATTGAACTAGGAACATACCAGTTAAGGAAGCAAAGTGCAGAAAAGTAAAGCAAGTAGAGTTCCATAGCTTAGCCTTGGCTTTCAGCCGGCTAGACAAGCAGTAGCACAAGTAGCAGAGAAAGAAGAGAAAGTCTGAGTGTGTGTGTGTGTTTTTGAACTAATTGTTCGTGTCCTGGATTGAGAGTAGAGGAGAGTATATATAGTAGTTTAGGAGTGGAGCAGAATAAGGTAAAGAATTCATAATTCAGCAATCAAGGAAATTACATATGAAATTAGCATAGTCTTCCTTCAATTAAGGACAAATACCCAACGGTTAAAGGACATGAGTCACTTAAGGAAAGAAAATCAAATCATACCCAAGTAAAGAGGTAAGCAAATAGAAGTTTAATTAAGGAAGTAATCGTAAAGAATCAGTGACATTACGGACAATAAGGTAATAAGAATAATCAGAGTTATAAACAAGGGAATGAATCGGTAATCAGTACATAATTTTAAACAAGCAAATCAGTCAATCGAGATTCAAAATAATGTTAATTTGAAGAGAGAGAAAATATCAGTTTTCCATAAATAGACAAATAGGCAAAAAATAGAATTTCATAAACATGCATAAACTTGCCAAAGGATCGACTCAGAAACCCTAGTAGAGATGAACTAGGGTAAAAATCACAAGATACTGAATTAGGCTAAAGGGAAAAATCATGAAAGTCAAAGCACAACACCAACAACGCAACAAGTAGCTCAGAAAGACTAAGAATCAAAACAAAAACATAAGAAAATTAGGGATTTAACACAAACTAGTTAGGGTCCAGACAATTTTAGCAAAAATCAGTCAATAATACCTAAGAACATATGATTAACACACGAAAATCATGAAAATTTTGAGAAGACGAGTTTCAGTAAACCCTAGTTTAGAAAAGAGTAACTAAAATTGAAATAGTTACTCAAAACAGGAGATTTTTTTAAGGAAAACATTTAATAACACTGAAATCATCTCAGAGATCTGAGAAGAATCGAACAGTAGTGAGTCTAGGGTTTCGAAAAATAGTAAAGATGAAGAAACAATCGGTTAAAAGCTCATGGATACACTTAGATCTAAGACAGATCTAAAGAAAAGTGGAAAATCTCAAGAGCTAGGGGTTCAGAGAACCCAAACAAGGTGAGAAAACATTAGATCGTTACCGGTTTTAGCCAGAAAGGTCGTGGATCTTACTCAAACAGCCATGGATGGCCGGAAAGTAGCATAAAAGACCATAGATAGAAGTTGAACAAGATATGGACTAGATCTCTTTGAGATCTTTCCACGAAATCACAAAAAAGGCAACCTGGAGACGTAGGAGACAAGTATACATCTCAAACAGCCATGGGAATCTATGGATTGAGTAAGGATCAAAGGGGATTGGGCTAGTTTTAGGTGGCGGCGGCTAGGGTTTGAGTTAGGTTTAAGAGAGAATTGGAGAGAAAAGGGGATTCAAGGGCAGCAGATTGTAACAAATGAGTTAGGTAGGGGGTCATTTGGGTTAAAAAAGGTAAAGGGAAATAGGGGATGTTGATCTTCGAGATCAACGGCCAGGATGAGACGGGTAGGTGGGGTTCCAGGTTTGGGCATGGCTAAAGAGGGTGTGGTTAGGTTTTTAATTAGAATTGGGTTGGGAAATTGGGGTCCAATTTTGGGCTACAATTGAAAGCCAATTTGGCTATATTTTAAATAGCCAATTTTTCCCTATTTAATTTATAAAAAATAGTAAATAGTTTCTGAAAACTAATTTAAAGGGCTAAAATTATTTATAAAACATAATTAACAATTTTAAAAAATAGATGATCCAATTTTATGCGTATAAAACATAATTAAATCTAAAAAAGGCTAGTATTGCAATTACATGCAATTTAGCTTTAAAAATACTAAATACAATTATAAAAATTAATTTAGCCATATTTTGGCATAAGTATAGAAATACAATAGATGAATTATCAAAACAATAATTTTGGAAATAATTATTGGGGATTTTATGGATAAAAGGGGAGAAAATAAATTAATTTAAACCTTTAAAATTATGGAAAAAATAATAAAACCTTTGGACATGCTTATATATGCATATATATGCTATTTTTAAGGTATTTTGCATATTGAAAATATATAGGAAAAAATTGGGTATCAACAATATGATCATTCGGAGAGTGGGCCAAGTAGCTTATGAGTTAGAATTGCCCTCGGAACTGGAGTTTGTCCATTCAGTTTTTCATGTATCTATGTTACAGAAGTGCATTGGCAATACCACTTGAATGGTGCCCACTGATGATATACAGATTACAGAGAACTTGTCATACGAGGAAATTTCGGTTGTCGTCCTAGACCGACAAATCCGCAAGCTACGGAATAAGGAGGTAGCATCCGTGAAAGTTCTTTAGAGAAACAACAATGTGGAGGAAATGACTTGGGAGGCTGAAGAATACATGAAGTCTAGATATCCTTACTTATTTTCTCCTCCAGAGAAGGGTCCGACTGAGACGTCATAACCTCAAGGTACGTGTACGGATTCTTGTGTTAGTTATTGGCATTGGTCGTGTGAGGCCATTGTCGTTATTAATGATTGTGGTCCTGTATGGAATTGGATTATTAAGCTTCTACAGGGAGAGTTGGTAGTACTGTTGTTACAAGGGCGACCCTGCCAAAAGTTATACAGATCCCGGGGAATTGAACATTCAATGACGAATGTTTCTAAGGGGGGAAGGATGTTACACCTCACGTTTTTGTACGTTAAAAGATTCGTCTTTAGTTAATCGACGTAGACTCGGGGATGATATTATCTTGAGGTTAACGTATTTACGCTATTTATAACAAGCGAGAAGTAAGCGTCATGAAGAATAAAAGGTACACGAATTAAAGAAAACAAGTTTTATTGAAAGTGGCCAATTTGGAATAAAATACGGGTTGAGCGATAATATCCGATAATTATGAACTAGTACCATGCATGGTACCATATGACCACGGTAGTATAATTATGAACTAGTACCATGCATGGTACCATATGACCACGGTAGTATAATGTATAAAGTATATTAAAAATAAGTAGAATTTTAAGTAATTTGAGGCAATTTTTAAATTATGCGGGTAATTAATTAATTACCGGGTAACAGGACATTACCCAGTTAACTAATAAGTGCATAAAAATTAATAAATTATACTCCCCCTCCCCCCAAAACGTGGCACAAAGCCACAAGACTAAGAATGACTCTTAGTCATTTACGCCTAGGTGGCTACCTAAGGTTAAATTGGAATTTAACAAAATAAGACTTGTGATAAGTCTTATCTCATTTTTCACTTGGACAAAGGGATCAGAACGTCCATTAGTCATTAGTAACAATCATATATCATCCTTTATTAGTTCAAAATACATTAGGAGCAGAAGCTAAATTCAATTCACAAAAGCTTCCAACGAGAATTTGTTGGAATCGTAGCAATGTAAACTTTTGTGGTTCTAAAGGAGTACGGTACAATCTTTTCCAAGAATATTATATGGAGTTTTCCCTACTCCGGGTATGTTAAGGCCATTCCTTCTTTCTTTTTGGCATGGTCCAAGTTATACAGAAGAAACGAGCAAATGCACAGTTTTCATAAACGACTCTATTCATAGAAATACTAGGAGTCTCTGTGTTCTTGATTCCCCATGTGACATATTATTATATCTTCTGTTATGGGTCTCAGAATAATACACAGTTAAAAAAGTTTATCGGAAAGGAATATTGAGATTATTACATATTTTTCATGCATTTCATTCACTTATACATGTACAGTGGCCCATGACTAGATGGCGTTATATACGCGTATTTATATATATATATATATATGTATATATATATATATGTATGTATGTATATATATATATGTATGTATATATATATATATATGTATGTATGTATGTATGTATATATGTATATATATATATATATGGGAAAAAGGTTACGGCGTTATATACGCACCACCACCTGGTCAATTGGTATATGTTGATGATGTTGCCCACAGTAGCCAAGATGATTTGATGGGATGCCCTCAGTGGCTTGATGATGTTATGTACACATATACTCATGCATGATAGGATATTTATATACACGTGCATAACATTATAAATGTTTCAGAATTTATAAAGTTATTCATATTTATAGATGAATTTCTTTATTCCATGTTCTATCTATGTCTTTTACGTATTGATTTTCACGCCTTACATACTCAGTAAATTTTTTGTACTAATGCCCTATTTCACGGGGCCTGCATTTCATGCTTGCAGGTGCAGGTAGGCAAGCTGACGGTCCCCCTTATTAGGATCCTTGATCAGCGAGAGTTGGCGTACTCCACTTGATCCGGAGCTGCTTTTGATTTTGGTACGATATGATTGTACATATATATGGGTATGATGTGTCTCAGTCCCGTTTTTGTACAGTTGCATTTCTATTAGAGGTCTGTAGATGTTATGCACAGTTGGATAGTATGTGGTCTTGCCGGCCTTCAGTTTTGGGTATATAGTTGTCTATCGCGGCCATGTCGGCTCGCCCACTGTAATCTGCACGTATATGTATATATATCTTTTGGATAAGTTTTCTTCATGAATGTTATTCTCGTAATTCAATAGATTTTAATCAATTTTATAGCTTAGACGCATGCTTAGGGGTGTTTGACAGGTAGGACTCAGGCACCCGTCGCGGCCCTTTGATTTGGGTCGCGACAAATATTTGAGGCGATTTTCACCATATGAATTGGGGTAAGTGTTCTCTACTTGATTTTGGTTATATTTAGTGAATTTATCTTCATTTTTGGTAATTGGATTGTAAATTTTAAAGAGGAAATTAGGGGGGTTTTGCCAAAAGTTTCATAATGCGAATTTTTGAGTTTTGAAAATCGATTCGGAGTCGGATTTGAGTGAAACTAATATGGTTGGACTCGTAATTGAATGAGTTATTGGATTTTATATGTTTTGTTAGGTTCTGAGGTGTGATCCCCAGTTTGACGTTTTGGTCGATTTGGGAATATTGATTAAAGATTCGACATTTATCGATTGGGTTTGTTTCTTTTGGCATTATTTGATGTACTTGAGTTACTTTTGGCTAGTTTTGAGCAGTTCAGAGGTTGATACGCACAGGATGGCAATTTTGGAGCATCATTTGTCTTGTTGGGTATTGGATTTGGCTTGTTCGAGGTAAGTAACACTCTAAACTTGGTGCTGAGGGTATGAAACCTCGAATTCGATGCTATGTGATTGGTGTTGAGGTAACGCACATGCTAGGTGACGGGCGTGTGGGTGTGCACCGTGTAAATTGTGACTCTGTTATTTCTATGGTACTATGTAGTTACCTGATCTTACCTGTAACCATGAAATTTCTACATACTTGAGCTATTAAGCTGTGATCCATGTTAGAAACCATGTCTAGGCTACATGTTTATCATGTTGGGACCCACTGAGGTCATTTCTGTTGTTGAGTTATCTACTTTCATTGCTTTGTATACTCAGTCATACGCATTCATATGCATATCATATCTCAGTCTCTATTACCATTTATTGACACATCATATCATCATTTTGGGCTAGTTTCATGGCATTATGAGCCCGAGAGACTTGAGAGATTGATGACTAAGTGAGGCCGAGGGCCTGATTATGAGTGACATTTATAGGATCGGGTTGCACACCGCAACAGTTATACTAATTTATGATAGTGCTTGGGCTAAATGAGCCCCTCCAGAGTCTGCACACTCCCCAAGTGAGTGCAGTTGATTATATTGAGGGATGGATCTTTCCTAGACATGGATCTTGTCCGAAGCATTTGTATACCTGGGGATGGATCTTCCCCATGGGCTGGATTTGGCCCTACTCATACTAAGTGATTGATGGTCAATTAATGTATATATTCCAGGATGGATCTTCCCTGGACCGGATTGGCCATATACAATACTGAGTGATTAAGCATGATGAGTGTGATGACTTAAAGGGTCATCTTCTATTTTAGAACTCGAATTCGTGTTCCGAGGCCTTAAAAACTCATTTTATCTCTCCTCGATTTGCGTGCAAAAGCCCTTATGTGGAAAATTTATGGAATGATAATTTTTGACCTAAAAAGTTGATTTTTGTTGACTTCGGTCAACATTTTGGGTAAACAGACCCGGACCCATATTCTGACGGTTCCGGAGGGTCCGTAGAAAAACATGGGACCTGGGCGCATGCCCAGAATCGAATTCCGAGGTCCCTAGCTAGAGAAATAAATATTTTAACAAAATTGATAAGACTGGAAATGTAATAATTTAAAGGATTTAATCTTGTTGGTATCGGGCCCGTGTTTTGGTTCCGAAGTCACGTATAAGTATGTTATGATATTTAAACCTTATCTGTGAAATTTGGTGAAAACAGAATTGATTTGACGTGATTCGGACCTTTGGTTGAAAAGTTTGAAGTTTTGAAACAACCTTGAAAATTTCATGTTTTTGGTGTTAAATCTGTAGTTTTAGATGTTGTTTTGGCTATTTGATCGCACAAGCAAGTTCGTATGATGTTTTAAGACTTGTGTGCATGTTTGGTTTGGAGCCCCAAGGGCTCGCGTGAGTTTCGGATAGGCTACGAAGTGATTTAAGACTTAGAGGATATTGCTAGTATGCTTCAGCTTGTTGTAGGCCCCTGATCTCGCAATTGTAAGATCAGGCATCATAATTGCGAGCCCAGCAGGGTTCGCATTTGTGAGCCTTTCATCGCACTTGTAATTAGAAGGCTGGGCCAGCAGAGTTCGCAAATGCGAACAAACCTTTGCTAATGCGAAGGGAGTCCAGGAGGGTTATGGATCGCAAATGCGATCTTTTGTTTGCATTTGCGAGGTCAGTAATCGCAATTGCGACACTTTCCTCGCATTTGCGAAGACAACAGGAATTGTGAAGGCTTCGCAATTGCGATAGCCCCTTCGCAATTGCGAGCTTCACATTTGCGTAGCTCAGGTCGCAAATACGACATCTGCAGCTGATAACCTTGGACTTAGACGGGATTTTTCATTCATTCTCCCATTTTTCAAAATCTAAAATTCAAGAGGCGATTTTCCTAAGACCATTTCTTCCCCCAAATCATAGGTAAATGATTCTTAACTCATTCCTTTCAATCTATTACATCTTTTTACAAGATTTCATCCTAGAATCTAGGGGTTTTTGGGTAGAATGGGTAATCAGGTTTTGACCAAGCGGGCCCGGAGTTAATTTTTGACCTTTTGGGGAAAATGTTGGGGAATCTATAATTATGTGTTGGAATTGATTTCTTTAGCGATAATTGATGTTATTAAGTTAATTATGACTAGATACGAGTGGAGTGGAGGTGGAATCGAGAGGTAAAGCAGTAATTGAGCTTTGAATTGCCCGTTGGCTTGAGATAAGTGTTTGGTCTAACTTTGACTTGAGGGATTAGGGATCCGCGACTTAATTGCTATGTGAAATTCCATGTGTGTGGCATATTGGTGTGGTAACGAGTACCTATGCACCGCCAAATTACCTGTTTAGACTATTCCCTTCCCCGTTCCTAGTATATTATTTTCCTGTCTTAGCTGCTACTTGCTTATTGATGCTTCCATGTCTAATTGCTTCTTGTTAAATGTTGTTTTCTCTACTGAATGCATTAATTATTTCGTAGTTTCATCATATTATATTGTTGGTTTAAGTTGGTTTATTGGTACTTCATGGTAACCTTTGGTTGGTCTCGTTGTGTAGTATTAACTAATGAAGTTTCATAACAGTATAGATTTCCCGTTGTTTTGGTTTGAGGTATAAATGTTGTGGAGGGTTTTGAGCTAAATTGTGAAATACTTGTTCTTATTTTATGATTGGTACTGATATGGTGGGATCGGGTTGCACGCCGCAACAGGAGGAAAAAGGGTGAAATGTGATTGTTTGGTGGGATGGGGTTGTGTGCCACAACAAGGAGTAATAAGGGTGGACAAGTGGGATTGGATTGCATGCCACAACAGGAGGAATAAGGGTGATATATTGAGGAGTAATAAGGGTGGACTGGTAGGATCAGGGTGCACGCCGCAACAAGGAGGTCAGCCTGTTGAGGCAGCTACCTGGGAGGAGCCGGTAGCTATTCTAGACTAGCAGGTTCGATAGTTGAGATCAAAGAGTCATTCTTTGGTTCGAGTGTAGTAGAGAGGTCAGCTTGTTAAGGCAGCTACCTGGGAGTCCAATTCCGATATGCGGAGCAGATATCCCCATTTTTTCACCGGCTCAGGTACTTTTCTATGTCCGTTCGAGGACGAACGGTTGTTATAGAGGTGGAGAATGTGATGACCCAAAGGGTCATCTTCTATTTTAGAACTCGAATTCGTATTCCAAGGCCTTAAAACCTCATTTTATCTCTCCTTGATTTTTGTGCATAGTCTGAACATGTATCCAGAAAGCCCTTATGTGAAAAATTTATGAAATGATAATATTTGGCCTAAATAACTGATTTTTGTTGACTTCGGTCAACGTTTTGGGTAAATGAACCCGGACCCATGTTCCGACGGTCCCGGAGGGTTCGTAGAAAAATATGGGACCTGGGCGTATGCTCGGAATCAAATTCCAAGGTCCCTAGCCCGAGAAATAAATTTTTGAAGGAAATTGATAAGACTGAAAATGTAATAATTTAAAGGATTTGATCTTGTTGGTATTGGGCCCGTATTTTGGTTTCGAAGCCCAGTATAGGACTGTTATGATATTTAAACCTTATCTGTGAAATTTGGTGAAAAATGAAATTGATTTGACGTGATTCGGACCTTTGGTTGAAAAGTTAGAAGATTTGAAACTATCATGAAAATTTCATGTGTTTTGGTGTTAATTCCGTACTTTTAGATGTTATTTTTTCAATTTGATCGCACAAACAAGTTTGTATGATGTTTTAAGACTTGTGTACATGTTTGGTTTAGAGCTTTGAGGGCTCGGGTGAGTTTCGGATAGGCTACGGAGGGATTTGGGACTTAGAGGATATTGTTGGTATGCTTCAGCTTGTTGCAGGCCCCTGATCTCGCAATTACGAGATCAGGCATCGCAATTGCAAGCCCAGCACGGTCTGCATTTGAGAGCCTTTCATCGCAATTGCAATTAGAAGGCTGGGCCAGCAGAGTTCCCAAATGCGAACAAACCTTCACAAATGTGAAAGGAGTCTAGGAGGGGTATGGTCGCAAATGCGATCTTTTGTTCGCATTTGCGAGGTCAGCGATCGCAATTGTGACACTTTCCTCGCATTTGCGAAAGCAGAAGGAATTGTGAAGGCTTCACAATTGCGATAGCTTATCGAAGCCTACCTTGCTCTACTATTGAGTAGCGAGAGAGGGTCGAAGCAGCTTTTACCCGATTTATGATCGGGATCGATTTCCATAGAGAGCTAGATGTTGGAGTCGGGTATCTATCTAATTTAGAGTTGGGTATGTGTTTCAAATTACACTTCTAAACATTTTTGCCTTTTTGTTTTACTTCTACTTTTATCAAACTACAATGGTAAATTAAACTAGAATAAGCTAAGAGTAAAATGTTGCAGGTTGTTCAAATGGTTTAAAAGGCACTAGGGTAGTGACTTTCGCCTAGGTGGTCAATTGACGAATACTTAAGTCGAAGGCATAATTGACATATTTGGGGAGTATGATATAACCGTTGCACGAGTTTACCCACTCTGCACCTCTCGATGGTTCAAGTGATTTTGCCCGAATTGACTTTCTCAAGACCAATTGGGTATACAAATTTGCACAAGCAATCAAGGTTCAAGTCGGGTATTACTCTCTCGAGGTTTAACCCTTTAATTGGGGATATCAATCTCTTGAGTACGCCCCAATTCTTTGTTGGATAAATTTCAGAGACTCAAGCTCTCTTTCTCAAGAAGAGCTCAAGTCAATTAAACACAAACTAGTGTTTGCAACCACTAATTCAGCAGTTAAACATGAAATTAGCCCAAATATCAAACACTCATAGTCAATATAGCGCTAAAACACATGACCCATCAATTAACACTAGGATTGAGCCACAACCCTAGCTTATGGGTTTAGCTACTCATAATTAAAGAAGAAAAGCAAGAAATAGATGAAGAATAACTCATATTAATTAATTACTAAGATAAATAAGAAGCTTCAATGTTGAAATGTAGATAAAATTGCCCAAAATAGCTAAAATATTCAAACCCATGAGTGCAACTCTTCGCTAAAACTATCTGATGACCTAAAAATGGGAAAAGAAGCTATTTATACTAAGCTGAAAAATCTAGACAAAAATACCCCTGCGGGGCTAGTGCGACCGCACTAAGGCTCTTAACATAAAAATCCATCTCTCTGAACTCAGGCAATGCAAACCTCACAGAATGTAGTGCGACCGCGGAGGCTTCTAGTGCGGTCCGCATGAAATGGAGCGCGGACTGCATTGGCTTGAAACTCAGAAATGGCAACTCTCTGATCCTTCTTACTGCGGACCACACTAAATCGAGTGCGGCCACATTGATCCCAGTGTGGACCGCATAAAACCTAGTGTGGCTGCATTGCCCTTTTTGCCTGAATATCATACTCTCTGAACCTCGCTTGTGCGGACCGCACAGAATGGTATGCGGCCGCACTGACCTTTTCTTTGTCTGAGCTTTGTCTTGTCTTGATACTTGTGCAAGTTTCACTCCTTTTGAGCTGATTTTTGACATCATGTCACCTTGTTGATCAAACCTGCAATCAAGCAAAACTTGTGAGCCTTTGGGACTCATTCAATCAATTTACAACTGATAACCTTGGACTTAGACGGGATTTTTCATTCATTCTCCCATTTTTCAAAACTTAAACTTCAAGAGGCGATTTTCCAAAGACTATTTCTTCCCCAAATCATAGGTAAATGATTCTTAACTCATTCCTTTCAACAGGAGGAATAAGGGTGATATATTGAGGAGTAATAAGGGTGGACTGGTGGAATCGGGTTGCACGCCGCAACAAAGAGAAATAAGGGTGAATGTTCATATTCTTACTTGTTATATGGTGGGATCGGGATGTACGTCGCATCATTTTGTTGATTATGTATTCTTCCTCTGTTGTGATTTTATTCCGTAGTATTGAAACTCTCATAAGGATTGGTTATAGCTGAATACTGGAAAATTATTTGGGTTCTGTATTTATTTGTTGCAAGTTACTATTCCATTTCATTCTATATTTCCTTTTTGCTTTATTATATACTATTACAGGTTATATTGTATATGCCCTGCCGTAGCCTTGTCACTACCTCGCCGAGATTAGGCTCGACACTTACCAATTCATAGGGTCAGTTGTACTGATACTACACTCTGCACTTTCTGTACAGATTTAAGAGCTGGTAGTGGCTGATCGAGAGATCGGTTGTTGATACTTCATTCAGGAGACCCAAAGTAGTCCTATTGGCATCCGCAGGTCCTGGCGTCCCCTTTTTATGTTTTTCCTTATTTCTGTTTATTTCTTTCCGAGATAGATGTATTTTCTTCTTTCAAACCCATACTTGTAGTTATTCATAGAATGTTCGTGAGTTGTGACACCTGTTTCTGGGTGGTAACAATTTTGGAGTTGTTAATAGCATATATAAAATTGGTTTAATATGTACTTCCGCCTTTATTTCTTTCGAATTAGTTTTTTTAATTTTATATTATGAAAATGTAAAGAAAAAATGAATATAACTCTAACGTTGGCTTGTCTAGCGAGTGCGATGTTAGGCGTCATCACGGTCCCGACGGTGGGAAATCCGAGTCGTGATAGTGTGAGATAGGAAGATTGAGTACTCTGAAAGTGTGAGTACATGAGTTCATCTTTAAGATACATTGCATTGACATGCACACATGACATACAGGCATAGAGATGCATTTACCTCACGTTGTATGGTATTACGTCATTTATGACTTCTTACACATATTGACATATGGGCATAGAGAGGTATTTTACACTTGCTATCTGGAAAAAAAATGAAACATCTTATTCATTGTTGAAAGGATTTTTGGAAAAAATTACAGTTTTCAAATTACTTGTATTTTCGACGATTTAGGTAAAGGATTTGGGTTTTCACTGATATATTTGAAAAGTGGAACTATTTTTCAGGAAATTATGAGAAAGCTGAGCATTTTATCTCTGAGTTACTTCTTTCATTACTTGCCTTACGTTGTTATGAACTGTTGTTGGCTATTGGTGTTGGACCCGACCTTTGTTCCAGCTCGTCACTACTTTCGACCTAAGGTTAGGTTTGTTACTTATTGAGTACATGGGGTTAGTTGTACTCATACTACACTCCTGCACCTTGCATGCAGATGTTGGCTGTTGATATTGCTGTGATCGACGGGAGCTGGAATTGAAGACGTACCTGTGTTTCGGTTGTAGCTGCATCTTGTTCATGGTAGCCTTAGATCATAAAAATTTGTTTATGTACTTTTCGAACAGATGATGTATTTATTTCATACCAGCTTTATAAATTCTAATCTTAGAAGCTCATGATTTGTACTACTAGTCATTGGGAAATATAAAAGATTTAGATAATTTCTTCTATTTAATTATTTTATTAATATCATTCGAATTGGATAGTTGGTAATTAGCTTACCTGGCGGATTGGGTTAGGTGTCATCACAACTATTTGGTTTTTAGGTCGTTACAAAAATTGAGTATAGAGCTCAACTTTGATAGTCCAAAAAGAACTATGAAGCATATTCCTTAAGGAGTCATGCCTGGATTTGAACATGAATAACCATTGCTTTCCAATCTTTTATAGCATATCTTGTAACTCTGCATGTCTAATTCTGGGCATAAACCTTTGCAATCCTGAGTATATGGTAGGTCCAGCTGATACCTAAAATAATACTCTTCCACACTTGACAAAGCAATCAAGGCATTGGTGATGTAGTTGCGACTTTGCCTAAGTGTTTTGCACTTGTATCTGTCCTCTCTCATTACATACCTGCCAAACCGATCATCCTCATGTGTGATACGTGAATAATGTACCTACATTTTCTCCAAATGATGCTCAAATGGCCCGTAACATGCGGGAAACTCCCATGGTTTAAATTGTCCCGCCTTGACATTAACACAGTAATGCATGATAACTAGGGATTTTGATGCACTTTATACTCCTTTTTGCTTATGTTTTGATTAGAAATTCATACAAAATAGTCCCAAAAGGCTCACAAGTTATGCTTGATTGCAGCTTTGATCACAAAGTGAACAAGATGTCAAAGATCAGCTCAAAAGAAGTGAAACTTGCACAAGTACCAAGACAAGACAAAGCTTAGGCAAAACAGGCCCAAAACGGCCGCACACCATTCTGTGCGGTCCGCACAAGGAGGTTCAGAGAGGTGGCATTTAAGCAAAAAGGGCAATACGGCCGCACTAGGTTTTGTGCGGTCTGCACTAGGATCAATACGGTCGCACTCGATTTAGTGCAGTTCGTAGTAAGAAGGATCAGAGAGTTGCCAACTTCCGAGTTTCAAGCCAATGTGGTCCGCGCTCCATTTCATGCAGACCGCACAAGAAGCCTCCGCGGCTGCAGTCCATTCTCTGCGGTCCGCAGTGCCTGAGTTCAGAGAGATGGGTTTTCAAGTGCAGAGCCTTAGTACGGCGGTCCACCATTTTGTGCGGTCCGCACTAGCCCCGCAGGGGAATTTTTGTCCAGATTTTTTAGCTTAGTATAAATAGCTTCTTTTCCCATTTTTAGGGTATCACATAGTTTTTAGCTGTATCTGCGCTCGTGAGTTCGAAGTCTTTAGCTATTTTGGGCAATTTTATCTATATTTCAACACTGAATCTTATTGTTTATCTTAGTAATTAATTAATATGAGTTGTTCTTCATCTATTTCTTGTTTTTCTTCTTCAATTATGAGTAGCTAAACCCATAAGCTAGGGTTATGGCTCAACCCTAGTGTGGGTAATTGATGGGTCTTGTGTTTTAGGGCTAGATTGACTATGGGTGTTTGATATTTGGGCTAATTTCATGTTTAATTGTTGAATTAGTGGTTGCAAACACTAATTTGAGTTTAGTTGACTTGAGCTCTTCTTGAGAAAGAGAGCTTGAGTCTCTGAAATTGGTCCAACAAGGAATTGGGGCGTACTCAAGAGATTGATAGCTCCAATTAAAGGGTTAAACCTCGAGAGAGTAATACCTGACTTGAACCTTGATTGCTTGCGCAAATTTGCATACCCAATTGTCTTGAGAAAGTCAATTCAGGCAAAATCACTCAAACCACCGAGAGGTGTAGAGTGGGTAAAATCGTGCAACGGTTATATCATACTCCCCAAATATGTCAATTATGCCTTAGACTCAAGTATTCGTTAATTGACCACCTAGGTGGAAGTCACTACCCTAGTGCCTTTTAAACCATTTGAGCAACCCACAACATTTTACTCTTAGCTTATTCTTGTTTAATTCACCATTGTAGTTTGATAAAATTAGAAGTAAAACAAAAACCCAAAAATGTTTAGAAGTGTAATTTGGAACACGTACACAACCCTAAATTAGATAGATACCCAACTCCAACTTCTAGCTCTCTGTGGAAATCGATCCTGACCCTAAATCGGGTAAAAGCTGCTTCGATCCTCTCTCGCTACTCAATAGTAGTGCAAGGTAGGCTTCGATCAACTTTTTGGCACCTTTGCCGGGGTGCTAACGGTTTTGGCTATCTATTTAATTAGTTTTGTTTATTGTTCTTCTTTCCTTCTTTGTTACTAACTTGTTTGTGTCATAACTCAGGTACCAAATGGTAGCGAACAATGCTAATGACCCTCTTGGAAATGTGATTGCGGGGGAGGAGGTAGATAATATCGGAGATGATGAGGTGCCTCTTGTACCTCAAGGACAACGTAGAGGCCGCCAGGCCAATGCGAATAATAATAACAATATTCCAGACCCTCCTCCAGCACCTCCAAGAGTGGCTCCTAGAGTGCTTCTGAACCAAGGCTATGCAAGTGATATTGTCCCACCCCGAATCTGGGCGAGCAATTTTAAAATAACCAATGTAATGTTGACTTTTACTAGAGCAGCGTGGGTATTTCACGGGCGCTGCAAATCAAAATGCTTACAAACATCTTAAGGGGTTCGTGGATACATGTTGGGGGAGCAAGCAAACTAATGTGTCCAAGGATGTTCTCCGGTTAAGACTCTTTCCATTCTCACTTAGGGGGAAGGCATTGGATTGGCTCGAGCGACTTCCCAACCATTCCATCACTACTTGGGATGAGTTGGCGGATAAAAAGTTCATTGACATGATGAAGAGCTTGTCCATTAATGTGCATTTGGTGGAGGATCTTGAACAAATGGCGGGCTATGCAAAATTCATGTAAGACTTGGTCACAAAGAAGCATTCTATCTATTGTGAAACTATAAAGATGACTCACCAAGTTAGTGCTATAGTGCATTCAATGGCCCCGAAGCTTGAAGATCTCGGTGCTTTCACCATTCGTTGCACCACTGGGAGTGTGGATTTTGCTAAAGCTCTATGTGATTTGGGGGCTAGTATCAATTTGATGCCCTATTCCGTTTTCAAGACTTTGGGTATCAGGCAGCCGAGGCCGACGTCTATGAGATTACAAATGGCAGATAGAACAATGAAGAGACCATTGGGTATTATTGATGATGTGCTTGTCCGGGTGGACAAATTTATCTTGCCAGCTGACTTTGTGATCTTGGATTGCGAGGTGGACTATGAAGTTCCTATCATATTGGAAAGACCTTTCCTAGATACGGGGAAGACATTGGTTGATGTGGAAGCAGGGGAACTCACCTTCCGGGTGGGTGATGAAAAGGTGGTCTTTCATGTGTGCAAATCAATGAAGCAGCCCAACAGTACCGAGGTGTGCTCTTTTGTTGACCTCGTCACAGCAGTGATAATTGATGACACCAGTGCAATGATCAATGTGGAGGACCCATTGGAGGCCGTACTATTGAATCTTGATGTCAATGAGGATGCAAGCCGGGTGGAGTGCATGAATGCTTTACATGGAAGGGCTCTTATTCTTATGAGTCTAGGAAATTATCTTTGGACCTTGAGAATAGAAAGACTCCACCAACAAAACCTTCAATTGAGGAGCCTCCGGTGTTGGAGTTGAAACCACTGCCTCCACACCTTAGGTATGAGTTCTTAGGCTCAAATTCTACTTTGTCAGTTATTCTTTCTTCTTGTCTTACTAAACTGCAGGTTGATGCCACATTGGCGGTGCTTCAAAAGTGGAAAAAGGCAATTGGATGGACTTTAGTTGATATTCGGAGGATAAGCCCTGCATTCTGTATACACAAGATTATTCTGGAAGATGATGCAAAGCCTTCCTTGGAGCATTAAAGGAGGTTGAACAAGGCAATGCAAGAAGTTGTGAAAAAGGAGGTGATCAAGTGGTTGGATGTCGGGGTTGTGTACCCCATCTTTGATAGCTCTTGGACTTCACCGGTGAAATGTGTACTGAAGAAGGGTGGCATGACCGTGGTTGCAAATTCACAAAATGAGGTGATTCCTACCAGAACCGTCACCGATTGGAGGGTATGCATGGATTACCGCAAGTTGAACAAAGTGACCCGCAAGGATCACTTTCCTTTGGCTTTTCTTGATCAGATGTTAGATCGACTTGCGTGCCTTCTACTGTTTCTTGGATGGGTATTCTGGGTACAACCAAATCTTGATTGCTCCGGATGATCAGGATAAGACCACATTCACTTGTCCATATGGCACTTTTGCCTTCTTTAGGATGCCTTTTGGGTTGTGTAACGCACTGGCTACATTTCAGCGGTGTATGATGGCCATTTTCACCAATATGGTGGAAGACATTTTGGAGGTGTTCATGGACGACTTTACTATTGTGGGGGATTCATTTGATGAGTGCTTGAAGAATCTTGATAGAGTTTTGGCCCATTGTGAAGAAACCAATCTTGTCCTCAATTGGGAGAAATGCCACTTTATGGTGGAAGAAGGAATTGTTCTTGGGCATAAAATTTTGAAACATGGCATTGAGGTGGATAAAACAAAGATCAAAGTGATTTCAAGGCTCCCTCCCCCTACATCTATCAAGGAAGTTTGAAGTTTTCTTGGTCATGCGGGGTTCTACCGGAAATTTATCAAAGACTTTTCGAAGGTAGTGAATCCCTTGTGCAAGTTGTTGGAAAAAGATGCTAAGTTCGTGTTTGATGAAAAATGTATGCAAGCCTTTGAACTTCTCAAGCATAAGTTGACCAACACTCCTATCATTACCGCGCCTAATTGGAGCTTACCCTTTGAGCTTATGTGTGATGCGAGCGATGTTGCGGTTGGGGTGGTTTTGGGTCAAAGAGTGAACAAAATGTTTCATCTGGTGTACTATGCGAGCAAGACAATGAATGATGCTCAAATGAACTACACAGTGACCGAGAAAGAACTTTTGGCTATTGTGTTCGCAATGGAAAAATTCCAGCCGTATATTATGGGTGCTAAGGTTATTATTCATACCGACCATGCCGCACTCCGGTACTTGATGACAAAGAAGGATTCCAAAGCTAGACTGATGCGATGGGTCTTGTTACTTCAAGAGTTTGATTTGGAGATTGTGGACCAGAAGGGTAGTGAGAACCAAGTGGCGGACCACTTGTCCCGCTTGGAGGAGGAGGGGAGGCCTCGTGATGGCCCAGAGATCAATGATTCATTTCCCAACGAACAACTCATTTCGGTGTCGATGAATGATATGACATGGTTTGCCGATGTTGCTAATTTCCTTGTGACTGGTATAATCCCGTATAGGCTCTCTTCTAACCAAAGGAAGAAGCTCAAGCGGGATAGTTTGGATTTCTATTGAGATGAGTCGTACTTGTTTAAGATTTGCACGGATAGTGTGATCCGAAGGTGTGTCCCAGAGGAAGAGCAATTGAGTATCTTGGAGGCTTGTCATTCTTCTCCCTATGGTGGCCATCACGGCGGGGTAAGGACGGCTTCTAAAGTTCTTAGTTGTGGGTTTTATTGGCCAACTTTGTTCAAAGATGCGGGCGATTTTGTAAAGAGATGTGATGAATGCCAAAGAGCGGGTGGAATTTCGAAGAAAGATGAGATGCCTCTCAATACAATTCTTGAAGTGGATATCTTTGATGTATGGGGCATTGATTTCATGGGCCCATTTGTTAGCTCTTGTGGGAACACTTACATTCTTGTGGTGGTGGACTATGTTTCAAAGTGGGTTGAAGCCGTGGATTTGCCCAATAATGAGGCCCGGAGTGTTGTTGCATTTCTCAAGAAACGAATTTTTACAAAGTTTGGTACTCCTCATGCAATCATAAGTGATGGGGGGTCTTATTTTTGCAATAGAGCTTTCGACACTTTGCTTTCAAAGTATGGTGTCAATCACAAAGTTTTACTCCCTATCATCCTTAAGCAAGTGGTCAAGTTGAAGTCTCCAACAGGGAAATCAAAAGCATATTGTCAAAAACGGTCAATTCAAATAGGACCGATTGGTCAAAGAAGTTGGATGACGCTCTATGGGCTTATAAGACTGCTTACAAGGCTCCGATTGGTATGTCTCAGTATCGGTTGGTGTTTGGGAAAGCTTGTCATCTACCGGTCGAGTTAGAGCACAAGGCCATGTGGGCTTTGAGGAAGCTAAATCTTGAGTGGGATGTTGCAGCCAACCTTCGTTTAGAGCAGCTTAATGAACTTGATGAATTCTGATTCCATGCCTACTCCAGTTCGTCCTTATACAAGGACAAGATGAAGTACCTTCATGATAAATATACTCGTAGAAAGGAGTTTAAAATAGGTGTTTTGGTTCTCTTGTTCAATTCTCGGTTACATCTGTTTCCGGGAAAGCTTAAATCAAAATGGAGTGGACCTTTTGAAGTGGTGTGTGTGATCCCTTTTGGTGATCTTGATTTGAAAAACAAAAATGGAGAGGTCTTCAGAGTTAATGGGCACCGGGTCGAGCATTATCTTGGAAAATAGATGACAGCCACGTAGTGGCACTTCTTCATCTCAAATGATGTGATGATAACCTGCGTCGTGCCGCAACGTTAAATCAGGCGCTTCTTGGGAGGCAATCCATGTGTTTTTCTTCTTGTTTTATTTGATTTTCATTGTAGTGTAGGATTGATTTTTGGGCTAACTGGTTGTGAGATATTACAGGATTGTGTTGGTGCAGTGCAGGACATAGTGAAAAAAGTCTTCAGGCCTCTGAACTTTGCAATGCGGCCGCACTATATTTAGTGCGGACCGCACTAGTGAAGGAGGAAATGTCCAACTCTCTAAAGTTTGCCACCGTGGCCGCAGTACATTTTGTGCGGTCTGCGGTGGACCACTTCGGCCGCATGGCATTTTGTGCGGACTGCAGTGGGTTGCCTGTGTAAACTTGAAAAAGGCTAATAGTGCGGACTGTGGTCCATTTTGTGCGGTCCGCACTGGGGTAGGTAAGCTGGGCCCCAGGACTTTTTCTATAAATAGTACCTGAGGCCCAACGGTTACACTTTTCGATCTCTTTGCTCTCAAACATTATAAAAACACTGTTCATACTCCATATTGCTCGTAATTCATTGTTTGGACTTGTTAAGCTTCATTTTATCTCACATCTGGTAACTTAACTTCATTCTAATTGCTTTAATTTTGTTATTTTCCTTTATTTTATTTTATTTTTGTTTTTCTTGCCTTTCATTTTGTTCCTCCCATAGTTTCTGCATTAGGGTTGTTAAATTCTTGATTAAAGTAGACTTAGATAGTTAAAAGCACTGGGCAATCACTTAGGGACCCTACTTAGGTGAAAAATTGGGCTTAGAATCAAAATTCATAAAACCCTAACTTAGTACCACAACTGGGCACTCAATGCGGACCGCGGTCGTTTCTGTGTGGTCCATAGTAACATTTTGTGCGTACCGCATTGATGAAAGTCCTGAAAATTGAACCTTGGGGCTGCGGCTGCACTACATTTTGTGCGGTCCGCATTGGTCCCTATGCGGCCGCACTACATTTTGTGTGGTCCGTACTACCTGGATACAGAGAGTGGGTAGTCTGAACCCCACCAATGCGGCCACACACCATTCTGTGCGGTCCGCACAAGGAGGTTTAGAGAGGTGGCATTCAGGCAAAAAGGGCAATGCGACCGCACTAGGTTTTGTGCGGTCCACACTAGGATCAATGCGGCTGCACTTGATTTAGTGCGGTCCGCAGTAAGAAGGATCAGAGAGTTGCCAACTTTCGAGTTTCAAGCCAATGCGGTCCGCGCTCCATTTCATGTGGACCGCACTAGAAGCCTCCGCGGCCGCAGTCCATTCTCTACGGTCCGTAGTGCCTGAGTTCAGAGAGATAGGTTTTCAAGTGCAGAGCCTTAGTGTGGTTGCACACCATTTTGTGCGGTCCGCACTAGCCCCACTTTTTGTCCAGATTTTTTTAGTTTAGTATAAATATCTTATTTTCCCATTTTTAGGGTATCACATAGCTTTTAGCTGTAGCTGCGTTCGTGGGTTCGAAGTCTTTAGCTATTTTGGGAAATTTTATCTACATTTCAACATTGAATCTTATTGTTTATCTTAGTAATTAATTATTATGAGTTGTTCTTCATCTATTTCTTGTTTTTCTTCTTCAATTATGAGTAGCTAAACCCATAAGCTAGGGTTGAGCTCAACTCTAGTGTGGGTAATTGATGGGTCTTGTGTTTTAGGGCTAGATTGACTATGGGTGTTTGATATTTGGGCTAATTTCATGTTTAATTATTGAATTAGTGGTTTCAAACACTAGTTTGTGTTTAGTTGACTTGAGCTCTTCTTGAAAAAGAGAGCTTGAGTCTCTGAAATTGGTCCAATAAGGAATTGGGGCGTACTCAAGAGATTGATAGCTCCAATTAAAGGGTTAAACCTTGAGAGAGTAATACCCGACTTGAACCTTGATTACTTGCGCAAATTTGCATACCCAATTGGTCTTGAGAAAGTCAATTCGGGCAAAATCACTCGAACCACCGAGAGGTGTAGAGTGGGTAAAATCGTGCAACAATTATATCATGCTCCCCAAATATGTCAATCATGCCTTAGACTCAAGTATTCGTTAATTGACCACCTAGGCAGAAGTTACCCTAGTGCCTTTTAAACTATTTGAGCAACCCGCAACATTTTACTCTTAGCTTATTCTAGTTTAATTCATCATTGTAGTTTGATAAAAGTAGAAGTAAAACAAAAACTCAAAAATGTTTAGAAGTGTAATTTGAAACACATACACAACCCTAAATTAGATAGATATCCGACTTCAACTTCTAGCTCTCTGTGGAAATGGATCCCGACCCTAAATCTGATAAAAACTGCTTCGATCCTCTCTCGCTACTCAATAGTAGTGCAGGGTAGGCTTCGATCAATGCACATGTCCACAACCTTTGTGTTGTCATGGGGCCTGCTAGTATTAACTTGTGTGACGCCCAGGAAGTTGCATCTTCTAGTACGGTATTTCACATCTACATCAAACTATAATTCTATAATGCTCCAGTTTGGTTGACTCATGTGCAGTCTTCTCCCTACCTTGTTAAGTAAGTATTTGGGCTGGTCTATGTAGTGACTACACCTACAGGGAATGAGTATCAAAGATACTAATACCACCCTAATAGGCTTGTCCATCACATAGAACCAAGCACCCTCTAAAGTACCTGCAAAACAAGAAACCATGTTAGCGAAAAAAAAAATTTCTACTCTCCTCACAATAGATTCGAGTAGAAAGTGCAGTGAGATCTCCTTCCCCTATGACCTTACCATAGTCTCCGGTATATATCCTCATCAACCACCTTATTACCAAGGAACACCTCATCGACTTCAGTTCATTGGAATGCATGATCATTTGGAGTTTGGCTTGGCAGTTCTTACCCTAATGTAGGGTATTTGTAGCTTGTCACTGTTCAATATCTTCCTCCATTCTGTGTCTAGTTCCTCAAATGAATGTACCTGTACCAAGGCTTGTTGTTCGAGTATTAAGTTAGCTAAATGATCTGCTAACTTATTTCCTTCCCTTGGTACATGCACTACCTAAAGCACTCCTCTAGACAATATTATTTTCATTTCCTCCGCTTAATTGACTATGCTCCAAAGTGATTCCCAGACTTCCTCCAGTATTCTCTTCATCAAACTAACATATTTGATGGCTTGAAAATAATTTTTTTTACCTTAATAAAGATATCCCATTTTTTTGAATTACCAACTATAATTCTTCCTTCACCATATTGAAAGCCTAATACATTTTGACTTTTAAATAAAGCTATAGTTCTATAATCTCTCTTTTACGCTTTAAGTTTAGAAATGATATGTGGAATAGATTTTAATCAACTGCTAGGATGGATTCTCTATAAATGATGCACTAATTTCATCAAATATCTATTCTTGAAGGTTCCATTATCAGTTCTTCAATCTTTAGTACATGAATCTTTTAAACTATCAATAAAACTGCGTTCTTCTTCTAATGTTCATCTTCTTTGGCACTGAGGTATTGATCTCCTTGACATTTAGACACTTGGTCAGAAGGGGTTGCGTGATTACTCATTTATGATCTTGTGGGAAAGTTGATCAAGTAAAAAAATAAAAAGAAGTGAACTTAATAGTTTTCCAAATTCATATAGCAAGCTAGCAAAATACATGTGTTTATAGTAGTAACTACAAAATATATAATCTATCTAAAATCAAAAAATTAAAAATATAAACAAAAAGAAAGAGAAAGAAAAGGTTTTTGTTAAAAAGTTTCCGATCCAAAGTTTTGGAGAAGCCTTCACAAGTTAGCAAATGAGGAAGTTTAGCATGTCCCTTATTTGTGTTAGTTACCCAAATTGGGTCTCCTCCCTATTCTCTTCATTTTAGTATATACACCTATAAATCTTCTAAAGAATCTATTTGGCATAATATAACTTAAAATAACACAAAAGAGTATAATATAACAGAAATATATGTCACAGAGATTAACTTAAATAAAAGAATTTTTGTTGATTAAAGTAAAGTTTGCTTCTTCTTTTTTTTTAATCATGTAGAGTAAAGTTAGCTATTAAGACCACGGGATAGGAATCTGGTAGGATTTGTATGCGTTAAATCAAATTAGTTTGGTTTTTCACTTGAAATTAACTTCCTAGAATCTAAATCTATTTCAAATCTAGTGGTAATTTCGATTTCGGGTTATCACTTAATTTTTTCACCTACATTTATTGCCGCGTAGCGCAACTTGGGTGTGATGAGGTTGAAACTGGTCAAAATCTTTAATATCTCACTGAAATTCCATTTGCAATGTAAGATAATACTAATAATTTTCGAGTTTCAGCAAATAAAAAAAGTACAAACCAAAATCTAAACCCTAACAATTATTAATCAACAAACAGAAATAGAAAATTTAAAAGCCCTCTCGATATCTTATTGGAGTTTTGTAACTAGTGACCAGTCTTCCGTCACGTCAGCCTTTTCCCAGTGCACGAAGCTCCGACGAGGAAAGTGTTAGTGCTTAATCATTGGGTCAACAATGCTAATCCCTCTTTTCGTACTACTCCTTGAGGGGGGGGGGGAAGAAGATAAGAAAATGCGGAGCGTTCTCTTACTTTCTCAACCTATTGTTTCTAAAGACTTCTCTCTATTGGCTAGATCTTGGGGAATATATACTTTGGTCAAAGAGAAGTAACAAAAATAGAAGAGATTTCCTTTAGCAAAAGGATTTCATGTATAATAGAGAATGAGACCGAGGAAGTAACAAGAGAAGGAAAGAAAAGAAATTAATAAAAACTTATAGAAAAAGAGAAGCATCTAATGATTCTCTCTCGTGATATCAGGGAGCCATGTTTGATATGCCAAGCTCGTTCGGTTGTATCGCTGGAGAAAAAAAGGATTTGTGGAAAAGTGATTAAAATAGATGTACTAATGCGGTGAAAAAGGATTTTTGAGGGGTAATTTGTTTTATGAAATTTTTATCCAAGGGATTATAATTTTGGTATTATTATTCCACCCCTAATATGGGATAAGTTTATACTACTATTTAGTATAAAATTATACTAGTATTATTTTAATACTAGTAATTAAATATGAAATAAATTTAATCTTAATTTCTATATTGAGATATCCCACGTAACCAAACGACGCCTAAAAGTTAATAAGATAACATGCGTTTGACAATGTATTAGTAGAATATGACATACTAATAGACCAAAAGTACAACAACAACAACAACCCAGCGTAATTCCACAAGTGGGGTCTGGGGAGGGTAATATGTACGCAGACCTTACCTCTACCCCAAGGGGCAGAGAGGCTGTTTCCAGGAGACCCTCGGCTCGAAGAGGCAACAAGAGACACTATATTAGTACTATCAATATACTCATAATAAAACAACATAAAATACCATAAAACCCATAACATAACATAAATACCATAAAAAACAAAGTAACAGCAATATAAGAGATATAGGAAATACGAGAAAGATGTAAGGTATTAATACACAGAAGATAAAGCACATCATTAGTAGTTGATCAATAGCATTCTAAGACTAATTTCTAACTGGCTAGTCTCACTCTAGTGCGCTGTAAAAAAGACATCACAATTTCCCTAACCTACAACCTTAATGCTCGATCTCCACAATTCCCTGTTTAGGGTCATGTCCTCAGTAACCCTAAGTCGCGCCATATCCTGTCTGATCACCTCTCCCCAATATTTCTTAGGTCTCCCTCTACCTCTCCTCGTACCCACCACCGCCAGTCGTTCACACCTTCTCACCGGTGCATCAGTGTTCCTCCTCTGAATGTGCCCGAACCATCTGAGTCTTGCTTCCCGCATCTTGTCCTCCATGGGGGCCACCCCCACCTTCTCTCGAATATCTTCATTTCTAATCTTATCCTTCCTTGTATGCCCGCACATCCACCTCAACATCCTCATCTCTGCAACTTTCATCCTCTGGATGTGTGAGATCTTCACCGGCCAACACTCGGTCCCATACAACATAGCAGGCCTAACCACTGCCCTATAAAATTTACCTTTCAGTAACAGTGGCACTTTCTTGTCACACAGGACTCCCGTCGCTAACCTCCATTTCATCCACCCCACCCCTATACGGTGTGTGACATCCTCGTCGATCTCCCCGGACCCCTGAATAAACGACCCCAGGTACTTGAAACTACCCCTCTTAGGGATGACTTGAGAATCAAGCCTCACTTCCACTCCCGCTTCCGTCGGCTCTGCCCCAAATTTGCACTCAAGGTATTCCGTCTTCGTCCTGCTCAACCTGAAACCTTTGGACTCAAGGGTATGTCTCCAAACCTCTAACCTCTCGCTGACGTCGCGTCGTGTCTCGTCGATTAGGACTATGTCATCAGCAAATAGCATGCACCATGGCACCTCCCCCTGAATATGATGCGTTATAGCATCCATCACCAGGGCAAATAGGAAAGGGCTGAATGCAGACCCTTGGTGCAACCCCGTAATAACCGGAAAATAATCTGAATCGCCTCCTGCTGTCCTAACCCGAGTCTTAGCTCCATCATACATGTCCTTAATCGCCCTAATGTAGGCAACCAGGACCCCTTTAGCCTCTAAGCATCTCCATAAGACCTCCCTAAGAACCCTGTCGTACGCTTTCTCTAGATCGATAAACACCATGTGGAGATCCTTCTTCTTATCCCTGTATTGTTCCACCATCCTCCTAATAAGGTGGATAGCTTCTGTGGTAGATCGCC
The DNA here is from genome assembly GCF_000393655.2 of Nicotiana sylvestris. NCBI lineage: Eukaryota > Viridiplantae > Streptophyta > Magnoliopsida > Solanales > Solanaceae > Nicotiana > Nicotiana sylvestris. Next base: position 127,589,089 of record NC_091063.1, read on the forward strand.
CCGGCATGAACCCGAACTGGTTGTCTGAAATAGACACCGTCCTTCGCACTCTCATTTCTACCACTCTCTCCCAGACTTTCATGGTATGACTTAGTAATTTAATACCCCTATAGTTGTTACAGATCTGGATATCGCCTTTGTTCTTATACAACGGGACCATTGTACTCCACCTCCACTCTTCGGGCATCCTATTAGTCTTGGATATAACATTAAGCAACTTAGTAAGCCATTCCAAGCTTGCTCTACCCACACACCTCCAAAGCTCAACCGGAATTTCATCTGGTCCGGTAGCTCTGCCCCTACTCATCTTACGCATTGCCTCCATGACCTCATCGACCTTAATGTCCCGACAATCACTTAGTACATGGGGGCTTTCGGCGTTCCTCAATTCATCTAGTACAATATCCTGATCCTCTTCCTCACTTAGAAGTTTATGAAAGTAGGTCTGCCATCTCCTCTTTATCTGGTCATCCCCCAACAAAACTTTGCCGTCCTCATCTTTTATGCACCTCACTTGGTCAAAATCCCGAGCCGTCCTCTCTCTCACCTTAGCGAGTCGGAGTAACTTCTTCTCCCCGCCTTTGTTCCCTAGTTCCTCATACAAACGAGCAAAAGCTGCCGTCTTTGCCTCTGTCACTGCCATCTTTGTCTCCTTCCTAGCTACCTTATATCTCGCAATGTTTGCTCTCTTCTCCTCCTCTCTAGTGCTCCCCACTAACCGCAGGTAAGCCACCTTCTTCGCTTCCACTCTACCTTGTACAACTGCATTCCACCACCAGTCTCCTTTGTGGCCACCGGTGCGGCCTGAAGATACCCCTAACACCTCTCTCGCCGCCTTCCTTATATAGTCCGCCGTTGTCGACCACATAGTGTTTGCGTCCCCACTACTTCTCCAAGCTCCCATTGCCGACAACCTTCCTTCCAACTCCTGGGCTTTAACCTTAGTCAAGGCGCCCCACCTAATCCTCGGGCGGCCTCGTACTGACCTCTGTTTCCTTCTTATCATAATACTAACGTCCATCACCAAGAGCCTATGTTGCGTTGCAAGGGTCTCACCTGGGATAACTTTGCAATCCTCGCACAACCTTCTGTCGCATCTCCTGAGGAGGAGATAGTCAATTTGAGTCTTCGCCACCGAACTTTGGTAAGTAACCAAATGCTCCTCTCGCTTCGGAAAACTCGAGTTTGCAATCACTAGATCGAATGCCTTGGCAAAATCCAGCAGTGAGATGCCCCTCCGTTCCGTTCCCCGAAACCAAAGCCGCCATGCACCTCAGTATAACCACTTGCAGACGACCCAATATGGCCATTGAAATCCCCTCCTATGAATAACCTCTCGGAAGGTGGAATACTACGAACAATGTCATCCAACCCTTCCCAAAAACGCCTTTTAATCTCCTCGTCACAACCTACTTGCGGTGCGTACGCGCTAACGACGTTTAAAGTACACTCACCCACTAATAAACCAAAAGTAACATTAGAAAAGTTAAGTTGACTTGTATCATATACATAAATAGAAGAAAATGATATATAGACCTTTTTCTTTATCGCAAGTTAAAAGAGAAAATCAAAAAATAATGATCTCAATCTTTTATTTAGAAAATGCTTAAAATAATTTTTTTTTTATAAATGAAACAAAAGAGGTGTTGATAACATTAATTATTGTGTTTCCATTTTTCGAGTATAAACTTATGCTTCTCACAAAAATTTTACTTCTTAAAAGCAAATACAAATCTAATCTCGCATCTATTATTTTTGACCGAAGAAACGCACATATTTAATACGCCTAGTAAAAAATGTGTGTGTTATGTTATCCTTATACATATATAGTAAGAAATTTAAATCTATTCACTCTACAGTTTAAATCTACCTTAATATAAATGACTAATTAACACAATTATAAAGAAATTGGGGAACAAAATGCACGTTCATTGATGGCCTGACCTATACACAAGTATGATAGAATTCCACTCAACAAATTTTCAATTACTAAGAATAAATGAGCAACAATATCTAAAAAAAAGAGTGTAATAAATGCAATTGTCTTTAAGGAACATCTGATGGGGATCTAAAATAAATTGGGGGCATTAATTAGGAACTTATCAACTGTAATTAGATTACAATCTTCAGATTATATTATTATTACTACTCCACTAATCACTGCCAACAGCAACCCGTACCGGTCTGGTTTAATTAATAACTCCGGTTCAATCAATGCCTATACAAAGAAACCAAACTTATTTTTCTCTCTTTATCTCCTTTAAAAATATTTTCTCTTTCATCAATCCAACAATCTTCACAAAATATTTCGCCGGAAAATTGCATCCGAAGAGACCGTCACTGTCTCCGGTCGCCGATTATTTTCCAATGAATCTCCGATGGGCATCGAATTAGTAAGCACCTCGATTTTTAGCCATTTTCGTAAAATTTTTAAAAATTATTCTTTCCGTGTCATTTAGGTTATTGAGCTAAAATAAAACTTTGAAACCCTAACCTATTTGTTCCCGCTTCATAGGTGCTTTCTATCACGATTCGCTTTGTTAGGGTTTTGAAGGATTGAAAAAATTGGGGGGAAAGGGGGAAGTTTCAAAGCTAGGGTTTTGCATTGGATTGGTGAACCTGTGGTTATTGTTGTTGTTGTTACAGAAGGGAAGATTTGAGATATTAATTGATTTTATTAGTAATATTTTTGGGGAGTTAAGAAAAAAATTTGATTTTTGATAGGTTGTGGGGTTGAAAAGGATAATGTGTATACTGTGTTCCATCCAAAAGTGGTCACGAAGAGTTGCAACCATGTTACCTTGGTTAGTGATTCCATTGATTGGTTTATGGGCATTATCACAGTTATTTCCACCTGCATTTAGGTTTGAAATCACATCACCAAGGTTAGCATGTGTGATTGTGCTTGTGGTTACTCTTGGCTGGTATGAGGTTTTGATGCCTAAGTTGTCTGCTTGGCGGGCAAGAAGAAATGCTAGGCTTAGGGAAAGGAAGAGGTTTGAGGCTATTGAAATGCAGAAATTGAGGAAGACCGCAACAAGGAGGTGTAGGAATTGTTTGACTCCGTATAGGGATCAGAATCCTGGTGCGGGCAAGTTCATGTGTTCATATTGTGGGCATATTTCTAAGAGACCCATTTTAGACTTGCCTGTGCCGCCAGGGTTGGGGCTTTCAAATTCGGGGATTTTGAAAGATTTGGTTGGGAAAGGTGGGAAAATGTTAAATGGTGGAAAGGTTTGGTCGGACAACAGGTGGATGTGTGGGGGGCAGGATTGGTTAGAGAATGGGAATTGGGTTGGTGGTGGTGGGTCTTTTGTTAGCAAGTCGGATTCTTGGAGCAACAATGGTGGCGGTGGATACTTTGGGGTGGAGCACTGTTTAGCAGAGAAGTCATATTCTCGTGTTTTTACTTTTGCCTGCAAGGCACTGACTGCTTTTTTCTTAAGTATCATGTGGCTCTGTAGAAAGGTTTTTAGGATTAGTTCCTCTAGAGGTGATGCTTCAATGGATGCAGAACGGAGGGCAATGATGGATAAGAGAGGTGATAATGGGGGGAATTGTCAGGAGAGTAGAGGGGAGAAAGCTAGGAGAAAAGCTGAGGAGAAGAGGTTGGCTAGGTTGGAGAAAGAGCTAGCGGAGGAGGAGGAGCGAAAGCAAAGAGAGGAGGTCGCTAGGCTGGTGGAAGAACGTAGGAGATTGCGGGATGAAAAAATGGAGGCAGAGAAAGAGTGGGGGAAGGGGTCTCCCTCTGCTAAAGTACGGGACAGTAAAAAGGAAGCCGAAAAGAAGCGGCAAGAGAAGAAGAAAGATAGGGACAGGGGATCTAGCAAAAGCAACTCAGATGCAGAAGAGCTGGATAAAAGACAAGGCAAGGAGAGTGCGCGAAATAAGCGAAGTGATGGTGATAGAAGGCAGCAACAAAAAAATGGGCTCGAAAGTATTAAGACACATAATGTAGAAGTTGTACACGGTTTTAAGGGTGTTTCTTCTAGCAATACTAACCATGGAAATGTTGGTACTCGGTACTTGGATCGTATGAGGGGTACTTTCTTATCATCTTCTAGAGCATTTACTGGAGGTGGTTTTTTTGGCAAGAGTAATACTACTCCAGTTCCAAGAGAGCAGAAATCTAATACTTCAGTAGACCCTGTTCATTATGCCTCTAGGAGGGAACTATTTCAGCCAGATCGGGTACCTGGAAAGCTGAATCCAATTGGAGATGACAGGAGTATGAATAGGCCTGTAAGTTTTTCGTCATCTTCTATTTCAATTGCTTATAACAAAGTGCTCCTTCTCATCAAGTGTTTTTGAAAATGTTTTGTTCTGTATCACAGTAGTGTAGTATTTTTCCTTCTCATCAAGTGTCTTGCTTGGTACTTATTAAAGAATTCTGCTTAATCTTGCAGCTGATAACTTTGTTTACCATTTTTTGTTTTTCAAATTTTGGCCTGTTCATCTTGTTGAGTTGACGTGAACCTACAGATAGATTCATATCATATCGAGATATAATTTTGGCTGTTGTTCAATGAGATATTGGACTCCTGTTAAGCTGTCAGTTTAATCTGTTCTTTACAGGTGCTTATTGAACCTCAACCATGTACAGCTCCTAAAAAATCTTGGCAACAACTATTCACTCGATCATCCACTGTTTCTTCCCCCTCTTCCAATGTAATCAGCAGACCAAGTGTTAAGCCCCAAGCAGAAATTGTGAGCCCTCCCTGTCAGCCTCCAGCTACTCAAACTTTCGACAACCCCATTAGCTTTGGTCTCCCATCGCCTTTCACTTTAACTTCTTTTCCTTGTGGACCCACAAGTTGTAGTACAACTGTTCCATCATCACCGGGAGCGCCACATTCTCGAATTGGAGAAGGACCAGGTCAGTTATTGGCAGAAGAGTTGGAGAATTTTGAAGATCCTTGTTATGTTCCAGACCCTGTGTCATTGCTTGGTCCAGTTTGTGAGTCCCTTGATGACTTTCAACTGGAGGTGGACCTTGGCTTTGTGTCAGATACAGGAATTGACAACCCAGGTGTGGTAAGAAGTGTGAAGGCATCTTCCCAACTGACCAGGCCTTCACCAATTGAGTCTCCAATATCACGGATGCGTGTTCCAGAGGAAAGGCATGCTGGGTCTTTTCTTTTCAACAATCCTAATGCTCAGGACATGCGCACTGTGCCAATGAATGTTTCAAATAATGCAAATGATACGGGAACATGGCAGATGTGGAATAGCTCTCCGCTTGGTCAAGCTGGTCTAAGTTTGATAGGTTCTCCAACCAACTGGTGTTTGAATACAGATTTGAATACATCAAACGTGCCTCCTGCACCTCCAAGGACAATGGCTTCACTGTTTAAAAATGATGAACAACTCTCCGTCTGTCATTCTTCCCAAACAGTTTATACAGGAAGTTGCCAGAATGGTGGGACACTGAGTACTGTTTTGCCTGGTAGTGCTGAAAGCAGGTATCCAAAGGCTCCTTTTGGTACATATTCAGGAGGTGAAAGTCAATTTTCTCTCAAGTTTGAGGATGCTGCTCAAAGTGAAATGATGTATGGGAGTCCTAATGCTACTGCTACTAACCATCCATTTGCGTCGTCTCCGCCTAATTGTTGGGCCAAGTAAGCAAAAGAAAACCACTAATTTCTCTTGCCAATTGGAACAAAAGTAAAGTAAATGTGTTTGCCTCTGTTTGAAAGTTTGAAGCAATTTGAGGTAGCCTATTTGCTGTACTTTTGCGTCAATATTATCTGAATCTTCTCTTTTCTCCTAGTCGCTGTTGAGAGTTTCTTCTGTGTTTTCATAATGGTTGGCCATTTGTTGTGAATTTCATTTATTCATCCAAAAGAGTGCTGGTATGTACTTAAAAAATATCTCTAATTCCTTCAATTATAAAGGATTCCAGAGACTCGACAAAAGTATTTACATCATGGTTGGCTACTGTTATCTCTTGTCTGAATAAGGTCTAGAGGTGCTTGCTTACATGTGTCTTATCCATTCATATGCATCTGATAGCCATATGTACATGTTGGCTTCCTTTTGACTATAGATAGTGCCGTTACTTTTACCCATAGAGGAGTAGGACATTTCAACATGTTTGTAACTATGAGAGTGTGTGCCTAAGGGAGAGCTCTTGTGTGCTTACAGAAAGTTGCAAATATATTTGAAGTAGTGTTATCAAAGGCGAAAAGCGCAAAAAAACTCTAAGGTCTGTTGGGACTTTAAGCGCAAATAAAGCGTGAGCTTTAATAAAGCAAGGCGCAAATGGAGAAAAGTGATAAATATGTACGTGTAGTCCAAGACTAATATATATAAGCATAAATAACAAATATATGGACAACGAAATTGAAGAAAATTTATGATAAAGTGAAATACCAATTGTTTAGTGTCGCCTCTTCAGGATTACGCTCATTGTCAAGGAAAAGTATGCCTTAGAGCCTTGATGACAACACTAAAGCACCCGCTAAGCAAGGTGAAGCGCTCAACATGTTTCGAGCCTTGCTTCAGGGCTTAAGCGCACTTTTGATAACACTGATTTGAAGTTAGATAGAACCTGAACTAGATACATCTTGGGACTATTTTGTCTTGGACAATTGAATCCAAAATTAAGATCAGGCTATGAATCCTTTAATATTCATACCGCATCATTTGGACGTGTGTTTACACATAAATAGTGTGAGAAATAATACAAGGTAGAAGATATTGAGAGAACTCAACTTGATTATTCCTTCAAGCTATTGGGGTTTAACTAGCTGAGTATACATGTCCTAAGAAAGGAAAGAGAATAAAAAACGTAGTCACAGGGAGTAAATCATGCTATATTCACAACATCCTAGACTCCTAGATTATCTACAAGATTCTGACACTTTCTCTTAAGCTGGTGCATATAAATCATATGTACCAAGCTTGTTAAAAATATAGTTGATACGAGAGTGAGGGACTTAGTGGAATTATCTGCAAGCTTATTTTTGACATTACGAATTTCGTAAAAATATCTCCTGTGAGTATCTTTTCACTAATGAACTAACTGTCAATATCAATATATTTTGTTCTCATGAAATACCGGATGAAGAGCAGTTTGGTTATTGCGCACAAGTTCCATCTAGCTGATTTCTCCAAAACTTCAATTCTCTCAGCAACTGTTTAGTCCAAATTAGTTTGTAAGTTGCCACAAGTATTGCTCAGTATTCTGCTTTTGCACTAGATAGAGGGACCAAATTTTGTTTTTTGCTTTTCCGAGATACTAAATTACCTCATACTAGGACACAATATCCATACGTAGACCACATACCAGAAGGTGATCCCACCTGATCAATGTCTGTGTATCCAACAAATTGCTCATGACTTTGATCCTCAAAAAACAATCCTTTGCCCGAGCTTGATTTTAAATGGGGCTGATATTTATATGTCGAAGAATACGGACAACTGCATCCCGGTGACTGGTCCATGCTTCGGGCATCATTGTCAATTACATAACCAAGTGTTAACGAGTTAGGGGTCCCTTCTCTGCTGTTGTTCCTTTCATATTCATTTTAGAGAAAAATTGTCCTAATTCAACTAGTCACTGTTGAAGTAGATATGGAACCTAAATGATTGTCTTTAAGTTGACTAATGACACCACTATTAGGTGCATGGACAATTCAGAGCCATGTTTCTGCACTTGCTAGGCAGCGAAACCAGCAGTTTGGATGAGCGGCTGACGGACCTATTGGTGTAACTTAGCATTATATTTGGGTAAAGCTTAATAGCTCTTCTGCCCCCAGCTTGAACTTATAAACGTCAATACTACGTTTGATTGGGGTGAGAAGAGGAGGAATGCAGGGGCACTAGTAAAAAAAGTGGTGTAAAGGCATCTTCCTCGTGTGGTAAAGAATTAAAATTAGAATGGCAGGTAAACATATGAAGTCAATCTTTTCGTTTGGATGGCGACCTAGAGTGCTATATATAACGGGCTGAGAATTTAATGAGGCATCACTTATCAGTTGGGGCTTCATGAGCAAAGAAATGGGGGAGGATGTATCTTTCTGTACTTTGCAAACTTTTGGTATAACTGTGGAATAGAATGCTGAAGTTCTTTTGGTGTAAGCTGAAAATACCTGAAACAGTTAAGGAATTATTTTGTATTCCTCAGACAGTATGATGACAACATCGCTAGAAAGAGGTCATAGAGCTGTAGACGGAGTCCTTCTCTTAGGTGCAGATGGTGCCATGGTGGTTTCACTTTTTTGTATATACATCCACTCCAACTTGGATTGATGATTGTACTTGTTGAAAGGATTTTCTGTATGTACCTTACCCCCCCCCCCCCCCCCCAAAAAAAAAAATCCTATATGTAGGTAGACTTGATGTATTCTTCTTGAATTTGAGGTTGGCTCTTTTTTTTTCCTATAAAATTTATTTAAAAAGCATTAATAATTCTACATTAGTTTTCAATCCCGGCAAAGTTGGAGGCAGAATGTAGATGCCAGTTTACATCCTTCCTGCTATGGTAAACAAATGGAGGGAAAGAACAAATCTGTTCATAATGGAAGTAAATCAACAGTCATCTTCCCGCTCCCTAATCCCTCCCCTTCCTTGAGCAAAACATTTTGTGAATGAGAATCTTTTTTTAAACAAAATATTGGAACCTCCACTTATGGCTATTTAACATTTAGTACTAGCTCAAAGCTACTTATAAGGTCTGGTGAAAACTAACTAGTGGCTTATATGAATTGTTTTTTGAACTATGGCCATTAGCTTTATTGAGCACCTGTAAGCAGATACTAAGCTGTGCCAAGTAATTTAATGGTGGCATATTGACAAAAGTTCATATCGATTTGCAATGTTTTCCCCGCAGTATGTTAGAACGTGCGCACGAAGCACGTGTTTACACAGGTTGAGATGAGTCCAAGTGGATCGAATTGGATATTGAGGATTCATATAGCTGACATAACTAGCTAAATGAGGCGTATTTGCTATAGTTAATGAAATCAAGCATTATATTTAAGTTTTTCAATGTTGACTTGGATTGCAAAATAGGTTATGGATATGAATGGTCTTGTTCCTTTCTATTCCTATCATTGGTGCCTTCTTGGTTTTTCTTGATAAGCATTTTTAAGCTTTGGTTATGGATTTGTAACTTGGTGATGCTGGTGTTTTTCTGGGATGATAAGTTGCTTTTGACATGTTTTTCTTATGGGAGTGTCTTGGAAATAGATTGTTGAACTCTTTGTTCTGGTGATCTTGGTTACTATTTCTTTCTATTTTGTAAAAGGTTCTCTTTTCCCTCTCCTCTTTTTTTCAACACCATCTTACTCGTGATTTACTCATCTATTTTTTTTCCAGAAAGGACTGGACTCCGCAGCATACGGGTGAAGCTTTTGGAAGCTCACCGATGGCTAGGTCCTCTGTTGGTGGCTTATATTCCACACCAAATGTACAGTCTTTTTGGTCTTCTGAATAAAAAAAAAGAAAGAAAAAGGAAAAAATGGGATAGAGTACAAGGGACTTGAACACACCCTCCTGTTACTGAGGAGGAAAGTACCCTCTTTTTGGGAGGACAGTTTAGAATGCTGCACTCATTGTATCTTCTTTTCTCTAAAAAGGAAGAGTTACATTAGATGATAGCGATGTATGTTTCCACGTATGCGCTTCTAATCAAGTAAAAATCAATTATGATACGGCTGAGTACTTCTCTTTTGATCTTTTTGACACAGAGGGGCAATCGCTGATATAGATGAATAGAGCTGTTTCCACTTACATGTTACATAGTTTTGGATACAACTCATATAGATGTCCTATTAAGGCATAGACAGTACTTCCATTTATACTGCATTTCTCTGCAAGGTTCAGCGAAGTTTTTGAAGGACTAAGCAGTGAAGGAAGCCTTTTATTTTTCGTTTTTGGTTGAGGTTCGTGCATTTGTTATGATGCATTTTTCAAGCGAGAAAGAGGAAATATGGGGGCTTGCTTGCACCTATACAGGTTTTGATCTGTTGTCCTTACAGTTAAAACAGGGAACTGTTTAGTGTATATAGCTCTTACTCAGCTGTTTGACATCTAACTTATCCTTGTCTTCTATCTGCTACATTTTCCCTTCTCTTTTTTCCTGCTGTTTCTGTTTCATGTGCTTTCGCGTATGAGTTCTAGCAAAAGGCAGTATGTGGCATGTTCCCTGGTGAAATTTTGGGTTCAGATCGCAATAATGGCTTGATATCCATAAATTAGAATCTAGGTGGAAGAACCTGTACAATAGAATGGGAACCACATGTTCTTAACATATCACTTATCAGCAAAAAGTATTTTCTCCATTTAGATGCCCAGCTATGAAGGGGAAAAGGAATGAAAAATGCGTGTTTCAAAATTTAGCGTATATTATGGAGTATCATATGGAAAAACTGTGATATATTCCAGGTGGATATTGAGTCTCTTTGTCCAAGTGCCCCTTGTATGTAAAAAGATATATGATACTATTTCTTACTAAAAGCGCCTTTTTTGCAAGCTACTTTTTTAGTAACAAGTTCGAACTATATACAGAAGTTCATAATTAGTTTCAATATATTTCTTTTCCTCCCGATGTCAGCTATTGTTAATAGTTTGATCAATTGCAAAATACATAAAGAGACACTTAAAGTTGGCCTCAAATATCTATCACATTCCAGTTTACTCAATGATCAAATAGACATTTCTTGTTGGCCAAATTGTGCCTTTTGAACACTTGTGTTTGTAAGTCTACCCGCGTGAAATACAGTATGTGCTGACATGTCAAGTCAACAAATGAAAATGTGTAATTTCAAAATAAAATAATTATCACCTTAATGATAACTTAGTTTAAAAAACTCAAAAAGAATAATTTTTCCTACCCCTCCAGGTCCCTACCCCAACTTCTTCTTCATTTTGAAAATCTAAACCAGACCCCTTCCATCCTCCATCTTCTTCTCTGGCACTCCCCTCACCCCAAAACCAACGACCCTTTTTCAAAATTTTTACTCTAAAGCCCTTTAATAGTTCCTTAATGAATCTGCAAACCGAGAAGCCATCTACACCCCATCACAGAACCTCATCGGAAAAGCTCACCTCCGGCGAGCGGCGACCTCTCTCTTCATCTCCTTCCCACCTGGGTTTCCTAGTCTCTTTCCCTTATCCCTTCTTTTTTCAATCTCATATTTTTTTTTTCTCCATGAGTTTTTTTATTTGCAGTACAAAATGCCCAAACAAAGAAACAAATTGCGTATCTTTTTTTAATTTTCTATTCGTTCTACTTCCTTGCTTAATTTTTCACTTTAATTTGAATTTTAGTGGGATTTTTTTTATAACTTTTACAAACTGCATCTCCTTGTTGAGGTGGTGAGGTGAGGGTGATGTTGAGGTTGTGGCTTGATTGTGATGGTGGCTATGACTTAATTGCGGATGAAGAAAGTGGGTCCACATGGAAAACATTAAAGCAAAAATATAATTTTATGCATCTTCACGCACTCAAATTTGAGTGAAAGACTCATTTTGCCATGTCACCAGTGTTTACGAGATATATCTGTGTCAAGTTGAAGTGTCTACTTGATCATTGAACAAGTTAGAGGGCCAACTTTAAGTGTCTTTTTATTGTATTTTGCCTTGATTAATTTACAATACAAGTGATTGACAGCTGAGGAAGAAAAAGGTAGATACACTGAGAATGGTTCATCGGTACAATGTTCTCAATTTAGAACAAGTTTAACTTTTATATACCGGCAATTAAGGTCACTAAAAGATGGTCAATATTAAACCAACGGTTCATAAAAGTGGATGAAAAGTTAGTCAATATACCTACCAAATACAATGATAATATAACAACTTCTTACACTGCTAGCGTGAACCAAGTCAAAGGTAAAAGTAAACTCGAGCTTGGATCAAGAACATAAAGAAAATACAGAATGGAGTTGATCTTCTAGCATTAAAACATAACTACATTGGCAATGTAATTGTAGTTCCTAAAGTGCATTCTGAGGTGAATCAGTGTCAAATTCTTCCTCTTCTGGCAGCAGAGTCCGTGGCTCATCACCTTGCCAAGTCCACACAATATCTTTCAATGCTGGTCTTATATCCTTCTTCATCATCTTCTTATACTCTATAGTATCTCCACTATTTTTCTTCACCTCAACAAAGTGAAAATTTGGAGTTACTTCAAAGATTTCTGTATCAATAGATAACACTCCTTTTCTTCCTTCTTTAGATCCTTCTAACTTCAATAACCCTCCATCCTTTTTCGTCACCTTCAACTTTAAACGCTTAGCTACATCCTCTAGCTTTGAGATGATTGTTTTCGCCGGTTGCCTTGATGTAAATCTAACTTCCCTCTTTTTGTTTCTTTCTTCAAACAAACCAGACAAGTCAAAACCAGTTGACAATGATATAATATCAAATGCATTCAAGTGTGCAGGCTTCACCATTTCGGGCTTTGGCTCTGTTTTCTCACAAACACTAAAAACAGCATCATCATTTTCAAGTGCTGCCTCCTTTGGCTCTGCATCTTTAAGCATTGATTTCAGTTGCAAGCCTTTCTTGAACCAAGAGTTCTCCATTATCTTGGAAATGGAAATTCTTGTGCTTGGATTTGGATCTAATATTTTCGATATAAGCCTGCGAGCATCAGGAGGGAACCAGTTAGGACATCTGAACTCAGCCTTACCAATCTTTTTGTACATCTCCATTAAATTTGAATCATGGAATGGTAGATATCCAGCCAAAAGGACATATAATATCACCCCGCATGACCAAATATCAGCTTTAGCACCATCATATCCTCTTCTGTTTATCACTTCTGGTGCAACATAAGCTGGTGTCCCACATGTAGTATGAAGCAAACCATCTTGTCTCTTAGATTCAGCAAAGGCACTCAATCCAAAATCTGAAATCTTTAAATTTCCATTTTCGTCAACCAATAGATTCTCCGGTTTCAGATCTCTGTGATAAACTCCTCTACTATGACAGAAATCAATAGCACTAATCAACTGCTGAAAATACTTTCTTGCAACATCTTCTTTTAACTTCCCTTTAGCCACCTTATTAAATAGCTCTCCGCCTTTCACATATTCCATCACAAAATAGATCTTCTTTTTGCTCGCCATAACCTCATACAGCTGCACAATATTAGAGTGTCTAACCAATTTCATGACCGAAATTTCGCGTTTGATTTGATCAATCATCCCAACTTTCACAATCTTCTCCTTATCAATCATCTTTATCGCCACATTCAATCCAGTCTTGACGTCTCTTGCGTGATGGACCTTAGCAAAAGTACCTTGTCCTAACAATTTCCCTAACTCATACCTTTCCATTAGTACACTACTCCCCTTACTCTCCATATCAACTTCAACAAACCAGAGCAATTAAACTCAATATTTATATACAAGATGCAAGATTTATCAAGAATTGAACAACTCAGCCATCTTCACTAATATCGTGATACGATACTATTTGACCCTGAAAATATCTAGCAGGATTTGGCATTTGATGCGAGAATCTGGATGAAACTAGAGGTGCAATGTCATCAAGTATAAAGGAAAGCTTAAATAGAGCTTCAATCTCACTTAAGCACATCTTTCAGCATTCCCTGGTCTTTTTAATGGACTAGAGAATACTAAAGAGGATGAACCCTAATTTTCCACACTGAGCAAATGATTTGTTTACCTGAATAAATCAAAAAGGGTAACTAAGAATATAGTTTAACATAATTGGTTTTGCGGGATTAACTAATATATGGTCACTTAAAAGCCAATTAAGTGCTGAATATATTAACTTCATTATAAAAATAAGATAGCTGCAAACAAATCCACGAGTCCCTGAATCAGAGGCTGTCAAGATCAAATAATTTAAAAGAAAAAAAAAACAAAAGCAGAAATACATTAAAGATCAATTCTTTGATTTAGGAAAACAAAAAAAAAAGTGTTGTATTAGCATAAATTTTGAACAAGTACTATTGAATCTTGATTTAATTGTCACTCTGCTTTACATCCTGAAGAAATGGAAAATGGATGAAGGCATAAAATCCATAAATAAAACTGCAGAAGATTTTGAAGAGCAACATAACAAGCCTATGCGAAAACTTAGACAAATTGTAATATGGTTACCTTCAAACTGAAGAATTACTCAACCCCTGCAGCCGCCTTCAAAAAGATTAATGTTTAATTATGTGTTAATATTTGTGAAAATATTTAGACAGACACAGAATGTGGGAAAAGGCATGGGCTTTTTATACAAGCTCTTTGTCTACTATTGCTAGTTGTTTATAATAATACACCCTCCTACCTAAATTGTAGCTTACTCTTTAGCTTTTCTAATTTTGATTAGTATAGACATCTTAAAAGCCAATACTAACTTCTATACACTTTAAGGGCTCTTTCGGTTTGAATACGGTCTATGCTAGGATAAGTTATGTTGGGATAAGTTATGCTGTGATTAGTTATCCCGGTATTATTTTTTATCCACTGTTTGGTATATTGTATAAAAAATGACAATTGCATAATTTCTAAGAAGAAGATATAAGTTATCCTGTCACTAATTACCCCACCCCCTACAAGGTATAAATTATTCCGGTATTAAGTATAATACCGGAATAACTTATACCAGATTTGCTAACCAAACAAAGTATTAAGGTGGTATTAAACTTTTATACCAGCACTATATCTACTTATACCTCATACCAAACAACCCCTAAGTGGGGAATAAATTCTTATACTGTCAGGTCACCTAAGCATAGGGTCTATTGGAAATAACCTCTCTATCCTCACAAGGTAGGGTAAGGTGTGCGTATACATTACCCTCCCCAGACCTCACGGTGTGGGATAATACTGTGTATGTTATTGTTGTTGTTGTTGTCAGGTCACCTAAATGAAAATTAAAAGTATTGTCCATGAAAAGTGAGATTAGTAAGTGCTCCAATAGGTTAAGGGAGTCTTCAAAAATATTTTCAGGTAAATATGTATCTATAATAAATTGTGTGCATAAATGGGTTGTGGATTCGGTGGCAAGGGAGGAGTCAACGGAGTCCATAAACTACAAATCAGCATACGAGTTCAAATACAACAACAACAATAAAAAATTCAATAGTTTTTCACAAGTGGGGTTTGAGGAGGGTAAAATATACATAACCTTATCCCTACCTTGGAAAGGCAGAGAGGCTGTTTCCGACATTATGAGTCCAAATAATATAAATTAAATTACACTGATAATATAAAAAATATTTTATGCAAAATAATGTATATAAGTTAAATCCAATTTGTAACGTGTGATATTCCTTGAGTAGTTTCTGAAATCATCTCTATTAAAGAATTTATCGTCTATACTTGATCAAATTAGCTGTAAATTACGGAAAATGAAACAATTTAAAACAGAAATGTTTTCAGAGTTGGCAATCTCTGAATGGTTAAATAGAATGGGACTGTAATTGCCATCTGTATTCATAATGCAGGCGAAGCCATATAGGTACATAAAATTAATATGTCAGAATATTCATTATATTTGATTACCATATTGCTTTTGTCCCCTATAGCAAGATAATATTATGACATGCATGAACATAGGACAATTCTTAGCAAAAAAGAAACAATCATTGTGATTTGTGATAATAATATTTAATAAAGTTGGTGACAGCAACTGAGGTAGATCTTATCTTAGGCCACTGTTTCCTCTTTTATTTATTTTTACTTTTAACACTATACATATTGCAAATAAGCTTGTCACTTGTCAGTTAGTTCGAAATCTAGGCATAATTATTGTTGTTAAAGTTTTCGTATGAATTAATCATAATATCTATTAAATTTTGATTACCGATAAGAGCAACTATATTCCCCATTATAGCGTTAGAAAAAAAAATCTTAGAAAAGAAAAGGCATGAACGGATAGATAACATAATTCGTCCATTTAAAAGCCAACAAAAAAACTCCACTTATATATGTGATAACGTTGAGGTATATATCATCTTTGTTGAGGTAATTGCAGGTTTATTTTATTAATTTTGTGAATTGGGTAGTGGTAGAGCTACTACATTGACTTGGTCCGTCCCCAAAAAATAAATTGAAGGAACTTTTTAACTTTATAATTGTTTAAATTTAATATAAACCTAATTTAAGAGTAGATGTCAAATTTAAAATTCAAGGATTATCTCAACTTTTAGTTCTTATTTTTTTTTTTCAAATAATTTAAATTTTAAACTTTTATTGATATATATATATATATTGTGTTACTATTAATAAGTCAATTATAGAGTTTAAATTGAATTTATAACCAGAAAGAAAAAATAAATTGGAAGTTGGAGGACTTATTTATAGGAAAGCAGCTCCCATCAAATGGTCCTACAACAAAAAGTAGGCAGGTGGTAGCCAATGCAACAATGGCAGTTGAGAATTAATTAGAATAAGGTCTTCTTATGCTTTTGATTGGTTGGTAGAGTGGACTAAAAGACTAGAATGATCCACGAAGAAGACTTGCGTCAACTTTTTTTATTTTATGCGAAAAAAGGCACAAATTGCTGCCTTTAAACTATCCGAACTAGGTTATTTTTACCCTTCGTCAAATTATGGTAAGTGTGAAGTCCTAAGACATGATTTTTAAGTGTAGTAGCAGATAATCAAATGAGTTAGCACAAAATAGGTCCTATAAACATGATTTCTAAATGACATCGCAAATTACATAGACAGTGTTTGATTACCATTATTTAGGATCCTAAACTCATAATTTCTAAGTGAAGCAGAAAAAAAGAAGATCCTATAAGCATGAAAACTAGTATCAAGCAATATGCAGGAACTAGAGCACAATTTACAAGTAGCAGGCAAGGCTAGTTGGACCTATAGGTATGTTATCTACCCAGTTATGCAAGAATTAAACTACCCTAGGTCCTTTTTAACTAATTTTCCCCATTATCAATTTTACAAATTATTATGTGGAAATGGTGTGGGGTAACCACTGTTTAAGCTGATATTTACTTTTTATCCAACATTTTTAATGCTTAGCAATAGTAGCCACTAGTCTATTAAAAATAATATGAAAAGACAGTGCTACCCTTTCCTCTCCAAACGGAAATACACTGATGCATTCAAAACATAAAGACTTCGTTTTAATTTGTGCTTGTTCACTACTGTTATGATTGACAACGATGCTTTTGGTTTTGAAAACAGCTGCTAATACATGTGAGCACGTGATTTTTGCCTCATACGAATTACTCCAAAATAACTCCCGAAATTAGGTCTTTTTTTTAATTATGTGTTATTTTTAGGAAATATTGTACGGATTTCCTGTTTGTTTGCATAGGTATATGTGCGTGTGTAATTTTATTAATGTATTTAAAAATAATATAATGTAATATGTGTTGCATGTGCATTTAGGATTTAGTTTTTCAATTTAGGAATTAACAGGTTTGTTTTACAAAAAGAAAAATCACAAAAAATATGTAATTGTTGTAATTTTGTCATTTAAATGTGCCCTTATGTGATTTCATTGATTTGCGTGTTAATTATTGTAAGTATTAATTAATATTTGTAGTTGTATTTAGCTTTTATAATTAATTAGGAATTGTATTTAAATCCGAACATTAAAGAAGAAAAAGGAAAAGAATTCAAAAAATGAAGAAAGAATCGGATTGGGCCAGTTTTAAGCCCAAAGAGTTGCACTTCCTACCCAGCCCATACCCGTCCCAAATCCAGTCCACCTATATCTAAATTAAACGACGTCGTTTCATCATGCTCAATCTGGTTCGTTGATTTCACTTGATCAACGCTCCAGATCAATTCTTCCACACCCGACCCGTGCCCGTCCAAAACTGATTCGGTCTTGAGGATAAACAAAACGACGTCGTTCCACTTACTCGATTAATCCAGATCATTGATCTCATCAGATCGAACGGTCTGGATCCAACCCTCACGTGCATATATAAAGGGTCCAAACTAACCCCGCCCCCCAAACCAGGCCCCCTCCTCTCATTTCTCATCAAACCTCGTCTCTTTCAGAGACGAGGAACCCTAATAGCCGCCACCCCGTTCCCTCGCCGTAAACCCGGCGGAGCCGGCTCCAATGGCCGTGAAATTCACACCACTAGAGCACCTAACTGCCCTCTTCACGAATCCCTTAACCATTTTGCTCGAATCAGGCCGAAGCTCCTCGAATCTTCAATCGAAGATTCGAGCAAAACCCAACACTACCCCAACTTACCTGAAACTCACACCTGATATCCGCTAGGTTTCCCCCATAACATAAAAGATCTTGGTTCTGTTCGAATATGTCTAGAAATGCTCGAATTTTAGATCGAAAAATCAGGAACCCTAAAAAATCCAAATCGTGGAATTTGTCCAAATTAAATGAGAGATTGGGGTCTAATAGACTTTAATCGAGGTATTCTCAATTGAGAATACTTCGAGTAAAGTCTGTTCAACCTCAAAATCTCCGAATCCTAGTTTGAGCCTGTGTCTGTATAAGTTCTGAAGGTTTGAGGTATTTTTCTTTTTTCTTTTTCTGTATTTATGATTTTTGTTTATCTGTGTATTTGTGTATTTTAGTTTTGATTAATTTTCCACACTTTTTCAATTCATCTTTTCATTCCCAGTGACCCTTTTATTTGGTCGATTTCTCTTCCGTAATTAAGTTGTATATGTTATAAACTACGTAGTCGATTTGATTAATGTCGTCGAATAGTTAGCTTCATAAACCCCCTGTGTTGAACAAAACCATGAATTACCCTGTTAGTATGCTTAATTCTGTTTGTGTTGTGTATATGTAATTGATTAATTAGATGTCAATGTTCAGTTTGTTCATATAAGTTTGAATCATTTTTGGCATTCTGTTTGGTTTTAATTTCGATGGTTGATGGTCTGATTAGTTAAAGTTCTGTTTGATTGTACACAATGTTCTGAATCCTGGGAATCTTAGTATTTAAGGTATTCTTTGCCTTAAAACCTTTGAATTGGTTATAGCTGTTGTAGTTAATTGAATTCAGATAGTGGTTGGATTTGAGTAGATTGGAGAGGTTCAATGCAGGTTGAAAGGGAGTGGGTAGGCCAGTAATTTTATAACTTTCAGGGCAGTAATAGTAAGGGAATTTCAGGGGTGTTTGGGGAATAAAACAGTTAGTATGATACTTTATTGCTAGTGCTTTATCAATGGGGTATTAATTAATCCTAATGGGGAACCAAAGGAAGTGGAGGGGCTGAAATTAAGGGAAAGTTTTCCTTAGTGACTGATTAATTAGAAAAGCAGTTTTAGTGTTATTTGAGTGGAAAAACTGATTTGAAAAGAAAAGGGGGGGTCCGGGCAATAGGCTGGAAAGGGGGGAAACAAGTTATATAAAAGGGTGTGTTGGAACTGATTTCAAGAGAACACACACAGAAAGAGAGACACACACGGACAAAAAGAAAAATAGAGAAGAAAGAGAGAAAAGTCAGAAGAAAAAAAAAAGAATCTTACATTATAAGTTAGAGTGTTAAGGTTGATTTTTTAGATTGAGAGTTTCAGGTTACATCTTCCTGAGTTTTAAAAATCAGAAATATTGTTTCCTCGTATCTGTCCGGGTTCGTTTGGTGATATTGTTTGGATTGAATCTGGAGTTTCTTGAGGTTACTGCTTTGTTTGGTTTTTCACGGATTTTTTTTTGGGGCTGTTTAATCTGCTGAACTGTTGTGTGCGTGCTGCTGTAAATTTTGCTGACCTTCATATTTCTCTATTGCTGGTTTTTGGATGCTGCTACTGCTGAATTTTACCTCTTTTACCCTTATTTCCAGGTATATATATTTAGACTCATGTTATTGCAAAGTTTCAATGTTGCAAAGAAATGAAATCTGGAATTCTAAATACGTCCGCTATCCATTTAAATTCATTAGTTGAGTTTCAATTATTTTTAGTTAACTAATATAGCTTATGCTCGGCATGGGAGCTATTAGTCCATCAGACCTCTTTTTGAAGTTAGTATAAGCTTTGCAATAATTCTATTTATTTCAGAATCTCATTAAGTATAGTTATATTCGAACTGTCGAGACAGGGGACTTGGTAGAAAGTTGACTATTCCTTAAACTTTGTATTTAGACCATGTTAACTAAGCGCTTGGTAACATGAAAATATCGAGGAACCACGCTAGTAAACTTCGTCAAGCTTGATATTGTTTAATTCTAGTTGACATAAGTATTCTCGTTTATACAAAATAGGGCCTAATAATGGGGATAACTATAAGTGAGAGGTGAATCGATATAATTCGTTACGATAAAGATATTGGAATATTCCGGATGGTTCAGATGTGTATTTGCGGTATATGTAATGTCATTTTATTAAATCAATTTGTAGATTAGTTCTCTTTCTTAACAACCAATGGTCCATTTATCTTAGGAATGCGATTAACTCATTTCTTATAAAAATAGTATATAAAAAATAATGTCGATAATTTTACAAAGTACAGATTTAGTATTTGTAAATAGCTTGCATAAGCCAAGATAAAAATTAGTTTGATTTTATCTATCCCAAATTCAATCATCGTAAGCAAATTAACCAAATAATTAGAACTTTGGACTAAAAACAAGTTGTGTAGAAGAATGGATTTATGAATACTGATTGCAACATTTTAGTCAAAGATATACAAAGTAGAGTTCGCTACGAGTAGAATAATGAAAATTCTTCGAAAACTATTGGTTTGCTTATCAATTAATTTTTTTAGTTTTACATGTAATTCGCTTGGTAAGTTTGTAAACAACATACACTTAGTCCTAAACCTAGGAAAATAATAAATAACTTGTGCATATAATCATCAAGTACTAAAAGTACATAACCAAATTACGGATACTGTATTCACGATAAAATGGTAATTTTAGCTGCACGTTATTTATTTATCTTTCATCTCATTAACTCTTCCAATTTGAATAGTTTTGAGGTATATAATTTACACGTTTAAAATATAACCTGTGGTCAACACCTAATAAATCTTGATTTTTCAAGAAATCTCGAGGTATCCCATTCGGTGATTTTCCATGACTTTCATATCTAAAATAGATGGACATAATAAACATTTGTAGAAAATTTATATTACCATTAAGAATATTTTGTGTAATTGGGGTCACGTTCGCGTGACATGATTACATTTCTAAAAATAATTCGGAGTATGCGTTCGCGCAACTTCGAGCAAACTTTCTTAAAAAAGGGGTTTTTCGGAGGTTATTAAATTAATTTATTTCATATAACCCGAGATGTGCAGTTCACCATTTAATCATACAAGAGTAACGAATGTTCGTAATTTTATTTTAAGCACGCGCAATTTCAGCCATAAATTCATTTTTTATAATAAAAAATATAAAAAATACTATCAATCTTATTGTGTACACGTATGCGTGACACGATTCTTTATATTTATATAAAAAATACGAATATACGTACGCGTGATTCGTTTCAAGGTAGGTCTATAATTGTAAACAATCTAACCAAAAGCGGTAACAAAATCATGCAACAAAGAAAAAAATGTATTTAATAAATCAAGATAATTAAGCCAAGTATAAAATGGTTAAGCGACCGTGCTAGAACCACGGAATTCGGGAATGACTAACACCTTCTCCCGGATTAACAGAATTCCTTACTCGGATTTCTGGTTCGCAGAACGACAAACAGAGTCATATTTTCCTCGATTCGGGATTAAAACCGGTGACTTAGGACGCCATAAAATTCCCAGGTGGCGACTCTGAAATTAATAAAAAATCTCGTTTCGATTGTCCTTTAATCGGAAAAACTCCCTTTACACTTACGCCCTCCTCCGAAATGTTATGTAAAGGAGAGGTGTGACAGCTCTGGCGACTCTGCTGGGGATTGAGAAACCCAGAACCACTGATTCAGGGTTCAAGAATTCGAGCTTAAAATAACTGTTATAGTTGTCTTTGTTTGTTATCTGATTTTTTCACATATTTATGCTTAATGTACTAAATGTTGCTTTTTACCGCTTTAATATTACCTGAATTGTGTATATAAAACTGCTACGAAACCCTTCTTCTTTCTGAGTCTTCTGAATTTATGGTGCACACGTGCGCGTGGCCCACCTTTCTGTTAGAAGTCATACCAAATAAGACGAAGTTGGGACAAGTAACTAGGTCGGGTAGACTTTCATGCTCCCGGTACGTTGCCCCCATTTCGGCTCAAGCTGTCCGTTTGGGTAAGCCAGGTCTAGAACAATATGCCTCAGGTTTTTCACTTAGAATAACTCAGCCTCGTACCGGATCCCTAGTAGGAACGTCTGTTTGCATCATGTACATTTGACCTTGGAGACTCAACACAGGGATTGGGTCTGTCTAGGACAGATGCACCCGAAATGAAAAGACCATCCTGATGCATCCTACTTGCTACTTGTGCATTCATTTGCCTCGGATTTGCATGTTGACCAGCTTAATTGGGAAAAGAAAAAAAAATCATTGTGAGAACCGAGAAATAAAATGGGCTGTTTTAGAAAATTCCCAAAATAGTTTTAAATTTTGAAAAAAAAGAGAAGAAGAAGTGTTACATAAATAAAAAAAATGATTTTCTTTTTATGAGTCTCTGTTTTCAAAAGGAGTCTTGATTTTGTTAAAATTAATCGCAGATACAAAATGAGCACCACCCAAAACCCACCATTCGCAAATGTAGATGAGTTTCTATTTCGGCTTCAGATATGGTAGCATGAGTTAGGAGAAGATGGTCAGAAATGGGTCATTAAGCATTTGGGAACTCTCACAGATATTATGAAAGTTAAACCACGTGATGATTTGATTGCGACGTTAGTGACTTTTTGGGACCCTGTTCACAATGTCTTTCGCTTCTCTGATTTCGAGCTTACTCCTACATTAGAAGAGATAACTGGATATGCCGGTTTTGACAGAGATTTAAGAAACCAAAATCTTATATTCCCAAAGGCTCCCTCAGTGCATCGATTCTTTGGTCTTCTGAACATCAGTAATCAAATCAGAAAAAGCAACGTTGTCAAAGGGTGTTGTTCTTTCAACTTCCTGTATTCAAGGTTCGGAAAGCTGGACGGATTTGAAATTCATGAAAAGGGCCTTACTAACAAACAGAGCAAAGACACCTGGCAGATTCACCGTCGCTTCGCTTTCATGGTGGCTTTTCTGGGAATCATGGTCTTCCCAAACAAAGAACGAACAATTGATATTCGCACAGTGAAAGTCGTACAGGTCCTCACTACCAAGGAAAATCACACCCTTGCCCCGATCATTCTCTCAGACATTTATCGGGCGTTGACTTTATGTAAATCAGGGGCAAAAGTCTTCGAAGGGTGCAAAATTTTGTTGCAAATGTGGATGATCGAACATCATCCCAAGTTCATGCAGTATGGTCCAAGTAGTGACAATTTCATCGAAAGTTATGAAGAAAGAATAAAAGATTATAAATCTCCAGAAGGGGTGAAAGCCTGGATATCTCATCTAAGATCTTTAACGGCAAGTCAAATTGAGTGGACTTTGGGATGGCTCCCAGTAAGAGAAGTGATACACATGTCAACCTTTAATAGTTATTTGCTGCTATTGGGATTGAGAAGCGTCCAGCCATATACACCACAGAGAGTTCTAAGACAACTAGGGAGATACCAAGTGGTGCCTGATGATGAGGATTTAAGTATGCAAGTGATCGAGTTACACCCCGAAGCCACTCTTCCCGAGGCTTTAATTCAGTAGATGTGGAATGGATGTCGATACTTGAAAGATGATACTCAAGTTCCCGATCCTGCAAAGGGCGAGATGAATCCAGAATATGCAAGGTGGTTTGAGAAATGATCCCGCGTGGATGATGCACCAGAACCCGATCTTAGAAGGCCTATAAAAAGACCACATGTTCAAACATTTGACGATAAAATTCGAGAACGATTGGTTTGGGGAGAAAAGGAAAAGGGATACAAAGCGACTATTCATGCCTTAAAGGAAAGTCTGAGGAACCTCAATTTGGAGAAAGACTTACAAGCACAAGAAGCAGAAGGTGAAAAGAAGAGTCTGACTTGTGAAAATAAAAATCTCCACGCTCAATTTCAAAAAATGAAGAAAGCTTCTGAAGCACCAATGATAAGTTGGAAAGATCAAAAAATCATCGCCAATCTTTTGGAAAAAATGCAAGATTATGACTCTATTTTGGCAAAGACTGAAAAGGCGTTAGGCAAAGCTAAGGAAAGAATCATACAATTAAACGAGGAGGCCAAATCTAATAAGGAACGCCAAGTAATGCAATCCGAAGAAGACAGGGCACAATTCAAGAAAGAGAAAGACCGTTGGATACATTCAGAAGCTCAACTCCATGCACAATTGGAAGAAGCGAGAAGGTACAATATAAAACATCAGCACGCAGACATCGACAGAGAAAGAGCACAAGCAAGACTCGATCAGGCCAGACTTCGAGCTCAATTAGAGTCAGCTTTAGATCGCAAAGACCGTATAAGAGATGTAGCTACCACTCGCCAACAGCAACTGCAAAACCAAGACCAACGTCTCCAAAATTTCAGGGCACAAATCCATGATTTGGCGGTTTACACCTCTCAAAGTTATGTGAAATGCCAAGGGATGGATTATGAAAGGTTTATAGAGCATGCACCTGTTTTTTCCCGTCATCTGGCAATGGAGTTAGAAAGAATGTATCGTACACTAGGAGGTCAGCCGGGTCAAGCCCCACCGTGAGCAGATGATCCAACGATTGAAAATAAAAGTGGGGAGTGGAGCATGTTCACAGCTGTTAAAGAGTTATGTCTTTTGTTTGATTTGGGTTTGTGTCGAGTTTTAAAACCATTTTCTTATAATGTTTTCCAAATGTAATGTCCGTTCCATCTTTGTATTATTTCAAGAATAAATAAAAGTGTTGACAATTGCCTTCCGCCGGAACTACGCACGGTCTGATTCATGCGGGGACATGATACGTAGGCAATCTCTATAAGATTCGACCACAATCAGAAGAAGGAATAAAATAAAGAGTGAGTGACAATAAAAAGAAAGATCAAGAAAAGCTGGGATGACACAAGCAACCGAGCAAATACATGATAGAAAATGGTTATTTGTCTAGGAACATTGCATCTCAATGTGTAATTGTATATGTGTTAAACTCTCAAAACTAACAAGTTTGCTCATTTCCAGAATTCAAGCAGTTAGTTTATCTAGAGTATACTGGCACATTATCATTATCAAACCAGATCAAAAGGACCGATACCCGAAAGCATGTCTATCCCGGATGTCGACACAGGTATTGAGATAGAGGAGATGGACGTCGGTAAAATGAAAGAAGAGATGCTTAAACTTAAGCAACAAATGGCCGAAATGTATCGGGCTTGGTCTACAGGACAATCACCCCCATCTTACCCAGCTAAACCTGCCTCCACCCCACCACTAGCTCAAACTCAGGATAATTCTGCCACTGAACTATCCCCGAGTTTCCCCATCTACCAGCACTACCGAGGCACCACCTCTCATACACCACAGTCTCCACCCCCTAAACCAGTTCCATACCCTCCTCCACCCATAACTCCTGTCTTCGTAGCACCTCCCCCAGCTACATTCCACAAATCTCCTAGTGAGCCTATGTTCCAGGCCCAGGACAACCAATACTACCCCCCAGAGCCCACTTTCAAAGCTTCCAAAACCCATTCATTTACTCCCCATTTTGACCTCCCAACAGAAATTGACAAGCCAGTCAAAAATAACGAACAAGAAGAGATGTTCAGGAAGGTCAAAAGCTTAGAACAATCGTTCCGAGACATGCGAGGGTTAGGAGGGCAGGTCAGTGTGGCCTACAAGGACCTATGTTTGTTCCCAAATGTGCAATTACCAGCTGGTTTCAAGATGCCCAAGTTTGACCTATACAACGGGCACGACGATCCAGTAGCCCACTTGAGGGGTTTTTGCAGCAAGATGAGGGGAGCTGGGGGAAGAGACGAATTATTAATGGCTTACTTCAGTCAAAGTTTGAGCGGATCAGCTTTGGAGTGGTATACCCACCAAGACCATGGGAGATGGTACACCTGGGATGACCTGGCACAGGCATTTGCTTGTCACTTCCAATACAATCTGAAAATCATCCCAGATCGACTATCCTTGACAAAATTTGAGAAAAAGCACAGTGAAAGCTTTAGAGAGTACGGTTTCCGGTGGAGGGAACAGGCAGCAAGGGTAGATCCCCCAATGAAGGAAAGTGAGATGGTAGATTACTTCCTACAAGCCTTGGAACCCACTTATTATGCCCATTTGGTTTCAGCGATAGGAAAATAATTCAACGAAGTAGTGAAGATGGGAGGTATGGTGGAAGAAGACCTCAAGTCGAATAAAATCATGAGCTATTCGGCTATTAAAGCAACTACTCAAGCTATTCAAGGTGGAGTAGGAGGGATTGGAAAGAAGAAAAGAGAGGAAGCGGCAATGGTTGATTCAGGAACTTGGTCGGGATCCAAAGGTTCACCTCATTACTACAATCAACATCGATCCCACCAACCAACTTATCACCACAATTCACCCCAACACTACTATCACCCGTCGGAACCTCATTTTTCCGTCAACCATGCGCAAGCATACAATCAGCCACCTGCCCACGCTCATTGGCGTGCTCCTGTCATACCAAGTACCTACCCTTATCCGCGAACCTATCCCGGACCAGGTTTCAGGCCTAATCAAGAACTCAAGGGTGAAAGGTTGCAGAAAAAGAAAACCTTTACTCCATTGGGAGAATCCTACACTAGTCTGTTCCACAGGCTAAGACAGCTAGATATGCTAAGGCCGATACAATCCAAGCTGCCAAATCCTCCTCCAAAGAATCTGGACTACACTGTTAGCTGTGAGTATTGTTCTCGTACACCAGGCCATGATACAGAAAAGTGCTGGCATTTAAAAAATGCAATACAAGAGCTGATTGATACTAATAAAATTGAAGTTCAAACCCCCGAAGCTCCCAATATCAACAGAAATCCAATGCCAGCCCATCAGGAGGCCAATATGATAGAAATAGTACGGGCTGATGGGGAAACAAAGAAGCCGTCACAAACCGTCATGATGATTCGGTCTCATGAAGCCAAGACAGATGAACAGTTAGCAGAGGAGAAGCCGGTACCTAAGTAGAACAAAAACGGTGTTGAGCCATCTGTGGTAGTTGAGAAGGGATCTTCGAGCAAAGTTGCCACGACGCAGGAAGGGTTAAAGGTGATTGTACCAGGGGTGGCCAGCAAACCCATCATAGTCGTGGAAGGAGCCCGTGTAGATTGGGTTATTATCAAGCCAGTAACCCAGTTACTAGTGATCAACAACAAGGCTGTTCCATGGAACTACGAACGGGTGACGGTAATGTACAAAGGAAAAGAAGTCAAGGGAGAAGTCTGTGAAGTGCAAGGCTTGACTCGCTCGGGAAGATGTTTTACTCCCGAAGAGTTAAGAAAAACTAAAAATAATCCAACACCAATGAAGAAAGCCGTGACTGAAGAAGAAGCGGAAGAATTCTTGAGAAAGATGAAGCTGCATGACTATTCTATCGTGGAACAATTGAAAAAGACACCCGCTCAAATTTCATTATTGTCATTGCTGATCCATTCGGACGAGCACCGTCAAGCTTTATTGAAGATCTTGAATGAGGCACACGTTCCTGATAAGATCTCCGTGAATCACTTGGAAACAATAGCCAACAAAATCTTTGAGGCAAATAGAATCACATTTTCTGATGATGAATTGCTTGTGGAAGGTATTGAGCACAACAAAGCTCTTTACCTCACATTGAAATGTGAAAACTCCGTAGTGACCAGGAGAATTGGTTGACAATGGGTCAAGCGCAAACATCTGCCCTCTCTCCACTCTGAGCAAGTTGAAAATAAAAGAGGAGAGGATCCACAATAATAGTATTTGCGTACGAGGATTTGACGGTGGAAGCAGAGATTCATTTGGTGACATAGTGCTGGAGCTGACAATAGGGCTAGTTGAATTCACAATGGAGTTTCAGGTGTTGGATATAGCTGTTTCCTATAATTTACTGTTGGGTCCACCATGGATCCATACCGCTAAAGCAGTTCCATCAACACTACACCAGGTAGTGAAGTTTGAATGGGATAAACAAGAAATAGTTGTGCATGGGGAAGACAGTTTAAATGCTCACAGTAGTGCCATTGTACCGGTCGAGGGAATAAAGAATGACCAGGGACCATGGGTTTACTAGGTTTCTGACACAATATTGGTAGAGAAAATTCCGGAGGGGAAATACATTCCGAATCCAAAGATAACCGCTGCATCAGTCATGGTAGCCTATGAAATGTTGAAGAATGGTTTTGTACTCGGCAAAGGTTTGGGCTCATCTTTGCAAGGCATTATACAACCAGTATCTCTTCCCGAGAACTGGGGAACATTTGGTTTGGGATTCATACCCACTGTCACAGACGTGAGAAAGGCCAGAAAGCCAAAACAGAAGGCATGGGTCCTTCCAAAGCCAGTCCCACATCTATCAAAGTCTTTTGTCAAGTCTGGTACCAGAAATCACCCGATCACAACAATTCCTAAATCCATGATTAATCCTGAGGAGGAATTAATTGAAAGATTTGAAAAGTTGTTTGACGATGTGAACATGGTGGAAAGCGGTGAAGGTTCTAGCAACGCAGAAGTTCAATTCGTGGGGCTAGAGACAAAGCTTAATAACTGGAAAGCCACTCCTCTCCCCATTCGAAAGGAGTCTTGGTAGTTTATTTTGATTTTCCTTCAGTTTGTTTGGGTTACTTCAGGGTTGTAATCCAAATTTTTATCTTACAATTTATTTGAAGTGTGCAAACCTTGTTATCTTTCATCATCCAATGAAATACAGTTTCCTTTTCATTATCATTCCTGATAGTTTTCTTTTGTTTTTCTTCTTTTTTCTGTACAGTCCTTTTTACGCTGGCTCTAGTGATATGGCATGCATAAGGAATCCTCAGCCCAGTCTTAAAAATCAATTTGATTCCGAAATAATAATTCAAGAAGTATATTGTGATTATGAATCAGAATATGATGAGGATGAGGCTTTCGAAGAGATTAGTAAAGAGTTAATTCATTTTGAAGAAAAAACCAAACCTAACCTGAGTGATACCGAAGACATCAATCTAGGAGACACAAATAATATCCGAGAAACTAAAATAAGTGTCCACCTCGAACCAAAGATCCGGGAAGAGTTAATTAAAGCACTCATCGAATTCAAAGATGTTTTTGCATGGTCATATGACGACATGCCAGGCTTGAGCACTGATTTAGTGGTTCACAAATTGCCCACTGATCCAATGGTGCCTCCTGTCAAGCAAAAGTTGAGGAAGTTCAAGACTGACATGAGTGTGAAAATTAAAGAAGAAATCACCAAACAGTTGGATGCAAAGGTCATTCGGGTCACTCGATATCCTGTTTGGTTGGCTAATGTCGTTTCTGTGCCAAAGAAAGACGACAAGATTAGAGTATGCGTCGATTACCGCAATCTCAACAAAGCAAGTCCAAACGATAACTTCCCATTACCCAATATCCATATTTTGATCGATAATTGTGCCAAGCATGAAATAGGACCTTTTGTGGATTGTTATGCCGGGTATCATCAAATTCTAATGGATGAAGAAGATGCAGAAAAAACGGCATTCATCACACCATAGGGAACCTATTGCTACCGGGTAATGCCATTTGGTTTGAAGAACGTCTGGGCAACTTACATGAGAGAAATGACTACGGTGTTTCATGATATGATACATAAGGAGATTGAGGTATACGTGGACGATGTGATCATAAAATCAAAGCATCAGGCCGACCACATTGGGGATTTGAGGAAATTCTTCCTGAGACTTCGCAGGTACAACCTCAAGCTTAACCCTGCCAAGTGCGCATTTGGTGTTCCATCTAGAAAGCTATTGGGATTCATAGTCAGTCGGCGAGGCATCGAGTTAGACCCATCAAAGATCAAAGCCATCCAAGAATTGCCACCTCCAAGGAACAAGACTGAAGTAATGAGTTTGTTAGGGAAGTTGAATTACATCAGCAGGTTTATTGCTCAGCTCACGACAACTTGTGAGCCTATTTTCAAATTGTTGAAGAAGGATGTTGCGGTCAAATGGACTGATAAGTGTCAAGAGGCGTTTGATAAGATAAAAGGATACTTGTCAAATCCACCCATGATGGTTCCGCCAGAACCAGGAAGTCCTTTGATTCTTTACTTGACAGTCTTTAAAAATTCATTTGGTTGTGTACTAGGGCAACATGACATCACCGGCAGAAAGGAACATGCCATCTATTACCTTAGCAAGAAGTTCACAGCTTATGAGGTTAAGTACACTCATCTGGAAAGGACATGTTGCGCCCTAACTTGGGTAGCTTAGAAATTGAAACACTATTTGTCATCCTACACTACTTACCTCATTTCGCATCTGGATCCGTTGAAATATATTTTTCAAAAGCCTATGCCAACAGTGAGACTTGCAAAGTGGCAGATATTGCTCACAAAATTTGAAATCATCTATGTGACTCGGACTGCAATAAAATCCCAAGCATTGGCCGATCATTTAGCCGAAAACCCGGTCGACGAAGAGTACGAGCCATTGAGGACTTATTTTCCCGATGAAGAAGTAATGCATATCAGTGAGATGGAGCAAATTGAAAAACCTGGCTGGAAACTTTTCTTTGATGGGGCTGCTAACATGAAAGGAGTCGGGATAGGAGCTGTGATTATTTCTGAAACCGGACATCACTATCCTGTTACGGCTCAACTTCGATTTTATTACACCAATAATATGGCTGAGTATGAAGCTTTTATTTTGGGGTTAAGGCTAGCTGCAGACATGGATATCCAGGAAATCTTGGTCTTGGAAGATTCGGATCTTCTGGTACATCAAATTCAAGGAGAATGGGAAACACGAGACTTGAAGCTCATACTATACCGACAATGTTTACATGATCTTTGTCAACGGTTTCGATCAGTGGAGTTCAGGCATATTCCAAGGATCCATAACGAGGTTGCCGATGCATTGGCTACCCTGGCATCAATGTTGCACCATCCGGACAAAGCTTATGTGGATCCACTGCATATTCAAGTCCATGATCAGCACGCTTACTGCAACATGATTGAAGAAGAATTTGATGGTGAACCATGGTTCCACGACATCAAGGAATATATCAGAATGGGGATATATCCAGCACAAGCCACAGGGGATCAAAAGAGAACCATTAGACGGTTGGCAAATGGATTCTTCTTAAGTGGAGGAGTTTTGTATAAAAGAACACCAGACCTTGGATTATTAAGATGCATAGATGCTAGACAAGCTACGATTGTCATGTTTGAAGTACATTCGGGAGTTTGCGGACCCCACATGAGCGGATATGTGTTGGAAAAGAAAATTCTCCGAGCTGGTTACTATTGGCTTACCATGGAGAGAGATTGTATCAGTTTTGTGCGCAAATGTCATCAATGCCAGATACACGGAGATTTGATTCATTCTCCACCATCCGAGTTACACACAATGTCGGCACCATGGCCCTTCGTCGCTTGGGGCATGGATATTATTGGACCAATTGAGCCGGCAGCATCCAATGGGCACAGGTTCATTCTGGTAGCCATTGATTATTTCACCAAATGGGTTGAGGCCAAAACATTCAAATCGGTGACCAAGAAAGCTGTGGTCGATTTTGTTCACTCAAATATCATATGTCGATTCGGAATCCCAAAGGTGATCATCACAGATAACGGTGCTAATCTTAACAGTAACTTAATGAGAGAGGTATGTCAATAGTTCAAGATTATACATCGCAATTCTACCCCATATCGGCCCAAGGCGAATGGAGCAGTCGAGACAGCTAACAAAAACATAAAGAAGATACTTCGGAAAATGGTAGAAGGTTCAAGACAATGGCACGAAAAATTACCATTTGCGTTGTTGGGATATCGCACTACTGTTCGCACTTCGGTAGGAGCAACTCCTTATTTGTTGGTATATGGCACTGAGGCGGTAATTCCTGCAGAAGTTGAAATTCCTTCCCTTCGGATCGTCGCCGAAGCTAAGATTGATGATGATGAATGGGTCAAAACCCGTTTGGAGCAGTTAAACTTGATTGATGAAAAATGATTGGCAGCAGTATGTCATGGCCAATTGTATCAAAGAAGAATAGCAAGCGCATACAACAAAAAGGTGCGTCCCCGAAAGTTTGAAGTGGGTCAACAGGTGCTGAAACGTATTCTTCCACATCAGGTTGAAGCAAAGGGCAAGTTTGCCCCGAATTGGAAAGGACCGTTCATTGTGACCAAAGTATTGTCCAATGGTGCATTATGTTTAACAGATATTGAAGGAAAATACATAGACATGGCTATCAATTCTGATGCAGTAAAGAGATATTATGCATGATTTTTCTTTGGTATAATTATTGAATGTTTGTACTTGGCATTATTTCGAAGATTGGAATGACGAAGGCAATTTATTTTGCTATCTAAACACTTTACCCTTTGTTCCCCCTTTGAGCCACATTTGTTTCTTTCCTACCCTCTTTTGGAATCAAAAATGAAAAAAAAAGAAAAATTATTGGAGTGAACTACGTTTGACCTGATTCCTCAAAGAGGATACGTAGGCGCCTCACGGCTCGGTCATAGGGTGCATAATATGCATAATGTGCATAATATAACATAGCAAAATAAAACATCAAAAGACCCCCAAACAAGAAACTGGGGAAGGAATTGTATTGGCAATAAGAAAAATGATTCCAAGAGTTGTAATTCTAAACCCATATCAAATTGTTTTGGCTGTTGATACCCTTTCATTCCAACCACATCCCAAAAGACCTTTCGATCCATCTTAGAAAAATGCCGAGTCGAGCAAATGGAGGTGATTCATAACACTCTGGTCCAAACAGGAAAAAACGATGAAAATGAGAGAGTCTTATAGGTGAAAACCCTCACGGGCACCATGAGACGACGGAAGATGAGAGAGTCTTATAGGTGAAAACCCTCACGGGCACCATGAGACGACGGAAGAGGAGAGAAAGTAAAATGAGAGAGTCTTATTGGTGAAAACCTTCGCAGGCACCACAAGGCGAAAAGGAATTAAGAAATAAACAAATGAGGGAGGTTTGTCGGTGAAAACTCTTTAAGACACTGCAAGTCGAACAAGGTCCGTAAGTTGGCAAAAAGTAAAATTGGGTTGTGGAAATTTTGGAAAGCAAAGTGAAACAATTGAAAAAGAGATTGGTTAAATAGACTGGGCTGATTAATCCAAAATGCATACCCTGATCATTGGTGCCAGTGACTCCAATCAGATAAGTTCCTTATTCCTATCTCCAACAGTCATCCAAATTTGGATTTTTCTTTTCATTCTTAATTGTCAAAAATCGTCATGTTCGTCGCTAATAGTCTTACTCATCTAAAGCTTTTGAGGAAACTTTCGTTCCAGCAAATAAAAAGGAATGTCAAGGTATACTACCAAGATTCAAAACTGCACAATACGGCCATGATAGGCGGGAGGTAATGGGATGAAAATAAGATATGGGTGTGAGAAAAAGTTGAATAAGAGAAGTGGTTCAGTAATGTCATGAGAGACATATGGTTACGATTGAAAGGGTTTGAAGTGAAAACAACAGCTGGGGATACTACGGTTAAGGATCAATTATAAGGATAAAACAGTCTTTTCAACCGCTTCAAGGCAGTAAAACAGGACAGAGAAACCTCACCCCCAGCAAGAATGCCACAAATAACCACCACGCCCTAAACTAACAAGATTTTCATTGATTTGAAACAGGGGCAAAAACAATATTTGTTTCAGGAAACACCCGGTGAGGGAAGCAAGCAGGCATCCACCTGGAAAACAAGGAAGAGCAATGAAGTATCGACAAGCAGGCGTCCACCTGGAGAACAAGGAAGAACAATTGAAATATCAGCAAGCAGGCGTCCACCTGGAGAACAAGGAAGAGCAATGAAGTATCAGCAAGCAGGCATCCACCTGGAGAACAAGGAAGAACAATTGAAATATCATAAAACAGGCGTCCACCTAGAGAACAAGGAAGAGCAATGAAGTATCGGGAAGCAGGCGTCCACCTGGAGAACAAGGAAGAACAGTTGAAATATCAGCAAGCAGGCGTCCACCTGGAGAACAAGGAAGAGCAATGAAGTATCGGCAAGCAGGCGTCCACTTGGAGAACAAGGAAGAACAGTTGAAATATCAGCAAGCAGGCGTCCACCTGGAGAATAAGGAAAGAGCAATGAAGTATCGGCAAGCAGGCGTCCACATGCTTGCTTGGAAGAACAATTGAAATATCAGCAAGCAGGCGTCCACCTGGAGAACAAGGAAGAGCAATGGAAACATCAGCAGTCAGGCGTCCACCTGGAGAACAAGGAAGAACAGTTGAAATATCAGCAAGCAGGCGTCCACCTGGAGAACAAGGAAGAGCAATGAAGTATTGGCAAGCAGGCGTCCACCCGGAGAACAAGGAAGAACAGTTGAAGTATCAGCAAGCAGGCGTCCACCTGGAGAACAAGGAAGAGCAATGGAAACATCAGCAGTCAGGCGTCCACCTGGAGAACAAGGAAGAACAGTTGAAATATCAGCAAGCAGGCGTCCACCTGGAGAACAAGGAAAGAGCAATGAAGTATCGGCAAGCAGGCGTCCACATGCTTGCTTGGAAGAACAGTTGAAATATCAGCAAGCAGGCGTCCACCTGGAGAACAAGGAAAAGCAATGGAAACATCAGCAGTCAGGCGTCTACCTGGAGAACAAGGAAGAACAGTTGAAAATATCAGCAATCAGGCGTCCACCTGGAGAATAAGGAAGAACAGTTGAAGTATCAGCAATCAGGCGTCCACCTGGAGAACAAGGGAATATACTTCAAATTTCGAGGTCAGGAGCCCCCGTGAAGAATAGAATGGCGATTTATTTTTGACATTGTTGGTTGAAGTCAGGAGCCCACCCATATAATGGAGGAATACACTTAGAATCAATAAAGCATAGGAATCCGATCGGAATCCCCAGCGGGAAACAACAAAGAATCCGAAGCAGAGGAATGAAGTACAAGACTCGATGAAAAACAATACAAAAAGGAAACAAGCAGTTCAAGATCGGTAGTCCGAAGAGAATACGAGACAAATCGGAAGCAAAAGATACCAAAGGAGTCACCAAGACATCAAAGCAACAAGAGACACAAGGGCATGATCTAGATAAGATTTTGTAATTCATATACCATAGTCTAGTCTAGCTTTTTGTTTTTCTTTAAGCAGTGTGTAATAAGGAGGTCAGCAAGCAGTAAAAGCAGCATGCAACAGCAGTGACATCACAGTCCCATGGTATTCCCAGCTACCAAAACTTTCCGAACTACATTGACCTGATTCCTTTATAGCCAAGGATATGTAGGAAACCTTTGAAGTAGAGGTTCGGTCAAATCTTTCAAAAAATGCTTCCCACGGAGTATTCAAAACAGGCAAAAATCGCTCGTATCCGCTCACTTTATCTTTGCACGAAAACTCTTCGTGTTTCCGGACAAAGAAGGGCAGCTGTGAGCACGTGATTTTTTCCACATACGAATTACTCCAAAATAACTCCCGAAATTAGGGCAGCTGTTTGTTTGCATAGGTATATGTGCGTGTGTAATTTTATTAATGCATTTAAAAATAATATAATGTAATATGTGTTGCATGTGCATTTAGGATTTAGTTTTTCAATTTAGGAATTAACAGGTTTGTTTTACAAAAAGAAAAATCACAAAAATATGTAATTATTGTAATTTTGTCATTTAAATGTGCCCTTATGTGATTTCATTGATTTGCGTGTTAATTATTATAAGTATTAATTAATATTTGTAGTTGTATTTAGATTTTACAATTAATTAGGAATTGTATTTAAATCAGAAAATTAAAGAAGAAAAAGGAAAAGAATTCAAAAAATGAAGAAAGAATCGGATTGGGCCAGTTTTAAGCCCAAAGAGTTGCACTTCCTACCCAGCCCATACCCGTCCCAAATCTAGTCCACCTATATCTAAATTAAACGACGTCATTTCATCAAGCTCAATCTGGTTCGTTGATTTCACTTGATCAACGCTCCATATCAATTCTTCCACACCCGACCCGTGCCCGTCCAAAACTGATTCGGTCTTGAGGATAAACAAAACGACGTCATTCCACTTACTCGATTAATCCAGACCATTGATCTCATCAGATCGAACGGTCTGGATCCAACCCTCACGTGCATATATAAAGGGTCCAAACTAACCCCCCCCCAAACCAAGCCCCCTCCTCTTATTTCTCATCAAACCTCGTCTCTTTTAGAGACGAGGAACCCTAATAGCCGCCACCCCGTTCCCTCGCCGTAAACCTGGCGGCGCCGGCTCCAATGGCCGTGAAATTCACACCACTAGAGCACCTAACCGCCCTCTTCACGAATCCCTTAACCATTTTGCTCGAATCAGGCCGAAGCTTCTCAAATCTTCAATCGAAGATTCGAGCAAAACCCAACACTACCCCAACTTACCTGACACTCACACCTGATATCCGCTAGGTTTCCCCCATAACATAAAAGATCTTGGTTCTGTTCGAATATTTCTAGAAATGCTCGAATTTTAGATAGAAAAATCAGGAACCCTAAAAAATCCAAATTGAGAATACTTCGAGTAAAGTCTGTTCAACCTCAAAATGTCCGAATCCTAGTTTGAGCCTATGTCCGTATAAGTTCTGAAGGTTTGAGGTATTTTTTTTTTTCTGTATTTATGATTTTTGTTTATCTGTGTATTTGTGTATTTTAGTTTT
Organism: Nicotiana sylvestris; assembly: GCF_000393655.2. Lineage (NCBI taxonomy): Eukaryota > Viridiplantae > Streptophyta > Magnoliopsida > Solanales > Solanaceae > Nicotiana > Nicotiana sylvestris. The sequence goes on from NC_091063.1 coordinate 127,625,749, forward strand.
GATTAATTTTCCACACTTTTTCAATTCATCTTTTCATTCCCAGTGACCCTTTTATTTGGTCGATTTCTCTTCCGTAATTAAGTTGTACATGTTATAAACTACATAGTCGATTTGATTAATGTCGTCGAATAGTTAGCTTCATAAACCCCCTGTGTTGAACAAAACCATGAATTACCCTGTTAGTATGATTAATTCTGTTTGTGTTGTGTATATGTAATTGATTAATTAGATGTCAATGTTCAGTTTGTTCATATAAGTTTGAATCATTTTTGGCATTCTGTTTGGTTTTAATTTCGATGGTTGATGGTCTGATTAGTTAAAGTTCTGTTTGATTGTACACAATGTTCTGAATCCTGGGAATCTTAGTATTTAAGGTATTCTTTGCCTTAAAACCTTTGAATTGGTTATAGCCGTTGTAGTTAATTGAATTCAGATAGTGGTTGGATTTGAGTATATTGGAGAGGTTCAATGCAGGTTGAAAGGGAGTGGGTAGGGCAGTAATTTCATAACTTTCAGGGCAGTAATAGTAAGGGAATTTCAGGGGTGTTTGGGGAATAAAACAGTTAGTATGATACCTTATTGCTAGTGCTTTATCAATGGGGTATTAATTAATCCTAATGGGGAACCAAAGGAAGTGGAGGGGCTGAAATTAAGGGAAAGTTTTCCTTAGTGGCTGATTAATTAGAAAAGCAGTTTTAGTGTTATTTGAGTGGAAAAAACTGATTTGAAAAGAAAAGGGGGGTCCGGGCAGTAGGCTGGAAAGGGGGGAAACAAGTTGTATAAAAGGGTGTGTTGGGACTGATTTCAAGAGAACACACACAGAAAGAGAGACACACACGGACAAAAAGAAAAAATGAGAAGAAAGAGAGAAAAGTCAGAAGAAAAAAAATAGAACCTTACATTATAAGTTAGAGTGTTAAGGTTGATTTTTGAGATTAAGAGTTTCAGGTTACATCTTCCTGAGTTTTAAAAATCAGAAATACTGTTTCCTCGTATCTGTCTGGGTTCGTTTGGTGATATTGTTTGGATTGAATCTGGAGTTTCTTGAGGTTACTGCTTTGTTTGGTTTTTCACGGATTTTTTTTGGGGCTGTTTAATCTGCTGAACTGCTGTGTGCGTGCTGCTGTAAATTTTGCTGACCTTCATATTTCTCTATTGCTGATTTTTAGCTGCTGCTACTGCTGAATTTTACCTCTTTTACCCTCATTTTCAGGTATATATATTTAGACTCATGTTATTGCAAAGTTTCAATGTTGCAAAGAAATGAAATCTGGAATTATAAATACGTCCGCTATCCATTTAAATTCATTAGTTGAGTTTCAATTATTTTTAGTTAACTAATATAGCTTATGCTCGGCATGGGAGCTATTAGTCCATCAGACCTCTTTTTGAAGTTAGTATAAGCTTTGCAATAATTCTATTTATTTTAGAATCTCATTAAGTATAGTTATATTCGAACTGTCGAGACAGGGAACTTGGTAGAAAGTTGACTATTCTTTAAACTTTGTATTTAGACCATGTTAACTAAGCGCTTGGTAACATGAAAATATCGAGGAACCACGCTAGTAAACTTCGTCAAGCCTGATATTGTTTAATTCTAGTTGACGTAAGTATTCTCGTTTATACAAAATAGGGCCTAATAATGGGGATAACTATAAGTGAGAGGTGAATCGATATAATTCGTTACGATAAAGATATTGGAATATTCCGGATGGTTCAAATGTGTATTTGCGGTATATGTAATGTCATTTTATTAAATCAATTTGTAGATTAGTTCTCTTTCTTAACAACCAATGGCCCATTTATTTTAGGAATGCGATTAACTCATTTCTTATAAAAATAGTATATAAAAAATAATGTCGATAATTTTACAAAGTACAGATTTAGTATTTGTAAATAGCTTGCATAAGCCAAGATAAAAATTAGTTTGATTTTATCTATCCCAAATTCAATCATCGTAAGCAAATTAACCAAATAATTAGAACTTTGGACTAAAAACAAGTTGTGTAGAAGAATGGATTTATGAATACTGATTGCAGCATTTTAGTCAAAGATATACAAAGTAGAGTTCGCTACGAGTAGAATAATGAAAATTCTTCGAAAACTATTGGTTTGCTTATCAATTAATTTTTTTAGTTTTACATGTAATTCGCTTGGTAAGTTTGTAAACAACATACACTTAGTCCTAAACCTAGGAAAATAATAAATAACTTGTGCATATAATCATCAAGTACTAAAAGTACATAACCAAATTACGGATACTGTATTCACGATAAAATGGTAATTTTAGCTGCACGTTCTTTATTTATCTTTCATCTCATTAACTCTTCCAATTTGAATAGTTTTGAGGTATATAATTCACACGTTTAAAATATAACCTGTGTCCAACACCTAATAAATCTTGATTTTTCAAGAAATCTCGAGGTATCCCATTCGGTGATTTCCCATGGCTTTCATATTTAAAATAGATGGACATAATAAACGTTGGTAGAAAATTTATATTACCATTAAGAATATTTTGTGTAATTGGGGACACGTTCGCGTGACATGATTACATTTCTAAAAACAATTCGGAGTATGCGTTCGCGCAACTTCGAGCAAACTTTCTTAATAAAAGGGGTTTTTCGGAGGTTATTAAATTAATTTATTTCATATAACCTGAGATGTGCAGTTCACCATTTAATCATACAAGAGTAACGAATGTTCGTAATTTTATTTTAAGCACGCGCAATTTCGGCCATAAATTCATTTTTTATAATAAAAAATATAAAAAATACTATCAATCTTATTGTGTACACGTATGCGTGACACGATTCTTTACATTTATATAAAAAATACAAATATACGTACGCGTGATTCGTTTCAAGGTAGGTCTATAATTGTAAACAATCTAACCAAAAGCGGTAACAAAATCATGCAACAAAGAAAAAAATGTATTTAATAAATCAAGATAATTAAGCCAAATATAAAATGGTTAAGCGACCGTGCTAGAACCACGGAATTCGGGAATGCCTAACACCTTCTCCCGGATTAACAAAATTCCTTACTCGGATTTCTGGTTCGCAGAACGACAAACAGAGTCATATTTTCCTCGATTCGGGATTAAAACCGGTGACTTGGGACGCCATTAAATTCCCAGTGGCGACTCTGAAATTAATAAAGAATCCCGTTTCGATTGTCCTTTAATCGGAAAAACTCCCTTTACACTTACGCCCTCTTCCGAAATGTTGTGTAAAGGAGAGGTGTGACAATACAAAGATTGCGGATTCTGAGTCAAATGATGATAGTGACGAAGAAGTTCATTATGATATTGATCCAGATATAGAAATAGTCTCGCAAAATGTTGAACAGAAAACTCCTTCAGTCACTTCAGATGAAATACAAGTACTTGGTAGCAAGGAAATGTAGTCTTGAAGCCCTAAAGTTAAGTTCAATAGTTAAAGACACAAGTTCAAAAGTTAAGGACAAACAGTTCTTAACTTACAGTTACAAGTTCTAAAGTTAAGGACAGCTAGTCCTTAACTTATAGTTACAAGTTCAAAAGTTAAGGACATGCAGTCCTTAACTTACAGTTATAAGTTCAAAAGTTAAGGACAATAGATCCTTAACTTTGATTTCCAAGTTCAATAGATCCTTAACTTTCTGCTAGAGTTTTCCTTTTGTGTATACGACTCCGAAATGGTGTTAATATGGCTCCAATAGCTTCGTATGGAGATTTTGAAGTTAGGAGTATGTCCATATGTTGATTTGGTACTTTTTGGCGGAAGTTGGAAGCTTAAGGTTTGGAAGGTTGAGAGGTTTGATCAAGAGTTGAATTTATTGATATCGGATTTGGATTGTGGTTCTAGGAGTTAGTATAGGTTCGTTGTGTCATTTGGGACTTGCATGCAAAATTTGAGTTCATTCAGAGTTGTTTAGGCTTGTTTGGCGCAAATTTTGAATTTGGAAATGTTCATTAGTTCATTAGGCTTGAATTGGGTGCGATTTGTGATTTTGATGTTTTTTGGTGTGCTTTAAGGCCTCAAGTAGGTTCTTGTTATGTTTTGGGACTTGATTGTATGTTCGGACGGGGTCCCGGGGGCCCTGGGTGTATATCGGGTTGAACTTAGAAGAATTTACTGAAACTGCTGAAGTCTGGTGCTTTCGCACCTACGCTACATGGGCGGCATAAGCGGATCTATGGCCGCATATACGAGGTTTGACTTGGGGGCTAAGTCCAAAGGTGCAGAAAGGTGCTCGCAGGTGCGCAGCCGCAAAAGCAGAAATACTCCGCAGAAGCGGAGTTTGGGTTGTTGGTGAGGGACCGCATATCCGATGTTTTATACGCAGAAGCGAATGCACAGGTGCGCATTTTGGGTCTGCAGAAACAAGCATCCTGGACTTAATGGGATACCGCATTTGCGATGCTTTTTCACAGATGCGGAATTCGCTGGTCAAAAATAGCTTAATCGAGAGTTTCATTTCATTCATCACCTTTTGAGTTACAGAGCTTGATTTTGGATGATACTAGAGAGAATTTTCACGATTTGGATCGGGATAAGTGTTTTTGACTCGGATTTGTCCATTATGGATGATTCCATCTTTATTTTTACCATTTAGTTAGTGATTTGAAATGGATAAATGTGTTTTTTTAAAACTTTCCTAAAGCATAAAATGAGGATTTGAAGGTCGATTCTAGGTCAGAATTGGATGATTTTGCTATGGTTTAACTCGCATCGGAATGGGTGTTCGGAATGTGTGAGTTTGTTCGGGTTCTAAGGTGCGATCCCGGGGTTGACTTTTTATTTTTATTAAAGATTGAATCTTTATTATCCGGAATTTCTTACTATGGCTTTTATTTATGATATTAAGTTATTTTGGCTAGATTCGAGCCATCCGGTGTTGGATTTGTGCAGGAAGGTCTTATTAGTAGATTGATTTAGCTTATTTGAGGTAAGTATTTTGTCTAACTTTGTATGGGGGAACTACCCCTAAGGATTTAGGTTGTTTGTATTATTTGCATTATGTGGAAGGCGTGTACACAAGGTGATGAGTGTGTACACAGGCTCATATGTGATATTTGACTAATTTAGACTCTTAAGCTACTTATAAGCATTTAATTGAAGATATTATTATTTTTTCTATCTTTTGTTGTCAATTTATTCTTACATGTGTTAGTTGAAGTGTTATTACAGGTTCTAGTTTCCACGGTCAAAGTTGCTCTTATATGCATTTATTTGTAGATGATGTTACATGCTATCCTCCCTATTGTTGAGTTATACTCATGCATTTAGTCGTAATCGTTATTTCATGATATCTCTTTTATTGCTAAGCTTACACTACGTACTTGAATTGAAAGTTACCATTTCACGAGAATACTTTTATTTGGTAATGTTGTGGCATATGGGCTCATGTGGTACGAGTTGTTATTGTGTTATGATATAGATACACATGCGGTGGTATAAGGGTAGGTATTAAATTGCATGCGATGAGATAAAGTGGTATTTATATGCGTGTTTCTAGTAAGGGAATAACTTGAAGCCACGCAGTGAGATAAGGGGGCTAAAACACATATAGCTATTTCGGAAAAAATATTTTTAAAATAAATGCAAGGCTTACGTGGTGATATAAGGAAAATTGTGATTGTGACTTGTGAAATGAGAATATGAGGGTGTACCTCGGTTGTGAATCTTGTTGCATATTATATGTGAAAAGATTTGTTGATTCGAACGATTATTATTTTTCCTTCATTCGTTTTACTTGTGCTTTTATGGTACTTTATCACTTGTTGTTCCTATCATATATTCACTCTTTGTTGTCCTTATTTGGTTTAGTTTTCGTTGTTAGCCTTATATCATCGTACTGATCTGTTGTCATCTATTTCTTTACTTTCGGTTATTAGATTATATTATACTTTGTTCTATTTTTCTTTTGTCTAGTAGGTGTCTTGACCTAGCCTCTTCACCATTATGGTGTACTCATGCTATGTTTTCTGCACATTTTTGTGCAGATCCAGGTACATCTGCTCGTTTCGGACGTTATTAATTTGACCAGATATCTCGGAGACTTCAAGGTATACCTGCTTGACACTCGTAGGCTCCGGAATTACCTACTATTGTCTTTTCTACTGTTTATCTTCACATCAGACAATATTGTAATTTTGAGGTTTCTAGTGTACTTCTTAGAGCTTATGACCCAGTTTCACCGGTTTTCGAGAATTTTTGGTGATTGTTATTTAGTATTATGATATCATGAGACTTATTAGCTAATTTAATTTTTTAGTGGCTATTTCTGTTAAATTACTTGCATGGGGTCATGACAATTTTTATGTGAAATTGCTTATAATGTTCAAACTTTCAATTCAGTTTCAAATTACTGTGATCATATTTGTAAAGACCCAACTGATCATTTTGAGAAATTATGCCAGGTTTGGCAATTTGAGGTCATGGGTAGCTTCATCTAGTGTATTATGACTTGCCTACATCATTGGCATCCGATTTGTGATTCTAGAGGTTATTTTGATATTTTGATCGTGCGAGCGAGTTCGTGTTATGTTTTTGGATTGGTGTGGGTGTTTGGTTTGGAACCTCAAGGGTTCGGGTGAATTTCGAATTGGGTTCGGAATGATTTTATATCATTTTTGAGTGTTGATACTGGTTCCATTGCATTTGCAATGTTTCTGCCGCAAATGCGATAATCACATTTGCGAGGTAGTCCTCGCATTTTGAACCTGGGTTGTTGGGGGAAGGGATCGCATTTGCAAAGAAATGTCGCTTTTGCGAAGCCTATAGAGTTCGCATTTGCAGACTCTGTATCACATTTGCGATGTAGGCTTGGGCTGGGTAGGGTCGCTTTTGCAACCAACTGGTCGCTTTTGTGAAAGACCAATGTCTGCATTGCAACCTTTTTGTCGCATTTGCGAAAGTGTCAAAAAATTTCAAGCTTCACTTTTGCGAAGGATTCTTCGCTTTTGTGAGTTTGCATTTGCGAACCTAGTGTCGCAAATACGACATCTGCAGCTTGCTTATAGCTGAGTATTCCGAAACTGAGCTTCACTTTATCATATTTTTGAACCCTAACCTCAATGGGAGGCAATTGTGTGAAATGATTTTCATATCAATACCATTGGGTAAGTGCCTCTAATCAATTTTCAATTATATTTTATGACTATACATTAGATTTACCATCAAATTCATGAGAATCTAAGGAAAAAATTTGGGAATTTTGCCAAAGTTCTGAAAAATAAAAATTTGGGATTTGAGAGTCGAACTGGACACATATATGGACTTGTGGGGCTATGGGTAGTCAAGACTTGCCATTGAACCCAGGTTTTGACCGGGGGGCCCGGGGTTGACTTTTGTTGATTTTTTAGAAATTGTATAAAGATCATAGCTTTACTAATTGAAATTATTTTTTCTTGCATTGTGTGATGTATTTAAGTCGTCTTTGGCTAGATTGAGCATAGCGGAGGTGAATTTTCAAAGGAAAAGCTAAATTGAGTATTGAGTTGGCCGAAATGAGGTAAGTGTCTTCTCTAACTTTGTGTGGGAAAACCTACTCCTTAGGAATTGAGTTAATTATGCTATCTTGTGTGCAACATTTTTCCGGCGAGGATTTCCGGCAAGGTACGTTAATTCTGGCGACTTCTGGTCAGCTTTCCGGTGGGATGCAACAGGACTATCAGTGCCATTGAGCAGATCCGATAAACTTCAGGAAAAATTGCTCCATGTTCTTTCGTTCTATAACTGGTATTCGTGATATTGGTATTTTATTTTATTTTTTATTTTTATTTTTCCATTTTTGCGTGCCGGTATCCTTGACATCCACAATATCTTGTTTAAATTATATTTAGTTAGACTTGTTTGCTTATATCGGTCTCTGTCTTTCTCCTTAGTGTTATAGCCGATACATAGTTGGTCGCTGCTTAGTTGGATCACTTATTAGCACCTTGTGTACCTGTAGGTTTCTATTTAGTTTATTCCTTTCTAGTCTATCCTTTTTGTAGCTTTGTGCTGGTCTAGTGGTCGTGCCGAGATATGATAGAGTGAGGGCATGTCCTCGGGGGGAGCGGGTGGAGCGGGGGGTAGAGGGTAAGGGTGGCAAGGGGATTAAGGCACCTTCTAGGTTGACAGTGGGGTCATGGAACATAGGGACTCTAACGAGGAAGCCTATAGAGTTAGCAAAGATACTCCATAAGAGGAAGATTAACATAGCTTGTGTCCAGAAGACTAGATGGGTGGGGAACAGGGCTCAGGAGGTGGATGGTTTTACGTTGTGGTATTCAGGGAGGGTGAGAGGGGAGAAAGGGGTAGGCATTTTAGTTGATAAGGATCTAAGAGAGCTAGTGTTTGAGGTTAAGAGGGTGAATGATAGGTTGATGGCCATTAAGATAGTCATGGGAGGGTATACTCTGAATGTAGTTAGTGCTTATGCGCCTCAGGTGGGTTTGGACGAGGAGGTTAAAAGACGTTTCTAGGATGATTTGGATGGGTTGGTGCGAGGTATACCGTCCACCGAGAAGTTTATTATAGGGGGTGATTTTAACGGCCACATTGGGAGGTCGCTTGGGGGATATGACGATGTGCATGGTGGCTTCGGTTTTGGAGATAGAAATGGGGGAGGTACTTCGCTACTGGAGTACGCTAAAGATTTTGAGCTGGTGATCGCAAACTCATGTTACCCGAAGAAAGCAGAGCACCTGATAATTTTTCGGAGTGCGGTGGCCAAGACCCAGATTGATTATCTACTTCTCCGAAAATGTGATAGAGTTTTATGTACGGATTGCAAGGTCATCCTGAGTGAGAATCTTACGACCCAGCATATGCTTTTGATTATGGACTTAAAGATCAGGTGGACAAGGAAAAAGAGGGCTATGTCTGGTATACCTAGAGTCAGGTTGGGTGCATTGACTAAGGACAAGGCCCAGGAGTTGAGGGAGAAGTTGCTAGCTATGGGGGCCTGGAGGAGTAGCTGGGATGTGAGTTGTAGTAGTCTACGACAGCAAATTGCATTAGAGAGGCGGCGAGAGAGGTGTTAGGGGTCTCAAAGGGTTTTTCTGGTGGCCATAAAGGGGACTGGTGGTGGAACGAAGAGGTTTAGAGGAAAGTGGAAGCCAAGAAAGCAGCATATTTGAAGCTAGTAGAGAGTATAGATGAGGGGCAGAAGAGTGCTAACAGGGAGGGGTATAATAAGGCTAGGAAGGAGGCGAAGTTGGTGGTTACTGCAGCTAAGACCGCCGCGTTTAGTCGTCTATACGAAGAAATTGGGGATAAAGGTGGGGACAGGAAGGTGAGGGAGCGGAAGGCCCGAGATCTGGACCAATTGAGATGCATAAAGATGAGGAGGGAAGAGTTTTATTGGAGGGGGCACAGAATAGGCAGAGATGGCAGTCTTACTTCCATAGGCTCTTGAATGAAGAGAGAGATATGGGCATTGTGCTGGGGGAGTTGGATTACTCGGAGCGACAACGAGATTTTGGGTACTGTAGACGTATACGAGTGGGGGAGGTTATAGGGGCCATGCGCAGGATGAGTGGGGGTAGAGCGACGGGGCCGTACGAGATCCCAGTGGAATTCTGGAAGAGCGTGGGTAAGGAGGGCTTGGAATGGCTTGCTGGGTTGGTTAACTTCATTTGTAGGACGAAAAAGATGCCCGAAGAGTGAAGGTGCAGTACGATGATCCCGTTGTACAAGAATAAGGGGGATGTCCAAAACTGCAATTAAGTCATACGATGAAAGTGTGGGAGAGGGTGATTGAAGGGAGGTTGAGGAGGTGTCTATTTCCGAGAACCAGTTTTGTTTCATGCCGGGACGGTCAACCACTTAGGCCATTCATATTGTGAGGAGATTAGTGGAGCAGTTTAGGGCGGTGAAGAAGGATTTGCACATGGTGTTCATGACCTGGAGAAGGCCTATGACAAAGTCCTCAGAGAGATTCTATGGAGATGTTTGGAGGCTAGAGGAGTACCTGTAGCATATATTAGAGTGATTCAGGACATTTATGATGGATCTAAGACATGGGTTAGAACATCAGGTGGAGACTCGATTTAATTTCCAATTGAGATGGGGTTGCATCAGGGATCAACACTTAGCCTGTTTTTGTTTTCCCTGGCGATGGATTCTTTGACACGTCACATTCAAGGGGAGGTGCCTTGGTTCTTGTTATTTGCGGATGACATAGTCCTGATTGATGAGACGCGAGGTGGCATTAACGAGAGGCTGGAGGTCTGGAGACATACCCTAGAGTCTAAGGGTTTCAAGTTGAGCAGGACCAAGATAGAATACTTGGAATGTAAGTTCAGCGGTGTTACCCAGGAAGCGGATGGGGATGTGAAACTCGATACGCAAGGCATTTCCAGGAGAGAGAGTTTCAAGTATCTGGGATCTATAATTCAGAAGGATGGGGAGATAGATGAGGATGTCACACACCGTATCGGAGTAGAGTGGATGAAATGGAGGCTCGCTTCCGGTGTCTTGTGTGATAAGAATGTGTCGTTGAGACTTAAGGTTAAGTTCTACAAGGTAGTGATTAGACTGACTATATTGTATGGGGCATAGTGTTTGCCAGTCAAAAACTCTCATGTCCAGCAGATGAAGGTAGCGTAAATGAGGATGTTGAGATGGATATGTGGGCATACTAGGTTGGATAGAATTAGGAATGAAGTTATTCAAAACAAGGTGGGAGTGGCCCCTGTGGAGGCAAAGATGCGTGAGGCAAGGTTGAGATGGTTCAGGCATGTTAAGAGGAGAAGGGCAGATGCCCCTGTCAGGAGATGTGAGAGGTTGGCCTTAGAAGGTGAGAGGAGGGGTAGAGGTAGGCCAAAGAAGTCTTGGGGAGAGGTGATCAGGCGGGATATAGCGCTACTTAATCTAACCGAGGACATGACTCTAGATAGAAGGGTGTGGAGGTTGAAGATTAGGGTAGAAGGTTAGTAGGTAGTCGTGCATCTACCTTTATCTTCTCTAGCTCGATAGTATTAGCACTAGTACGATACCCTTTTTCCCTTAGTTTGCCATATTCACATGTCTCGTTTTGTTGTTACTTGCCATTGGTAATTCCGTAATTTGCTAGCAGTACTTCGTTTATATTCTCGTCTACTGCCTTGAAATTAGTTTTCTAAATATGTTATCCTGCTACTACTTGTTATTAGTACCTCTTTCATATTATCTGCTGCTATCTCCGATTTAGTTTTCTAATTATTGTTTTGCTATTACTTGCTACCAGGGCTTCTCTCACCTTCTTTAGCTGAGGGTCTATCGGAAATAGTCTCTCTGCCTTCCAGGGTAGGGGTAAGGTTGCATACATCCTACCCTCCCCAGACCCCACTTGTGGGACCATACTGGGTTGTTGTTTTTGTTGTTGTTGTTATGGAAAACCGTGTACGCAAGGTGACGAGTGGGTGCACGGCCTATATGTGGTATTTGACCGGTTTAGATTGTCTAGTCTCTTTCCATGCCTTTAATTGAATTGTCATAACATGTGATATCTCGTTGTTAGTCTACTCTTACATGTTCTATTTGACGTTGTTAGCACTTATCTTACCTCTTACTCGTTATTTTGCCCTTATTTGCTTTAGTTAAAGTTATTGCGTTGCTTATTGTCTTGTTACCTTTTAATTGTTGAGTCCCTTCCATGACTTCATGCCTATTTCCTACTTGTCTTAACTGCTTTACTTGCACACCTTAGTTGTTACGTGCTTTAATTATCCTGTCATTTTTGTAATATTTGGGGTATTCCTTTAATTATTACGTGGTTCCTTTATTATTGTGTACTCACACTGTATGACTGTAGAAATTCTTCTAAATTGATTAATTGATTGGTTATGTTATTGATTTATTTATGGATTGGGTTGGGTTGCACGCCGCAATAGGTGGAATAAGGGTGGATTTATATTGATATGGTGGGATCGGATTTTTCACCGCAACATGTAAAATAAGGGTGGATTGATATGGTAAAATAAGGGTGAATTTTTATTGATACGGTGGGATCGGATTGCACGCTGTAACATGTGAAATAAGGGTGGATTGATATTGTGAAATAAGGGAGAATTATGATATTGACTATGATTATATAGTGGGATTGGGTTTCCCGCCACAACAATATTTACTTATTATTATTGTTATTTACACAGTGGAATAAGGGAGGATCGTGTTGTACATTAGGATCGGGTTGCGCGCCGCAACAGTTTATGTATTTTGTATTCCTTGTTGTATTGTGTTGGCTTCGGTTCTTTCGTACGAGAATATGAGGATTGGTATTTCTTGTTCTTTTACTGGTGTTCGAGGATTGAGTTATTTCCATTAGTTTACTACTTTGCCGCCATTCCCTATTTTGCATTCCTATTACTATTATTTTGGTTAATTGATTTTCAAGATGAAGTTTGCTACACTGAGTCACTATCTCGTTCCATGTTGAATTGTGGTAACATAACAGTTTTTAATAAAAGAATTAATAACATGCTTACCTTATGCGACTGTTAAGTTAAAGCTCGTCATTTTATTCAGTACTTTACTATTTCTAATAGTTATTATTTTTCACTTTAATTGATTTCTCAACTTAATCTCCTTACCCTATTTGATATTTTTACTTTACTTAAAAAGGAATTATTATTATGTTTTAACTTAATAAATTTTATATTAAATTTAGTAGCTTATCCGATGTTTTATTTTTTTTGAAAATGTTATTTTTTCACCCAATTGATTTCTAAAATAAAATTATTTTTCTCATTGATTTCCTACTTGGTTCAGAAACTGTAATTTTACTTTACGGTATATCAATAAATCTCTTGAACATCCTAATTAATATTTGACACGGATCCTATGTACTGGGTAGCACGTGGATTTTTCCATGCAGAAGTAATTTGGAAAATGTGGGTACAAGGTGCCTTATGTGTAAAGTTTGGAAAATTGGGACTTATGATCTGAGATTACGAGAAGTGGTATTTGGGGATAATTTTTGTTGAAATTCGTGCATTAGAAATGATTTGATTGATTGAATTGTTATCGATTTCCCTTGCTTGGACACATTCATATCTCAATTGTACCCCGGCTCTGTTGTTGCTTAATTATTTGGTCGTTTATCGTTGCTGTTCGTGCTCCCACTATTTTCACAGTTGAATGTAATTTGGAATCCTTCTACTATTGGCCTTAAATTGATGTTCTTTTTTCGTTAGCTTTATTTTATATATTGCATAGATTTACATGTCTGGTAGGTGTTTTGACCTGGCCTCGTCACTACTCTACTGAGGTTAGGCTTAATACTTACTAGGTACCATTGTGGTGTACTCATGCTACGCTTCTATAGATTTTTGTGCAGACGCAGGTACTTCGGATCGAGTTGGTTTTGAGACTTATGCTTGTACGGTGGAGACTTCAAGGTACACCTGCTGGACATTTGCAGGCTCTGAAGTCACCTTCTATTGTATTTATTTTCATTGTTTCCTATTATTCTGTAACTGTGATGTATTCATTAGGTATAATTACTTCTAAAAAGGCTTATGACTTATACTACCAATTTTGGGATATTGTATCATGTTGAGACTATTGGCTTATTTAGAAATTTTTGGTTCATGTTCAATAGCTATTTAGTAGAACCTATTATCATTTTTTATGTGTTAGGCTTACCTAGTTTTAAAGACTAGGTGCCATCACGACTCCTTCGGAGGGATTTTGGGTCGTGACAAGCTAGTATCGGAGCTCTAGGTTCAAGGTGCTATGAGTCATAAGCATATTAGTAGAGTCTCGCAATCGGTATGGAGACATTTGTGCTTATCTTCGAGAGGCTACGGAAACTATTAGGAAACTCCACTTCTTTCATGCCTTGTCGTGCGGTATTGATTCAGCTTGAAACATATATCTTATGTTCCTTTGCATCCACTCATGTACGATATTGCACTCTCGGTATCAGCTATGTGCCAGTGATTCGTGATGCTACGGATGGGCTACGAGGGAGTTAGGGATGCTCAAAAATTGTCTCAACGTGTCGTCCAGACTGAGGATGTAGAGGTATTGAGAGACTATTCAGTTGTTCACCTGGGGTTGCAGCGGGTTCTGGCATCTGGTTGATAAGTACGAGCTTGGGAAGGTTTAATTGGTTGACTAGTCATTGCGATCATGGTAGGGTCACGAGGTGGATGTTGATTTGAGTATAGTTGGTGGTATTAGAGACTATGTGGTTCGTATGGAATTTCTACTCAGTGGAAGGTACATATTATCATTTGAGGCACTGGAGGAAGCGAGTTTGATTATCATTAGTTTATGGATCATCAGATGTTGTGTCCTATGGCTTTGCGCCAAGTGGGGGAGTCCACTATCTACGTGCACCTTACAAGGTAAGGTGTTATATCAGTTTTAGCCTGAGGTGTATGTATACGGTATTGAAAGGTTCCCCAAAATTTATATATGATTAAGATATGAGATTTGCATGGTGATGTTTGGGCTTATGGTGTTTCTGCATCATTAATGAATCTACATTTCAGTATCAAAAGGGTTAGAGAAACAACTTCAAATTCATAGAAGGTCTATTCAACGTGGCCATCTCGATTGCAGTATTATGGGGTGCTTAAGAGGAAATACTGTGGTTTATGAGCTTCTGGGCTACATGGTTCGTGCTAGGATTTTCTGCATTGAGCTTTGTTTGGGATCGTTGTGTATCGACAGGAAAAAGTGTTACCCCAAGAGAAAGTCGAGGAGTATCCAAAGAAATAGGTCAGCTTGATGGTGTTGGGTCAGCATAGCAATGGAAGTAATTGGTCCTTTTTGGATGTAAATTATCTACCGGCGTTTGTGGCAGTACTCGTTTGGTTGGACGGTTTGTGTGACTCAGTTTAATTTGGGAGATGCGGTCCTGATCGCTTAGTTTCGTATGGGGAGGTCTCGAAGAGTTCTCGATGGTGTCGACCACAACTTGGGTTGGTTGTCTGCTACGGGCTTAAAGAATATATTGTACATTATGGTTTTCTCCTGGATGGATATTAGAAGTTAATAGAACGCTGGCGTTATTGTATATCGCATGTGAAGAGCGTGCATTTTAGGAAGACACCTTGTGTTTTGACGTGTGGATGCTTGACTAGTGGTATGGTCATTGCCGGATTTTGGGGCTTTTGAGGTTCAGGTTTCGCTACGCGGTGTGGAAGATCTACATGGTTGTTTTCGTAAGATAATGGAGCATGGGTGATGCATCACCCATGTGAGTAACATAGTTGAAATCGAGTATGGAAGTTCTGGTATTCGCGAGATTTTGGGGTGGGATGTCCTCATAGGTGGACTATTTCTTGTTTGTGGATTGTGAAAAAATGTTGAGAATGGGATAACTGATGGCGTAGATTATCGATAGGTTGCTATGGACTTTTGGAAGGTTATTTACCTGTTTGGGAATGATCAGGATTTGGTTTGGGGGTTATTTGAAAGCCCAACGAGAATGTGTATTTTATATCGGATCAGGTTTGGGTACTTTTATAAAGTAGATATCACGGTTATGTTACCGGGCAGAATGGATATGTTATGTGCTTCTCTCTTATGCGGTGATGGGCTGCGAGGTTGTATGATTATTCTCCATGCATGTTGTAATTCCATTCAGGCCTTATGGCGATGTGGGCAAGATGGCCCTCATGATATTGATTTGCTCACTGCACCTTAGTTGTGCTTGATTTCCTCCATGTTGTATTATTTCTTTCATTTTCCCACATTTATACTTGTGCACTCTATCGTGCTCGATATTAGTATTCATGTGATTAGTGAACCCGAGCACTTTGGCTCGATGGACATCCCTATGCGGAATGATATATTTGCGATCAGGCTGCACGCCGTAGCGAATGTTATATGAATACCCTTTCCTTGTGTTTATTTGGTGTTGTGTTTCCCTCTGTGGGATGAGTTAATGAAACTATACTTTTGTTGTTATAGTTGTTGCACTTGTTAAATAGTCCTTGTACCTTGCTTTCCTTCTATTTTGCTGCATATCTGAGTTATTGCTGGATTGGTGTACGGACCGCATTTTGTGAGAATTCGTGTGGTTCCATGATGAGTTGTCAGTTAGGCTGTTTGTATTGGATGAGATGAGGTTTCTAGACCTGAGATTTGCACCATCGTATCAGGATGAGGACTGTTTGGAAGGATAATGATATTTCCACTCAAAATCGGGCAATAGCCCTGACGGACGATTGAGCTTCTTGGCTTGTTGATTTCATGGGTGGTTATGAGTTTCTACATGTTCCTTTTATCATGGTCAGCATTTCAGAGGTCCGAAACAAAGTTTTATTCGATGTGAAGTGTATTACCGGTGCCAAGATTGTTATTGGACAGCTATAGTGGTCGGAAGTCATTACTACATGTATTTGAGTTGTGTCGAACATCATGTGATTATAACTTGGGTTGGAATTGTGGCTCGATTCAACTTGTTAAGGTTTATACAGTGTATTGATGCGATATTCGGGTCCTATGATGAGTTTCAGATGTTGAGTGTTGGGTTTTGTCCTAAGGTTATGGACTAAGGATGAAGTGAGATCCTCAGTCAAGTTGCGTTGTCAGGCCTACATGGATTGGGGTGACTTGGAATCACCCCCGAGTGTATCTATGGTGAGCTTATGCAGTGATTTGATAGCTTTGGAACGACTCCTGGCACGTTCGAGGACGAACATATGTTTAAGTGAGGAGGATGTAACGACTCGACTGGCCGTATTGAGCAACTGCATCCGGTTCGATAGTTTGAGGTCATGGGTCACTTCACCTAGTGTATTATGACTTACGTGAATCATTGGCTCCAATTTTTGAGAGGTTCGGAAAGGATTTTAAGGAGTGACTCTCATTTGAGAAGCTCGAAATTGAAAGAATTGATCAAAGTTTGGCTTTAAGAGCTATCAGGTTCAGATTTTGGTTTCGAAACTTAGAATAGGTCTGTTTCGTCATATGAAACTTGCCTGCAAATTTTGGAATTATTTGGAGTTGATTTGATATGGTTCGGACGCGTGGTTGCGATTTTAGAAGTTTTTGAAGGTCATGGGAAGTTTCATGTGTTTTGGCATCCGATTCGTGATTCTAGAGGTTATTTTGATGTTTTGATCGCGAGTGAGTTTGTGTTATATTTTTGGACTGGTGTGGGTGTTTTGTTTGGAGCCTTGGAGGCTCGGGTGAGTTTCAGATTGATTTCAGAATGAATATATAATTTTTGAGTGTTGGACTGGTTCCATGGCATTTGCGATGTTTTTGTCGGAAATGCGACCACCGCATTTGCAAACCTGGGCTGCTGGGGAAGGGATCACATTTGCGAAGAAATATGATTTTCTGAAGCCTGTTGAGTTTGCATTTGCGGACTCTGTATCGCATTAGCGATGAAGGCTTGGGCTGGGTAGGGTCGCTTTTGCGATCAGCTAGTTGCTTTTGCAAAAGAACAATGTTAGCATTTGCGACCTTTTTGTCGCATTTGCGAAGGCGTCAGAATTTTTCAAGCTTCACCTTTGCGAAAGATTCTTCGATTTTGCGAGTTCACATTTGCGAACCTAGTGTCGCAAATACAACATCTGCAGCTTGCTTATAGCTGAGTATTCCAAACTTAGCTTTATTTTATCATGGTTTGGAACCCTAACATTGATGGCAGGCGATTTTGTGGAAGGATTTTTATACCAAAATTATTGGGTAAGTGCCTCTAATCAAATTATATTTTATGATTATACATTAGATTTACCATCAAATTCATGAGAATCAAAGGGGAAAATTTGGGGATTTTGCCAAAGTTCTGAAAAATAAAAATTTGGGATTTGAGAGTCGAACTAGAGTCGGATTTTGAAACAAAATACATATATGGACTTGTGGGGCTATGGGTAGTCAAGACCTACCCTTGAATCCGGGTTTTGACCGGGTGAGCACGGAGTTGACTTTTGTTGACTTTTTAGATAATGTATAAAGACTATAGGTTTATTAATTGAAATTATTTTGTCGTGCATTGTGTGATATATTTACGTCGTCTTTGGCTAGATTGATCCGAGCAGAGGTGAATTTGTAAAGAAAAAGCTAAATTGAGCATTGAATTGGCAGAATTGAGGTAAGTCTCTTGTCTAACCTTATGTGGAGGAAACTACCCTTTAGGAGTTGAGTTAATTGCGCTATCTTGTTATGTGAAAGCCGTGTACGCAAGGTGACGAGTGGGTACACAGCCTATATGTGGTATTTGACTGGTTTAGATTGCTAGTCTCTTTCCATGTCTTTAATTGAATTGTCATAACATGTGATATCTCATTGTTAGTCTACTCTTACATATTCTATTTGACGTTGTTAGCACTTATTGTACCTCTTACTCATTATTTGCCCATATATGCTTTATCTGAAGTTATTGCGTTCCTTATTGTCTTGTTACCTTTTAATTGTTAAGTCTCTTCCATAACTTCGTGCCTATTTACTACTTGTCTTAACTGCTTTACTTGCACACCTTAGTTGTCATGTGTTTTTCTTGTCCTGTCATTTTTGTTATATTTGGAGTATTCCTTTGATTATTACGTGGTTTCTTTATTATTGTGTACTCACACCGTATGACTATAGAAATTCTTGTAACTTGAGTACTGGATTGGTTATGTTATTGATTTATTTATGGATTGGGTTGCACTCCACAATAGATGGAATAGGGGTGGATTTATATTGATATGGTGGGATCGGGTTGCGCGCCGCAATCGGTGAAATAAGGGTGGATTGATATGGTGAAATAAGGGTGAATTTATATTGATACGGTAGGATCGGGTTGCGCGCTGCAACAGGTGAAATAAGGGTAGATTGATATGGTGAAATAAGGTAATTACGAAAGTGATTTGAAAAATATGGGCACAAGGTGCCTTGTGTGTAAAGTTTGGAAAATTAGGACTTATGATCTGAGATTATGAGAAATGGTATATGGGAATATTTTTTCACAGTTGAATGTAATTTGGAATCCTTCTACTATTGGCCTTAAATTGATGTTCTTTCCTTGTTAGCTTTATGTTATATGTTGCACATGTTTACATGTCTGATATGTATCTTGACATAGCCTCATCACTACTCTATTGAGGTTATGCTTGATACTTACTGGGTACCAGTGTGGTGTACTCATGCTACGCTTCTGTACATTTTTGTGCAGAACCAGGTACTTCGGATCGAGTTGGTTTTGAGACTTATGCTTGTGCGGCTGGAGACTTCAAGGTACACCTGTTGGACGTTCGCAGGCTCCGAAGTCACTTTTTATTGTATTTATTTTCATTGTTTCCTATTATTCTGGACTAGTGATGTATTTATTAGGTATAATTATTCCTACAAAGGCTTATGACTTGTACTACCAGTTTTGGGATATTGTATCATATTGAGAATATTGGCTTATTTAGAAATTTCTGGTTCATGTTTAATAGCTGTTTTGTAGAACCTAATATCATTTCGGTATGTGATAGGCTTACTTAGTTTTAGAAATTAGGTGTCATCACAACTCCTTCAAAGGGATTTTGGGTCGTGGCATATTTAGAAAGGGAAAAGTCGTCAATCTCCCTTAGCATGAGTGCCATGGTCGCCAGGGTAAGCTAACACATGCTTGCAGGTACTAATGTGCTCAAATAGGTTGAGCTTGATTGAGCTACTCGATGGCCCCATATATGGGTTGAGCTTGAGTGAACATAATCAGAGGCTTTACTAATGCGGTCAGATCGGTTGAGCTTAATTTAGCTACTCGATTGCCCCACAAATGCGTTGAGCTTGAGTGAGCATAACTAGAGGTCCCACGACAGCTTTAACAGTCCCGTACGTGTTCTTAGATGCTCATATATGCAACGCCACTATATGTAAAGTTTCTAGCAAAGTTATTTTTTCAAAAGTGACGCATCTTTCCGTTAGCTTTCAGTTATGAAATATACATTCAATTTCAGCTTCCAGTTATCAGTTTTAAATTCACTTTTCAGAACCAGTTTCAGTTTGGAGCAAATAAAGTATTTATTACATGAATTGCATAGCCTAATTACTGCGTTTTATTATATTTATATAGTTCATGCTAGTTTTGTCCTCCGCTTAGGGGATTGTCAACGAGACATTTTAGACATTCTTTGGCGGTACTTAGCCCGCTTGAGCTTGCCACGTCATATAATAGACATTGAGTTTGTAGATGACGAAGCACGCGACTAGAAATAGATTCAATAGACTCATCAGTGAGGTGTTAATTTTTTCTGGCGTGGTCAACATTCTTTTCCGTTGTTAGCTGTTATTAGACATTTATATTATTCTAAGAATACCCCAAAAATTTATGTACTCAGATTTTTCAGATAGAAGCTCATAACTGGTCATAGCGGATTTAGATAATTACAGTTTACTGATAAAAGTGCATGAAAAAACATATGTCATGTATTGGGTAAACTAAACATGGCCATAATTCGAAATGAAATATCCTGAGCGCGGATTCAGTGCGGTTTGGCCATTATTTTTAATTTTTAATCAGATCGTTTTCCTCGCTCCCTATGAATTTTATAAAAATGAAAAAACACGGCGTCTTTGCACAACAAACTCTTCAACCAAATAATTATTAACTAATTCTTTAAGCGATTAATTAGACCAGAAAAAACATTTTAAATTTGTTTAGGCAAACGAGAAGTGGAGACAGGCAAAATGTTGGGTTAGGAATACTCCAAATGAAAAAACGAACATGATGCAACCAATTCTTTTAAGTGAACATGTTGTAACCAACAATCCTAATACTCCAAATATATAAATGACATCTTTGTAATTATAGAAACCTTGGTTTGGTTGGACAAGTCTTATCTTAATCGTTGGGCAAAATATAAAATTGATCACTCGTTTGAAACTAAGCTAACATTTGGACATGGATTTGATTGAAATTTAAAAAGAAATTTTTTGAAATTGTATTGAAAAATAATTTTGAAAGCTGAAATTGTGTTTGGACATGCATTTTAATTGAAAAAAAAATTGAAGCTTTATAAGTGGAAGAAAATTAAAAAAAAAATTAATTATATTCCATGTACAAATAATATTTTCAAACAAAAAATTGAAAAAAAGTTAAAAAATTGAAAATAAATTGCCAAAATCTATGGTCAAACATGAGGTAATTGAATTTGTTAGCCAAAAAGTGTTATATATATATGTGTGTGTGTGTGTATCCTTTAAATAAATGCCACTAATAGGGAGAACTACTATTTCAATTTTTCCTATAGCAGTATGGGACCTTCAAAATATCTGCAATCTTATCTTTGACAAAGCAATGCTGCCAGCCTGCCCTTTGTCGCAAATAAAAAAATTGGTCCCTGTTCTTTTCAATGGAAACAAAGGCATTAAGGAATCAGATTAATATATCCTTTTCCAACAAATATTTAAACTTTTCTAATCCACATTTTTTGTTATTATAATCAGAGATTATTTCACGAGCTTAAGTTATGGGTGCGAATTCTTTGTGTCTATTTATTATCTCGATTTAGTATTCGATATCTATTTTGGGCTCGAAAAATTTGTATTCGCATCGAGAAATACCAATATAAGAGATGCAATGGTCCGATTCATTCTAAGACTCGAGACTTAATTTCTTTTTGTTGTCCATAATGCAAATCTATCCATGCTTCTAGAATCTAGAACCAAAAAGCTTCGTATAAGACAAGTTCAAACTTCCAAGGATTTGATAATTATCTCTCTTTCTTTTTTTCCCCGGAAAAGAAAAATTCTTGTGGATTAAATATTGGTGCTTTTAGGTAGAAGGAATTAGTTGGGTTAATATGAGCTTAGGCAAGGATTTGGATAAGACTTGACAAATTTTATCCTTATCTAACATGAAAAACATCAAGCTTTTTCTTTTTATAATAATAATGAGTGATGTATCAACTATCAACTAGCATAGTTGTTAGTTGAATAAACTCCAGCCAAAAAGAGAAAATGTATTTAGGGTTTTTTAACTCGTGTAACCACTTTTGACGTAGAGTTAGAGTTTATCCATTGTTTTAAAAAAAACATGACTGCGCTGAATGGTGTGGTCCATTAACCTATATATTCTAATTTTTAATAAGGATTAAGAAAAAGGAGGGTGGGGGAGGAGAAATGTATCGAGACCCCACCCCGTAGGCTATATTATTTTTCTTCAAAATACATGTCACACCCCCGAAAATGGAATGGGACGCGATGGCATTCGACCTGCTTAACTAGTTGCAATGGCATTACTGAGCAAGTTGATAATGTTAAAGTCTGATAATCCTTATATAATATAAATCCAAACAAAATGAATAACATCTTATGAATAGGATTTAAAGATAATTAATACATATTTTAAATTTATTTATTTATTTTATTATAATAAATTATTATAATTTAGTACAAATATCGAGTACAAATAAATTTTTATCTTCGCAACACTAAACATATATTGGTGACTGGGAAGGTGTCTATTGGCTTCACCTAGGAGGTGGAGAAAGAAAAATTCTTATGGGAAAAGATCCTTTTTTTTAAAAAAAAAAAAAAAAGAAGAAGAAATTGTTCTTCTAATTACAATATTTTCAGATACTTATCCAAACTAAAAAGGAGTTGTTAGTTAAAAAGAGCGAGCGGGTTGAAATATCAATTAAATTTCTACATCTTTCTGCCAACTCTTATCTTCTGTGCACTCATAAATAGAGACAAACACATGTTGATTTATTGGGTTATCAATATTTTAAACTTTTAATTATACTATTTATAAAAAATTATTAAATTTTCAACAAATATTAAATTCTAAACTCATCTTGAATCCACCTCTATTCACAGACCATATATGACTCCTAAAGGCTAAAGACATGATAATGCTCAATTACTATAATTATCGGATTGTAACTGGTTCCTCGTTGCCATAACATTCAATTACTTTAGAATGTTTTTAAAGACGGGCATATATAGTATATAAGATACAGGTTCATCCGATTTAATAGCTTTGATTCAAATTATATATATATATATATATATATATATATATATATATATATATATATATATTAAAGGTCTACCAAATAAGTATAAGCAAAAGATTTTTATTAGAGATTAAAGCGTGTACAAGAACAAATTCAATTGAAAACAAGAGAAGTAAAATATAAAATAGATAAAAGATGGCAAACATATTTTATGTGAAAACCAAACATGAATGTCACGATCCAAAATCCCAACCCGCCGTGATGACGCTTAACTTGCTTGCTAGGTGATCGGCTCCAACCCTGTTGTCACGACTCAAACCCGGACCCGGTCGTGATAGCACCTCTCGTGAAGACAAGGCCAGCCAGCACTTCCTCTTTTTCCAATTATTAACAGTTAAGCATTAAGAAACAGTCGAAAAATGATAAAATAATCCAAAATAGCAGATAATGTTATAAATACGCGGAAGAACAACCCAACACAGCCCGATACCGGAGTGTCACTAATCATGGGCATCTATAAAACCTAATACAAGTCTGAAAAATCGACAAACTATTACAAATGTCTGCTAAGAGATGGAAATGATAAAGAGGGAGAAACACGGGACTGCGGACGTCAAGAAGCTACCTCGTGGACTCTGATATCTGCCGGGAGCTCTCAACTCACACTGGCAGGATCCGCAACGCCTGAATCTGCACACAGGGGTGCAGGGAGTAAAGTGAGTACTCCAACTCAGTGAGTAACAAATGTAAATAAAGACTGAAAGTGAGAAATCATGTAAAGCACAAAGCATTCTATAATGAAGCAGTAAAACCATTTAAAAATTAGTGAATCAGTGAAAGATAGGCAAAAGTCCTTTATATCAAATGTAATTTCATGAAAAGCCTTTTTCAACAATTAAGCAGGTAATGGACAGTTAATTAAGAAAATAAACACATAAAGGTTCGCCCCCCGGGCACAGTACCAACAAATACGCCCCTCGGGCAACATCTCAGAATAGTACCAGCCCCTCGGGAAATCACATAGAACAATACCAGCCCCTCGGGCTCAATCTCACATCACAATGGGTACCCGCGCTCACTGGGGGTATACAGACTCCTGGAGGGGCGCCTTACGGCCCAAGCGCAATATCAAGTCACCTCGTGGCATCATCACTAGGCCCTCGGCCTCATATCAATCAAGCCACCTCGTGGCGTACATATCTCAGACCCTCGGCCTCATAATCAGTATCAAATGTTTCCTCACAACATAGGCCCTCGGCCTTACTCAATCAAAAATCCTCACAAGCCACTCGGGCGATAGTAAAACAGTGTTTCTCAGCCCAAACATCATTTAAAATATCATTTAAGTATTAAAACTGAGTAAACATTACTGAGTATGAAAACAATGAAAAATAACGTGACTGAGTTCAAGTATAAAGTCAAAACAGTGAGAAAATATCAATAAAAATCCCCGAAGGGTTCAAATAATTGGCACGAAGCCCAAATATGGCATTTAGCCGAAATAATGACGATAGCGAATAAATCTCAGTCAAATACACGGTAAAATCATCAATCGGGACGGACCGAGTCATAATCCCCAATAGTGCACGACCTCACGCTCGTCATCAAGCGTGTGCCTCACCTCTATATAGCACTACTATGTGCAATCTGGAGTTTCAAACCCTCAGAACATCATTTACAATAATTACTCACCTCGAACCGGTCAAAGCTCTAGCCCGCGACGTTTTTGCCCCTCGAATCGACCTCCACTCACACTGAATCTATCCAAAATCAGAACGAGGACGTCAAAATATGCTAAGGGAACGTGGCCCAAGTAAAAATAATTAAACGACACAAATCCCGAAATTACCAAAACCCGACCCCCAGGGCCCACGTCTTGGAATTCAATAATTTTTACATCAATAGATTCTTTATTTTCCTACGAGTTCATACATATCAAAAGTTCTAAAATCTGACCCAAATGGTCCTTCAAATCCTTAATTAAAGATCTAAGTTTCCAAGCCCTATTTTCCGCAATTTTCACCCTAAATTTCCATAATTTCTAGCTCTAATCCGTGAAATATTAGCATAGGAATGAGTTTTAGGTCCAAATTCCTTACCTCAATGAACTTCCGTTGAAATCCCTATTTTAAATCGTCCAAAAAGCTCCAAAGCCGAGATAAAAATGGTGAAATTAGCTAAAATTCGCGAAGGCCACAATTTATACTTTCTACCTAGATATTTTCGCATCTGCGACTATATTTCCACTTCTACGGTACCGCATTTGCGGTTCTTCCTTCGCTTCTGTGGAAATAACTTATTCCCTTTAGTCCGCATCTGCGGTCCCCTACCCGCATATGCGACATCGCAGATGCGGTCCTCTTAGTCGCTTCTACGGTTCCTACTGCTCAAGCCATTTTCGCTTCTGCGATCAATTCCTCCACTTATGCGGCGCCGCACCTGCGGATTGGGGACCGCAGGTGTGAAAATACCAGAAGCAGCAAAGTTCAGCAGCTGCAACAAGTCTCAAACCTTTCCGTCAACCATTCGAAATCACCTCGAGGCCCCCGGGACCTCAACCAAAAGCACAAACATATCCCAATACCTTATCCAAACTTGTTCCAATCTTCAAAACATCTCAAACAACATCAAATCAACCAAAACACATCGGATTCAAGCCTAACTTTCTAAAATCTTCCAAATTCCGCTTTTGATCAAACACCCAACCAAACCACGTCCGAATGACCTGAAATTTTGCACGCACATCCCAAATGATACAATGGAACTACTACAACTCTCGGAATTCTATTCCGACCCCTATATCAAAATCTTGCCTACTAACCGGAAATCGCCAAAATATCAACTTTGTCAATTCAAGCCTAAATCTACTCCGAACCTCCAAAACTCATTCCGATCACACTCCTAAGTCATAAATCACCTCCCGAACCTAACCGAACCATCAGAACTCACATCCGAGCCCTCTAACATATAAGTCAACAGCTTGTTGACTTTTCCAACTTAAGTTTCCTCAAAAGAGACTAAGTGTCTCAAACCTTACCAAAATCATTCCGGATTCGATCCGACCAACCCGATACCACAAAACACGGACAACAAAGCATAAAGAAGTAGAAATGGGAAACGGAGCGGTAACTCATGAGACAACTGGCCGGGTTGTCACATCCTCCCCAACTTAAACAAACGTTTGTCCTCGAACGAGTCAAGAAACATACCTGAAGCCTCAAACAGGTGAGGATATCTACTCTGCATCTCCCGCTCGGTCTCCCAGGTAGCCTCCTCCATGGGCCTACCTCTCCACTGCACTTTCACTGAAGCTATATCGTTTGACCTCAAATTTCGAACCTGACAATCCAAAATAGATATTGGCTCCACATCATAGGTCAAATCATGATCCAACTGAACTGTGCTGAAATCTAGAACATGAGACAGATCCCCAATATACTTCCGGAGCATAGAAACATGAAATACTGGATGCACACTCAACAAGCTGGGTGGCAAAACAAGCTCATAAGTCACCTCCCTAATCCTCCAAAGCACCTCAAAAGGCCCAATGAACCGAGGACTCAATTTCCCTTTCTTCCCAAATCTAATAACACCCTTCATGGGCGAAACCTTCAACAGAACCTTCTTGCCAACCATGTAGGACACATCTCGAACCTTCCTGTCAGCATAACTCTTTTGCCTCGACTACGTGGTTCGAAGCCTCTCCTGAATCATTTTCACCTTTTCTAAGGCATCCTGCACCAAGTCTGTCCCCAATAGCCTAGCCTCACCAGACTCAAACCAACCAACTGGAGATCTACACCGCTCCCATACAAAGCCTCATACGGAGCCATCTGAATACTCGACTGGTAGTTGTTGTTATAAGAAAACTTTGCAAGCGGTAGAAACTGATCCCATGACCCTCCGAAATCAATGACACAAGCATACAACATGTCCTCCAATATCTGAATAGTGCACTCGGACTGTCCGTCCGTCTGATGGTGAAAAGTTGTGTTCAACTCAACTTGAGTACCCAACTCTCGCTGCATAGACCTCCAAAACTGCGAAGTAAACTAAGTGCCCCTATCTGAAATAATGGAAACTAGGACACCATGCAAACGAACAATCTCCCGGATATAGATCTCTGCCAACCGCTCTGAAGAATAGGTAGTACACACAGGAATGAAGTGCGCAGACTTGGTCAGCCGATCCACAATCACCCAAATAGCATCGAACTTTCTCAAAGTCCATGGAAGTCCAACTACAAAGTCCATAGTGATCCTCTCCCACTTCCACTCGGGAATATCCATCTGTTGAAGCAAGTCACCCCGTCTCTGATGCTCATATTTCCCCTACTGATAATTGAGACACCGAGCTATAAATCTCACAATATCTTTCTTCATTTTTCTCCACCAATAGTGCTGCCTCAAATCCTGATACATCTTCACGACACCCGGATGAATGGAATACCGTGAGCTATAGGCCTCCTCCAGAATCAACTCCCGAAGCCCATCCACATTGGGCGCACAAATTCGGCCTTGCATACTCAACACCCCATCATCACCAATGGTCACATCTCTAGCATCATCATGCTGAACTCTGTCCTTAAGGACAAGCAAATACGGATCATCATATTACCGCTCTCTGATGCAATCATATAAGGAAAACCGAGAAACCACACAAGTCAATACCCGACTGGTCTCCGAAACATCTAATCTCACGAACCGATTAGCCAAGGCCTAAACATCAACTACAAGAGGTCTCTCCCCAACTGGAATATATGCCAAACTCCCCATACTCACTGCCTTTCAGCTCAAAGCATCGGCCACCACATTAGCCTTTCCCGAATGGTACAATATGGTGATATCATAATCCTTAAGAAACTCTAACCACCTCTGCTTCCTCAAATTGAGATCATTCTGTTTGAATAAGTGTTGGAGGCTATGATGATCAGTAAACCCTCATAAGACACGCCATACAAGTAATGACTCCAAATCTTTAACCCGTGAACTATGGCAGCCAACTCCAAATCATGAACGGGGTAGTTCTTCTCATGGAGCTTCAACTGACGAGAAGCATAAGCAATAACTCTACCCTCCTGCATCAATACACAACCAATACCGACTCTCGAAGCATCACAATACACAGTGTATAAACCTGAAGCTGATGGCAAAACTAATACTGGAGCTGTGGTCAAGGCTGTCTTGAGCTTCTCAAAGCTCTCCTCACACTCATCCAGCCATACAAATGAAGCACCCTTCTGAGTCAACTTGGTCAAGGGCGATGTAATAGATAAGAATCCCTGAACAAACGGCGATAATAACCCACCAAACCAAGAAAATTGTGAATATTTGTGGCTGAGGGCGGTTTGGGCCAACTCTAAACCGCCTCTATCTTCTTCTGATCTACCTGAATACCCTCGCTGGACACCACGTGCCCCAAGAAAGCCACTGAACTGAGCCAAAACTCACACTTGGAGAATTTTGCATAAAGTTTGTCCTCCCTCAATCTTTGCAACACAACTCTCAAATGCTCCGCATGTTCCTCCTGACTACGCAAATATACCAGAATATCATCAATGAATACTATGATAAACGAGTCAAGATAAGGCTGGAACACACTGTTCATCAAATGCATGAACGTTGCTGGGGCATTGGTCAGCCCAAAAAACATCACCAAGAACTCATAATGACCATATCGGGTCCTGAAAGCTGTCTTAAGAATATCCGAGTCCCTGATCTTCAACTGGTGATAACCTTAACGGAGAACGCTCTCGCTCCCTGAAGCTGGTCGAATAAATCATCAATGCGAGGCAAAAGATACTTGTTCTTAATTGTTACCTTGTTCAGTTGCCTATAATCAATGCACATCCTCATAGTGCAATCCTTCTTCTTCACAAATATAACTGGCGCACCCCAAGGTGACATACTAGGCCGAAGGAACCCTTTATTGAGGAGTTCCTGAAGTTGCTCCTTTAATTCCTTCAACTCCGCTGGTGCCATACGATACGACAGAATAGAAATCGGCTGAGTGCTCAGCACCAGGTTAATACCAAAATCAATATCCCTGTCCAGTGGCATGCCCGGTAGGTCTGCTAGAAACACATCGGGAAAATCCCTTACAACTGGAACAAAATCAATACTGGGAGTCTCACCTCCGACATCCCTCACGAAGGCTAGATATGAAAGACAACCCTTACCAACCATACATAGGGCTTTTAAGAATGAGATTACTCTACTGGGAACATAATCAGTCACACCTCGCCACTCGATCTGTGGCACACCCGGTATAGTTAATGTGACTGTCTTAACATAACAGTCCAGAATAGCACGACATGGGGATATCCAATACATTCCCAAAATGACATTGAAATCCACTATACACAATAATAAAATATCCACACGGGTCTCCAGACCCCCAATAATCAGCACACACGACTAGTACACACGGTCTACAATAACAGTATTGCCCACCGCGGTAGATACATGAACAGGTGAAGCAAAAAACTCACGAGGCATACCCAAATAGCGAGCAAAGTATGATGACACATAAGAAAAGGTGGAACCGGGATCAAATAATACAGAGGCATCTCTGTGGCAGACTGAAACAATACATGTAATAACAACATCTGAAGCAATAGCATCGGGTCTTCTTGGAAGTGCATAAAATTGGGCCTGATCACCACCTAATCGACCTCCCCCTCTGGAGAGACCCCTAGCTGAGTGACCTCCACCCCTAGCTGGCTGGGCGGGTAGTGGTAAAGTAACTAGCATTGAAGCCGATGATTGACCCCTCTGCTGAGATGAACTCGCAAGTCGACGAGGGCATTGCCTCCACATATGGCCCATCTCACCATATCCATAATAACTCCCAGGTGCTAGAGAAGGGGACTGAAGGGAAACCCTCGCACCGGAGTGACTAGCAGATGCACTCGGCATAGAAGAGCCCTGGACTTATGGAGCACGGGACGAACTCTGAGCTGGAAGGGCACTAAGTGATGACTGGCCCTAATGAGAACTATGAGAACCATGACCCGATGACGCCCCACGATAACCTGGGCGAGCTGGCTGAGCATGCCTGAATGGACGGCCTCTGCCATGCTGAAATTGTCCTCTCGAAGGAGTACCACTATAACTACCAAATCCTCGAGGCCTCTTGTCCTCCCTCTCCTCGCGCTCCTGGCGACGAATACTCAATCTACCGAGCAATATCTATAACCTCCTCAAAGGTAGAACCAATCACCCTCTCCCTGTTCATAAGAATACGAAGCTGATAAGTGAGGCCATCAACAAACCTCCTAATCCTCTCTCTATCTATCGGAACCATCCAAATAGCACGACGATCTAACTCGGAGAACCTCATCTCGTACGGCATCACAGTCATCTCTCCTTAACGCAACCACTCAAACTCCCTATGCAGCTCCTCCATGTGGGACTGCGGCACATACTTCTCCAGAAAGAGAATAGAGAACTACTGCTAGCTAAGGGGTGCTGCACCAACAGGCCTACGCCTCTCAAAAGCCTCCCACCAAGTGAAGGCAGCTCTAGAAAACTGATAAGTAGGGAAAGCTACCCCGCAGGTCTCCAAAATACCTGTTGTACGAAGCATCCTTTGACACTTAACTAAGAAACCCTGGGCATCCTCACCCTCTGCACCACTGAAGGTCGGAGGCTGCAGTATACCAAACCTCTCCAACCTATGCTGCTCATCCTCCAATATAATAGGAACTACATAGTCCTGAGCAGTTGCAACTGGCTGGGCTGGATGTGCCCCCGGCGTCTGAAGCCCCTGCACGACCTACTTAGGTGTGCGAGCGGCGGGAGTCTGATTGCCTCCCCCGGCCTGAGAAGTAGCTGCGGTTGTAATGGCTGAAACCGCCTGAGCTGGGCCAGTGCATACTGATAAGATCTTAGCCAAGGCCTCCTGAAGACCTGGAATCACAATGGGCATAGCTGGTGCCTGAGCTGGTGCTGTTGGAGCGCCCATAACTGGGACCTGATCCTGAACTGGGGCAGTTGGTGCATCTGCAGGTGCTGCCCTAGCTGCTCTACCCCTACCACGACCGCGTCCTCGAACTCTAGTGGCCACGGCTGGTGGTACTAGTGGTCGTCCATCCTAACCGGTAGCGCATGTCCTCACCATCTGTGAGAGAATAGAATAACAGAAGTTTAGTACTCACATCAACAAATTCGTACGACAAGAGTTTCAAGAATATAAATCTTTTCCTAAAGGTTCTGCAGCCTCTCAAGGATAAATACAGACGTCTCTATACCGATCTGCAAGACTCTACTAAACCTGCTCATGACTCATGAGACCTATGTAACCTAGGCTCTAATACCAACTTGTCACAACCCAAACCCAGACCCGATCGTGATGGCGCCTCTTGTGAAGACAAGGCCAGCCGACACTTCCCCTTTTTCCAATTATTAACAATTCAGCATTAAAAACAGTCAAACATGATAAAATAATCCAAAGTAGCAGATAATGTCATAAATACGCGGAAGAACAACCCAACACAGCCCGATACCGGGGTGTCACTAGTTATGAGCATCTATAAAACCTAATACAAGTCTGAAAAATCCACATACTATTACAAATGTCTGCTAAGAGATGGAAATAATAAAGAGGGAGAAACACGGGACTGCGGACGTCAAGCAGCTACCTCGTGGACTCCGATATCTTCCGGGAGCTCTCAACTCGCACTGGAAGGATCTGCAACGCCTGAATCTGCACACAGGGGTGCAGGGAGTAAAGTGAGTACTCAAACTTAGTGAGTAACAAATGTAAATAAAGACTGAAAGTGAGAAATCACGTAAAGCACAAAGCATTCTATAATGAAGCATTAAAACCATTTAAAAATCAGTGAATCAGTGAAAGATAGGCAAAAGTCTTTTATATCAAATGTAATTTCATGAAAAGCCTTTTTCAACAATTAAGCAGGTAATGGACAGTTAATTAAGAAAATAAACACATAAAGGTTCGCCCCTCGGGCACAGTACCAACAAATCTACCCCTCGGGCAACATCTCAGAATAGTACCAGCCCCTCGGGCAATCACATAGAAAAATACCAGCCCCTCGGGCTCAATCTCACATCACAATGGGTACCCGCGCTCACTGGGGGTATACAGACTCCTGGAGGGGCCCCTTACGGCCCAAGCGCAATATCAAACCACCTCGTGGCATCATCACTAGGACCTCGGCCTCATATCAATCAAGCCACCTCGTGGCGTACATATCTCAGACTCTCGGCCTCATAATCAGTATCAAATGTTTCCTCACAATATAGGCCCTCGGCCTTACTCAGTCAAAAATCCTCACAAGACACTCGGGCGATAGTAAACAATGTTTCTCAGCCCAAACATCATTTAAAATATCATTTAAGTATTAAAATTGAGTAAACATGGCTGAGCTTGAAAACGGTGGAAAATAACGTGACTGAGTTCAAGTATAAAGTCAAAACAGTGAGGAAATATCAATAAAAATCCCCGAAGGGTTCAAATAATTGGAATGAAGCCCAAATATGGCATTTAACCCAAATAATGATGATAGCGAATAAATCTCAGTCAAATACGCGATAAAATCATCAATCGGGACGGACCGAGTCACAATTCCCAATAGTGCACGACCCCACACTCGTCATCAAGCGTGTGTCTCACCTCTATATAGCACTACGATGTGCAATCCGGGGTTTTAAACCCTCAGAACATCATTTACAATCATTACTCACCTCGATTATAATTCAAAGTCGAGGGCCCACAACAATCCTAGCTAAGATTGAGCAACACAAATGGCTCCGAGAAGCCACTCGATGATTGTTTAGTCAACACAAGAGTCTAAAGGTCACAACTAGAACCATTCTTTGCAAATCACTTGTTTCTAACCATGAGGTCAAAGGTAAATGTGCTAGGCCCAAGTGAAGCTTGCCTGAGACACTTTTATTCATTACTATTATTTACACAAAAACACAAAGAAAACGGACTCCAACCCTTAAGAAGGTTGTCACCCATCCATCATCGGGAAGAGCCTTTACGGTTCACACAAATTCCACCTTTAGAAAGAACCGCGGCATGAAGAAAACCAAAGGCTTATTGATCATAAAAACTTATAAAAGTAAGAGGCTACAAATTGAAAAAGAAACTACTAAATGAAATAAGAAGCTATGCTATTAAGAAAAACTTCAAAAGAAGTTATAAAGTAAAATACGGAAAGTAAACTGAATATGTACAATAGGGGATGGGACGAATATACATAAAAGAGGAATGAATATATACATGGAAATGTAATTTTATATACATACCAAAAGTAAAAAAAATACGAAAATAAAGTACGATAAGTAGAAAATAACGAAAAAAATAGAATCAAGGTTATTACAGACCAATTATCCACATCATCTAAATAAGGCCACCCCCCCCCCCAAATAAAAATTAGCATTGTCTTCAATGCTAACAACAAAAATAGAATAGGGGAAGGGTAGAGTAAAGAAAAATCCCTATGATGCCTATGTCTTCATGGGGTCACTGGCTGGGTCTTGTGGATGGCATGAGTCACCTCTCTCGGGGTCTTCCAGTTCAATCTCCAAACCCTCAGCCTGGGGGATCACCACTCTTCTCACGGGGTCTCTATCAGCCTCCTGTTCTGGTCCATGTGCTGGCTGAACTGTCTGTGCTACAAGGGCAGTCTCTCCCTTAAGGAGATCCATATGAATGTCGCCGACTGAAGCAAACTTCTCCACCTCCTTCTTCAGCTCTCCTTGACCCTTCTCCATTTTCCTCACCTATTTATCCAGCTCCTTGATTGTTTTCCCATGAGCATCCAGAGTCTCCAGAATCTTTGTTTGGTTGGCGAGAATAATCTTCAATTATTCCTCCACTGATGGAGGCATCTGGAGCTGTGCCGGAGCTGCTTGAGTTGCTACTGCACTGGATAAGGTAGATAGCTTTGATGTATCTAGCTGCATCCAATTGTTGATGTAGGACAATGTCTGGTTGACCCTTAGAGCAATCTGAGGGTATGCTGATGAAGAAGGCATTGAAGTAAGAATAGAAGCAGATGGTCTGGAGGGACCACTGGAAGGCTCGGAACCAATAGCCACCATCCCTGGCTCTTCAGACTGGCCAGTGGAAGTGGTGGCTTTGCCCTTGGACTTGGGGTTGTCCGGACCCTGAAGGCTGTACCAGGAAAATGGCCTCTTTGGCTTCACTTTGGTGTTAAAGTTCCTTCCTTCTACATCCTGATCCTCTAGGTACATGGTGAGGAAGTTTGGGAAGAGATATGAGCTCTCATCCTTGCCAATCGATCTGGTAATCACATTGTCCATAATATTTCCGACGTTGATCGGGTACCCCACCATGATAGCCCCCACAATAATAGCTCGGGAGACCGGCATATCACTATCATGCGTAGTAGAGTCTAACCGGATGCACACAAAAGTAGACCACCCCTTCGCTTCAAAGCTCAGAGAGTTCCTGTAGATCGGGACCCCAGGTGTTAGCCAAGCTGGAATATTCCCAGGAATAGCAATCACCGATGCAAGCCAAGGGCAGGCTAACTCATCCATAGCTACCTTCTCCAGATAAAGGGACTCATCCTCGTCATTGAACCTAGCAAAGTCATTTAAAGTCTTTCCATCAAACATAGTCTTCCTGTTGCGAACATTGGTCAAATATGTACCCTTTTTTATGTGGGCGACATTTGCATAGAATTCCTTGACCAAATGTTCATTGGACTCCGGTAAGTTGCTAGTGAAGAGCTTCTACCCCACTCTCTCGTGGAAGTGCCTCTTGACATTAGGGTTGTGGGGTAGTAGATCTCACTAAATGAACACCCTCTCAAGTGTTAGTGAACTTTGAGGCCACTACTATCGAAACTTAAGGTAGGCTTTCTCACTTACAACCGTTCTTGCCATACCACAAGGTTCCTTGATCTCACCAACCCCCATGTCTAGGTGTCACCACCCCTCTTGTCGTTAGGGATCTCAACATTAACATTAATAGGATCCGCTGGTAAGGCCAAAGTTGTAGCGGGTGGGGAAGCTGATGCTGAAGCCTCACTACTTTCCTATGAGCTATCGGACGACTCAGCAGGAGAAGAGGGTGTAGGCTCGTCTTGCAACTGGAATTTCCCTTGAAAGTCTGCGGGGACATGGGTTGGCACCGAGTCTCTTTCCGAAACTTTCTGGGAAGGGACATACTCACTACCTTCAGAATGGGATGCGACTTTGTCCGCAGTTTTTAGTGCAGTTCTCATTTTACCAATTGATTTTGCATGGTGAGGGGTAATTTGATCTTCCTTTTACCTCGGTCCTGGGAGGACTCTGCTCTCCCTTTTGGCTTATCACTTCCCCCTCTAGATCGGACCATTGTATGCATATATAATCAGTGAAAGCTCATTAGTATTGGTATTCAAGCGAGTATCGATGAAGTAGATAAATGATTACAATATTTACAACATAGTAGACCGCTGTCAGCGGAAAAAGGTATGCGACCATGGACTGGCTACCACTGTCCGCAAAAATTGGGTTGTGGTTGAGAGAGACTAGAGTTCAGACTACCCAGTCTCTGAAGCTTGACCACCGCTGATAGCAAAATTTGGGCACGGCCGCGAAAGCTGCATCGCTGTCCGTGTAAAAATGAACGCGGTCGCCGACCCAACTTGTCATACCTCCCTTTTCACCTACACCCCCAAAAAGCGTATACAAGGGAGTTTTTTCCAACTTAAAGTGACAATCGAAACGGGATTATTGCAATTAAAGATTCAGAGTCGCCACTTGGGAGATTTATGGTGTCCCAAGTCATCGGTTGAATCCCGAATCAAGGAAAATATGACTCTGTTTAATAGTCCGTGAACCAGAAATCCGGGTAAGGAATTCTGTTAACCCGGGAGAAGGTGTTAGGCATTCTCGAGTTCCATAGTTCTAGCACGGTCTCTCAACTGTTATATTTGGCCAAATTATCTGATTTTAAGACATTTTTAAACTTATGTGCAAATTTTAACTTTCCACCGCTTTTATTCAATTTTGAAGAAGATTGAACGTCATTTAAAACATGTTTTTGGATCGCGCCATATGAAATGCACCCATAATCCGGAACACATTTATCCAACTTTTTAGGATGTTACAACCCATATCCACATGTGTTAGTTCATGCCATATATTAGTTAACATAAATCCAAGAAGAAATTATTTTTGAGATGATAAGAAGTCAATCCTATTGGTCTTAAGTGATACAAGAGTGTATAAGGGTGATTAACCAGTATTAGAAGTTAAACGAACCAAGGATGTTGTAACTCGTATTTTCAGGTAATCTAGCGGTGCTTAATACACTCAAGAGGTCATTTATTAAGGTATTTTAATCATATAATATCCGTATCATAAGTCTTGAAGTCAAACGAGTTATGAAACAAAAGTCGACAAAAGTTGTCGCAACTTAGGTTCATAATTTTACTTAAACATTAGGTCAAATGTTTCTAATCTTTTCTCATAATTTACAAGGAATTACGGGGTGATATACCAACCAAATTAAATATCTATGAGTCTAGTTTCCAACGCATTAAACCGTTCATCGATACGATCTCGGAGTAGAGAGATATTCACGTTTTCGCGAGACTGCGCCAAGCACCTCTCTATGGGGCCCACTAAGGCGGTTTAAGATATTTGGACCTATATAGGATGCCTCCAACCCGTTTTAAGTCATTTATTCTCACTATTTTCAGACCTTAGAACCCTAGGAACATCCTCTCAAGGTTCTCTCAAGATTCAAGACCCAAAAAAGGGCAAACAACACAAATCAAGTGTCGGGAATTCCGTGGCGCTAGTAAGTCTCTTGTTCTTCTTGTTGTTGCTCATTTTTGTGTCGTTCCAGCTCGTGTGGGAGGTTGTTTTAAAGGGTTTATGTTCTGTAAATACTCCCTCATGTTCTTAATATCAATCCTAGGTGATTTCAAGCCTTCTAAAGTGATTCTAGTGCCGAAAAACACTAATTGATCGCTAGTTTCGCTTTTTTGTTGTTGTGGCAGCATTGGAGGGATATTTCATGGAAATTTAAGGTCAAATTGGAGTTGTTCTTTCTGTATAAAGGTAAGGAACCTCTTACTCTATATGTATTTAAGATTATCCAAGTTGCGGCTAAGCCATTGAAGCTAGAACTTGTGAGATATATATCGAAAGGCTTGGTAGTAATGTTATTGTTTTGTGGACTGTTTTGCGTTGTTGTTGGGCTGCGTATTTTACTACTATATTGTGGAGTTTTGGAGGAGGAAGGGTGTGGAGAAACACCATATATATGTAGGGTTATGGGCTGATAGTTATTCGTAACATTTTCCAGGTTGTTTGACACGACTACGGTGGTCGTCGTATGTATGGAGTGATTAGGTTGTGTGTGGACTATTTTGGGAGGCTCAATATGTTTATTATTGATGTTGTTTGGGCTGTTTGGTGACTGTTTTGAATGGTGTGAGGTCATATATATAGGGGAGGTGCTGTCCGTTTCATCGTAAAATAGGTTGTGGTCGATACATAATAGTTATGACGCTTAAATGATAACGATAGTATCGTTTCTCTTATTGTAGACTAAGGAGTTTTGACAATTGCATAGCTTGAGATTGGGGCAGTATATACAAGGTATGTGAGGCTATCCCTTTCCTTCTTTTGCACGACTCCGATTGTACATAATGTAATGAACGAGCTTCCAAGATACTCTACTCTTAGAAGCTAGCAGTACTTACATTGTTTTCCCTCTTATGGAACGATTGATGTTAATGTTGCTTCTCTTATTCTTATGTTATCAATGTTGTTGGTACTTCCTGATTCTTATAAGGTTCATAGTGAAGAGTTAGTCCTAATAACGTGTACAGAGGATACCGACCTTACGTCACTCCGAAAGGTTTAGAATGTGATTCCATGAGTCGAGCATGCATTATATATATGTATCTATTTTACTCTACCGAGCCACGCTATAGTTGGCCGGGTACGGCACCTATTGTGCAACCACTGATCAGTTGGGTTTTACCGAGCTCCACGTGGCCGGGTACGATTTTTTACCGAGCCTATTATGGCCGGGTACGATATGATGATGATGATGCCCACAGAGGTGAATGCTTTAAAGGTTTATGTATTTATACATATGTATCATGCATTTCATGTAAGTAGCCCTCAGAGGTACTAAGATGTTACAGGTTGTATATTCTCTATCCTTGCTTACATTACTGATCGTATTTATGGTTCCTTGCCTTACATACTCAGTACTTTATTCGTACTGACGTCCTTTTATTTGTGGACGCTGCATGTCGTGCTGCAGGTCCTGATAGACAGGCAGGTGCAGCTCCCCCACCACAGTAGACTGTCCAGTTCAGCGGTGATTGGCGAGATCCCTTCTCCGGACTTGCCTTGGTCTTGGTATGCAATTTTTGTTATAGACATTATGGGTATGTCGGGGCCCTGTTCCGGCTATGTTGCAACACTTATGTTCTTTTAAAGGCTCATAGACAGGTGTCGGCTCATGTATAGTTTGGTATGCCTTGTCGGCTAGTTTTTATTGTATAGTCTTTCATAGTAGCATGGTAGCTCATACCTTATATGTAGTTTCTTGATTGTCTGGTCATCCCCTGCTATGTATGCTCATGCCGTCATAATTTATTGTTGGTTGTCCATGATCTAGGTCTACCATTTATATTGATCTCGTCAACCCTAAAAGATAATAATGAAGGTTAGATGAAATGTACGTTGGTGCTCGGCAAGTGTGGTCGGGTGCTAGTCATGGCCCTTCAGTTTGGGTCGTGACATAGGATTTGGATTTGGGTCACATGAAATGCGCACCCGAGTTTAAGAAGGTAAAATTATTAAGTAACGTGCCTAAAAGCAACTAACGCGTTGTTATTTATGCGAGGGCCATGGAAATTTGCTAAATGGCACGCCTCAAATTCTAGAGATTTCAAAATTAATTGAGCGAGAGCCGTACATTTAAGATTTTTGTTTGGCACGGTACACTTCCATGAAGGGCCATATACTACTTGTGTTATAAGAGATGATTCGCCTCAGTTATTGATAAGGGCCTAATTAATCAAAATGCCAAGTGCAATCAAAGGTTTCTCTAAAGGCTTACAAGATAGGGTCGGTTATTTAAGCCAAAGGGTTTAACCCAACTCCAAATGAGCTGATAGCTTAGTGAACAAGGGGCCGCACACTTTGGGCCCAAGCGTGAGCCCAAGACTTTGGGGAGATAGGGCATCAGCGGAAAGAGGGATTCCTGATCGAATCCCGGAGGCCCACCAGTAGCGTCTGAAAAATGTCACTGGATACAATATGAGTCCAATTGGCTAACAACGGAATACGCATATATATTCAATCGACCTTAAAAATCAGCCTCCAACTACTCAATGCATGATTATGTGCAGTTTAACAATAATTAAGTTTGCAAGTAGTTGAGAGTCTGATTAAAATAACTAGCAGTAGGCAGCTTACTGCCAGACCTCCAGATTAACTTAAAGGCCTGACGATTTAAAAACAAA
This sequence comes from Nicotiana sylvestris, assembly GCF_000393655.2. Lineage (NCBI taxonomy): Eukaryota > Viridiplantae > Streptophyta > Magnoliopsida > Solanales > Solanaceae > Nicotiana > Nicotiana sylvestris. The sequence goes on from NC_091063.1 coordinate 127,665,084, forward strand.
TCAAACCAGTCTCGCTTAAGTAAAATCCAACTAACAATTGACCATTTCACAGTGGAAACGTACATCAACATCAAAGAGCCCCAGTAACTCACAGCCAAGAAACTAACTGAGATCTATACCTCACAGCCAAAAATATCAAAGAGTCAGCTAGTGCTACAGGGCAGGTTTACAACTAAACAATTAAAAGAACATGATAAAGGGAAGGTCAAACTACTCTACACATTCTGACAGTTCCCCAAAGACATGAGTGACATTTGTGAACAAGACATAAACGTGGCTAAACTTAGCACTGACTTACAGCACTGTAACAGTCCAACAATCCAACATTACTTATAACACATAGGTGCAAACCCAAAGTCTGAAAAGGAAACAGGCTACAAACTATATATAACTAACTACTCATAATGATTAACGAGAAATATGTGGAGGAACCGCAAGAAGACCAATAGCCTCTGTTCGAAAGAACAAAATAGCCATTTCAACTTGATTTCATAAAACTTCTTGTCTACATTTACTCAGGGATCAAATGTCTTTACATACCTGAAAATGTGAAGAAAACAACAACGAGATAATTAGAGATCCAGCATCAGTAACAAACAGCAGAGTGGAACTCAAATCCAATGGAACAGTGTACCAAAAACAGCTCAAACCCCAGAAAATGCACTTCAGCAGACCAGATTGCAGTGTCAAACACACTTTCAAACAAGCAAACACCAAAACCTAGCCTTAATGACTAAATCTCAACCCATTTCGAAGTCCAAACCTTCAGGAAATTGATTTAAAAGGAGAAGGATTTCAGATTCTCAAGCTACAATTCAATGGAACAGTGTTTTTCCTAGAGGTTTCAGCCGTTGCAGATTTTTCTTCTTTGGATTCTTAGCTCTCCACTCTCTGTTTTTTTAAGTCTCTCTCTATCTCTTAGGTCTTGGGTCTCTCTTGAAAGGCAAGAAAAGTTGCCTTTATAGGCAAGTTATTAGGGCAGCATAAAAGGGATTCTTATTTGCACTTTAAACCTTTTGATATTTTCATTTTTGCTATTCAATCCCTAGCTTAATATCAGTATTTTCAGTGAAGTCCCAAAGCCAGCTTCCGAGAAGCTTCCTTCAATCAGTTACAAGAGATTCTCCTACCCAATCTCCCTAAACTACCCTTAAAACCCCGGCCAATTACCCTAGCTTACCTCATGGGTCAAGTCTACCCAGTGAATTAAACCCAACTAAGCGGGCTCCTCTTGAAAATGGGTTAGAAATGACCCAAACCCCAAACCAAAAATCAGAACTCCCATTGACTAACTCGAACGAGAAGCAGAAAGGAAAACAAATGAACAACTATAAAAGCCCAAAATCTAAACTAACCATTGATTTTCTTTTAAGCTAAATACCAAACTAGAATTAAACTAAACTAACAAATTAACAAAATCCAACTTAAGCTAATTAACAGAACATGCCATAACCTAAAATAAAATTAAGAACACGGAGAACAACAATTAAAAACTTGAAAAGAGGAACTGAAAAACCAACAAAATGAACCCTAAATTAAGTTAAAAGGAAAGGTATGGTTCGAAACTTTTCAACAAATTCAAACGGAGGACATGCCATTCAAACCGATATAGGAGAGAAGGAGAAGAACAAGAGAAGGGGCGAATAATAATGGACAAAGAAAGAAAGAAAAACTCACCCATCAACTTGAAATCGAAACTGATACTAATTTAAACCTCAAATAATTTCAAACGCCTGTTCTTTACCAAGAATAGGCGAACAACATTATTTGTGGTGAAATCAGTCTTGAGAACTCATCACGACTCAGAGAAACGACCTTGCATGCATAGGCTTAGGTTAACCTTAGATTTAAGATTCGAAGATTTCGGAAAAGTTTCGAAGGAAACGGGGTGAGGATTTGGAGTGATGGGGTAAAGGGAGTTGTAGGGTGTTATTTTGGGGTTGAACGGAGGCGCGACGCCACCGGAGAAACTATGGCGGCGCTAGGGTTTCCATCTGTAAACTGAGATTCGAGAGGTTTTGGGTATATTTGAGAGAAATTGAACGGAGATTTGGGATGAGGTGGTGGAGGGGAACATTTGGTGTAAGTCTGGTGGCGGTTTGTGGTGGCGCTTCCACCGGTGGTAGAGGGTTTGGGGGCGGCTAGCTAGGGTTTCCAGGTCTCTAGAATGGGGTGTGTGAGAGAAACGAGAAATGAGGGGGGAGGGGGGCTGGTTCGGACACTTAAATATAGAGAATAAACCAGTTCTGGACCGTTTGATCAACTGAGATCAACGGTCCAGATTAGAATTAACCAAAACGGGGTCGTTTGGTCACAGCATGGGCGGATCGGGTAGAGGCGGGTTTGGGCTCAGTTTTTGGAACGGGCATAGGAGGAAATAACGTTGGGCCTGAGTGTTTGGACTTAAAGAGTAGCCCAATTCTATTCTTATTTTCCATTTTCATTTTAAGACAAATTATCCAAAATTCCTTTTCTTTTCTCTTTTCTTTTCTCTTTTCTTTTTCTTCTTTTTTTTTAAATTCATTTTCCTTCAAAATTCTTTTTCTTTTTTCAAAATTAAATCCTAAAACTAATTATCCTACCAAATTAAATTAATTAACCCTAATAATTGTTACTACAAATAATTAAAAACCAAATTAAAGGAAGAACTACCAAAATTCAAAATTAAAATTAAAAGTGCAAAATAAACTATTTTTTGTGATTTTTTTCCATTTTTATAAAATAACTAATTTGTCACTTAATCCTAAAATGTAAAATTAAATCCTAAATGCAAATGCAACATATTTTGTATTTTTTATTAATTAAATAAAATAAACATGCACAGACAAATGCAAACAATAACAAACAAATATCTACGAAATTGCAAACGAATGGAAAAATTATTTTGTTTTGAATTTATGGGAGTAATTCATACAGGGCAAAAATCACGTGCTCACAGCTGCCCCTCTTTTCCCGGAAACGCGAAGAGTTTTCGTGCAAAGATAAAGTGAGCAGATACGAGCGATTTTTCCCCGTCTGAATACTTCGTGGGAGGCATCTTTGAAAGATTTGACTGTACCCTGCTTCCGAGGTTGCCTACATATCCTTGGCTAAAAAGGAATCAGGTCAGTGTAGTTCTGGAATGTTTGGTAGCTGGGACTACCATGAAGCTGGGCTTTCACTGCTGTTGCTGCTACTTACTGAACCCCTTATTACACCATGTCAAAAATAAAAGAAGCTAGACTAGACTATGATCTATGTTTTACAAAATCCTATCTAGATCTTCAAAATTGCTCTTGTGTTTCTTGTTGCCTTGTTGTCCTCTATTCTCTCGGTGATATCCATTTGTTGTCCCCTTGAATTGTAAGCTGGGATGTCTCCCCCTTCTTCAGGTGGGTGTCTGGCCGCTGAAATTGATACGTATTCCCATGTTATCCCTGCGGGCTCCTGACTCCAAAATGTGAATGTATTCCCATGCTATCCAGGCGGGCTCCTGACTTCAACAAAAATAGACAAAAACAAAGAAAATTTTCTGCTCCAGTTTGGGTATGGGCCCATGTGTAAGTGTAAAACGAATCACGCTACCGAATATCAACAAGAACTTAAAAGCTAAAACTTGAATTGTACTCCCTTGTTCTCCAGGTGGGCTCCTGATTGCTGACTGGAAATGTGTTCTCTGCTCTCCAGGCGGGTTCCTGGCTGCTGAACTTGAATGTATTCCCTGCTCTCCAGGCGGGCTCCTGACTGCTGACTTGAAATATATTCCCTGCTCTCCAAGCGGGCTCCTGACTGCTAAACTTGAATGTATTCCTTGCTCTACAGGTGGGCTCCTAACTTCAAAATAGACAAAACAAAGAATTTGAAAGCTAAATTTAAATTGTACTCCCTTGTTCTCCAGGCGGGCTCCTGACTGTTGCGCTTGAAAGTATTCCCTGCTCTCCAGGCGGGCTCCTGACTGCTGCATTTGAAAGTATTCCCTGCTCTCCAGGCGGGCTCCTGACTTCAACTTGAAATGTATTCCCTGCTCTCCAGGCAGGCTCCTGACTTCAAAATAAACAAAGCAAAGAATTTGAAAACTAAAACTTAAATTGTACTCCCTTGTTCTCCACGCAGGCTCCTGATTGCTGCGCTTGAAAGTATTCCCTGCTCTTCAGGTGGGCTCTTGACTTCAACTTGAAATGTATTCCCTGCTCTCCAGGCGGGCTCCTGACTACTGACTTGAAATGTATTCCCTGCTCTCCAGGCGGGCTCCTGACTGCTGAACTTGAATGTCTTCTCCCTGTTCTCCAAGCGGGTACCTGATTTCAACAAAATAGACAAAAACAAAGAAAATTTTTTTGCCCCAGTTTGGTAACTGTTTTGGTGCTTGCTCTTTTCCCCTACGGAGAGTTTCTCCGAATCAAACGAATTTTCTGCCCCTGTTTCAATCAAAGAAAATTTTGTCAGTTTAAAGTGGTGGTTAGTTGATGGCATTCTTACTGAAGATCTTTCTGCTGCAATGTTTTGTTCTGACTGGCTTCTCCGAACTGGTCCTGAACCGCTTTGACTTTCTGACTGACTTTCAAACCCCATGACCTTTGATGAGCCGAGTGTTCTATACCCCCGTTGTTGTTTTACCTCTGAACCTTTGCATCTCCCATGACATTACCAAACCATTCCACCGATGAAACTTCCGGTGATTCCTTGTATCCCCCTCTTACATCATGTTATCCTTAGTATGCTCCAACCATGATGTGCTTTGCAATTTTGGAAGTTGGTAGTGAGCTTCGACTTGCTTTGAACAAGACTGACATTGAAACATCTTTAGATAAATACCCAAAAGAAAATGAAATGCAATGACTTTGCGGGTTAAGGATAAGAAGAATCCAAAACCAGATGACTCCTACAAAAGGAAAAAGAAAAGGAAACTTATCTGAGTGGAACAACTAGTACCAATTATCATGACATGCATTTCGGATTAATCGGCCCAATCTGTCCAACCAATCAACTTTCAGTTGCCGTACTTTGTTGCCCCAGAATTTCCATGACCTGATTACTTTACCCAAACCTTGACCTTGTTCATCTTGCGGTGCCTTGAAAGGTTTTCACCAGCAGACCTCTTTCATTCGTTCATCTCTCAACTCACTTTCGCCTTATGGTGCCCGTGAGGGTATTCACCAATAAGACTCTCTCATTTTTTTTCTCTCAACTCTCGTCACCTTACAGTGCCTGTGAAGGTTTTCACCAATAAGACTCTCATTTTTATTTCTCTCAACTCCTGTCGCCTTACGGTGCCTATGAAGGTTTTCACCAATAAGACTCTCTCATTTTTATTTTTCCTACTTGAACCAGAGTGTTGCCCCTGACATGAATTACATTTACCTGCTCGACTTGGCATTTCTCAAAGACTGGTCAGAAGGTCTTTCTTTGGACCGTAATGTAAGCTTCTGGACAGGGTTAGAAAGAAAGGGTATAAAAGGCTCAAAACAATACAAATGGGTTAAAATTACAACTTTCGGAATCAGGTTTCTCACAACAACCACAACTTCTGCCCCAGTTTCTTGCATGGGGATTTTTGGATTTTTGTTTTGATGAGACCGAACTGTGAGGCTGCCTACGTATCCTTAAAAGGAATCAGGTCGAACGTAGTTCATGTCATAGAAATTACTTTGCTGTTGTGATTTTTCTTTTCTCTTTCTTCTTCTCTTCTTTTTTCCTCTCTTGCTTTTCTCTTTCTTTCTTTTTCTTCTTTTCTTCTTTTTTTCTTCTTTTGCTTTCCTCTTTTTCTTTCCTTTCCTTTCTCTTTTCCTTTCTTCCTTTTCTTATCTTTCATGCTTGTGTTTCTGATATTCGCTACTAATTCCGAAAGAGGGGTAAGAAAGAAAATAAATAAGGCTCAAAAGGGGTGATGAGGGATCAAGTGTTTAGATAGAAGAACAAAACGCCTTCGTCATTTCAATCTTCAAAATATGCCAAATACAAACAAGTACAATCAAACAAAGAAATCATACATAGTAACTCTTGACCGCATCGGAATTGATAGCCATTTCCACACATTTCCCTTCTACATCTGTCAAATATAACGCACCATCGGACAACACTCTAGTTACGACAAATGGTCCCTGCTAGTTTGGGGAGAACTTTCCTTTTGCTTCAACCTGATAAGGCAAGATACGTCTCAACACTAACTAACCCACTTCGAACTTCCGTGGACGTACCTTTTTGTTATATACTCTCGCCATTCTCTGTTGGTACAATTGGCCGTGACATACTACTGCCAATCTATTTTCATCAATCAGACTTAATTGCTCCTAGCGGGTTTTGACCCATTCAACGTCATCAATTTCTGCCTCAATGACAATCCGAAGGGATGAGATTTCAATTTCTGCAGGTATTACTGCCTCCATGCCATACATCATTAAATAAGGAGTGGCCCCTACTGAAGTACAAACAGTAATGTGATAACCCAACAATGCGAAAGGTAACTTCTCATGCCACTGTCTAGAACCTTCTACCATTTTTTGAAGTATTTTCTTTATATTCTTGTTGGCTGCCTCGACTGCTCCATTCGCCTTAGGGCGGTATGGGGTGGAATTGCGATGTATAATCTTAAACTGCTGATATGTCTCTGTCATCAGATGACTGTTGAGATTAGCTCCATTGTCCATGATGATTACCTTCGGAATCCCAAACTGACAGATGATATTTGAATGCACAAAATCGACCACTGCTTTCTTGGTCATAGATTTGAAAGTTTTCGCTTCAACCCACTTGGTAAAATAATCAATGTCTACCAGAATAAACCTATGTCCGTTTGACGTTGTTGCCTCGATTGGCCCAATGACATCCATGCCCTAAGCAACAAAGGGCCATGGTGCCGACATTGTGTGCAATTCGGATGGTGGGGAATGAATCAAATCTCCGTGCACCTGGCATTGATGACACTTGCGCACAAAACTGATACAATCTTGCTCCATAGTGAGCCAGTAATAACCTGCTCGGAGAATCTTCTTTGCCAGAACATATCCACATATGCGGTCCACAAATTCCAAAGTGTACCTCAGTCATGATAACTGTGGCATGTCTGGCATCTATACATCTTAGCAATCCCAGATCCGGAGTTCTTTTATACAATACCCCTCCACTGAAGAAAAATCCACTTGCCAATCGCCGAATCATTTTTTTCTGATCACCTGTGGCCTGTGCTGGATATACCCCTATCCGGAGGTATTCTTTGATATCATGGAACCATGTCTCCCCATCAAGTTCTTCTTCTACCATATTATAGTAAGCATGCTGATCAAGGACCTGAATCTGCAAAGGGTCCATATAAGCCTTATCTGGATGGTGTAACATTGACGCCAGAGTAGCCAAAGCATCGGCGAATTCATTATGGATCCTTGGGATATGCCTGAATTCTATTGACTAAAATCGTTGACAAAGATCATGCAAACATTGTCTGTACGGTATGAGTTTCAAATCTCGTGTTTCCCATTCTCCCTGAATTTGGTGTACCAGGAGGTCCGAGTTACCCAAGACCAAGACTTCCTGGAAACCCATATCCACAGCTAACCTCAAACCAAGAATACATGCCTCGTACTCAGCCATGTTGTTGGTACAGTAAAAACAAAGTTGAGCCGTAACAGGGTAGTGCTGCCCTGTTTCAGAAATAAGTACTGCTCCTATCCCCACACCCTTCATGTTTGCGGCTCCATCAAAGAAAAGTTTCCATCCCGGCTTCTCGACTTGTTCCAACTCATCAATGTGCATCACCTCTTTATCAGGGAAATAAGTTTTCAAAGTTTCATAATCTTCATCAACCGGGTTCTCGGCCAAATGGTCCGCCAAGGCCTGTGCTTTCATTGCAGTTCAAGTCACGTAGACAATGTCAAACTCTGTGAGCAGGATCTGCCACTTTGCAAGCCTCCCTGTGGGCATAGGCTTCTGAAAGATATACTTCAATGGATCCAAGCGAGATATGAGATAGGTAGTGTAAGATGACAAATAATGTTTTAGCTTCTGCACCACCCAGGTTAGGGCGCAACTCCTCTCAAGCTGAGTGTACTTGACCTCGTACGGTGTGAATTTCTTACTGAGATAATATATGGCCTGCTCCTTCCTGCCAGTGATGTCATGTTGACCCAATACGCAGCCGAATGAATTGTCCAAAACCGTCAAATATAGAATCAACGGTCGCCCTGGTTATGGCGGGACCAACACGGGTGGATTTGACAAATACCCCTTTATCTTATTAAACGCCTCCTGACATTCATTTGTCCACTTGACCGCAGCGTCTTTCTTTAACAGTTTGAAGATTGGCTCACAAGTTGTCGTGAGCTGAGCCATGAACTTGCTGATATAATTCAATTTCCCCAACAAACTCATCACCTCAGCCTTGTTCCTCGGAGGTAGTAATTCCTGGATGGCCTTGACTTTTGATGGATCCAGTTCAATGCCCCGGTGGGTGACTACGAACCCCAACAACTTTCCAGACGGCACCCCAAAAGCACACTTTGCAGGATTAAGCTTGAGATTATACCTGCGAAGCCTTCGGAAGAACTTCTTCAGATCCTTAACATGGTCGGACTGCTTTCTAGACTTTACGATAACATCATCCACGTACACCTCGATTTCCTGGTGTATCATATCATGGAATATCGTTGTCATTGCCCTCATGTAGGTTACCCTAGCATTCTTCAAACCAAATGGCATGACCCGATAGCAGTACGTTCCCCATAGCATGATAAATGTCGTCTTTTCTGCATCTTCCTCGTCCATTAAGATCTGATGATAACCCGCGTAACAATCCACAAAAGAACCAATCTCATGTTTGGCGCAATTATCAATCAAGATATGAATGTTCGGCAATGGAAAATTATCTTTTGGACTCTCCTTGTTGAGATCCCGATAATCGACACACACCCTGGTATTGCCATCCTTCTTCGGCACAGGCACAACATTGGCTAACCAGGTGGGATACCGGGTGACTCGAATGACTTTGGCATCGAACTGCTTGGTGACCTCTTCTTTGATCTTTACACTCATATCTGTTTTGAACTTTCTCAGTTTCGGTTTGACAGGAGGGAATGCCGGGTCAGTGGGCAACTTGTGAACCACTAAATCAGTGCTTAGGCCCGGCATGTTGTCATAGGACCATGCAAAAACGTCTTTGTATTCGAACATTGCTTTAATTATCTCCTCCCTGAGTTGAGGTTCCAGATGGACACTTATTTTAGTTTCACGGACATTTTCTTGGTCCCCTAGATTAATTGCTTCTGTGTCATTCAAATTAGGTTTGGGATTTTCCTCAAAATGACTTAGTTCCTTACTAATTTCTTCATAGGCCTCATCATCCTCAAATTCCAACTCGTCATCACACTCAATTTCTTGTATTATTATTTCAGAGTTAGATTGGCTTTTAAAACTGGGCCGAAGATTCCTCATACATGTCATGTCATTGATATCAACATAAAAAGAACTGTACAAAAGAAGAAAACAAAATAAAATTAGAAGAAATGAAGGGAAAGGAACAATTGCATTTCATTGAATATAAAGATAACAGGGTTTTAACACATCCAACCGGATGGAACATAATATCTTAATTACAGACCCTGGAATAATCTAGACAACTAAAAGAAAATCAAAGCCCACTACCAAGACTCCCTCCGGGTAGGAAGAGGAGTAGCTTTCCAATTGTTGACTTTTGCGCGTGGTCCCACGAATTGCACATCTGCCTTGCTGGACCCTTCCCCAGCCTCAACCATGTTGACCTCGGCAAATAATCTTTCGAACCCCTTCTCCAAGTCTCCATCGGCACCAATCAGAGATCCAGGAACTTTTGACAACAATTGCTTTCTGATACCCGACATGACGAATGATCTGGATAGATGCGGGATTGGCTTTGGCAATGCCCATGCTCTCTGTTTTATTTTTCTAGCTCTTCTCACGTCTGCGACCATGGGCTTGAACCCCAGACCAAAAGTATCCAAATTCATTGGAAGAGAAACTGGTTGCACAATACCTTGCAGAGATGCACCCAAACCCTTGCCCGGTACGAAACCATTTTTCAACATTTCAACAGCTACCATGACTGATGCAGCAGCCATCTTTGGAGTTGGAACGCACTTTCCTTCCGGAATTTTCTCTATCGATACTGTGTCGAAAACCTGATAAACCCATGGTCCCTTGTCATCATCAACCTTTATGAACGGAACAATGGCACCATTGGGCACACACAAATTATCTTCGCCGTATGCAACAAATTCCTGTTGATCCCATTCAAACTTGACCATTTGATGCAGAGTAGACAGGACTACTTTGGCCGCATGGATCCAGGGTCGTCCCAACAGCAGATTATACGAAACAGCCACATCGAGCACCTGGAATTCCATGGTAAATTCAACTGGCCCTATTGTGAGCTCAAGCACTATGTCCCCGACTGAATCCTTCCCTCCATCGTCGAATCCCCGAATGCAAATATTGTTCTTGTGAATTCTTTCATCCTCCACTTTCAGCTTGGTCAATGTGGAGAGAGGACAGATGTTCACGCTAGACCCATTGTCAACCAATACCCGAGTAACATAGTGCTTGAGCTCACAATAGGGCCAGTTGAATATATATATATATATATATATATATATATATGTGTGTGTGTGTGTGTGTGTGTGTGTGTGTGTGTGTGTGTGTGTGTGTGTGTGTGTGTGTGTGTGTGTGTGTGTGTGTGTGTGTGTGTGTGTGTGTGTGTGTGTGTGTGTGTGTGTGTGTGTGTGTGTGTTATATATACTATATAATTTAGATAATTTACAAAAAAATTACCGTATATAGTATATTGCTTTATATAAGATTGTATATATAGTAGTATAGTATTATAGATATACTAAGTGTATAATATATAAGCTATATTCGAATTTTGATATAACATTAGCTATATAAAGACGTGTATATGTATATGTATGTGTGTGTATATATATATATATATATATATATATATATATATATATATATATATATATATATATATATAAAAGATGAACTCGGTGTCAAAGTTGCAAATTAAAGTTTACATTTAATACTTCAAATTAAAGTTCAATGCCTTCAACATAATACTTCAAATTAATCTAACAAGCTAAAACATTAAGCATAATACGTTTAATAATTTTAAAATAACACAAATTATCTCAAATCATCTTAAAATCTTAAACACGAATGTCTTGAGAACGCGCAAGACAACTCTTTATATGCCTCCTTAAACAGCCTGTGCCCTCCAACTTTGGACGATGAGTGTAGACTCGATCACAGTTCTTGCACTTTATTATGTAAACTTCTTCATTTTCTTATACCACATTAAAGTGTTCCAAAACAAATGGGCGAAATCTAGAATCACCGGGCATGATTTAACTTTAATTAAGAATTTGAGTTTGAGAAATAAGAGATGAGTGAACACTTGAATACTTCAATTTGAGTTTGAGAAATGAGAGAGATTGATGATTTTGTGAGAAAAATGAAAGAATGAGGGGGTATTTATAGTTGAAAATAGAGAAAAAGTATAATTATAAAAAAGATTGGGGTTAAAATAAAGTTGGGGGGGGGGGGGGAGGGATTAAATGGCTATTCTAGAAAGCCCAGACGGCTATTTTTACAGGCCAACGACCATTTATTAAATGTTGCTACAGCTAAAAAAAATTGATTTTTTTTTAAAAAAGTAGCCGTTAGGCTCGTTTGAGCCAGTTTAGGACTGGTTGAACCGGCCCACTTAGGACCCGGTCCCGGGCCCAAACGATCCCTGTCCTAACGGGCTTCTTCAATGAACCGGACCCACTTGGGCCTGCACCTCCCCCTAGTCCCCGCTTAAACGATTAGGCCTGTTTAGGCCCACTACCCATATGGGCTCACGAGCCTGGCCCGGACCTAACCAATCCACATGCCAGCCTTACTTGTAAATCTGGTTATTTTTGAATTTCTCCCGAACATTGCCCAAATCAGTATATGCTCACTTTAAACCCATCTGAAACCATCTTTACATGTATTCAACCTGTATTTAGAATATCATTTGATAGACAGTTTCGACAGGTTACAAGAATTGGGTTTGAAAATTGCCACAGCATCTGGCAAATGGGATACCAGTTTATATATATATATATATATATATATATATATATATATATATATATATATATATATATATATATTAATTTTTATTACACCATGCGTTGCACGTGTATTCCAAGTTATATTTATAAAAATTAGATAAAATATAATAAATTTAAATTACATGCGTATTGTTCAAAGAATATTGTTGATACACTATTAGAAATTATACATATTAAAAGTTACAGCTCATTTGAGTGAGAATATATGATATTTAAGGGACCATATCTCAAATTCAAAGTAAATCAAATTCAAAATAATTGAATAACCTTCTCTATCTGAAAAGATGAACCATTACATTAACTTAGTTTATTATTTATAATAACATTATTTTAGTTTATGAGGTAAAAATATGTCACTTGGTCGCGACTACCTAACATTTTCTCATGTACATATTTTTGGTGCATATACGATTACATTGTTTTAGTTGGTTTTTTTCATTATTGTGTAGCTATAATATCAAATTCCTCATTTTTTTTTTCTGTCCCTTTTAATGATCGTCTTAGTTGATCTTTTACGGGTGTAGTTGAAGGGAAAAGTTGGTTATAAGATTATGTTATTATCTCGGAAGCAAGAAAATTAAAGCAAAATATAAATTTTATAAATTAGTCATCAACGAACCAAAAATACACTGCTAAAAGTACAATATTGCAAGAAGTTCTACCTTGTGCACCATACATGAGAGGATTATAATGACAAGAGATTCGAATTTAAAAATATTTAATATCAAATTAACCATAAGATTGTCAGATGTATATGGCAAGATCCTTTTTACAATATAAACTACACAATCAAATAAGAAATTATCTAGAAAAAAGAATTTCAAAAGCTGAGCCAAAGAATAAAGATTCAAGTTACAAAGACGCACACTTCATTTGTGTTGATGCCCATTACAGTAAAGCTAGTTGAGAGGTCTATTCAATTGTCTACAAAAGCATCATGCGAATTCATTTTAACGGAAATCTCATGATCACAAACTTGATGAAAACAAAACTCTGCCAACTTATTTCATGTGGTAGAACAAATCCTTAAACTAACATGATTTTCACGATAAGTAAGAAGCAAAAATGAAAAAAATTAAAGAGAACATGTGCGAGAAGAAAAATCATTCTCTGCTATCTAAAAGGAATTACCAAAAAATAATAATTGGACTCAATATATCCTCATAAAGTAGTTCAGAACAGATTTAAGGCACTCAGCTAATGTTAAAAAGTCAATTCTCGCTGGAAGAGAAAAGAGCTCACCTCAGTGAATTTATCGCTCGCTCCTTACACATTACCTATATATATTTGTACTGTATTTGTTGAAAACAAACAAAATTATACTTTTTAAAAAAGGTTAATAATCATGTGTCCGAAAGGGAAAAGAATAATTCAATTTACATCAAGAAAAAGCAAATAATTTTGAATTATATGAATAAAATTTGGTCAAGAAAATAAAAAACTCATTTATTTTTCCAGCAGATTAGATTTGTGCCAAAAGCATTGCATCATCTAGCCTTGATATTACTCGATTCTTGAAAGTAATGGAATTAAGAATTCTATCAAAAGGTAGTCGAATATTAATCTTTTCGGCTCTGCTATTGTCACCAAGTTTTGAAGACATTCATCTTACAACATGACTTTTTTTTTATGAAATCTTTAAATAAATAGGCTTATTAGAAAAAGACAATTGCAATAACTGAAAGGAGAGAGATAAATTGAGGGAAACGAATAGACATACAACATGGAAAATGCAAAAGGTGTTAGTTCATGAATGTATTAATTAATTTATCAACATAAGTGATGGGATTAATGTCCTTTCATTTGCTTTCAGGTTTAGATTAACCGAGATGATATTGAAATTCATATCAGTTTAATTTAATAAAAGAGTACAAATGGCAATTGAAGAGACATATATAAAGAGTACGTTTTTGTACAAAAGGAAGACTATTCAGATACAATTTGAATTGAAGAGAATTTGGTTCATATTATATTATTAATTGTAACTCCTCGAATTCTTAACTTATTACTGGTTGCTTTTTCGTGTATCAATGTTCCATGAGTGTTTTAGTAGGGTGGAACAAATTTATCATTTATTGTACAATAAATTTACTTTTTAATATAAAATCATTATAAAAATATCGTTTAAGAAAAGGGTAAAATTGTCAGTTAGTTTTAATTGGGTAGTATAGTAATTCAACTTTCACTTGTGATCTTCCCACTTATAATATAATATATATATATATATATATGATGATATGATGATATATATACACAACCCCATCTCTGTTAAACCTGTAACTTGGAAACTTAGAAATATATATTTACTATTGCATAAATAACTGTAAATGAAGGTTGAGTCTCAACCTATCACGCTATACACAACTTGATGATGGTGTTTAATAGTTTACATACAACAATATGTACGTCCCCAACAAAGTCTAAAAGCTCTGAATTCTTTAAGAGGCCGAATGCAATGAAGCTTGCATCTTTGGCGATGCTTGTAGCTCTTTATCTGCTGCAGGCTCACAAGCGTGAAGAATAGCACATATGTCATTTTTTTCCAGAAACTGTTCAGCATTTACGAGAATCACTGGCGCATATTCAAAGATCAGTTTCTTGCACTGCCAAAAAATAACAAAAAGGAGAGAGTGAGAAAAAAAAACATCAACATAGCTATCAAACAGGGTTTGTATATCCTTCATCTATTTATCATCAGGCAAAAAGTTTGATAGTTCTCCTGGATGCAAAAGTATCCCAAATAATGTAGGACAACTGTAGCGCTTATTCATCGATATTTAAGCATGGTTTGACTTTTTTTTCGATGGACAACATTATTCATAGGACAGCAGTGCATGCATATAAGGATTGCAAAATCTTTTCATAGACTTCAAAAGGGGTGCAAAATACATTAATTATGATATTATTTATATCTACCGTCCAAAAATCTGTTGCACTGGAAATCTGGAAACTAGCAGCAAGCTTGCAGAATTATACAACTTCAACATACCCAGAGTGATCCCACAAGTGGGATCTGGTGGGAGGATTGGGGTATACGCACACCATACCCCTACTTTTGTGGGGTATAGAGGTTGTTTCCGATAGACCCTCAACTCAAGAAAAGCGTTTTTCAAAACAGGTTAGAAAATTACAAGAGGAAAAAAGCCTTGCAGATTTACTATGATCAAACAATTAAATCACAGATGTTTCTAACCTTTGTGGCATAAGGTTTGAGTTTGACAGCTCCACATGCCTTCAAGAGCAGCTCAAGTATTTCTAACTGAAAGGATTTCAAAAATAAAATGAATTTAAGCAAACATATTCCAAGTATGTATATTACTTTGTATATTCAATTCAACTCACAGTTATCAAACTTAATACATCGTTCAGATATCATGTACGAGGACTAGCAGCTGCAAAGAAATCCTACATGGAGTTCTTATTTTGTATATACGCAAGTTGAGAAAGATAAACGGAATGTATTAAACAGAGCTACAGTCCTATGCAGATGTTCGGACTTTTTCTAAATTTCTTGGCATGTTGAAGGATTGGAATACAGTAACATTATCTTTGTTGGTCCATGCAACATGCAACATGCAACATGAATTTAGCTTCCTGCTCTTATTTCTTTTAAGAACTTCTTATCGAACAAATCTAAAGCACACAAATGATCGGAAACTAACTACTCCATGGATATTCATGGAAGTAACTTACTTGGGGAAGTACTTTAAAACATTCTTCTTTAGGAAGATTTCATCCAAATATTAATGCATAAAAGTGGAAATTTAGGCATTGCATGATATTCTGCATTATTGCTTATAATATAACTACTAACATGCAGAAATAATATTAGAAATCCTAAAGTTGTCTTTAGTAGCAGATATCCAATTTTTAAGTACAAAAATATGTTCATCTCTTTTGTACTTAGTTCAGGTAACTATATACAATTTTATTAATATGTTATATACATAAAATTAAACATAGTGCACCTGGGTGTCGGGATCTTTCAACTTAGATTCGGCCTCTGTAACTACTTGGTGGCATAAATCACAGCTCTGTCCAGAAAGCACCTGAGAAATGGTAACCACTCGTTCACAGAGGTCAAACTTTTCGCAAAAGTCTTCAGGACTTATTTTGTTGATCTCTGAGAAGAAGAGAGGAGCATAATAATCCACAAGTACGACGCACTGCAGCCAAAAAATCAAAGAGATTCACTCACAACCTAGCTATAGAAACCGTTCAAAATCTCATATTAAGCAATTCAGAATAAAGAACTGACAGCAAATCCGAACAGGCCACCCAAATTTACAAATACAAAGGAAGGACGCTTATTGCTACTGACTGTTACACAGAGTTCAGTTTCATCTTGCACGTTTTCGCTTATGATTTCGTTCCTTCTCTTATTAACTTACGTACAGTTTGACTTCTTAAAAAATTCATATGGCTTATACTTGCTCATTACAGTATATAAGGAACCTCATCTGATTACTTCTTCTAAAGACCGTGAAAAACAAAACGATTTCGAACAATTTCTGTCAACGTTTAAGGATGCGAGATAGTAGATAAATATCAGACAAAATTAATTTAATTCTCACTTAATCTTTCCTTCCTTCCCTTACTTAACTTTATTTTCACTGGTAAATTTTGATTTCTTAAGAAGTTGGAAGCTTAGACATACTCATTATAATAATGAAGACGACATCCAATCAATTAATTAAGTTTCTTTTTTTATCTCATCAAGGGAACCCCAAATGATCAGTCCTTTTCAAGCTCTGTGAACAAAATAAATTTATCTCAACAAAATTTTACCAAGCAATTAAGGATGTCAGACAGAAGAACACACTAAAATACGAATGCAACATCCATGACTGTACATCGGTAGTTCATTAAACAATAAAACGTCTGAATTGACTCAGCCTCTTATGTGCAGTGAATTTCAATCATTTAGGTGAAAGAAATGGTCAATAGATAGACAATTTTTCAAGTTAGATTATAAGTACCTCCTGCTTGTAAAATGGCATATTCAAACAGGACTCATGAAGATGGTCAATGATCTCTGTTTGGGTCTTGTTATTAGCCACGTACTTTAGTGCCTTGGCAGTATATTCTTCACACAATGTGCACCACTGTTCATTTCCTCTGACTTCTTCTGGAGGTTGAACTTGTCTCGGCACCTCTAGGTTATTTATCTGCAGAACTGTTGCAATAAAGCCAATTGTTAACAAATTCTTTTTCAAATTAATGAAGCTACACAAATACACCAAGCAGTTCAATTCATGTACTGTAGAGCATCTAGGTAAAAAGAGTACATTAAGCTAGCAAGTAAGATTGACATACTCAACAAGAAAGATGCATCGCATGGAGAAAACCACTAGCATATTCATTTAAAATGAAGCCAAATAAATGGATAATAAAAAGATGCAAAGATTGCTGAACTTGTCAGCAAGAGATCCCTAGTCAAATAGGTACATATTTAAAAAGTTTCAGAAATAGTCTAGAACCATTTGCATGAATTGCAACCTGTTATAAGCAAGCAGCTATAACAAAACACTTGCTCTTTCATATTTATAACCCAACTGCCTATCTTCATAAACTACCAATATCTGACACGTGAAATGGAGAATATGAGAATCCTAAGAGGCCTTATGGATGCAAATCAATTGAGCACAACATAATATAATTCACATTGGCAAACTTGTAAATGTATTACGTAATGTTTCGATCTCCTATTTATGTGAACATTTTCAGATATTGGTTTTCATCCTAGCCCCTTCAAAGTTGAAAGGAACATGATACAAATGTGATTCATTTGAAAAGACAGAAAGACTTGAGCAAGTATATTAATGGGAAGCGTCAATGGAAGGTTTGGTTCATTTGGTGAGGAAGGAAGAGAATAATGAAGGCAAAGAAGTTTCGATTAGAGGAGGTCAAAGTTGCACTCCAAATAAGAATTTTTGAGGAGTGGAAAATTAATCGTCTAGAGACTTACAGGACATATATTTATTTTGAGACATTACAAAATGTTTGATATATTTCAAAATCTTTAAGAATATGAATTCAGTTGACCATATGAAATTAAACTTTTCGAGACTATGTTTCCTCAATCAAACCATTGTCCTAGTGTTTTCTTCCACCACTACCAATAAGTCATTATCAACATTTTAAACTATGCGGCCAATCAAATTCTGTCCCATGAAAATAGGATGGAGGAAGTAAATTTATAAACAGCAAGTAGCGGTCTAGCAGAAAATAACAAATATCCATTACATAACTAATGATGTCGTGGAGAATTAAGGAGGTTCTTGTTAATGGAAGGGCAATTGGACGCTGACCATAGGAGAAATCAAATAAAGCTGTAAATAAGGTTCATAAATTAATTGATTTTTTGGTTGCTCAGTTAAAGCAGTACAGCTATCCCACGACTGCATTAAACTAAAAAAAGAGAAAGTACCAGAAATATCTTCAGTTTCAGTAATAAGGTGGCTACGCGCTGATAATTCTCTAGCAGTACAGCACCAGCTAGAACCAAGTATGAAAAAACACAGGCAGACCCTAAAATCCATGCTGCCAACGAGAAAACAATCAGTCAGTCTTGATTGAGGAAACAGTAAATCGAAGCACAAAGAAAGAAATCAACCAATAGATATATTAATAGGACTTGAAGAATGGCAATGGGAGTATCAAAGGGTTTTCAATTTCAATAGTGAATTAACAAAGTGCTTCTGTCCCGACAAAGTATATCTGTTAAGAACTGTAAAACCAATACAAATACACAAATGAAGCTTATGCCTACATAAAGACTTCCTTTCATTAAACAGGAATATGATCTCACATTTATTCATAGCGAATAAACAGTGATATCTTTAATAATTACAGTGTGTTGTCATGATTCGCAATCAATATCGTGCTTTTGGAACTTCAACCACATAAAATCAGCAGAAGCAAGCAAATCAGAAGAAGATTTAATTCTGTTTTGCTTGGCCTATTTTCAGGCTCATCAAAGTCCAAGCCGTTCTTACTATAGGACTAGAATGTCAGCCTTAAGCTAATCTCAACTACTCCATTATCAAACTACTCTAAGCAACAAAATGGATTACTTATAATGCTTATTTGGTGATCTCTAAAATGCTTAAGATGCACCGAGACTTAGAAAAGGTCATCTTTATCCTTTTACGTTTAACTCTTGGTCTAGATTAGAACTGCACCAGCTAAAAAGAACTCAATTTTGCACATGCGAATCAAACAAAAACAAACTACTCTAAGCACTAAATAGATAAAATTGTAACTATCATTCCCATCTCCTTTATGCTTAAGTTACCCTGAAAGCTAAACAAGATCTTTCTTTTTTCCCCCTCTAACTTACAAAGCAGATTGGAATTGGACCTGTTAAAAGCCCCCCCCCCCCCCTTTCTTTTTCTTTTTTAAAATCAGAGATATTTGGACCAACTTGTTTGCATCTCGACTAATCCAGTGGCCAATCTATCCAGCCTATGATTTAAAAAGAACCCAATTTTATGCACAAAATTAAACTATTAATCTGATATGCTTAATATACCCTTCACCAAAAGATGTCATCTTTTATCCCCCTTTTAACACAGACCAATATGGAAGAATACCATGTAAAAAGAACCCAATTCTACATATATGAACCAGAGAAAAAATAAAACATAATATATGCCTGGTGAAGAATATGATCGGATAATGAAAAATCAATCAAAATCCACACAAGAAAACCCATAAAAATACAAAGTCAAGGAAGTTTCAGCATGAAAGATTTCTTTAGACATAAAGAAAATCAGAGGCGGTTCCATAATTTACAGTTTATCAATTAATACAGCAGTCTCAAGTTAATAACAATTCGGTTATAGTCCAAAAATATAGAGACAGATGATAGTAAAAGAAAAGAAAGAAACTTTGACTAAAAAAGAGGGTATAAAGAAGGATGACCAATAGCATAAGAAAAGGGTGAATTGTAGAACTATAGAGGAGCATTTACCCGTAAAGAAAATTTTAGTTTTGGAGTTATAGTGACAAATAGAGAGAATGGCAAGACGAAGCTATTCCTTCAAGCAATGGCTCTTTTTCCTGTTTTGTAGGAAGCTGTCCGAATTATTGTTCCATTGGTTTCCTACTTGGATATGGTTTCCTACTCCTGCTATCCTCAGGATCACTATACAACTGACCTTTTTTAAAAAAAAATAGTAGAAGAAAACGAAAAGGAAAACGATAGATAAATTGGATAAACGGACTAGTTATTTAGTACTTAACTTTTTTGTCTGAATTATGGATATAATTTTGCTCGATAATAAAGTTATAATACTACTCTCTCAACGAGTCAATACATATATAATAGCTAAAACCTAAAGGTCAGCATTTGAATTACAGTGGAACCAGTTTGATCTTAAATGGATTATATTATAGCCTACATTTCCTTTTTTTATTTCCTATTTGGTGTTGATGACTCAACTAAATCTAAATTCGTCGAAAGTATCATATTAGAGAGTAAAGTGTTTTCTAACACAGATTATATTTCCTTTCATCTTAAAGGAAAAAGTAGTTTTTATTGTCTTTTTCTCTTTTCTAAAATCCAAACTTGTCTATTATATTATTTGGCCACCCTAGATTTATTACGTTTTCCTTAATATCTCTCACCAAATTTTTACACTAGTTTTATAATATATAACAAATTGCTAAAAGATTTCAATTTTGAATTCCATTTTGTGAAGAATTCTATTTAATTACTGTCACACCTCCTTTTTGCGCGCCCGCCCCGAAGGGTTAAACGCGCGAGGGGAGTTTTTCCAATTTAAGTGACAATATTCGAAATGGGATTATTTAATTCAGAGTCGCCACTTGGGAAAGGTTTGGCTTTTGGCGTCCCAAGTCACCGGTTTATCTTGGATCCCAAATCGAGGAAATTTTCGACTTTTCCAAATGAAGTCTGCGAACCAGAAATTCTAAGTAAGGAATTCTGTTGACCCGAGGGAAGGTGTTAGGCACCCTCGAATCCCGTGGTTCTAGCACGGTCGCTTAAATTGTTATAATGGCTAAATATCTGATTTAAATACATGTTGTGACTTATGTGCTTTTATTAAGTTTAAACCGCTTTTATTATTATCATTTATTTTTATAGAATTGCAACGTCGTGAAAATGCATCTCGAACCACGTCACAATCAATGCACCCGTGGTCGTCGACACATTTTGACTCCGTTGAGATTCGGATTTGGGTCACATCAATGTGCACCCGTGTTTAAGAAGGTTAAATTATTAAAGGTGCGCCTAAAGCAACTAGCGTATTGTTATTTTGGGAAGGCCGTAAAATTCGCTAAACGGCCTGTCCCGAATTCTAAGTATTTTAATATATACATTTAGAGGGCCCCGCAGCTTGTGCATTTTTGTTTGTCGAGGCTCGTCTCATTTTTTAGAAGAGGATATCCTAAAGTGACTACATTTCTATTATATTTATTTCCAGAAATAGAAGCAAAGAAAGTGTATGCTAATTGAAGTATATGCTTTGGCCTAAACCGGATTCTTATTAATTATCTAACTAATCATTTACGAAGTGAAGAAGCGTTATACCTTATGGAACGTGCTTTTAATTGAGTAGAAGAATTATACACGAGATTGATGAAACACTACACTTAGCCCCAAATACTCCTTGAGTTAAACTTTGAATTTATTTTAACAGAATTAGAAAAGTTACTCATTAGGTGGTAACTACTAATGATATTCAGAACTCAACCTAAAATTGCCTACCGAAACTGAAGCTCCTAAACTTAAGATTGTGTTGTATTCGGCAGGATTTTTTCAAGCAACCATTCACCCTACATACTCAAAACATAACTGGAAGAAGAGTTTGAATTAACAATTCTACCAAATGATAGCACGTTCCATAAATTATATGACTACATCACGTGTACTGCCAACAAGCCATATCGCAATTTTAGACCAGAATATTTTCAATTAAGTACAAACTTACTAATGTGTTTTCTATTGGGCTACAAATAAAAGAATTTATACAACTTTAACAATATTCGCAAAGCTGTAAGTAAGGCAACAGATGATTAAAATTCTTCAGATCTTTCAATTCATGCCTTTCATGGTTACATCAGTATGAAATGTGTACCTGGATGTTGAATACAACAGAAGAAGAGGAAGAAGATAGAGAAAATCAGCAGCAGCAGGAACAAAGTAACAGCAGCAAACAAAGCAACACAGCAGAACAGGCTCGAGTGCAAGAATGCAACTATAGCTGATAGAGAAAGTAGCCAAATGACAGCAGCACACAGTGGAGTAGAATCAGAACTCCAGGCAGACCAAAACCAGTAGTAAACCAATGAAAACACTCGACTGGTAGACTCAATTGGAACTTCAAAGAATCAGAATTTATTGAACAGGTTGAACAAATGAAACCCAAACAACAATAGGAAGAAACAGTTTCTGATTGTTGACTGTATGTTTTCTATCCCTGAACCTCTCTCTCTATCTGTGTTTTAAAATCAGTTCTATCCTTTTTCAACCCTCTCTGCCTCTTCTCCCCCTTGTATTCTCAATGTGCCTCCCTCTTATAAGCCTAAAACTTAGCCCTTTAACAGCCTGTTTAGACCATCAGAATACCCTCCCATGTGCTGCCCCTTTTCAGTTTCCACTTAGCTAATTAAGTATAAACAAAACCCCATGATATTCCCTTGGCAGGCTTACCTTTAGTAATGTTTATTATTTCTGAAACTAAAGCAGGATGTGGGCAGCAGGATGTAGTCTGACAGCATATGCTGTCAAACTATTTAATTCAAAAAGCCCTTAGGCAGGGCACAGGCTGTTCACAAATGCACATGTTGTGCACAAGTGCACATGCCCTCCAATTTCAAAACTGTAACTAAACAAAACATTGATTTTACATTTCTGATTCAAATTAACAATTATAAGCACTAGACTCAGTTCTTAATTGATTCAGGCAATGTTTAACTGCAGCAGGTCAATTTGTTATTGTTCAGATAGTTAAAACTAATTGACGACATATGTCGACTCGACTATATTAATCATAACAGGTACAATCGTAGCCAAAATCAGACATTTAAAAGTATCAAGCACATGATTTGAATTGTACTGACTAAGCAGAATTGTACTCGAGGAATCAGTTAATTAGTTCAAATTTGAAGCTCAATTATTCGCACAGCACATACACATATACACATTATCAGTAACAAGTAGAAGAAAGAAACAATCAAACACAAAGGTTCGGGCAAGGTGGACAGGACACAGTTAATAAAACTCAAAACACAGATTTCACCAAACATGAACAGCTTTTAGAACAATCACATGGACTAAAACAAATAAAGAAAAGAAAGCAAACTCACCTTAAAACCCGAAAAATCAAGAAATCTTAACTTGGATTCGAACAGACCTTTCTTAAGGCTGAACGGACGTTAATCGAAGTGTTTCTCAGATGAGAAACACTTCGATTAAGGTCCATTAGACCCTAACCTCTTGGCTTAACAGGTACGGACCAGGCTTGGGGTTTTTTAGGTTTTGTGGAAGGTAGATTTGGAACTTGGGCTTCCAGGGTTAGATTCGGACCAAACCAAGCATGGTTTGGTCACGAGGGGGGTCCGGGGGTTGTCTGGTATGAATCTAAGGCAGATCGGTGTAGATCGAGTTTTGCTCGAATCTTCAAATGAAGATTCGAGGACCTAGAGGATGATTCGAACTAAACGGACTACAGATCCATGTTCAGGGTGTCAAGGTGGTTCATCGGTGTTTATGCCGCCGGCTTTCATGGTGAAGGGGTACAGAGGCGGCTCTAGGGTTTGGGGTTCTTGTGAAGACGATGAAGGCTGGGGTTCGGATAGGGGGGGCAGGGTAAGTTTATGAGCTTATATAGTTAGTGGGTAGGTGGATCCTGGCCGTTGGATGAGATGTGATGAAGGGCCAGGATCCTTCGACTAACAGGGAACGGCGTCGTTTCAAGGGTAAAGGGTTGGGGTCGGTCCGGGTGAGACGGGTCGGGTCTGTTAGTGGGTTCGGGGTGAGAGATCTTGGCCGTTGATCTTTCAAAGATCAATGGCTTAGATCAGCCTGGATTAAAACGACGTCGTTTGTATGTTCTCGGAGTAGGCTAGTCACGGACCGGGCAGGCCTGGGTTTTGGGCTTAGTTTGTTTGGGCCAATTTATTTAAAATTGGCCCAAGTCCGGAAAAAAGATTTTTTTTTATTATTTTCTTTTCTTCTTTATTTTAAAAACAAACCTAAGTAAAATCAAATTAAAATTAAATAAACACTTAATACAATTATTTGCACACACATTAAAATATTTCAAAACAGGTAAAATCAAAGAAAAACAACATCACGGACAAAGATGCCTATTTATGATTTTCTATTTAACAACCGGATTACGGTTCAAATTATGCATGACACACCATTTTTTGTATTTTGTTTTAATAAAAATAAAAATGGGCAAAAATCATAAATAATTAACAAAGTGCCATGTAAAAATCCAAAAATTGTACAGCGGGACCAATTGTTATTATTTTTTATTTCTTTTGGAGCGATTGTCGCGCGAAACAAAAATCACGTGCTCACAGCTGCCCCTCTTTGTTCGGAAATACAAAGAGTTTTCGTGCAAAGATAAAGTGAGCGTGTATGAGCGATTTTTGCCTATGGACTACTCCGTGTGAAGCATGTTTTTTTTTGAAAGATCTGACCGAATCTTGCTTCAAAGATTTCCTACATATCCTGGGTTGAACAGGAATCAGGTCAATGTAGTTCGGGAAAATTTTGGTAGCTGGGACTACCATGGGATTGCAATGCTTGCTGTTACTGCTGTTGCTGTTGTCACCGCTGCTTTACTGACCGCCTTATTACAAAAGAAAAATTGAAACTGAGCTAAACACTTATATGCATGTCAACTGCTAGTTACAAGATTCCTATCTATGATTCTTTTGCGACTTGATCTTGGGTTTTAGCTGATTCTGCTTGTAGACTCCGATCTGAATCTTGATGCTTGCGAGTTGCGGCGACTTGTTTAATCTCTGGGATACTGAGTGAGACGCGATTGGCAGGGTTTAGGACCTTAATCAAATGTTGGAGTCAATCTGCCTTCCATTTACTCCGATATCTCGGGACATCTTCTTTTTTTGTTTTTCTTCTTTGATTCCGAGCTGGGACTCATCTCGTGGGTCATTTCGATCCGTGTGGCTCGAGGTTAGACCTGCGGGAGAAAACAAACAAACGAACGAAATTTTCTGCCCCAGTTTCACTAGGAAAATTTCGTTAATTATTCGCCAGGAAGTTCATAAAATTGATGAAGGAAGATAAAAATGCTTAGTTCAGGATTGGAGCCCTAATACCGACTAGCTGGGGAGAAGTTCAGTTTTAGAGTTTGAAACACTAATACTGACCAACTGGGAAAAAGTTCAGTTTAAGGTTTAAAACCCTAATGCTGACTAAATGGAAAAATTCAGTTTAGGGTTTAAAACCCTAATGCTGGCTGAATGAAAAGAGTTCAGTTTAGGGTTTAAAACCCTAATGCTGACTAAAGGGAAAATTCAGTTTAGGGTTTAAAACCCTAATGCTGACTGAAAGGAAAAAAGTTCAGTTTAGGGTTTAAAACCCTAATGCTGACTGAAAGGAAGAAAGTTCAGTTTAGGGTTTAAAGCCCTAATACTGACTAAAGGAAAAGTTCAGTTTAGGGTTTAAAACCCTAATGCTGACTAAAATGAAAGAGTTCAGTTTAGGGTTTAAAACCCTAATGCTGACTGCATGGAAAAGCTCAGTTTAGGGTTTAAAACCCTAATGCTGGCTGAATGGAAAAAGTTCAGTTTAGGGTTTAAAACCCTAATGCTGACTGCATGGAAAAGCTCAGTTTAGGGTTTAAAACCCTAATGCTGACTGCATGGAAAAGCTCAGTTTAGGGTTTAAAACCCTAATGCTGGCTGAATGGAAAAAGTTCAGTTTAGGGTTTAAAACCCTAATGCTGACTAAAGGAAAAACTCAGTTTAGGGTTTAAAACCCTAATGCTGATTGCATGGAAAAGCTCAGTTTAGGGTTTAAAACCCTAATGCTGGCTGAAGGGAAAAAAGTTCAGTTTAGGGTTTAAAACCCTAATGCTGACTAAAGGAAAAATTCAGTTTAGGGTTTAAAACCCTAATGCTGATTGCATGGAAAAGCTCAGTTTAGGGTTTAAAACCCTAATGCTGGCTGAAGGGAAAAAAGTTCAGTTTAGGGTTTAAAACCCTAATGCTGACTAAAGGAAAAGTTCAGTTTAGGGTTTAAAACCCTAATGCTGACTAAAGGGAAAATTCAGTTTAGGGTTTAAAACCCTAATGCTGACTAAAGGAAAAGTTTAGTTTAGGGTTTAAAACCCTAATGCTAACTGAAAGGAAAGAGTTCAGTTTAGGGTTTAAAACCCTAATGCAGACTGCATGGAAAAGCTCAGTTTAGGGTTTAAAACCCTAATGCTGGCTGAATGGAAAAAGTTCAGTTTAGGGTTTAAAACCCTAATGCTGACTGCATGAAAAAGCTCAGTTTAGGGTTTAAAACCCTAATGCTGGCTGAATGGAAAAAGTTCAGTTTAGGGTTTAAAACCCTAATGCTGGCTGAATGGAAAAAGTTCAGTTTAGGGTTTAAAACCCTAATGCTGACTAAAGGAAAAACTCAGTTTAGGGTTTAAAACCCTAATGCTGATTGCATGGAAAGGCTCAGTTTAGGGTTTAAAACCCTAATGCTGGCTGAAGGGAAAAAGTTCAGTTTAGGGTTTAAAACCCTAATGCTGACTAAAGGAAAAATTCAGTTTAGGGTTTAAAACCCTAATGTTTATTGCATGGAAAAGCTCAGTTTAGGGTTTAAAACCCTAATGCTGACTGAAGGGAAAAAAAAAGTTCAGTTTAGGGTTTAAAACCCTAATGCTGACTGAAAGGAAAAAAGTTCAGTTTAGGGTTTAAAACCCTAATGCTGACTGAAAGGAAAAAAGTTCAGTTTAGGGTTTAAAACCCTAATGCTGACTAAAGGAAAAGTTCAGTTTAGGGTTTTAAAACCCTAATGCTGACTAAAGGAAAAATTCAGTTTAGGGTTTAAAACCCTAATACTGACTAAAGGAAAAGTTCAGTTTAGGGTTTTAAAACCCTAATGCTGACTAAAGGAAAAATTCAGTTTAGGGTTTAAAACCCTAATGCTGATTGCATGGAAAAGCTCAGTTTAGGGTTTAAAACCCTAATGCTGGCTGAAAGGAAAAAAGTTCAGTTTAGGGTTTAAAACCCTAATGCTGACTAAAGGAAAAATTCAGTTTAGGGTTTAAAACCCTAATGCTGGCTGAATGGAAAAAGTTCAGTTTAGGGTTTAAAACCCTAATGCTGACTGCATGGAAAAGCTCAGTTTAGGGTTTAAAACCCTAATGCTGGCTGAATGGAAAAAGTTCAGTTTAGGGTTTAAAACCCTAATGCTGACTGCATGGAAAAGCTCAGTTTAGGGTTTAAAACCCTAATGCTGGCTGAATGGAAAAAGTTCAGTTTAGGGTTTAAAACCCTAATGCTGACTAAAGGAAAAAGTTCAGTTTAGGGTTTAAAACCCTAATGCTGACTAAAGGAAAAATTCAGTTTAGGGTTTAAAACCCTAATGCTGATTGCATGGAAAGGCTCAGTTTAGGGTTTAAAACCCTAATGCTGGCTGAAGGGAAAAAGTTCAGTTTAGGGTTTAAAACCCTAATGCTGACTAAAGGAAAAATTCAGTTTAGGGTTTAAAACCCTAATGCTGATTGCATGGAAAAGCTCAGTTTAGGGTTTAAAACCCTAATGCTGACTGAAGGAAAAAAAAGTTCAGTTTAGGGTTTAAAACCCTAATGCTGACTGAAAGGAAAAAAGTTCAGTTTAGGGTTTAAAACCCTAATGCTGACTAAAGGAAAAGTTCAGTTTAGGGTTTTAAAACCCTAATGCTGACTAAAGGAAAAATTCAGTTTAGGGTTTAAAACCCTAATGCTGGCTGAAAGGAAAAAAGTTCAGTTTAGGGTTTAAAACCCTAATGCTGACTAAAGGAAAAATTCAGTTTAGGGTTTAAAACCCTAATGCTGATTGCATGGAAAAACTCAGTTTAGGGTTTAAAACCCTAATGTTGGCTGAATGGAAAAAAGTTCAGTTTAGGGTTTAAAACCCTAATGCTGACTAAAGGAAAAATTCAGTTTAGGGTTTAAAACCCTAATGCTGATTGAAAGAAAAAAGTTCAGTTTAGGGTTTAAAACCCTAATGCTGACTATAGGAAAAATTCAGTTTAGGGTTTAAAACCCTAATGCTGATTGCATGGAAAAGCTCAGTTTAGGGTTTAAAATCCTAATGCTGGCTGAAAGGAAAAAAGTTCAGTTTAGGGTTTAAAACCCTAATGCTGATTAAAGGAAAAAAGTTCAGTTTAGGGTTTAAAACCCTAATGCTGACTGGCTGGGGACAAAGTTCGAGAATACTAAACGATCTCTTTTTTTTTTTGAATTTTCTTGTTTTAGTAGAAGATAAAAGGGAGTTTCGTGGAAACTTACCTTTCGAGTGAATTCATCATTGCCAAAGTATTTCTTGTACCCGTGTACCTTCTTCTTTGGGTGACACCTGCTTCTTGCACGGTTGTCTTGGATTATACCTGTTTCAACTTTTCAGACAAAGAACAATTGTTAGTTCGGAAATGACGGTCGGTTTGGTGACCTTGATCGTTCCTGTTGCTTTGTTGCGTCCTTATTTCTGTCGCGAAGCCCTGCCGTTGATTGGATTCAATGGCGAAACTCTTTTGACTGCTCAGGCTTTGTATTTCCAGATTCTGTGATGATTTGCCTCGCAAGGCTCTTTTTTTTTTTGTGTCCCATCTTGCTTGGAGATTCTCAACGGGGATTTTATTGGGGATACTCTGTGGGGATTTGTACAAAAGGAAGCTCTGTGGGGGGAATATTTACAAAGTGGATTCTTTGTGTGGATTTTTGTACAACGGGGCATGTTGTGAATTTGTTTCAAAGCGGGCTTTCTAGGATTTGTTGGGGTAAGCTTGTTGGGGAATTTTTACAAAGGGACTTGCTGGGGATGTGCTGGGGAAATTCCAACGGGGATTTTCTTTTTTTTTTTATTATTATTTTTTTATATTGGGGAGACTCTGTGGGGATTGTACAGGGGGAGACTCTGTGGGGATTTGTCTGAAGGCGGACTTGCTGGGGGAAATTTCTCTTTTTCCTCTTTACTTTGAACGCCATCAAGCATCATGATTTATCAAGTTTGGACAGATGTACCGATGAAACGGGGTGTTTTCCTTCATGAAACGGAATCCCGTGAAAATGAACCTGCCACCTGCCCTTTCCGGTGTATCCTGAACTTGGGGTCAAAACATAAAAAGGGTTCGAAGAGAAACAAAGAAAGGAGAAAACAATTTCAGGAAGGGAATGTCCCTTTCTGGACGGAAAAGACTTATCTGAGGAAGATAACGCTGGCTTTAAATGACATGACATGCTCTTTGGCATGGACGCCTGACCTTCCATGAACTTGCGTTTCCCTGAACCAGAACGAATCTATGATTCCAAACCGGTGGAACTTTGCCGAGACCTCCTTGGGGTGGAGTCACTCTTTTCGGCCAACAGCGCCCTTTGTGGGTTTTCGCTGGCTGACCTCTCTCATTTCTCTTCCTGTCATCGCTTGATAGCACTCTTTGTGAGTTTTTACTAAACAAGCTCTCTCATTTTTGTTTCTCTGCTCCCGTCGCCTCGTGGTGCCCGAAGGTTTTCACCGACGAGACTCTCTCTTTTTATCTCTCTCAATTCAGCGTGTGCCGGTCTCCATGGTTCCCCACTATCTTTGGTAATTGATTTGAAGGCTTGTGCTTGGTACAGAGAGGTAGATGATACTAACTTCTCAACTGCTCGACGTGCCCCGGTTTCAATTTCAGGGTGAATGGGATTTTATTGTTGGTGTGACTGAACCTCAGGGAGAGGCTGCCTACGTATCCTTTCGGAATCAAGTCAAACGTAGTTCAGGCCTCAATCAATGTTTTTGTTTTGTTATTGTTTTTTTTTTTTTTGTAAGCGGCTCAAAGGTTTGTAGAGAGAATTGGGTAGTGTTTAGGGAGTAGTGGGGAATAAAACCTTCGTCATTTTAAATGCGTCAAGACTACTGGAGTATAATTCAGACGTAGTATCTCTTGACTGCATCCGCATTTACTGCTGTGTCGGGGTCATTTCCTTCGATATCACCTAAATACAATGCTCCTCTCGGCAATATCTTCCTTATGATGTATGGGCCTTTCCAATTTGGAGCAAACTTCCCTTTTGCTTCCTCATGATGCGGCAGAATACGCCTCAGTACCAGCTGACCTACTTCGAAATTCCTGGGTCGGACTTTTTTGTTGTAAGCACGGGCCATCCTTAGTTGGTACAACTGTCCGTGACAAACAGCGGCCATTCGCTTTTCATCAATCAAAGTCAATTGCTCTAACCGAGTCTTGACCCACTCGCTGTCTTCGATTTCCGCTTCGACAATGATTCGAAGTGAAGGAATTTCTACCTCTGCCGGTATTACAGCCTCGGTCCCATAAACCAAAAGATAAGGAGTCGCTCCTACTGATGTGCGTACCGTAGTGCGGTACCCCAACAATGCAAATGGTAACTGCTCATGCCACTGTCGGGAACTTTGGATGGTCTTCCTCAAAATCTTCTTGATGTTTTTGTTTGCCGCTTCCACAGCACCATTGGCCTTTGGCCGATAAGGCGTGGAATTCCTATGCGTTATCTTGAATTGCTCGCATACATCTCCCATCAAGTGACTGTTCAAGTTTGCTGCGTTATCTGTAATGATAGTCGCAGGAATACCGAAACGACAGATAAGATTTGAGTGTACAAAATCCACTACAGCTTTTTTAGTGACCGACTTGAGAGTGACAGCCTCTACCCATTTTGTGAAGTAATCGATGGCAACCAGTATAAACCTGTGTCCATTCGAAGCCTTTGGTTCGATTGGTCCAATGACATTCATGCCCCAGGTGACAAATGGCCAAGGTGCAGACATGGGATGCAGCTCAGTGGGAGGTGCATGAATCAAATCATCGTGCACCTGACACTGATGACACTTCCGAACGAAGCTAAAGCAATCCTTTTCCATGGTCATCCAGTAATAACCTGCTCGAAGGATTTTCTTCGCTAAGACATACCCGTTCATGTGAGGTCCGCACACACCTGCGTGTACTTCGTGCATGATTTTCCTCGCTTCCTCGATATCGACACATCTTAGGAGATTGAGGTCCGGGGTCCTCTTATATAACAATTCACCGCTCAGAAAGAAACCACTTGCATGTCGCCTAATGGTCCTCTTTTGATCTCCAGTAGCGTGCTCGGGGTATTCTTGTGTCTTCAGGAACCTCTTGATGTCATGGTACCAAGGCTGCGTATTTGATCCCGCCTCGATTACATTGCAGTAACCGTGTCTTTCCTTGATTTGGATTTCCAAAGGATCAACGCGGGCGTTGCCCGGGTAGGGTAGCATTGAAGCCAGAGTAGCAAGTGCATCTGCCAGTTCATTGTGACACCTCGGGATATACCTGAACTCTATTGATGTAAAGCGCTTGCTGAGGTCCTCCACATGCTGTCGGTAAGGGATAAGTTTGACATCCCGAGTTTCCCATTCGCCTTGAGCTTGCCGGATGATCAGGTCAGAATCTCCCATAATCAGTAAGTCTTCGACATCCTGATCGATTGCCATATGCATGCCCATGATACAGGCTTCATACTCAGCTGTATTGTTTGTGCAAAAGAAACGCAGTCTAGCTGTGGCGGGATAATGTTGACCGGAAGGCGAGATCAAAATTGCCCCAATTCCTACACCTTTAGCATTCACGGCTCCATCAAAGAACATCTTCCAAACATGAGCGTCCTCCGAGACCACTTCTACAGTATTTACCTCTTCATCTGGAAAGTAGGTACGCAATGGCTGGTATTCCTCATCAACCGGATT
This sequence comes from Nicotiana sylvestris, assembly GCF_000393655.2. Taxonomy (NCBI): domain Eukaryota; kingdom Viridiplantae; phylum Streptophyta; class Magnoliopsida; order Solanales; family Solanaceae; genus Nicotiana; species Nicotiana sylvestris. The sequence goes on from NC_091063.1 coordinate 127,697,126, forward strand.
TTTGGCCAAATGATCTGCTAGCGCCTGGGCTTTCATTGTCGTGCGAGTGACATAGACTATGTCGAATTCAGTAAGCAAGATCTGCCACTTGGCCAGTCTTCCAGTAGGCATCGGTTTCTGAAATATATATTTTAAAGGACCCAGCCTGCTTATGAGGAAAGTAGTGTGGGCTTGGAGATAATGTCTTAGCTTTTGAGCAACCCATGTGAGAGCGCAGCATGTCCTTTCCAGTAGAGTGTATTTGGCCTCGTAGTCGGTGAATTTCTTGCTCAAGTAGTAGATTGCTTGCTCATTTTTCCCGGTTATGTCGTGTTGCCCGAGGACGCAACCGAAAGAGTTCTCCAAGACGGTTAGATACAAGAAAAGTGGCCTCCTGGTTCTGGAGGGACCAAGACCGGGGGATTCGAAAGGTATTCTTTGACTTTATCAAAGGCTTCTTGACACTCAGTTGTCCATTTAATCGCCGCATCTTTCCTTAGAAGCTTGAATATGGGCTCACACGTGCTTGTCAACTGGGCAATAAACCGACTGATGTAGTTCAACCTGCCCAACAGACTCATCACGTCTTTCTTTGTTCTCGGGGGAGGCAGATCTCTGATGGATTTTATCTTAGTTGGATCTAGCTCGATACCTCTCCTGCTTACGATGAAGCCCAAAAGTTTGCCCGACGGAACTCCGAAAGCACATTTGGCTGGGTTTAGCTTCAAGTCATACTTCCTTAGTCTCTCGAAGAATTTCCTCAAGTCTTGGATGTGATTATCCTGCGTCCTAGACTTGACTATCACGTCGTCCACGTACACCTCTATTTCCTGATGCATCATGTCATGAAAAATGGTAGTCATGGCCCTCATGTAAGTAGCCCCAGCATTCTTCAAACCAAATGGCATGACCCGATAACAATAGGTGCCTCAAGGCGTGGTGAAGGCAGTTTTCTCGGCGTCCTCTTCATCCATCAATACCTGATGATACCCGGCATAACAATCCACGAAAGACTATATCTCGTGTTTGGTGCAATTATCAACGAGGATGTGGATGTTGGGTAGTGGGAAATTATCTTTAGGACTTGCTCTATTCAGATCTCGGTAATCTACACATACCCGAGTTTTACCGTCCTTCTTCGGTACTGGAACCACATTTCCCAACCAGGTTGTATACTGGACTACCCGAATCACTCCCGTTTTCAGTTGTTTGGTGATCTCTTCCTTGATCTTGTCACTGACCTCAGTTTTGAACTTTCGCTGCTTTTGTTGAACTGGAGGGCAGTCAGGATGAATTGGCAATTTATGAACCACTAGATCAACCCCTAGACCCGGCATGTCATCATATGACCAAGCAAACACGTCTTTAAATTCAAAAAGAAGTTGAATTATCGCCTCTCGCGTTTTCTCGTCCGTGTGAATGCTTATTTTGGTCTCCCGGATTTCTTCAGGAGTTCCTAAATTAACCGGTTCGGTGTCATTCAGATTTGGCTTAGGTTTATTCTCAAAATATTCCAACTCTCGGTTTATTTCCCTAAAAGCTTCTTCCGCATCATATTCTGGTTCTGGGTTCATTAATTCGCAGTTAAATAGCTCATTGTGATCTAGGCGTGAAGTCTGCAAGCATGTCATTTTTAAAGCCGCATTATTATAACTGAAAAGAAAGATAAAGGGAAAAATAACAAAAATCAGAACAAAAGAAAGAATGGGAAAGCATTGATGATTTTTTTTATTTTCTTTGGAAAGTTGGAGGACAACAATGTTTACAACTCAGGAATACAAAACAACAACGGAAAGGAAGAAAACGTTCAAGTTATGTCCTGGAGATAACTTGTGACACAGGAAAGGTGGCAGGATAGGTCTACCCGGACTTCCGTCTAGTCGGGAATGGCGTGGCCTCCCAGTTTTGAAGTTCGGCATTCGGCCCCACGTACATCATCTCAGCAGCGCCTGTGCCTTCACCTGGTTGAACCATGTGGATCTCGTAGAGCATCTCTCTCATTGCCCCACATATCTCCTCGATTTCCTCAGCTGTGAAGACCTCATCATCTTCTTCTTCGGCGTACCTTGGCCTGATGAAAGTTGCATATAAATCTGGCAGTGGTCGAGGTAACTTCCAACCCTCATTTTTTCTTTTCTTTGCCCACTCTTCGTCTGCTGAAGTAGGTTTGAAACCTAGTCCAAAAGGTTTCTTGGTGATTGGCATGGTAATGGGTTCTGTTATTCCCTGAAGGGTTCGTCCAAGCCCCTTCCCTGGCCTAAATCCGTGCCGGATCATCTCTTTGGCCACCATAACCGAGGCGTTAGACAAGAAAGGCTGGGGGTAGGGTATTCCCTCTTCGTGCTGCTCTGCCAGTACAATCTCAAAAGCTTGATAGACCGTATGTTCGCTCATTTCTCTTGGTTCCAGATATAGGATCGATGGGTCCCGATAGATAGCATGCTCATCTTCCCCATGGACCACGATCTCTCGGTCTTCGTACTCGAACTTCACCATCTGGTGAAGAGTGGAAGGCACGGCTCCTGCCGCATGGATCCAAGGTCTGCCAAGGAGAAAATTGTAGGATGTATCCATGTCGAGCACCTGGAAGGTTACTTGAAATTCGACTGGTCCTATGACCAACAACAGGTCTATTTCTCCCATGGTATCTCTCTTGATGCCGTCGAAAGCCCTTACGCAGACATTGTTGGGTCGGATTCTTCCGGTCCCAATTTCCATTCTTTGTAGCGTGGAGAGCGGGCAAATGTCAACGCCTGAGCCCCCATCCAACATTACCCGCTTGACATAATAGTCTTCGCATTTAACTGTTAGATGCAAAGCCTTGTTGTGTGCCGCTCCTTCCGGGGGTAGATCGTTCTTGCTGAAAGAGATTTGATTGACGGCGAAGAATCTTTCCGTTATCCGCTCTAATTGTTCCACCGAGGTTTCAACTGGCACATATGCTTCATTCAGGGTCTTCAGTAAGATCTTTTGATGCTCGGTCGACCTCATTAATAATGACAACATGGACACTTACTCGGGGTACTTGCGCAGTTGATCTAGCACTTCGTAATCCGGCATTTTCATTTGTTGGAAGAACACCTCCGCTTCTTCAACACTCACGGGCTTCTTTGGCGGGAAGCGCCTTTGTGTGGCGTCGTTTAGTTCTTGGGTATTTGAATACCTTCCAATGAAAGTATTCTCTGGAAGTTCTCCCCTGACCTCTTTACCTTTGTACATTACCAAAGTCTTCTGATAATTCCACGGCACTGTGGACGGGTTGGTCATTGGCTTTTGTGGCACGCGTCCGATAACCACTGGCTCGTTCAGCCGAGGTGGTTGAATCATTCCCCGGACCACATAGGCCCCTTTTGGCACGTACATAGGTTTTGTCTTTTTGATTCTGAAGTTCTGCGTCTTCTCAGCTCGACCTCGTGGTATGTAAAGAACTTCATCCTTTACCGGTACCACTTTCTTCTCCACCTTCTTTTCAGGCACTTTCTTTATAGCTTTGGCCTCCTCCCCTTTTTCTGGTTTCTGGTCTGTTTCGGGCCTCTTTCCCGTGTCGACAATGGCAATTATGGCTTTCAGAGCAGGGTCGAACTCTTTGTCTTCACAAATCATTCCGATCAGCGGCCCATTATTGTGAGCAGGTAATGGATTGTTAGTTACATTCGGGATCTCCTCGTCCCTTAGCACTATTTTCCCTTGCTCTATCAAGTTTTCGACCACTCTTTTCAACGACCAGCAGTCATTTGTATCATGTCCCTCGGCCCCTGAATGATAGGCGCATCTGACTCCAGCTTTGTAAGAAGGTGACGTCGGGTTTTGCCTTGTTTGAGGGATTGGTTGCAAGAAACCCAACTGGACCAGCTTTGGGAACAAAGTTGAGTATGGTTCACCGATGGGCGTGAAAGTCCGCCTTCTGGGTGGCTCCTGAGGGCGGAAGTTATTCTGCGGGGGTTGTGGATTATAGTGGTTGCGGTAAGGAGGCTGATTTCTGGGAGGTGGAGCTGGGCCTCGGTTGGCTGGTTGTGGTGGATGGGTATAAGGTTGGGCATTCATGACCATATAAGGTTGATGAGCATATGCCAAATTTGAGTGGGGGTAGTAATGTTGTGGGGTTCTTCCGGAAAATGGGGCCTGGGATGACGATACTCCCTTGCTTCCGAGGCTACCATAGTCGTTTCTTCCTTATTTTTCCCTCTTGTCGTTCCTCCGGACCCGCTTTGGACGGCCTGGGAAGTCGCCCTTATGGCTGCTTGACTCAGAATCCTGCCTGTCTTCAAGCCATTTTCCACCATCTCTCCAATCTTGATCGCTTCCGCGAATGGCTTACCCATGGCTGACATCATGTTTTGGAAATAGTCAGACTCTTGAGCCTGGAGAAAGGTAGTGACCATTTCCACTTCATCCATGGGAGGCTTCACTCTCGACGCCTGTTCACGCCACTTAATAGCATACTCTCTAAAGCTTTCCGAAGGCTTCTTCTTCAAATTCGACAGAGAGTTTCGGTCTGGCGCAATGTCGATGTTATACTGGAATTGTTTTACAAAATCTCTGGCGAGATCATCCCATATATGCCATCGGGACATTTCCTGATCCATATACCATTCCGAAGCTATCCCTACTAGACTTTCCCCAAAATACGCCATCAGCAGTTCTTCTTTTCCGCCGGCTCCCCGTAATTGGTTGCAGTATTTCTTAAGATGTGCAATGGGGTCACCGTGCCCATCGTATTTCTCGAACTTTGGGGTCTTGAAACCCGTTGGCAGGTGCACGTGAGGGAACATGCACAGGTCGGCGTAAGAGACGCTCTTTTGTCCGCTCAATCCTTGCATATTCTTCAAACTTTGTTCAAGGCTTCTCATTCTCTTGGCAATCTCATTTTGTTCTGCAATTCTGGGGTTCTGATCCTGCCCAGGTGCAAGCTCGCACTGAGGCGGTAGAGGATTAGTACTGGTAGCGAACCTAGTTGGTTCCATTGAGAACGATGGTGCTTGGAATGTAAAAGAGGATGAGTCAAAGCTTGGCTTGTACGTGGTAGGCTGTGCCATGATCGGGCAAGGCGATGCAATAAAGATGTTCATGCTTGCATCAGTGGCTGACATTCGGGGATGAGGCTCAGAAGGCGATCCAGCAGAGAAGGCTGAGGTGGCTGGGTACCCGAATGGGGTAGCAGGATAATTTATGGGAACATTAGAAGTCCCACTTGACCTGGAGAATAATTCAGGGAATCCGGGGACGACACTTGGCGGCTCTTTCCCATTATTCCAGTCGTCCAGCATTTCCAACATGCGGAGCCGTAGGATTCTATTTTCCTCCGCAGTTGCGGATTCAGGTGTGAGGACGGCTGAGATTGAGCTCTCCTCAGAAACAGGGATCGTTTGCAATGGAATTTCTGAAGACATTTCCACACTTCCTTTTGACCTGGTGAAGTAAGTGTGAGTACTGCTTCTGGTCCTAACAACAGGTAGTTGAACACTTCTCCTTGACCTCGTGAAGTATGAGTGCGAGGCCAGACTTTCACCAAACCAACCATCTTTTCAAAAACCCTGGAAGATACTCAACGACAAATGCGCGGTTAATTTGCAGCAAATAACAGATAGTCAATCTCACGTTGGGCATGATGCACCTATACAGTTAAGTGGATTACTATATGTTTGGCTACGATAGCATGCGTCATTCCGGCGTTTTTCCTCTTATTTGTTTTCCCCTTTTTTTATTATTATTTTTTATTATTTTGCAGTAAAAGAAATGCGACCGGATCCGATGAGGATTGCCTACGTATCACGATGCCTACGTGAATCAGATCATTACGTAGTTCGAAAAACACAAATGAGCGTAAAAGAAACAACCTCTTTATTGTTGAAATGGTCTATTACAAACTACATTTTGCAAAAGAAAGAGCAAACTTTGAAAATAAACCTAGACTCAAAATAGACTAAAAATCACCCTGATGGGAAAAAACAGGCAGAAGATGCTAAGATACAGGCTTGACTTATGAGTGCATTATGGTTTTGAAAATTGGTGTCCGCGGGGCATCGTTCGGCCTCGCCGCGGTCCTAGGCGTGAGATCCCTCTCAAGTTGCTCCAGCTCATGCATAGTCTGCTTGACATAACCCATCACTGCCGAGAGGACGGTAACGCTGGACATGTTCTCACATCGTAGACATCGTCTGGTGATGGCATGGGCAATGGCCTTGATCCTATCTCTGGTTTGCTTCTTCTCTATGAGTAGGCGTTTTATCTGATCGCTACATATCTTGAATACTTGAGCATCCTGTATATGCTGGTGCTTCAGTCGCCGTACTTCCAACTTCATCTGGGCTATTAAGTCGTACCAGTATCTGCTCTCAATTTGGAAACCCTTGGCTTGATTAGCTGCTTTGATCTCAAGTGTAGCCATCTCTCTCTTTATTTTAGCAACAGTTTTCTCGTGGTAGCCTTCCAATTGATTCAGGTATCGGCGATGCTTATCTGCTCTTATATCCCACTGTGCCCTGAGCTCTGCTATGACGTTTTCAGATTTCTCCAAACCATCTTGCCATTCCCTAATTTCACCTTTTAGCCTTTTTATCAGCTGCTCGTCTGATCGATGCCTTGGCTGTTTATCCGCATCCACCCTTATCTGTTTGATCTGGGCTCTGAGTCTTTCGTTGTCCTGAATTAACCTGTTCCGCTCTCCCAGATTGGTAGCATCTTGCACGTTGTGCTCATATTTCAAACTTTCCACTTGTTGCTTTAACCTGCTGATTTCGGCGCAATAGCCTCTTTCCTTTGCTAACCAATCCCACTGCCTTTGCGATGATTCGGTGAAATTCCGGATGTGGGGTCTCTTAGCTGGCCTTTCATGCTCAAGTTCCCTTCTATACCATGCAAGGTAACCTGGCGCCGTCTCTCCTTTGGCTCGATCCCGCACGCAAGTATCTGATTTCAAATATTGACACTCACTCCAGATTTGGCGAATCTTTGCTTCTGGGAATTGTCCGTTAGGACTTATCTCAACTGCTTGAGTGCTAAGATCTTCCTCATGAGGTACTGTCTGGCATCTTCCGAACTGTCTCAAAACTCGGCAGGGTGCGTAAGGTTGAATGCTCTTAAGCCCCATCAGTAAGAAATGAGTTTTAGCTGCCGACGTATATAGGATCTCATCAACAGGCAACCATCCTAGCGTCCACTGTATTTGGCTGGCAGTAAGAGCTTGAAAGAACGAGGTCCATGCCAGGACTCCTTTGGGCAAACTGATCTCTTTGGTTCTCGTGTAAGATTCTTCTATGCAAGTCTTTTCCGGGGAACCATGGCTCAAAATCTCGGAATGATGGCAGAGGTGCTCGGTCATCCATATCTGTAGGAGCAAGTTACAACCTTCGAAGAAATTTCCCCCAGCTTTACAAACTGTAAGAGCTCGAAAGATGTCAGATACCACCATAGGTGCGAGAGTACTGTCACTTTGCGTGAGTAAAGTGCTGACGACCCCGGATATCTTCAAATCAATGTTTCCGTCTTTCCTTGGAAATACCAGAAGGCCTAGGAACATCATCATGAACGCTATCCGTCTGTGTTTGTCCCACTTCTGACGAACACCTTTGCTGCACAGTTTGTTGATTGGATTATTGAATCCCCCTCATGACCGTACCTATCATATATGAAGCATGGAGTACAAAATCCGGCCGCTAGATTCGGGTTGTGGACTGTTCTGGGTATCTTCAATGAATCTAGGAACCGGTGTACCGTGACAACTCTTGGGGCGACCAAGTATTTTTGCCTCAAAGGAAGTTCAGCATTCCCGATGTATCCGGCCATTTCTTCCAAAGTGGGGGTGAGTTCAAAATCAGAGAAATGGAAAACATTGTGCGCCGGGTCCCAGTAGGTAACCAAAGCTCTTATGATATCTCCCCGAGGCTGGATTTCCAACAAACCCACGAGACCTTTCAGATATTTCTTGACCTCATTTTGTCCTTCAGCGCCTAGATCATTCCACCATAGCCGTAACTTGACAGGGATTTTGATCATTATTGAAAAATGTTCATTTTGCATCGTGCTCATCCTGCACATTTATTAAGGTGATTTCAACAAAAATGATTTTGACTCAAAAATATTTTACAAAGGGGGTCAAGTTTTGAACACGGCCTTTAAACACTTTGAGGACGAAGATTTTAAGGCCGTGTGGGTCAACTGGACAAAAATACTAAACAAGACCCAAAGGTGGCTATTTATGCAAAGTCAGCCTTCCGGCGTCCCTTTCGGGAACATTCGGCTATTTATGACAAAACAACATCACCTGATTTATTTACGACTCTTTTTGAAAGTTTGAAACACATTTTTTTTTATTCATTGATTTTGGCTATTTTAGCAAAAATGGGGGTTGAACCCGACGAGGGTTGCCTACGTATCTCACATCCGGTGAGAATCAAACCGGCGTAGTTCGGGCATATCGTGAATAGAGAAAATCAAATAAACCTAGAAAACAAGAATATATATTTTTTTTTGAAAAGAGATAAAGACTAAAGAAATTTTTATTTTTTTTAGAAAATATTTGGACTATTAGTCTGATTTTATAAAAGGGGTACTACGAAAGAAAACAACATTTTTTATTTGAATTATGAATTTTCCGTTTTTTTTTTTGATTTTGGGAAGTGATAAAAAAAAATTATATTATTTTTTTTTATAACTCAAACTAAGAAGACAAATTTTGTTTTTATTCTCTTTTTTTTTAGAAAAATTCCGGCGAGGTTTTGACACTACTTGGACATTGGTTTTATTTTTCCAAAATAAGTAATTATCTCCCTACGCTGCTATTTTCCCTTTTTTTTTTAGAAACCGGTCAGCATACGGAACCGAAGCAAATAAATGCGCAAAACAAATAGGATGCAGCAGGGTGGTCTTTTCATTTCAGGTTGCCTGTCCTAGACGGACCCAACCCCTGTGTTGAGCCCCCTAAGTCAAATGCAACATGATGCAAATAAACGTTCCTACTAGGGATCCGGCATGAAGTTTCGTTATACTAGGTTTATACCCTGGGTATTTGTTCTAGACTGTGTACCCGAGCGGACAACTCGAGTCGAGGAGGGGGCTACGTACCGGGGACCCGCGAGATCGTCCGGCTTTGTAACTTGTCCGACCTCTTTCTTATTTCAGGTATTGACACTAACAGAATAGGGAGTCTCGACCAGCGAGCTTCTCCCCGGAGGTAAGAAAAGAAGGGTTTCGGCACAGTTTATATACAGTTCAGATAATATCAAAGCGGTAAAAGACAACATTTAACACGTTATGCAAAAACATGTAATAAAGATCAGATAATAAAGCCAAATATAACAATTATTCTAAGCTCGAATTCTTGAACCCTGAACCAGTGGTTCTGGGTTACATCCCCAGCAGAGTCGCCAGAGCTGTCACACCTCCTTTTTGCGTGCCCGCCCCGAAGGGTTAAACGCGCGAGGGGAGTTTTTCCAATTTAAGTGACAATATTCGAAATGAGATTATTTAATTCAGAGTCGCCACTTGGGAAAGGTTTGGCTTTTGGCGTCCCAAGTCACCGGTTTATCTTGGATCCCAAATCGAGGAAATTTTCGACTTTTCCAAATGAAGTCTGCGAACCAGAAATTCTAAGTAAGGAATTCTGTTGACCCGAGGGAAGGTGTTAGGCACCCTCGAATCCCGTGGTTCTAGCACGGTCGCTTAAATTGTTATAATGGCTAAATATCTGATTTAAATACATGTTGTGACTTATGTGCTTTTATTAAGTTTAAACCGCTTTTATTATTATCATTTATTTTTATAGAATTGCAACGTCGTGAAAATGCATCTCGAACCACGTCACAATCAATGCACCCGTAGTTGTTAACACATTTCGACTCCGTTGAGATTTGAATTTGGGTCACATAAATGCGCACCCGAATTTAAGAATGTAATTTAATTAAGCCGCGCCTAAAGAGTTTAACGCATTATTATTTTTTGGAGAAGGCCATGAAATTCGCTAAACAGCCTATCCTGAATTCTAGATATTTATTATGGTTAATCATTGAGGGCCCCGCAATTTGCATTTTTTATTTAACGAGGCTCGTCTCATTATTTTAGAAGAGGATATCCTAAAGTGACTACATTTCTATTATGTTTATTTCCAGAAATAGAAGCAAAGAAAGTGTATGCTAATTGAAGTATATGCTTTGGCCTAAACCGGATTCTTATTAATTATCTAACTAATCATTTACGAAGTGAAGAAGCGTTATACCTTATGGAACGTGCTTTTAATTGAGTAGAAGAATTATACACGAGATTGATGAAACACTACACTTAGCCCCAAATACTCCTTGAGTTAAACTTTGAATTTATTTTAACAGAATTAGAAAAGTTACTCATTAGGTGGTAACTACTAATGATATTCAGAACTCAACCTAAAATTGCCTACCGAAACTGAAGCTCCTAAACTTAAGATTGTGTTGTATTCGGCAGGATTTTTTCAAGCAACCATTCACCCTACATACTCAAAACATAACTGGAAGAAGAGTTTGAATTAACAATTCTACCAAATGATAGCACGTTCCATAAATTATATGACTACATCACGTGTACTGCCAACAAGCCATATCGCAATTTTAGACCAGAATATTTTCAATTAAGTACAAACTTACTAATGTGTTTTCTATTGGGCTACAAATAAAAGAATTTATACAACTTTAACAATATTCGCAAAGCTGTAAGTAAGGCAACAGATGATTAAAATTCTTCAGATCTTTCAATTCATGCCTTTCATGGTTACATCAGTATGAAATGTGTACCTGGATGTTGAATACAACAGAAGAAGAGGAAGAAGATAGAGAAAATCAGCAGCAGCAGGAACAAAGTAACAGCAGCAAACAAAGCAACACAGCAGAACAGGCTCGAGTGCAAGAATGCAACTATAGCTGATAGAGAAAGTAGCCAAATGACAGCAGCACACAGTGGAGTAGAATCAGAACTCCAGGCAGACCAAAACCAGTAGTAAACCAATGAAAACACTCGACTGGTAGACTCAATTGGAACTTCAAAGAATCAGAATTTATTGAACAGGTTGAACAAATGAAACCCAAACAACAATAGGAAGAAACAGTTTCTGATTGTTGACTGTATGTTTTCTATCCCTGAACCTCTCTCTCTATCTGTGTTTTAAAATCAGTTCTATCCTTTTTCAACCCTCTCTGCCTCTTCTCCCCCTTGTATTCTCAATGTGCCTCCCTCTTATAAGCCTAAAACTTAGCCCTTTAACAGCCTGTTTAGACCATCAGAATACCCTCCCATGTGCTGCCCCTTTTCAGTTTCCACTTAGCTAATTAAGTATAAACAAAACCCCATGATATTCCCTTGGCAGGCTTACCTTTAGTAATGTTTATTATTTCTGAACTAAAGCAGGATGTGGGCAGCAGGATGTAGTCTGACAGCATATGCTGTCAAACTATTTAATTCAAAAAGCCCTTAGGCAGGGCACAGGCTGTTCACAAATGCACATGTTGTGCACAAGTGCACATGCCCTCCAATTTCAAAACTGTAACTAAACAAAACATTGATTTTACATTTCTGATTCAAATTAACAATTATAAGCACTAGACTCAGTTCTTAATTGATTCAGGCAATGTTTAACTGCAGCAGGTCAATTTGTTATTGTTCAGATAGTTAAAACTAATTGACGACATATGTCGACTCGACTATATTAATCATAACAGGTACAATCGTAGCCAAAATCAGACATTTAAAAGTATCAAGCACATGATTTGAATTGTACTGACTAAGCAGAATTGTACTCGAGGAATCAGTTAATTAGTTCAAATTTGAAGCTCAATTATTCGCACAGCACATACACATATACACATTATCAGTAACAAGTAGAAGAAAGAAACAATCAAACACAAAGGTTCGGGCAAGGTGGACAGGACACAGTTAATAAAACTCAAAACACAGATTTCACCAAACATGAACAGCTTTTAGAACAATCACATGGACAAAAACAAATAAAGAAAAGAAAGCAAACTCACCTTAAAACCCGAAAAATCAAGAAATCTTAACTTGGATTCGAACAGACCTTTCTTAAGGCTGAACGGACTTTAATCGAAGTGTTTCTCAGATGAGAAACACTTCGATTAAGGTCCATTAGACCCTAACCTCTTGGCTTAACAGGTACGGACCAGGCTTGGGGTTTTTTTAGGTTTTGTGGAAGGTAGATTTGGAACTTGGGCTTCCAGGGTTAGATTCGGACCAAACCAAGCATGGTTTGGTCATGAGGGGGGTCCGGGGGTTGTCTGGTATGAATCTAAGGCAGATCGGTGTAGATCGAGTTTTGCTCGAATCTTCAAATGAAGATTCGAGGACCTAGAGGATGATTCGAACTAAACGGACTACAGATCCATGTTCAGGGTGTCAAGGTGGTTTTAGGGTGTTAAGGTGAAGGTCATCGGCGTTCATGCCACCGGCTTTCATGGTGAAGGGGTACAGAGGCGGCTCTAGGGTTTGGGGTTCTTGTGAAGACGATGAAGGCTGGGGTTCGGATAGGGGGGCAGGGTAAGGTTATGAGCTTATATAGTTAGTGGGTAGGTGGATCCTGGCCGTTGGATGAGATGTGATGAAGGGCCAGGATCCTTCGACTAACAGGGAACGGCGTCGTTTCAAGGGTAAAGGGTTGGGGTCGGTCCGGGTGAGACGGGTCGGGTCTGTTAGTGGGTTCGGGGTGAGAGATCTTGGCCGTTGATCTTTCAGAGATCAACGGCTTAGATCAGCCTGGATTAAAACGACGTCGTTTGTATGTTCTCGGAGTAGGCTGGTCACGGACCGGGCAGGCCTGGGTTTTGGGCTTAGTTTGTTTGGGCCAATTTATTTAAAATTGGCCCAAGTCCGGAAAAAAGATTTTTTTTATTATTTTCTTTTCTTCTTTATTTTAAAAACAAACCTAAGTAAAATCAAATTAAAATTAAATAAACACTTAATACAATTATTTGCACACACATTAAAATATTTCAAAACAGGTAAAATCAAACAAAAACAAATCACAGACAAAGATGCCTATTTATGATTTTCTATTTAACAACCGGATTACGGTTCAAATTATGCATGACACACCATTTTTTGTATTTTGTTTTAATAAAAATAAAAATGGGCAAAAATCATAAATAATTAACAAAGTGCCATGTAAAAATCCAAAAATTGTACAGCGGGACCAATTGTTATTATTTTTTATTTCTTTTGGAGCGATTGTCGCGCGAAACAAAAATCACGTGCTCACAATTACTTTACGCAAAACGTTGTTACTAGGTGTACATGGACCGGATTGATTTGGTTTGTAGGTTTTTATCAAAACCAAACCAAACCAAACCAAACCAACTATATTGATTTGGATTGGTTCGGTTTTGTCGGATTTTTCGGATTTTTTGTTACATGAATATTATTTCAATCTTACTTTGTTAAATTTTTTATAAGTAAATATATATTTAGTGAAAATTAAAAAAAGACAAACATATGATCAATTAATATATTCTTATGAGAGATCGATCTTTTTAGTAATATATGATAGTTATTTTTTTAGTGGCATGACAATAATTTTCGTTGATGTACACTTTGAAGGTTAACTGAATTTAATAATTAAACATAAAAATTAATATGATACCGATATAATGATATTTTTTGTTTAATTTTAAATTATAGAAATATCACTTCAAATTCGAAAAAGATATAAGAATTTAATAGATCTTGACATATGAATATAGAAGAACAAAGAGATTGACGCATTTCACTAACACCTGATAAGAAAGTAATCATACAATCCATTTTTAAATTTTATAAAAATAGAGTAATTCATATTTGACTAAATATTACATCCCATAAGAGAATTGCAAATATTTTTATATATTTTTTTAGAAATTTTTATAAAAAGTCTTATATATAAAAATTATATATTTATATGTCGATTTGGTTCGGATATTTTTACGCAATACTAAACCAAATCAAACCAAACCTAATCGGATTTTTTAATCAATTTGGTTTGATGCGATTTTTCAATTTGGTTTGTACAGCTCTAAGTTACTGCTATGTTAAAAGTTGTAGTAGTACCATAAATGTTGTAGTTGTCTGCCATAAAATAAGGTCCCTATCATTACGCTATTTGAAACTTCAACATTTTCAGTCTCCAATCCTTTCGATAATTTTACCCAACAGGCTACAATTGTTCTTTATTTTAATGATTCATTAGAAACATCTTTGTCAAATGAAAAAAAAAAAAAAAAAAAAGAATGTCTCCAACGTAATTATACAGAATACTGAAGGAATATTACACGCAAGTGGGTTACCCAAAAGAATAAGCAAATGGATTTGGACGATAAGTCAAGGAGCAACCAAGATTTTTAATAAATGAGATATTTTGGATTGATTATTTTTCCCCTTCTTTCTAAACCACTTAGATTCCAAATCGGATTCCATGTGGGTTAATTTATAATTAGCAAAATTTATGTACACGGAAGGGACATAAAAGTCTTACCTCCTAAATCCAAGATGGAGAATGGACAAATTCAAATATCGTTTAGTTATTGGGATTAGAATACTAATTCCGGCATAAAACTTAAAATTGTGTTTATACTTCGTATAGTTATTGAAATTATCTAAAATCTGTATAAATTTTATAATAAATTCTTATTATTATCTATGCGTGGAATTCTAATTCCAGGATACCTTTGTTCCTAACCAAACGATTCTTTTACTATGTGAATGTTGTCCATATATGTCGTAGTTAAAGCAAGTGAATGGTTTGAAATCCAATTAATTACTTTATAAAATAACACTCGTATATATTGAGTTCTCATGCCAAAGTTCCTTTATTTCGAGCAGGTCGGTCCCATCTATGACTGTCCAACGGGACGGGACAAAATTAGCCGGGACAGTGGTGGGACAAGACAAAACGGGACAGGATAAACGGGACGAAATGGTTGTCCCATACCGTCCCGCTAACAAACGGGAAGGGACGGGACAGAACGGGACGGGATGGCGGGCCTTTAGTGGGCTGCTTTTAAAAAAAAATTATTTAAGCATTAAGTTTGGCAAATGGCTAGTTTTTGACAATGACTAAGTTTTTAAAGTTTGCAACGACTAGTTTTTTTAACTTATTTAATAAACTTAAATGTTAAAACGAAAATTAGGAAACTAAGTAAAGAATTATAAAATATTAAAACAAAAGACTTGTAATGAAATATTCTAGTAATTATAATAGAATTATAATTTATTTAATACAATTTCAAGCCATTAAGTAACTAAATAAGAGTGTAAGATAATTCTTAAAAAAATTCAATGCTTAGAACCTTTTATTTTATTAATAGAACTTTAAAATCTCACATACAAATATAATTCTTTTGAAGAGCACCCAATCTACGCAACCACCTTCTAGGAAGGATTCTGTTTGAACTAGGCCTCTTGGTAGCCAACTACAAATTATCATACTAATATTTGTAAGCTCCTATATAGCTTCGTTGTAACTTATCTAAAATTTGTCTCGGGCATTGTTCTGGAATTGGCAATGTTGATTGATATTCTGTGAGCTTCATGTTGTCATCGATCCCAGTGCTAAGTATCTCATTATATTTTTCTTCCTCCCTAGTGGTTAATTTTTCAAAACCAAGATTTCTTCTTTCTGCATTAATCCAGTCTCTGAATAATACGGAAATCTCTAGGTTGCCCTCTACTAATGAATGTCTATGATCTTCGAGTTAAAATATTGCTGCGCTAAAAGCATTCTCCGATACTTAGAATCTGTTAGATCATGTTTTAATGATGCAAATAATATACATGTGCAGGAAATCAAGTTCAAGAAGTAAAGAAGATTACTGGAATAGTTCATGATGTACAAGGAAAGAAATCAATCAGCATATGATTAGCAAATCTGGATTGGTCTCGTAAATCTGGGCGCAATCTAATCAACGAATCAATCAGCGATAACAATGATTAGCTGAGCTGGAAAAAATCAAATAAGCCTTGGACAAAGGCACGAATCATAGGCAGAATCACGGAAAACTAAAGGATATGAGTAGATCTGGGAAGCGACCACATTTGGAAGATCCAACAATCAAGGAGAAATCAAGTGAAGCAATCCTATGCTGAAGGAAAGCAATCAAGAGAAGCAACGGCTCATTCCTTATTCTTTGAAAGAATCAATTCTTTCCAAGGATCAAATCTCTTGGGTTGTCAAGCCTCTACCATCCATCAAAGTATTTATACACCCTTGTAAGCCCTAGCTTAGTCATACTTTGATCAAACCAAATCATTCTCTTCATTCTACTGCAAACAAGTATTGTAGTTCACTAAGATCTGTTGTGTAACAAGTCAGGGATAGAAAGAGAGCACACAACTGGTGAGGCATTGTATCAAAAACGAGTACTAGAGAAACTGAGCGATATACACCACATTTGTACTTAGAGGAAACTCATTTACTAAAGAGAACTCCCTTGCAACCCAAGGGGACTGGATTAGGATTCACATTGAATCTGTTCACCAGTATAAAAATCCCGGTGTTTTTAATTCCTGTAATTATTTTCTGCATTTTACCTTCTGTTACCATATCTGCTAAATTATCATATTTAGTCGACTACTCAAGTTATAAGTCAACTTATAAGCAATTAATTTTAAGTATTCACAATTCAACCCCCCCCCCACCCTGTACTTTCAATAGGTATCAGAGCAAGGCTCACATTTTACCTTTTGCTTAACAGCTTGTGAGAAAAGATAATGGAAAATCAAATTATCATAGGAGCTCCCTTTCAGGAAGGAACTTCACAAGTTAAACCACCATACTTCAATGGACAACATTTCTCTCACTGGAAAGTACGAATGGAAATCTTTGCTAAAGCATGCGATGTCAAAGTCTGGAGAGTCATTAAAATGGGAAACTATCCACTACTTGCTAGCACTCCACCACTTGTTGATCCTGATGATATAGATTCATACTCAAAGGAGCAACTGGAAGCGGTACAAGTGAATAACAAGGCAAGAAATCTGCTTCACAATGCTATAAGTGGTGAAGAATACGAGAAAATATCGAGCTGTGATACAGCCAAAGAGATGTGGGATAAACTTGAAGTCACCTATGAGGGAACCAGCAAAGTAAAGGAAACTCACATCAACATGCTAGTTCATGACTACGAACTCTTCTCAATGAAGGAAGGAGAATCCATAGTAGTCGCACTGGAATCTCAACACCTAAACAAATTGTCCTATGATGAACTGCAAGGAGAACTCATTGCTTTCGAAAGGACGCATTTGAAAAAGACAAATCAAGAGGAGAAAAAGAAAATAGTTGCATTCAAAACCTCTACTGAAATGGCTGAAAATGAAATTGATGATCCTGAAACTCTACAAGAAGAGATTGCTATGATGTCTAGAAATATGGATGGGCTGATGAGAAGATACAGAAACACAAAGAAAGGAAGATTCCCACCAAGACGATCCAGGCAATACAATGAACAGGATAAGAATGATGGAAAATGCTACGAATGTGGAAAATTTGGGCACATTCAAGTTGAATGCCAAGAACTGAAAAAGAAGATCTCTAGAGGCTTCAACAAGAACAAATCCTTCAGAAGTTGGAGCGATGAGGACGACTCAGACCACGAATAAATAGCAAATCTTTGTTTCATGACAATTCTGGAAAATAAAATAAACAAAACCTCAGGATGCTGGACAGATGAAGATGATTTAGATGATGAGAACTGCTTCATGGCACGGGGTGAAACTAGTGAGGTAAGATTTTATAACTACGAAAGATGTAATGAATTGCAGGATATTCTTGATTCCACCTTAAAAGAGTCTCAAAGAAAGATGAATGAACTTAAGAGACTCACTAGGGAGGTTAAAGACTGGAAACTCAAACATGAAGTATGTGAAATCGAAAAAGAAGTACTTCAAGAAGAGTTTGAGGAGTTACAAATGCAGCTTAACAGCTTGCGCAAATCCACCAGTCGTAGTTCTGTTAGGTCAAACCAGACGACTTACAAGTCAACTGGAAAGGAACCAATCAGAACTAAGTTGACCAGTCGGTCGGACCAGATGACTTACAAGTCAACTGGGAAAAAACCAGCTAAATCTAAGTCGACTATTTCTAGCACTTATGAAAACAGGTCTGGAGCTAAATGTCATTACTGTAATAAAAGTGGGCATAAATATTCCAGTTTTTGCTTTCGTAAATCAAATGTGTCAGGATGGGTTTGGAAACCAAAAAATTCTGAACCGAGCAACACTAACTCACCAGGACCCAGGCAAGCTTGGGTACCAAAAAGAAAGTGATCATCTTGACTTGCAGGAACACCACAAAGTAAGCCGCAAAGGAAAATGGTACCTAGATAGTGCGTGTTCCAGTCATATGATAGGTGACAAAAACCTGTTCAAGGAAGTTACAAAGATCGATGGAGGAAGTGCAAAATTCGGAGACGATTCAAGGGGCAAAATAGTTGGCACTGGAACAATTCCTTTCAATAACTGTGACATTAATGAAGTATATCTCATTGATGGCCTAAACTACAATCTCTTGAGCATAAGTCAACTCTGCGACTCAGGATATGAGGTAAAGTTTAAGAGAACAGGGTGTTCTATTGAAGACGAATCAGGTAAGATAATTCTTCCTGGAAAAAGGTATGGAAATGTTTATATACTTGATGGTTTTGAAAAGATAGATGGCCACATTTGCTTATCCTCTATGTCTGATGATCCATGGTTATGGCATAGAAGACTTAGTCATGCTAGCATGCATTTGATTGAAAAAATGTCCAAACATAATTTAGTTATTGATTTGCCTAAACTGAATATCTCTAGAACTCATATTTGTGATGCATGTCAAATGGGTAAGCAAACTAGAAATTCTTTCAAAAATAAAGATATAGTATCTACTTCAAAACCTTTGCAATTACTTCATATGGATTTATTTGGGCCTACTAGAACTGCTAGCATAAGAGGTAAGAGGTATGCTTTTGTTATTGTTGATGGCTTTTCACGTTTCACATGGGTAATCTTCTTGTCTCATAAGGATGAAGCCTTAAGAAATTTTGAAGTTTTTTGCAAAAAGGTTGAAAGAGAAAAAGGATATCTGATCTCAAAAATTCAGAGTGACCATAGAGGAGAATTTGAAAGCAGAGCTTTTGAAGACTTCTGCAACGATCAAGGATACACTCACAATTTCTCTGCACCACGCTCACCATAGAAAAATGGGGTTGTGGAAAGGAAGAACAGAACTCTCCAAGACATGGCAAGAACCATGCTACTAGAACATTCATTTCCAAACCATTGTTGGGCAGAAGGCGTAAGTACTGCTTGTCACATCCTCAACCGTTGCCTTATAAGGCCAATTCTGAAGAAGACCCCTTATGAACTCTGGAAAGCTAAACGTCCAAATATCAGTTACTTCCATCCCTTTGGAAGAAAATGTTTTATTCACAATAACAGTAAAGATAATCTTGGAAAGTTTGACCCAAGAAGTGATGAAGGTATTTTTCTCGGTTACTCGTTAAATAGCAGATCTTTTAGAGTCTATAATAAACTTACTTTATGTGTAGAAGAATCTGTACATGTTATATTCGATGAAAATAATCCCTTGGTCGAGAAAGGAACTACTGCAGGTGATGAAGATCAAACTCAAGAAGCTCAGGACAAAAGAAAATCACAAGAGTCGACTAGCACATCTGTGGTGATCGAGTCAACTGGAGAAAATAACAGCAATACTCCAGACCCACAAGTCGAGTCGACTACAAATATAATTCGACCAAATGAATGGAGAAGCGAACCCGAATATCCTCAGAAATTTATTATAGGGGATCCAAACAAAGGAATGAAAACCAGGGCTGCCCACAAAAAGAAAGCAAATATTGCATTGATTTCTCAAATTGAGCCAAAAAAGGTAGAGGAGGCACTGAAGGATTCAAGCTGGGTGTAAGCCATGCAGGAGGAATTAGATCAGTTCAGCAAGAATCAAGTGTGGAAACTAATACCCAAACCTGATAATGTGTCTGTGATCAGAACAAAATGGGTATTTAGAAACAAATTGAACGAGGATGGAAAGGTCATAAGAAATAAAGCGAGACTAGTTGCTCAGGGCTATTCACAGCAAGAAGGAGTCGACTATGATGAGACTTTCACCCCAGTAGCTCGTTTGGAGTCTATACGAATTCTTCTGGTATATGCATCCTTTAAAGGATTTAGGCTGTTTCAAATGGATGTTAAAAGCGCCTTTTTGAATGGATTTATTGAGGAAGAAGTTTTTGTAAAATAGCCTCCAGGCTTTGAGGATTCAAAATTTCCATACCATGTATACAAGCTTACCAAAGCACTGTATGGGTTGAAACAAGCTCCACGTGCCTAATATGATAGGCTGAGTACTTTTCTTATTGATCATGGCTTTACCAGAGGTAAAATAGACACTACTATGTTTATTAAACAATCATTAGAAGGTAATCTCATTATTCAAATTTATGTTGATGATATTATATGTGGTAGTGCTAACCCTCTTATGTGCAAGGAATCATTAAATCTTATGCAAAGCGAGTTTGAAATGAGCATGATGGGTGAACTCACGTTCTTCGTTGGGATACAAATCCAACAAACCGAAGAAGGAACTTTTATTTGTCAAACCAAATATACAAAAGAGTTAATTCAAAAATTTGGTATGAATAATGCAAAATCAACTGGCACTCTTATGAGCCCCGAGACAAATCTAGACAAAGATGAACAGGGTACACGCCAGTTGATGAAACCAAATACAGGGGAATGATTGGATCACTGCTATATCTGACAGCAAGTCGACCAGATATTATGTTCAGCGTATATAAATGTGCCAAGTTTCAGTCAGCTCCTAAGGAGTCACATTTGACTACTGTAAAGAGAATCATTCGATATCTCATTGGAACTGTATCTCATGGATTGTGGTATCCTCGCTCTAACTCTTTTAAATTAGAAGGTTTTTCAGATGCTGATCTTGCAGGTGATAAAGAAGATAGAAAGAGCACTAGCGGCACTTGTCAATTACTAGGGAAGACATTAAGAGCTGTCACACCTCCTTTTTCCGCACCCGCGAGGGTGCAAGGGAGTTTTTCCAATTAAAGGACAATCGAAACGGGATTGGTTTATTTATTTCAGAGTCGCCACTTGGGAGATTTAGGGTGTCCCAAGTCACCAATTTTAATCCCGAATCGAGGAAAAGAATGACTCCATATTACAGTCTGCGTACCAGAAATCCGGATAAGGAATTTTGTTAACCCGGGAGAAGGTGTTAGGCATTCCCGAGTTCCGTGGTTCTAGCACGGTCGCTCAACTGTTATATTCGGCTTGATTATCTGATTTTATACAAATATGAACTTATGTGCAAATTTTATCTTTTAACCGCTTTATTATTATTGTTTTTAAAAGAAATGTGAACATCGCTTAAAACACGTCTTTGGACTGCGTCACATGAAATGCACCCACAATCCGGAACACGTTTTATTTGATGTTTTGGGATTTGGATTCGGGTCGCATGAAATGCACACCCAGGCTTAAGAAAGTAAAATATTAAACACGCGCCTAAAGAGATTATCGCGTTATTATTTTGGGGAAGACCGTGAAATTCGCTAAACGGTCCTTCCGAATTCTAATTAAACCATACATTTTGTGAGGGCCCCGCAATCTATACGTTTTATTTGGCGAGGCTCGTCTCATTTTTATTTTTAAAGGATAAACCTACAATGACTATATTTTCTATTAAGTTCGTCTCTAAAATAAAAGAAAATCTCTTAATTATTTACATGCTGAAAAACGTAACTTATTAGTTATTAGTATGCTTTTATAGAATAAGAAAACGTGACTACGCATACGGACAGCTGATCGAACCTTATGGACCCAAGTCCAGCTCATGCGAGATGGGCCAGACCTGGGCCGCTGTTCATCTGATGCGGACCTGCTTGGTCCCTTTCTACCTGGGCTCAACCTCTGTGAGGTTGAGACCGTAAACTTGTGTTCTTTGTTCTAAAGGTGTGGCTGATCCATAATTATAACAAATCAATTCATCCAAAGGAGATGAACTTAGCTAGTAATGGATAATTTCATGCTTGGCATGTATTAAATGATATGTTACACAATTAAACCAAGTCTGGGATACAACCTATTGCATTGGGAATATTTTCCCCTAACAACATACATATATAAACTAACATTCAACTAATCTACATTGATATATACTAGGCATGCAGGCTACTTCCAGTATCCAAACAGGAATGAAAATTATTATACATTACATGATATTTAATGTAACAATCTATGTATAAAAGACATTCTTCAGGTCTTTTCTTTCGTATTCATGCTCAACTTTCCAATTACATTGACAGTGTATTAGTCGTGTACCTGGTATAGAGAACAAAAGAAGGAAAAGGATCAGTTGAGTGGTACACAGCAAGCACAGCAGCAGCAGGTAAACACAACACAGCAACAACCAACACAGCCACAATGATGAAGCTCAACAAGCGATCGAGCAATGAACAGACAATCCCAGAAAACAGAGCAGAGAGACAGCAGGAAACCCAGGATATCGAATGTAACAGCAACAGAAAATCCAATAACCACAAAGATCAGCAAATAAACAGTACAGTTCCGACAATCAGGGAGGCTAAAACTCAATCCACAACACACAGAAAGCTAAGTGCAGTAACAATCACAGCAGAAGACACACAGCCTTCTCTTAATGGAACAATAATAACCCCAGTTAGAATAACTGACTTGGCCAGAATAGCTTAAACAACTTAGTTCCTTGTGCAGTTTTGGACAATGTTTTGTAAAAATGCTCTGAAAAATTTCTTTTTGTTTTCTCTTTTCTGAAGACTAAAAGTCCAGCCCCCTTTAAGTTCTGAAAATAGCTTATTTATAAGCCAAACAAACCAGTGCAGTCAAGCTGCCTGGATTCTGCCAATTGCAGACTGCCCATACCTATTAAACCCCATGCCTAAGCATCTTCTTGATGCCAGCCATTTTGTTCCCCACGCCTGGCTTATTCCTTTTGTTCAAGAGTTATGGGTTCATTTAAGTATTCATTTTAATTCCCATGCTCTTATGTCTTGTTCCCCATTGACATTAATTTAATCCTAATTCAATACCCTACTTGTCAGCTCACTTAAACTAAGCTTTTTCTGTTCTTTTCGAACCCCAGACTACCCTTGTTAAACCTTGATTATTACTGCCCTAAACCCATTGCAGCATCAGGGCATTTTGAACTTCTGAAAGTTCAAATTCATAACTGCCCTGGACTGCATCTTTTTAGTCGTTTTGCAATGCAAACAAACCCATTTCAAACAATGTCGGGCATTAATCAGTGACATGGTTCAATTAGTCATGTGAAATTATTAGTTCATTTGAACATTTAGTCATAGAAAACTAATCGACGGCGTTTATCGAGTCGACTATACTAAATATAACAGGTAATAATCAGTCGTTCATATAAACAACACGTACAGGGTCCCGAATGACTTCAGACATCTTTTGTTCAATTACTGGGAACCTATATGAATTAACTTATTTGACGATAAATCTAATTGACGAGCATGTATATCACAGAATACATTCAGAACACACACAGAAAACCAACGGCCAAATAAAGGCCTTACAAAGGTGGAAGGAATTAAGAAAAATACCAGAAATAACAAACAAACACAACAAAACATGCTAACAACTTAATTAGCACTCGAATAAAACAGAAAGGCAAAGAAAAACTTACCGAAAAATGTCCAAACAAAGTCGACCCAAGTCTGACTCAACTTTGACCATTTGAGGCCGAACAAACTTTAATCAGGGTGTTCTCAAACAAGAACACCTTGACTAAGGTCTATTAGACCTCAAACCCCTGTTAAGACTGGCCGGATTCCCCAGGTTCTTGTGTTCTAAGGTTTGGATTCTCAGATTTGAGATTCTAGGAGTTGTGGGTAGATTCGGACCAAACCAAGCTTGGTTTGGTCACGAGAGAGGTCAGGGGAGTGTCTGGTACGGATATGGTGAGGTTTGGTATAGGTCAGAGTTCGACTCGAATCTTCAAATGAAGATTCGAGATGAAGGAAGGTGATTCGAGGCTAGGGGGTAACAGATTCGGGTTTGGTGTGGTGAGGTGGTCCTAGGGTGTTCAGGAGGTGGTCACCGGCGTCCATGCCGCCGGGTTCTG
The DNA here is from genome assembly GCF_000393655.2 of Nicotiana sylvestris. Lineage (NCBI taxonomy): Eukaryota > Viridiplantae > Streptophyta > Magnoliopsida > Solanales > Solanaceae > Nicotiana > Nicotiana sylvestris. The sequence continues at coordinate 127,721,250 of NC_091063.1, forward strand.
GTGAAAGGGAAATCAGGGCGGCTGCTAGGGTTTCAGGGGGTTCAGTGTTTGGTGAAGACGATGAGTGGAGGGGGTTCGAATAGGGGGCGTGGGGTACGATAGAAAGCTTATATACGATCTAGGGGTTTAGATCCTGGCCGTTGGATCAAATGAGATCTATGGCCAGGATCTATTCACTTAGGGAAGACGGTGTCGTTTGGGTGTGATAGTGGGTGAGACCGGGTAAGGCTGGATCGGGTCAAGACTTGACGGGTTTAGGGGGAAGGCCTGGGTCCGTTGGATCAAAAGAGTTAGACGGCTCAGATCAACTTGCCTGAAACGGCGTCGTTGAGATGAAGTGAGAAACCTGATCAGGATCGTTTGTTTGAGTCAGATCAACGGTTCTGATAAGGACGCTGATACGACGTTGTTTGAATCAGTGTTTGGGCAGGCCTGATTTGGACTGGGTCCTTGTGTGCCGGTTTTGGGCCTATTTTTGTTTCATTTCTTGGGCCCAAACCGATTTTCATCACTCTTTTCTTTGTTCTCTAATTTTAAAACAAAATGAAATAATAAATAAATAAAAAAAAATGAAATTAAAACAAACAACAATGTAACACTTCAACACAATTATCACACTATATTAAAATGTTTAAGTAAGTTAAATCACAACCTAGAACGAACGATGCATATATATATATATATATATTTTTGAATTTTCTTTCAACGACCGAATTACGGTTTGATTACCATGACAGACATACTTTGTATTTTGATTGATAAGATCAAATGCAAAATAGGCCGAACCACAAATGACTAGCAACACATGTCATGAAAAATTGAAAATTTGTACAGCGAGGTCACTGGTCACTATTTTTGTTTTCTTTTGGAGCGATTGTCCGTGAAGCAAAAATCACGTGCTTACATCTTGGAACGGTAAAAAGCAAGCATCAGTCGCTTTGTCCACTTCTGAAGCTGAATACATTGCTATTGGACAGTATTGTGCACAACTACTGTGGATGTCTCATCAATTGGGTGACTATGAGCTTTCGTTTAAACCTATACAAATTTTTTGTGATAATTCTAGTGCTATTTGTCTTTCAAAAAATCCTGAGCATCATTCTAGAGCAAAGCATATAGATATTAAGCATCATTTTATTAGAGATCATGTTTTTAAGGGAGATATAGAAATAGCCTTTGTTGGCACCTCTGCTCAATTAGCCGATATTTTTACTAAGCCTTTGTTAGAAGAAAGATTTTGTACTTTGAGAAAATTACTTCGCATTATTTGCTTTTCTAATAACTCTTAGGACCTAAGTGCTCAATCACTTTTAAAGTGCTATAATTGTCCTTTTCCCACGCATTTATTACGCCTCTGATTTTTTCCCCTCTCTTTTCACTTCGTTCACATCAGTTCGCAGTTCAAAGATGGAAAGTCAATCATCACGTCTTCTAAACTGACAACTTTTCCTTTTCTGTACTCAACCGTCAAAACCCTCTTCTTAAGTTAGAAAACCCTTTCAGTCACTCTCATCTCCATCTTCTCTCTAAAACCTCGAGCAAATCCCCTCTTCTACAATGGCGAAACACTCCAAGAATCCCTCTGCCTCCACCAGAAAAAGTACCCGCTCTAAGGCGAAACCCTCTTCTGCGCCTCCTGAGCAAGTAGACCTAGGGTCTGATCACTCTGAAGGCTTCGCCTCATCTCAGGGTGATTTCTCTGAAAACTCCCAACTTCTAGGAGAAAAAGCCTTAGGCAAACGACCCATGGAAGATCCTCCCATTTCATCCACCCCAAAGAAATCAAAGGTTGATTTCTCTGCCTCACTCGATTCGGACCTAAATTTCTAGGATACCCCAAATAGGGATCTTTTCATTACTCTTAAGGACAAGCCCATCACCCATGGAAGGGTCGTGGATCTTGATGATATGGAAGCCCTCAATTGTAAGGTTAAAGAACTCTTTGTTTATCAAGGGTGGGAAAAATTCCTCGCTATTCCTCCGCCTAAGGTATATGAACCCCTGGTCAAAATGTTTTATGCAAATCTTCGCTCTAGTAAACCAGATAGGCTAGAATCTCTAGTGCTAGGTAAGCGCATTGTTCTTGATTTTGCCTTGTTTGATTCTCTTTTCCAATGTCGTTGCTCGGGTTTCCCTACTCTTTTTAAATTTGTGTGGCCTGAGGATTTGGAAATTTCTTTTGACCATGCCAAACAGTTCATTGTTGAGTGTCCCTCTGAAATTCTTCCAAACCAATTGGGCCCCAGTGATGTAACTTTTGAAACTCGGGTTCTGGCCCATATTGTGGAAACCACACTGCTTCCTCGTACTGGTTCCTTTTCAACTTTCTCTCAAAGGGATACATTCTTTGTCTACTGCCTCATCACCAAACTCAAACTCAAGCTTTCCTCCTGGGTCATCAATTTCATGATAGAAAGTGCTGAAGATCCTACTAGTTTACCCCATGGCATGACAATCACTCATATTCTGGAAGCCCATCAAATTTCTCTATCTAACTATCCATTCATTACTGTCTCCAAGTTCTATAATTCTAGAGCTTTTGCTAGTATGGGCTATGTGAGTATCAATGGCTCATGGGTTAAGAAAAGTGAGAGTGAAGCAAAGCAGGCCCCTCTTTGCTGATGACAAAAAGGGGGAGAAAAAGCCTATGTTATTTTGCCTATGTTATGTGTATGTGTATAGGTACAAGTCGACTATGCGTCTATTTGTGTATGTGTACAGGTCGACTGCACACATTTTATATGTGTATAGGTAGCATATACTGTATACTGTACAGGTACAAGTCGGTACAAGTCGACTGCACACATTGAGGGGAGAGTCATGGACAAGTCAAGTCGATTGCATACATTGAGTGGGAGTCAATCGTACATACATTGAGGGGGAGTCAAGTCGTCTAGTAAAACACAGGGAAGTCGACTGGTGTTTACTTCTTTACCTTATTATATTATTTTGTCATCATCAAAAAAGGGAGATTATTAGATCATGTTTTAATGATGCAAATAATATACATGTGCAGGAAATCAAGTTCAAGAAGTAAAGAAGACTGCTGGAATGGTTCATGATGTACAAGGAAAGAAATCAATCATCATATGATCAGCAAATCTGGGTTGGTCTCGTAAATCTGGGCGCAATCTAATCAACAAATCAATCAGCGATAACAATGATTAACTGAGCTGGAAAAAATCAAATAAGCCTTGGACAAAGGCATGAATCATGGGCAGAATCACGGAACACTAAAGGATACGAGGAGATCTAGGAAGCGACCACATTTGGAAGATCCAACAATCAAGGAGAAATCAAGTGAAGCAATCCTCTGCTGAAGGATAGCAATCAAGAGAAGCAACAGATCATTCCTTATTCTTGGAAAGAATCAATTCTTTCCAAGGATCAAATCTCTTGGGTTGTCAAGCCTCTACCATCCATCAAAGTATTTATACACTCTTGTAAACCCTAGCTTAGTCATACTTTGATCAAACCAAATCACTCTCTTCATTTTACTGCAAACAAGCATTGTAGTTCACTAAGATCTGTTGTGTAACAAGTCAGGGATAGAAAGTGAGCACACAACTGGTGAGGCATTGTATCAAAAACGAGTACTAGAGAAACTAAGCGATATACACCACATCTATACTCAGAGGAAACTCATTTACTAAAGAGAACTCTCTTGCAACCCATGGGGACTAGATTAGGATTCACATTGAATCCGAACCAGTATAAAAATCCCGGTGTTTTTAATTCCTGCAATTATTTTATGCATTTTACCTTCTGTTACCATATCTGCTAAATTATCATATTCAGTTGATTATTAAAGTTATAAGTCAACTTATAAGCAATTAATTTTAAGTATTCACAATTCACCCCCCCTCTTGTACTTTCTGAATCAAGTTCATCATCAATAGAGGAATCAAAACCTGTTATATCATCCATATCTTCCAATAGAACTTCTACTCTAGAATTAAAAGTAGAAGGAGAAGTTTCACCACCTTTTGTTTCCATAGATTTATATTTATCAAACATTGATCTAGATTCTAGCATAAGAATATGTGTTAGCTTGGAAGTCTTCGAGAGATGGTTGTTCATTTTCTTGAATTGCTAAATTTTGATAAATTTTACGAACAAATCCCTTTGCACCTCTTAATTTTAAATATGGGTTAAGTATAGGAGAAATTAAATAAACTTGGGGAATAGAGAAAAAATACTTTTTAAATTTTGCAATCATTTTATTAATGGCTGGTGCATAAGTTGAATTTGTTTTATACTTACCAAATACAACAAAAATTTCACAAATATACCATAAAAACTCGCGGGATATACGGGGACAGGCGGGACGGTACGGGACAAGACGGCACAAAACGGGACCAGGGGCGTACGCAGGATTTTTCGTAAGCGGTGTCGACATTTAAAGAAATGAACAAATAAAACATATATCAGTGTAACAATACACATTAAAATAATAAATTCGAATCTTATTAAAAAAATTAATCAACTATGTTACTACAACCCCCCTCGACAGGTTTTATTTTTTTGAAATATATTTAGAATATACTCACTAGAAATAATACTAATATTACCTTTTCTATATATAACACTAAATAATCACTTAAAAACTCTTTCATTATTTGACTTGAAAATTGGTTTGAACCAATTTCATCGCCGCCCAATATAAAGATAGAAAGAAAAAGAAAGGCCAAATGGCCTCGTGACCACTTAAACTTGTATCAGTTTGTAAAGCTGATACATAAACTTATATTTTTCCCATTGGAACACTCCAACTTGACAAAGTGGGTAGTAATAAACACTTTTGACCATTGATCATGCCTATGTGGAAGAAGTGCAGCTGGCATAGCTAAACTGTGTGCAAATCGCGCTGCCAAGGCGCATGAATAATATTGTTTTTACTAAAAAAAATAGAATTAGAATAAAATATAAATAAAAATAAAAAATGAAAAAGAAAAAAAAGACTTTCCCCTTTCCCATTCTCTTTGCCATCCCCTTCCAACTCTCTCGTCTTCCCAGCAAAACTCCCACCCAATTTTTTTCATTTCTCATCCTAATTTCTCTTCCTCCCTCCCCTTTCTCTGTTTCTTTTTCCCTTCATCTTCCCTTTCAATAATCTTTTTTTTTCATTTGCTTGTCTTCACCCACTATTTCCGTCCCAACATCCCTCAACCACCGGTGGTCGGAAGAAAGCTTGAGCTTTGTCGTTGTTCTATCATCGAATTCATCTTTGTCAAAATAGCAGCAAAAAAAGAGAGGCAAATTTGCAATGATATTGGGCGACCTCCATTTTTCAAATCATGGATTTCTGTTTTTTTTTCTTCTGAAATTCCAATTTTTTTTTTGGTTAAGGTCTAATCATGACCATAGTGATGTTGTGAATTTGATTTAGAAATAAGAGAGAGAGAATAATGAAGAAAAAGAGAAATGAAAAAAAGAAGAGTAAAGAAAGGAAGGGACGAGGGTGAACGAAGAAGAAAGGGGCCAGTTAGGTACAGATTAATACTGGGTATGTTTCAGGTGTTTTTTCTTTGTATTTGTAACTTTTTTGTTGATTTTGTATTTAAAAATGAGACCCACAAATAACACATGACAAGTAATAAATAGCTTCGCACGACGTGTTGTACATGTCAGTGCAATTGATGTACACGCTCTGGTGGATGTATTTATTAGTACCCATTTTGTCAAGTTGGAGTGTTCAAATGGAAAAAATATAAGTTCATGTATCGGCTTTGCAAAATGATGCAAGTTTAAGTGGCTACAAAGTTATTTGGCCAAAAAGAAATAGTGAGACAACTTAGCATAGAACCTACGAAAAATTATTGTTAATGCGGCCCAAGCTCTAGTGTGGTCCACTAGTTTAGTTTGTCCTTACCAGCTAAGGGTCAAGGGTTGCACCTTCGATGCCACATTCTTAAGCAGAAAAGGCATAAAAAAGTTACTCAGTTTTAAGCACGGCATAAGAAGCTGTCGAGTTTCGAACCCAAGACTTCACCAAGGAACGTGAAACACATGACCAGGAGAGCTAGAGAGATAGATGCGTAAAACAGTGTCCGTTTTTTTATCAAAACATTTATTTGTACATATTAATAGTTTACACATATTCAGTAAACTTTTCCGGCGAAGCGGTGTCGGATGGCACCGCTTACACCAAGGTAAATCCGCCCCTGAATGGGACAAAATGGGACGGGACAAAATGTTCGTCCCGTCCCATCCTGTGTCCCGTTTAACATTGGCCCATCCCGTTTAAAATGAAGTGAGACGGAACGGGAAGGTACGAGACGGGACGACCCGTCCCATTGGACAGCCATAGTCTCATCCCATAGGTTAGGTGCATAGCTAAAGCCTAAAGGCGTAAGTCCAAAGCTTAATAAGGTAAAACAAGTTTAAAAATCTAGATCTAAGTATACTTGTTCCCAACTCACTCTTAGTCGTAAACTTATTGCATACTGATTCTGGTAAACAGGATCATACAGAGATTGGATAAAATCAATTGAACCATATATTGTTCAGCAAACAATACACAGTTGACGAGGCCAATGTGTATAGGATTTTTCTGGTCGTGCTTTATCAAATTTTAGTATAGTTTATGATATCGTCTCACAGAGATTGGAACATCTATGCTACAAACTTTTAATATTTCAACTACTATTTTAGAGAATCAAATTGATGAAAAGTTTGTGGAATTAAAACTTGTTAAATACTTAACAAAATTAAACAACTTTCGAAAGATTTGTAATTTAAAAGAGTTGGGAATCGTTAAATTCACTTGATAATATATTATAATAAAATCTCACTTTCTACATGTATTTCTCTAAAGGATAATTGCTTATTGCTAATACAATTAAATCTTATCTCACCCAGAATTAATCAACTAATAACACTCCGTGAGGTTATGTAATTAATTGAGTTAAAACTGGTGACAGTTAAATCGAATATCTTTTGGTCTGAATTGTGCTAAAGATAGTAAAAATTTCGTGAGAATATTTTTACTAAATCAATACTCCTGCGACTACAATTCCTCCGTGAGAGTTAAAATTGAGGTAAGCAAGATTACAGACTTTTAATAATAGCTTACTAATAATTACTCTCACTTCACTATTTTATTCAATAGTTACTAATATTAATTTTGCTCCGTGAGAATTACAAAATTAATATAAGAGTAACTTAAAGATAAAATATATAGAAGTGATAACAATGATTGGTTAAAAACTATTATTATAGCACAGTATAAAATATAAATAGAAAGTTCCAAACCAAGAATGTATTAAAACTGAGATAGTATTATAATATATATATCAAGCTTCATCAACTATCCCAGCAAAAAAAGATTACTCCATTATGAAGTAAGAAAAAACTAATTTAGGAATAAAGAACTTATGAAGAAATATTATTATTCTAAAAGAAAGACAACGAGTAGAAAATATTAAAGAAAAGAGAGACCAAAGAATAGTTCTCTCCCGTAAGACTCTATGTCTTCTCTTCAAAATTCACATTCTATTTATAGAGTTTTTTTGCCTAAGGTTCTCCATAGTTGCAACTATGGAAATTGTAATTGCAACTATGAAAATTGTAGGTGCAACTATAACTTTGCCAAATGAGTTTCATTATGGAGAGGAAGAACCATAGTTTCAACTATACTTTGCTAGTTGCAACTATGTAATTTGGTTCATGAATTCCAATTGCCATTGTCGCAACTATGGTGCTATTTTTGCTTCTTCATTCCCGGTTGACTACTTAATTCTCACTCTTTTTTGCTTCTTTTCTTTAATTTTCATACACTCTTTCTCCTGCGAAGTATGTTAGAAAATATGGGAGAACATGGTATATTTATTCATATTTTATTTAAAATCTTTAATATTTAACATATAAAAATATATGAATAAATTATAACCCATCAAATTTCTCCACATTTGAATCTTTGCTCGTCCTCGAGGAAAAACATTTCTACTAATAATTTTTTTTTGGTAACATTTTCTTCAAAACGTTGGTCTTTGTAAGTTAGAAAATTTATTCAAAATAACTTCATTCATCATGCCAAATGATTAATCTTTTAAGTTTCACCAAATCTTTTACCTTGCTTCTGATTTTACTTTTGAAAAAGCAAAATTTGCAATCTTTTCCTCTTGAATCTTTCGGAATTGATAACTTTATGATCACAAGTCTTGAATATCACAATTGTTCGTCCATAGGCTTGCTCTTCATGTTAATCTCCACTAATGTAGATTCAACACTGATTTTGAAATCTATTTAGGACTTTTTCTTGGCTTATAATGTCAGGCTTCAGGCTTGTAGGATAAAGATATTTTTATAGTGACTTTTCTTCTTCCAGCTTGGAGCAAATGTTCCTTGATACTAATTATTCTATCTTTTTTTTTCCCTAGTATTTTTGCATTTCCTTTTTTTCTTTTTTTCTTTATTTTTATAAAGAGATATATGAATATACACACACTTATATATTATATCTCTCTCTTTTTCCTTTTCTTTTTCTTTTTCTTTTTTCTTTTCTGTTTCATGCCTTGCACAGTCTTTCTTCTCTTTTTCTAACAAACATTACTTATCATGGCCGGAAGAAGTAATAACTGTAGTAGTAATATACATCTCTCTTTTTTCCTTTCTTTTGGAGGTTATAGACCATGGTGTTTTTAAAAAAAAAGGATAATGGCTCAAAGATAGGTTCTAAGAGGTAAAAGCTTCATTTTTTTTCTTGGAGAGAATAAACTAAAAGAGGCTAAAAGGTGTATCAAAGGATGCCTAATTTCATCTTTCAAGAATCAGTGTCATCCATTATTTTGCCTCGAAGAACATTTAGAGCAAGTTCTAGAAAAATTATTGAGTATGTCTTCTTGTGATAATAACTTTTCTCAATTCCTTTGATCTCGCGAGTTGGAGACGCTAGTTTTTGCCTTCACAAAATTAAAGTCATGGGCATGGAATTAATATGATGATGAAAAAAAGACTTAATATTTGAGCACAATAGAAAGAATTTATTTTACTAATTAAAAACCTACATCAACACAATCATTTAAGAAGAAAAAATTTATTATAACATTATACAATATATATATATATATATATATATATATATATATATATATATATATATATATATATATATATATATATAAATACATAAAGTACTAAAGAAATTTTGAAAAAATAAATTAAAAATCTTTTTTACTTTCAAATTTACAGTCACAGAAGAAAGCTTAAAAGAAACTGTGACACACATATTCTATGTGTAATAGACTGGATTAATTTAACACCTTAACAGTCATAGGGTCAGGGTTTAAATATAAACCAAAATTTACCCGTGCCATCATTTCAATTGCATCATTAAATAGTTAACTAATCGGTCACTTAGGCATACCGGTTACCATGAAGTTGCTCCTGTATAGGTGGATCTGTTTTTGTAGAGACCTTTATGAGATGTTCCGATTATACAATAATCTGGATATTAACCAGATCAATTAGTTAAGCATTTAATTATTCAAATCTATGTTGGACTTATGAGGCTCCATTGCTTCACCCTCAATGGCTACGGGTAAGGAAATTGTAGTTCTGAATTTAATGTCGTCAGCTCGACTTATTAACAGCGGAATGTATTAGGCTATCAAAGTTACCGATGGTTGTTGCTCAAAATGGCCTCCAAAATACAACATTAACTTGTGACCATTTACCTTAAATTTGTCTCCTCCATTGATCTGTTGAATTTTAATTTCCCCATATGGAGTAACATCTGTAACATTATAAGGACCTGTCCACCTGGATTTTAATTTCCCTGGAAATAGCCTCAGCCCCGGCTCCTCTGCTTACAGTCAAGTGGCTTTCAGCTCCTCTCCCAGACCTATTGATCGAGGAGCTCGGGAATGGAGAAAAAGAAAGACGTGCTATTATAAAGAAGTACTTGATCTCCAATTTTGAAACTTTTTTGTCGGATAAAATTGTCATGCCATATTTTTGTTTTTTCTTTGAATATTCTGGCATTTTTATAAGCTTCCAACCTCAGTTCTTCTAATTCATTAACCAAAAAAAATCTCTTTTTACCAACACAGGTTAATTCAAAATTTAATGCTTTCAGTGCCCAAAAAGCTTTGTGTTCTAATTCAGCTGGCAAATGGCAAGCCTTTCCAAAGACTAATTTATATGGGGATGTTCCAATTGGAGTTTTGAACGCCGTTCGATATGCCCATAATGCCTCATCTAATTTTAAAGACCAGTCTTTTCTTGAAATTCTAACCGTCTTTTCAAGAATTCTTTTTAACTCACGGTTGGAAACTTCAACTTGTCCCTGTGTTTGAGCATGATATGATGTTCCAGTTTTATGAGTAACACCATATTTTGATAGCAAAGCAAAAAATTGTCTATTCATGAAATGAGTTCCTTGATCACTAATGATGACTCGAGGTGTGCCAAATCTAGTAAAAATATTTTTCTAAGAAAATCATACACTGTATGAGCATCATTCTTCCTTGTGGGGATGACTTCAACCTATCTTGATACATAATCCACAGCCACAAGGATATATTCAAATGAATGAGAAGAAGGAAAAGGACCCATGAAATCTATTCCCCAAACATCAAATATTTCACATACCTGTATTGATTGTAATGACATCTCATCTCTCTTAGTGATATTACCTTTTTTCTGACACATGTCACATTGTGCAACATATGCTCGGGCATCTTTGAAGAGTGTTGGCCAGAAAAATCCGGCCTCCAATACTTTAAATGTCGTACGGTTTGCAGCATATGACCTCCAATTGCTCCATCATGGCAGTGATACAAAATTTTGGCCATCTCTTCTTCAGGTACATACCTCCTGATGATATTATCTGCACAAATTTTGAATAAGTAAGGTTCATTCCACAAATAATACTTAGCATCAGAAATAAGCTTTTTTCTCTGCTGATAAGAGATATCTTGGGGTGTCCATATTCCAACCAAGCAGTTAGCAATATCTGCGTACCAGGGTGGTTGAGTCACAACAGAGTCAACTGAAAAAATGTGTTCATTAGGAAATTCTTCTTTCATCTCGCTGAACTCAAGGGGAGGGTCTTCTAGTCTAGACAAATGGTCAGCTACCTGATTCTCTGTTCCTTTTTTGTCTTTTATCTCAAGGTCAAATTCTTACAGAAGTAAAATCCATCTTAACAATCTAGTTAGAGCATTTTTTGGCTAAGAGGTATTTTATAGCTGCATGGTCAGTAAAAACAGTCACCTTTATTCCTATCAAATAAGAACGAAATTTATCAAATGCAAATACTACTGCCAGTAACTCTTTTTCTGTTGTGGCATAATTCAGATGAGCTTCATTTAGTGTTCTACTAGCATAGTAAATGAGACGAAAAATCTTATCCTTTCTTTGGCCTAAAACAGCTCCAACTGCCGTATCACTAGCATCACACATAATCTCAAAAGGTTGACTCCAATCAGGGAACACAACTACAGGGGCATTTGATAATTTCTCCTTAAGGGTGTCAAAAGCTATCATATAATCACTTGAAAAATCGAACTTAACATCTTTCATCAAGAGGTTAGTCAGAGGTTTTGAAATCTTTGAAAATTCCTTTATGAACCGTCTGTAAAAACCTGCATGACCTAGAAAGTTTCTAATGCCTTTAACAGTTGTGGGAGGGGGTAATCCTGCTATAAGATTAATTTTAGCCTTATCAACTTCTATCCCATTAGCAGTGATTTTATGTCCTAAAACAATTCTCTCTGTAACCATAAAATGATATTTTTTCCAATTCAGAATCAAGTTTGTCTCTCACATCTCTTAAGAACTAAAGTTAAGTGGTAAAGACAATCTTCAAATGTTTTGCCAAAGAGTGTAAAATCATCCATAAAAATTTCAAGAAATTTTTCAGTCATGTCAGAAAAAATTGCTGACATGCAACGCTGAAATGTAGCAGGGGCATTGCACAGACCAAATGGCATTCTCCTATAAGCATATGTTCCATGAAAACATGTGAAAGTTGTCTTATCCTGATCTTCAGGTGCAATTGGTATTTGGTTATACCCTAAATAGCCATCAAGAAACAGTAAAAGCCATATTCTGCAATTCTTCTAACATTTGATCAATAAATGGTAAAGAAAAATGATCTTTTATGGTAGCATCATTGAGACGTCTATAATCAATACAGACTCTCCATCCTGTAATAGTCCTCGTAGGTATGAGTTCATTATTTTCATTCTTTATAACTGTCATACCTTCTTTCTTTGGTACTACCTGAACTGGGCTTACCCAAGAGCTATCTGAAATTGGGTAAATAATACCTGCCGCTAGAAGCTTGACAAGCTCCTTTTTCACTACTTCCTGCATTGCATGATTCAGTCTCCTTTGGGGTTGAATTATTGGCTTGTATCTATCTTCCATGAGGTTTCTATGCGTACAAATTACTGGACTAATCCCTTTGATATCCTCTACAGTCCATTCTAAGGCTCCTTTGTGTGCTTTTAAAACTTGAATTAGTCTTTCTTCTTGTTCTGCAGTCAAAGAAGATGAAATAATTACTGGAAATAATTCTTGCTCAAGATAAACATATTTTAAATGAGAAGGAAGATCTTTGAGTTTAATTTTTGGTTGAACTTCTTCTGATTGCATCTCCTTATCCTCAGAATCTTTTTTCAGTATTTCAGCTTCTCTCCTAATTGCGGGATCATCATCTTGTGCGGTGCCTGATTTGGTCAAACATCTTTCCATTGAGTCTGAAATTAATTGATCATCTTTGAATTCATCTGCAAGATCACTAATCATGTCAATAGAAAAGCATGAAGATGATGCCTCATCTCCTGAAAATCTTAGTATCTTTTGCATATAAAAAATGACTCTTTCTTCATCAACTCTCAAGATTAGTTGCCCTTGATGAACATCTATGATTTCTCTTCCTGTAGCAAGAAATGGTCTACCCAAAATTATTGGTTCATCAGGACATTCTTTCATTTCAAGTACTATAAAATCTACAGGAAAAACAAACTTATCTACTCTTACAAGCACATTTTCAATTATTCCCTTAGGTCTCTTAGTACTTTGATCTGCAAACTGAAGAGAAACACCTATGTCCTTCATTTCACCAAGATCCAATTTTCTAAAGATAGAAAATGACATCAAATTTATTGAAGCTCCAGCGCAAAGTGCTTTTTCAAAATATACACCTCCCAAAGTGCATGGAATGGTAAAACTGCCAGGATCACCAAGTTTTTGTGGTAGCTTATTTTGAAGTATAGTACTGCATTTTTTAGTAAGCATTACCATATAAACTTCTTCTAATTTCCTTTTACTTGACAAAATTTCTTTTAAAAATTTAGCATATGAAGGCATTTGCAACAAAGCATCAGTAAAAGGAATATTAATATGAATCTGTTTTAAGATTTCCAAAAACTTTGCAAATTGACCATCAAGCTTTTCTCGTTTCATTTTTGTGGAAAAGGAATTGTCACAGGTGGGGCAACCATTTTTTCAGAAATTTTTTATTCCTTATTCTTTATTTCTTTTTCCTTTGATGGTTCAGATGGTTTTTCAAAATTCTTACTCTTGTCTACCTGTTGTTCTGTCTGGTTCTTTTTTTGTCAGTCTGCATAAGGTTCATCAAGTTCCTTACCTGACCGTAAAGTGATGGCCTTAAGGTACTCTTTTGGATTTTTCTCTGTATTGCTTGGTAAGGGACCCTGAATCTTTTCTGACACAAGAGCTGCCAATTGGCCTAAATGAATTTCCAGATTTTTGAGGGATGAATTTTGGGTTTCCATCTTTTCATTAGTGACCTTAATATACTTGTACAAAAGGTCATCAAGACTTGGATGAGCTTGTTGGGGCCTCTGCTGGTATGACCCTGCTTGTTGATATGGTCCTGCTTGCTGATAAGGTCTGTAACTTGGTTGCCCACGATTTTGATTCTGGTATCCCGGCGGACCTTGTACATGTTGTTTCTGGAAGCTTTGAGAGTTTTCTGCACCATTTGGGTTATTCCACTGAAATCCTGGATGCTTCTGTGCCATTGGACTCCCAAAAGGATATGGCTTGTAACCGATGACATTAATATATTCACCCGTTTGATTGGTTGCTTGACATTCATGGTTTTGGTGGTTTCCTTCGCACATGTCACAAGCCTCAGATTAGTTTGATTGTTGTGTATTCACCTGAAAAGATTCAAACTTTTGTGCCAAAGAAATAATTTGTTGCGTTAGTATATTTAAAGCATTAACTTGATTTACCGTAGCAAACTTTTTAATGATTACACGCTCAGATGGCCATTGGATAACATTCTCTGAAATTTTATTCAACAGTTGCAATAATTCCTCTGTGGTTTTTCCTATTACAGAACCTCCTGCAGCTGCATCTATCACATTTTTAGCAGAAGGTTTTAACCCGTGATAGAGAATGTACAATTGCATATGTTCAGGAATATCATGGAGTGAGTATTTTCTTAACATTGCTTTTAATCTTTCCCAAGCTTGATAAACTGATCCAGTGTCAGTCTGCAAGAAATTAGATATGTCTTGTCTTAACTTTGTTGTTTTAGCAGGGGAAAAATATTTGTTTAAAAACTTTTGAGTCATCTGGTCCCATGTCATAATGGACCCTTGAGGCATACTTCGCAACCAAGTCTTGACATCTCCTTTTAAAGAAAAAGGAAATAGCCATAACTTGATGGCTTCACGAGGTACTCCATTGTACTTAGCAGTTTCTACAAGTTCTAGAAAATCAATTAAATGACTATGTGGGTCTTCACTTGTATTACCAGTGAAGATACAAGATTGTTGAATTGTCTGAATCAGGCCGGTCCTGATTTCAAAGAAGTTGGCTGCCACGGGGGGCTTCCTGACACTAGATTCACAGTTGAAGCGATCGAGTCTAGCATAATCCCTAAGGATTCTGTTTGCTGGCCTTGGCGCCACTTCATCAAATTGCTCCTCTACATGGACTGGTGGTGAGATCCCAAGTGGATTAATATCCTCTACTTCCTGATTTTCCATTTCTTCACAAGTTGCTCCTTGAGAAAACGATGTTTGTCCTTTCCTGCACAATCGAAGGTATCTTTCAATTTCAGGATCGTAATTAGCCAATTCTTTTAAGAGCGGGTCATAAACTACTTAAAATTTTGAAAGTAAAAAAAAATTAACATTAATTTCTAGTATAGTACTAGTAATTAATAACTAAACTAAAGTAAATTTCAAATATAAATAGTTAGTGAAGAAAAACAAATACCTCAATATTATAGATAATAATACTAGTAATTAATCTAGTAAAATAAAATAAAAATATAAAACAATGAAACTAACCAGTAAGCATCAGTAGTAATACTAACAATGAATTGAAAAAGTATAGTATTATTAATTATAAACAAAAGTTGTACTAGTGAATAATAATGATCAGTAAGAATAACATTGTAGAAGTACTAATACTAACAATAATAATATAATATTACAGAAAAATAATTATAAATAAACAATAATAAGAAAATAATAATATGTAACAACAAACTATATTGAAAAATAAAAATAAAAGTACGTCGAAGTACTCGCAATGAGAAAAAAATGATACAAGAGGTGATAATACTAATAATAATTACACTAAATATAATGAAGGAAAGCTAATGATAGAAATAATAGGAAGAAGTACTAATATATTTTTTTTCTTTTTTAAAGTGCTGTTACAAAAAGAAAATAATAATATTAATATTACAACAGTAGTTATAGTATTACTTAGTAATTAGTGATAATACTAACAGATAAATAACAATAATAAGGTCTCAAATTAGTAATAAAATATTTAATCTGAAGTAGATATATGCCGATCTCCGGCAACGACGCCAAAAATTTGACGAGGCCAATGTGTATATATAGGATTTTCTTGCTCGTGCTTTGTCAAATTCTAGTATAGTTTATGATATCGTCTCACAGAGATTGGAACATCTATGCTACAGACTTTTAATATTTCAACTACTATTTGAGAGAATCAGATTGATGAAAAGTTTGTGGAATTAAAACTTGTTAAATACTTAACAAAATTAAACAACTTTCGAAAGATTTGTAATTTAAAAGAATTGGGTATTGTTAAATTCACTTGATAATATATTATAATAAAATCTCACTTTCTACATGTATTTCTCTAAAGGATAATTGCTTATTGCTAACACAATTATATCTTATCTCACCAAGAATTAATCAACTAATAACACTCCGTGAGGTTATGTAATTAATTGAGTTAAAACTGGTGACAGTTAAATCGAAATATCCTCTGGTCTGAATTGTGCTAAAGATAGTAAAAACTTCGTGAGAATATTTTTACTAAATCAATATTCTTACGACTACAATACCTCCGTGAGAATTAAAATTGAGGTAAGCAAGATAGCTTACTAATAATTACTCTCACTTCACTATTTTATTCAATAGTTACTATATATTAATTTTGCTCCGTGAGAATTACAAAATTAATATAAGAGTAACTTAAAGATAAAATATATAGAAGTGATAACAATGATTAGTTAAAAACTATTATTATAGCACAATATAAAATATCAATAGAAAGTTCCAAACCAAGAATGTATTAAAACTGAGATAGTATTATAATATATATATATATATATATCAATATATATATATATATATATATATATCAAGCTTCATCAACTATCCCAACAAAAAAAGATTACTCCATTATGAAGTAAGAAAAAACTAATTTAGGAATAAAGAACTTATGAAGAAATATTATTATTCTAAAAGAAAGACAACGAGTAGAAAATACTAAAGAAAAGAGAGACCAAAGAATAGTTCTCTCCCGTAAGACTGTATATCTTCTCTTCAAAATTTACACTCCATTTATAGAGTTTTCTTGCCCAAGGTTCTCCATAGTTGCAACTATGGAAATTGTAATTGCAACTATGAAAATTGTAGGCGCAACTATAACTTTGCCAAATGAGTTTCATTCTGCAGAGGAAGAACCATAGTTTCAACTATACTTTGCTAGTTGCAACTATGTAATTTGGTTCATGAATTCCAATTGCCATTGTCGCAACTATTGTGCTATTTTTGCTTCTTCATTCCCGGTTGACTACTCAATTCTCACTCTTTTTTGCTTCTTTTCTTTAATTTTCATATGCTCTTCCTCCTGCGAAGTATGTTAGAAAATATGGGAGAACATGATATATTTATTTATGTTTTATTTAAAATCTTTAATATTTAACATATAAAAATATATGAATAAATTATACCCATCAACAATCTCGCTTTCTGTTGGTAGTAGATTTTTATGACTAACCGTTGTTTTCTTTCATTGTTAATCACCTTACTGTCCTGTTGTTTTTATTCTGCTTTTATATGGCTTTTTGGTACTGTCCCTTCTTGTCTATACTTTCATTAATATGGTGCTTATGCTTTCCTGAACCGAGGGTCTATTGGAAACAACCTCTCTATCCTTATAAGGCAGGGGTAAGGTCTACGTATACACTACCCTCCCCAGACCCCACAGGGTGGGATATTACTGGGCATGTTGTTGTATTGTTCAGCAAACATAGGTTGCAAATCCAAGTTAACACAATCTAGATTAGATAAAATCAGAAGAAAGCCCTTGATCTAATTTATCCACATGGTACAGAATAAAATCAACTGAATCATATCATAGCAAACAATACACACAGGCTGCAAAATCAAGCTAACACAAACAAGTTAAACCGTAGGAATGTCCCTGACCAAATTTATCCACATGGTACAGACCAAGTTAGTAGTAATTCAATCGGCTGATCTGCACAAATGGATAAAATTAATTAAATCATACACTGACCATAGCAAACATAAGTTGCAAACCAAGCTAACACAAATCTAGATTAGGCAAATTACAAGAAACACCTTGATCTAATTTATCCACATGGTACAAACCGAGTTAGTATTAATTCAGTTCAGCTGATTTGCAGCTCAAACTTGCAGTGTGCTGCTTCTTTTTCTTAGAGTGTTGAGTCACAAGATGCGAAATCCGAGCAAAACCAAACTTCTTTCTTTTTGCAGGGAGATGATGCTTATGTCCATTCTCCTTCTCATCCTTCCGACTTAACTGCACCTCACCAGTTGGTTTCCCAAGCATCTGGGCCAGCGACAATGTATGCTTTCCAACCTTTTTTCTTCCATTCTCAAACTCTTCAGTCAAAAGCAACTTCTTGTTCAATATTTGCCCTATTGATAGAGTTGGCTTTACAACTGGTTTTAACTCATCATTGACAAGCGTCAGGCCATTGACATCAACTAGGACAGAATCTTTCCTATGCTGAGATGAGGAAGGATTTTTAAACTTGGTCGAGTTCTGTACAGAACGTCTTCTCTGGCCATTTTCAGACCTCCATTTGCGCAGAGCTTCTTCGATCGCTAACTTCCCTTCATTTGCAGCCTCCACTCTGCTCAGTGCTTCTTCTAATGCCTTCTTACTAACTTTAACTTCTTCTGTAGCTTCTTCTACCTTCTTCAAGATTTCTGTTTTTGACACATTAGCTTCATCCACTAACATCATTGCATCTACTTCTCTTTGCTTGCTAGCTTCCTGTGCATCTTGTGCTTTGGACAGTAGAGACGAGTACTCCTCAAAGGTAAGAGTTACACTGTCCTCAGGCCGCCTTAGTTGCATCTCACTGTTTGATATAGCCTTGATTTCAGCAAGGGCAACAGCTTCAGCAGCTCTAGCTGCTGCTTTCATCTTCTTGGCTGCAACCAACCTGATCTCCGCTGTTTTGATCCTTGTCTTTGTCTGTTCAATCTCAGACAAAGCCCTCAAGACTTCTGATTTTGCAGCTTCTCCCACTTTCTTAAACTGCTCGGTCTCAGCAGTCAGTCTCTGAAGCTCCCTTGTCAAATCCACGGGATCACAAGAACTAACTTCACCATCTTTCACCAACTTTAGCTTTTCTTTTGTTTTATTTAACTCTTCTTCAAGAGATGAGATTTTCGAGGAACTTGAAGATAGCCGTTGGCGGGTCTTCTCAAGCAAGATTCTCTCATTTTCAATTCTTTTGTTATATGATTCAACAGTGGTTCGAATATCAGCAAGATCACTAGTTGTCCTGGTCAAGTGTAGTTTAGCCTGTTTTAATTCCAATAAGATAAAACCTGGAGCTGAAGAGGGACACAGAACCAAACCACCAGTTGTGTCCTGATTATCGCTTACAATATTCATTTCATGGTTTTCCTTCTCTGCCACTTCACCAGCAAGATGTACATCCTTAGCTTCGGCATCAGCAGTTAGTGTAGCAGTGACCTCGGATGCCTCGTTCTGCAACTTTGATTTCAGCTCTTCAATCATTACTTTAGTGCTTTCCAATTCTTTTAATACCTCAAGTGTTTCCTTCTCTTTCACAATCAGATCTTTTTCCAACTGTGCCGCCTGTTCCTCCACTTTTGCAATGTCAACCTTCTCTTCAGCAACCTATAGCCAAGCTAAATGAAACCAATAATTGAACATATAGCATAGAAGAAGCAAGTTAGGTACACTCTTTCAGGACTTTGATTGGGAATATTGGAACTATAAAAATTCATTTAGTGGACCACGAATACAGCAAGGACCACCATTAATACAGTTAGGACTAAGATGTTGGCATTTGAAGAGTTTGCTTCTTAGAATTTAGTCAAGAAATTGCAACACACGATTATGCTATTGTAGCACTTCCACAAGTATATGCTAAGGTTTCATTCTAACTGGCATTACGTAATGACATTCATCTTCTGAATCATCCCAAAACTAAAAGATATAATTGGCTACCGTAATATGCAAACGACAGCAGAAGGCTACACCTCTAATGGCTTTTGGAAACCAAAAACAACCAAACACTTCAAAACCCTGGACTAGGGAAACTGTCATAAATACAAGAGAGATGCAAATGCTCGAGGAAGCAACTCCTGAAAAGCTGAAAAGCTGCACAGGAGGACATCTCCCCACAAAGATAATATCTTTTCCTTGTGGGAAATCAATTGAGCCTCAACCTGTTTTGTTTCCATGCAATTAACAATGTAATAGTAGTTAATAGCAGATTACCTTCATACAACGGGTTAAAGCACACCGATAGTGCAAAAACATCTTGATTGTCAGTGTATTTAAGTAAAATCCACATACATACAAACACAAATTTAGCAGCCACTGCGGCAAAGGAATGCTACATACAACTTACAAGATTCATGAAATATGCAAACATTGGTTGTGCAAGAACTTCAGAAATGTTTTCCCATAAGACTAAATTACAGTATTGCCCAAATAATCTACTTTTTCCATTAAACAATAAGTACTCCATATTGTTTCTTGGTAGAAGGTAGACGTACCAAAAAAGATTCACTTTTTTCTCTAATGTCTAAGGTAAAATAATCACAAATTTAAGCATAAAAACTCTGCATTGTGGATACGAAAATAGACAACAACAATAACAACACATGGGGTCTGGGAGGTAATGTGTCACATTACCCCTACCCTACCCGAAGGAATAAAGAGGCTTCTGAAAGACCCTCGGCTCAAATATACTAAAATGGACAGAGGAAAGAAAAAGAAGAGACCTCAAATGACTTGTGAAGAGTGGGCTTCCAAAACCCAATTCCACCAAATCGAGTAGCAGCCTCTTTCACAGACTCAAATGGAGCAGAAGTGTCAATTTCTGCCCTAACAACACAACCCTTCTCCTCCATTTCAGTACAAGAACTGAACAAATTCACACCAGCATTGGCACTAGAGATTTCAGAAGCATCCATTATATCATAAAGTAAAAACAAGAAGAAAATAATGACAGAGAGTAGTACAAGGACAAAGAGAGATAACAATGTATGGAAGGGAAAGGAGGAGAGTAGTGGGTGAAGTTATCAAAAAAAGAGTGTAAGAAAGTACTGATAACTGAACAGTGTTAGCAGTGTAACGTTGGACTATGTTGGATCAAATAACGACAACAAAGTCTAGATTCTGTAAAAGACCACACCCCTTTGTTGTGGTAAAGTTTATTGTAAAATGGTGTCGTTTCGACTTGAGAGGGAACCTATTTCAATTTTTACCCTCTTTACTTTTATTTCCTTTCGTAAGATAAAAGACCTGACCTTTTCTCTTTTAGAGGGGAATGAGTAACCGGTTTGTCCATAATTTGTTTTTTAGAATTTTTTTTTTAAAAAAATTATATTTGTCCATTAAATTTTGCAAGTTTTTGAAAAAATTTCGAAAATAATTTTTTTTAAAACACTTTTTCAAAATTTTCAGATAAACTTTTTTCCCCAGTCACAAAACTTTAATATTTTTTCAATTGAAATGCATGTCCAAACATAATTTTAAATTTGAAATACTATTTTTCAACTTAACTCCAAATACTATTTTTTAACTTAACTCTAAATACTATTTTTTTTAAAGATTATAATTTTTATGTCCAAACGCCTAATAAATGTTATCAAAGACAAAAAAAAAGTTAGTTGATCTTATCGATCCAAAGTTTGGTAGGCATATTGATGGAAAATAATATAAAATAATCAAATTATGTGCAAACTGATTCAGATAGTAATTTGAACTTCTCACTTGATAATAAGTTGTGTTTCAAAATTTTAATTGAAACTTCACTATGATGATTAGCAAACTATTTAAAATTTTAAGGGTAAGGCCAAAAATGTCCCGGCGTTAGCTTTGACATTATAATATGGAGAAAGGTATAAAGAATTATCTACATAACCGTTGGACTCGAATATGTTATTCCCAACCAAATCTCAATTCAAATATCTTCTAAACATCTTAATCCAGTCTTAATTCTATTTTTTTTTTTTTGCTGTCTTATTGTTGGGGAAAAGTACCTTGGGTATGTTAAGAGAGTTACTCTTTTTCTAATTTTTTTTGTAGAGTTGCTTTTAACCAATTTTCATGCTGATTTCACTGTGAAGTAAGTTGATTCACTTTGATTATGATATGTAAATGCTATAATTATCATGACAAGGAAAAAGAAGAATAACATTATTTTTTTGACAGAAGAAAAAACGTCAGTAGGAGAGAAAGAAAAAGGGCCTTGGTTTCCTAGAAATAATTATTTGTTGACCCACTAACGCACTAGCAGCTAACCGCTGGTGAATTAAATAGCAACATTAGCGCCATTTTCAAGTAAATTTGATAAAAAAATCTATTTTTATATTTTTTAAAATTTGACAAAGATTCATAGTCACTGCAGAAAGAGTAGGAATATTATAAATTAGTTTGGTGAGAGTTTGATAATTATGTAGCTTTTGATGATATAATTGAGGTTTAATCAATAAACACAAAATCGATGAAGAATCTTTTCAAAAATTGCTATTGATATGTGACTCACCAAAACCAAATAAAAGATTCTACTATATTCTAATTTGGTTGTTTGATTGATTTGACAATCTATATAAGCTCATTTTATATACAAATTCCCCTAATTCTTGTATCAACCAAAAACATTTCCTTGCTTTCTCTGAGCTTAAGCTCATTGAAAAATCCCTTATAAACAACAAACCACCAAATTCAGATTGAAAACCACCCACAACTTTTAAATAGTATAACCATAATATATATCCATATACTTGCATGATCAATGTGAAATGAACAGGTCTCCCTTGACCCATTAAGTTTCAACATGGTGCATATATATATATATATATATATATATATATATATATATATATATGTGTGTGTGTGTGTGTGTGTGTGTGTGTGTGTGTATATATATATATATTTTAAAAAAAGTTTTAATTCATTATTTCAAAATTTAACAGTAAAAAAAATAAAATTGAACCCACAAATTATAAAATCTGAACTGACTTTTGAACCAAAGTGAAACATGAAGGAAAGTAGTTTTCCTAAGAATTAATTAGAGAAAATGACAATGTATAACCACTCTCAAAATAATAGCCGAAAAAATGTATATTTTTTGTATACTATGTTATATACATAAATTATATAAATTTTATATTCTTTTTCGGCTACTGAATATAAAAAATTTCTGGCGCGGGCTAAAAGTTTAAAAAGCCCAATTAATTACATGAAGAAGATCCAGCACAATCATGAAAGCTTGGGCTGATTCAAATTGGCTGGGGCATAGCCCATAGGTGAACCAGAACATAGAAGATAGAATCAAATCAATCTTAGCTCGTATGTCACAACTCACAACTCACAATATTCAAATTGGGCTTCCTAAAGCTGAATTAGTAGCTTTTGCATTTTGAGGAATGTAGCCATGCAACGAGCATCACTTTGAGAATTGACACCATGGTTTCAAGAGTTTAGAGTCAATCAATTTCCCTAAAACAAAGTTAATAATTAAGTCAATTAGCTACATGGTGCAACTTCAAGAATGTTTCTTTGCGGGATTGGATAGTGACAGATTTTGCCAAACTTTTGTACCCCAGAGACAGCACTAAGATAGTGCTGCTTTGTTCATCAAGAAAAGCATTCCATATGAAAATAATCAAAAGCAGGGAAAAAAAACCCAGAAAGAACAATGGAATCATGCTAAAACCTATCCTATTTTGCATATTTTTTTAACCCTAATCTCAACACATAAACTACAGAAAGACTACAACATGCTAATGGGAATTGAATTGATTGAAATGTTTACGACATCTGGGCATCGTTCAGTAACTTGGAGCATAACTTACATATTTATCTCAAAGATAAAAATAATTTTTTTTGGGATAACTCAAAGGTAAGCAGTCAATCAGCATACTGACCATAAGTTTAGAAAGATTATAGCAAAAAACAAAACCTACAGGGACAGGGTTTACCATAGCAAGATTAAAAAGAAACAGAACTTTGTGGATCATATTTACCTAAAAGCATCCTCTAAAATCTAGAGGAACAAGAAATTAGGAAACAACATAATGAAGTTTAGGCATAAAATACTAAAAAGTGACCTAGGAAGATTAGTGGCCTAAAGCCAATTTTTAATCAAAGGCCTATTAGAAGGAATTTTTTTTTTATCTATATTTTTAATGAAAGTCTATTTTTCTATTTTTTTAAGATGTAAAGTTGTTAATAATTTCTTTTATAAATAATTTAATCTCTCCTAAGATATTATTGATCTTAGATAATTGAACTAGATTCAAGAAGTTTATAACTTAATATCAAAATAATTTTTGATGTTCTAATATATACTTGTTGAAATGCTTGAAACCTGAGGGGGAAAAAAGGAAAAAAAAGAATGCGCAATATAGTTTTATTCAACGGTACTCTTCAACTCTTGTTTTTTATAGAAAAAATAAAACTCTTTTTTTCTACAGAGAACAATATAACTTATCGAGAACTTAAGCTTTTTTGTAGAAATCAAGAAGAGAATATAAGAATGTAATACCATTTTTCTGATGAGAAAGATAAAAAATAAGACTTGGACTATTGAATTGCACGTTTTTAGTGAGAAATGTAAAAGGAGAATAATAATATAGGTACCTCACTAATGATGTCAATTGTCAAATTTAAATAATGAAAAGTTTTATATTCGTGACGACGATTTAGGGGGAGTGATTCTCTTTTTCCAATTTTTGCTTAAATGGATACATCAATACTAAATTAAAGTTATATTTACTTTTTATAAAATAATTTATTTTTATTAATTTTAATATACCCAATATATTTAGTCCCTACCTCTAAAGATTGTTGTGAGATGTATATGATCCAACTTACCTTATATTGGGTTCGAGTCATATGCTTGAAATAAATCATGTTAAAACATGTTCTCTCTATTACTAGGCCTTATGCGATACGAATCTAGATTAGTCGGGGGCTCAATACAAATACGAGTAGAAAATAAAAAGAAAAATTTGGGGGCCTAAAGCCTTTGCTTTAGTGGCTTGACCCTTGGACCGCCCTTGAAAATCAAGAGAAGTGGAAATAAGAATCCAACCAAGAGTTAAAGTGTACGATTTCCGACCTTGAAGGCTCTATGTTAATCTGTTGGTTCTTGATAAAAGAAATTAAGGGAAATAATAGGGGAAGATTACAAGAAAATAAAAAGAGTATACTCGAATAGATGTAAAAGGAACTGTAGCTGAAAATTCTATATTATTTTATTGTATTTGGACTACAATTTATAAGATAAATACTAACTTAAAAGACTTAAAAATCAACACAAAAGCTGCTGAAAATAACAAACTCCTAGAGACAAGTTCACTCCTAAAGACTAGTTCAAAATTATTTCAAATTCAAACTAAATTACTGCAGTAAATAACTCTTAAGCTAGAAACAACAAAATAATTTTACTGAGAGCAGCTTCTAAAGCATATTTCTAACACTCCTCCTTGCTTTTGAAGCTAGAAATTATGAATTTGTGCCTTGTAAACCTTTAACTGGAAGCGACATTGTACGTAAATCTACCAACTAATCTTTGGACTTGCAGTGAATCGAGTTAACTTCTGTATTTTGCTGCATCTCATGATTGTCAATGAAATAAGTTGGCTCGTTTTTCAGCTTCATTTGCATCTTGCCTTGAGACTTGTCAACTTTCTTCCAGATTTGCATTTTCTGAAATATTGACAACTTCTTCCTTACCTCATTTTCACATATGTCCTCAGTTGGAGAATTATCTGCACTTTGTAGATTCTTTTGGCTCCATTCTTCATCTTCAGTTGGATTAAATGAGAAGTTTTTACCTCTCATTTTAACCCTTAAAATCTCAAGTCCAGTTGCATCATAAATGAAACAATATTTATCTTCAAAGGATACTTTAAATCCTTTTTCCATTAGTTGTCCAACACTTAATAAATTTTGATCAATATCAGGAACATAAAGAACATCTGAAATTTTCTTAGTACCTGAATTTGTTGGTATTGCAACAGTTCCTTTTCCTTTAGCAAGAATATAATCACCATTTCTAATTTTGACTTTCTTATTTCCTATAGACGTGAACTCTTTGAAAATATTTCTGTCATATATCATGTCTTATTTTTTTCATCTTTTGAGCCAGGTGTTTTCCACGTAAAACTCCTTGTGTTCTTTACTTTCTACATTTATTATTCTGCAACAGTAGTATAAGGAACACACAGAAGAACCAAGTCCTTCTATAATCTGTGCACGCAAAAAATTGGACACCACACAAATCAACCCCCCTCTTGTGTGGTATTGAAGTATAAAACATCAATTAGTATCAGAGTAGGTTTTCCTTAAAGAGGCTAACACTTTAGGAACAGATCAAGATGAGCGCACCACATGCAAACTAGGAAGGGCAATCCACTGATAGGCCTCCACTCTTTAATGGCCAGTGCTACTATTGGTGGAAAAACAGGATGAGAGATCACATCGGAGAAGACTATGAGCTATGTGACACTGTCACTGATGGTCCTCTGGCTACCATGAAAAAGAATGCTGAAGGAGTAGATGTGCTAAAAATAAGAGCTGACTACAATGCTGAGGACTTGAGGAAATAGGAAAAGAATGCTAAGGCCAAGAAATGGCTTGTGTGTGGACTTGGTCCAGGCGAGTATAGTAGAAGGAAATCTGGGATACTTTGCAAGTGACTAATGAAGGAACACCTCAAGTGAAGAGATCCAGAGTAACACTACTGTATTCT
This sequence comes from Nicotiana sylvestris, assembly GCF_000393655.2. Lineage (NCBI taxonomy): Eukaryota > Viridiplantae > Streptophyta > Magnoliopsida > Solanales > Solanaceae > Nicotiana > Nicotiana sylvestris. Next base: position 127,747,756 of record NC_091063.1, read on the forward strand.
CAATATGAGAATTTCACCATGAAGGAAGGGAAACCATCCAGGAGATGTATACAAGGTTAACCATCCTAACAAATGAACTTAAGTCTCTTGGAAGAGTTATTCTTGAAGAAGACAAAGTTGAGAAAATTTTGACAAGGGTTCTGCCAGTCTCTTGGGAAAGCAAAATCACTGCTATTCAGGAATCAAAGAATATTGCCACTCTTAAGTTGGATGAGCTAATTGGAAATCTCACTGCCTATGAATTTAGAAAGCAAACCATGAAGATGGATGCACCCAAGAAGGAAAAAGGCCTAGCACTCAGAATCACTGAAGGTGCTGATCTAGAGGAGGATGAAATGACCATGATCACAAAGGACTTCAAGAAGTACCTGATGAGAGGAAAGGGTCCTTCAAGAAGTGGAAGCTACAACAAACCAAGGGTTCCTAAAAAACAAACCAATGAAGGATGTTACAAGTGTGGGAAGACTGATCACCACATCAAAAACTGCCCTCAATGGGAAATTGAATGGAAGAAGGAAAGAGCTGAACGAAGGAACAGGAAGATGGAACATGTTCAACCCAAGAAGAACAAATGATCAACAAATGCTATGATTGCTGCCTGGGGAGAAAGCTCAGACGAGGACTCAGAGGATGAAGATGGAGATGAACAAGTACTTATGGCAATTGGAGAATCCGATGAGGAATCTGAGGTAAGTATAATTCATTTCAAAGACAAGATTAAATTCTTGTCTAAAGAAAGGCTATCTGAGTTACTCCTGGATTTCATTGATGAATATGAGGATCTAAACAATGAAAAAGAATAGTTATCTAAGGAGTGTGCGATTTTGAAAGCTAAGTGCAAAAATTTGGAACTTAGGTCTAGTGAAAGTGATAGTAAAAATGCTGAGTTAAAGAACCAGGTTCATGAACTTGACACCACTATCCAAGAGCTAAGATCTGAAAATCTAAAACTGAAATTAGGAAGAAGTAAAAAGAAAGCTGATCACACACAACTCACATTAGAAAAAAATCTAGGAAAAATGAAAGACGAGTTGTACAAAAGATATGAGTAGATAAGAGTCTTTAAGGAGGATCTAAGCAAGGTTAAGCACGAGCTAGACAAAACCTGTAAATGGAATAGGTCCTCCGATGCGCATTCATGGCTGCATGAACACCATAGTAGCAATAAGAGAAGACTTGGCTACGAGATCCCTGCGCCTAAGTGGGATCCCAAAAGCAAGTACCTCACACTTCATGAGAACAGAATCTGCACACACTGTGGTAAGATTGATCAGTACAAAAGTGAATGTAATGCAAAAGAAAAAACTAGTCAAAAGAATAAAATATTTGTTCAAGGGAAAAGTAAGCTGCCAAGATGGGCCAAAAAGAATTTGATTCACCCTTTTGCCTATAGAAAGGGACCCAAACTAGTTTGGATTCCTAAGACTAACCCCTGATTTCCTTTTGTGGGTCCAAGTGAAGGAGAGCAGCCAAATATGGTACATGAATAGTGGCTGCTCAAAGCATATGATAGGGAACAAGAACCAGTTCCTTTCACTTGAGGACCTCAAATGAGGTAATGTCTCCTTTGGAAATGGGAAGAAAGGAGAGATCATTGGGGTTGGAAAGGTAGGAAAGACTAATTCTCACTCTATTGAGAATGTCTACTTGATAGATGGCCTAAAATACAGCCTAATCAGTGTATCACAATTGTGTGATTGAGGTAACTTTGTAGCATTCACCTCTACCAAATGATTTGTGATAAATCTTACCACTAACAAGATTGTTTTGCAGGGAAAAGAGTAAACAATATTTACATAGTAGATCTGTCCACACATTTAGAAAATAAACTCACTTGCTTAAGTGTGTTGGATAATGATCCCCTCCTTTGGCACAAAAGACTTGGACATTCCAGTCTAAGTTAACTCAACAAACTAGTCTCTAAGGACTTGGTGATAGGACTGCCTAACATTAAGTTTAAGGAAGACAAAGTTTGTGAGGCTTATGCAAGGAGGAAGCAGGTAAAATCCTCTTTTAAATACAAGAAAGTGGCAAGTACCACGAGATCGATTGAACTGGTCCATATGGATCTCCGTGGTCTAATGAGAACATTAAGCAGAGGTGGTAAGAGATATGGTGCTTGTTGATGACTACTCTAGATTTACTTGGACATTATTTTTAACATCTAAAGATGAAGCATTTGACATGCTTACTTCTTTTGTTAGAAAAACTCAGAAACAACTAGGTAATCAACTTACATCAATTATGTCTGATCATGGAACTGAATTTGAAAATGTTAAGTTAGCTGAATTTTGTGATGTGCATGTCATAGATAATAATTTCTCTGCTCCTGGGACTCCACAATAAAATGGAGTAGTTGAAAGAAAGAATAAGACACTTGAAGATATGTCTAGGACTATGCTTCTTTCTAGTAAACTACCCCATAGTTTCTGGGTAGAAACTGTAAATACTGCATGCTACATCATCAATAGGTGCATGACTAGACCTCTTGTTGAGAAGACTCCATATGAGTTACTTAAAGGGAGAGAGTCAAATATATCCCATCTTAGGGCATTTGTATGCAAGTGCTTTGTGCACAATAATGGCATAGACTCCCTAGGTAAATTTGATCCCATAAGTGATGAGGGAGTATTCTTAGGATATTCTTTACATAGTAAAGCTTATAAGATCTATAACAAAGGAACTATGTGTGTAGAAGAAAGTGTACATGTGATTTTTGATGAAACTAACATTCCTTCTGAGAGACAGGAACATGAAGATGAAGCTACACCAAAAGAAAGAACAGGTGATGGAATAGCTTGTTCTACTCAGGGCAACCTGGCAGGGGGGACTGAACAAAGATGAACTGAATCTCAAACCTCGATGGAACCTGTCCATGAACCTGTTCCACAACAACAAAGCATTAAAAGAGCATCAAAGGGAAACCAGTTGGTTGTGAAATCTTAGAAGATGCAGATTGGGTAAATGCAATGCAAGATGAACTCAACCAATTCGAAAGGAGTCGAGTTTGGCATCTAGTACCAAGTACCAAGGACATATCAGTAATTGGCACAAAATGGGTCTTCAGAAACAAAAACCTTAAGTAGAGATCACTTTTAAAGGAACATGTTGGAATTAGGGATGATTAAGATCACCTAAAAGGACCAGTTCAAAGTTAAATGGAAAAAATGAAAAAAATTATATTTGAGAAAAAAAATTATTGGTTAGAAAGTCTGTAAATTTTGTATATAATTAGATTAAATCTTGCTTAGTCTCATACTTTAAACAACATACTCCTGTGCCATGTGCTAAAATGACTCATTAATCTTAATTATATTTTCTCTGTTTTGGCAAATTTATACTTACACAAGAGAATTTTCAGTGAAGAACCTGGTTCATCAAGATAAATAGGTATGTTTTCTACACTCTGCATAACTTGAAATAATTATATTTGGATCATAAGAAGATTCTTACCTAATTCCAAACTCCTTTTGGACTTATCCATTACAAGTAAACTAGTTTCGTTCAAAAGAGTCCCAACCGAATTGAAGTACCTAGATTATAGAGATACACTCCAACGTCTCTTCAAAATTGAATTTCAATTTGATTAGACTTCTAAGGGGTCGTTTGGTATGATATATAAGAAGGTATAAGGGTGGTATAAAAATTTAATACCACTTTAATACTCTGTTTGGTTAGCAAACCAGATATAAATTATCCCGGTGTTAAAATGTGTTAATCTTAACACTGGGATAACTTATACCTTATACAATATGGGGTAATTAGCACCGGTATAACTTATACCTTCTTCTTAGAAATTATGTAATTTTCATTCTTAATACAACATACCAAACAATGAATAAATAATAATCCCAGTATAACTAAACCCATCATAATTTATTCCAATATAACTTATACCGGCATACCTTATATCGGTATAAATCGTATTCCAATCAAATGACCATAAGAGTCTGAAAAGCTATCGTTACCCCATTAATTATATCTCTGTATATTGATCAGCTTTAGTGTATTCCTTACTTCATCTCTCTCAAGCCCTCAAAAACTCTCAGTCTTCTTTCATCTTCTAAACACAATCTAATTCTCTTATCTTCCATACCCTAGCCCAGATATGTCGAACACCTCTAAAAATCCCTTATCACCACCACATGAAACCACTTCCACACCTTCTACCACTCCTTCAACCACACCAATCTATAAGAAAAGTAGAGTAAAGATGATGGCTCGTAAGATTGTTGCTGAAGGAGATCAGATCAAGAAAATAAACAAGCAATTGAAAGCAGGTAGGGAAAAAGAATCCCAGAAATGTAAAGATTCATTTAAGTCTGCTACCGATGGGGAAGAAAGTGGTTCTTCCGAAACTGAACAGGTATCTTTTAGTCCTAAATTTACTCCGGAGACAATTTCTGAAGTTGCTACAGATTTGGAGAATAGATTTGTACTGGTAGGGTCTATAACAGGTGTTGACACTACATAATCTAGAAAAGTTGGTGGTAAAAAAAAGGGAAAAAAAAAAGAGAGCAAGGGTGCTAAGAGTGCTATGAGGGGAAAGGGTAAAAGAGTGGTTGATTCTTCACCCACTCCTGTTAGTCTAACCAAAGGAACAAGTGCAATGGTTGTTTGGGGATATGAATCTGCTGGAATAGAGGAGAGTGTAAACAAAACATGGGGAAGTGGGTGTGGCAAAGCTGCTGAAGAGATGGTTCAACTTTGGAAAAATGTAGATGAACCTGTTCCATCTGAACAGGAAACCCTCGCAGACCTACTGAAAAGAGTAACTGATAGTTATAACCCAAACAAGAAAAGGAAGGCTGCCCCCTCTATCTCTTCTGTTACTGTTGAAATTCCTCCCACAAGAGGCAGAGCCACAAGAAGCCAGAAAAAGCAGGATGAAGAAAATTTAGTGAAAATGAGGAGGAACTTGAGCCGAAGGCTGTGTATAAGAGTGAGATGAAGCCACCCCACAAAGTGTTGTTTGAATTTGTCATCAAATGCGTTATGCCAAGGCAGGAAAGGAGGCACATTGCAAACTTCTTGGACTTGTACTGATGGAGTGTTTGGATAATCCAGCTTATTCTCACAACTGTGCTTGCACTTTGTTGATACCCAATTTTCCCATAATATTTTCAAAATTATGCTTTGACATCAATTAATATTTTTTTAATACAATTTCTGCATTTTTAAAATATTCTAACTAATTTCCCTCAGCATTTATTTTATAAAAAACAATCACTAATTGCATCACAAATAGTTTTATAATAATTTTTGTGGCTTAACTATTTTATTTGTACCAAGTTTTAATTATTACACAAATAACCACATTTGTATTTTTAGAATGCAATTGTAATTACTTTGTAATTATAGCCTATGCATGCATTATTACATTATTATCCCGGAAAATAGCCTTTTATATTTTTACAATATTAAGTAATTATTTTTAAATATCTCCAGGCATGAAAATTATTTTATACAGCCTATTAGTTATTTTTAAAAATTGTTTTATCAATTAAATAAGGTATTTAACAAATGACCCCCTTTATTTTCAAATCTAGCCTAAATACCTAGCCCAATTTTAACCAAATTTCAAAATTAAACCAGACCCAAAATCTACCCAGCCCAGACCCCTTGTCTACCCAACCCACTTCTTGCCAAATCTTGGCCGTTGATCATTTTGATCAACGGTCCAGATTCCCCTTTACCTAAAGTAAACCTAATGACCTCCCCCAAACCCCTCATTTCCTCTTATCTCTCACGCCGACATCTGATCTCTTCTTCTCTCAAATGCTCTCAAGTCCTAACCCTAACTAACCCTCACCGCCTTTCATCTACTGACGTTCATGGTGGTTCCTCACCACCATCAGACCTCTAATGGCCTCTCCTATTTTGTTATTACCATCTCTAAGGTCCTCGAGGGACCAAGGTTAGTCCACTTACACCTATGGCCCTTTCTCGCCTATTTCAGGCTGTTCCGGTTCGATTTCGAGTAAGATCTTCCTATGTCGCCTTAGATCTATGAATTTCTAAGCCTACTTCTTCATCTCTGTGTTGTTCTTCTCGAAACCCTAATTTTGTCCTTTGAACTTCTCAGATCTGTGCAAGATCTGAGATGGATCGAACCTATTTCACATGAGTTTTACAAGAACCTTCTGATTTTCGAATGATTTTTCATTTTTCTAAACTAGGGTTTCCAAAAAATTTCTTTCTCCAAAATGTTTGATAATTTTGAGTGTTTAATCTTCTATTTCTTATGTGTTTTAACCGATTTCGTAAAGGTTTGCTTTAACCCTAACTAGTTTATGCTAAAAAACCCAAATTTTTCGACATTTTGTTTGGTTTCTAAGTTACTTGTGTACTGACTTTGTCCTATGCTTTGGTTCCTGTGATTTTTCTTTAGCTTAATTCTATGTCTTGTGATTTTTATCCTAATGTGCCTCTACTAAGGTTCTTGGTTCGACTTTTCTACTGATTCTATATGTCTATATTCATTCTGGCTATTTATGGTAAACCTATATTTCTTTCCGTAAATTAGTATTGATTTGAATTCTTGATTTATCAATTTGTTTTGTTAAGACCTATGTGTTGAGTCCTAGCTATTCCTTTCTTGCCTTATTTTGTCTGCGATACTTGCTGACTCTTTACATGATTTTCTCCTTAATTAAACCCTTTACTATTTTTATTATGAAGTTCTTTATTTTTGTTTGATTTGAATGCCTTTCCTTAATAAGGCCTTTGATTCTTACTTCTTTACTCAGTCTTACTGAACTTCTTTCCTTAATTAGCTCCTGCCATTACCGATGGCTAATTTTCCTTAATTAAAGGAGAAGACTATGCTGAATCTTTGTGTCATTGTTTCTGAAATTCCCTAATTGCTAATTATTGATTACTTTACCTTATTTGCTCTAGACTTGAACTACTATATAAACACTCTTTATTTTAACTTCTCACACACGAACATTAGTTCATAAACTACTACTTTTACACTCTAAAAAGCTCTTTCTGCTCTCTCTGCTACTTGTGATCTTGTTATTCTAGCCGGTTGCAAGCCAAGGCTAGAAATTGTGCAACATCTGTCTTACATCTTGTATTTTCTTTCTCTAACTGGTATGCTTCTGATTAAATTTTAGAATCCAAACCTATGTGTTTATTTACTGCCTTAGTTCACCAATCCTAGGTTCATTCCTGCTTCTGTTTACTGCTTACCTAGCATGCCAAATACTGCCTAATTCAAATATGTAATTAGCATGTCTCCACTTTATTTGTTTGTTCACTATCTTGTTTAAACATGTCTTACATGTGTAACTATCTTGGTTGATTGACTACTATCCATCTAGCATGCCTAAACTTTGCTTTTGTGCCTACACTTGTTAATACCTGCCTAGCATGTTCATTTAGGTCCTTGCCTATTCTTCCTTACTCCTGCTGAGTTATCTAATCTCCCTAGAGTGACTCCAGTTGTGTTGTTTATATGTCCTCAACATGTTTCTGCTGTGATCTTTGCTTCATATTTTCAATGACTTGCATTCTATCTAACCTATTAGCTCTGAAGAACCCCTTGAGAACTCTATGCATCCTGTTGTTTATGTGCTCCATTAAGGTGTATTCTATGTGTTCCCAACCCCTTTTTCCCTGTGTGGAAACTGTTTCTCAAAGTATTTTCCAAAGCTGTTTGTTTGTGGCTTGTGTTCTGAGTGCAAAATATTTTTCATACTTTCCTTGAATTGTTTTATCACTAAATCAGTACTGGTTTTTAGAAGCTCTTTTCATTCCTAAGACCTTTCTTTATACTGATTACAAAACTCTTTCAAATCATTATGCACTCTCACTTATTCTTAGATTACTAAGTCCTGCCCCTCTGGCATGTGTACTGCTTAGAGACCCTTGAGATCTCTCTGAACTCTGGCATATCAGGGATAGCACTTCCACACTGCACATAAATCAGTCCTTATTTGAGAAAGGTCTGGGTGTGAGCACTGTCCGGGATCCTTGAGGTCCTTAGGGAACTCTCACACACCTAGACATAAAATTGGCTATGAAACTTTGGGCATTTGAGACTACTGAAGGCTAGAAATTGCTTTGGGCCTGCTTCTGGCTCCCTATAGCTTAATTTCTATTCTGTTTATGTAATTTTTACTCAATCATTGGTCTGTACTAATTAATTGTAAACAGATATTGGGTGACTAGTAAAAAGGGAGGGTAGTTGTATACTGTGCGTAAAGATGGGTAGATAACATGCCTAGAGGGTTCATTTGGTTCAAATGTGTTTTATTAGATAACATGCCTATAGGGTCCAAAATGTGTTTTGTTAGATAATATGCCTATAGAGTTCAAATGTGTTTTTTTCTTAGATAACATGCCTATAGGATTTTGCCTTGGTTCAAATAAATTCTGCTTGCCCTACTTTACATAATCAGAAGTTATGCCTATAGGATCTAAAATTAGTTAGATCTAAAATCAGTTTAACTTTAACTCATGCCTGTAAGTTCTGAACCAGATTAACCAACCTACTCGTTTCTTCAACGTTGTGTTAGTGAGCATCACTAAAAAGCATGCCTATAAGATCCAATTGCCCATTTAAAATTGTTTACTGTTTTACTGCATTCCTGATCAATGATTAGATTCCATGATCATAGGACATCACTATCACATGCCTAGGCAAGCCTATAGGGCGACTAAAATTCTGCAAACTATAAAACTACGCTATGTTATCTGTGACTGCTCATATTCAACAGGTCTAAAATCAGTAGGCAAACTGAATAGGTCTTTGACACTTTGGTCCAAATTTAATACTGCATATTCTATGCTCACCTAAATATCCTGTTCTAGGGCTTCTTAAATACCTGAAACTGTGTTTAAGACGTGCATTTGCTTGCTCTGTTTGTAGGAGGTAAAACTTGAGCCTTTAATTGTTCTCTTTTAGTCCAATCCTAATTGTTTTGATTGTGTGACGACCCGGCCGGCCGTCTTAAGAATTAATGCCCAGATCCCCTATTAACTGCTTTTCCCAAGTTTATTTCTACTATTTTAATTTGCCAGGATGTTCAGTTTCGAGTTTCGGAGAGTTTTGGGACACTTAGTCCCTAAATGAGAGCTTAAGTGTTGGAAAGTTGATCGTAGTCGTAACAGTGCGAATACGGCCTTGGAATGGAAATCTAATGGTTTCGTTAGCTCCGTTGGGTGATTTCGGGCTTAGGGGCGTGTTCGGATTGTGTTTTGGAGGTTCGTAGATAATTTAGGCTTGAAATGCCTAAAGTTGAATTTTTGAAGTTTTCGGTCTGATAGTGAGATTTTGATCCGAGGGTCGAAATGGAATTCCGGAAGTTGGAGTAGCTCCGTAGTGTTGAATGTGACATGTGTGCAAAATTTTAGGTCATTCGAACGAGGTTTGATAGACTTTTTGATCGAAAGCGCATTTTGAGAATTTTGGAGTTCTTAGGCTTAAATCCATGGTTAATTGGAGTCCATGTGTTTTAGGTGTTCTAAGGATTGGTAGGAGTTTGAATAGTGGGTTGTGACTTGTTGGTGCCTTTGGTTGAGGTCACGGAGGCCTCGGGATGAATTCAGATGGTTGACAGAAAGATTTTGGAGTTAAAGTTGCAGCTTCAGCTACTGGTTCTGTCATAAGCGCACCTGTGGTTTGGGTTCCGCAGTTGCGGCACTGCAGAAGTGTCTCAGTGGCCGCATAAGTGGAGTTTGGTCATTTCTTCAAGAACTGCAGAAGCGGTGGTAATATCGCAGAAGCGGTATCACATTTGCGGATTGGAAGTCGCAGATATGGAAGCTGGCCCTTTAATGAAAAGTTGCAGATGCGACCTTGGCTCCGCATAAGCAGGACCGCATCTCCGGAAATGTGGAAATTGCTGGGCAGAACATATAAATTCTTGCCTTCGCGAAATTTAGCCATTTTTCATCTTTTCAAAACGGGAAGAAGCTTGGGGAGCACTTTTCAAGAGGGATTTTCAGAGGAGTTCAATGGGGTAAGGTCTTTGGTCCCTAAACTCATTATTGGAGTGATTTTTATCGATTTAAGCATGAAAAATTAAGGAAAATCAGTGGTAATTGGGGGGTTAGGGCTTGTCTAATTGGAGACCTTTGAGTGATGATTTGAGGGACAAATTGAGGTCCGATTTTGGTACTTTTTATATGAATGGACTCATGAGAGTGCGAGGTTTCTGGAAATATAAATTTTACCCAATTCCGAAACGTGGGTATGAGAGGCGTTTTGGCTATTTTACATAATTTCGTGTATTATCTTAGAATTTAATTATAGAATCAGTTACTTGAAGTGTTATTTACATTATGCAATTGAATTGATAGATTTGGGCCATTTGGAGTCGAGTACTCGTGGCAAGAACGTAGTCTCGGGTTGATTTTGAGCCGGTTCGAGGTAAGTGGTTTGTCTAACCTTGTGTGGGGGACCTTCCCCTTAGGATTGATATATTTGGTAATTGAAATGCCTTGTACGTGAGGTGACGAGTGCGTACTTGTGCTAATTGTTGGAAATCCGGTTTTTAAAAGTAATTACGAGTATGTTTCCTTTCCTGTTTCTATTACTTGCACTATTAAGCCTGTTGTTAGTTTAGGAAAACATGTCTAAGTGACTTAATTGCTTTATTTGCTCAACCTGCCTTACCTGAATTCTGTGCAGCATGCTAGGCTAGAATCACGTGTTGCCTTAATATAAAGTTTTGCCATTTCTGTATATTTTCCTATTGCTGCTGTGTATTTATTTTGGGACTACAGATATGGGATTCCGGTAGCTCCCCCTTGTCTGTTTATTTTGGGACTACGGATGTGGGATTTCGGTAGATCCTCCTGCACAGTTATATGGAACTACGGGAATGCACACGGTAGATTCCCCCTAGTACTGGGTATTTACATTTGAGACTACGGAACAAGATTTCGATAGATCCCCATGCACTATGAGTTGGAATACGGGACGGGATCCGGGAGATCCACTGGATATGTACATATGGGACTATAGGACAGTATCCTGGGAGATCCTCGATTGTTATTATTGGTGCTGAGTTATATTTCCTTTCAGTGTTTACCTTGTTTCTATATAGTTGTTTCTGTCCTGTACATCCTGTGTTATTTTACTGCCATACTTTTTATACTGTTCTGTTCAATAATGTTGATCCTTATATTTTATTTAACCTCAGTAGGGCCCTGACCTTCCTCGTCACTACCCAACTGAGGTTAGACTTGGCACTTACTGAGTACCGCTGTGGTATACTCATGCCCCTTCTGTGCATGTTTTTCATGTATAGATCCAGGTACCGCTACTCAGGCCTACCATCCTTGAGGAAGGCGACTGCTCTAGAGACTTCGAGATACATCTGCCGCTTCTACAGACCAACGAGTCCCTTTCTATTCTAGCTGTTAAACATTGCCCTTCTGTATTTTCTTTCTTGTTAAATATTCTGGAGATAGACTGTTAGATATTCCAAAGGCTTGTGTTTCTGTGAGTTTTCGGGTTTTGGGATAGTGTACTTGGTTTTGAGAATGTTGTGTGGTATATGCTGAGCGACATTATAACTATTATTTTCATTCAGTTATTTTGGTTTTTGATTATTTCTTCCGCAAATTTCTATTATGTTCCGCATTTGTTAGGCTTACCTAGTTGTAGAGACTAGGTGCTGTTACGACAGTTCACGGAGGGCGAACTGGGGTCGTGACAAGTTGGTATCAGAGCTCTAGGTTCAGAGGAGTCATGGATCACAAGCTGGATTATTAGAGTCTCGCTGATCGGTACGGAGACATCTGTACTTATCTACGAGAGGCTATGTAACTGTTAGGAAAATTCCACTTCATTTGATTTCCTTGTCGTGCGATATTTTTGACATCACAATTCTAAACTTCTGTCTTCGATTCTCTCACAGATGGTGAGGACACGTGCTATCTGAGATGATCAGGCACCCGCGCCCCTACTCTAGCCGTCAGAGGCCGGGGCCAGGGTAGAGGCCGAGGATGCGCACGTGGTGCAGCCATAGCACCTGCGCGAGCTGCCGCCGAGGTACCACCAGCAGTTCCAGCTAGAGTCCAGGCACCTGACACGCCTACTTCCACTACTACTCCAACTCTTCAGGAGACTTTGGCACAGTTTATGAGCATGTACACCACTCTGGCTTAGGCAGGGTTGCTTCCCCTTGTTGCGGCTATATCTCAAGCTGGGGGAGGAGCATAGACTCCCGCCGCCCACACTCCTGAGCAGCGAGTGCATGTTGAGCAGGTCCCTGAGATTATTCACGTACTGCCTGCAGCGCCAGTTCAATCCGAGGACAGGGCAGCGGCTTCCGAGGAGGAGCAGCTGAAGCTTGAAAGGTTCAAGAGGTTTAAGCCTCCTGTATTCAGCGGTCTAGCATCGAAGGATGCTTTGGGATTTCTGGATGAGAGTTACCACATTCTCCCTACCATAGGTATCAGGATCGAGCGGGTTTTCCTTCACTATTTTCCAGCTTCGAGGAGCCGCCTATGAGTGGTGGTGCACCTATGAGTTAGACAGTCCGGATGAGGGTCCTTCGCTTGACTTGGACTCAGTTTTCAAATATGTTCCTGAGAGAGTATGTTCTTTAGAGCCTCAGGGACGCATGGCGTGAGTTTAAGCATTTTCTCCAGGGTACTATGACCGTCTCAGAGTACGCTGTCCGTTACACCAATTTGGCTAGGCATGCACCAGCCTTAGTTTCTATTGTTCGCGAGAGGGTTCGTCGGTTTATTGAGGACCTTATTCCCAGCATCAGGTCTAGCATGGCTCATGAGTTGGAGATGGATATTTCTTATTAGTAGGTGGTGAGCATTGCTAGGAGGATTGAGGGTATGCATGCTAGGGAGAGAGAGAGGAGAGGGAGGCCAAGAGGTCTCGAGAGTCGGGCCATTATTCTGGTGCCCGTACCCCAGCTGCAGGGCGTCATGGTAGGGGTTATATGAGTCATCCTATTCATTCAGCTCTTCCAGTAGCCTGTAGTGCTCTAGCTCCTTCTAGGCCTCACAAGCCTTATTATGCACCTTCGATTTCTAGTGCGCCTCCTGCGCGGGGTGCTTTCATAGGTCAGTCCAGTAGACCTGGCCCGAGCCAGTCACAGCCACCACATCCTCCCAGAGCTTGTTTTGAGTGTGGTGACACACGTTATATGGTGAGAGATTGCCCCAAACTTGGGAGGGGTGCACCTCCATAGACTTCTCAGCCACAACGTGCCCTGCAGAGTTCTCAGGCTATGGTTAGAGATCTAGTTGCTACCCCACTTGCTCAACCAGCTAGAGGTGGAGGTCAGGAAGGTAGAGGTTGCCCTAGACGGGGAGGCCAGGCCAGATACTATGCCCTTCCTGCCAGTACCGAGGCTGTTGCCTCCAATTCTGTCATCACAGGTATTATACTGGTTTGTTACAGAGCTGCATCAGTTTTATTCGATCTAGGCTCCGCTTACTCTTATGTGTCTTCTTATTTTGCTCCGCATTTGGGTGTATCTCGGGATTCTTTGAGTTCCCTTATTTATGTTTCTACTCCTGTGGGAGACTCTCTTGTTGTGGACCATATCTATCAGTCGTGTTTGGTTGCTCTTAGTGGTTTTGAGACCAGAGCCAATTTATTATTGCTTAGCATGGTATATTTTGATATTATCTTAGGCATGGACTGGTTGTCGCCCCGTTATGCTATTCTTGATTGTCACGCCAAAACCATGACGCTGGCTATGCCAAGTGTACCGCGTGTTGAGTGGAGGGGTACTTTAGATCACACTCCCAGTAGAGTTATTTCCTTTCTTAAAGCTTAGCATATGGTTGAGAAGGGGTGTGACACGTATTTAACTTATGTGAGAGATGTCAGTATTGATACTCCTTCAGTTAATTTAGTTCCAGTAGTACGGGATTTTCCCGATGTGTTTCTAGCTGACCTTTCGGGCATGCCGCCTGATAGAGATATTAATTTTGGCATTTATCTATTTCCGGGCACTAAGCCCATTTCTATTCCCCGTATTGTATGGCTCCTCTTAAGCTGAAGGATCAGTTACAAGAATTGCTTGATAAGGGTTTTATTCGGCCCAATGTATCACCTTGGGTGCTCCTATCTTGTTTGTGAAGAAAATGGATGGTTCTATACGTATGTGTATTGATTATCGCCAGTTGAAAAAGGTTACAGTGAAGAACCGTTATCCTTTAGCTCGTATTGATGATCTGTTTGACCAACTTTAGGGCGCACAGGTGTTTTCTAAGATTGTTTTGCGCTCAGGTTACCATCAGTTGAAGATTCGGGAGCCAGATATCCCGAAGACTGCTTTCAGGACTCAGTATGGCCATTACGAGTTCCTTGTTATGTCATTTGGGATGACAAATGCCCCAGTAGACTTTATGCATTTGATGCACAATGTGTTCCGGTCGTATCTTGACTCGTTCGTCATTGTCTTTATTGATGATATTCCGGTGTATTCCCGAAGTCGGGAAGATCATGAGCAACACCTAAGGACTGTGCTTCAGACTCTGAGAGAGAAGAAGTTATATGCTAAGTTCTTGAAATGTGAGTTTTGGTTGGATTCAGTGGCATTATTAGGCCAAGTGGTATCAAGTGAGGGTATTCAGGTGGATTCGAAGAAGATAGAGGCTGTGCAGAGTTGGCCTAGAGCATCCTCAGCTACAGATATCTACAACTTCCTTGGCTTGGCGGGTTACTACGGTCGTTTTGTGGAGGGGTTTTCATCGATTGCAGCCCCTATGACTAGGTTGACCCAGAAGGGTGCTCTGTTTCAGTGGACGGAGGAGTGTGAGGCGAGCTTTCAGAAGCTTAAGACAACTTTGACTACAATCCTAATTTTGATATTGCCTACAGGTTCGGGGTCTTATACGGTCTATTGCGATGCCTCGAGGATTGGCCTCGGAGCAGTGTTGATGTAGGACGGTAGGGTGATTGCCTACGCGTACAGATAGTTGAAGATATATGTGAAGAATTATCCGATCCTTGAGTTAGTTGTCATTGTTCACGCCCTGAATATCTGGCGCCATTATTTATACGGGGTTCCCAGTGAGATTTATACTGACCATCGGAGCTTGCAGCACTTGTTCAAGCAAAAGGATCTAAATTTGTGCCAGAAGAGGTGGTTAGAGTTGCTGAAGGACTGTGACATCAATATTTTGTATCACTCGGGCAAGGCCAATGTGGTGGCCGATGCTTTGAGTCGCCCGGCGGAGAGTTTGGGGAGTTTGGCTTATTTACTAACATCGGAGAGGCCTATGGCGATGGATGTTCAGGCCTTAGCCAGCTAGTTTGTGAGATTGGATCTTTCGAAGCCCAGTCGGGTTCTAGCTTGCGTGGTTTCTCGGTCTTCCTTATTTGATCGTATCAGGGAGCGACATTATGATGACCTTCATTTGCTTGTCCTCAAGGACAAGGTTCAACATGGTGATGCCAGAGATGTGACTATGGGTGATGATGGGGTATTGAGGATGCAGGGTCAGATTTGTGTACCCAATGTTGATGGGCTTTGGGTGTTGATTCTGGAGGAGGCCCATAGCTCGCGGTATTCCATTCATCCGGGTACCGCGAAGATGTATTAGGATTTGAGGCAGTACTATTGGTGGAGGTGGATGAATAAGGATATAGTTGGATTTGTAGCTCGGTGCCTCAACTGTCAACAAGTGAAGTATGAGCACCAGAGACCGGGTGGGTTACTTCAGCAGATAGAGATTCCAGAGTAGAAGTGGGAGAAGATCACCATGGACTTTGTAGTTGGGCTCCCATGGACTTCGAGAAAGTTCGATGCTATTTAGGTGATTATGGATCGGTTGATCAAGTCCGCTCACTTTATTCCTGTGTGTACTACTTATTCCTTGTAGCGGTTGGCGGAGATTTATATCCGGGAGATTATTTGTCTGCATGGTATTCCAGTGTCCATCATTTCAGATAGAGGTACTCAGTTCACATCACAATTCTGGAGGGCCGTTCAGCATGAGTTAGGTACTCGGGTGGAGTTGAGTACATCATTTCACCCTCAGACGGACGGACAGTCCGAGCTCACTATTCAAATTTTTGAGAATATGCTCCGTGCGTGTGTGATTGAGTTTGGAGGGTCTTCGAATCAGTTCTTGCCATTGGCTGAGTTTGCTTACAACAACAGCTATCAGTCCAGCATTCAGATGGCACCATATAAGGATTTATATAGGATACGGTATAGATCCCCGGTGGGTTGGTTTGAGTTGGGTAAGGCCACATTATTAGGCACAGACTTAGTTCAGTATGCTTTGGAGAAGGTTAAGGTGATTCAGGATAGACTCCGCGTAGCCCAGTCCAGATAGAAGAGTTTCTCGGACCGAAAGGTTCGTGATATTTCCTATATGGTTGGAGAGCGGGTTCTGCTTCGGGTTTCACCTATAAAGGGCGTCATGAGATTCAGGAAGAAAGGAAAGTTGAGTCCGAGATTTATTGGACCTTTTAAGATATTGAGGCGTGTTGGGGAGGTTGCTTATGAGCTTGCCTTACCTCCCAGCTTGGCCGGAGTTCATCCAGTATTCCATGTTTCGATGCTCCGGAGGTATCACGGTGATCCGTCGCACGTGCTGGATTTCAGTTTAATCCAGTTGGACAAGGATCTATCTTATGTTGAGGAGCCAGTGACAATATTGGACAGGCAGGTTAGAAAACTGAGGTCAAAGAACATTGCATTAGTAAAGGTTTAGTGGCAGGGCCAGCCGGTCGAGGAGGCGACCTGGGAGACCGAGCAGGATATGCAGCCATTACCCATATCTTTTCACTACTTCAGATATGTCTTTACGCTCGTTCGAGGACGAATGAATGTTTAAATGTAGGAGGATGTGACGACCCGGCCGACCGTCTTAAGAATTAACGCCCAAATCCCCTATTAACTGCTTTCCCCAAGTTTATTTCTGCTATTTTGATTTGCTGGGATGTTCGGTTTCGAGTTTCTGAGAGTGTTGGGACACTTAGTCCCTAAATGAGAGCTTAAGTGTTGGAAAGTTGACTGTTGTCGGAACATTATGAAGACGGTCTCAAAATGGAAATCTGATGGTTCCGTTAGCTCCGTTGGGTGATTTCGAGCTTAAGGGCGTGTTTGGATTGTGTTTTGGAGGTCCGTAGCTAATTTAGGCTTGAAATGCCGAAAGTTGAATTATTGAAGTTTCCGGTCCAATAGTGAGATTTTGATCCGAGGGTCAAAATGAAATTCCGGAAGTTGGAGTAGCTCCGTAGTGTTGAATGTGATGTGCGTGCAAAATTTCAGGTCATTCGAATGAGGTTTTATAGACTTTTTGATCGAAAGCGCATTTTGAGAATTTTGGAGTTCTTAGGCTTAAATCCATGGTTAATTCGAGGTTTCGAAGTTGTTTTAGGTGTTCTAAGGATTGGTACAAGTTTGGATAGTGGGTTGTGACTTGTTGGTGCCTTTGGTTGAGGTCCCAAAGGCCTGGGGATGAATTCGGATGGTTGACGGAAAGATTTTGGAGTTGGAGTTGAAGCTTCAGCTGCTGGTTCTGTCATAACCGCACCTACGGTTTGGGTTCCGCAGGTGTGGCGCCACAGAAGTGGCTCAGTAACCGCACAAGCGAAATTTGGTCATTTCTTCAGGAACCACAGAAGCGGTGGTAATACCGTAGAAGCGGTACCGCATCTGCGAATTGGGAGTCGCAGATGCGGAAGCTGGCCCTTTAATGAAAACTCGCTGATTCGACCTTGGCTCCGCAGAAGCGGGACCGCGGATGCGGTCCCAGGGCCGCAAATGCAGAAATCACTGGGCAGAACATATAAATTCTTGCCTTCGCTAAATTTAGCCATTTTTCATCTTTTCAAAACGGGAAGAAGTTTGGGGAGCACTTTTCAAGAGGGATTTTCAGAGGAGTTCATTGGGATAAGGTCTTTGATCCCTAAACTCGTTATTGGAGTGATTTTTATCAATTTAAGCATGAAAAATTAAGGAAAATTAGTGGTAATTGGGAGGTTAGGGCTTGTATAATTGGAGACCTTTGAGTGATGATTTGAGGGACAAATTGAGGTCTAATTTTGGTACTTTTGATATGACTGGACTAGTGAGAGTGCGAGGTTTCTGGAAATATAAATTTTACCCGATTTCGAGACATGGGCCCGAGGGGCATTTTGGTCATTTTACATAATTTCGTGTATTAGCTTAGAATTTAATTGTAGAATCAGTTATTTGAAGTGTTATTTACATTATGCAATTGAATTGATAGATTTGGGCCATTTGGAGTCAAGTACTCGTGGCAAGAACATGGTCTCGGGTTGATTTTTAGCCGGTTCGAGGTAAGTGGCTTGTCTAACCTTATGTGGGGGACCTTCCCCTTATGATTGGTATATTTGGTAATTGAAATGCCTTGTACGTGAGGTGACGAGTGCATACTTGTGCTAATTGTTGGAAATCCGGTTTTCTTTAAGTAATTACTAGTATGTTTCCTTTCCTATTTCTATTACTTGCACTATTAAGCCTATTGTTAGTTTAGGAAAACATGTCTAAGTGACTTAATTGCTTTATTTGCTCAACCTGCCTTACTTGAATTCTGTGCAGCATGCTAGGCTAGAATCACTTGTTGCCTTCATATGAAGTTTTGCCATTTCTGTATATTTTCCTGTTGCTGCTGTGTATTTATTTTGGGACTACAGATGTGGGATTCCGATAGCTCTTCCTTGTCTGTTTATTTTGGGGCTAAGGATGTGGGATTCCCGTAGATTCCCCTCACAGTTATATGCAACTACGTGAATGCACTCGGTAGATTCTCCCAGTACTGGGTATTTACATTTGGGACTATGGAACGAGATTCCGATAGATCCCCGTGCACTATGAGTTGGACTATAGGATGGGATCCTGGGAGATCCTCTGGATATGTAGATATGGGACTACAAGACGGTATCCTGGGAGATCTCCGATTGTTATTATTGGTGCTGAGCTGTATTTCCTTTCCGTGTTTACCTTGTTTCTGTATAGTTGTTGTTGTCATGTACATCATGTGTTATTTTACCCGTACTTTTTATATTGTTTTGTTCTATACTGTTGATCCTTATATTTATTTAACCTCAGTAGGGCCCTGACCTTCCTCGGCACTACCCAACTGAGGTTAGGCTTGGCACTTACTGAGTACCGCTGTGGTGTACTCATGCCCCTTCTGCGTATGTTTTTCATGTGCAGATCCAGGTACCGCTACTCAGGCCTACCATCTTTGAGGGAGACGACTGCTCTAGAGACTTCGAGGTACATCTGTCGCGTCCGCAGACCAAGGAGTACCTTTCTATTCTAGCTGTTAAACGTTGCCTTTCTGTATTTTCTTTCTTGTTAGATATTCTGGAGTTAGAATGTTAGATATTCCAAAGGCTTATGTTTCTGTGAGTTTCCGAGTTTTGGGATAATGTACTTGGTTTTGAGAATGTTGTGTGGTATATGTCGAGCAACATTATAACTATTGTTTCCATTCAGTTATTTTGTTTTTGATTATTTCTTCCGCAAGTTTCGTTTATGTTCTGCATTTGTTAGGCTTACCTAGTTGTAGAGACTAGGTGCCATCATAACAGTTCACGAAGGGCGAACTAGGGTCGTGACAGATTGTCGCCTAGATTGTTTTCCTTTAAGTACCTTAGGATAATCTAGAACTACCCAAACTAGAGGTCCTAAATACTCCGGGTCACAACGAAGGGACGGGTAGTGCACGTATAGGATATCTTTTAAGGTTGCTAGAACGCTTTAGGCTATGACCAACGGGGAGGGAATTAGGTGGTAAGGATATGATGACTATGCGCTAATGTCACGTGTAGCCCCACATTGAGGAGTGATTACCGGGCATTGAATGGGTGTGATCCTGTAGGCTAACTGACCTAGGATCCAGTCTAGACCTCTATAGCAGCCTTACTCTGATTAAATTATACATGCATCATAGTCAAACCTAGCCAGGTTAATATGTTGTCCATATAATAACCCTTTAAGACAAGCCTTATCCAAAAGTCCATCGGGTTTTCCATAATCCCAACGGACATAATCACGATTATGTGTATTAATTTGGAGAAATAAGTGCCAATTTGCTAATCAGTACTGTATAAATAGATGAACCTGGAGGGGGAAAGGGCCTAACTCTCTTTGTTTTGCAGAAAATGAGGCACGAGGTCCCCAGATTCGGTATGGTTGGTAGCATACCTTCACTCTTGCTAGATTGGTGGAGGGATCTTCCTTCATGTGACCAAAACCATGTGAAACGAGTCTTAGGAAACTTTCCTTCTCTGTTGGATCTTCAGCCCAACAAAATGCTGATCGAGGCTGCAACTATGTTTTGGGACAAAGAAAGGACTGTGTTCCGTTTTGGGAACATAGAAATGACTCCCCTTCTAGAAGAAATAAAAGTATTTGCTGGGTTGCCTTGGGATAGCCCTAATCTGTTAGCACCTAAAAATCGCACTGCTAGGGGATTCCTTAAGATGATGGCGCTGAATAAAAATGACAACTTGAAATGCCTAAAGGACTCCTACATACCTTTTGAGTTCCTTTATGAAAGATACGGTCACATCAACTCTTACCGTATTTTTGATGATTAGGCTGGATTCATCGTAGGGTCTTCGTGTTTATTATGTGTTTCTTGGGCATGCTGGTATTCCCAATCCAAGGGGATAAAATCCATACTAGGCTGGCCATGGTGACCAAAACTCTAATGGACGGGATCGAGGGAAAGACATACACTATCGTCCCCATGATCATTGCAGACATGTACTGGGCTTTGGAACAATGTTAGAAGGGGTTCAAGTTCTTCCAGGGTTGCAAATTGTTGTTATAGGTATGGTTGTTGGAACATCTCTAAAAGGGACAATACCGTCAAGAATTTCCGCGAAGGCCGTGAAATGATCACATAGACTTTCATCATCCCAAAAGAATGAACTATATTCCAGACATATTTGCTCAACCGGAGGACACTGTGGGATGGGTACAAATTTTCGAAAATTTGATCGAGGATCAAGTCCAGTGGATGTTCGAGTGGTTCCCTACTGATGAGTTCATCATCAGATCCAGAGATTTTCCACACTTGGTGTCGATTGGGTTGAGGGGCATATACCATTACGTACCTCTCAGGGTTATGAGACAAGCAGGCAGGAGACAAATCATACCACGGGTCGCTAAAATGTGTCACTTCAGAGCCACTTTCCAAGGTGACGCCATCCCGTACAAGAATGAAGTGCAACACATGTGGACCTTGAAGATTATTGTGGAGAAGGATACTATTGAGCCAGACCGGTATCACCGGGGCCACTCGTACCTTTACCCTTTGTGGTTGGAGGACAACTTAACGGGGGTCTTTGAGCCAAGGGCTAGGCCAGGAAACAGGGTCATAGAAGAGGTTGCTGAAGTAGAGGTGAAGTACAACAATCTGCGGAAAAGAGTTCGAGAGTCTGAAGCCGAGCATATGGCACTGCATAAGGCTGACATGGAGATGATTAATGAGTGGAAAGAAAGAGCTGTTAAATCCAGCGAAGGGCTGGAATACCTGGAGTACAATTTAATGGAGTTAGAAGGGAAGATGAGAAAAAAGGGTCACTGACTTCCAGAACTCTAAAGGAAACGAAGGAGGGCATCTTGCAAGGGCATTCCTACTACTGAACCTGCGCGAGTTGGGAGAATTGATCGACAAGAGCATCCAGTCTGGAGAGGGTCCTTCTAGGACCAAGTAGATTAGATTTACTTGCTTTTCAAATGTAATAAGGCCAAGTGCCATCAGTGATATTATCTTATTTAATTTCGTTTTGGGTCGTTTATTTTTACGTTAATGAAATGAGGTAATTATTGGCACTAAAGTTCTCCAACTCTATTTGTCGCTAGGCCTACCTCGGGCACAACGAGGCTCCCAAATTAGGATGTGAATTTACATTCCCGCAATATATGTTTAAATACTGCAAACATCTCAGAATCCTTACTGACTCGTTTACCTTTTTGTTTTTTTTCTTTAATTCCCATCTCCTAAGGTTGGTTCACTCATACTAGCATCATTAGCATATCACACCATACTTAGAGGCCCTCCACCTCCTCCTCCTCCAAGTAATACAAAAGGCAAGGAAAAAGCAAAAATGGACGACTTAAGTGGTATTCGAAAGGATAATGCTAAGAACACAGAAACTTTAGACGGTCGGAGTACTCCAACACCAAATGATTTAGTCTTGAGGTTGTAACAAAAGATATTTGAGCTACAGGGAGAGCTTGAGCAGGTCCGCAACTTGGCAAATTTATCACTCACGCTGAATGTCCCCGACATCAACCAACAAAACACAAAGAACCAACACCTCCTCAAAACACACCAAACCAACATCCACAAAACCCTCATGCACCGAATCAATACGCATCCCCACCTCAAAATATCAATCCCCTACCAATACCAACTCCGCCACAACATCACCATCAACCAATTCAGTACCCACCAACCGCCACTTATCACACTCCTAGAACACACCACAACCCATTCCTGATCCTCAAAATTCAACCAATGACCACCATTACACCGAGGCACCTAGCACTCACCAGAACAATCCCATATACGTGAAAATCGTACCTCACTCTATCCAACCAATCTCCTATACATCAGAATCCTCTAAGAAGGACATGCTCATTAAAAACATGGCTGAAGAACTCAAGAAGTTGACGAGTCGAGTTTAGGGTGTCGAAGGCTGCAAAGGAATAGAAGGTTTGAACTATGAGGACTTATGCATACATCCAGATGTAGAACTACCAGAGGGTTACAAACCTCCCAAGTTCGAAATGTTTGACGGCACATGTGATCCCTGGGTTCATTTGAGGACTTATTGTGACAAGCTTGTTGGGGTCGGAAAGGATGAAAGGATCCGGATGAAGCACTTTATGAGAAGTCTTACGGGAGATGCTTTGTCCTGGTACATCATCCAAGATCCGAAGAAATGGTCCAACTGGGTGAGTATGGCGTCTGATTTCATGGACCAATTCAGGTCAACACAGAAAATGCACCAGATGTTTTCTACATTCAAAACCCTAAGAAGAAGCCCACCGAAACTTTCCGCGAGTACGCTACTCGTTGGAGGTCAGAAGCAGCCAAAGTCAGGCCATCTTTGGACAAGGAACAGATGAACAAGTTCTTCGTTAGAGCACATGATCCGCAATATTATGAAAGGTTGATGGTTATTGAAATAATAAATTCTCTAATATCATCAAACTCGGAGAAAGAATCGAAGAAGGAATCAAGAGCGGGATAGTGACAAATTTTGAAGCATTACAGGCCACAAACAAGGCATTACAATCAGGCAACATATCAAAGAAAAGAGACGTTGGGGCAGTAATAGTGGCTCAAGGCCCAAAATCTCCACTTACATATCAAACATCTCCACCCACATATCAAACACCTCCACCCACATATCAACCTTCATCTCCCAGATATTCCCAAACAACCATTGCTTATCATACCTATAATTTCCAACCACCTCATTTCTAGTCACCTCCAACTCGCCAAAATTATCCAAGACCACAACCCAATTTTGACCGTAAGCCACCCGGACAGTATACCGCTATTGTTGAACCCATCAACCAACTATATGAAAAGTTGAAAGCAGCTGGTTACGTCACCCCTATTCCTGCTGTGGCATTAGAGAATCCATCCTAATAGGTCAACCCAAACAAAACCTATGCATACCATTCCGATATGAAAGGGCACACCATTGACGAGTGCCAAACATTGAAAGATAAGATCCAAATGCTGATTGACAACAAGGTCATACAGGCGAAGGAAGCCGCACCCAATGTCCGCATCAACCTTCTTCTTGATCATAGAGGTGGCAGGGTACATGTGATAGAGACGAACGAAGAGTGGGACCCTGAGGGGTCGATTGGGCTTATTCGGGAAGGCGATGACTTTAAACCCTCAGTCACACTCACTCCTATTGTAGTGCAGACTCAGTCACCGATCGAAGTTGAGATAATTGCATCAGTTCTATTTGAGGTAGAGGTAGCTCCGCCATAATTTCTTCCCATATATGCCAACTTTAGCCAAGTGACTCTTTTTGCAAATGCGGCCTCTTTCCAATTTCACGCGAATTTTGAGGTCGGGGGGAACTATTTTATGACCCTTCACAAACTTGTCCATTTTTTTACGAAAATAGCCTTTCGACAACTGAAGAATACTCTGAGGCTATCTTGGCAAGAACGGTTTAAGACATTGCCGAAGCTGGATCGACTTATTTTGACCAAAAATCAAGATTGCATTCACTCAACCACCGACTCTCTTTTCTTGCTTTTCTTTCTTTTTTTTTCAAAAATAAGGCCGAGCCTTATGTAGGTTGCCTACGTATCCCACATCCGGTGAGAATCAAACATGCGTAGTTCGGTCAGTTTTAACACATTTGAAAGAACACAGTGTTTGACTTTTTTGAAATATCTCTCTTTTGAAAAAATTTTGGGCAGAGTTTCAGGACGTTTTTCAAATACCAGGATTTTTAGAACCGGGCCAATTTAAAAGTGTAAAAATAAGTTATTTTTTGTGATTTTCCATTTCTTAAAATAACTAATTTGCTATTCAATCTAAAAATATAGAATAAAATCCTAAATGCAAATGCAACATATATTTTGTATTTTTCATGAATTAAACAAAATTAACATGCGCAGACAAATGCAAACAATTAACGAAAAATGTTACAAAAATCTACGAAATTGCAAATAATGGGAAAATTTATTTTTTTTGGAATTTGTGGGAGTAATTCATATTGGGCAAAAATTACGTGCTCACAAGTAACAGGAAAATATTCAGAAAGGGCAATTTAATATTAAGGTAACAAGTAATTCTAGCCTAGCATACTGCACGGAATTCAGATAAGGCAGTGTGAGCAAGTAAAACAATTAAGTCACTTAAACATGCTTTCCTAAGCTAACAATAGGCTTAATAGTACAAGTAATGATAACAGGAAAGGAAACATACTAGTAATTACTTAATGAAAAATGGATTTCCAACAATTAGCACAAGTATGCACTCGTCATCATATGTACAAGGCATTTCAATTACCAAATCCTAAGGGGAAGGTCCCCCACACAAGGTTAGACAAGTCACTTACCTCGAACCGGCTCAATAATCAATCCGAAACCACGCTCTTGCCACGAGTACTCGACTCCAAATGGCCCGAAACTATTCAATTCAATTTCATAATATAAATAACACTTCAAGTAGCTGATTCTAAAAAAATTCTAAGCTAATACGCGAAATTAGGTAAAATGACCAAAATGCCCCTCGGGCCCACATCTCGGAATCGGGTAAAATTTATATTTCCAGAATCCCCACACTCTCACGAGTTCATGCATACCAAAATTATCCAAATCTAAGGTCAAATTCCCAATCAAAAGTCAAATTTTAGGTCTAAGAACTTTCTTCCAACTTTTTCCCAATTTTCATCTCCAATCCGAATTTAAATAATGAAACTAACTTTAGATTGATGGAATATAACTAGAAAGGATTAAAGAATTGTTACCCATTGATCTCCTCTTCAAGTTCGTCCCAAAATCTCCCTTTCCCAAGCTCCAAATCAAATTTCCAACTTTTGAAGCTAAACCATCGAAATTTCATATTTCTGCCCAGTTGTTATCGCATTTGCGGTCCCGCTATTGCGGAACCATTGTCGCATTTGCGACTTCTCACTTAAGGCTTGATTTCCGCATCTGCGGCTATCCTTTCACAGATGCGAGGCCGCTTCTGCAGTGATGACCCTGCTTCTTGCGGTCCATGCTGTCATTCCTCCTTTTCTGCTTTTGCGGCTACTCCGCCGCTTTTGCGGCTCCGCACATGAGGTCCCACAATCACAAGTGCGGTTTTGACAGAAAATAGCTAAAGCTGCAACATCAAAACTCCAAAATCCTTCCGTCAACCATCCGAAATCATCCCGAGGCCCCCGAGACCTCAACCAAACCTACCTACATATGCCATAACTTCATTCAACCGTGTTCCAACCTTCGGAATGCTCAAAACAACATCAAAACACCTATTTTCCATCGAATTCAAGCTTAAAAATACCAAAAACTCTAAAAATACCCTTTCGATCAAAATGTCTATCAAACCTCGTCCGAATGACGTGAAATTTTGCACACACGTCACATTCAACACTACGGAGCTACTCCAACTTCTGGAATTCCATTCCGACCCTCGGATCAAAATTCCACTATCAGACCGGAAATATCAAAATTTGACCTTTCGGCATTTCAAGCCTAAATTAGCTACGGACCTCCAAAACACAATCCGAACACGCCCCTAAGCCCGAAATCACCCAACGGATCTCAAGAAGCCATCGGTTTCCATTTCGAGGTCATCTTCACACTGTTCTGACTACAGTCAAATTTCCAAAACTAAGGCTCTCATTTAGGGACTAAGTGTCCCAAACTCTCCAAAACTTAAAATCGAACATCCTGGCAAATCAAAATAGCAGAAATAAACACGGGGAAAGCAGTTAATAGGGGATCAGGGCGTTAATTCTTAAGACAACCGGCCGAGTCGTCACAACCCAAAAATAAAGGATTGAAAGGTACTATAACATGAGAACAAATCTCCGACATTTCGGAGTCGGGGACTTAGTCCTGAGGAAGGTCACCCTAAACACTTGAAATCCCAATGAAGGAAAGCTAGGCCAAAATTGAGAGGGACCGTACCGTGTCCTCGGAGTAATCGACAAAGGTTCCTACAAGCTCAGTACCATGGAAGGCGAACAACTTCCAAGCAATTGGAACATATCAATGCTCAAACGCTACTACTGCTAAGCCGTCCGATGAAAGGCGCCGAAACATCCCCCGGCTCGAAGATCTTAGCTTTTAAAGCATACTTTGCACTACGTTCGGGTTTTATCCCAAGAAGGGTTTTACCGGCAAGGTTTTTAACGAGGCAACATCTATATGCTACCTAAGGGTAACTCAACAAAGGGTCTCGATAGGAAAATGATGTATCGCGCCAAACGGTCGAATAAATCGTGTCTACATAGTATAACCGAGACCTTGACAACAAAAACATGTATACTTGTGCCAAGTAATCAAAGAATATTTTCTCTTTCATCGAAAAACTTTACGCTTCAAAGAAATTTTCTGTTTTCTACAAAAAATGGCTCCAGAGCCAGAATGTCCCCGAACACTCGAGGACTGACACCAAAAGCTCGAAGCCATATGGCCTCCGAGTCAGAAATTGTGAGCTCGTGAGCCCTCAATGAGGCAATACCAAGTTTACGAAGAATGGCTCCAGAGCCAAAAAATTATCGACATCTCGGGGTTTGTCATCGACTGTCCTCCCTTCAAGCAATCGGTAACTTATTTATAAGACCTCAAGCAAGGCATGAGCCATACTTGTACAAAGTAATGTATCTGTAAGACCTCAAGCAAGGCATGAACCATACTTGTACCAAGTAACTAGCAAGGCATTAACCATACTTGTACCAAGTAACGTATCTGTAAGACCTCAAGCAAGGCAAGAACCATACTTGTACCAAGTAACTTATCTGCAAGATCTCAAGAAAGGCATGAACCATACTTGTACCAAGTAACTCATCAGTAAGACCTCAAGTAAGGTATGTGAAAATTTGTAAGACCTTACAAAAGGAATAATCCCGATCTTAAAGTTAAGGCTATACATTCGAACTTATAAGACCCCTAAAAAGGCATACCCCCGATAAAGACGTCGAAACTACTTCACTCGAGGATTGAAAGACTACTGCCAAATACCGTGAGTACGGTCATAAGGCTCTACTAGACAAACTCACGCAACTCGGGGACTCCCGACCGTCGCTACAAAATCACAGGCCTTCAATTACTTCGAAAAAACTTCAAAAAGAACTAGTTAATCAGGCTACCCTTGGCATAAGCAAAACGGCTTTGATCATATCAGCTCCAAACAATATGCTTGGAAACAATTTAGCCATTGAGTGAAACCTCCTGAGGTGTTCATTCATTGCTGCATAACGACTCACAATCGAGGTTTTTATCAGGCCGTCGAAGAGCCAGGCGAACACAAACTTCAAAAAGTCTTTAGCCAGGGAAAAATAAAGCTTATATAAAAGGTTGTACCGACCCAACGCGTAAGAGCCACTAATTCCAGCTTACATTAGAGGTCCTACCAACCCGATGCGTAAGAGCTACTGATGCTAGCTTACATTAGAGGTCGTATTGACCCGACGCGTAAGAGCCATTAACGCCAGCTTAAATTTTGAAAACTTAAGGGTCAATGAGCTCGAGTCGAAATCCGACTCGAACACTGAGCCCGAAATAGTTAACTAAAAGCTTAAGGGAAAATGAGTAAGAGCCACTATCACCAGCCTATACCAAGAGGTCGTACCAACCCAATGCGTAAGAGTCACTGATGCTAGCTTAAATTAAAAGGTGGCCCCAAACTAATGCATACGAGCCATTATCTCCAGCCTAAAAGAGCCTACGGACCGATTAGAACTCATACCAACCCAACATCCGGCCCAAAAACTCTCAGGATCAATTTCTAAACCTAAGGGCCGATAAACCTGAGTCGAGAACCTGACGCAGGGACTGGGCCCCGAACGATCGACCTTCGACCATCAAGAATCGCTCAGCAATAGAGAAAACCCAAGGGTCTAACCCGAGGTCCAAAATCTTGGACCAATTGTCAAAAAACATCGCAGATTATTCCTAAAAGGCAAAGGAAAAAAGAGAAGTGATGAAAAACGAAAGGCCTTCTATATTTATTGCTCACAAACGTACATTTTCAAGGCCTATAAAGCCCTTACAAGGGAGAGATCAAATAAAACCATAATCTACAATCGGGTCTATGCCTTCGACAGCTCCCTCAGAGGTTATGCCCCGACGGTTCCGGCCACGGCCCCAGGGTTTTCAACGGCCTCTTTCCCTGCTGGGATTCTGCTTTCATTCTCGTCATCTCCTGATCCATTACTCGACACACCTTCAGAAGCAAGCATGGTATCCGTTTTGTTCTCTAGGGTCTTCACCCTCTCAAGCTCGGTAGACAGATTAATGCCCCCCGCGTGTATATCCTCGAGAGTTTGCCTCCGAGATTCTAACCGAGCATGTTCCATGGCTCGAGTCAATTCAGTTTGTCCCCATCGGGCACTGTCCTGGCTTGAACATCTATTACAATAGCATCCTCTTTGTGCAAGGATATGAGCACCCCGGCTTTATCTTTGATCTCAGTTAGTGTAGGAACTAACTCAATATGAAGACCCCTATACTTATTACTCTCCGCCCTCGCATCATCAAGTTGATTCCCGACTAAGGCCATCTTTCCCCGGAGGGTATCCCTTTTAAAAGATATCTCACTCACCTGCCGTTTGAGTTTGAGAATTTCGGAGTCTCTGGCTTGGAGCTCCTCCCTTATTAGGGCACTTTCTTCTCAAATTGTGCAAATCAGATCAAAGGTGTCAAAATGCTGAGATCTGATAAACATT
Source organism: Nicotiana sylvestris (assembly GCF_000393655.2). Classification (NCBI taxonomy): domain Eukaryota; kingdom Viridiplantae; phylum Streptophyta; class Magnoliopsida; order Solanales; family Solanaceae; genus Nicotiana; species Nicotiana sylvestris. Next base: position 127,777,136 of record NC_091063.1, read on the forward strand.
CAAATAACAGCAAACGGAAACTACGTAACCTGCTCAACGAGATAAGTCTTCTCACGTTCGTAGCGATTCACCTCAACTTGAAACCGGGCGAAGGTATGATTATAAAACACCCTGGTCTGAAACCATGAAAGAGACAAGTTAAAAAGACAAATATTAGGGCGACAAGTAGAATTTACAAAAATTACCTACTCACAGAGCCTGTCCATCTCACTGAAGACGAGTGAGGCATTAAACTCGGGGATTTTCTTAGGTGCAACTAAAGGCCTTTCAAATGCATCTTTATCTCCAATGGGCGCCCCCGCATTGGAAGGTTCTTTATTCTGGGCACCATGTGTTTCCTTAGGAGGTAAGGTCAGTCCTAGAGGAGAATCACTCATGTCAATAACACCGACGGGATCAATCGGGGTCATTTCTTATCTCTGAAGAGCTTCAGAACTGGGTTCCTCCGGACCGCCTGCCAAGTGCGCCTCAACTCGGGGAATATTTTGGCCATCAATCGGCTTAGGGACTTTACCCAATACATCCTCGAAAGCCTATTCAGCCTGAGGCTGGATAGCAACAGCACCAAGTTCCGACTTGGACTCCACTGTCTTTGTAGCATAAGGGGCGATCAGGTTTTCCCCTCCCTCAGATGCTATTAGGGAATCATCTTTTTCCTCACCTTCATCTCAGGGACTCCCCGCTACTTCTAGAGTTAAGGCTGCTGAATCAGCCTTAGGTTCTTCCACTTTGGCCTTCTTGGATTTCGAAGGCTCAGTAGACGATTCCCTTCGTCTTTTCTTCTCTTCGTCGGGTCCCGGGGTATCCGCTTTGCCTAGACATGCTTCCCTCATCAGGGGGACCTCCCTCAAACTTGCGCAATTGCAAAATACAAACACAGGGAGTGAGGACGCTATCAACATCAGTTATGTTAAGAGATACAATTACAACAGAAGTAAAGGCTCACTGTGGTCCTTGTTTTCCCATCGAGCCTGGGATGAATCACGCCACACACGCTCAATGTACGAGAAAATCGAATCCAGCTGTTTCACCCAACCCTAGGGGTCCTTAACCGCATTGGGGTACACAGCGACGACTGCATCAGCAGAAGAAGTTAGTTCATAGTAAGATGTACCCAAAGAGAAGCAAGAGAATATTTAGTTAGCATATCTACTTACATTTCATGATCCACTTTACGGGGAACGGCATCTTCTCCACTGGATTAGGTCCGAAGTCTTAACTCGGACAAAACGGCTCATCCACCCTCCGTTCCTAACCTCGTCGGTGCAAGAAAAAGGGCTCTCGGGGCCCGACAATGGATTTTTATCAGACCCCCACGGAAGGGTTGGGGGCTATTCATTCTGATTAGGTGGTTGAGAGTGAAGGACATCTCCTTAATCATGTTCGCATAATATCTGGTCATGTAAACAATGCTCCAGAACGGAGGATGAATCTGGCTAAGGGTTACTCGGTAACATTGGCAGAAGTCGAGGATCACGGGGTCTATTGGAGGCGAGGATGGTCCCACCAGGCCGAGGGTAAACGGATAAGTATACACACTGAGAAAGCTAGCCTTGTATATCGTTATGTCCTCCTCCCGAGAAGGAATTTCTACAAGCATCGAGGCCCCCCAGCGACAGTCGACCTTTACCTTTTCGATGTCTACTATTAAACTAACGTATTAGGATACGGGTTTGCATCGCCCCGGCTTCGAAGAAGGTTTTTCGATCTTAAAATCAGAGGTCATTTCAAAGGCCCCTAGAATGCATTCCCCGACACGAGGAGGTATTGTTTCTTTACCCTTGGACGGGCATGAAGAAGAAGAAGGCACATCTTCCTGAGGAGCAGAGGTATAAGTTTTCGCCATTCTTGTTAAAAGGCTTCAGAGGAGAAATGAAAATTGCATTTCAGAAGAAAATACAAGGGAAAGGTAAGGAGAACTTGTTTGAGGGCTTGATGGTGCAGTGGAAAACAAAGGAGCGAAAGAAGAAGTATTTATAGAGGTCTAACATACACGTTGGAGCAGGCCAAAGGACAACCAACCGCTGCAATTAATCTAAAGGCTTTTAAAGGTTGTGCGGACGCGACCTTTGGACATCTCATTTTGCCATGTCAATCGCTTGATAGGGCGTAACAACTGCTGTGATCGTTTCTTATCATTTTACTCTAAGAAACGTGGGGACTATCTATATATGGGTAGAAATTCGAGATTGTTTCTTATCGTTTCACTCTAAGAAATGCGGGGACTATCTGTATACGGGTGAAATCAGAAAGCTCGATTTCATGGTCATTATGTCTTTCCCATAGCTTTGCCTCGAAAGGCCTCAAAGGCCTAGGGTCACAATTCGAGGTTGTGACCTCGAGGGTTCTTTATACCCGACCTCGGGGAAACTCGAGTCGGCGGTTGCCTTGGATAAACGGGAAGTTCCCTTGGCACGTGGTCCAAGCTGACAACACCTACAAGAATAGTACCAGTCTGTACCAGACTGCTAAGTAGCTGTACCAGTTACATTTCTTTGTAATAAATGCACATGTACTATGTTGAAATTCCCTCCTCTTATATAAAGGGGACCTTTATTATTTTTTGCACACATAATATTACAGGACATACAATAATGAATTCAATACACACTACAACAAATTTGGCCTAAGACTACACTGGTTTTATCCCACTCTTGAAAAGCGTGGCTAAAACTATCTATGGCGACGCTTTTTAAGGGTGACCTTTGTTTACGACTTCTGGCTGCAAAATATTTAACAACACCCCTAAAGTGTGCCCTTAGGAAGCATAGACTACACTTTGCAAATGTAACCAAATCTTAAAATAATTAGCAACAGTTATTTATATTTATGGCTACTCTTTCAAGCGTGATATTTGTGTAAGATTAAAAGCAACACTTTATAAGTGGACTCTAAAGTTATCCACAAATTTTTCAGCCAAAAAGGTATTCCCTCCATATATTGCCCGCTTTTACTAAAGTATTTCCATCCAACTCCAAAAAGGTAAAAAAATTCCCTCCTATGTAGGATCTCCACTTTAGGGGTTCTGTACCTTCTCATAACTTTATCAAAATCTGATTTTTTTATACCTTACAGAAACATATCTATCGATTCTATTCTCAAGTTGTAGGCTTGTTCGCTTCTCTCTGCGGTTTCTTCAAAAGGTAACATTAAATTTATTTTATGTAGATTTATTTCACATGGGTTCAATTTTGAAGGTTTTAAGCATTGAACCCATTATATTTTTAAAGTTACGGGTTCATATCTATTATTTTTACAATTTTAATAAATTTATATATATAAATTTTTACTCTGCATCAAAAGTTATGGATTCAGTTGAACCCGCTAGTAGAACACTACATTTGCCTCTGTTGTGAAAGTAGGATATAAGAAGAATATCAATTGTTAAAGCTTTCCTTAGTTTCCAACTGGAAAATTCTATTGAAGACTATTTATGTCAAGTCATTGGTTATGATAAAGAGATTGACTACTTGTATTTCATCGTCACTAAATAATCAGAAACGATAAATAGCATGTTGGAAATTATGGTTAACTTTTTAGATCTGTTTCAGTGAAGTTCTGCATTGATAAGTAGGAAATAATGATAAATAGAGCAAAACCAAGTTTGACTCATATTCTCTAATTGGTGATTCATGTGTTTTTGTTTTCTCTGTTCCTTTTTCTTCCTTTCCACCATTTCCAACTATTATAGTTGTGCACTATATTTTTTTCATATAATATTTCGCCGTGGTGCCGATGTCTTAGTAGATGAAGCACCTATGCTGTCACTGAATGTAAAGAGGTAGTTAAGGTCGATACTCTTCTCTTCATTCCGTAATTCAAATAACTATGTTTTCTATTTTCACACACCTTTTATCGTACAAAAAATTTAGGATGGCAAGACATTGGTTCCCTTTAAATGACTAAACCTACGATGTGTGAGGTTTGTCTAGCTATCAGACAATTTAATTAGCCTTATACTTAGACAATTTAATTAACCTATAATGTGTAAGGTACTCATAATCATCTCTGAGCAGATTTAATTAGATTAGCCTTAAACATGGCATGGTATAAGCCATAATGGCCAAGCCTACAAGGACTAGATAACAGAGATTATACCAAATAATTTTTCATCTACTGAGATTCTTTAGGAATATTAAAGTTTTAGGGATTGTTTGGTTTGAAGGATACGAATATTCTAATCCGGATTTTAAATTTGGTATTACTTGTATAGCTTTTGATTTATGCTGTTAAGCTCTATTTAGCACTTGGTTTCTAGATATTAAACTTTTCATATCTTGATATTGAACTCCTAATTAATACTCACAATCATAGTTGTTTGTGAATCATTCTTCTTTCTTAATTCTTAGGTTTTTATCTTGTAATCAAAGCTACATATGTTTGAATTACTTTGTTAACACGGTTGAAAATATTTGGACAATAGCTTGACGCTGAATTTCCTATGTTATTTGTAGTTTTTATGCTTATTATGTCGTCTCGATACTCTGTAGCAACTCCTCTTATTAGTCACACACAATGTTTCTGCGATTTTGCATAGTGTTTCTGCAATTTTGCATAGTGTTTCAATATTTCTGCATAGTATTTCTGCGACTTTGTACAGTGTTTCTACATTTTCTATTTTTCTGCATAGCGTTTCAACATTTCTGTAATTTCTTCCGTTTTCTGTATTTCTGCACATTAATTTTGAGTTCCTGCACAGCATTCTGCATTTTCGCATAGCGTTCCGGCAATTTCTACGTTTCTATACAGCGTTTCAGCTTTCTGCACAATGTTTCTACATTTCTTTGTTGTGTTTCTAAAATTTCTGCATTTTTGCGCAGCGGTTCTGCTTTTTTTTCATAGTGTTTTTGCATTTGTACATAACATTTCTGCATTTTTGTACAACATTTCAACGTTTCTGCACAATATTTCTGCAATTTTTGCGTTTCTGCATACTATTTCTGCATTTTCTGCTTTTTTGCACATTACTTTAGGATTTTTGCATAGTGTTCTGCATTTTCGTGTGGTGTTCCGGCAATTTCTGCATTTCTGCACAACGTTTTAGCATTTTTTGCACAGTATTTCTGCATTTCTGTGCTATGTTTCTATAGTTTCTGCATTTTTATACAGCGGTTCTGCATTTTTTCACAGTGTTTTGCATTTCTGCATAATGTTTCTGCATTTTCTGCATTTCTGCACAACGTTTCAGTATTTCTGCACAATATTTCTGCATTTTCTAGTTTCTGCATATTGTTTATGTATTTTCTGCATTTCTGCACATTATTTTAGAATTTCTGCACAATGCATTTTCGCATGGCGTTCCAGCAATTTCTGCGTTTCTGCACAACTTTTCAGCATTTTTTGCTCAGTATTTCTGCATTTTTGTGCTGCGTTTCTACAGTTTCAGCATTTTTGCACAGTGATTCTGCATTTCTTCACAATGTTTTTCATTTTTGCGGAATATTTCTGTATTTTTGCATTTTTGCACATTGTTTCAGCATTTTTTGCTATCTGGATTCTGCATTTCGGTATTTTTTAATTAATCTTTTCTTCCTATTTATGAAAAATGAATTCAAGAGCAAAAAAAAGGGTTTGAATCCAAACAAAACACAAGAAGAAGTTGGCGAGGATGAGTGTGTTATAGACGAAGCTATGGACGTTGATTCTCCTACAGGTGGTATGTCTTAAACTTAGTAAGTTTGCGTGTTTATTGTATTCTTTTCCTAACGTCTTGATTTTTACATTAGGGACATTAGTTAAGAAGAAAGCTCGAGGTCAAACAAAATGTAAGATGATTCACACAAGAAATTTTGAGGAAAGATATGAAGTGACATTTGATAAAGGGCAAGTTGTTGGACCAACCGGCAAAAGAGTGTCTGAGTTAAGCAACTTTATAGGAACAATTGCCAGGAATCCCAGATTTATCACCTTGTTGTTCAGTAGCTGGCATGTTGTCACTGATGATATTAAACAAACGAATATGGAAATATGTCAACGTAAGAACGATCAATTTTCAATTGTGTATCTTATTGTATTTCTTACTAAACGAAGATAACATATATGTTATTTTTCATAGACCAAGTTCATCATTCCAGCAGAAGGAAAGAAGTGGGTGCTGGATGGTATTCGCGATACTTGGAGGCGACACAAGAGAAATATTAAGAAGAATCATTTTGATGGGTATCATATTATTGAAGATATGCTAAAACAACATCCCCTGAGATACCAGAAGTTCAATTCCTCCAATTGATTGAGTATTGGAGGGATTTAGATGTTCAAGTGAGATTAAACTGTGCATTTCTACTCTTGAACATATTGTTGCATTATATATATATTTTTTTATTTATTAATTGGTAAACTTCTTTTGGTGCTAGGCCATGTGCAAATTAAATTCTGAAAATAGAAAAAAAAAGTAGAGGCATCGGATGGGACCTATTAATTTTGCAAGAGTACTCATGACATTGGTAATATTTGTTCGATACTTTGTGAAAAATATGGCTTTCATTTCTTTACATACTTTTTTTGAATACATTTATGTTTTTTATTTATTTCTGTGATATAATTTGTAGCGTGCAAGTAAAGCGAACAACGAGGAACCAGCTAAGTCTGAAATATTTATTGCAACTCGTACAAAACAAGGGAAGCAAGTTCATGAAGATTCTCAAATTGTAATAGTAAGCTATGTTGCAACTAATATATTATCTGGGACGTAGATTCTTTATATGGTTCTTACAATTATTTTCTTGGCAGTCTGAACTTCAGAACCGTCAAAACTTTGGGAAAACATCGGATAAAGCATTTAGGGTAGTGTTTGAAAAAGAGCAGCCTGGTCGAATATGATGCTATGGTAGATCAGTGACAACAAGTTTTCTGAAAAAATATGAGGAAATCAATAATCTCCAACAAAAGCATAACAATGAAGTCTCTACTTTGAAAGCAGAAATGCAAGAAACGAGAGAAGAAATGCTAGAATTGAGGCAATTGCATCATTGCTTTATTCTATTGGTGCAAAGCAATCTTGAACTTTTTAGTTCAGATATACAAGAATTTGTCGGATCTAACCAACCTTCTCCAGTTGATGCAAGTAGCGCACAGGCTATAAGGGGCCAAAATCTCCCACATTCTTCTGGATCAACCCATGGTCCAATTATTGAAAAGGTATTTAGAATCCAACTTGTCTTGCAAACTGTTATAATAGATATTAAGTTCATTAAAATTGATCAATTCTTTAATTAACCTCAAAAGTCTTATGGATCATTCATTGGATATGGAAAGATATAGGGTCTACATATATGCTAAAAAGGGGACTGTTTTCCGACGCCGACGAACTTAACTTTTGGAGTTGCTGTTTTTGTGTGAAAAAAGGTGGTTGTTTTCCCTATTTTTTATGGAGTTTTTCGGTTGGTTTTTGGGGTGTTAAAAGGTCGTTTTTGGGGCTACTTTTCACTGGTATATTGGGGTCGTTCTGGGGGTGATTTAGAGCTGAAGTTTAGAGGTATTTCGCTAGAGTATGTGGCCAGTTGTCATTGCTGTTTAGGCTACATATTCGTAGGCTTTTTGGCCAGAGCTGAGCAGCAATTTTGATGGTTGTTTGGAGTTGTATTTGCAACTATTTTATGTTGTGTTTTTTGTTGGGGAGAACACAATTTTGAGAAATATCGTTTGTTATATATTGTAATAGTAAAATCCTTCAAAAGAAAGAGGAATTGGAAAATAAACTTTTTGGTGGGACTTGAAATCATAGCGACTTACGCCAATCTTCTATTTCTTGTTAATATTAACATGCTTTGATATCTTTTGGATGAAAGAAAGAGATATAAGCAACGTTCATGGCCACAAAGCTACTCAGAATAAAATTGATTCCATTTATTTTATTCAAGCCTCAACCCTTGTACACATAAAATGGTCGAAGTTATAAGAAATTAATAAGCAATAAACATTGATTACTTGTGGGGTTAGTATTTAGGTGAGTGAAATGGGACTACTATATTTTATTTATTGTACTCATTATTCATTTTTTATTTATGTGTGACTGAAAAATATGCAAAACATGGTGCTACTATATATTATTATAATCTTTGTTCTTCTTGACAAACGATCAAAGTTTAGTTTCTATCTAATTATAAATTTCTTTTTATGTGTAGGAGAAAGTGGATGATGCAATTAAAAATGATGGCGGAAACTCAATTTGATCTTAATGTGAATGCAAAGAACTTTTGGATAATTGAGATGTCTAATATTCATGATACTATATGAATATACTCACTTTTGAAAAGTTTAACGTTAATGGGCATTTTGACATATTATTTTATTAGTATGTTGTAATACCCTATATTTTTTAAATAAGGGTGTATTGATAATAATAGTAATAATAATAATAATAATAATAACAACAAAAATTATAAGAAAATAACCTTTAAAAAAAAAGATAAGTAAGGCAAAAGGGCCGAAGCCCATTTGCCTAAAAGAAAAGAAAGGGCTGCCGAGTTCGACAAAGCAGAAGCTTCAAAAATGAAACAATAAAAAAACAACAGAGAAGGAAAGAAAGGGAGAAGAAGAAAGAGGCTAGAACTAAATCTTGAGAAATTTTAAATACACACTGGTTCTTACGGGTAATACTCGAATCTCTCATCTAAGTTCTTTTCTCCTGGTAATTCTTTTTTTATCTCAATTCATATATTTGAAAGGTTTCACAAAGTATAAGAAATTTAATACCAATTAGAGTTATTCTGGGCAACTTATGCAATTGAATGTTGGTCAATGTTATTGTAAGATAAATTCACTTAGAAAAAGAAGGGTATTGATGTATTTGTACTTAAACTAGTCTCATTATATATGATCTTTGTTAGGTGTAAATTAAGTTAGGGTACAAGGATTTGAGTTTTGGTGGTTAACTATATTGCAATGACAATAGTGAATTTGGGTTTGAATGTTATGAGTCTAGTATTAAATACAAAAGATAGGTGCTAATTAAGAAGGATTATTATGGACAGTAAAGTTAATTCAGTTTCAATTTATGCACACGATTAAGGAAATTGAACAGTATAGGGAATAAACCTTGTAAATATATTTTTACTTAAAAGATTTTGGACTAATTCAAATTACTCATAGTATGGGTAAATATAATTCGGTGAATTGACGATAAAGTATAAAACTCGGAGGATTGGGGTATTCTAAAATAGCTATGAATTAGCCTAAAAAAGGAAATTAACATGAGATCGATATTATGTAATTATAGATTGATTGGAGGAATTTGTACGAGTTGCTTGAGGTGAAGCAGTTGGTATTTCGACACGAGTACGGTGTGTAGTAATCTTACCACAATTTGTGTTTTCATAACTTTCATGATTTACACATGATTTTTAATATGAATATGTTACCAATAATTTTGAGTTGCATGTGGGACAAGTCTTTTACTCGATATGATACAGAAATAGTTATTTGAGATGAATACCGTGGTTTCAAAAAATTTCGGTGTCACTAGATTTGTTTGACCTTTACATGAATTTACGGTTATCGAAAGGAAATTATATGATTTGATAAGAACCCAAATGCCCTATATTATTTTAAAATTATTTCTACGAGTATATACAGATTATAGAGACAAGTATAAATGGGAGTAGACATTGAAGGATCCCGTAGCTAACGGTGAGTTCGTTAGACCTGGTGCACCTTGTAATTATCGATTACTGTTATAGCCCTCGCTAGTTGGAAGGTAGAACTAGCATACCGTTACCGATTTTCCTCAAGTAGGGACTACCGTTATATATGACTTCTTGCAAAGAAGTCCACAATTATACCGATTACATGATTCGTTCATTGAAACCTCCCAAATGTATTCTAATGTTATACAGTGGTTACCGAGCTTATTAATGAAATGTTAATTATATTTTACTACAAGAAAAGCGTGATGAGACTGAAAATTATTTATTGTTTCTAAAAGGGCATTTTTATGTTATTTTTCCTTTGAGATACTAGCATGTTTCTGACTTGCCCCCAAATAAAAAAACGGTTGTGGTTAAGTGTTATTACTCACTGAGCTAGCGACTCATTCCCCGCTAATTTTTTTTCCAGAGACAACGGTTGACGCAAGCGAGAATTTTGTTAATTAGAGCGCACAGGTTGATATTTCTCGGTGAGCCTCACACTTGTTCGCGTGGGCAAAGATTTTACTTATTGTTATGATCTTTTCATTGAGCTCTTAGAGTCGCTCCATAGTCATTATTTTAGTGTCATACATTTTCTTTCGTTATTATAGTCTTATGTTGAGTATCGTTTTCATTTATCAAAGTTGGAGATAAATTAGTATTTCTAGTGGTTAGTTGGTGGTTTAGTTATGGTGGACATTTGTATTGGTTAATTGACAAGTTATCAAATATGTGGTATGATATTAGGTTGTTTGGTTGTTGATTTGAGACAGGAAATTTTTTGGGACGGTCCAAAAACGGGGGAAACTCTATCCGATTTTCTGTAAAATTACCGATGAGGCTTATTTGGGAGCACTTGCTCCTAAGAGCCGGTCACAATCCTAAATTGGGTCGTGACAAAGTTGGTATTAGAGCTTAGGCTTTAAGTCCCGAGACATGGAGCAATGTTTAGTAGAGTCTTGTTCATGGTTATGTAGGCGCTCATACTTATGATCTTGAGGCGCTCATACTTATGATCTTGAGGCTACTGAACATCTAGGAATGTTTTCCCTTCTTTCATTCTTTGATCGTGCGTTGAGATAACTTGAGATTGACTTTGGATTTCTTTCGCAGAGGGCTAGGACACGCACACCCTCATCTGCTGGACATGGTACTACCCGGGGTGGAGGTCAAGTTGGGGTTCATCAAACTAGAAGACAGACTGCTCCTCAAACTCAAGTTGGGAACATGGGTCAAACCCGAGCTGTTATGCCAGATCAAGTGCAAGAGAAGGGAGTTCCGAACGCTCCACCACCAGTGCCAACTATTTTACCTACTGTTGCCTTACCTGCGGATGCAGTGACAAGGTTATTGAATGTGTTAGAGTCATTGGTGCCTACTCAGGGAGGAATCTCAACTCCTCAGGCTACTTTACAGACACAAGCACCTGCACAGACTCAAACTTTCGCAAATAAGGAAGTATCCCTACAAGAGTTTCTGAAATTGAAATCACCAAAATTCACAGGTTCTGATAATTTAGCAGATCCTCAAGGATTCTTGGATGGGACACTTAAGGCATTATGTGCTCTTGGATGTTTTAGTGAGAGAGCAGTGGAGCTCGCAGCATACAAACTAGAGGATATGGCTAACACATGGTATGAAACGGTATTGCTAGGAAGGTTAGCAGGAGCACCACCGCTGACATGGGATGATTGCACTAAGTTGTTCAAGAATCATTTTCTTCTAGATAGTCTGATGCAACAATATGCTAGAGACTTTGAGAGATTGGTTCAGACTCCAGATATGGATGTGTCAACATATAACACTAAGTTTTGTAAGCTGGCTATATATGCTCCTCACTTAGTTCCTACCGAAGAAGCTCGAGTTCAAAGGTTTGTTGATGGATTGGTTAGTCATCTATACACTGCAGTAGCCCCACAGATGAAGATTTTATCGTACTCTGATATAGTCGACCTTACTAGAAAGATTGAAAACAAGGGACGTGAGGAGCGTGCAGCTAGTGATTTATGTAAGAAGGCCAAGATAGGAGGGCTTTTCAGTGATGGTTTTAGTGAAATTAGAAGAGCAGGAAATCAGGGACAACAACAATAATAGGGTTCTCAGACAGGGACACACATGTCTTCACAGTCCACATACAGACCACATCACAAATAAGGTAATAGGGGACCATCATATTCTGGACATCGTAATTCTGGGCAGATATATGCCACTACTCCAGTCTACCAGACTTGTGGTAGATCACATTTGGGCCAATGTCGTGTTCTAACTGGAGAGTGCTTTCGGTGTGGCCAGTTGGGACATCACTTGAGGGATTGCCCTCAGCCTTCGAGAAATTTCAACCAGGCTTCTATTCAGTCAGCTACACCGACTCAGGCTACTCGTAATACTTCAGGTGCTACAGGTACAGGAAATAGAGGTCGAGGTGCTGGAGACCGTGTTATTGTGAATCAAGGACAAGGCAATGCTGGTAGAGGTCATGCGAGAGTTTTTGCATTTACTAGACAGGATGCTCAGGCCTCGAATGCCGTGGTTACAGGTATTCTTTCTGTTTGTTCATTTGATGCACTTGCGTTGATTGATCCAGGATCTACTCACTCCTATATGTCCTCGTACTTTGCTTTCAGATTTAGTAGACAACCCGAGCTATTGAATGATCCTTTTCTAGTTGCTACTCCTGTTGGAGAGTCTCTATTAGCTGAATACGTGTATCGTGCTTGTCAAATTCGGATTGAGGGCAGAGATACTCTAGCTGACCTTATTGTACTTGATATGATTGACTTTGACATGCTGATGTGAATGGATTGGTTATCTTCTTGCTATGCTATAGTCGATTGTCATGCAAAGATAGTTAAGTTTGAGATACCAAATGAACCCAGTTTTATTCTAAGAGGGAGTTAGGTTCCAGAGACTTGCAAAATTGTATCTTTTATGAAGGCTCAACAACTTCTAAAGAAAGGTTGCTTGGGTCTTTTAACTATTGTAAATGACACAAGAAAGGAAACAGTTAGTATAGAAAATGTACCCGTAGTGAGAGAATATTCTGATGTATTTCCTGAGGATTTACCAAGATTGCCTCCAGTACGAGAAATAGACTTTGGTATTGATTTGCTACCTGACACACAACCTATATCGATACCCCCATATTGAATGGCACCAGCAGAGTTGAGGGAGCTAAAACAACAGTTGCAAGATTTGTTAGATAAGGGTTTTATTAGACCTAGTATATCACCATGGGTGCACCAGTACTATTCGTAAAGAAGAACGTCAGATCCCTAAGAATGTGAATTGACTACAGGTAGTTGAACAAGATAACAATACGTAATAAATATCCTTTGCCTCGTATAGATGACATGTTTGATCAGTTACAAGGAGATGCCCACTTTTCAAAGATTGACCTCTATTTTGGTTATCATCAACTTAGAATCAAAGATAAAGATATTTCTAAGACTGCTTTCAGGACTCGATACGGGCACTATGAGTTTCTTGTGATGCCTTTTGGACTGACAAATGCTCCAGATGCATTCATGGATTTAATGAATAGGGTGTTCAAGCCGTTTCTGGATAGATTTGTAATAATATTTATTGATGATATCCTGATATATTCTCGTAGCCAAGGAGAACACGAGAATTATCTCAGGACTTTGTTGCAGACATTGCGAGAACATTGGCTTTATGCTAAGTACTCGAAGTGTGAATTCTGGCTAGACTCGGTAGCATTTTTGGGGCATGTTGTATCCGAAGATTGAATTATGGTATATCCTAAGACTACTGAAGCTGTGCAGAAATGGCCCAAACCTACTTCTCCTACAGAGATTTGCAGCTTTTTAGGCTTAGTAGGCTATTACAGGCGTTTTGTGTAGGATTTCTCCAGAATAGCAGCACCGCTGACCAAGCTAACACAGAAAAATGCAAAGTTTCAGTGGACGGAGGAATGTGAGAAAAGCTTTCAGAAGCTCAAAACGTGTCTGATAACAACACCAATATTAGTCTTACCATCAGGTTTTGGAGGATTTTCAGTAACTGTGACACCTCGAGGGTGGGATTAGAATGTGTTCTCATTCAAAATGGTCGTGTTATTGCTTATGCTTTGAGACAATTGAAAAAGCACAAGCAAAACTATCCTACACATGATTTGGAGATGGCTGCAGTGGTATTTGCTCTAAAATTTTGGAGACATTATCTATACGGTGAAACTTGTGAGATTTATACTGACCATAAAAGTCTGAAGTATATATTTCAGCAGAGAGATCTAAATCTTCGGTAGCGTCATTGGATGGAACTACTCAAAGACTATGACTGTTCTATTTTGTATCATCCTGGAAAAGCCAATGTGGTGGCTGATGCATTGAGTAGAAAATCTATGGGGAGTTTGGCACATATAGCCCCTGCAAAGAGACTTTTGGCCAGAGATATTCGGAGACTAGAAGATACATGTATCAGATTTAGTGTCGGAAATTCAGAGGCATTGTTGGCTTGTGTTCAGGCTAAGTCTTCATTAGTTGAACGCATTAAGGCCACCCAATATGAGGATGAACGATTATGCAAATATAGAGATGGGGCCTTAGCTGGTAAAAGCAAGGATATGATTGTTGAAAGTGATGGTGTTCTTCGAATGGGTGACAGGCTATGTTTAGCAGACGTAGATGGGTTGAGACATGCTATTCTTAAAGAAGCTCACAACACTGAATACACTATACATCCTGGATCCACAAAAATGTACCATGACCTGAAGTAATTTTATTGGTGGGAAGGTATGAAGAAAGATGTTGCTAACTTTGTTTCTAGTTATTTGAATTGTCAGCAGGTCAAGGCTGAGCATCACCGACCCGCAGGACTACTACAACAAATTGAGATTCCAGAGTGGAAATGGGAAAGAATCACTATGGATTTTGTCACCGGGCTACCACGAACCCTTAAAGGTTATGACTCGGTATGGGTGATTGTAGATCGACTGACGAAATCAGCACACTTTTTGCCAGTGAAGACTACATATGGTGGAGTCAGGCATGCACAAATATTTATGAACGAAATTGTCCGACTTCACGGAGTTTCAGTATCCATCATCTCTGATAGTGGATCACAATTCACTTCACACTTTTGGAAATCTTTTCAAGAAGCATCGGGTACACGAGTAGATCTTAGTACTGCATTTCATCCACAGACAGACGGGCAGTCTAAACGTACTATACAGATCATGGAGGATATGTTGAGAGCTTGTATTCTTGAGTTTGGAGGTAGTTGGGACACTTATCTACCGTTAACTGAATTTGCTTACAACAATAGCTTCCAATCCAGTATTCAAATGGCACCGTATGAAGCATTGTATGGTAGAAGATGTCATTCTCCTATCGGATGGTTTGAAGCTGGTGAGACTAAATTATTGGGACCCGACCTAGTACAAGAAGCTATGGACAAAGTCCAGTTGATCAGACAAAGATTGCTTGCAGCTCAAAGTAGACAAAAGTCTTATGCTGATAAGAGAAGAAGAGATTTAGTGTTCACAATTGGGGACAAAGTATTCCTACGAGTCTCCCCTATAAAAGGTGTGATGCGGTTTGGGAAAAGAGGCAAGTTGAGCCCCAGGTTTATAGGACCGTATGAGATATTAGACCGAGTGGGAGCGGTGGCTTATCGTTTGGCACTTCCTCCTGAGTTGTCCTTTATTCATCCAGTTTTTCACGTCTCAATGCTAAGAAAATGTATATCAGACTCATCTCAGGTGATTGAAGCACCGACTATACCATTCGATGAGAAGTTGTTTTACGAGGAGGAGCCAATGGCTATTGTTGATAGACAAATAAGAAAGCTACAGTCAAAAGAAATCGTGTTCGTAAAAGTCTTATGGAGAAATCATACAGTTGAAGAAGCAACTTGGGAAATAGAAGACACTATGCGAGTCAAGTACCCTCATTTGTTTCAGTCTACAGGTACGTACTTTAGTTAAATTCGGGGACCGAATTTCATAAGGTATGGAGGTTGTAATACCCTATATTTTTTAAATAAGGTTGTATTGATAATAATAATAATAATAATAATAATAATAATAATAATAATAATAATAATAATCATAATAATAATAATAATAACAAAAATTATAAGAAAATAACTTTTTAAAAAAATAAGTAAGGCAAAAGGGCCGAAGCACATTTGCCTAAAAGAAAAGAAAGGGATGTCGAGTTCGACGAAGCAGAAGCTTCAGAAACGAAACAAGAAAAAAACAACAGAGAAGGAAAGAAAGGGAGAAGAAGAAAGAGGCTAGAACCAAATCTTGAAATTTTTTAAATACGCACTGGTTCTTACGGGTAATACTCGAATCTCTCATCTAAGTTCTTTTCTCCTGGTAATATTTTTTATCTCAATTCATATATTTGAAAGGTTTCACAAAGTATAAGAAATTTAATACCAATTAGAGTTATTCTGAGCAACTTATGCAATTGAATGTTGGTCAATGTTATTGTAAGATAAATTCACTTGGAAAAAGAAGGGTATTGATGTATTTGTACTTAAACTAGTCTCATTATATATGATTTTTGTTAGGTGTAAATTAAGTTAGAGTACAAGGATTTGAGTTTTGGTGTTTAACTATATTGCAATGGCAATAGTGAATTTGGGTTTGAATGTTATGAGTCTAGTATTAAGTACAAAAGATAGGTACTAATTAAGAAGAAATATTATGGACAGTAAAGTTATTTCAGTTTCAATTTATGCACATGATTAAGGAAATTGAACAATAAAGGGAATAAACCTTGTAAATATATTTTTACTTAAAAGATTTTGGAATAATTTAAATTACTCATAGCATGAGTAAATATAATTCGGTGAATTGATGATAAAGTATAAAACTCGGAGGATTGGGGTATTCTAAAATAGCTATGAATTGCCCTAAATAAAGAAATTAACATGAGATCGATATTATGTAATTATAGATTGATTGGAGGAATTTGTACGAGTTGCTTGAGGTGAAGCAGTTGGTATTTCGGCACGAGTACGGTGAGTAGTAATCTTACCGCAATTTGTGTTTTCATAACTTGCATGATTTACACATGATTTTTAATATGAATATGTTACTGATTATTTTGAGTTGCATGTGGGAAAAGTCTTTTACTCGATATGATACCGAAATAGTTATTTGAGATGAATACCGTGGTTTTAAATATTTTCATTGTCACTAGATCTGTTTGACTGTTACTTGAATTTACTGTTATCAAAAGGAAATTATATGATTTGATAAGAACCGAAATGCCCTATATTGTTTTAAAATAGTTTCTACGAGTATATACATATTACAGACACAAGTATAAATGGGAGTAGACATTGAAGGATCCCTTAGCTAACGGCGAGTTCGTTAGACCTGGTGCACCTTGTAGTTACCGATTACCGTTATAGCCCTCGCTAGTGGGAAGTTAGAACTAGCATCCGTTACCAATTTTCCTCGAGTAGGGACTACCGTTATATATGACTTCTTGCAAAGAAGTCCACAGTTATACCGATTACATGATTCGTTCATTGAAACCTCCCAAAATGTGAATATTGATACTATACAGTTGTTACCGAGCTTATTACTGAAATGTTAATTATATTTTACTACAAGAGAAAGCGTGATGAGACTGAAAATTATTCATTGTTTCTGAAAGAGCATTTTTATGTTATTTTCCCTTTGAGATACTAGCATGTTTCTGACTTGTCCCCAAATAAAAAAATGGTTGTGGTTAAGTGTTATTACTCACTGAGCTAGCGACTCATTCCCCGCTAATTATTTTTCCAGAGACAACAGTTGACGCAGGCGAGGATTTCGTTAATTAGAGCGCACAGGTTGATATTTCGTGGTGAGCCTCGCACTTGTTCGCGTGGGCAGAGATTTTACTTATTGTTATGATCTTTTCATTGAGCTCTTAGAGTCGCTCCATAGTTATTATTTTAGTGTCATGCGTATTCTTTCGTTATTATAATCTTATGTTGAGTATCGTTCTCATTTATCAAAGTTGGAGATAAATTAGTATTTTTAGTGGTTAGTTGGTGGTTTAGTTATGGTGGAGATTTGTATTGGTTAATTGACAAGTTATCAAATGTGTGGTATGATATTAGGTTGTTTGGTTATTGATTTGAGACAGGAAAATTTTTGGGATGGTCCAAAAACAGGGGAAACTCTGTCCGATTTTGTGTAAAATTACCGATGAGGCTTACGTGGGAGCACTTGCTCTTAAGCGTCGGTCACAATCCTAAATTGGGTTGTGACATATGTGTATTCATTTGGATTATTATTTTTGGTATTTATTAGCTAATTTAGCTCTTTATATCATCAAAATATATGATAATAATGCATGTGCGTGAAATAGTTGTAATTACATGATATATGTAAAATGTAAATTTTTTAAAATTTTTTTAAAAAAATATAGCCTAGCCAAAATTGCCACGCTTTAAAAGAGTGGCCATATGTCTGTACGTCTACCATGCATATAAGCAAAGACCACGCTTTTTAAGTGTTCCTTTAAAAGCTATAGTTACAAGTGTGGCCTAAAAGGTAACAAAGGCCACGCTTTTTGTGTGTAGATGTAGGGTATAAAAGTGTTGCCATATGGGGTGTAACAAGTGTTGTCTTTGTTGACTAATAGGCCACGCTTAAAAGCGTGGCTTGTGAGGCAACATTTGAAAAGTGTGCCCTTAGGTCAAAGGTTACGCTTCTTTTGGCCACCCCAGAAAAGCGTTGCCTAAAGTCGAAAAGCATTGCCTTTGATCAAAGGCTACACTTTTTGCTAGTTTAGGCAACCCTTTTCCGGAGTAGTCAAAGGCCTAATATGTTGTAGTGACAAGAACATTCTCTCTGCTCTCTAACTTAAACATATTCTCTTGATTTCATTACTTAACGTTTACTGCTTATATTTATTGTGTTCTATTTATTGTTCTTTGTTTTTTGCTAATTATTGACCATAAAGAGCCTTCATCAAAGCTCCCAATACTGTTAGACCTTCATCAGCTGTCCATAGTTCAGTATCGAGCCCGACCTCGAGGCCCCGTATAATCAGGCTCGAGGCCCCGATTCTCAGCCGCTCGGTTTGCTTAAACACACTATTTTTAAGTTCTTACCTTATTTTCTAGTCTCACGCTTAGCATCTACTGCCTGGCAACTAGCATAAAAGCGGATCTCGTATTTTTAGAACCACAAAATCAAATCTAATTGTAATTATCATTTTCAAGGTAAACAGTATTATTTGTTCGGTGAAAATAATAATTAAGGGTATGTGCAAGACTTGTTCTTCTTATTTGAAAGCTCCCTCATGTAAATAGTAAACCGTAATGTTGTTCTAGAGGAAATCTCTCTTGACCGTATCCAAGAGAAATTTATTCACTAACTTAGTCATGAGCGACTCAGTTCTTATCAATTAATTCTTGAATTACCGTAATAATTCTAGGAGGAAAATCATATAATATAACTGGTAATAATGAAAACCTTCTCCAATGGTGAATGCGAAATCAAGATTTTCATTAAGGGAAGCTAAAACATATATAAAAAAGTAAATATATAAAGAAACCACATGAATTCAATATACACATATATATAGTATATTCACATAAAATTTTACCTAGCTATACAGTATAATTTTTCGACGAAGAGGTGTCGTGGATTCACCACCGGGAGAAAGTGATTGATTTTTTTATTTATAAATATGTAGTACTTTTAATGAAATGAAAGTTTAGATCCATATTTTCTTTAAAAATACATTTAAAAAAAAAAAACACAAAGTGGCATAAGACTGAATTTTCAAAGTATCTCCTCCCTCAACTAGAGCGCAGAAAAAGTTTAAAAGGACAAATGCAAATTGAGATTGGGATTGATGCCTAACAATACCTTGTATATATAATAGTTTAGTTGCTTGAAGTCACAAGTAATATAGTATGAGATTTATTTAGACAATCTAAATATAGTAGGTTTGGTTTCAAATATATTTATGAAACAAGAGAAACGATCCATTCAAACTTGAGAAAATTGAGAAACTACAACGTCTGAGATTTTCATGCATGAATTACATTAAAATGTCTTTTCTTAGAAATTGTCTTAGTCTGGCTAATTCTTAAAAGAGTTGCTACACCTAGAACTATTGTCATATAGCCAAAGTCAAAACATATCCTGTCTATAAATAGTAAAAATAGCACGATATAGCTATTTTTCGGACTGGTCATTCAAAAATAGTCAGCGTTTACGAAGTCAATAAAAAATTCACTATTTTGCTGCAACAGAGATCGGTCCAGCATAATATAGTGGAGTTCAGTGCACCTGTGTATGAACTCAAGCATATTATGCTGGATCGGTATACTTTGCTTACTCCAGTATAATATACTGGAGACTGGAGCACCAGCGCTCCAAACTCCAGTATATTATACTGGACAATTATACTTGTTGGAACTCCGGTATATTATGCTGGAGTTCTAGTATACTTATGCTGGAACTCCATCATATTATGCTGGAGTTCCAGCATACCTATCTTGGAACTCCAGTATAATATGCTGGAGTTCAAGCATACTTATGCTGGAACTCCAGTATAATGTACTGGTGTATTTTCCGGGTTTTGAACAGTGTTTTCGCTCAGATTTATCTTTACATGAAAAGTGGCTAAATTTCGATTACTTTTGAAATTGGGCTATTTTTGAACGACCAGTTGTAAATCTGGCTATTTTTTAATTTCTCCCCTATAAATACCATCCACTTTATATTATTTCCAGCACACATTAATATCAAAAGCAATACATAGAACTGCAATATAACAATCAAGAATATATGGCCTCACAAAGCTTCTTTTTTCTTCATGTTTTAGCCAATTTTTCCCTAACAAGTCTTGCATTTTCAGCCTCTCTTTCTCCTTATTACTACAACAGAGTTTGTCCCAAGGCTTTGCCAACTATTAAAAGGGTTGTTGAGGATGCAGTTCGACAAGAGAGGCGAATGGGAGCCTCTTTACTGCGTCTACATTTTCATGATTGTTTTGTTAATGTGAGTTTTTTTTTCGTCCAAATTTTTGGCTTTTGTTATATGGTATATTTGTTACTAATGTGATTGTAATTATAGGGTTGTGACGCTTCTATTCTTCTAGATCAAACAGCCACTATTGATAGCGAGAAGACTGCTCTTGCTAATAACAATTCCGCCAGAGGATTTGAAGTAATAGACAGAATCAAGTCAGAGGTTGATAAAGCTTGTGGACGTCCAATTGTATCTTGTGCAGATATTTTAGCTGTTGCAGCTTGTGATTCTGTGGTTGCGGTGTGTATAACTCACTTTTCTCCTAATATCAGATTTCGAAGTTTAAATGTCCTTAACCTAATGAAAATTATTTGATTAAGTATGAGAATATTTTCATGATTTTGGTATATTATACAACTACATGAAAGCACAAAATGCTTTTTAGTCTTCGACTCGTAATATATACTCCTTCTATTCCATTTTACGGGACACGTTTTTATTTTTAATCCGTTCAAAAAAGAATGATACGTTTATATATAAAAAATCTCTTTACTTTTAAAGTTCCTATTTTATTCTTTGCTCCTATTACTATTGAAATATCATGGTATTTATAAGACCACAAGTTCTAAGGATAAATATATGTCACGACCCGGATTTCTCACCCTCAGGAGTCCTGATGGCGCCTACTAATGTGAGTTAGGCAAACCAATCCTTAACAACTTACTTCATTAACAAATCACTTCTTTTAATGATTATCAGTGATAGCATGAAAAATATCGGAATTTAATAAATATACAGAAGACTTAAATTAAAGAACTGAACAATAATACAAAAATCATCATATGCCTCTACCCAAGAACTGGTGTCACATTACTCACGAACTTCTAAGAGTACTAAATACAACCGTTTGAAAGAAAAATATAAACTGTTTGTCTTGAATATATGAGATAACAGACTGAAATAAAGATAGAGGAGACGCCGGGCCTGCGGACGCTTGCAAGGCTACCTCGGTGTCTCACTGGACTGAAAGCTGGCTCCCGCGCTATTGCTGCTATTCAAGACCTGGATCTGTGCAAAAGAGCACAAAGTGTAGTATCAGCACAACCGACCCCATGTGCTGTTAAGTGTCTGGCCTAACCCCGGCGAGGTAGTGACGAGGCTAGGACCAGACTCCAGATAAACCTGTGCAGTTATATACTATATGGCAGAAAAGTAAGCAGGTAATAAGCAATCAAAGCTGGGAAGGGGGAAACATGCTCCGGTAGGCGTACCATCCGCTCTCATTTCATTATATCTTGTGGTAGGCATACCACCCGCTCCCATTTTATTATATCTTGTGGTAGGCGTACCACCCGCTCCCACTACATTATATCTTGTGGCAGGCATACCACCCGCTCCCATTTTATTATATCTTGTGGTAGGCGTACCACCCGCTCCCATTTCATTATATCTTGTGGTAGGCGTACCACCCGCTCCCTTTTACATTTCATCACACAATCACAAGAAATTCCGGCAAGGGAACATAAATAATATAGTAACTTCCCGGCAAGGGAACAAAACAATGTTATAATTTTCCCGGCAAGGGAACAACAATATTGAATTAGTCATCCCAGCAAGGGAGAATCAGCTATAACCAACCTCAACTCAACTTGTACTCAGTTCAATTATTGAAAATGCTCAATCATAGAAGATCATTAAGTAAAGCACCCAAGTGTCATTTAAGAACACAACAACTTTCAATTTAAGACTCACGGTCATACTTGATACCAACGTATAGATACTCATCACCATGCCTATACGTCGTACTCAACAAGAAGCAAGTAGCAAGTATGACTCAACTCCTAATCCCTCAAGCTAGGGTTACACCAAACACTTACCTCGATGCCTTGATCACCACTCAAGTCTCAACTATAGATTTACCCCTTGATTCCACCACCAATCCGCTCGAATCTAGTCACAAGTTACTTAATTACATCAATAAGTGCTAAATGAATCAACCCCAATGCATGAAAATGAGTTTTCTAAAGTTTTACCCAAAAGTCAGAAATTACCCCCGGGCCCACGTGGTCGAAACCAGAGGTCTGGAACGAAACCCGATTACCCATTCCCCCATGAATCCAAATTTATGATTTGTTTTGAAATCGAACCTCAAATTGAGGTCCAAATTCCCAATTTTAGAAAAAACCTAGGTTCTACCCAAAACACCCAATTTCCCCCATGAAAATCTTTGATTTGAGGTTGAAATCATGTTAAAAGATGTCAAGGAGTGAAGAAAATGAATTAGAAATCACTTACCAACGTTTTGGAGAAGAAAGGTTGTTTGAAAAATCGTCTCTTATATTTTGGGGGGTTTGAAAAGTGAAAAATAACTGAAATTCTCGTTTATTTATACCCCTCTCATCAAATGGACTGCGGCCGCACAGCCTCCACCGTGAACCGCATAAAGGCGACCGCGGCCGCGCTGGCCCCTCCCTGAAGACCTGCAGTTGAGCACCTTATGCGGACCGCACAAAGGCGACTGCGGCCGCACAGCTTCCACTGCGGATCGCACAAAGGCGCCCGCGGCCGCGCTGGCCCCTCCGCGGTCGCACGCGATTTCTCGCGGACCGCACTAGAGGTTCAGAGACTGTGGCTTCCTGAACCTGCAACACCTGACTTTCTAAGCCTAAAGCATCACGAAACCTACTCGAAACTCACCCGAGCCCTCGAAACTCCAACCCAAGTATACACACAACCTCAAAAACATCCTACAGACATATTCGTGTACTCAAATGACCAAAATAACATCACAAGCATCGAATTAAACCTCGAGATCAATAAAATTTCTCAAAACTCTTTTAAACATCAAATTTCTGAATTAAAGTCCGGATCACGTCAAACGACGTTCGTTTTTAACCAAATTTCACAGGAATGACTTAAGTCATATATAAGACCTGTACCGGGCGCCGGAACTAAAATACGGGCCCGATACCATTGCTTTCTAATCAATTTTCACTTCGAATTTCCTTAAACAATTTCTGAAAACAATTTCACTTAAAAATTCATTTCTCGGGCTAGGGACCTCGGATTCCGATTCCGGGCATACGCCCAAGTCCCATATTTTCCTACGAACCCTCCGGGACCGTCAAATTACGGGCCCGGGACTGTTTACCCAAAATGTTGATCGGAGTCAAATTTATTCATTTTAAAGTCAAGACTTAACATTTTTCACAGAATATCATATTTAAGCTTTCAGGCTACGCGCCCGGACTACGCACGTAAATCGAAGCGACCCTAAATGAGGTTTTCGAGGCCTCGTAAACACATAATGGGTAAGAAAACAGGTGAGGTCGTCACATTATAACATGTGTGACAAATATTTTATTTTTTCCTTGAACTTTTACCAATAACGTCATATAAATTAAACGGGTGGAGTACGCTGAATAAGGCTCAGATATCTGTATTTCAAAAATATGACTCGGTTCACATGAAAAAATAAAACTAGAACAGGTAGCCACCTTTATGCAAGAAATTGAAATTGCTATATATAGAGAGAGTTGGAGACACACACCTCATGTTATTTTCATATAGACTTGATAAACCCCTTGTTTATTCTTAATTCAACTACTAAAAAGTAAATTAAATATGTTTTATACAGTTAGGAGGACCATCATGGAGAGTGCCACTAGGAAGAAGGGATTCAACAACAGCCAGCAGAACACAAGCCAACAATGGCATTCCATCCCCATTTATGGACTTACCTTCACTAATCAAGAATTTCAAGAATCAATGCTTAAATCAGGAAGACCTTGTTGCACTCTCTGGTGGCCATACATTAGGATTTGCTCAATGACACTAAAAATATTGATTCCAATTTTGCAAGACAAAGACAATCTAGTTGTCCGCGATCAGGAGGTGATTCTAATCGTGCACCCCTTGATCCAACTCTAGCATTTTTTGACTCAAAGTATTTTAGTAATTTGGTAGCAAAGAAAGGGCTTTTGCGATCTGATCAAGATGTGGTGGTCAAACTGGTAATCTTGTTAAGATTTATAGCGAAAATCATTCGATTTTCTCCAAAGATTTTACTAATTGGATGATTAAGATGGGTAATATCAAGCCATTGACTGTGAGTCGAGGTCAGATTCGGGTGAATTGCAGGAAGGTGAACTAAGAGATGTTGACTATGCTGAAGAAATTAATCAAGTGTTTAAAGAATTTTACTATTTTTTCTTTTCTTTTCGAATTATTTGAGTTTGTTGTGAAGTTAAATAAGTTTGTAATAAAGTTGAGGAACCTCTCTTTTCCATGTCTAGCTAGCTGCTTTGAAAATTGATCGGTTTTTGTCCAAGTGTAATTTAATATGCTAATGGAATTGTAAGTTCATATTTTGTATTGATTAGTAAATTCAGGTGCTTTGATAAATGATGAAAAGTGTATATTTTTTAGAGTATGTTCACATATTATTTCTTATGTGTTGTGGGAGATCATATTCTTATTGTCACGACTCCAAATTCCCACCTTAGGATGTCGTGAAGTCACCTACTCTCTAAGACTAGGTAAACCTAACATACATGAGACAACGACTAAAAACATGAAATAAAACTGATAAGTCTCATAATAACTTCAATACAGAACAACAATACAATATTCTCAAAACCCGATGAGACTGAGTCATAAGCTCTACAGAAATGTACTAAAATCTTTAATATAATACTGTCAGAATAGAGGATAAACAATAATAAGAGAATGGCGAAAGGTGACCCCGAGGCCTGTGAGCGTCAGGCAGGTATACCTTGAAGTCCCCGAAAATAACTGAAAGATCACTAGCGTCCGACACGAGCAGATGTACCTAGATCTGCACAAAAATATGCAGCGTACCCAGTAAGTATCAAGTCTAACCTCGGTAGAATAGTGAAGAGGCCATCTTAGGATACCTATTAGGACAATATAAACTTAATAGAGTATAATAAATACCAATAACGGTAAATGAGGAAATGAATGATAACAAGCAGTACAATAATGTAGGCTAATAATAGGATTTAAGGCAAGAAAGACAACGAGAAGTGAACACATGATGAGGACAACAAGTAATCGAATAAGAACAAATACAATTAAGACAACAAAGAAAACAACAAGAACTATTCAACCAACAAGCCTTTTTAACATGGAATGTACACAAGAATTACAACCGACCACGCCTCATATTCATATTCCACAATTTCAATCACAATTTTTCCTTATATCATCGTGTGAGCTTTAGATTTATTTTTTTTAAAATATTTTCCCAAAATAGCTATACATGTTTTAGCCCCCTTATCTCACCGCGTGGCTTCAAGTAATTTCCTTACTAGCAACACGCGTATAAACCCCACCTTATCTCACCGCATGCGTATCAACCCCTATCCTTATACCACTGCATGTATATCGATATCACAACACCATAATTAACTCACACCATATGTGCCCATATGCAACAACACTTGCCAAAATCAACAATACCAATGTTACCACAACATATAGCCCGTGGGTCAATCACAATGTATACAATAATCTCGATGACAACAAAATGAATGAGGAATACTCAACAAAGAAAGATATCTCAACAATTAACAACTTCAACCCCAATGTGATAATGAATTTCACAACTTCAACATCAATAATCCAACAAAAAGATATTCGGCGAAATAATAACTTCAAGTAAGAGTAATTCAACAATAAAGGGGTAACAAGATAATAAGAGAAGTAGCAACTTCAACTAAAGCATATAAGAGCAATTACAACAACAAAAGATAGAACAAATGCTAACAACATCAATTAGAGTATGTGAGAGGAGATTTAACAATGAAAGATGTAATATGTTAAACTAAATCCAATTAAATGCATGGATGAAATCTAAAAGTCTAGACCGATCAAAATACCACATATAGCCCGTGTACACACTCGTCACCTTGTGTGCACGTCTTTCGCATAATACAATTAACACAAACAAGCCAAATCCTAAGGGGCAGTTCTCCCACAAAGTTTGGTAAGATACTTTTCTCAACTAGGCAAAATCAATCCTCGAAAAGAGATTTTCCCCTAAAATTAACCTCCACACGGCTCAAATATAACCAAAAATAACTTAATATCATAAAAAATGCAAGGGAAAATAATTACGATAGACAAAGCTATGATCTTCACACATTTCCCAAAAAGTCAACATAAATCAATCCCGGGTTTGTCTGATCAAAATCCGGGTCCAAGGATAGATTCTGACTACCCATAATCCCATGAGTCCATATATGTGTTTTGTTTTCAAATCCGAGTTCAAATCGACTCTCAAAATCCAAATTATAATTTTTTAAAACTTTGACAAATATTCTAAATTTCCTCTTTGATTCTCACAATTTTGATGTTAAATATTGTTGGAATTTGATTAACTAGTATATAATCATGAAATATTGTTGGACATTTATTAGAATCACTTACCCAATATTTGTAGACGAAAATTCCCTCTCTAAATCGCTTCCTACAAACTCTAGAGTTCTTAAATTGCCACGACCAAAGTTCTCCCTCCATGAATTATCGTAACGGCACCTAGTCTCTACGACTAGGTAAGCCTAACAATTGCGGAAAAAGAAACAAAAAATGCGGAAAAACTAATAAAAACTGAAGATAAACAATATAAAGGCGTTTAAGATGCCGCTCAGCATATACTAATACAAGATCTCAAAAATTGAACAACTTCCCAAGATCCGGAATCTCATGAAATCACAAGCTAACGATACTACATAGTGCTCTAACTCCAGAATATCTAAACCAAAGTAAATACATAAGGGATGTAACTACAAGAGAGAATGGAGAGGGACTCCTCGGTCTGCGGACGTGTTAGATATACCTCGAAGTCTCTAAAGGATCGCCTTGTCTCAAGGATGGTAGGGCTAAGCCGAAGAATCTGGATCTGCACATGAAAAACATGCATAAAAAGGGCATGAGTACGCCACAACGATACTCAGTAAATGCCAAGCCTAACCTCGATCGGGTAGTGATGAGGAAAGTCAGGGCCCTACTGATTATAAATGAAATAAACAAGGTAAACAATATAGAATACAACAGTATAATTTAAGTGCTAACAGTCGATATTAATTAAAAACACAGAAGGAATCTAACTTAGTGCACAGAAATAGCAACAGGGGATCTCCTGGGATACCATCCCGTAATTCCAAACGTAAATGTCCAAAGGATCTCTCAGGATACCGTCCCGTAGTCTGAATCATAAAGATGCAGGGGAAACTCTCGAAATACCAATCCGTAGTCCCAAAGTATCTACCGAGTGCTGTCCCGTTGTCCCAAATATAAATATGCAGGGGGGTCTACCAAGATACGGTCCCGTAGTCCCAAAGTAAACACACAATAGCAACACGAAGAATATTTAGCACAACCCAATTTCCTACCAAGGTAAAATCGGTATTTCTATCCTAGCATGCTGCACAGAATTCAAATAAAGCAGTTTGAACAAATAAAGCAATTAAGTCACTTAGACATGCTTCCCTAGTCTAACAGTAGATTTAAATTGCAAGTAATGTACAACAAGGAAGAAAAATACAGTTATAGTTACTTAATGAAAACACGATTTTCAACAATTAGCACATGTACGCACTCGTCACCTCACGCACATGGCATTTCATATATTAACAACACCAAATCCTAAGGGCAGTTCCCCCAAACGAAGGTTAGACAAGCCACTTACCTCGAACCGACTCAAAAATCAATCAGGAACCACGCTCTTGTCACGAGTACTTGACTTCAAATGGCCCAAATTTATTCAAATCAATTGCATAATGTAAATATAACTTCAAGTAACTAATTTCACTAATTAATTCGAAGCTAACACGCGAAATTAAGAAAATTACCCAAAAAGTCACCCGGGCTCACGTCACGGAATTAGGTAAAAGTTACGGATTATGAACCCCCGTTCACTCATGAGTATAACCATACCTAAATTATCCAAATCTGATGTCAAATTCCAATCAAAACTCGAAAATTAGGCCTAAGAACTATTCTAAAATTTTCCCTAATTTCTCACCCCAAATCCGAAATTAGGTGATGAATTCACGTTTAGATTAATGGGTTATAAGCAAAAAGGAGTTAGGAATCATTACCCAATCGATATCTCTGAAAATTCCTCAAAATCTTGCTCAAATCCGAGCTCCCAAACTCTAGTTTTGATAAAAATGGCTAAACCCTCGACTTTGAAATTTTATAATCTGCCCAGGTAAATCCTTCTACGCGAACGCGGAAGGACCCTCGTGTTCGCGAAGCACAACTTCACTTGGCCCAGATTTCCTTCATCGCAAACGCGATACCCCTGCCGCGATGCAGTAGCAGCCTTCTCCCTCCTATGTGAATGCGGGACCCTCTTCACGAACGCGTAGGCATACGACCTCACAGCTTCACGAACGCGTAATGTTAAGCTTCCACCATCCTTGGATCCTCTTCGCGAACGCGAGACACCACTCGCGAACGCGAAAAACCAAGCCAGAACTGGAGACCTGCTGCATTTTCTGCAATTCTCTAAGTCCAAAAATGACCTGTTGATCATCCGAAACACACCCGAGGTCCCCGGGACCTCAATCAAACATGCCAACCAATCCTAAAACATCATTCAAACTTGTTCCAACCTTCGGAACGCTCAAAACAACATGAAAATACCAAATTAACATCGGATTCAAGCCTAAGAACTCCAAAAACTCTCAAATTCCGCTTTCGGTCAAAAAGTCTATCAAACCTCGTCTGAATGACCTAAAATTTTGCAAGCATGTCACATTCAACACTACGGAGCTACTCCAACTTCTAGAATTCCATTCCAACCTCGATATCAAAAACTCACTATCAAACCGAAAACTTTAAAAATTCAACTTTCGGCATTTCAAGCCTAAATAAGCTATGGACCTCCAAAACACAATCCGAACACGCCCCTAAGCCCGAAATCACTCAACGGAGCTAACGGAACCAACTGAATTCCATTCCGAGTCCATCTTCACATTGCTTCGACTATGGTTCAAATTTTAAAGCTTAAGCTTTCTTTTAGGGACTAAGTGTCCCAAAACACTCTGAAACTCAAACAAGCATAGAGACATATATGAAGTAGTAAAAAGATGAGGGTAATGGCTGACATATCCTGCTCGGTCTCCAAGGTCGCCTCCTCGACTGGCTGACCCTGCCACTGAACCTTCTCTAATGCAATGTTGTTTGACCTCAGCTTCTGAATCTGCCTGTCCAATATTGCCACTGGCTCCTCAACATAAGATAGATCCTTGTCCAACTGGACTGAACTGAAATTCAACACATGCAACGGATCGTCGTGATACTTCCGGAGCATCGAAACATGAAATACTGGATGAACTCCTGCCAAGCTGGGAGCTAAGGCAAGCTCATAAGAAACTTCCCCAACACGTCTCAATATCTCAAAAATGACCAATAAACCTCGAACTCAACTTCCCTTTTTCCCAAATATCATAACGCCCTTCACAGGCGAAACCCGAAGTAGAACCCGCTCTCCAACCATATAGGCAACATCACGAACCTTCCGGTCCGCGTAACTCTTTTGTCTGGACTAGGCTGTGCGGAGTCTTATTCTGAATCACCTTAACCTTCTCCAAAGCATCCTGAACCAAGTATGTGCCCAATAATCTAGCCTCACCCAGTTCAAACCAACCCACTGAGGATCTACACCGCCTACCATACAAGGCCTCATACGGTGCCATCTGAATGCTAGACTGATAGCTGTTATTGTAGGCAAACTCTGCCAGTGGCAAGAACTGATCCCAAGATCCTCCAAACTCCATCACACACGCATGAAGCATATCCTCAAGAATTTGAATAGTGCACTCGGATTGTCCGTCCGTCTGGGGGTGAAATGCTGTGCTTAACTCCACCCGAGCACCTAACTCATCCTGTACGTCCCTTCAGAACTGTGATGTGAACTGAGTACCTCTATCTGAAATGATGGAAACTGGAATGCATACAAATGAACAACCTCCCGGATATAAATCTCCATCAATCACTCCGAAGAATAGGTAGTACACATAAGAATGAAGTGCGTGGACTTGGTCAGTCGATCCACAATCACCCAAATGGCATCGAACTTTCTCAAAGTTCGTGGGAGCCCAAATACAAAGTCTATGGTGATCCGCTCCCACTTCCACTCCGGAATCTCTATCAGCTGAAGCAACCCACCCGGTCTCTTGTGCTTATACTTCACCAGCTAACAATTGAGGCACCGAGCTACAAACCCAACTATATCTTTCTTCATCCGCCTCCACTAATAGTGCTGCCTCAAATCCTAGTACATCTTTGCGGCACTCGGATGGATGGAATACCGCAAACTATGGGTCTCTTATAGAATCAACTCCCGAATCGAAGCCCATCAACATTGGGTACACATACCCGACCCTGTATCATCAATACCCTGTCATCACCAATAGTAACATGTCTGGCATCACCGTGCAAAACCTTGTCCTTAAGGACAAGCAAATAAGGTCATCATACTGACACTCCCCGATACGATCAAATAAGGAAGACCGAGAGACCACACAAGCTAGAACCCGACTGTTCTCCAAAAGATCCAATCTCACAAACTGGTTGGCTAAGGCCTGAACATCCATCACCATGGGCCTCTCTGCTGCTGGTAAATAAGCCAAACTCCCCAAATTCTCCGCCCGGTGACTCAAAGCATCGACCACCACATTGTCCTTGCTTGGGTGATACAAGATAGTGATATCATAGTCCTTCAGTAGCTCTAAACACCTCCTCTGGCTCAAATTAAGATCCTTCTGCTTGAACAAATGCTGCAAACTTCGGTGATCAGTGTAGATCTCACAAGGAACACCGTACAAATAATGATGCTAGATCTTCAAGGCATGAACAATAGGAGCTAACTTGAGATCATGGACAGGATAATTCTTCTCAGGTACCTTCAACTGTCTGGACACGTAGGCAATCACCCTACCATCCTTGCATTAATACCGCTCCAAGGCCAATCCTCGAGGCATCACAATAGACAGTATAAGACCCAGAACTTGTAGGCAATATCAAAACTGGGGCTATAGTCAAAGCTGTCTTGAGCTTCTGGAAGCTCGCCTCACACTCTTCTGTTTACTGGAATGGAGCACCCTTCTGGGTCAGCCTGGTCATAGGTGTTGCAATAGATGAAAACCCCTCAACAAATCGACGGTAATAACCCGCCAAGCCAATAAAGTTGCGGATCTCTGTAGCTGAAGATGGCCTGGGCCAACTCTGCATTGGTTCCACTTTCTTCGGATCCACCTGTATACCCTCACTCGATACCACGTGGCACAAGAATGCCACGGAATCCAACCAAAACTCACATTTTGAGAACTTTGCATATAACTTCTTTTCCCTCAAAGTCTGAAGCACTGTCCTCAGGTGCTGCTCATGATCCTCCCGACTTCGGGAGTATACCAAAACATCATCAATAAAGACAATGACGAACGAGTCAAGATATGGTCGGAACACACTATGCATCAAATGCATAAAGGCTTCTGGGGCATTGGTCAGCCCAAATGACATAACAAGGAACTCGTAATGACCATACCAAGTCCTAAAAGTAGTCATCGGGTTGTCTGGCTCCCGAATCTTCAATTGATGGTAACCCGAACGCAAGTGCATCTTAGAAAATAGTAGATCATAAATACGAGGCAAAAGATACCAGCTCATCACTGTAACTTTGTTCAACTGGCGATAATCAATGCACATACACATAGAACCAACCTTTTTATTCACAAAAAGATAGGAGCACCCCAAGGTGATACACTAGGCCAAATTAAACCCTTATCAAGCAATTCCTGTAACTGATCTTTCAACTCCTTCAACTCAAGAGGGGCCATACAATATGGAGGAATAGAAATGGGTTGGGTGCCTGGCAATAGATCAATGCCAAAATCAATATCTCTGTCAGGTGGCATACCCGGAAGGTCAGCTAGAAACACATCAGGGATGTCCCGTACTACTGGGACTAAATCAACTATAGGGGTATCAACACTAACATCTCTCACATAGGCCAGATACATGTCACACCCCTTCTCAACCATTCGCTAAGCTTTAAGGAAAAAAATAACTCTACTAGGAGTGTGACCTAAAGTACCCCTCTACTCTACTCACGGTGCACCTAGCATAGCCAGCGTCGTAGTTTTGGCGTGACAATCAAGAATAGCATAATGGGATGACAACCAGGCCATGCCCTATGATGATAGAAATGGAGACAAATAAGAATAAGTGGAGCCTGGATCGAATAGAACCGATGCATCTCTATGACAAACCAGGACAATACCTATGATGATAGAATTGGAGGTGACAACCTCAGTACGGGCAGGAAGGGCATAATATCTGGCCTGGCCTCTCCTTCTAGGGCGACCTCTACCTCCCCGACCTCTACCTCTAGCTGGATGGGCAGGTGGGGTAGCAACTAGTGATGGAACCATAGGCTGGGAACCTTGCGGGGCATGATGTGGCTGAGAAGTCTATGGAGGTGCACCCCTCTTAAGTCTGGGGCAATCCCTCACCATATGGCGTGTGTCACCACACTCAAAACAAGCTCTGGGAGGACGTGGTGGTTGTGGTTGGATCGGGCCAGGTCTGCTAGTTTGACCATTGAAAGCACCTCATGCACGAGGCGTACTAGATACTGGAGGTGCATAATAAGGCTTTTGAGGTCTAGGAGGAGCTGGAATACCACTGGCTGCTGGATGAGCTAAATTAATAGGGCGACTCATATAACCCCTACCATGACAAACTACAGTTGGAGCACAGACGCTAGAATAATGGCCCGACTCTCGAGACCTCTTGGCCTCCCTCTCCTCTCTAACCTGAGCATGCATACCCTTCACTATCCTAGCAATGGTCACCACCCGCTGATAAGAAATATCTATCTCCAAGCCATGCTATACTTGATGCTGGGAATGATCCCCTCAATAAACCGGTAAACTCTCTCACGAACTGTAGCAACCAAGGCTGGTGCATGCCTAGCCAAGTTAGTGAAACTAACAGCATACTCCGAAACAGTCATAGTGCCCTGTCGCAAATGCTCAAACTCTATGCGCTATGCGTCCTTAGGTTCTGAGGAACAAACTCTCTCAAGAACATATCTGAAAACTGAGTCCAAGTGAGGGATGTTTCCTCATCTGGGCTGTCCAACTCAAAAGTACGCTACCACTGGTAGGCGGCTCCTCGAAGCTGGAAGGCAGTGAAAGAAACCCCACTCGATCCTGATATACCCAGTGCGGAGGATACAGTGACACTCCTCTAGAAATCCCAAGGCATCATCTGATGCTAAACCACTGAATATAGGAGGCTTATACTTCTTAAACCTCTCAAGCCTCTGCTGCTCATCCTCTGAAGCCACTGGCCTGTCCTCAGGCTGATCTGGAACTGCAAGCGGTACCTGTATAACCTCTGGGATCTGATCAACCTGGACTCGCTGCTCAGGAGCGCGGGTGGTGGGAGTCTGTGCTCCTCCCCTGGCCTTGGATGTGGCTGCAACAAGGAGAATCAGCTCTACCTGAGCTCGAGTAGTGTACATGCTCACGAACAGTGCAAGAGTCTCCTGAAGAGCTGGAATAGTAGTAGCAGTAGGCGTATAAGGTGCCTGGACTCCGACTGGAATTGCTGGTGGTTCTTTCGTGGAAGCTCGCGCAGGTGCTCTGGCTGCACCACGAGCGCGTCCTCGACCTCTACCCCGGCCCCAACCTCTGACGGCTCTAGCAGGGGACGCGGGTTCCTGGTCATCTCCGGTAGCATGTGTCCTCACCATCTGTGAGAGAATAGAAGATAAAAGTTTAGAATTGTGATATCAAAAATCTCGCACGACAAGGAAATCAAATGAAGTGAAGTTTTTCCTAACAGTTACATAGCCTATTGTAGATTAGTAGAGACGTCTCCATATCGATCCGCGAGACTCTAATAAATCGTCTTGTGATTCATGACTCCTATGAACCTAGAGCTCTGATGCCAACTTGTCACGGCCCAAGTTCTCCCTCCGTGAACTGTCGTGATGGTACCTAGTCAATACGACTAGGTAAGCCTAACAATTGCGAAAAAAGAAACAAAAAATGCGGAAAAACTAATAAAAACTGAAGATAAACAATATAAAGGCGTTTAAGATGTCGCTCGACATATACTAATACAAGATCTCAAAAACTAAACAACTTCTAAATACCCGGAATCTCATGAAATCATAATCTAAGGATACTACATAGTGCTCTAACTCCAGAATGTCTAAAAGAAAGTAAATACAGAAGGGATGTAACTATAAGACAGAATGGAGAGGGACTCCTCGGTCTGTAGACGCGGCAGATATACCTCAAAGTCTCTGAGGGATCGCCTTGCCTCAAGGATGGTAGGGCTGAGCCAAAGAACCTGGATCTGCACATGAAAAACACGCACAAAAAGGGCATGAGTACACTACAACGGTACTCAGTAAGTGCCAAGCCTAACCTCGGTCGGGTAGTGACGAGGAAAGTCAGGGCCCTACTGATTATAGATGAAATAAACAAGGTAAACAGTATAGAATACGACAGTATAATTCAAGTGTTAATAGTCTATATCAATTAAAAACACAGAAGGAATCTAACTCAGTGCAGAGAAATAGCTACAGGGGATCTCCA
Organism: Nicotiana sylvestris; assembly: GCF_000393655.2. Classification (NCBI taxonomy): domain Eukaryota; kingdom Viridiplantae; phylum Streptophyta; class Magnoliopsida; order Solanales; family Solanaceae; genus Nicotiana; species Nicotiana sylvestris. Next base: position 127,812,364 of record NC_091063.1, read on the forward strand.
CGGATATCGTCACGTAGTCGCAAACATAAATGTCCAGAGGATCTCCCGAGATACCATCCCGTAGTCTGAATCAAAAAGATGCAGGGGAAACTCCCAGAATACCAATCTATAATCTCAAAGTAAATATCCAGTACATGGGATCTATCGGGTGCTGTCCCGTAGTCCCAAATATAACTATGTAGGGGGATCTACTGGAATACCGATCCGTAGTCCCAAAGTAAACAAACAGGGGGATCTCCCGGGATATCGTCCCGTAGTCCCAAAGTAAACACACAGCAGCAACACGAAGAATATTCAGCACAACCCAAGTTTCTACCAAGGTAAAACAAGTATTTCTATCCTAGCATGCTGCACAAAATTCAAATAAAGCAGTTTAAGCATGTAAGCAATTAAGTCACTTAGACATGCTTTCCTAATCTAACAATAGGTTTAAATTGCAAGTAATGTACAACAAGGAAGAAAAACATAGTTATAGTTACTTAATAAAAATAGGATTTTCAACAAATAGCACATGTACGCGCTCGTCACCTCACGTACAAGGCATTTCATATATCAAAAACACCAAATCCTAAGGGGAGTTCATCCATACAAGGTTAGACAAGCCACTTACCTCGAACCGACTCAAAAATCAACCCGAAACCACGCTCTTGCCGCGAGTACTCGACTCCAAATGGCCCAAATCTATTCAAATCAATTGCATAATATATATATAACTTCAAGTAACTAATTTCACTAATTAATTCGAAGCTAACACGCGAAATTAAGAAAATTGCCCAAAACGTCCCCTGGGCCACATCTCAGAATCGGTTAAAAGTTACGGATTATGAACCCCCATTCACTCACGAGTCTAACCATACAAAAATTATCCAAATCCGATGTCAAATTCCAAATCAAAACTCGAAAATTAGGCCTAAGAACTTTTTCAATTTTTCCCCAATTTCTCACCCCAAATCTGAAATTAGATGATGAATTCACATTTATATTAATGGGTTATAAGGAAAAAGGAGTTAGGAATCATTAGCCAATCGATATCTTTGAAAATCCCTCAAAATCTCGCTCAAATCCGAGCTCCCAAACTCTAGTTTTGATAAAAATGGCTAAACCCTCAACTTTGAAATTTTATAATCTTCCCAGGTAAATCCTTCTTCAGAACGCGGAAGGACCCTCGCGTTCGTGAAGCACAACTTTTCTTGGCCCAGATTTCCTTCATCGCGAACACGATGCCCCTGTCACGAATGCGGTAGCAGCCTTCTCCCTCCTGCCCGAATGCAGGGCTCTCTTCGCGAACACGTAAGAATACGACCTCACAGCTTCGCGAACGCGGGAACATCATCACGAACGCGAACCGTTAAGCTTCCACTAGCCCCAACTCCTTTTTGCGAATGTGAGACCCTTCTCGCGAACGCGAAGAAGGAAACCAGAAATGGAGACCCGCTGCATTTTTAAGTCCAAAAATGACACGTTGAGTATCTGAACCACACCCGAGGCCCCCGGGACCTCAACCAAACATGCCAACTAATCCTAAAACATCATTCAAACTTGTTCCAAGCTTCGGAACGCTCAAAAGAACATCAAAACACAAAATTAATAGTGGATTCAAGCCTAAAAACTCTAAAACTCTCGAATTTCACTTTCGGTTAAAAAGTCTATCAAACCTCGTCTGAATAACCTGAAATTTTGCAATCACGTTACATTCAACACTACGGAGTAACTCCAACTTCCAGAATTCCATTCCGACCCTGAAATCAAAATCTCACTATCGAACCGGAAGCTTCAAAAATTCAACTTTCAACATTTCAAGCCTAAATAAGCCACTGACCTCCAAAACACAATCCGAACACGCCCCTAAGCCTGAAATCACCCAACGGAGCTAACGGTACTGACGAGATTTCATTCCGAGGCTATCTTAACACTGCTCTAACTATGGTCCAAATTCTAAACCTTAAGCTCTCTTTTAGGGACTATGTAACCCAAAACACTCCGAAACTCAAAAAAAATCATCCCTACAAATCAAAATAGCAGAAATAAGCACGGGGAATGCAGTTATTAGGCAACATTTGCGAAGCCTATTCCCTTAGCAAATGTGACTAAAATATCACAAATGCAAACCTACCCAGAATGGCATACACTTCGCAATTGCGAGTGAGGAATCGGAATTGCGATACCTGACCCTCACCAGTTCTCTTCGCTGTTGATACCCAATTTTCCCTATATATTATTAATCTGCAAAATATCTTCATAATAGCATATATAAGAATATCCAAATGTTTTATTATTTTTTCATATTTTTTGAAGGTTTTTAAATCAATCTATTTCCCCTTTTCATCCGTAAAATCTCAACAGTTATTTCCAAAATTATTATTTTTGATGATTCATTTATTGGATTCTCATATTTATGCCAAAATATGGCTAAGGTAATTTTTACATATTTTATTTTTTTGGTATTTTTTAAAGCCAATTTCATATAATTGCAATATTAGCCTTTTTAAGATTTAGTTGTGTTTTATATTCATAAAATTAAGCCCTATATTTTTAAATTGTTATTTACATGTTGTGAATCATTTTAGTGCTTTTAATTTATTCTCAAAAATTTATTTACTATTTTTGTAATTTAAAAAGGGGAAAATTGGCTATTTAAATAATAGCCCAATTGTATTTCAATTTTAACCTAAAATTAACCCCAAATTAAACCCAATTTTCCCGGCCCAATTTCAATTAAACCCCGACCCTAACCAAATTCCAACCAACCCAAACCCGGATCCCCTACCTACCCTCTTTAATCTAGGCCATTGATTATTCAGATCAACGACCATCATACACTTTTCCTAAAATAAACCTAAACGACCCCTTACCCTAATTCTTTTTCACCAAACGCCGTCCTTGAATCCCTCTTCTCCCAATTCTCTCTGCAGCCTCACATGAACCCTAGCCACCGCCACCCAATTCCACCCTAATCCACCTCAATCCCCACCTAATCCATGGCCTCCCATGGCCGATTGAGACGTATACCGGCCTCCTACATCTTCTGGTGGCCCGTTTGTGCGATTTCATGGCCAGACCTTGAGGAAATTTTGTCCAGTCTTTACTCAACTTCCGTTCATGGCCTTTCTCCGGCCAACCATGGTCGTTCAAGACAGATCCTTGACTTTTCTAGTTAGATCGTTAACTTTCAAGGTCTTTCTCACCTTTTTTGGGTTCTCTGAAACCCTAGCTCTAAGGTTTTTTGATCTTCTTTCAGATCTATAATAGATCTCTGCATATTACGAACTTCTTAAGTGTTTTCTTGAGGGTTCTTCGATTTTCTTTCAAAATGACTCTTCGTTTTTTCAACGATTAGGGTTTTTCTTAACTTCTTTTAAAGATCTCTTCTCTAATTTTTAATGTTGTTTTACGATTTTACTATGTTCAAACAACTTGTTATGCTTTCCTTCTACTTGATTCAGCATGTTGAAAAACCTAGTTCCTTTTTGGTCTCATCCGAGTTCTGAAACTATTTATTTAAATGTGTACTTGTTCAATTAAGTTCTTTGTTTCTGACTCTCTTCACCTTATTTGACTTATCTAATTTGAGTTCTTATCATGTCTTAAACTTGACTACTATCGAAGCCCTAATTTCTTAAAAGGGATTTTCCTCACTTATTACTACTGTGAGACCTTAACTTGTTTCTGACTCTCTTACCTATTACTATGTTCTTCTTTACTTTTGATTCTATGTGACTACTTGACCTACTTGACTACTGTACTTCGAATAAGTCTCTTTTACTACTGAATCCTAGCTTACCCCTACTGCTACTGTATGTTTGTGTTGCTTCTTTTTGTCAAAATGTTTGACCCTGCATGTCTGTTCATTCCTTGCTATTTATATGTTGAGGTGCAGAATCTTGAGCCTTTCTAGATTGATTCTGACTCCCTCAGTGTTGCCACTGATTGCAAAGGGTTCCCTTATAAACCCTAATCTTTTACTCATTTGTTTAAATTTATTGATTCCTTTCCTTTACTATGATGTTTGATCTTGCTGAATCCTCTCCCAAAACTAAGCATATTTTGTACTTAGACTTGATTATTTACTTCATGTTCTTACTGTCCCTTATATGGCAATAATCAATCCTTCTATAACTGATTTCTTTCCTTAATTAAACCTGCCAGTATCCGTTAAGTAGTCATTCCTTAATTAAAGGGAATCACTTGTGTTAATTGATTCTGATTGTGATTACTTCCATGTTTGTGTTAAGACTTTACTTATTACCTTACTATTCATTTGTTTTCAAAACTATAAATACCCTCACTCTCTTCTTTTGAAACACACGAACAATTTGAGTTCAGAACACACACTTACACTCAAAAACTCTCTCTTTCTCTACTGCTACTTGTTCTGCTGCTCTGTCTAGCCGGCTGAAAGCCAAGGCTAGACTGTGGAATCTTGCTTGTTTTACCTTTCTGCACTTTGTTTCTCTACTGGTATGTCCTAGTTAATTTTCAAGCCTCAACAACAACATGCTTTCTTTAGTTGCCTCGGTTTCTTATACTTGTCTACTTCTGCTCATGATTTTGCATTCAAATCACATTATTAGCATGATGTAATGTGTTCCCTTCCCCTTTTAGATTAATGCTTCCATATGTGTTTACTTGTCAGTCACTTATTGTATACTTTCTACCTTATAAATCCTAAACCCCCATATCCCCTCTATGTGCTTGTGTTCCTTTGGCTGGTTTGTGGCCATGCCAGCATCAGCTATTGTTGTGCATGACCAAACCAGGCCCCTGTTGGGGTCATACAATGTATCCCCAAAATCCCTTGCCCCTTTTGTATAACTACTGATTCTGTTAGTTGCTTTCAAAAATGACTATTACTGCGGGTTTCAAAAAATAAACCTCTCTTTCAAGTTATGTCCTGCACTTCCACTATATTCTTAGAGTCAAGGTTCTGCCCCTTTTGTGTGAGCCTTGCCTTGGGAACGTTGAGCTCCCTCTGTACCTGGACACATAAGGGCTGACCCTTCCACACTACACTTATCTCTATCTGGCTATGCAAACCTAGGTGTAAGCACTGCCTGGGATCCCTTGAGATCCTTAGGGAACTTTAACACACCCAGGTATGAGAAAGGCTTTGAAATTCTAGCACTGAAGTAGTTCATTACATAACTCAGAGTGGAAATCAAGATCAGGCTTCCTTTGGTTGTAACTATCTTATTTCTGTACTTCTTTCGTAATTCAATTATTTGGGCTGTAATAATTTGTAAACAATATTGGGGCTGGCTAGTGAAAAGGGATGGGATGATTATGCTTGCTTTAGCTATTAGAAGTGTAGATAAAATGTCTATAGGGTGTATTTTGATGTGATCTGTTAGAGAACATGCCTATAGGATCTGCTTTGGTTTAACAAAATTCTGCATGCTTTACTTTTACATAATTAGAAACCATGTCTATAGGATCTAAATGGCCTTTAATAGAAATCATACCTATAGGAACTTCGCTTTGATCAAATAAACCCTGCCTACTCCACTTCATGTTCAAATTAGATACCATGCCTATAGGACTAAAATCAGCCTTTAATGTTTAGATATCATGTCTGTAGGAATTAAAATCAGCTATAATAGATATCATGGCTATAGGATCTAAAACCAGTTTAGTTTAAAAAATCAGTTGGGCTCGTACTCATCTGTCCGGAATCAGATTAAATAACCTACTCTTTCCGTGTTAAGCCATATCATTAGAGAGCATGCCTATAGGATCCAAATCGCCTGTTTAAAATTAAGCATTGCTTTACTGTGCCAATATAGATATCATGCTCATAGGACATCGCTGTTACGCCTAGGCAAGCCTTAGGTAACTACTAAAATAAAACTGGAACTACCTTTATTAATTTCCAACTATTACAACCAGCAGGCAGGCCTGATTCAGACTTTTTATTTGGGTTATATAATGAATCTGGTTCTGACTCAAACTCTGTTTTAGGATTTTTTTAAAAACTCAGACCTTAACTGTGTTTAAGTCATGCTATTTATATTCATTGTTTGCGGAGGTATACATGAGCCCTCTAATATTTTATATGTTTCCCCTTCAAAATACAGTCCTATGTGGGTTTTTTTGTATGCGGCCTTAGCCTTTTACCTTTAAACCTAAGAGTCAGCCTAAAACCCTCCCTCTTATAGGAATAGTAGTCTTAAACTCCTTCGGACTGATAGGAATGGGATGGGTAATAGCATGCAATAGAGGTCGAGACTTATCCACGCTTTAATACCTTAACGGGGTGGGAATGGTAGATATGGATATGATGACCGGTGCACTAATATCACGTGTATTACCTCTTCTGAGGAGTGTCATACCGAGTATTGCATTGAGGTGATCCATATTATAAACAAGCCTAGGACCCCCTTTTATTGTTTTGCAAGCATGTTTAGTCTATAACTTTTTCAAACCTTGCATTTCAATAATTGTTCCAAACGCTTGTATGTTTAACTTAAATCCCCTCTTTCTTGAGCCTTACTTATTTACTTGCTATCTTCACAAATTCACAAAAACTATCTGGCCGGGAACCGTACTTGTGGATCCTGAGAGGTGCCTAACACCTTTCCCTTAGGATAATTTCTAGCCTTTACCCAATCTTTGGTTATCAAACCTTGTTGTAAATAAACTCTATAGGTGTCCTAATGCTCCTTAAATCATTAGGTGGTGACTCTTCCAATACCTAATTCCCAAAACAAAATGAGTCATTATACCCCATGAATGTCGAAACATGTAAACTCCTCTTCGTTTGGAAAGGGGAAAAAAATGGGGGCGCGACAGCATGGCAACTCTGCTGGGGATCTTTAGGCTTTTACCATTTCAGACTATTCTTGTGAATTTGTACCTCCCTTATGTGCAATTACTTGTTTAAATTTCTTTAAGCATTTAATTTCTTTTTCAAGATGTAAAACTGACATGTCTTCCTTGTTTCTTTCCTTTATTGTCGTTTTAAATTATAAAACTGTTGTATTTATTGCTTTCTTAACGTGCAAATACATGTTAACATGTTTTTTATTATTGCATAATCATGCTCAACATCATACTCCACTCGTGCCACACAAATACTATAGCAACACTTATAATGAGTGGTTGCGCTCTTCCCATATCATTACCCCCTAAATTTGGAAAGGCGTATTTGCGGTAAAACTAGTCGATCAGTGGTGCAGTCGACAGTTCCGTACCTTCCCCCTTGAGTTGTCCGCTCAAGGTTACCAGTCTAAAACCCCATAGAAACCTTACTCTGTTCAAATTGTGTTCATCATGGTCTAACCTAGTCGGGTCAGTTATGTTGTACACATAATGATCCTTTAAGATAGCCTTGTCCAAAGTTTACCGGGTTTCCCTGAACCCAAACGGACATTACCACGTTCTGTGCATTTATTTGGAGAACTAAATGCTTCATGCCAATTGTTGGTATTAAATAGTCGAGTCTGGTAGGGGTAAGGGCCTAACCTCATTTGTTTTGCAGAGATATAACGCACGTAGTCCCTAGATTCGGCATTGTCACCAACATCCACCTAAGACTGCTAAGATGGTGAAGGGATTTACCCTCCAGTGACCAAACTCTCGTCCGCAAATATCTGGGAAATCTACCATCCCTCTTAGAGATCTAACCTAACAACATGATCATAGAAGCTACAACACTGTTCTAGGATTGTGAGAGGGTCGTGTTCCGCTTTGGGGACATTGAAATGACGCCCTTGCTGGCGGAGACAGGAGGACTGGCCGGTCTAGTATGGGTGACTCCGAGCTTGCTAATGCCTGAGAACCGCAAAGGCAAGGGTTTCTTCAAAATGATGGGTCTGAAGAAGAACACAGAATTGACAGGTCTGAAGAAGGCACAGAATTGACATGTCTGAAGGAGTCATACATCCCTTTTGACAACTTGTATGAAAGGTACGGTCACAACAAATCCTACTGTACCTACCCTGATGAGTTTTCCATTATATCCTTGGGGCAAATCCATCGAAGGGTTTTCGTCTTCATGTTTTATTTTCTGGGGTTAATCGTGTTTCCGATGAAGAAAGGGAGAATCCATACCAGGCTGGCTATGGTAACTAAGACCCTAATGGAAGGGATTGGTGGGCAGCCATTCAACATCGTATCCATGATCATTTCAGACATATACCGAACTTTGGAGAAGTGTCAACGAGGAGCAAAACACTTCGAAGGCTGCAATTTATTACTCCAACTCTGGCTCATGGAACATCTCCAAAAGGGCAAATACCGACAAGAGATTCAGCAAAGGGACTGGGATGATCACATTGCTTTCCATCATTCAAAGCGAATGAATTACATCCCCAATATGTTCGCTCAGCCTGAGAATGCCAAAGGATGGACTGAGATATTTGATAATCTGACAGAAGAATAGGTTCAATGGATGTTCGAGTGGTTTCCTACCGAGGAATTCATTGCCCAATCCAGAGATGCACCTTTCGTGATACTGATCGGTCTGAGAGGAACATACCCTTACGTCCCTCTCCAAGTTATGAGGCAAGCTGGTAGAAAGCAAGTCGTACCTAGGGTCGACAAGATGAGTCATTTTCGGGCTGACTTCCAAAATGATGATAGCCCTTACAAGTGCCAAGCTCAGCATATGTGGCACTGCAAGATCATAATGGGAAGAGATACCATCAAACCAGACAGGTACCATGCGGGTTGTGCTCCTTTCTACTCCGGTTGGTTGGAAGACAATCATGATGGTCTGGTCTAGCCAGGGTTTGCTCGAGGTCACAGGATTATAGATGAAAGGGCCGCGACACAGGTCAAGTACAGCCTGTTGCACAAAAGGATCCGTGAGTACGAAAACAAACATCGCGAGATACAAGAGTCCAACCAGAAGCTGATTGAGGAACGGAAAGACATCGCTGTTAGTGCCAACAAGCGGCTAGAATACTTGGAGCGAGACATAGTGGAACTGGAGAGAAAATTTCTCAAGAGGGTCAAAGATTGTCAAAATGCTAAAGGGACTGAAGGCGGACACCTAGCTAGAGCGTACCTGTTGCTGGGACTCCGCTAGTTTGGGAAGCTATTCGACGGAGCCAAGGATGCCGAATCTGGGGAAGGTCCTTCAGGGATCAAGTAGATAGGATTTTATCTTTTCGCTTTATAAATGTAATAAGGCCAATGGCCATCAGGGACTTTTTATTTCCTGTTTATTTAGTGTCAATTTGGGATTCGTGTTATTTTCTATCAATAAAATGAGGCATTTAGCATTCTAAGTTCTCCAAATAAACTTGTTGCTAGGCTTACCTCGGGCACAAAGAGGTCCCCAAATTAGGACACGATTTACATCCTCACACTATGTGTTTAAATATTGCAATACTTTTTATGATCCTCACTAACTTGGTTACCTTTTGTTTTTATTTTTATTATTCCATTCCCCAAAGGTTAGTTCGTGCACTCTGGCATCATCATCCTATTCCACGAGATCCAGGGGCCCTCCACCCACTCCTCCTCTTAGTCCTGTAAAAAACAAGAACAAATGCAAGATGGAAGATTTGAACAACGTCATAAAGGATAATCCAACTGAACCGGTAGAGGCCACTAAAAGCCATGGTACTCAGGAGAACATGTCACAACTGAAGCAGAAGTTGCCAAAATTCCAAGAAGAACTCGATCAGGTTCGGAATTTGGCAAGCCTGTCATTTTCCCTCAGCACCCCAGATGTCAATATCCCCAACACTCAAAACCCTATACCTTCTCAAAACATCCCAAAGCAACATATTGTTCCACCAAAGACCCAGTGCAACACCTGCCATATCCTAAACAACACTCCACTACTCATCCTAGAACCTCAAAACTCCACAAATGATCATTTCCACACCCACACACCAGGCCTCCACAACACCCATATCTATGTGGAAACCATGCCACACTCCACCCAACCTATCTCAAGCACAGCCGAGTCTGATGAAAAAGATCTGCTTATCAGAAACCTGGTTGAGGAACTTAAGAAATTGACTAGCCGAATTCAGGGCGTTGAAGGAAGTAAAGGAATCGAGGGGCTAAACTATAAGGATCTTTTCATACAACCTGATGTCGAACTGCCCTAGGGGTAAAACCTCTTAAGTTTAAAATGATTGATGGTACAGGTGATCCAAGGGTCCATCTGAGAACATACTGCGACAAGTTGGTTGGAGTAGGGAAAAACGAGAGAATCTGCATGAAGCTGTTCATGAGAAGTTTGAAGGGAGATGCGTTTCTTGGTACATCAGCCAAGATCCAAAGAAGTGGTCAAGCTGGGTAAGCATGGCGTCCGACTTTATGGACAGGTTCATGTTTAATATAGAGAATGCGCCAGACGTGTTCTATATTCAGAATCTAAAGAAGAAGCCCATAGAGTTGTTTCGCGATATACTACTCGTTGGAGGTCCGAAGCTGCTAAGGTCAGACCTGGCTTAGAGGAGGGACAAATGAACAAATTCTTTGTTCGGGCTCAGGACCCGCAATACTATGAATGACTGATGATGATCGAGAACCACAAATTCTCCGACATTATCAAATTGGGTGAGAGAATTGAAAAGGGTATCAAAAGCGGTATGGTTACAAATTTCGAGGCCTTGTAGGCTACAAATAAGGCCTTATAGTTTGGTGGTGTGTCCAAAAAGAGGGACGTAGGAGCCGTGATGGTTGCACAAAGGATAAAATCTCCCCTCAGATACCAAACTTACCCAATACCTCCACTCATATATCAGCCAACCCCAAATTACCAATCACCTTCACCCTCATACCAAGCTCCACCGCCAACTTATCAGTCACCTCCCCCTCTTACATATCAGCCTACTTCACCCAGATATTCCCAACCTGCACATGTCTACCAAACCTATAATGCTCAACCATCCCACTATCAATCACCTCCTGCATGCCAAAAATTCCCTAGACCCCCACCTAATTTTGATCGCAGACCTCCAAAATAATATATAGCCATTGCTGAACCCATTGACCAGTTGTATGAGAGATTCAAAGCTGCTGGTTATGTCACCCCCATCCCTGCTGCAACCCCTGAGAACCCTTCTCAGTGGGTTAACCCAAACAAATCTTATGCATACTACTCCGGCATGAAAAAGCACACCATCGATGAATGCCGTTCTTTGAAAGACAAGATCCAATCCTTGATTGATAACAAGATTATTGAGGCAAAGGAACCCGCTCCAAATGTCCGCAACAACCCTCTACCAGACCATAAGGGTGGAGGTATCCACATATTGAAATAGAAGATAACTGGGATCCCAAGGGATCAATTGGGTTGATCGCAGAAGGCGATAATCCAAAGAAGCCGATAGTTACTCTCAATCCAATCATAGTCCAGATTCAACCATCCAAGGACGCTAAGGTGAAGTTCTCTATACCACTAGAATTTGAAGCAACATCATCCGCAAAGACACCAGCACCAATTGATGTCGAATTCATGTCTCCGGCAAATGCACCCACACTATTTGAGGTTGCAGTTTTGCCACCCAAGGCACATGCTCCATTCAGAGTGAGGATTGCCACACCGATCCCAGTGGCAATGTCGACCATGACACCATTCCATATAATGGTTGTACCCTGGGACTATATGGCTAAAGCGAGAAGGAAAGGCAAGGTCCGGTTCGAAGAGAATGTTGCAGCGCAGGGTATGACAAAAACTGGTAGAGTCTATACTCCTGAACATCAATCTGAGTCAAACAAGAAGGCCTCCAATCGGTTTCCAATCATTGAGACATGTCTAGACGACTTCTAGAGGAAAATATAGGCCAAAGAGTATTTGGTCATCGACCAGTTAAACAAGACACCAGCACAAATATCCATTCTCTCTATGCTGCAGAATTTTGAGGCACACAAGAATGCTCTGTTAAAGGTGCACAGTGAAACATACGTACCAAACAACATCACTGGCGGGGAAATGGTTAACATGGTAGGACAAGTACTGGAGAGCCATAAGATCACCTTTCATGAGGACGAGCTGCCACCTGAAGGGTTGGGGCACAACAAGGCACTACACATCACCGTGCAATGCAAGGACTATTTCATCAACAGAATCCTAATCGATGGATGTTCCAGTCTCAATATTTGTCCACTGGTAACCTCAAGAAGTTGGGTAAAAGACTACACGAGATAAAAGACGGAGCAATCAATGTGAAAGCCTTTGATGGTTCTTAGAGGTCCACCATTGGTAAGATTATTCTATACTTGCAAATGGGACCAACATGGTTCAATGTCGATTTCCAGGTGATAGATGTGCCAGCATCTTATAATTTACTGCTGGGACGACTATGGATTCATGCCGCTGGGGCCGTAGCATCAACACTACATCAGGCAGTAAAATTTGAATGAAATCACCAGGAAGTGATCATTCATGGCAACAGTAGTTACCCTATATACAGTCGCTAGACCCTTCCGACAATCGAGGGAAGAAGAAAGTTGGGTGGAGAGACCTACCACCACATTGAACGGGTCAATGCTATCTCTAAAGACAAGTGGTAGGATAACAAAATCGAGAGCATACTGAATTGGAGCGGGTATGAACCTGACAAAGGGCTCGACAAGAACCTCCAGGGAATCTCTAAGCCCATAAAACTCAAGAAGCATGGTACTACTTTCCGTTTAGGATATGATTACACCTGGGAATAATTCAACAACTGGTCGCCGCTATGGCGTGGTCCTTACTATCCACTGGAGTAGCTAATACCGTGTCTGGAGCAAACTTTCCAACAAGACGACATTATTTATGGGTCAGATAAAGAAGAAGCACTTGCAGCAATGAAAAACATGCTCCTAGAAGACAATAACATGGATTGTTGTGTTGTTCTCGAAGAGGAGGGGGAGGAACGCCCTTCCATACAGGCTGCGAGTAGAGGGGCACCTCAACAATTGGACCATCAGGACAACCAGAGCCCGACAAGCCTCGGGCATTACTAATACTTATCTTGATGAACCAATGACTGTGACATGCAATGAGACAACACAACAAACAGACATTGATTCAGAGGAAGATGACATACCAGATGAGATTGCCAAAGAAGTTGAGAACTTTGAGAACAGACCTAAGTCCAACCTAGACGAGACCGAAATTGTCAACCTAGGAGATGCAGAAAACATCAAGGAAACGCGAATCAACATTCGCTTATCACCATCAGAGAAGAAAGAATACACAAAAATTCCACAACCTACAGGTCTCAGATGAATGGAGCTGTAGAAGCCACCAACAAGAATATCAAGAAGATATTGAGGAAAATGATAAAGAAGCACAAGTAGTGGCATAAGAAGATATCATTTTCTCTACTAGGGTATCGCACCACAGTCCGCACATCAATCGGGGAAACCCTCTATATGATGGTTTATGGTATAGAGGCCGTCTTTCCTGCTGAGGCAGAAATTCCTTCCCTAAGAATCACACAAGAAGCTGAGCTCGACGACATAGAGTGGGTAAAAAGGCGTTATGAGTAGCAAACATTTATAGACGAAAAAAGAATGAATGTAGTTTTCCATGGTCAACTCTGTCAGAACAGAATGTCCAGAGCCTTCAACAAGAAAGTCAAACCAAGACAAATCACACCGGGGCAGCTGGTATTAAAGAAAATTTTTCCGCATCAAGATGAGGCCAAGGGGAAGTTTTCTCCCAACTGGCAGGGTCCATACATAGTTCACCGGGTTCTGACAAGAGGAGCCCTCATACTTGCAGAAATGGACGGAGAAGTCTGGCCAAAGCCGATTAATTCAGTGCAGTCAAGCGTTACTATGTGTAATCTTTATGCTTTCCTTATATGATGTAAATTGAACTACACCTGACCTGATTCCCGTTTAAGAGGGGATACATAGGCATCCCTATGGGTTCGGTCACAATTCCATAAAATTTTCATTTCCCCCCGTAATTGGAAACTGGGGCAGAATTTTGAGGAGGACCCTCAAAATTCCGAAGTAATTTCAGCCGATCATCGCAAGCAACAGTCAGAAGCATCGACCCATTAAACTAGGGCAGAATTTTAAGGAGGACCCTCCAAATTCCGTAGCAAGAGAGGTTGCAATGTCCTGAACCATGTCATATTCGTCGGTTCATCTAGAAGCTATTTTTAATTATACGCTTATGTCATATCTTTACAATACCATGCATGTTTATTATCGAAACTGCTTTGTTTAGCAACGCTACCCCAATGATACATACAGTATCACCAGATCAAAGCCGAGCAGGTCAAGCAGAGCCAGCGGGGAAATGGATTAACCTTCCCCCTTTACAAAACTCACAATTTTTCTTTGGATGCAGGCATTAGAATCGCAAAATCATTAAACATACTGTACGCCCATGAGTAAGACTCTCCGAACCGTTGCACTTGCCAATATTTGCTATCAATAGACAAGTAATGCTCCGTAGTCACAATGCTCCTAGTAATCACAATGCCGCAATCTGCTATCAGCTACGAAAACTCTACTGTCATTTGTTATTTTATTTTTCTTGCATAAGGCTACCATTATGCCTTCCGAGACTAAATGATGTCTCCATTTGCATTCTTGCATAAGGCTACCATTTTGACTTCCGAGGTTAAGCTCTACCTCTCTCTGCATTTGTATTTTTTGCATAAGGCTACCGTTCTACCTTTCGAGACTAAACGTTGTCTCCATCTGCATTTGCATTTCTGCATAAGGCTACCTTTCTGCCTTTTGAGACTAAACGCTATCTCCATCTGCATTCTTACATAAGGCTACCATTCTGCCTTCCAAGGTTAAGCTCTACCTCTCTCTGCATTTGCATTTTTGTATAATGCTACCATTCTGCCTTCCGAGACTAAACATTGTCTCTATCTGCATTTTTGCATAAGGCTACCTTTCTGCCTTCCGAGACTAAACAATGTCTCCATCTGCATTTGCATTTCTGCATAAGGCTTCCTTTCTGCCTTCCTAGACTAAACGTTGTCTCCATCTGCATTTGCATTTCTGCATAAGACTACTGTTATGCCGTCTAATCTGCATAAGGCTTCCATTCTGCCTTCCGAGACTAAATGCTGTCTCCATCTGCACTTGCATTTCTGCATAAGACTACTATTCCACCTTCCAATCTGCACAAGTCTACCTTTCTGCCTTCTGAGACTAAATGCTATCTCCATCTGCATTTGCATTTCTGTACTATTCTACCTTCCAATCGCATAAGCTACCGTTCTACATTCTGAGGTTAAGCTCTACCTCTCTCTGCATTGGCATCTTGCATAAGACTATCATTTTGCCTTCTGAAGCTAAGCTTTGCCTCCCGTCTTTTTTGAAACTAAGCACTATCCCAAGCACTATTTACTTCGCTTTTCTTATGGCTAAGCTCTGCCCTTCAAATTGCAAGACTAAGCTCTGTCTTGTCCGCTTCATGCTACTGCATCCTTTATGGGCTGAAATAATGCCAACTCATCTGAAGGCATCATCATTCGGAGGCACCATCGTCATAGCCCGAGAACACCATGTCATGGCCTGAGGATCCCTTTCAATCTTTTGCATATCATTATTCAAAGGCATCATGGTTCGGAGGCACCATCCTCATAGCCCGAAAGCATCATTTCATGGCCTACAAATCCCTTATCATACGCTCCATGGCCCAGGACGTCATGGTGTAAGGACGTCATCCTAACCGTCCAAAGACAACATTCATGGTCCGGCGGGAATTTGCATCATGTTTAAATTTATGAACAGAATACAGCTGTATTGTTTCAATGCAGGTGAACTGGCAAGCAACAGCCATCCTGGCAGCAATCCCACTCCAGTTCCCACAGCCATATCAAACCTTAACCATTCCTACAAGCCATCCACTCACCCCGTCTTGGATATTGCGTCCATTTTTGAAAAGTCTCCATCGGTATACCCCGCCAACGGATCCTGAACTACCTACGGCCTGATTCTTGTAAAACCAAGGATATGTAGGCAACTCAGAAGCCAGAGTGTGGCCTAAGCCTCTTCAGACCATTTCGCTCGGTCAAAATTGGTCACCATATCTTTACCCGACAACTCTTTCTTCCTTCCCGAGTAAAGAGGGGCAGCTGTTGATACCCAATTTTTCTCTATATATTTTAAATCTACAAAATATCTTGAAAATAGCATATATATGCATATATAAGCATATCCAAATGTTTTATTATTTTTTCATAATTTTTGAAGGTTTTTAAATCAATCTATTTCCCTTTTTCATCTATAAAATCTCAACAATTATTTCCAAAATTATTATTTTTGATGATTCATTTATTTGATTCTCATATTTATGCCAAAATATGGCTAAGGTAATTTTTATAATTTTATTTGATATTTTTTTAAAGCCAATTGCATATAATTGCAATATTAGCCTTTTTAAGATTTAATTGTGTTTTATATTCATAAAATTAAGCCCTATATTAAATTGTTATTTACATGTTGTGAATCATTTTAGTTCTTTTAATTTATTCTCAAAAATTTATTTAATATTTTTTGTAATTTAAATGGGAAAATTGGCTATTTAAATAATAGACCAATTGTATTTCAATTTTACCCTAAAATTAACCTCAAATTAAACCCAATTTCCCCGGCCCAATTTCAATTAAACCCGACCCAAACCAGGATCCCCTACCTACCCTCTTTAATCCAGGCCGTTGATCATTCAGATCAACGACCATCATTCACCTTTCCTAAAATAAACCTAAATGACCCCTTACCATATTTCATTTTTCACCAAACGCCGCCCTTGAATTCCTCTTCTCTCAATTCTCTCTGTAGCTTCACATGAACCCTAGCCGCCACCACCCAATTCCACCTTAATGCACCTGAATCCCCACCTAATCCATGGCCTCCCATGGCCGATTGAGATGTATACCAGCCTCCGACATCTTCTGGTGGCCCGTTTGTGTGATTTCATGGCCAGAACTCAAGAAAATCTAGTCCAGTCCTTACTCAACTTCCATTGATGGCCTTTCTCCGGCCATCCCTGGTCTTTCTCCGGCTATCAATGGTAACTTTCAAGGTCTTTCTCACCTTTTCTGGGTTCTCTGAAACCCTAGCTCTAAGGTCTTTTGATTTTCTTTCAGATCTATCCTAGATCTGTGCATATTACAAACTTCTTAAGTGTTTTCTTGAGGGTTCTTCGATTTTCTTTCAAAATGACTCTTCATTTTTTCAACGATTAGGGTTTCTCTTAACTTCTTTTATAGATCTCTTCTCTGATTTTTAATGTTGTTTTACGATTTTACTATGTTCAAAAAACTTGTTATGCTTTCCTTCTACTTGATTCAGCATGTTGAAAACTATAGTTCCTTTTTAGTCTCATCCGAGTTCTGAAACTGTTTGTTTAAATGTTTGCTTGTTCGATTAAGTTCTTTGTTTCTGACTCTCTTCTCCTTATTTGACTTATCCGATTTAAGTTCTTATCATCTCTTAAACTTGACTACTGTCGAAACCCTAATTTCTTAACAGGGGTTTTTCTCACTTATTACTACTATGAGATCTTTACTTGTTTCTGACTCTCTTACATATTACTATGTTCTTCTTCACTTTTGATTCTATATGACTACTTGACCTACTTGACCATTGTACTTCGAATATGTCTCTTTTACTACTGAATCCTAGCTTACCCCTACTGCTACTGTATGTTTGTGTTGCTTCTTTTTGTCAACATATTTGACCCTGCATGCCTGTTCATTCCTTGCTATTTATATGTTGAGGTGTAGAATCATGAGCCTTTCTAGATTGATTCTGACTCCCTCAATGTTGCGACTGATTGCAAAGGGTTCCCTCATAAACCCTTTCCTTTACTCATTTGTTTAAATTAATTGATTCCTTTCCTTTACTGTGATGTTTGATCTTGCTGAATCCTCTCCCAAAACTAAGCATATTTTGTACTTAGACTTGATTATTTACTTCATGCTTTTACTGCCCCTTATATGGCAATAATCAATCTATCCCAAACTGATTTCTTTCCTTAATTAAACCTGCCAGTATCCGTTAAGCAGTGATTCCTTAATTAATGGGAATCGCTTGTGTTAATTGATTCTGATTGTGATTACTTCCATGTTTGTGTTAAGACTTTACTTATTACCTTATTCTTCACTTGTTTTCAAAACTATAAATACTCTCACTCTCTTCTTTTAAGCACACGAACAATTTGAGTTTAGAACATACACTTACACTCAAAAACTCTCTTTCTCTACTTCTACTTGTTCTGCTGCTCTGTCTAGCCGGCTGAAAGCCAAGGCTAGACTGTCGAATCTTGCTTGCTTTACCTTTCTGCACTTTGTTTCTCTACTGGTATGTCCTAGTTAATTTTCAAGCCTCAACAACAACATGCTTTCTTTAGTTGCCTCAGTTTCTTATTCTTGTCTACTTCTGCTGATGCTTTTGCATTCAAATCACATTATTAGCATGATGTAATGTGTTCCCTTCCCCTTTTAGATTAATGCTTCCCTATGTGTGTACTTGTCAGTCACTTGTTGTATACTTTCTACCTTATGAATCCTAAACCCCCATATCCCCTCTATGTGTTTGTGTTCCTTTGGTTGGTTTGTGGCCATGCCAGCATCAGCTATTGTTGTGCATGACCAAACCAGGCCCCTGCTGGGGTCATACAATGTATCCCCAAAATCCCTTGACCCTTTTGTATAACTACTGATTCTTTTAGTTTCTTTCAAAAATGATTGTTGGTGCGAGTTTCAAAAAATAAACCTCTCTTTCAAGTTATGTCCTGCATTTCCACTATATTCTTATAGTCTAGATTCTGCCCCTTTTGTGTGAGCCTTGACTTGGGACCCTTGAGCTCCCTCTGTACCTGGACACATAAGGGCTGGCCCTTCCACACTACACTCATCTCTGTCTGGCTATGCAAACCTGGGCGTAAGCACTACCCGGGATCCCTTGAGATCCTTAAGGAACTTTGACATACCTAGGTATGAGAAAGGGATTCCCTTTAATTAAGGAATATTGGCGCTGGCTTGTGAAAAGGGATGGGATGATTATGCATGATTTAGCTATTGGCAGGGTAGATAATATGTCTATAGGGTGTATTTCGATGTGTTCTGTTAGAGAACATGCCTGTAGGATCTATTTTGGTTTAACAAAATTCTACATGCTTTACTTTTACATAATTAGAAACCATGTCTATAGGATCTAACTGGACTTTAATAGAAATCATGCCTATAGGAACTTCGCTTTGATCAAATAAACCCTGCCTACTCCACTTCATGTTCAAATTAGATACCATGCCTATAGGACAAAATTCAGCCTTTAATACTTAGATATCATGTCTGTAGGAATTAAAATCAGCTATAATAAAGATCATGCCTATATGATCTAAAACCAGTTTAGTTTAAAAAGTTAGTTGGGCTCGTACTTAGCTGTCCTGAATCATATTAAATAACCTACTCTTTCTGTGTTAAGCCATATCATTAGAGAGCATGCCTATAGGATCCAAATCTCATGTTTAAAATTAAGTACCGCTTTACTGCATCAATATAGATATCATGCTCATAGGACATCGCTCTTATGCCTAAACAAGCCTTAGGTAACTACTTAAATAAAACTGGAACTGCCTTTGTTAATTGCCAACTGCTACAACTAGCAGGCAAGCCTGATTCAGACTTCTTTTCTAGGTTATATAATAAATCTAGTTCTGACTCAAACTCTGTTTTAGGATTTTTTTAAAAACTCATACCTTAACTGTGTTTAAGTCATGCTATTTATATGCATTGTTTTCGGAGGCATACATGAGCCCTCTAATTGTTTATATGTTTCCCCTTCAAAATACAGTCCTATGTGTTTTTTTTGTATGTCGCCTTAGCCTTTTACCTTTAAACCTAAGAGTCAGCCTAAAACCCTCCCTCTTATAGGAATAGTAGTCTTAAACACCTCCGGGACGGATAGGAATGAGATGGGTAATAACATGCAATAGAGGATGAGACTAATCCTCGCTTTAATACCTTAACGGGGTGGGAAGGGTAGATATGAATATGATGACTGTCACACCTCCTTTTTACCCGCGCCTGCAGGGGCGCAAGGGGAGTTTTTCCAATTAAAGGACAATCGAAACGGGATTTGTTGTTTAATTCAGAGTCGCCACTTGGGAGATTTATGGTGTCCCAAATCATCGTTTTAATCCCGAATCGAGGAAAAGAATGACTCTGTTTAACAGTCAGCGTACAAGAAATCCGAATAAGGAATTCTGTTAACCTGAGAGAAGGTGTTAGGCATTTCCGAGTTCCATGGTTCTAGCACGGTCGCTCAACTGTCATATTTGGCTTATTTATCTGATATTTAATACATTTTGAACCTATGTACCAATTTTAACCTTGAACCGCTTTTATCATTTATTATTTAAAGAATTGCAACGTCGTGAGAATGCATCTCGAATTGCGCCACATAAATGTACCCGCAATTTTCGATACGTTCCAACTTCGTTGAGATTTGTATTTGGGTCACATAAATGTGCACCCGAGTTTAGGAAGATAACATTATTAAATACGCGCCTAAAGATACTAATGCGTTGTTATTTTGAGAAAAAGCCGTAAAGTTCGCTATGCGGCCTGTCTCGAAATCTAAGCATTTGAAATAACTATCCGTTGAGGGCCCCGTAATTTGTAATTTATTCGGCGAGGCACGCCTCACTTATTTTTCAAAGGGCTAATCAGCCACTTCTATTATTTATTATTTTTAAAGAGATTGCAACGTCGTGAGAATGCATCTCGAACTGCGCCACATAAATGTACCCGCAATTTTGATATGTTCCAACTTCGTTGAGATTTGGATTTGAGTCACATAAATGTGCACTCGAGTTTAGGGAGGTAACATTATTAAATACGCGCCTAAAGATGCTAACGCGTTATTATTTTTAGAATGCCGCGAAATTTGCTAAGACGGCATATCGCGAAACCTAAGTGTTTATCATAAGCACCTATTGAGGGCCCCACAGTTTGCAACTTATTAGGCGAGGCACGCCTCATTTATTTTAAGGATATCCTAAAGCGACTATGGTTCTCTATTTACTTTTATCTCTAAATATAGAGAAAAAGGCCTAATTAATTACAAGCGTGCAATGTCCCAGCTTTTGTTGTTCGAACCAACAACTTAACGATGACGCACCTCAACGACAATACATACCTCCATTTTAATTGATAGACATGAACTCCAAAATTCCTAAACCAATTTATCATACCCATTATCTATTACGAACTATGGGTTTTAATAAACCGATTTAATGTAAATGAGCCTTCCTTTCCTGACTTTTAACTGATTTCAACACTAATCTACCAACAACAATTCAGGTTTTGCTTACTATCGAATTTAGAAACTGTTATTCAAACGGAGACATCCTAATACACTAGCATGATTAATGATAAAATTACTTGCGAGTAGGATGAATATTACTAGATCAACTCGTGAATTGAAATCTTATTACAAGTTCATTACCCTTTTAACCTGACATTAATCTAGATCCACCTATTACTGATGACAATCGAGTTCCTCCAAACTGACTCAACAATCCCATTTCACAAACCTATTGAACTGACTACACTTCATGCCATTCCAAGGGTTCAATTTAACAGTTCAATGTTATACAATGTTTAACAGATAACCCACCTTAAGAAACAATTTTGATTATACACATAACTACCATCTATATAACAGAAAAACATCTAAACTACTATCAATTAAAATGCAGGCAGTCCTCAGTTGAACAATAAATGTGTTCGAACATTTCATTTCAAACATCAACAAGCTTACATCAATGTGGTTCAGGGTAGTGTACCTGGTATTGGAATACAAGAAGAAGAAGATCAGCAGAGTAGTAGGTAACACAATAACAATAACAATAACCAGCAACAACCAGTAAACAGAACACCCAGTGACAGATTTGAAAACCAACAGAATTCCAGCACACTCAATGAAACAGTACCAACACAAACCAATGCAGACTAGAAATAACAACTCAAGAAACCACTTAAAACCTCAGTGAAATCCCAGAAATAACCAGCAATCAGAACAGAACCAGAATGTATTCAGAAATGAGACAGGAGAGTAGATTTTTTGATTTCTGTTTTTCAGATTCTTAAATAAAGACACTCAGAACCTCAATTAAACAATAACAAACTGATTCTGATTTTCAGTAGTAAAGAAGACCTCACTTTTTCAGTATTTAGCTCTCAACCTATTGAACTCTTTAGGGTAAAAACTCAGCTTGTATTTCACTCTTAAACTCTGAATTTCTGATGTCAAAATCCAGCCTAAACTCTCTGAAAAAAAACTGAAAGAAAACTGATTTCCGTTCTCCAAAAAACCATCCCTTTAAATCTGTCTTAAATGACTCTATTTATAACCCAAAAACAGGCCTGCCCTCTCTGCCTTGAAACTATCAGATTTTCTGCCCATGATATTCCTTGACCACTACAACATGTTTTGTTCCCTTTTTAATTCACTTGTTCCCCACTACCCTTGTCTTTTCTTTATTTAAATTCAAATAGGTATGGGCACCTATTTCTTAATCCATTTCCTTTAAACCTTCCCCTACCATTATATTTTGTTCCCCATTAGCACTTAAACAATTCATTAGTTTAATGGTATTTTAGTACCCTAATGTAAGACCATTCAACTTAAACTACTTTCAAACCTTTTCAATCCCAAAATACCCTCCTAAAGCCCCTGAAATTACTATCCTACCTCACCCCTTTTCATTCTGTAGCAAATCCTTCAGCTATAACCAATTCAACTACGTTGGAAATCCTAACAATTGACTAATCAAACACATGAAACTAACTCCCAATCAACAACATTAGGACAATTCAACAAAGCCAAATTCATATCAAAACAAACTTAACAGAATTAACAAGTAGATATAAGTCATTAAACTTAATCAGCAACTGAACTCAAATCAAATCCAACAGCATTTCAACCAAGATGGGGACTCAATGATTCAGGACAATAGTCAGACTGGACTATTAAGATCAAGAAATTGATTCATACAGATGCATGAGAGTAAGCTATCTATATTGGGAACGAATACAATTCTAAATTCACCTCGAACAAAAATGCTGGAACAAACAAGCATACTGGCTATGAGCCCTGAGGCTTAAAATACCAAGGTCGGAAGACAAAACAACAACCAATAACTTGAGAAGAACAACTGAACTATATACATGAACGGGTCAATCGACGAATCATAATAATAAATTCAACATACGCCAATCGACCAAGATGAGAAAACTGGACCAGAAAAAGGTCCGAAAGAGGAGGAGGATTGATTGACAAACATAGAAAGGAAACCTAATTAGGCAAATAACAAACAATAATCAAAGAAGAAAAAGGAAAAGAGGAGAATTACCTCAAAAATCAGAAAGAACCTCATTCTCATTGACACTTCGTTTTGAAATTTCGAAGCCAGAACGGACTTTAATCGAGTGTTCTTGACTAAGAACACTCGACTAAAGTCGGTTAAGACCTCAAACCTTTAACCTAGTACACAGTCTGAAGCTAGTTCCTCTAGGGTTTGCCTTCGATCTGAAATTCGAAAGTCTCTAACAAGATTTGGACAGAACCTGGGTGGGATTTGGGGTGAGGGAGTCAAGGAGGTTACTGGGTGTTAGTTAGGGATGGTTTGGGAGGTGGCGCCGCTATCAGAGAATCTTGTGGCGGCGCTAGGGTTTTGACCTTTGAATGAATATTCAAAATGCTTGGGCTTGATTCGAAGGGAAATGAGTATGGGACTAGAACGAGGAAGTCTTGGGGAAGCTGTGGTGTGAAATTAGAGGCCATTGGACGAGATAGGGTTCCGTACTGATTTTCGATCTAATATTCGAAGAACATGGCTAGGATTCGAGGGATAAGAGTTAGGGATTCGGAATAGGGAGGTCGAGGGGAATCGGTGGTGAAAAGATGGGATCGTTTGGACCACCGGAATCGCCGTGAGGCGATTTCCAGTGGGCGGAGCACGGTGGTAAGAGGCGGAGGATCTGTTTGGTCTCTGAAGCTTAGAGACGAAGAGGTGAGGGGGGGTTTGGCTTGGGGGGGGTATGGTTTGGGAATATATAGTGGATGAAGGATTCGATCCAGTCCATTAGATTAATTAAAATTAACGGACTGGATTAAACTCTTAATAGAAATGACACCGTTTCTTTTTGGCGGGGGGTTGGGTCGATTTGAATGTAAAGCAGGTCGGGCTAGACCGAGTGAGGATGGGGTGATCTGGACCGTTGGATCAAGTCGTATCAATGGCTTGGATCTATTATCCAGATACGACATCGTTTGGATATGTCTGGGACCGGCCGGTTTGGGCCTGAATTGGGCGTGTGAGGTGTGTGAGAGTTTGGGCCTGATTGGTTCAAATTAAGGGATGGACTAGTCCGATTTCATTGCTATTTTTGTTCTTACTTTCTTTTACTTCTTTAAACTAATTTTTTCAAAATTAAAAACCTAAAAAAAATCCTAAATTAAATTATAAAATCGACAATTAACTTAAAATATTAGCTCTTAATAATAATTATCACACGAAATTAAACATCAATAAAGATAAAATCACACAATTTGGACATTAAATGCAAAGTACATATTTTTGTGATTTTTTTTCCATTTTGTAAAACAAACATGATTGTTTAATTAATTCCTAAATTGTAAAATTAAACCCTAAATGCACATGCAACACATATTTTTGTATTTTTTAATTAATTAAACAAAATAAACACTCACAGACAAAATAATTATGAAAAATGTCACCCGAAATTCTTAAACTTGTACACAAATGACATTTGTTTTATTTTTCGATTTCTTTTGGAGTAGTTTTCGTGAAGCAAAAATCACGTGTTCACAGCTGCCCCTCTTTGTCCGAAAACATAAAGATTTTCGTGCAAAGACAAAGTGAGCGGATTCGAGCGATTTTTTCCCGTTGGAAATACTCCGTGTGAAGTATTTTTTTGAAAGGCTTAACCGAACCTTTGCTTCAAAGGTTTCCTACATATCCCTGGCTAAAAGGGAATCAGGTTAATGTAGTTCGGGAAGTTTTGGTAGCTGGGACTACTATGGGACTGCAATGTAGCTGTTACTGCTGTTGCATGCTGGTACTACTGCTTTCCGACCTCCTTATTACACCATTGCTAGAAAGAAAACAAAAAGCTAGACTAAACTAATGATTACAGAATCTTATCTATCTTTGACTTGCTCTTGTAGTCTTCTTTATGATTTCTGAAATGGGATTCATGCTGGGGGTATTTTTGTTGTAACCCTCCGCATTAATGACTTCTGACTTGATCTTGAAATGTATTCCTCTGTTCTGCAGGCGGGCTCCTGACTTCAACTTGAATGTGTACTCCTTTGTTCTCCAGGCGGGCTCCTGACTTCAACAACAACTTTAAAATAAACACCTCCATTCTACAGGCGGGCTCCTTACTCCTTCAACTTAAAATATAACAACCTCCATTCTACAGGCGGGCTCCTGACTTCGTCAACTTAAAATATAACAACCTCCGTTCTACAGGCGGACTCCTGACTCCTTTAACTTAAAATATAACAACCTCCGTTCTACAGGCGGGCTCCTGACTTCATCAATTTCAAATGTAACAACCTCCGTTCTAACAGGCGGGCTCCTAACTTCTTCAACCTAAAATATAACAACCTCCGTTCTACAGCCGGGCTCCTGACTTCTTCAACTTAAAACATAACAACCTCTGTTCTGCAGGCGGGCTCCTGACTCCTTTAACTTAAAATATAACAACCTCCGTTCTACAGGCGGACTACTGACTTCGACTACAACTCAAAAAATATAACACTTCCATTTTTCAGGCGGGCTCCTGACTTCGACTACAACTCAAAAATATAATACCTCTATTCTCCAGGCGGGTTCCTGACCTCAACAATTTCTTAAAAACATAACACCTCCATTCTCCAGGCGGGCTCCTGACTTCAACAATTTCTTACAAATATAACACCTCCATTTTTCAGGCGGGCTCCTGACTTCAACAACAACTTTAAAATAAACACCTCCATTCTATAGGCGGGCTCCTGACTCCTTCAATATAAAAACCTCCGTTCTACAGGCGGGCTCCTGACTTCATCAACTTCAAATGTAACAACCTCCGTTCTAACAGGCGGGCTCCTGACTTCTTCAACTTAAAATATAACAACCTTCATTCTACAGGCAGGCTCCTGACTTCTTCAACTTAAAACATAACAACCTCCATTCTACAGGCGAGCTCCTGACTTCTTTAACTTAAAATACAACAACCTCCGTTCCACAGGCGGGCTCCTGACTTCGACTACAACTCAAAAAATATAACACTTCCATTTTTCAGGCGGGCTCCTAACTTCGACTACAACTCAAAAATATAACACCTCCATTCTCCAGGCAGGTTCCTGACCTCAGCAATTTCTTAAAAACATAACACCTCCATTCTCCAGGCGGGCTCCTGACTTCAACAATTTAAAACATAACAACCTCCGTTCTACAGGCGGTCTCCTGACTCATTCAACTTAAAACATAACCACCTCCGTTCTATAGGCGGGCTCCTGACTTCTTCAACTTAAAATATAACAACCTCCGTTCTACAGGTGGTCTCCTGACTTCTTCAACTTAAAACATAACAACCTCCGTTCTACAGGCGGGCTCCTGACTCCTTTAACTTAAAATATAGCAACCTCCGTTCTACAGGCGGACTACTGACTTCGACTACAACTCAAAAAATATAACACCTCCATTTTTCAGGCGGGCTCCTGACTTCGACTACAACTCAAAAATATAACACCTCCATTCTCCAGGCGGGTTCCTGACCTCAACAATTTCTTAAAAACATAACACCTCCATTCTCCATGCGGGCTCCTAACTTCAACAATTTCTTAAAAATATAATACCTCCATTTTTCAGGCGGGCTCCTGACTTCAAAAACTTCTAAGAAATGCGTTTTATTACTGTTGCTCCTTCCTGCCTCCTTAACCATTTTCCTTCTAACTTAAAATTATCTTCTTTCAGAACTGCTTCCCTCAAAACTGGTGTTTCATCCCTCTGAAAACTGCTGGGGGATAACACCGGTGTTTTATTCAAAAATATGTTATTTACTTCCTTCAAAGACTACTTCCCTTAAAGCTGGTGCTTTCCTTCCACTGGAAATACTTCACTTAAGACTTGTGTTATCTTCCTTCCGAAATTGCTTCCTTTAAAACTTGTTTGGCCTTCTTCCGAAAACTGATGGGGATACCATTTTTCCCCAAATTTGTGTTATCTTGCTTCTTCCCCAAGTAGGTATCAGACTTCCAGAAAATTTTCCAAATTAAAGAAAATTTTCTGCCCCAGTTTGGCAGTCTTTCTTGTATCATGATGTCTTTTCATCATCTATAACATTTCTTGTTCGTGCTTCAAATCAAAGAAAAATTTTTGTTAGTTTAAAACGTGGCGAATGGTCGTGCCACTCCTGCTGGGGATGGTTTTCTCTTTCTTCTTTCCCAGCTTTGTGTTCCATTACATTACCAAAGCTTGTTGGGGATGAGATTATTTGTTGGGGATGATATTCCTGCTGGCGATCATATTCCTGCTGGGGATGGTTTCCCCCTCTTCTTTCCCTGCTCCGTGTTGTCCGACCCTTTTGGAACTTGGTCGATAATCTGCCAGGGATGCTCTTGTTTCTTGACGATTATTTATTCACCAATTGTTGCTTCCCACTTTTCTCCATACTCTCCCCGAATCCTAGATCAATCCATCATTTGGTTTTGCAACAAACTTCTTTCTCGTTCCATTGCATTATCTTTGGCCCGTCCTATCCACATTGTGTTTTTGCACCATCTTGGCAACTGGTACTAAGCTCTGAAAATCCTTTTCAAAAACAAACTGCTGGGGAGATAAAGTCTTTAAAAAATAAAAAATAAAAAATGATGAATTCAAGAAAATAAGAGAAGAATAGTTTTCTGAATGGTACAACCGATCCCAATGATCATGTCGTGCATTTTGGATTAAACAACCCAGTCTATTTATATCAATCAATCTTTCTGATGGGCTTACTTTGTTGGGGATATGTAAGCGCCCAATTCTTTTGTCGACTCAACATCTTTGCACTGCTTGATGCCTCGACGGATCCTTTTCGTCAATCTTATCTTGTTTACCTCTTTTGACTCCTTGTCGCCTCATAGTGCCCTTCGAGGGGTTTTCACTAATAAGACTCTCTCATTTTTCCTCAATCCTGTCACCTTATGGTGCCTGTGAAGGTTTTCACCGATAAAACTCTCTCGTTTTATTTCTCTCAACTTACGTCGCCTTATGGTGCCTGTAGAGGTTTTCACCGATAAGACTCTCTTATTTTATTTTATTTCTTCCAGCTGGGGATTGGAGTGTTACCGATATGACTCTCTCTGCTGGGGATTCTTTCGGTTATCAATTCATTTCCAGCTTATGATCATCTTCTCTGCTGGGGATCAGAGTGTTATTCTCGACTTCCATTTGCATGACTTGGCACTTCTCGGATATTGATCGGGAGGTCTTTTTTGGACATCATTATGGGTTTTTGTGTATGGCTAAAAGAAAAGGGGTATCAAAAGGTTAAAAATAATTTTGATGGGTAAAACAGTACAACTCTTGGAATCAAACTTCCTTCCCAAAATTACAAACAACTTCTGCCTCAGTTTCTTGCTTGGGAATTTTTTTATTTTCTGTTACACTATGACCGAGCCATGAGGCGCCTACGTATCCTTTTCGAGGAATCAGGTCAAACGTAGTTCCCAGTTCCTTTGTTTTTCTTGTGACTTTTCTTTTGTCTTTATTATCATTATTTTTCTTTCATTTTCATTACTGATTCCAAAAAAAGGGTATGAAAGAATAAATAAGGCTCAAAAGGGGAAGCAATGGTTGAAGTGTTTGGATGGAAGAAGAAATTGCCTCCGTCATTTAATTCTCCGATACCATGCCAAATGAAAACAAACAACAATTACAATTAAAAGAAATCACACATAATATCTCTTAATTGCGTCAGAATTGATAGCCATGTCGACGCATTTCCCTTCGATATCTGTTAAACATAAAGCGCCATTGGGCAACACTCTGGTTACAATGAATGGCCCTTGCCAATTCGGGGCAAACTTGCCCTTTGCCTCAGCCTGATGTGGGAGGATGCGTTTCAGCACTTGCTGGCCCACTTCCAACTTCCGGGGACGCACCTTTTTGTTGTATGCTCTTGCCATTCTCTTTTGATATAACTGGCCATGATATACAGCTGCCAATCTCTTTTCATCAATCAAGTTCAACTGCTCCAAACGGGTTTTGACCCACTCGTCATCATCAATCTTAGCTTCAGCGACAATTCGAAGGGATGAAATTTCAACTTCTGCCGGTATCACTGCTTCAGTTCCGTATACCAACAAATAAGGAGTTGCACCTACTAAATTACGAACAGTAGTGCGATAACCCAACAAAGCCAATGGTAACTTCTCATGCCATTGTCTGGACCCTTCTATCATCTTCCTCAGTATCTTCTTTATGTTCTTGTTGGCCGCCTCGACCGCTCCATTCGCCTTGGGACGATATGGTATGGAATTACGGTGTGTAATCTTGAACTATTGACATACTTCTTTCATCAAACCGTTGTTAAGATTAGCACCATTGTCCGTGATGATCACTTTTGGGATCCCAAATCTACAAATGATATGGGAATGAACAAAATCTACCATTGCCTTCTTGGTTACCGACTTGAAAGTTTTAGCTTCAACCCACTTAGTGAAATAATCGATGGTCACCAGAATGAACCTATGACCGTTGGTAGCTGCCGGCTCAATAGGTCCAATGACATCCATGCCCCAGACAACAAATGGCCATGGTGCTGACATTGTATGCAATTCTGTCGGCGGAGAATGAATCAGATCTCCGTGTATCTGACACTTATGGCATTTCCGCATGAAACTGATACAATCACGTTCCATAGTGAGACAATAGTACTCTGCTCGAAGAATCTTCTTCGCCAATACATATCCGCTCATATGTGGCCCACAAACTCCAGCATGTACCTCTGTCATAACTGTCGTGGCTTGACTAGCATCTACACATCTCAGCAATCCCAAATCTGGTGTTCTTTTGTACAACACTCCTCCACTGAGGAAAAATCCATTTGCCAGTCGCCGAATGGCTCTCTTTTGATCTCCGGTGGCCTGCTCAGGGTATATCCCCATCCTAAGGTATTCCTTGACATCATAGAACCATGGTTCGCCATCCAGTTCTTCCTCTAACATGTTGTAATAAGCATGTTGATCACGAACCTGAATATGCAACGGGTTAACGTAAATTTTGTCTGGGTGGTGCAACATTGATGCTAAGTTGGCCAAAGCATAGGCAATCTCATTATGAACTCTTGGGATGTATCTGAACTCCACTAACCGAAATCGCTTGCTCAGATCATGCAAACATTGTCGATATGGTATGAGCTTTAAATCCATTGTTTCCCATTCACCCTGAATCTGATGCACCAGGAGGTCCGAGTCTCCCAAGACCAAGACGTCCTGGAAATCCATGTCTGCACCTAGCCGTAGACCCAAAATGCATGCCTCATACTCAGCCATGTTATTGGTACAATAGAAACGCAGTTGGGCCGTAACAGGATAATGATATCCTGTTTCAGAAATAAGTACCGCTCCTATTCCAACTCCATTCGCATTTGCGGCTCCATCGAAAAAAGCTTCCATCCTGATTCCTTGGTCATTTCCAACTCATCTATATGCATCACTTCTTCATCAGGAAAATACGTCCTCAAGGGCTCGTATTCTTCATCAACAGGATTCTCAGTCAAGTGATCAGCCAATGCTTGGGCCTTCATAGCCGTCCTCGTCACATAGACGATGTCAAATTCTGTGAGTAATATCTGCCATTTCACCAATCTCCCTGTGGACATAGGCTTCTGGAAAATATACTTCAGTGGATCCAAGCGTGAAATGAGATAAGTAGTATATGACGACATATAATGCTTCAATTTCTGGGCCACCCAAGTTAGGGCGCAACATGTCTTCTCGAGTTGGGTGTACTTAACCTCATAGACTGTAAACTTCTTGCTGAGATAATAGATGGCTTGCTCCTTCCTTCCTGTAATGTCGTGTTGCCCCAGTACGCAGCCAAATGAATTCTCCAGGACCGTTAGATAAAGAATTAACGGTCTTCGCGGCTCAGGTGAACCAACACAGGTGGATTTGATAAATATCCTTTGATTTGGTCAAATGCTTCCAGATATTCCGCCATCCATTCTACCGCAGCATCTTTCTTCAGTAGCCGAAAAATGGGTTCACAAGTTGCTCTGAGTTGAGCAATAAA
Organism: Nicotiana sylvestris; assembly: GCF_000393655.2. Taxonomy (NCBI): domain Eukaryota; kingdom Viridiplantae; phylum Streptophyta; class Magnoliopsida; order Solanales; family Solanaceae; genus Nicotiana; species Nicotiana sylvestris. The sequence goes on from NC_091063.1 coordinate 127,843,592, forward strand.
CCTGCTGATATAATTCAACCTTCCCAACAGACTCATTACTTCTGTCTTGTTCTTCGGCGGTGGCAAATCCTGGATGGATTTGATCTTTGACAGGTCCAACTCAATGCCTCGCCGACTAACGATGAATCCCAATAGCTTTCTAGATGGAACACCAATTGCACATTTGGCCGGGTTGTGCTTAATACCGTACCTTTGAAGTCTTTGGAAAACCTTCCTTAGGTCTGCTACGTGATCTTCCTGATGCTTGGATTTTATGATCACATCGTCCACGTATACCTCAATCTCTTTGTGTATCATGTCATGAAACACAGTAGTCATTGCTCTCATGTACGTTGCCCCAGCATTCTTCAAACCAAATGGCATTACCCGGTAGCAATAAGTTCCCCACGGCGTAATGAAAGCCGTCTTTTCCGCATCTTCTTCATCCATCAGAATCTGATGATACCCAGCATAGCAGTCTACAAAAGACCCGATATCACGCTCGGCACAATTATCGATCAAGATATGGATGTTGGGTAATGGAAAGTTATCCTTTAGTCTTTCCCTGTTCAGATTGCGGTAATCGACACACACCCTGATCTTCCCATCTTTCTTCAGCACTGTCACCACATTAGCCAACCAATCAGGATATCGAGTGACCCGAATAACCTTTGCTTGCAGCTGCTTGGTTACTTCCTCTTTAATCACCACACTCACGTCTGTTTTGAACTTCCTCAATTTCTGCTTGATGGGAGGGCATGCAAGGTTAATGGGCAATTTGTAAACCACTAAATCCGTGCTTAACCCTGGCATGTCATCATACGACCATGCAAAAATGTCTTTGAACTCAATAAGTGCTTTGATTAGTTCTTCCCTGATATTCGGTGCAATGTGGATGCTTATTTTAGTTTCCCTCATATCATCTGCATCCCCTAAATTGATAGCTTCTGTGTCATTTTAGTTGGGCTTGGATTTCTCTTCAAACTGGCTTAACTCTCTGTTTATCTCTTCGAAGGCTTCATCCTCATCGTATTCCGATTCATCATCATAATCGACCTCTTGTACAATTAGTTCAGAATTAGTTTGATTTTTTAGACTAGGTTGAAGATCCGTTGTGCATGCCATGTCATTAGAACCAATATAAAGAGAACTGTTCAGAAAGAGAAAAGAAGAAAACAAAATTAAAACAAAATAAGAAGAGAAAAGCTTTCACTTTTTTTTTTAAAAAAAAATTCCGGGATAACAGAGTTTCACACTTTGCCGAATACAAAACAAAACTGGATTACAACCTTGGAATAATCCAAAAATAAAACAAGAAAGAAAAATCAGAGCCCACTACCAAGACTCCCTCCGGGTAGGAAGGGAAGTATCCATCCAATTGTTGATATTTGCCCTGGGCCCCACAAACTGTACATCTAACCTACTGGACCCTTCACCAGCTTCTATCATGTTGACATCGGCGAACAGCCTTTCAAAGCCCTCATTCAAATCTCCATCTGGCCCAATCAGTGGTCCGAGAACTTTCGGGACCGACAACTTTCTGATACCTGCTCTGACAAATGATCTGGATAGGCGCGGGATTGGCTTGGGAAGGACCCAGACTCTTTTCTTCAACTTGCGGGCCTGTCTCACATCCGCCGCTGTAGGCTTGAACCCCAACCCAAAGGTATCCAAATTTTTGGGCAAAGAAACCGGCTGAACAATACCCTGAAGATCAACCCCTAAACCTTTGCCTAGCACAAACCCGTTCTTCAACATCTCCGAGGCTACCATGACAGTTGCAGCTGCTATTTTGGGAAGTGGGATGCTTTCACCTTTGGGAACTTTGTCCACTAAAACCATATCGAAAACCTGGTAAACCCACGGTCCCTTATCATCATCAGTCTCTATGAAGGGTACGATGACATCACTTTGATGTAATGTAGAAGGCACTGCTTTCGCGGCGTGGATCCAGGGTCGCCCCAACAGAAGATTATATGACACTGCCACGTCTAACACTTGAAACTCCATGGTGAACTCGACTGGACCAATTGTTAATTCAAGTATGATGTCACCCACTGTGTCTGTACCACCACCATCAAACCCTCGAACATAGATGTTGTTCTTGTGAATCTTGTCACCATCGACCTTCAGTTTGTTCAACGTGGTCAAAGGACAGATATTGGCACTGGACCCATTATCAATCAGTACTCGAGTGACTACCAAGTCTTCGCACTTTACGGCCAAATAAAGGGCTCTATTATGTTCTGTACCCTCCACGGGCAACTCGTCGTCTGAAAAAGTGACCCTGTTGACCTCGAAAATCTTGTTTGCTATTTTTTCCAGATGGTTCACAGATATCTTATCCGGAGCATGGGCTTCGTTCAGAATTTTCATCAATATCTGGCGGTGCTCGTCTGAATGGATCAACAACGATAACAATGAGATCTGTGTCGGGGTCTTCCTCAACTGCTCCAAAATGGAGTAATCTTGCGCCTTCATTTTCTTTAAAAATTCTTCCACCTCTTCCTCGGTAACTGGATTCTTTGTCGCTACTGGATTGGCCCTTCTTAACTCTGCGGGAGGAAAACACCTTCCCGAACGAGTTAACCCCTATGCCTAACATATTTCCTCCACAACTTCCTTCCCCTTATGCATTACCATTACTTGACTGTAGCTCCATGGCACAGCTTTCTCGCTGATTATCGGCAACTGCATTACTGTCCTGATAACAACTGGTCCTATGCATGCCCCCTTCATGGCTACTAGCTTGCTTGATATCCCTTGCACCGTTACTTTGACCGACTCTGGATTCTTGGCAACATCAGACGAACTCTTCCCCATCACCACCACTGGCTTGCCTTCTACCCTTTCCGACTGCACTACTGCTTTTCCACTGATCGCCTTTTCTTTCGGACTAGCACGGATCATCATTACCATTTGTGAGGGCTTCTTGAGCTTCCCTTCTTCGTGCACTAGTTCGATCATGTGGGCTTCATGGTGTGCCAGCAACGGGTTTTGATTGATGTTAGGTGCCTCTGGCTCCTGGACCTTGATCCTATTTGTGTCAATAAGATCTTGTACGGCAGTCTTCAACTTCCAACACTTCTCAGTATCATGTCCGGGAGCCCCCAAACAATATTCACAACTTACCGAGTGGTCCAGATTTTTGGGAAGGGGATTTGGCAATTTGGGCTCCACAGGACTCAATAGGCCTAACTGCCTCAATTTGTGGAACAGAGTAGTATAGGTTTCTCCCAGTGGAGTGAATGTTCTCTGCCTCTGCACCCTTTCATTCCTGAAAGTCTGATTCCCACGGAAACCTGGCCCCGAAGAATTCTTGTAGGCCCTTGGTGGTAGATATGTGTTTTGTGGAGGTGGATATGTGTTTTGTGGAGGTGGATATATATTTTGTGGAGGTGGATATGTATTCTGGGGAGCCAGCGCACGCCATTGCGGGCGAGCCGGAGGCTGGATGTAAGTTTGGGCATGATGGACAGAGAAATGTGGCGCTTGTGGTGGGTAGTAGGGTTGTGGAGGGCCGTATGGAATGTGTGGGTAATTTGAGTGATGGGGTCTAGGTTGGTAGTGAGGGGGGACCTCTGGATCTGGACCAAGTACCTGGCTCGACTGTTGCGACATCTTCCCTTTTCTTCTTTCCGAGTGAACCTCCTATGCCGCTTTGGATGGCCTGAGTGGTTGCTTTAATCGCCGAATAGCTCAAGATTTTGTTGAACTTAAATCCCTTTTCAATCATACCGCCCATTTTTACGACTTCGTTGAAAGATTTGCCAACTGACGTCACCAGGTGACCGAAGTAAGTTGGCTCCAGAGTCTGTAGAAAGTAGTCCACCATTTCCCCCTCTCTCATCGGAGGATCAACTCTTGCCGCCTGCTCTCTCCAGCGGAACCCAAATTCTCGGAAGCTTTCCCCGGGCTTCTTCTCAAGTTTCAGCAATGTGAGACGGTCAGGGACGATCTCAAGGTTGTACTGGAAGTGGCCTGCAAAGGCTTGTGCCAGATCGTCCCAGGTGTACCACCTGCTAGGATCCTATCTTGTGTACCATTCCAGTGCAGACCCGCTTAGACTTTGACCAAGATAAGCTATCAACAACTCGTCTTTTCCCCCGGCCCCTCTCATCTTACTACAAAAACCTCGCAGATGTGCCATTGGATCACCGTGCCCCTCGTATAGATCAAACTTTGGCATCTTGAACCCTGTCGGCAATTGAATGTCGGGGAATGGGCACAAATCTTTGTAGAATACACTGACTTGGTTGCCTAACCCATGGATATTCCTGAAGGACTGCTCTAGGCTTTTAAACTTTTTAAGCACTTCGTCTTGCTCTGGGCTCTTAACCGGCTTTTCAGTCTCTATCGGGATCTCGAAGGGAGTATTATAAGTATGAGGCTCGGGTGCTTTGAAGGTTGGTTCGGGGGGGGGGGGTAATATTGGTTATCGTAAGCCTGAAACAACGGCTCGCTGGATGATCTTTGTAGCGTGGCTGGTGGGGGTTCCACAAAAACAGGAACATTTGGCGGAGGAGGGTTCTGATTGGGTTGTGAAGCTTGGGGATCATAGGCATTTCTTCCCTGATAGCATCGGTGACTTGGGAAGCTTGTCGAAGGGCCGGGGGGAGGGTACTCCGGCGTGTGTCCTGGTGGGAGAGTGAGAGTAACGGGAGGGTTAGGCACTTTTTGTACCCTAGCTAAGGCCAGCCGCATTTCTTTCATCTCCTGTCTCATCTTATCCATTTCCTCCTTCAACATTTGATTCTCCGTCCTTTCATCCTCGACACTTTGGTCTGAACTAGTCATGCTTTTTAGTATGGGCCCTTTGGATCTTGTTTGGTAATGGTAATCTGGCAGAACGTTCTAACAAACTAACTGGTTCGAAATATCTGGAAGGACAACAAACTTGTTAGCGTTAGAGTTTAACACATATTGCAATTTCACGTTGGGGGATGCAATGTTCCTAGGCAGTTTAACCATTTCTAACATGTCTTTGCTTCGACCGCATGCGTCATTCCGGCTTACTTTGTTTGTGCCTCGTTTAAGTGTTTCTGAAACTTTCTTTATCTCTCTTTTTATTTCTTTCTTTTCGTTTCTTTTATTCACTTTGCCTTTATCTTTTTCTTTTTAGTGGTGGTCGAATCTTAAGTGGATTGCCTACGTATCATGTCCCCGCATGAATCAAACCGTGCGTAGTTCTACCCTATAAGTGCGAAAAGAGATAATTTTTTTGGAAAATTTTGATTTTTCATTAATAGACATTCTGTTACAAACCAGACGCTTTTTGGAAAGGAAAATAACAGACTCGAAACCAAACCAAGTACAAACTCAATAACTACTGATAGACTCTGACGCGAAAGAAAGACAGACTCTAACAGACAACAGACTCTAGGAAAAAGAAAAATGCAGATTCAAACTATGAACATATTAAAGTTTTAACTTTGGGTGCCCGTGGGGCGTCATTCGGCCTCGTCGCGGGTTTAGGTGTAAGGTTCCTTTCCAGCTGTTCAAATTCATACATGATTTGCTTCAAAAATATCATCACCGCCGAGAAGAAGGTTGTGCGGGTCATGTTTGCACACTCCCGACATTTCCTGGTAATAGCGTGAGCAATAGTCAGAATCTCGTTCCTGGTTCGGTCTTTCTCTAGGAGTAGGCGTTCTATTTGATCCCCTCTAGCCTTCAAAACCCAAGAATCATGCAGATGATATTTCTGTAACTGTTGTATTTCATCTTCCATCGAAGCCATCAGATTATAGCAGTGTTTACTCTCGGTTTCAAAAGCCTTGGCTTGTTTAGCCGCCTTGCTCTCTAGGGTGGTCACCTTCTTTTTTAGACTGACAATGGTCTTTTCATAATCTTTCCTCGCCTACTGTAAGTACTGTGTGCGCTCTTTCGTTCTCTTTGCCAATTGTGCCTGGAGTTGTGCTATGGTATCCTCAGATTTCTTCAAATCATCCCGGCACTCACCGATTTCCTTTTTCAACCCTTTTATTAACCGCTCATCCGATCAACTCCTTTGTTGGTTGTCAGCATCTATCCTCATTTGTCGAATTTGGGCTTTCAGCGCCTCATTTTCTTGGTCCAACTTGTTCCTTTCTCCCTGATCGGCGTCAACTTGCAGACTACTTTCAAATCCCAGGTTTTTAATCTGTTGCTTCAGCTTGCCTATTTCTTCCCTGTAACTCTCTTCTTTAGCCAACCAATCCCACTGTTCTTTCCTTGACGAACTCCTAGAGATAGGGTCTTTTGTCCGGTCTCCCAAACCCGATTTCTTTCCTAAACCAAGCAAGGTATCCCGGTGAAACTTCACCTTTGGACCGATCACGTACACATGTATTTGCTGTTAAGTATTGACACTCGCTCCACATTTGTCGGACTGCTGCTTCAGGAAACTGTCCATTGGGCCCGATCTCGACTACTTGGCCACTAAGATCTTCATCTTTCGGAACTATTTGGCATCTCCCCAACTGTCTCAAGACTCGATACGGGGCATAGGGCTGAATACTCCGGAGTCCCATCAAAAGGAAATGGGGTCAAGTGGCTGGCATATATATGATTTCATCCACAGGCAACCATCCAAATTTCCATTCTATTTGGCCCGTAGTGACAGAACGAGGGCTTGCTATCCATTATGTGACCCCTTCTGGTAAGCTGATTCTGTCAATCCTCGTAGAAAATTCCTCTATGAATGTTTTATCTGTCGACCCATAACTCATAAATTGAGGACGACGACACAGGTGTTCAATCATCCACACATTGCACCCCTCAAAAAAGTTTCCCCCGGCTTTGCAAGTTGTGAGAACGCGGAAGATTTCAGCTACTATCATGGGTGCGAGGGTGCTGTTGGCCTGAGTAAGTAAAGTGCTGACAACCCCGGATACTCGTATGTCAATGTTCCCGTCTTTTTTAGGAAACACCAGGAGTCCCAGAAAGGCTACCATGAATGCAAAACACCTATGTTCTTCCCACTTAAGGCGGTTTCCTTTGCTACAGATTTTGTTTTCCGGCTTGTTGAACCCCCCTATGTGGCCATATCTGTTGTATATAAACCGCAGAGTACAAAAACCAGCTGCCAAGTCTGGATTGTGGACCCCCCTGCTTATTTTCAAAGAGTCTAGGAATCTGTGTACGGTTATGGCCCTTGGAGCGATCAGGTACTGGTGTCTCAGAGAAACCTTGGGACCCCCGATGTATCCGGCTATTTCTTCCAATGTTGGGGTAAGTTCAAAATCCGAGAAGTGAAATACGTTGTGAGCCGGGTCCCAGAATGCGACCAAGGCCTTTCTGACATCCCCCCTACGATTGATCTTCAGCAACCCAGTGAGGCTTCCCAGGTATAGATTGACTATGTCGTGCCCTGATTCGCCCAAGTCATCCCACCACATGTGCAACTCCAAAGGGATCTTGTTCACAATTGTTACGTGTAAATTCTGACTTGTGCTCATTCTGCACATTTATTAAGGTGATTAAGCAGAAAATAAAATTTATTTGACTCAACCAATTGGCTATTTTTTAATTTTTCACAGATTAAAAGAAAGATCCGGTTCAGAACACGGCCTTTCAGCACTTCGGGAACGAAGATTTTGAAGCTGGGTGAGTCAACCGGTCAAAAATCCAAAAAATAACTACAAGTGGCCGTTTATGCAAAGTCAGCCTTCCGGCGTCCCTTTTGGGAACATTCGGCTATTTTGACAAAAATGGCGTCACCCGACTTATTTATGATGAAAATTAAAATTTTGACATTTTTGTAAAGGTGAGGTTGGACCCGATGAGGGTTGCCTACGTATCCCGCACCCTGTGAGAATCAAACCGGCGTAGTTCGGGCCGATAAAACAAAATTCTTTTGAAAACAAGACTCTTTCCATTGGCAAATAAAACTATATTTTTTTTTCTCTTTTTTTTTTCATTTTCTCAAGAATTCGGCAGAGTTTCGGCACTATTTGGACATTGCTTTTTTTTCAAACAGGCGATTAACTCTCTTTAACCCTCGTACCTCTATCTCTCTTTCCTCAAAATATTCAAAACCCGGCCAGCATGCAAGTCCGAAGCAAACAAATGCACAAGTAGCAAGTAAGATGCATCAGGATGGTCTTTTGTCATTTTGGTACACCTGTCCTAGACAGACCCAACCCCTGTGTTGGTCCTTCAAAGTCAAATGCACGTGATGCAAACAAACTTTCCTACTAGGGATCCGGCATGAATTTGAGTTATTCTAGGTTTATAACCTGGGTGTTTATTCTAGACTGTGTACCCGAGCGGACAACTCGAGTCGAGGAGGGGGCTACGTACCGGAAACCAAAAGGCTATCCGGCTTAGTAACTTGTCAGGCCTCTTTCTTATTTAAGGGTATGACACTAACAGAATAAGGAGTCTCAACCAGTAAGCACATCCCCGGAGGTAAGAAGAGAAGGGTTTCGGCATAGTTTTTATACAGTTCAGATAATATCAAAGCGGTAAAAGCATCATTTAGCACATTAGGCCCAAACATGTAACAAAATCAGATAAAGCCAGATATAACAATTTATCTAAGCTCGAATTCTAAACCCTGAACCATAGATTCTGGGTTATGTCCCCAACAGAGTTGCCAGAGCTGTCGCACCTCCTTTTTACCCGCGCCCGCAGGGGCACAGAGGGAGTTTTTCCAATTAAAGGACAATCAAAACGGGATTTGTTGTTTAATTCAGAGTCGCCAATTGGGAGATTTATGGTGTCCCAAGTCACAATTTTAATCTCGAATCGAGGAAAAGAATGACTCTGTTTAACAGTCAGCGTACCAGAAATCCGGATAAGTAATTATGTTAACCCGAGAGAAGGTGTTAGGCATTCCCGAGTTCCGTAGTTCTAGCACGGTCGCTCAACTGTCATATTTGGCTTATTTATCTGATTTTTATACATTTTGAACCTATGTACCAATTTTAACCTTGAACCGCTTTTATCATTTATTATTTAAAGAATTGCAACGTCGTGAGAATGCATCTCGAATTGCACCACATAAATGTACCCGCAATTTTCGATACGTTCCAACTTCGTTGAGATTTGGATTTGGGTCACATAAATATGCACCCGAGTTTAGGAAGATAACATTATTAAATATGCGCCTAAAGATACTAACGCATTGTTATTTTGAGAAAAAGCCGTAAAGTTCGCTATGCGGCCTGTCTCGAAATCTAAGCATTTGAAATAAATATCCGTTGAGGGCCCCGCAATTTGTAATTTATTCGGCGAGGCACGCCTCACTTATTTTTAAAAGGGCTAATCAGCCACTTCTATTATATATTATTTTTAAAGAGATTGCAACATCGTGAGAATGCATCTCGAACTGTGCCACATAAATGTACCCGCAATTTTGATATGTTCCAACTTCGTTGAGATTTGGATTTGAGTCACATAAATGTGCACTCGAGTTTAGGGAGGTAACATTATTAAATACGCGCCTAAAGATGCTAACGCGTTATTATTTTGAGAATGCCGCGAAATTTGCTAAGATGGCATATCCCGAAACCTAAGTGTCTATCATAAGCACCTATTGAGGGCCACGCAGTTTGCAACTTATTAGGTGAGGCACGCCTCGTTTATTTTAAGGATATCCTAAAGCGACTATGGTTCTCTATTTACTTTTATCTCTAAAGATAGAGAAAAAGGCCTAATTAATTACAAGCGTGCAATGTCCCAGCTTTTGTTGTTAGAACCAACAACTTAACGATGACGCACCTCAACGACAATACATACCTCCATTTTAATTGACAGACATGAACTCCAAAATTCCTAAACCAATTTATCATACCCATTATCTATTACGAACTATGGGTTTTAATGAACCGATTTAATATAAATGAGCCTTTCTTTTTCTGACTTTTAACTGATTTCAACACTAATCTACCAACAACAATTCAGGTTTTTCTTACTATCGAATTCAGAAACTGTTATTCAAACGGAGACATCCTAATACACTAGCATGATTAATGATAAAATTACTAGCGAGTAGGATGAATATTACTAGATCAACTCGTGAATTGAAATCTTTTTACAAGTTCATTACCCTTTTAACATGACATTAATCTAGATCCACCTATTATTGATGACAATCGAGTTCCTCCAAACTGATTCAACAATCCCATTTCACAAACCTATTGAACTGACTACACTTCATGCCATTCCAAGGGTTCAATTTAACAGTTCAATGTTATACAATGTTTAACAGATAACCCACCTTAAGAAACAGTTTTGATTATACACATAACTACCATCTATATAACAGGAAAACATCTAAACTACTATCAATTAAAATGCAGGCAGTCCTCAGTTGAACAATAAATGTGTTCGAACATTTCATTTCAAACTTCAACGAGCTTACATCAATGTGGTTTAGGGTAGTGTACCTGGTATTGGAATACAAGAAGAAGAAGATCAGCAGAGTAGTAGGTAACACAACAACAACAACAATAACCAGCAACAACCAGGAAACAGAACACCCTGTGACAGATTTGAAAACCAACAGGATTCCAGCACACTCTATGAAACAGTACCAACATAACCAATGCAGACCAGAAATAACAACTCAAGAAACTACTTAAAACCTCAGTGAAATCCCAGAAATAACCAGCAATAAGAACAGAACCAGAAGGTATTCAGAAATGAGACAGGAGAGTAAATTTTCTGATTTCTGTTCTTCAGATTCTCAAATAAAGACACTCAGAACCTCAATTAAACAGTAACAAACTGATTCTGATTTTCAGTAGTAAAGAAGACCTCACTTTTTCAGTATTTAGCTCTCAACCTATTGAGCTCTTTAGGGTAAAAACTCAGCTTGTATTTCACTCTTAAACTCTGAATTTCTTATGTCAAAATCTAGCCTAGACTCTCTAAAACAAAATTGAAAGAAAACTGATTTCTGTTCTCCAAAAAAACCAGCCCCTTAAATCTGTCTTAAATGACTCTATTTATAACCCAAAAACAGGCCTGCCCTCTATGCCTTGAAACTATCAGATTTTCTACCCATGATATTCCTCGACCACTACTACATGTTTTGTTCCCCTTTTAATTCACTTGTTCCCCACTACCCTTGTCTTTTCTTTATTTAAATTCAAATAGGTATGGGCACCTATTTCTTAATCCATTTCCTTTAAACCTTCCCTTACCATTATGTTTTGTTCTCCATTAGCACTTAAACAATCCATTAGCTTAATGGTATTTTAGTACACTAATGTCAGACCATTCAACTTAAACTACTTTCAAACCTTTTCAATCCCAAAATACCCTCCTAAAGCCACTGAAATTACTATCCTACCTCAACCCTTTTCAATCTGTACCAAATCCATTAGCTATAACCAATTCAACTAAGTTGGAAATCCTAAGAATTGACTAATCAAAAACATGAAACTAACTCCCAATCAACAACATTAGGACAATTCAACAAAGCCAGATTCATATCAGAACAAACTTAACAGAACTAACAAGTAGATCCAAGTCATTAAACTTAATCAGCAACTGAACTCAAATCAAATCCAACAACATTTCAACCGACTCAATAATTCAGGACAATAGTCAGACTGACTATTAAGGTCAAGAAATTGATTCATACAGATGCATGAGAGTAAGCTATCTATATTGGGAACGAATACAATTCTAAATTCACCTCGAACAAAAAAGCTGGAACAAACAAGCATACTGGCTTTGAGCCCTGAGGCTGAAAATACCAAGGTCAGAAGACAAAACAACAACCAATAACTTGAGAAGAACAACAGAACTATATACATGAACGAGCCAATCGACGAATCATAATAATAAATTTAACATACGCCAATCGACCAAGATGAGAAAACTGGACCAGAAAAAGGTCCGAAAGAGGAGGAGGATTGATTGACAAACATAGCAAGGAAACCTAATTAGGCAAATAACAAACAATAATCAAAGAAGAAAAAGGAAAAGAGGAGAATTACCTCAAAAATCAGAAACCCAAATGAACCTCATTCTCATTGACACTTCGTTTTGAAATTTTGAAGCCAAAACGGACATTAATCGAGTGTTCTCAACTGAGAACATTCGACTAAAGTCGGTTAAGACCTCAAACCTCTAACCTCGTACACAGTCTGAAGCTGGTTCCTCTAGGGTTTTCCTTCGATCTGAAATTAGAAAGGCTCTAACAAGATTTGGACAGAACCTGGGTGGGTTTTGGGGTGGGGGAGTCAAGGAGGTTACTGGGTGTTAGTTAGGGATGGCTAGGGAGGTGGCACCGCCATCAGAGAATCTTGTGGCAGCGCTATGGTTTGGACCTTCGAATGAATATTCGAAATGCTTGGGCTTGATTCGAAGGGAAATGAGTATGGGACTGGAACGAGGAAGTCTTGGGGAAGCTGTGGTGTGAAGTTGGAGGCCATTGGACGAGATAGGGTTCCGGCCTGATTTTCGATCTAATATTCGAAGCACACGGCTAGGATTCGAGGGATAAGAGTTAGGGATTCGGAATGGGGAGGTCGAGGGGAATCAGTGTGAAAAGATGGAGTCGTTTGGACCACCGGAACCGTCGTGAGGCGATTTCCGGTGGGCGGAGCACGGTGGTAAGAGGCGGAGGATCTGTTTGGTCTCTGAAGCTCAGATATGAAGAGGTGGGGGGGGGGGTTGGGGGGCGGGGTATGGTTTGGGAATATATAGTAGATGAAGGATTCGATCCAGTCCGTTAGATTAATTAAAATTAACGGACTGGATTAAACGCTTAATAGCGACACCGTTTCTTTTAGGCGGGGGGTTGGGTCGGTTTGAATGTAAAGTAGGTTGGGCTAGACCGGGTGAGGATGGGGTGATCTGGACCGTTGGATCAAGTCGTATCAACGACCGTTGGATACGACATCGTTTGGATGTCTGGTCCTGGCCGGTTTGGGCCTGGATTGGGCGTGTGAGGTGTGTGAGTGTTTGGGCCTGATTGGTTCAAATTAAGGGATGGCCCAGTCCGATTTCATTGCTATTTTTGTTCTTACTTTCTTTTACTTCTTTAAACTAATTTTTCCAAAATTAAAAACCTAAAAAAATCCTAAATTAAATTATAAAATAGACAATTAACTTAAAATATTAGCTCTTAATAATAATTATCATACGAAATTAAACACCAATAAAGATATAATCACATAATTTGGACATTAAATGCTAAAATGCAAAGTACATATTTTTGTGATTTTTTTTTCCATTTTGTAAAACAAACTTGATTGTTTAATTAATTCCTAAATTGTAAAATTAAATCCAAAATGCACATGCAACACATATTTTTGTATTTTTTAATTAATTAAACAAAATAAACACTCACAGATAAAATAATTATGAAAAATGTCACGCGAAATTCTTAAACTTGTACCCAAATGACATTTGTTTTATTTTTCGATTTCTTTTGGAGTAGTTTTCGTGAAACAAAAATCACGTGCTCACAATGACCGGTGGGCTAATACCACATGTATCCCCTCTTCTGAGGAGTGTCATACCGGGTATTGCATTGAGGTGATCCATATTATAAACAAGCCTAGGACCCCCTATTATTTTTTTTGCAAGCATGTTTAGTCTTTAACTTTTTCAAACCTTGTCTTTCAATAATTGTTCCAAATGCTTGTTTGTTTAACTTAAATCCCCTCTTGCCTGAGCCTTACTTATTTACTTGCTAATTGCACAAATTCACAAAAACTATTTGGCCGAGAACCACACTAGTGGATCCTGAGGGGTGCCTAAAACCTTCTCCTTAGGATAATTTCTAGCCCTTACCCAATCTCTAGTTATCAAACCTAGTTGTAAATGAACTCTATGGATGTCCTAATGCTCCTTAAATCATTAGGTGGCAATTCTTCCAATACCCAATTTCCAAAAGGAAATGAGTCAATATACCCTATGAATGTCGAAACTCGTAAACTCCTCTTCGTTTGGAAGGGGGATAAAAAATGGGGGTGCGACATTCGCAATTGCGAGGTTGGTGCTCCTAATTGCGACATCAGAGACAACAACACACCAGTAAACTATTTCATTTCAAAACCATTCCCAAACTCATTCGAGCCCTCGGAGCTCCAAACCAAATATCCACACAAATCTAAAAATATAATACGAACTTGCTCACGCGATCAAAACAGAAAAATAACATCTACAACTATGAATTGGACATCAAAACACATGAATTTCAAAGAAAACTTCAAGAACCTCTAGAATTGCAACCAAGAGTCTGAATCATTTCAAACCAACTTCGAATGACACCAAATTTTGCAGGCACGTTTCAAATAGCAAAATCGACCTATTTTTAAGTCCCAAAATAAAATTCTGAATTTGTTAGCCAAAAGTCAACCTACGGTCAAACTTGAAACATATTCTAAAGGTCAAATTGCCAACTCTCGGCATAACAAGTCAAATCAACCTAGGGACATCTGAATTCGGTTCCGGGCATATGTCGAAGTCTAAAATCATGATACGAACCTACTGGAGCCATGAAAATCCCGTTCCGGGGTCATTTTCACAAAAGTCAAACTTTGGTCAATATGTCTAACTTAGGCTCCTAAGCAAATAACTAAAGGGTCCAAATCAACTCAAAACCTTCCCGGAACTAAGCTAACCAACCCCGCAAGTCATAAAACCATAAATACACATGTGTGAAGTATCAAAAAGGAAAACGTGGCTCAAATACATAAAAAGACTGGTCGGATCATTATATTCTCCCCTTGTAAAAACAAATGTTCATCCTCGAACGTGCATAGAGACATAGTTAAAGTGAATAAAAGGTAAGGATAACTACTCTGCATGTTGTTCTCTATCTCTCAGGTCATCTCCTCAATCAGATGACCCCTTGATTGAACCTTCACTGAAGCAATGTTCTTTGATCGCAACTTCCGAACCTGTGTTCCCAAGATACCCACCAGATCCTCAACTTAAGTCAAATCCTTGTCCAATTGGATTGATCTAAAGTCTAATACATAGGACGGATCGCCATAATACTTCCGGAGCATGGAAATATAGAACACCGGGTGGACCGCCAATACGATAGGTGGCAGTGCAAGCTTGTAGGCCACTTCACCAACTCTCCCAAGGATTTCAAAAGGACCGATATACCTAGGGCTCAACTTGCCCTTCTTCCCGAATATCATCACACTCTTCATGGGCGAAACCCAAAGCAAAAACCTTTCTCCCACAATAAATGATACTTCACGAGTCCTCCGATCAACATAAATCTTCTATCTAGACATCCCGAACCAATTTAGTGCGCAACAACCTAACCTCACCCTGCTCAAACCAATCCATTGGAGAACACCGTCTCCCATATAGGGCCTTATAAGGGGCCATCTGGATACTCAATTGATAGCTATTGTTGTAGGCGAATTCTGCAAGTGGTAAGATTTGATTCCATGAACCTCCAAATTCCATAACACAGGACGTATCATATACTCCAAAAATATTAGACCTGTGTGCCTAACTCATGCTTCATGGCTCTCCAAAAATATGATGTGAATTGCGTGCCTTGATCAGAGATGACGGACGTTGGCACACCATGGAGACGAACAACCTTATGGATATAGATCTGAGCTAGCTGCTTTGAAGAATAGGTAGTCACCACCGGAATAAAATGTGCTGATTTGGTCAGCCTATCTACAATAACCCATACTGCATCAAATTTCTTCAAAGCAGCTAGCCCAAAACTGAAATCCATGGTAATACACTCCCATTTCAACTCGGGAATCTCAAGTCTCTTAAGCAAACCACCCGGCCTCTGATGCTCGTACTTCACCTGTTGATAGTTAATAAACCGAGCCACATAATCCACTATATCTTTCTTCATTCCTCTCCACCAATAGTGCTTCCTCAAATCATGATACATCTTAGTGGAACCTAGATGAATGGAGTATCGCAAACTGTGGGCCTCCTCAAGAATCAACTCAGGCAGACCATCCACATTGGCACACATATCCGGCCCTACATCCACAACACCTCGTCATCTCCAATAGAAACCTCCATGGCATCACCGTGGTGTACTGTGTCCTAAAGGACAAGCAAATAAGGGTCCTCATAGTGACACTCTCTGATGCACTCATATAAAGAAGGCCGAGAAACCACACAAGCAAGAACCCGGGTGTGATCTGAATCATCTAGGATCATAAACTGATTTGCCAAAGCCTGAACATCCATGGCTAGTGGCCTCTCTGTTGTATGCCAAACTGCCCATACATTTTGCCTTTCTACTCAAGGCATCGGCCACCACATTGGCCTTCCCAGGATGATACAAAACAGTGACATCACAGTCTTTCAGCAACTCTAACCATCTTCGTTGCCGCAAATTAAGACCTTTCACTTGAACAGATGCTGGAGACGCTAGTGGTCGGTATAGACCTCACATGGAACACCGTACAAATAATGATTTCTGGGTCAATCTAGTCAAAGGTGCAACAATGGATGAGAAACCCTCCATAAAACAACGATAATATACGACCAGACCAAGGAACTCCGAATCTCAGTAGTTAAAGACGATCTGGGCCAACTCTGAACTGTCTTAATCTTCTTTAGATCTACCTTGATCCCTCACTAGACACTATATGACCCAAAAATGCCTCTGAATCGAGCCGGAACTCACGCTTTGAGAATTTTGCATATAACTTCTTCGATTTCAAGGTTTGGACCATGATCCTCAGATGCTGCTCATGATCCTCCTGACTGCGGGAGCACATTAACATGTCGTCAATAAACACAATGATGAATGAGTCAAGATATGACTAGAATACACTGTTCATTAAATGCATAAATGTTGTTGGGGAGTTGATCAACCTATATGACATCACTAGAAACTCGCAGTGACCATATCGAGTCCTGAAAGCGATCTTCGAGATATTTGAATCTCGAATCTTCAGTTAATGATACCTGACTTCAAATCAATCTTCAAAAACACTCTAGCACCCTGAAGAAGGTCAAACAAGTCATCAATGTGCGGTAGTGGGTACATGTTTCACTATAACCTTGTTCAAGTGCTTATAATAATTACACATTCACATAGTACAATCTTTCTTCTTCACAAACAGGATCGGAGCACCCAAGGTGAAGCACTCGGTCGAATGAAACCCATATCAAGTCCAATTGCGAATATGTATTGCGGCTGCTGACAACCTAAGTGATTGTGAAGCCTGCTCCCTTAGCAAATGTGACTAAAAGATTGAAAATGTGAACCTACCCAGAATGGTATACACTTCTCAATTGAGAATGAGGAATCAAAATTACGATACCTGACCCTCACATGTTCTGTTCGCAATTGCGGGGCTGGTGCTCGCAATTGCGACATCAGAGACACCATTACACCAACAATCTATTTCAGTTCAAAGCCATTCTCAAACTCGTTCAAAACTCATCCGAGCCCTCGGGGCTCAAAACCAAACATCCACACAAGTCTAAAAATATCATACAAACTTGCTCGCATGATTAAAACACAAAATTAACATCTAGAACTATGAATCGGACATCAAAACGCATAAATTTCAAAGAAAAGTTCAAGAACCTCTAGAATTGCACCCCAAGAGTTATAGAAGCTTCTTGGAACAAATCAATTCCACCCCGTAAGCCATAAAACCATAAATACACATGTGTGAAGCATCAAAAGGGGAAATGGGTTCAAATACACAAAATAACTGGTAGGATCGTTACACTTATAAATGTGAAACATACTCATTACGAATTTATTAGGTGTAGCATTGAGTTTGGATGGAAGTTGATGAAAATCAAATGATTTGATGCCAAAAGAAGTTGAGAGGAAAGAGTTGGAAGCGTGCCACAATTGGTGCATTACATGAAAGGTAGGCACGAAGTGGCCTAGAAAGTGAATCAAAGCCAGTGAAGTGTGGCACTTTGGCACCAACCCTCAACACGCTAAAGAAACATAGAAGACAAAAAACTGGGAGCGTACCTAGGGGTCGCGCGTTGCATGAACCCTATGCATGCGACTCAACTTCTCCTTTTCAAGATAGGAGTGCTCAAGGCCGCCCCATACAAACCCTAATTCATATAAATGCATGATAAAACATCTGTTTCAATGGAGAGATACTACTTTGAGGGTTTGACAACAACTAAGGAGGCGAGAACACACTAGGAACAAGGAGGAAGATTCAACCACGAGTTTTTCCCCTTCTTCTTCCTATTTTTTGTTGTTGGTTATGACTTCTAGTATTGTAGTTTTATATACTATTATGAGCAGCTAATTTATTATCTAGGGTTTTGATGGAACCAATTTTGGATGAATACTTGATTGCGTATAATTGAGCTGTTTTACTTTCTAATTATTCAACTATGTGCTTCTTGTAGTTAATTGAAGGGCCCTTGGTTAATCGTGTCTAGTTATCTTATGTTGCTTTAGAGAGAACACTTGATTAGATTGTTGTTGAACAGCGCCACTTTCAAGTAAGTTAAGAGATTAATTAATTGAATTTATAAGTGAGATTAGAGATAACAAAACTTTAGCATGATTTTTATGAGTTGTACGAGTTGTCAGCTAGAATACTTCTAGTAAATTATCATAATTGAGCAAGAGATAATTGCGATAAACAAGAACTCATCATCTTAAGAGAGTGGTGCGGCGAGAGTATAGCTGACGTGCTAGGAAATAATCCTATAATTGGGGAAATCATAACTCTAAGTCTCCTAAATTTTGTCTCCTACCCTAAGTTTATTTAGTTGGTAAATTTCTGCTGGTTTTTGATAATTATTAGTTAATTAGTATAAGTAACTTAGAAGTTTTTCGAGCTTGACTTCTTAGTGATATCGAACAGTTATAGAGAAACCATAATTCTTTGTGTGTTTCGACTCCAGACTCTAGATCAGATATTAATTTGTAGCGATCGCTTATCTTTTTTAGGAGTACAGTTCGGCGTGATCATGTTTGTAGAATGAAAGAACTTCCTTTTAGCTTCTATTCCAATTTTATATAGGTCTCTTAAGGAAATGCTAAATTTTTTTATCGTTGGTTCATGAGCCCAATAAATATGTTGGTCAACTGACGTGTATGGTACCATCACATCTTATAATCTTGAAAAAACCTAAATGCAGCAGGTGTATGTTCGACTATCACTATATTAATTCTCCCTTTTCCATCTCCTTTATCTTATACGATTGCGGGAAAGAAAACAATTAGCATTCGATTATTAAAAGATAAGTATATTGAGGCAAGAAATAAGCTAACATTGTTGGTTAAGAAGAAAAGACTACGACAAAATATGTGTATGTGGTTTCCGTTATACACAGTTCATCCTGTAATCTTTTATTACTCCGTATAAGCTAATTAAGTAGGAATGGAATGGACAATGGGATTAATAATTTAAGTAAAATACACCTAATAGTTTCTCCCCCCCCCCCCGCCCCTTGCTTTTCTTCAAGAGTTTTTGTTGGTTACCGGAAAGTCGATGTCCTAGGGCTGTCCAAGGGGAAGGTATTACCCATAGTGGTACCGGTCCATACCGGTACTGGTACCGCACTGTACCAGTCCGGAATAGAGTAGGGATAGGGGATTTGGGTAAAGGATAAAGGGACTGGGAGATTACCAGAAAAAGTATTGGTAGAACTGGTCCGGTTGGTACCTTTAAGGTTTTTTATTTTTTTAAATGTAGCACTTTTGTACTATTAGCCAATGGTTCTTTTTAAAAAAATCGCCATTGGCAACGGCCAAAAACGGCTATTTCTGTCTCCCTACCCCCTAACATCCACTACCTCCTAATTTATATTTTTTAACCTCAAAGTTTGTTAAAATACACTTTGACTCTATTTTAAAACAATAAATACTTCATTTCATTCTTTCTATTATCACACAAAACTCTCCTTTCTCTTTAATTATCTATCTCTCTCTAATTAATATTCTAGCACTATTATTAAGTTTTGCATTTATTTTTGTTATACTTGTGTTGCTATTTATTATAATTGTAATTATTTATTATTTAAAATGACTCATAAACTAGTAAAATAAGTATGTAATAGATTGACTAAGGGTAATGCTAAAGAGGGGAGTCCTTGTTTTGAAACAACTCCTAACTAGTCCGGGTTTAGGCATTACATACAAGAAACATATAGTTGTGTTTTTCAATTTTTTTTCTAGAACAACTGTTAGAAAAAATATTTGCGAACATGAAGAAAATGAAGACTTGCTGAAATATTGAATGAGAAGAAACTTTAACCTTCCAGAAATAATTCATGAAGACGATGATTCCTATAGTGAAATACTATCTACCCGGAGACAATAGGGATGCAGAAGAACAAGTGCTACTAATTTCAAGCGAAGAACCAATAGAAGTTATTGAAAAATCCATAAATTGTTAAAAAAAGTATGTAATTTTATTTTTATAAGTATTGAAATTTTTTCATCCATTAAAGCTTGTTTATTTAAATATAATAGTTTTAAAATTTTTAATTTAAAAATACCACTAAGTACCCGTACCGCCCCCTTCAGTACCCTCCCCCAAAGGATATGTAGGGGTACTAGTAAAGTACCTATGAAAGTACCCTTACCCCATACCCTTAAATTCCCATAACGAAATTCCTCTTAAGGCCACCCCCTCTCCCTTACCGGTACCCTCCCCGTACCTAGTCCCCTTAACAACCCAATACCCTCCCCTAGACAGCCCTAGTCGAACCCATATAGACTTACAATAATCGTTAACTAGGCTAATATAAATCAATTAACTGTCCAAAGTAATTAAAAGCAATAACTATTTTTACTAATCTAATGTTACGAAAATTAAATAAGTAATCAACTAAACTAAACAAGCGCAAGAGTTTGTTGTTGGATTTTAATCAGATGAGATGAAGATTCTAGGATTGTGGTCGACTTATCAATCCTATTGAGTTCGTAGTTATACTTGTTAGTCTGAATTATCTATGGTTGCTAGTTGACCGGATCGTTTATATAAATAGCATGTTTCCACAATACTATTCATCTCTCCACAATATACCATTTCTATATTTCTATGGTATTTAATCTATCAGGAATGAATATAATAATACGACATTCAACTAAACAAGACTGTTAGGTACATTCATATCCTAACCGCGAAATTATTTTCGAGCCACGGGTTCGGAAACAAGCTCTGTCTAATTCTAGTCTAATTTAAACGTGTTTTTTTCAAGTGTAGCATAGATAATAAATAGGACTTAAATGCTGGCCAAACGATTAAGAAATTATGCATAGAATTAGAGAAACAATCAAAGATGGTAACTCAAATTAGCCGTTATGCAATTATAAAACTTCAACACTCATGACAACCACACCCCTAGAAAATAGATTGCTCGACTACTCATAATCGTAGTAACAATCACACTTTGCATAAATAAATTACTAAGAAAAGATGAAGGAATGAAGAACTCTATAAGGTTTCTCCCCATAAAATTCTCCACATGATGTTTTCATCTCCCAATAATGTTCAATCCCCAAAAAGTAGTTTTAGAATACCTTTTATATATGTTAGAGGCGTGCAGGGTTGAAAAAACCAACTATCATCTAACACAATCAAAAATCCACCTAGTCATGAATCGTGATGACACCTAACCTAACCTGCTAGGTAAGCTAAACAATAGTCAACACAGCCCAAATGAGAATAATAAGAATTAATAAGTAAAATAACTGAATTTCTATACAATAACTCAAGGATTGATAGTACAAGTCATGAGCCACTAAGACTTAGATTTACAAAGCTGGTATAAAATAAATACAACATTTGTTTGAGATATACATAAACAAAAATTTGAATCTAAATCTACCAAATACAAGTGGTAACTATGTCCAGACAATAGGTACATCTTCAATGCCAGCTCCCACCACACACGGCAGCATCAACTCCAAGATCTACACAAAAGGTGTAGAAGCGTAGTATGAGTACGACCGACCCCGTGTACTCAATATGTAACAAACCTAATCTTATGCTGAAAGAAATGACGATCTTGGAAGAACGTCAATGTCCAACATCAATGATCAATAACAACACATGATATAATGATGACAGTAGAATAAAACAATTCAATATATATCATATTCAGCTCGTTCCCAAAAATAGGAAATTAGGTCTGCTTTCCTAAGTATAACCATCAAAGCCCAAATCTTTCTTCGAAATCACTAAAGCGTGAGTTTAACAAGGGATTGTGATTTTCCAAACTTTCAACAACAAATAAGATATTTAATTACTATCTAGCACTAGAAAAATACATCTCTATGGCTACATGTTACATACACACATCAAGTCAATAACATCAAAGCAAAGCCATCAAGTATACTCACGCTCAGCGTATTGACGGTGCCTGGCACAAATGCCCATCACTATCATCACACGCACGATCACACTTAGCACTCTACGGGTAGCTGGCATAATTTTCCCTTAACAAAGCACATTCATATATCGATGTGCCTATACTCACTATAATACCAGACTCCAGAGGGGTGGATATTTGCGAAAGCGCTAATAATTAATCAATATCACATAGCGCAGTGTGGGGCCTGGTGCACATGTCGCCCGTAAACAATACCACTTGGCCCAATAGAGGGCCTGGCATACACATCTCCTCAATATCAATAACACTCAGCCAAATACGGGGTCTCGATGCAAGCATCACCTCACTATCAACCATCATGACTCTATAGACCACATCAATAATTAATCTGCTCAACTCTCCATATGCCAGCATCTCACAGAAACATAATCCAATTATACAACAGGGAATATCATAATGTGCCATAAATTCAGCTCAAACTCGTATCACATATAAGGACATCAATACTATGTGAGACAACATATCAAAAGTGAACAGAGATATAACATGCAGATATAACTATCATGACTAAACAATATGACTATGCCTAAGGCAAAAATCTCAACATGGCAAAAATAGCCCTATTATACCTCAAACAATTAAACAGATAACCTAGACATCATTTCTAGCATGAATAATAAATTACGTAGTCATATAAATGGAGAAAATATGATATTAAAGAAGCATGATCGCAAAACAAGACATATAATAGCCTAAGAACTACCCCAACCATTAATACCCGGTGCACACATTATGTCACCTAGCACGTGTGTCACCCATAACACATCTCAAACATCATAGTTCTCAGTGATAATTATCCTCAATTCTGAGATTGGATATGTTACTTACCTCGAACAAGCCAAAATAATACTCTATAAATGTCATCCCATGAAAATCAACCTCTGAACGACTCAATAGTAGCAAAAAGCAATTCAATAACATCAAATAATGTCAAAGGAAACAAACCCAAATGATAAAGATCGATTCTTTAATCAAATACTCAAAGTCAAACAACAGGTCAACCTATGCCCGCACTCTGGGACCTGATAAAACTAAATAATTTCATCAACCCTTTCGAATACGATTCCAATCATATTTCATCTAGTTCTGACTCCGAATAGATGTTCAAAACTCAATTATTCCTTTTAGAAAAGATTTTGACAAAACCTCCCATTTCTCCAATCAAGACATAGATTAATTCATAAATGAATTTGTGTAATACTATTAAAATACAAAAAATTAAGTTTAGATACTGACCCCATGAAAAAACGAGAAGAACGCCGCAAAAATAACTTCAAACGGAGCCCTAGAACTCAAGATATGCTCAAAATACCATATGAATGCAGTCTAATTTTTTAGTACACAGAGATTCTACTTCTATGCCCAAAAAGCCACACATGCAGTCTGCCAATTGTCATTTCCACACCTGTGGAAAAATTTTCATACATTTAGGGTCGCGGATACAGACCCCACTTCGCATCTGCGAAGCACCAACACCAGTTATCTTCTCTGACACTAAAATGGGCATAACTCCCTCATACAATGTCCAAATTTAATGATTCTTTTTTATATGGCTCCGTAATTACATTACGTATCTAATTGTTTAATAAAAAAAACTAAAGCTTATTTTCTTAATGTGGTATCATTTATTCTTTAAATAAACAACGTTGAAGCATCAAATAGGAGCGCAACACAACCCACATCTATTTGAACCTCGCCCGTGCCTCTCGGGACCCCGTATGAACATACAAATAATTCCCAAAATATAAAACTGACCAGCTTGAGGACTCAAATACCACATAACAACATCAAAATCATGAATCACACTGCAAATCAAACTTAATGAACTATTTTAAATTTTCAAATTCCAAACTTATGTCAAACGTATCTAAACTACTCGGAATCACCTCAAATTTTGCACACAAGTTCTAAATGACATAAAAAACTTATTGATTATTGTATTCTAATATTCTGATATGGGCTTGAGAGTTGTGAGGTGATTTCTATTTGGATCAGGTTATGCACCGCAACGATTTGATATTTGATTATTGTATTTCTTTTTTGTTTGAAATATTCATTGGCGGTTTATATGAATTATTTGCATATCTTCCGTATATGCTGGATGATTGACTGAGCAGAGTACGTTAATGACATTTTTTGCTCCAAGGTGATCTTATCTGAAATTTCATGATTTGTTCATATTATTGTTCTGTACTTGTTGGAAATTATGAACTGTGTAGGTGATTGGCGAGTATCATTTATAATTGTTGCTTTTATTACTTTGCCCAGGTTAGTTATGATACTTATTGAGTATATGGGATCGATTGTACTCATACTACACTTTTGCACCTTGCGTGCAGATCCTAGAGTTGATGTTGTTGTATATAGAGGGAGCGGCCATTGAAGATGTACTTGCTTATCGGATATAACTACCACTTGTCCTTGGTATTATTAGATTTGTAATCTGTTACGTACATTTCAATGAGATGTTGTATTTATTTCATATCAACTTTGTAAATATATGTCTTAAAAGCTCATAACTTGTAATACCTGTCTTTGGGTTATTCTATAAGAATCCAGTTATTTCATCATCTATTTCCCAGTAATCTCAATTGGATTGTGTTTACTGTTAATTGGCTTACCTAGCTGGTTGGGTTAGGTGTCATCACAACTAGTTGGATTTTGGGTCGCGAAAATTTGGTATCAGAGCTCTAGGTACATAGGTTCTACGAGTTACGAGCAAGTGTCTAATAGAGTCTAGTGGGTAGGTATGATGATGTCCATACCTATCTTTGAGAGGCTACGGGGCATCTAGGATAAATATCCCATCTTTACTTCCTTATCATCGGTATTTATTCACCTTGAAGTGCATCTCTTTCAATTCCTTCCACACCTTTATATGTTAGGCGAGCGCTCAGTATCTATTGCATTGACGTCTTGTGATTCCATGGATGAGGTGCAGATGTGTTTTATGTGTTTTGGTGGTAGGCTAGTTTGGAAGACTTGAGGCCAGGCTTAGATTGCAGCTTGGGATTAGCAGTTTCAGTTGTGTAAGCATGTGTTTTTGGACTTATATGCCTGGTGGTGTCCCTAAGAGTGGGATTGATGGTCCAGTAAGTGGCTGGATGTCTATATGATAAGTATGGTGTGACTACGAGATGTGTTCAAATGGCTTGGATATGACGAGAAGAGTTTGCCTAGGATGTGAAAAAGACAATTGGGTGCTTGACTTCTGCCTTGATGTGTTGTACAGTCTTGAGTTATGAATGTGTTAGGGATCTTTCAACTGTTTGTTTGTGAAATGAAGTGTATTCTTATGTTTTGTTGACGAGTTCAGACTCTGGAAGATTTAGTGATTGCATTGTGATTATAGCTATGAAAGGACATAGAGAGATGCAAGTGTGAGGCTAATTAGGTAGGTTATCTCCCGTGGGATGTTCTAAGGTTACGTGATTCTTATGATGCTTTCGTGGAGAGTTTCTTTCTACCGTTTGGTTTCAGGTGTTGCAATTCGAGTTTGGATCGCATGAGGAAGCTGGCATGACTATCACAAAAAGGAATGTGAGTTTAGTAGATTATTTGATGTATGTTATGATTAGTTATACATGAGTTCAAGAAAGATTTGGCTAATTTGCGATGCGAGATCATGGCAGTTACGGAGTAAAGGTATTATGGGTTATCGAAAGTTGTGTTTTATGGATTTGAGCTAAGTTGGGGAGTCTTCTATCAAAGATCAAGTTGCATGGTTATGTGTTAAGTTGGATTCGACTTGAGGCATGTTTGTGGTTCCATTATAGTTTGAAGAGGTTGGTGTCACGCCCCCTTTTTCTCGCGAAATCGGGCTTATGACATTTGGGAGGACAACTCGTTCCCTTTTGGGAATTGGGTTTTTTTTATTTGAAGAGTCGTCACTTAAAGATTAAGTGCATTAGGACACTAGGAAGAATTTGTTTAGAAAAACCAGAGTTTGGGTAAGGGTTAGAAATTATCTCAAGGGGAAGCTGTTAGGAACCCCTCAAGATCCACTAGTGTGGTTCCTGGCCATGCTACAATTGTGACTTAAGTACAAACAATAAATAAGCAATTAAGGGTTTCAAATATGAGGGGTTGTCACATTGTGATTGCAAATAAGTTAAAGTTTGAAGAAAGAAGGAAGTTGAAATTTGAGAAGAAGGATTTTGAAATTTTGAAAGTAATAAAATAAACAAGTAAAGGGAAGGGGGGGGGGGGTCCTAGGTTTATAAATAATATGGATCACATCAATGCAATACCCGAAAATCACTCCTCAGAAGAGGGGTTACACGTGGTATTAGCGTACCGGTCATCATATCCCTATCTACCCTTTCCCACCCGGTTGAGGTATTTAAACGCGGAATGGTTTCGTTACTTATTGCATGCTAGTACCCACCCCAATCCTATCAGTCCCGGAGGCATTTGGGACTACTAGTCCTAAAGGGAAGGGAAATATGGGTTTTGTGTGGTTTAAAAGGATAAAATTCTAAAGCGACAAACAAAAACACATAAGACAGATTATGGGAAACACATAAGAATATAAAAGGCTCAGATGGGCCTCCTCACTTGAAGACAGATTGTTTAGCATGTCTTGCAGATACTGGTTATGGTCTGAATTAAACTTAAACGTTAAGGAGGCAGATTGGTCTATTACACATTTCAGATTAGAAACCGGAATCAGACCTGCCTGCTGGTTGGAATTAACAGAGTCTGATTCAATTAGCTAATTTTACCTTATAGCTTGCCTAAGTGAAACCTACAGGCATGACGTCTAATAATGCAAAAGTGTACTGATTTTTACAAGAAGAAGGCCTATTTATTATAGAAAACATAGACATTGAGTAACGTTACTACTGATTTTAGATTTGTAAATGATTCAGATCAGTTGGTTACTCCTATAGACATGCTTTCTAAGCGTTATTGAGTTTAACCTTTACGAAAATGCAGATATCCTATAGGCATGGTGTTTAAAACGCTGATTTTTATTATTTAATCCTATAAATGCGTTTGACTGGTGATAGATGCATATGCAGAATTCAGGAAACTCTATAGACATGTTCTCTATGTGATAGGCAAAAATGCAGAAACCTATAGACATGGTCTCTATGTATGAAATGCAGAAGCTATAGACATGGTATGTATGTATGAAATGCAGAGGCTATAGACATGGTATCTACGTATGAAATGCTGAACCTATAGACAGGATTCCTATATGAAATGCATAACTTGTAGGCATGGTTTTTATATGAAAAACGCAGAAGTGTAGGACTTGTAAACATGATTTCTATATGAAAAATGAAGAAGTGAAAAGAGGACATGATTGCAGCAGTAAATACCTATGAACATGATATCTACCCTTATGCATACATGAGTGACCCTCCCCTTTTCACTAAAACCCCATAAGTTATTACAAATTATTACATCCCAAAATGAATAAAGAAAAGTAAAATAAAATTACATCAGAAAGCTAAAAAATCCCAACCAAGGAGAGGCTGATTCAGACTTCTATCTGAAGCATGAAGTAAACCAACTCCAAAGATTAAATTCCAAAGCCTTTCTCCTATTCGACGGGATGTGTCAGAGTTCCCTAAGAGTCTCAAGTGGACTCCGGGCAGTGCTTACACCTAAATATATTGCAGAATTGGATTATAGTACAGTATGAAAGGGCTAGCCCTCAAATGTCCAAGTTCAGAGGGAGCTCAAGGTCCCAAAGCAAGGCTCATAGGAGGGGGGCAGAACTTAGAATCTAAGAAAGAGTACAAGTACATAGAGGGGATTTCGGGGAAAGCCAAGACAGGCTGGTGGTCATACCCAGCAATTGGAAGTGCTGGCACACCCCAACCAGCCTGTTAGCCACATTGTTTGGGAGTTAGGATCCATTAAAGGATCAAGTCCAGAGATGAGAAACAATTTGGATGATGCCATGCTTTGAACTTTAACTCAAACACCTAGAAGGGAATAAGGGTATGGGGAATTCACACAACAATAGTTGCAAAGAGACATCATATTAAACACTGAACATAAACAGCAAAGTAGACAAGATTGTTGAAACTGTAAAGCAAACACATAGGGATGAAGCTGAAAGTTAAATTAGAACATACCAGTTTCAGGGAAATAAGAAGAGAAGAGCAGTAGTAAAGCCAAATTGCAAACACACAGCCAGAAGATTTCAAAAGAGAGTAGAGTGTTGAATTGAAAATGTAGGAGTATTGAAATTGAAAGTGTTCAATAAGTATTGTCAGAGTATTGAACTCAAGGTCTTAAAGAGTATTGAATTGGAAGTGTGTAAAAGTGCAGAAGGGCCATGCCCTTTATAGTGCAGAAAGCAAGTAAGAAAAGGTAAGAAAATAGTTTCGAAATCAATCACATAAGGTCTCCCTTCAATTAAGGGATTCCAATTTCAAACGAGCAAGATAATTAAGGAAAGAGTTTGATCAAAATCTTTTCTAAAGTAGCACAAAAAGGGTAAATACACAGAAGTTATTTAAGGCAAAAGTCCAATGGTACATGGTTTGTGTAAATAAGGAAAGACGATTACTCAACAACCAGTAAAATCAAAATTGCAAGCTTTGTTCGAATGAACCAAGTCAGGAAAAATTAGGAAAGAGTTTTACTTAAGGAAAATCAATAACAATCAATCAAACCTTATTAAGAGGAATTCCGAATCAATCACAAGTTGACAAAATATTTTGAAGGCAAGATTCTTCATATATAAAGCATACAGACATATCGGACAAGAAAGAACTATCATGTGAAAAAGCCTAGTATAAAAGAGTTCCGAGTCATAACAAAGAGGCTCAAATCCAGTAGATAGACTCAGAATGAGTTTGAGAGTGTCCAGGTTCCCAAATAGAACCTTAGTCCAAAACACAAGATCAAACTCGCCAAAAAAACCCCCAAATCCCAGGGTTTTCAAGTCGAGTCAGATACAGAGAAGAGAAGACAAATAACTGAAACAGGCGCAAAGGTCTCTTTCAGGGATTCATGTGAAAACAAACAGATAAAATAGCAGGTTCAAGGCAAATAGAATGAAGAACTGATTTGAATCATAAAGAACACGTTTTAAGAAAGCTTGGAACTTAAACAAGTTTCAGAAGAGAAACGAGATAGTATAGCACTTAAGAGAACAGTAGAGGAAACATGTTTAACAAAGAACTCAAACAAAATCCAGAAGAAGGCAATTAAAAACCTAAAAGCTTAGTAGAAAATACAGTAAAGGAACATAGGGTTAAAAGAACACATAAGATAAACATGTGAAAACATGATATAGAAACCGATAGAAGAAAGAACGGAGCACAATTGAAGGACATGCAAAATAAGGCAAACATAAGAACACAGGAGAAGGACATGCGAGGTAGAAAAGAGAACATAAAAACATAGCATAGACAGATTCACACAAAGAGAAGAAGAAGAGGAGTCAGAAAACATTTTAAAACCTTTTCAGAGACCCTAAATCGAAGAGAAGTAATTTTTGAAAGAAAATTAGGGAAAACGTTTAAGAACTCAAGTAGAGCACACGCATAGCATAGATATAAGAAAACAACTAGAAAAAAACCTTGAATAGCTTAGGGTTTCAGAGAAACCCTAGAAATGAGAAAGGCTTGGAAGAAGGTCCGATCTTGAGACAGAGAGGTCAGAAATAGGCTTCTAATGTTTGAATACGCTGGAGCCAGGACGGAGAGGCCATAGAACCTTGGATATGTAGAGATCTGAGAGGAAACCATCGAGGTCGAACCTCGAAACTTCAAACACCCAGGGTTTAATGGTGGAGGAGGGTGAGTACAGGCCATCCATGGCCTGAGAAGCCATGAGTTCCGGTGAGATTGCGGTTGAAGGGGGGTGAGAGAGGTTAGGGTTTCAGGAACCTTCGAGAGAGTTTGAGAGAGGGAGAGTATTCACAGGCGGTTGAGAGATGGAAATGAGGGGATTAGGGTAGGGTTAGTGAATTAAAAAAGGTAAGGGGTGATCGTGGCCGTTGATCTAAATGATCAACGGCCTGGATTGAAAGAAAGGGCCAGGCGGGTTAAATTGTTGGGTCGAGGGTTGAGTTAGATTAGATTTGGGCCGGTCTAATTGGGTTTCAAAATTGGGTCAATTAGGGGGTCAATTTGGCTATGATTGAAATAAAAATGGGCCAGATTTTAAATAGCTAGTTTTTCCCTTTTTATTTATAAAAAATAGTAAAATGATTTTTATAGTAAATTAAGTGTACTGGATCAGTTAATAATATATAAATATTGATTTAAAAATGTTGGAACCAATTTTATAATTATAAAAATGCTATTAAATCTTAAAGTAGGCTAGAATTGCAATTATATGCAATTTAGCTTTAAAAATACAAATAAATTTGTAAAAATATATAAAAATTATATTAACTATATTTTGGTATAATTATGGGAAATAAAACAAATTATCCACCAAAATAATAATTTTGGGAATAATTATTGGTTTTTATACTACTGAAATGAGCAATAAATTGATTTTAAAAAATTTTAAAAATTGGGAAAAAAACTAAAACACTTGGGCATGCTTATATATACGTACATATGTTATTTTGAAAGTATTTTGTATATATTAAAAATATACAGGGAAAAATTGGGTATCAACAGTTGCCCCTCTTTACCCGGGAAGGATGAAAGAGTTATCGGGTAAAGATTTGATGGCCAATTTTGACCGAACAAGATGGTTTGAAGAATTTGACCGTGCTCTGGTTCCTGAGTTGCCTACATATCCCTGGTCTTACAGGAATCAGGCCATATATAGTTCAGGATCCATCGGCAGAATATGCTGACGGAGGTTTTACAAGAACAGACGCGGTATTCAGGTTAGGAAGGATAGTTAAGGTCTAATTCGGGCTGCGGGAACTGGAGCGGGATCGCTCCTGCTGAGACAGTCGTTGCTAGCTGGTTTACCTGCAATTGAGCAATATGATCATATACTGTGCATAATTTTAAACGTGATGCAAGTTCCGTTGGACCATGAATGCTGTCTTTGGACGGTTAAGATGATGTCCTCAGACCATGACGTCCTGGGCCATGAAGCATATAATAAAGGATTCACAGGCCATGAAATGATGCTCTCGAGCAATGAAGATGATGCCTCCGAGCTATGAGCCTTTGAATAATGATATGAAAATGATAAAATGGGGTCCTCAAGCCATGGCATGGCGTTCTCGGGCTATGAAAATGGTGCCTCCGAACAATGATGCCTTCGAACAATTTGACGATCTTTCAGCCCATGAGATGTAGAAGGAGGCGACCTTTTATCCAATGCAAAAAATGTAAATGTGGTGGCGGTATTTCAGCCGATGGAAGATGTAAATAGAAAGTGCAGATATTTCAGCCATGCAAAAAATGTAAACGAGGTGGCGGTATTTTAGCCGATGTAAGATAGAAAGTGGCGATATTTCAGTCATACAAGATATAGATGAAGGTGGTGATCTTGCAGCCATGCGATACATAAATAAAGTGGCGATATTTCAGCCATGCATGTGGAGACAAGGCTTAGACTTGAAAGGCAGAATGGTAGCCTTATGCGATGCAGCGAAATGCAGATGGAGGTAGAGCTTAACCTCGGAAGGCAGAATGGTAGCCTTATGCAATGCGTAGAATGAGGATGGAAACAGAACTTAGTCTCGGAAGGCAGAATGGTAGCCTTATGCAATGCAGGCAAAATGCAGATGGAGGTAGAGCTTAACCTCGGAAGACAGAATGGTAGCCTTATGCAATGCGGAGAATGCAGATGGAGGTAGAGCTTAACCTCGGAAGGCAGAATGGTAGTCTTATGCAATGCAAAGAATGAAGATGGAGACAGTGTTTAGTCTCGGAAGGCAGAATGGTAACCTTATGCAAGAAATAAAAAGGCAGGTGGTAATAGTTTTCTTAGCTGATATCTGATTTTGATAATGTGGATGCTGGGGATATTGTGTGCATATAGCAACTGTGAGTAGGTGACAGTTCTGAGAGTTGTATTCCTGATCAGTATGAGTGTATAGTATATTCGATGATTTTCCAACTCAGATGCATACATCCAAAGAAAAATCGTGAGTTTTGTAAAGGGGAAAGGTTAGTTCATATCCCCGCTGACTTTGCTTGACCTGCTCGGCTCTGTTTTGGTGATACTGTGCGTATCATTTGGGTAGCATTGCTAAACAAAGCAATTTTGGTAACAAACATGCATGATTTAGTAAAAGAATAATATAAGTGCATAATTAGGAATAATTTTCTTTAGATGAACCGACGACTACGACGTGGTTCAAAACATTGCAACTTTGCTAGCTCCAGAATTTTGAGGGTCCTCCTCAAAATTCTACCCCAGTTTACCGGGCTGCTGCTCTTGACGGCTGTTAATGATAAATGGCTCAAAATTCTGCCCCAATTTCCAATAGCGGGGAAAATAGAAATTTTATTGAATTGTGACCGAACCCATAGGGCTGCCTACGTATCCCCTCTTAAATGGGAATCAGGTCAGGCGTATTTCAAATTACATCATAAAAGAAACCATAAAGGTTACACATAGTATCGCTTGACTGCGTCTGAATTGATCGGCTTTGGCCAAACTTCTCCATCCATTTTTGCAAGTATGAAGGCTCATCCTGTCAGAACCCGGTGAACCATGTACGGAACCTGCCAGTTGGGAGAGAATTTCCCTTTGGCTTCCTCTTGATACGGAAAAATTTTCTTTAACACCAGTTGCCCCAGTGCTAATTGTCTCGGCTTGACTCTTTTGTTGAAGACTCTGGACATTCTGTTCTGATAGAGCTAACCATGGAAAACTGCATTCATTCTCTTTCCGTCTATAAGAGCTAGTTTACCATAAAGACTCTTCACCCATTCTGCATCGTCGAGCTCTGCTTCCTGTATGATCCTTAAGGAAGGAATTTCTACCTCAGCGGGTATGACTGCTTCTGTACCATATACCAACATGTAGGGAGTTGCCCCAGTTGATGTGCGGACTGTGGTGCGGTATCCCAATAAATCAAATGAGAGCTTCCCATGCCACTGCTTATGTTTTTCTATAATTTTCCTTAGTATCTTCTTGATATTCGTGTTGACAGCTTCTACGGCTCCGTTAATCTGAGGTCTGTAAGTTGTAGAATTCTTGTGTTTGACCTTGAAGGTTTCACACATGGCCTTCATCAAGTCATTGTTGATATTGGAACCATTATCAGTAATGATTGATTCTGGGATCCCGAATCGACAAATGATGCAGTCACAGACAAAGTCTGCCACAACTTTCTTAGTCATTGCTTTGTATGATGCTGCTTCAACCCATTTGGAGAAATAATCAATTGCCACTAGAATAAACATGTGCCCGTTTGATGCGGTGGGCTTGATAGGTTCGATGACATCCATTCCCCAAGCGGCGAACGACCACGGCAAGCTTGTTGCATTAAGCTCATTTGGGGGCACCTTTATCATGTCCGCATGTCTCTGATAGTGATGGCACTTTCGAACATACTGTACGCAGTCCTTTTCCATAGTCATCCAAAAATGACCAGCCTGGAGTATCTTCTTGGCTAAGACAAAACCGTTCATATGTGGATCATAGGTCCCAGCATGGATTTCCTCTAGTAGCATGGATGCTTCCCTTGCGTCGACACACCTTAATAATCCCAAATCAGGAGTCCTCCAATACAGGATTCCTCCGTTGTGGAAAAAATTGTTAGATAACCTCCGTAGTGTGTGCTTCTGAGTGGTGTTGGCAAGCTCTGGGTATTCTTCTTTTGCCAGGTATTTCTTGATATCATGAAACCAATGTTTTCCGTCCGCTTCTTCCTCGACATAAGCACAGTAGGCTGGCTGATCATGAATCTTCACCGGAATAGGATCAATGAAGTTCTTATCTGGATGTTGTATCATAGAGTACAAGGTAGCCAATGCATCGGCAAACTCATTCTGGACTCTGGGAACATGCTGGAATTTTGTCTTTGTGAATCTTTTTCTCAACTCATGTACATGATACAGATAAGGGAGTATCTTGGAGTTCTTGGTTGCCCATTCTTCTCGGACCTGATGTATAAGCAAGTCTAAATCCCCGATTACTAGAAACTCTTGGATGTTCATGTCAATGGCCATCTTGAGTTCCAAGATGCATGCTTTAAACTCGGCCATGTTGTTGGTGCACGGGAACTTGAGTTTGGCAGACACCGGATAATGCTGGCCGGTTTTTGATACTAGAACTGCTCTTATGCCGACTTCTTTGAAATTTGCTGCTCCGTCAAAAAGCATTCTCTAACCATCATAGGATTCTGCAATGTCTTCTCCTATGAAGGATACCTCCTAGTCAGGAAAATACGTCTTTAAGGATTCGTATTCTCCGTCCATGGGATTCTCAGCAAGATGATCTGCCAAAGCCTGTCCCTTGATTGCTTTCTGAGTCACTTAGACGATGTCAATTTTACTCAACAAGAATTGTCGCTTGGCTAGCTTTCCAGTGGGCAAGGACTTCTGAAAGATGTACTTCAACGGATCCATTCTTGATATGAGATACGTAGTATAGGCACCGAAATAGTGCCTTAACTTCTGAGCTACCCAAGTTAGAGCACAACAGGTGCGTTCCAACAGAGAATACTGGGCCTCGTATGGGGTGAAATTCTTGTTGAGATAATAGATGGCCTGCTCCTTCCTTCCCGTTTCATCATGTTGTCCCAGAACACAACTGAATGCTCCATCCAATACTGCAAGGTAGAGCAATAGAGGTTTGCCCGGCTCAGGCGGGACCAAGACTGGTGGTGTGGACAGGTACTCCTTGATTCTGTCGAAGGCTTTTTGACAGTTATCAATCCATTTGGCAGCGGCGTCCTTCTTCAACATCCTAAAGATTGGCTCACAGATGACAGTAGATTGAGCTATGAACCGACTGATGTAGTTGAGTCTTCCCAAGAAACTTATTACGTCCTTCTTGTTCTTTGGTGGTGGCAACTCTTGAATGGATTTGACCTTTGACGGATCCAGTTCTATTCCTCGGCGACTCACAATGAACTCAAGTAGTTTTCCGGCAGGAACCCCGAATGCATATTTTGCGGGATTCAGCTTCAAATTGTATCTTCTTTGTCTATTGAAGAACTTCGTCAAATCTTCCATGTGATTAGTGGCTTTCTTGGACTTGATGATGATGTCATCTACATATACCTCGATATTCTTGTGTATCATATCATGGAAAATGGTAGTCATGGCCCTTATGTAGGTGGCCTCAGCATTCTTTAATCCAAGCGGCATCATCTTGTAACAATACATTCCCTACGGCGTAATGAAGGTTGTTTTCTCAGCATCTTCTTCATCCATCCAGATCTGATGATACCAAGCAAAACAATCAACAAATGACTGCAGCTCGTGCTTGGCGCAGTTTTCAATTAGAATGTGTATGTTTGGTAAGGGGAAGTCGTCTTTGGGACTAGCCCGATTAAGGTCCTGGTAGTCGACACAGACTCTGACCTTCCCATCCTTCTTTGGTACTGGCACGATGTTGGCTAACCATGTTGGATACTCTACTACTCTGAGAACCTTAGCTTTAACTTGGTTGGTGACTTCTTCCTTGATTTTCAAACTCATGTCAGGCTTGAACTTCCTGAGTTTCTGCATGTCGGATCAGTTAGCAGCTTATGCGCTATAATAGATGTACTCAAACTAGTCATGTCATCATACGACCAGGCGAATATGTCCTCATATTCCTTCAGAAATTTTGTGTATTTTTCCTTTTCTGCCGGTGACAAATGAATGCTGATCCGAGTTTCTTTGACATTTTCTACATCTCCTAAGTTAACAATCTCGGTCTCATCCAGGTTGGACTTAGGTCTGTTCTCAAAATCCTCAACCTCTTTAACAACCTCTTCTGGTATATCATATTCCTCTGAGTCCGTTTATCGCGTTGTCTCATTATATGTCACAGTCGTTGGTTTATCAAGATAAGTAATAGTAATACTGTAAAAAAAGTAAATGAGAGAAAGTAATAATAGTAGGATTCATAAGAAAAATTGAAATGCTTTGAAAAATTCCATAACTGTTTTGAATATTGAAGATCTTATTGCGAAATTAAAAAGAAAAAGGAAAGTCAACTAGTAAAAATGAAAAACAGTGCATGATGTTTGTTCATCTTTGCTACCCTGAGGCTTTCCGAGCTCTAGTGGTTTTGATGGACCAATTATTGAGGTGCGCTCCTCGGCTCACGGCTTGTATGGAAGGGCCTTCCTCCCCCTCCTCCTCGAAAATGACACATCAATCCATGTCATCCTCTTCCAAAAACAAATCCCTCATCGCTGCCAATGCTTCCTCTTCTTTTGACCCATATATAACATCAGCTGGCTGGAAAATCTGCTCCAAGCGAGTTATCCGGTGCTTTAGTGGATAATAAAGATTGCGCCATGGCGGTGACCATTCATTGGACTCTTTCCATGTGTACTCGTATACCAGACCGAAGGTGGTACCATGTTTCTTCAGCTTGACAGGCTTAGCGATCCCTTCTAGGTTCTTGCCAAGTCCCTTGCCTGGCTTATATCCGCACCAGTTCAATATACTTTCGATTTTGTTGTCCCACCATTTATCCTTGTCAATGGCGTTGACTCGCTCGATGCGGTGATAGGTTTCTCCACCTATCTTCCTTCTTCCTCCGATCGTTGGGATGGTTTAGCGACTGTATATAGGATTGCTATCGTCGCCGTGGATGATCACCTCTTGGTGATTCCACTTAAACTTCACTACCTAATGTAGGGTTGATGCTACAGCTCCAGCGGCATGAATCCATGGTCGTCCCAAGAGCAAGTTGTAAGATGCCAGCACATCTATTACTTGAAAGTCAACATCAAACCAAGTACGACCCATCTGTAAACACAGGATGATTTCCCCAATAGTGGACCTTTGGGAACCGTCGAAGGCTTTGACGTTAATGGCCTCATATTTGATATCATGCAGCCCTTTCCCTAATGTTCTAAGTGTTACCAGCGTACAAATATTGAGGCTGGACCCTCCATCGATCAGGACCCTGGTGATAAAATAATCCTCGCATTGCACGGTGATGTGCAACGCCTTGTTGTGGCTCAACCCTTCTGGTGGCAACTCATCTTCATGAAAAGTGATTTTGTGACTCTCCAATACCTGTCCCATCATATTTTCCATTTCTCCTCCGGTGATGTTGCTCGGTACATGCGCCTCACTCAACACCTTCAATAAGGCATTCTTATGTGCGTCAGAGCTAAGATAGAGATCTGGGTTGGCATTTTATTCAACTGATCAATGAATGAATACTCTTTGGCCTGTATCTTCCTCCAGAGGTTGTCGGGCCCAGCTTCAGTGATGGTTAGCCATCCAGATGCCTGCTTACTCGACTCAACCAAGTGTTCTGGAGTATAAACCCTGTCGATCCTTGTCATACCCTATGCCGCAACTGCTTCTCCAAACTTGGTTTTCCCTTTCCTTCTTGCCTCTGCTGTGTAATCTCATGGTATGGCTTTTGTGTGGAATTGTTTTATGGTTGCCATTGCTACCGGAATGGGCACCCTTGCTTTGGAAGGTAATACAGCAACCTCAAAAGGTACAGGTGCCTTTGGGGACCCAAACTCGACCTCAATTGGTGTTGGCGTCTTTGCAGGGGGTGGTGCTTCAAACTCAAGTGGTACAGACATATTCACCTCGGTGTCCCCAGAAGGCTGAATCTGGACCACAATCGGGTTAAGGGTGACTATTGATTTCTTTGTCTCGTTACCCTCTGCGATTAATCCGATCGATCCTTTGGGGTCCCAATCATCCTCTATCTCAATCATGTGAATGCCTCCACCCTTGTGGTCTGGTAGAGGGTTGTTGCGGACGTTCAGGGTAGGCTCTTTTTCCACGATGATCTTGTTTTCAATCAAAGCTTGGATCTTATCCTTCAGAGAGCGGCACTCATCAATGGTATGCCCTTTTATACCGGAATGGAATGCACAAGTTATGTTTGGGTTGACCCAATGGGAGGGGTTTTCGGGGGTTATGGCAGGGATAGGGGTGACATAACCAGCAGCTTTGAGCCTTTCATACAGCTGGTCAATTGGTTCGGCAATAGCGGTATACTGTTTGGGAGGTCTGCGGTCAAAAATTGGTCGGGGTCTAAGAAAGTTTTGCCGAGGGGTTGGTGATTGATAGTGGGCTTGTTGGGTATTGTAGGCTTGGTAGACGTGTGCGGGTTTAGAGTATCTAGGTGAAGTAGGTTGATATGTGGGTGGTGGAGGTGATTGGTAAGTAGGTGGTGGAGCTTGGTAAGAGGGCGAGGGTGCTTGGTAATTTGGGGTAGGTTGATATGTGAGTGGAGGTATTGGGTAGGTTCGGTATTTGATTGGGGATTTTGTTCTCGGTGCAACCATCACGGAACTCACGTCTCTTTTCTTGGATATGCCACCAGACTATAGAACCTTGTTCGTAGCCTGCAAAGCTTCAAGGTTTGTGACCATGCCACTTTTGATACCTTCCTCGATCCTCTCCCCCAGCTTGATGATGTCAAAAAATTTCTGGCTTTCAATCAGCATCAACCTTTCGTAGTACTGTGGGTCTTGAGCTCGGACGAAAAACCTATTCATTTGTTTTTCTTCTAAAGCCAGTCTGATCTTAGCTGCCTCTGATCTCCAATGAGTGGCATACTTCCGGAAAGTTTTTGTGGGTTTCTTCTTTAGGTTCTAGATATAGAACACATCTGGCGCATTCTCCGTGTTGAACCTGAACCTGTCCATGAAATTGGACGCCATACTTACCCAATTCGACCACTTCTTCGGGTCTTGGCTAATGTACTAAGATAGAGTATCTCCTTTCAGACTTCTCATAAAATGCTTCACGAGAATCTTTTTGTCCTTCCCTACTCCGACCAGCTTGTCGTAGTATGTCCTTAAATGGACTCTGGGATCCCCTGTACCATCAAACATTTCGAACTTAGGAGGTTTGTACCCCTCGGGCAGTTCGACATCTGGTTGTATGCAGGTCTTTGTAGTTCAATCCCTCGATTCCCTTGCTTCCTTCAACACCCTGAACTCGGCTAGTCAACTTCTTGAGTTCTGTGGCTAGGTTCCTGATAAGGGAGTCTTTATCATCAGACTCGGGTGTGCTTGAGATAGGTTGGGTGGATGGTGGCATGGTTTCCACATAAATGGGGGTGTTATGGTGAGTGTAGAGATGATCATTTGCGGAGTTCAGTGGTTCAGGGATGAGTAGCGGGGTGTTGTTAGAAGTGTGGCAAGTGTTACAGTGGTGATGGGGAGCGGGATGGTTTTGTGGTTTCGGGATGTTTTGTGGAGGTGTGGGGTTTTGAGTGTTAGGAAAGTTGACATCTGGGGTGGTGAGGGAAAACGACAAGTTTGCCAAATTCCAGACTTGATCAAGTTCCTCCTGAAATTTCAGCAGTTTTTGCTCGAGTTGGAATGCACCTTCTTTGGAGACATGAGTACCCTGAGTGATTTCTAGCCGTTCAACCGAGTTTTCCTTTCTGATGTTGCTCAAATCTTCCATTTTTTCCTTGTTCCTATTTTTGACGAGACTAGGAGGAGGAGTGGGTGGAGGGCCCTTGGATCTTGTGGAGTATGATGACGATACCAGAGTGCATGAACTAAACTTTGGGGAGGGGAATAAAACAAAAGGTAAAAACAAAAAGGTAGCAAGTTATTGCGGATTATAAGGAAAAGATGTTGCGATATTTAAACACATAGTGCGAAAATATAAACCGTGTCCTAATTTGGGAGCTTCATTGTGCCCAAGGTAGGCCTAGCAACAAATTGATTTGGAGAACTTAGAATGTTAAATGCCTCATTTTATTGATAAAA
This sequence comes from Nicotiana sylvestris, assembly GCF_000393655.2. NCBI lineage: Eukaryota > Viridiplantae > Streptophyta > Magnoliopsida > Solanales > Solanaceae > Nicotiana > Nicotiana sylvestris. The sequence continues at coordinate 127,883,628 of NC_091063.1, forward strand.
AGCAGACGAATCCTAAAATGACACTAAATAACAAGGAATAAAATGTCACTAGTGGCCATTGACCTTATTACATTTCATAAAGCAAAAGAAAGCTCCTATCTATTTGGTCCTTGAAGGACCTTCCTCAGGTTGAATTCTCTCATTAATCAAATCCTCCAGCTCGCGTAGGTTCACCAGTAGAAATGCCTTTGCCATGTGTTCTCTTTCGTTTCTTTCAGTATTCTGGGAGTTGGTGACTCTCTTCCTCACTTTCCCTTCCAATTCCAGTAGACTGTACTCTAGATATTCCAAATTTTCACTAGCTTTGGCGGCCCTCTCTTTCCACTCGTTGATTTGGTCATTTGATGGAAAACTCCTCCACTAGTCCAACAAGAGTGAGGGTGTGCTAACCATACAAAAGTTGGGGACCTCGCGCCTCATGTTTCTGCAAGACAAAAAGGTTAGGCCCTTACCCCCACCTGACTCGACTATTTAACTATCAATAATTGGCATAAGCAGTATTTAGTTCTCCAAATAAATGCACAGAACGTAGTAATGTCCGTTTGGGTTCCAAAGAAACCCAATGGACTTTGAACAAGGCTATCTTAAAGAGTCATTATGTCGACAACATAACTGACTCGGCTAGGTTTTGACAGTGATGCATGCACAATTAAACAGAGTAGGGTTTCCATGGGGTATTAGACTGGTACCCTTAAGCGGACAACTCAAGAGGGAAAGGCACGGAACCGTCGATTACATCGTTGATCGACTGGTTTTACCGCAAATACGCCTTAGCCAAATTTAGGGGTAATAATATCGGAAAAGCGCAACTACTCATTATAAGCATTGCTATGGTATTTTGTTTGGCACGAGTGGAATATGATGTTGAATATGTTGTTGTAATAATTAAACAAATTGTCATGTATTTGCACATTCATAAGGTAATAATTACAATAATTGCTCAAAATGACAACAATATTAAAGGAAAGCGGTAAAAGAAAGCATTAAGAGAAATAAAGAGAAGAAACGAAGAGCCAAGTCAATTTTCGAAGTAGGAGAGCAAATTAAATACTTAAATGCATTAAAGACATTCAAGGAAATATAAAGTCACAAATAGCACGAAATGATAAAAGCCTTAAAGAAATCCCCAGCAGAGTCGCCACGCTGTCGCGTCCCCTTTTTTCTCGCGAAATCAGGTTTATGACATTTGGGAGGACAACTCGTTCCCTTTTGGGAATTGGGTTTTCTGATTTGAAGAGTCGTCACCTAATGATTAAGTGCATTAGGACCATAGGAAGAATTTGTTTAGAAAAATCAGAGTTTGGGTAAGGGCTAGAAATTATCTCGAGGGGAAGGTATTAGGCACTCCTCAAGATCCACTAATATGGTTCTCGGTCATGCTACAATTGTGACTTAAGTACAAACAATAAATAAGCAATTAAGGGTTTCAAATATGAGGGGTTGTCACATTGTGATTGCAAATAAGTTAATGTTTGAAGAAGCAAGAGAGTTGAAATTTGAGAAAAAGGAGTTTGAAATTTTAAAAGTAATAAAATAAACAAGTAAAGGGAAGAGGGGTCTTAGGTTTATAAATAATATGGATCACATCAATGCAATGCTTGGTAATGACTCCTCAGAAGAGGGGTTACACGTGGTATTAGTGCATTAGTCATCATATCCATATCTACCCATTTCCCACCCCGTTGAGGTATTTAAACACGGAATGGTTTCGTTACTTATTGCATGCTAGTACCTGCCCAAATCTTATCAGTCCCGGAGGCATTCAGGACTACTAGTCCTAAAGGGAAATGAAATATGGGTTTTGTGTGGTTTAAAAGGATAAAATTCTAAAGCGACAAACAAAAACACATAAGGCAGATTATGGGAAACACATAACAATTTAAAAGTCTTAGATGGGCCTCCTCACTTAAAGAGAGATTGTTTAGCATGTCTTGCAGATACTAGTCATGGTCTGAATTAAACTTAAATGTTAAGGAGGCAGACTGGTCTATTACACATTTCAAATAAGAAACCGCAATCAGACCTGCATGCTGGTTGGAATTAACAGAGTCTAATTCAATTAGCTAATTTTACCTTATAGCTTGCCTAAGTGAAACCTACAGGCATGACATCTAATAATGTAGAAGTGTACTGATTTTTACAAGAAGAAGGCATGTTGATTATAGAAAACATAAGTTCTACAGACATTGAGTAACGTTACTACTGATTTTAGACTTGTAAATTATTCAGATCAGTTGGTTACTCCAATAGGCATGCTTTCTAAGCGTTATTGAGTTTAACCTTTACAAAAATGCAGAAATCCTATAGGCATGGTGTTTAAAACGCTGATTTTTATTATTTAAGCCTATAAATGTGTTTGCCTAGTGATAGATGCATATGCAGAATTTAGGAAACTCTATAGACATGTTCTCTATGTGATAGGCATAAACGCAGAAGCCTATAGACATAGTCTCTATGTATGAAATGCATAAGTTATAGACATGGTATGTATGTATGAAATGTAGAGGCTATAGACATGGTATCTACGTATGAAATGTTGAACCTATAGACAGGATTTCTATATGAAATGCAGAACCTGTAGGCATTCTATATGAAAAACGCAGAAGTGCAGGACTTGTAAACATGATTTCTATATGAAAAATGCAGAAGTAAAAACAGGACATGATTGCATCAGTAAATACCTAAGGGTCAAACCTCAAATGTCTAAGTTCAGAGGGAGCTCAAGGTCCCAAAGCAAGGCTCATAGGAGAGGGGCACAACTTAGAATCTAAGAGAGAATGCAAGTGCATAGAGGGGATTTTGGGGAAAGCCAAGACAGCCTGGTGGTCATACCCAGCAATTGGAAGTGCTGGTATACCCCAACCAGCCTGTTAGCCACATTGTTTGGGAGTTAGGATCCATTAAAGGATCAAGTCCAGACATGAGCAACAATTTGGATGTTGCCATGCTTTAAACTTTAACTCAAACACATAGAAGGGAATAAGGGTATGGGGAATTCACATAGCAACAGATGCAAAGAGACAACATATTCAACACAAAACATAAACAGCAAAGTAGACAAGATTGTTTAAACTATAAAGCAAACACATAGGAATGAAGCTGAAAGTTAAATTAGAACATACCAGTTTTAGGGAAATAAGAATAGAAGAGCAGTAGTAAAGCCAAATTGCAAACACACAGCCAGAAGATTTCAGAAGAGAGTAGAGTGTTGAATAGAGAATGTAGGAGTATTGAAATTGAAAGTGTTCAATAAGTATTGTCAGAGTATTGAACTCAATGTCTTAAAGAGTATTGAATTGGAAGTGTGTAAAAGTACAGAAGGGTCGTGCCCTTTATAGTGCAGAAAGCAAGTAAGAAAAGGTAAGAAAATAGTTTCGAAATCAATCACATAAGGGCTCCCTTCAATTAAGGGATTCTGATTTCAGACGGGCAAGATAATTAAGGAAAGAGTTTGATCAAAATCTTTTCCAAAGTAGCACAAGAAGGGTAAATACACAAGATTTATTTAAGGCAAAAGTCCAGTGGTACATGGTTTGTGCAAATAAGGAAAGGCGATCACTCAACATCCAGTAAAATCAAAATTGCAGGCTTTGTTCGAATGAACCAAGTCAGGAAAAATGAGGAAAGGGTTTTACTTAAGGAAAATCGGTAACAATCAATTAAACCTTAGTAAGAGGGATTCTGAATTAATCACAAGTTGACAAAACCTTTTGAAGGCAAAATTCCTCATATATAAAGCATACAGACATATCGAACAAGAAAGCACTATCATGCGAAAGAGCCTAGTATAGAAGAGTTCTGGGTCATAACAAAGAGGCTCAAATCCAGTACATAGACTCAGAATGAGTTTGAGAGTGTCCAGGGTCCCAAATAGAACCCTAGTCCAAAACACAAGATCAAACTCGCCAAAAAAAACCCCAAAATCTCAGGGTTTTCAACTCGAGTTAGATACAGAGAAGAGAAGACAAATAATTGAAACAGGCTCAGAGGTCTCTTTCAGGGATTCATGTAAAAACAAACAGATAAAATAGCAGGTTCAAGCCAAATAGAATGAAGAACTGATTTGAAGCATAAAGAACACGTTTTAAGAAAGCTTGGAACTTAAACAAGTTTCAGAAGAGAAACGAGATAGTATAGCACTTAAGAGAACAATAGAGGAAACATGTTTAACAAAGAACTCAAACAAAATCTAGAAGAAGGCAATTAAAGACCTAAAAGCTTAGTAGAAAATACAGTAAAGGAACATAGGGGTAAACGAACACATAAGATAAACATGTGAAAGCATGATATAGAAACCGATAGAAGAAAGAACGGAGCACAATAGAAGGACATGCAAAATAAGGCAAACATAAGAACACAGGAGAAGGACATGTGAGGTAGAAAAGAGAACATAAAAACATAGCATAGACAGATTCACACAAAGAGAAGAAGAAGAGGAGTCAAAAAACATTTTAAAAAACCTTTTCAGAGACCCTAAATCGAAGAGAAGTAATTTTTGAAAGAAAATTGTGGAAAACGTTTAAGAACTCAAGTAGAGCACAAACATAGCATAGATATAAGAAAACAACCAGAGAAAAACCTCTAATAGCTTACGGTTTCAGAGAAACCCTAGAACTGAGAAAGGCTTGGAAGAAGGTCCGATCTTGAGTCAGAGAGGTCAGAAATAGGCTTCTGATGTTTGAATATGCCGGAGCTAGGCCGGAAAGGCCATAGAACCTTGGATCTGTAGAGATCTGAGAGGACACCATCGTGGTCGGACCTCGAAACTTCGAACACCCAGGGTTTAATGGTGGAGGAGGGTGAGTACAGGCCATTCATGGCCTGAGAAGCCATGGGTTCCGGTGAGATTACGGTTGAAGGGGGGTGAGAGAGGCTAGGGTTTCAGGAACCTTCGAGAGAGTTTGAGAGAGGGAGAGTATTCAAAGGCGGATGAGAGATGTAATTGAGGGTATTAGGGTAGGGTTAGTGAATTAAAAAAGGTAAGGAGTGATCGTGGTCGTTGATCTAAATGATCAACGGCCTGGATTGAAAGAAAAGGCCAGGCGGGTTAATTGGTTAGGTCGGGGTCGGTTTAGACAAGAATTGGGCCGCCCAATTGGGTTTCAAAATTGGGTCAATTAGGGGGGTCAATTTGGCTATGACTGAAATAAAAATGGGCCAGATTTTAAATAGCCAGCTTTTCCATTTTTATTTTATGAAAAATAGTAAAATAATTTTGAAAGTAAATTAAGAGTACTGTATCAGTTAATAATATATAAATATTGATTTAAAAATGTTGGAACCAATTTTATAATTATAAAAATGCTATTAAATCTTAAAGTAGGCTAAAATTGCAATTATATGCAATTTAGCTTTAAAAATAACAAATAAATTTGTAAAACTATATAAAAATTATATTAACTATGTTTTGGTATAATTATGGGAAATAAAATAAATTATCCACCAAAATGATAATTTTGGGAATAATTATTGGTTTTTATACTACTGAAATGAGCAATAAATTGATTTTAAAAAATATTTAAAAATTGGAAAAAATGCTAAAACACTTGGGAATGCTTATATATGTGTACATATGTTATTTTGAAAGTAATTTGTATATATGAAAAATATACAGGGATAGATTGGGTATCAACAACTGGTTTTGAGGGTGACTTGAGCGAGAAAATTTCGAGATGCATGATGTATTACACTCTATGGATATTGAGAAATCTTGGAATGATTCAGGTTATCTTGGTTGTGATACCTTGGGGTGCTTAATAGGGATTACAACGGCTTATGGGCTTTAGGGCAATGTGGTTTCATGCGAGGATCTCTTGTGGAAAGCATTGGGTTAACGGTTGTAGTCTACTCGCAGGGAAATGTATTAACTTAAAGGTAATTTGGAAGGAACTTAGAGAAATAGAGCGGCTTGGTAGTAGTTTGGATCAGTATGACAATGGTATGATTAGTTCTTTTGATTCTTATGATGTGGTACCGATGTTTTGTGGCAATACTCTTGGGTTTGGTGACCTGCTTAATTTGGTTGATTTAGAGAGATTCAGTTTTGATGGATTGGTTATGTGCAAATGGGTTTTGAAGATTTCTCGATGATTTCTGTTACGACTTGAGATGGATCTTTTCTATATGCATGAGGAGTTTGTTGCACGTTGCGATTTTCTACTAGATGTGATCAAGTGGAAGGTTTCCGGCTGATTGAGTATGTATTCTGCTTATGATTCAAAGTTGATAATAAGATTCTTATGTTTTCTTATGATGGCATGATAAATGCAGTGCGATATGTGGAATTGAGAATTTTATGTAGGTTACGGTTTAGTTTCAAAGGGAAGGTCATGAGTTACTGACATTATGGACGGTTTTTTATGTTTAGAAGAATGCTAGCACTATCTGGTTTTAGCTAAGAAGAGTGCACATGAGGGAGGTGTTAGTCATTCAAGTGATGGATTTGGGATCGGATATGGTGATTTCTGTATTATTGTGATTTAGATACTAGAAGTCTCAAAGGGAGACTATTCCATAGTTGTGGACTATAAAGATATAACCAGAAGTTAGACAACTAATGCTATAAGCTATGGATAGGTTTCAACGGATCTTTGGGAAGGTTATATATCTATTTCGGGAAGATCGGAATTGATTGGAGGCCACAGGTAGGCCTATTAAGGATATGTAGTCTACATCGAGACAGATTTATTTACTCAACACTGCTATTTTTGAGGGGTGTGTCATTCAGTTACAGTGAGCTTGTTCGTGTTCTGATAGGTTCTATGTGTTATTCTACTATGCAATAGTGGATTGTGATTTGTTGGGTGTTTGCTCACAAAATGCATTTCTATTTTGGCCTTGTGGCAAAATTCGAACAAGATGGTTCTTGGGTGTGTGAATGGTTTCTCCATGGATATGATCTCACACTTTGGGAGTTTGTAATTGATTTGCATATGGTTGTTGATTCTAAGCATTATGGCTCGAGGTATTTCATGTGCATCGGTATTTGGATTGGGTTACGCACTCCGGTGGAGTCATGTTGGGATATGATCCTTCGCGTTAGATTCATGTGACTTGGTTCTACTATGTGTGCTAGGTTTATAGCATTGTGTTGTTGTGGTACTTGTTGAGCTTGCGAGATAGATCTCTCATTTGTTTCACTTTCCGTTTTTGTGTACATTTGAGTTATTTTTTATTGGTGAACGAACTGCACGATTTGTGGTTCTAAATAGTATTGTTGTGGCATATCAGTAGAGCAGTTTGTATTTGATGAGATGAGGTCATTTGACCTGGATTAAGTGCTATCCGATTTGATTATGGTATGTTTGGAAGAACAATATCAGAAGTCAACTTAGAATTTGGGTTATAGTTCTGGTTAGGTAAGAGAGCTCCATGACTTATTGATCTGATGGGTGGTTTTGAGTGTCTGTGTATTTCTTTCATCATTGGTAGTGTACGAAGAGTTAGAATAGGGTTTTATTTGATATGAGGTTTGTTATTGGCACTGGATTAGGTATTGAGCAGCTATTGTGGTCAGAAGTTATTGCTAGGAGTATCTGAGTTATATGGTATATCATGTGATTGCATCTTGGGATATGGTTATGGCTTTGATACAAGTTTGTCCAGACTTATACAGTTTATGGATGTGAGAATCGGGTCTTGTAATGGATTTCGGATGCTAGAAATTGGGTTTCATGATTTATGGACTAAGGGTGAATGAAGAATCTTCAGTTGTGTTGTGATAACAGACTTATATGGATTAGGGTGACGTGGGATCACCCATGAGTATGTGCATGCTGAGTTTATATAGTGATTTGATGTCCTTGTAACGACTCTTGGCACATTTGAAGACAAACGTGTGTTTAAGTCGGGGAGAATGTAACCATCCGACTGGTCGTTTTGAGCATTTGCAATTTGTTCGATAGTTTGAGGTCATGAGTAGCTTCATATGATGTATTATGACTTGTGCGTATCGTCAATATTGGTTTTTGGATGATTCTGGATTGATTTGGAAAAATGATTCTCACGTTAGAAGCTTAAAGTTAAAAGAGTTGACTAAGTTTGACTTTGTGTATTTAACCCCGAATCGAAGTTTTGATGGTTCTGTTAGCTCCGCATGGTGATTTAGGTCTTGAGCGTATGCCCGAATTTGCATTTGGATGTTTCTAGAAGGTTTTGGCGCTAATTGGCAAAAGTTGGCAATTTGAAGGTTCAGAAAATTCATAGGTTTGACCGGGAGTTGACTTTGATAATATTAGATTCGGATTATTATTATGGGATTTGAAATAGGCTCGTCATGTCATTTGAAACTTTTGTGATTTGAGGTCATTCTGAGTTGATTTAATATGGTTCGGTACGAATTTTTTAAGTTGAAAATTCTAAAGTTCATGTTTGATTTGTGGTGCGACTGGTGATTTTGATGTTATTTGTTGTGATTTGAGGCCTCGAGTAGGTTTATGTTATGTTTTGGGACTTGTTGGTATGTTTGGCCGGGGTACCAAAGGGTTCGGGTGAGTTTCGGGGTGGTTTTGGACCATTATTAAGCCTTTTTCAACTGCTGGTTTTTCGCTTCAGAGATGTATATCGCGATCAAAAAGAGAAAATTGAAAATAGGACCTGAGAATCACGTTCGCAGAGAAAGCTTCGCGTTTGCATAGAAGAAATTTCTGATGGCACTAAGCTGACTTCGGGAGCTTATATCTTGCAATATATAAGGAATTTTGAGGTGATCCAAAAATAAAAGTTTTAGCTCTTTGTTTCTAGCTTTCAGATAAAGCAAATCGTTTGTTATTTGGATTAAATTCATGGCCATTATACTATAAGCTATCTGGGAAGAGTTTGGAAGGGTTAATGCAATGTGTTCATCGCGATCGCGGGGACATGGCCGTGATCGTGAAGGGTAAAAAAATGTGCTGGAGATTTTTGGAATCGCGACCGCGAGATTGATGACCGCGATCGCGAAAAAGGACCACTGACAGTGTATTAAAACATCAAATTTCAGGATTTTGAGTTCATTTTCTTCACTTTTTGAGTTCTTATAGCACAAATAATGCTATTTTGGAGTAGATAAACACTCAAATCATGAGGGTAACTAATTTTATCTTTATTTTGATTATATATTTTATTTTTTCATGGATTATTACACATAAATTAAGGATTTGAAGAGAATAAATTGGGGATTTTTGTCTAAATTTACCTAATGTGAATTATTGAGTTTTGAACATCGATTTGGAGTCGGATTTCGGTGATATTAGTATGGTTGGACTCGTAGCTGAATGTGTTGTCGAAATTTGTGAGTTTTTTCGAGTTCCGAGGAATTTTTGGTTGACTTTGAGAATTTGATTAAAAATTTAACCTTTTTCGTTTGGATTTATTTTCCTTGGCATTATTTTATGGTTCTGAGTATCTTTTGGCTAGTTTCGAGCCATTCTAAAGTCGATTCGCGCGAGATGGCATTTCTAGAGTATTGTTTGGCTTGCTCGGTATTAGATTTGGCTTGCTTGAGGTAAGTATCCTATCTAAACTTGATTTAGGTACTAGTTAGCTGAGTTATTAGTGATAGCTACATGCGATAGGTACGCATATGTGTTGGGGTTGAGCCCAGGTGTGAGTACTAGGGTATTTATTTATGCTCGGGGTAGTGGTTAGGCTATGGCATGACTTGAATTGATTGATAAGAATCCTAATGTGATGTATCTCTTATTTATACCCCATGTTATGAGCTATTTGAGCTATGTTTGAGGTTGTATAGAGTTTAATCTCCTGATTTAGCATGATAGCTACTATTTTGTGATGTATTCGCCATTTTTGTGCTATGATATCACACTTGCACATGCAGACACCTTAGCATGTCAATTATACCAGTCCAAGATTATGAAATTTGATGTTCTTTGATCATATACATGTATTCCTGCATATTTTCTTTATGTGTGATATGGTTTAAACTGGTAACATGTGACCACGCTGGGCGGATTGTGATATTGTGCTTGTGACCATGCCGGGCGGATTGTGATATTGTGCATGTTACCATGCCGAGCGGATTGTGATATTTTACATGTGATTACGTTGGGCGGAATGTGATATTGTGCCTGTGACCATACCGGGAAAATTATGATATTGAGCTTTTGACCACGCCGGGAGGATGGTGATCATTAGCACGTGTTTTGTTCGTACATCACGTGAGTTGTCCGTGCGGTTGTTATAATATTAGCACGTGAGTTGTCTGTGCAGATCCAGATATTGATATTATTGGCACGTGAGTTGTCCGTGCAGCGTGTGGATATGAATCATCCCCCTAAGGTCATCCTCTCATGTTTTCTCATGATGGTGTACATGCGGACTGTGAGAAATCGATGGGTTTCTTGTTTATGGGAGCTCTATGAGAGCTGGTTACTGGTTCGGTTTGATTACTGAGATTCTGATATGGGCCTGAAAGCCGTGAGGTGATTTCTATTTGGATCAGGTTGCACACCGCAATAGGTTGATATTTGATTATCGCTTTTCTTCTTTATTTAAAATATTCCTTAGATTTGTAAATGGAAAAAATCCTAGAATTGCATTGGATGGTGTTGGGACTTGCGGTATTTCTTTATCGAGTTTTACATTTCAGTATCATAGAGGTTAAGAAAACAACTTCAGATTCACAAAAGGTCTCCTCATAGTGGGTATCTCAGTTGTGGTACCTTGGGGTACTTAAGAGATAATACAATGGCTTATGGGCTTTAGGGCGGAGTGGTTTCATATTAGGATCTCTTGTGGTAAGCGTTGAATTAACGATCATAGTCTACTGGCAGGGAGAAGTATTAACTTAATGGTAATTTGGAAGGAACTCGGAGAAAAAGAACGTCTCAGTAGTAGGTTGGATCAGTATGATAATGGTATGATCAGTTCTTTTGGTTCTTATGATGTGGTACCGGTGTTTTGTGGCGATACATTTGGGTTTGGTGACCTGCGTGATTTGGTTGATTAGAGAGATACAGTTATGATGGCTTGGTTATGTGCAAATGGGTATCGAAGAGTTCTCGATGATTTATGTCACGACTTGAGATGAATATTTTCTACATGCATGGGGAGTTGGTTGAATGTTTAGATTTTCTCCAGGATTGGATCAAGTGGAAGGTTTCCGGCTGATTGAGTGTGTATTCTGCTTGTGACTCAAAGTTGACAATGAGATTCTTGTGTTTTCATATAATGGCATGATAGATACAGTGCGACATGTGGAATTGAGAATTTTATGTACAAGGTTACGGTTCAGTTTCAAAGAGAAGGTCATGATTTCTTGATAGTATGGACGATTTTTGATATATAGAAGAATGCTGGCACTATCTAGTATCACCTGAGAAGAGTGAGCATTTCAGAAGGTGCCTTGTGTTTTGACTTACGGATGCTTTATAGGTGTTGTAGTACTCACCTGGTTGATCATTTGTTGATGTTCATATTTTGCTATCTGGCACGAAAAAATTATAGAAATATTTCTCTTGAGATGAATGTGTATGAGGGAGGTGTTAGTCATTCGAGTATTGGAGTTGGGATCGAATATGGTGATTTCAGTATTATCATGATTTATAGATTGGGCGTCTAAAAGGGGGACTATTCCTTAGTTGCGGACTATAAATATATAGCAAGAGTTAGACAACTAATGGTATATGTTATGGATAGGTTTTAGCGGATCTTTGGGAAGGTTATCTATCTATTTTGGGAAGATCGAAATTGATGGAGGTTACAGGTAGGTCTATTAAAGATATGTAGTCTACTTTAGGTCAGATTTGTTTACTCAACACTACTATGGTTGAGGGGTGTGTTATTCGGTTAGAGTGAGCTTGTTCATGTTCTGATAGGTTCTATGTGTTACTCTACTATTCAATAGTGGGTTGTGATCTGTTGGGTATTTGCTCACAAGATGCATTTCTATTTAGGCCTTGTGGCGAAATTCGAACAAGATGGTTCTTAGGTGTGTGAATGGTTGATTATGCCTTGGTTATAATCTTTCCCGTTTTAAGTATATTGTGTTATCCATTTCTCTATGGTTATGGTCACACACTTTGTGCGTTTGTTATTGATTTACCTATGGTTTTTGATTCTGAGCATTATGGCTCGAGGTATTGCATGTGGACCGGTATTTGGATTGAGTCACGCACTCTGGCGGAGTCATGTTGGGATATGATCCTTCGTGTTAGATTCGTGTGACTTGGTTCTACTATGTGTGATGGGTTCATAGAATTACGCTTGTTGTGGTACCTGATGAGCTTGCGTGACAGTTCTCTAATTTGTTTCACTTTTCATTTTGTGTACATTTGAGTTGTTTCTTATTAGCGCACGGATTCCATGATTTGTGGCTCTAGATAGTATTGGTGTGGCATGTCAATAGAGCAGCATGTATTTGATGAGATGAGCTCATTTGACCTTGATTGAGTGCTATTTGATTTGATTACGGTATGTTTGGAAGAATAATATTGAAAGTTAACATAGAATTTGGGCTACGGTTCTGGTTAAGTATGGGAGCTCCAGGACTTGTTGATATGATGGGTGGTTTTGAGTGTCTGTGTTTTTTTTTCATCATTGGTAGTGTACCAAGAGTTAGAACAAGGTTTTATTTGATATGAGATGTTACCTGCACTGGATTTGTTATGGAGCAGCTATTGTGGTCAGAAGCTATTGCTATGAGTATCTGAGTTATGTGGTATTTCATGTGATTACATCTTGGGTTATGGTTATGGATTTGATACAAGTCCGTTCGGACTTATACAACGTATGGATGTGAGAATCAGGTCTTGTGATGGATTCCGGATGCTAGGAATTGGGTTCCATGATTTATGGAGTAAGGGTGAATGAAGAATCTTCAGTTATGTTGTGATAACAGACTTATATAGATTGAGATGACGAGGGATCACCCATGAGTATATTCATGGTGAGTTCATACAGTGATTTGATGGCTGTGCACCTACTCTTGGCACATTCGAGGAGGAACGCATGTTTAAGTGGGGGAGAATGTAATGACCCGATCGTTCATTTTGAGCATTTGCATTTTGTTCGATGGTTCGAGGTCTAAAGTAGCTTCATATGATGCAGTATGACATGTTTGTATCGTTGGTATTGGTTTTCGGGTCATTCATGATTGATTTGGAAGAATGACTCTCAACTTAGAAGCTTTAAGTTGAAAGAGTTGACAAAGTTTGACTTTTGTGTATTTAACCCCGGATCGGAGTTTTAATCATTCTGTTAGGTCTGCATGGTTATTTGGGACTTGAGCGTATGCCAAAATTTACATTTGGATGTTTCTAGAAGGTTTTAACGCTAATTGGCAAAAGTTAGCAATTTAAGGATTTAGAAAGTTCATAGGTTTGATCGGAAGTTGACTTTGATGATATCAGATTCTGATTATTGTTCCGTAAGTTGAAATAGGCTCGTTATGTCACTTGAAACTTGTGCACAAAGTTCTAGGCCAGTCTGAGTTGATTTGATATGGTTCGACACGAATTTTGGAAGATGAAAATTTAAATGTTCAACAAGTTTTATTTGAGGTGCGACTCATAGCTTTGATGTTATTATATGTGGTTTGAGGCCTCGAGTCGGTCTAGGTTATGTTTTGGGACTTGTTGGTATGTTCGGACAGGGTCCCGAGGGGTTTTAGTGAGTTTCAGGGTGGTTTCAAACCATTATTAGGCCCTTTTCAACTGCTGGTTTTTCGCTATAGAGGTATATAACGCGATCACAGAGCTCTAGGACGTGATCGCAAAGAGAAAATGGAGAATTGGACCTAAGAATCGCGTTCCCAGAGGAAGCTTCACGTTCGCGTAGAAGAAATTTCTACTTTCACTAAGATGGATTTAGGAGCTTTATCCTGCAATACATAAGGATTTATGAGGTGATCCAAAAATAAAAGTTGTAGCTCTTTGTGTCTAGTTTTCAAAAAAGCAAACCGTTTGTCATTTGGATTTTTGTAAAATAGGTTATGACAGTAATAGTACAAGCTATCTGGGAAGAGTTGGGAAGGGTTAATGGAATTTGTTCAACGCAATCACGGGGACATGGCCGCGATCGCGAAAGGGTATAAAAAATCGTGCTGGATATTTTTGGAATCGCGATCGCGCGATTGGTGACCCCGATCATGAAGAAGGACCACTAGCAGTGCATTAAAACATCAAATTTCGGGATTTTGAGTTCATTTTCTTCACTTTTTGAGTTCTTAAAGCACAAAGTAAGGCTGTTTTTGAGTAGATAAACACCTAAATCATGAGGGTAAATAATTTTATCTATGTTTTGATTATATATTTTATTTTTTCATGGATTATTACACCTAAATTAAGGATTTGAATAGAAGAAATTGGGGGTTTTGGTTTAAACTTTGCTAAAGTGAATTATTGAGTTTTGAACATCAATTCGGAGTCAAATTTGTGTAAAATTAGTATGGTTGGGCTCATAGTTGAATGGGTTGTCAAAATTTATGAGTTTTGTCGGGTTCTGAGATGCGGGATCAAATTAACTTTTTGTTGACTTTGAGTATTTGATTAAATATTTGACCTTTTTCGTTTGGATTTGTTTTCCTTGGCATTATTTGATGATTTTGAGTAGATTTTGGCTAGTTTCGAGCCGTTCGGAGGTCGATTCGCGCGGATGCCATTTTTAGAGTATTGTTTGGCTCGCGCGACATTCGATTTGGCTTGCTTGAGGTAAGTATCATATCTAAACTTGGTTGAAACACTAGTTGGTTGAGTTATTAGTGGTAGCTACATGCTATTGGTGTGCATATGTGTGGGGGTTGAGCCCAGGTGTGAGCACTAGGGTATTTATCCATGCTCGGTGTGCTGCTTAGGCTATGACATGCCTTGAATTGACTGATAAGCATCCTAATGTGATGTATCTCTTATTTGTAGCCCATGTTATGAGATATTTGAGCCATATTTGAGGTTGCATAGAGGTTAATCTCCTGATTTACCATGATAGCTACTATTTTGTGATGTATTCACCATTTTTCAGCTATGATATCACATTTGCACATGCATACACCTTAGCATGTCACTTATACCAATCTATGATTATGAAATTTGATGTTCTTTGATTATGTACATGTATTCTTGCATATCTGCTTTATGTGTGATATGGTTTGGACGGGTAGCCTGTGACCATGCTGGGTGGATAGTGATATTATGTCTATGACCACGCCGGATGGATTATGATATTGTGCTTGTGATCACACAGGGCGGATTGTAATATTTTACCTGTGACCACGCCAGGCGGATTGTGATATTGTACATCCGACCATGCTGGATAGATTATGATATTGAGCCTATGACCACACCGAGCGGATTGTGATCATTAGCACATGAGTTGTCCATAAGGTTGTTATATTATTAGCACATGAGTTGTCCGTGTGGATCCAGATATATATATATATATTATTGGCATGTGAGTTATCCGTACAATGTGTGGATACGGATCCATCCCCTTAGGGTCATCCTATCATGTTTCTCTCTTGATGGTGTACACGTGGATTGTGAGAAATCGACAGGTTTCTGGTTTATGGGAGCTCTAGGAGAGTTAGTTATTGGTTTGGTTTGATTACTGAGATTCTAATGTGGGCTTAAGGGCCGTGAGGTGATTTCTATTTGGATCGGGTTGTGCGCCACAATAGGTTGATATTTGATTATTGCATTTCTTCTTTTTTTGAAATATTCCTTAGCGGTTTATCTGAATTATTTGCATATTTTCCTATATGCTAGATTGTTGACTGAGTAGAGTATATTAAGATATTTTGTGTTCCAAGGTGATTTTATCTTAAATTTTATGATTCGTTTATATTATTGTTCTGTACTTGTTGGAAATTATGAACTATATAGGTGATTGGTGAGTATCATTTTTAATTCTTGCTTCTATTACCTCGCTAAGATTAGTTATGATATTTATTGAATACATAGGACCGGTTGTACTCATACTACACTTATGCACCTTGCGTGCAGATCTTGGAGCTGATGCTGCTGTGTATGGAGGGAGCGGGCATTGAAGACGTACTCGCTTACCGGATATAGCTATCACTTGTCATTGGTAGTATTAGATTTGTAATTTGTTACATACTTTATAAATAGATGTTGTATTTATTTCATACCAACATTATAAATCTAAGTTTTAGAAGCTCATGACTTGTATTACCAGTCTTGGGTTATTGTATAGGAATGTAGTTATTTCATCATCTATTTCCTAGTAATATCAATTGAATTGTGTTTACTATTAATTGGCTTACCTAGCGGGTTGGGTTAGGTACCATCAAAGTTAGTTGGATTTTGGTTCTTGACTGTATTCCTATTTCGGTATTTATTGATAATCTTCGGGTTGAATAATATTTAATAGTAGTTGACTTATCTAGCAGATTTGGATTAGACAATCAAGTCTTGGTGGAGTTTTGGATCGTGATATTTTAAGTTTTAGTATCATGTTTCCTTATGTGGGCTTCTTGTTGGCTCATTTGGTAATTTATCACTTGCAGGTATGGATGGCACGGGTCCTGAGAGGTTCGGGGGCATTTTGGAACATTGAACTTGACTTAAAAGCTTAAAATGCCTAGAGTTTGTCGAAGTTAATATTTTGAGTAAACGGGTTTAGATTCATGATTTGAAGGCTTATATACGTTTATACGATGAATTTAGACTTGTACATATGTTCAATTTAGCACCATGAAGGGATCAGGTGTGAATCAGCACTATTATGAGAAAGTTAGAACTCGAAGGTTTCTTAAAGTTCTTAAGTTTGATTTGTACCTTTATTTTTTGTTGTGATATTTCTGTATGTATCTTGAGTTCTTGGACAAGTCAACATAGGGTATTTGGTCTTACCGGGGTGATTCTGCCATATAAAGAAAATTGTAACAACAGCTACTTGTCAAGAATTGTACAGATAGTCTCATTTCATACTTAGAATTTGTTTTACCATTTTGGGAGCTAGGGAGCTCGAATTTAGGTAATTTTTAAGGGGGTTTCATCAGCTACATTAGGATAAGCAATTCTAACTTAAATCTATGACTATTGAATGAAAATCTATCTTCGATTGTGCCTTAGAATCAAGAATTTCAAAGAGAGAAAAGAATTTTTGAACCAAAAATTAAGAAAGTGAATTTTGAGGTTTCAAACAGTATTTTGATTGAGATTTAAAAACAAATTACATATCTGGACTCGGGTAGATATAGGTTACCAGAATTGATCTGGGTCACGAGTTTTGACCATGTGCGGTTAGGTTGGCTTTTTGTTGACTGTTGAGATTTGATAAAGATTAAATCTCTTTCATATGGGGTTGATTACTATAGCATTATTAGACCTTGTTGAGTATATTTTTGCTAGATTTCGGGCGTTTAAAGACCATAGAGAAGGCAAAATTTTAAAAATAAGGTTAGCTAGGAAAGAGGTAAGTATACTAACTAACCTCGACCTGAGGAAATATTTTCTAAAATAGACTTATGTGCTACATGTTACGTGTTTTGGAATGATGTATATTCGAGATAACGAGTGTATATGCGGGAACCATGTGTTTCTCATGCTCGGACTAGAATCTTAGGGTTAATTATACCTTATTTTATTATATGTTTTTACCTGTTTCATGTTATTTTTATTTTATGACTACTTGAGCCTCTTATTCATGCTAGAATAGTTATAAGCATCCTTCATATGGTAGTATAATATTATGAATTTTTTATACTTATTTTATATGGTAGAACTACATAGTCATATATTGTTTCTTATATGCACCTTGTTAGTATATATATATATATATCTATACACACACTTGTTCTCATTACCTATTTGAAACTATTGTGAGTCATTGAGTTATTGAACGTGTGGATTCACATTCCTGTTTTGAGATATCAGTTTGGGCGTATGAATCCACGTTCCCATTTTAAGGTATCAATTTGTGCATATCTTCATATGTTCCTGTTGAAGTATCAGTTTGGGCACCTCATACAATGTTCTTGTTGTGCGTGCTGGTCACGTTCCTATTTTGCATATGGACAATGATGGATTCCTTTAGATGAGAGTTTAAAATGCTGGTCACATGAGAGTTTGGAAACTCTCATGTTTCTCTTTTGGTGGCATACGCGCAAGTTTTGAAAATTACAGGTTCCTGATTAGAGTGATACTGGTTTATTAATTCAAGCATAAAAGTGAAAGCCTTATTTTAATTTAAGAGAATCCTTTATGTATATTCATGCATTTTTACATGCTATATCATATATATCATCTGCATATGCTATTTGATGCATTTTACACATATATGAGACTTGTTAGCAGGCTGTTAGCTACTTGGAGAATGTTAGGTTGATATAAAGCTTGAGTCTTTATCCTGCATAAATATTCTAGACTCATGTAGAAACATCCGAATAAATGTTACTTGATGTTTATCTCTTATATACAGATTTTGTGTATTAGTATATGCTTTCAATACTAGAAATTCGGTAAAAACCAACTAAGGTCGACCATACAACTTTGGTCGGTCAAAAAAAAGGCCAAAAAACGGACCAAAGTTGGTCGGTTTTTCCAAATATTTAATTTTTTTATTTTTTTTTACGAAACTGGCCAACATTGGTCGGTTTTTTTTGGCGCAAAATGCGGAAAACTATTTTAGAGTCCCGCAAAATTTATTTTTCAAGAAACTGACCAACTTTTGTCGATTTTTCATTTAAAATAAATTAAAATTAATATTAAAAAAACCGACCGAAATTGGTCGGTTAATTCGGTCGGTCATTTTAAATAACCGACCAACTTTGGTCGGTAATTTTATTTTTTAATAAAACCGACCAACTTTGGTTGGTTAGTTTCATGCAAGAATACAATTAAAGAGTATAAATCAAATAAAAGCTAATCTTAAAACAAAATGCATCAATGGTCTAGAGGTAGAATAGTAAACTGTCACAGTACAGACCCCAGTTCGATTCTTAGATGGTGTATTTTTAATTACATAATTAAAATACCCGCCAGCTTTAATCGATTTTTTCGGAAATATTTTTTGTTGGATTTAATTGACCGACCAAAGTTGGTCGGTAATTTCCGACCAAGTTTGGTCGGTAAGCCCTTCCGACCTTCAAAATACCGTCCATACGTAAATAGTCGCATTTTGGACGGTTATTGGCCATTACCGACCAATTTTTGGTTGGGTTTTCTCGACGATTTTGCCCGGATTTCTAGTAGTATTTTAATCATGTTAGGTGAGAAAGCATACTTATTATATTCGACTTTGATTGTGCACCTTATTTATATCTATTGTCTCTTGGTTGTTTCTATGTAACTGTGTATGTTTATGAATTGTAAAGGTTATGAGAAGTAAGTATCTTTTGTCAAACCTCACCATTACTTCGTGTGGGTTAGACTTAATACTTACTGAGTACCTATTGATGACCGTACTCATACTATACTTATTATTTTTGTGCAGATTCTATTTTTGGTACTTGCGGAACCCAGGAGATAGCATTGGGTTGATACTTCAAGACTAGTGGTGAACTAACTTGGTTGGATTTACAGCTGTTGGAGTAACTATCTCTTATTCTGTCATTATTGTTGCTTTCAATCAAACAACAATTGTATTATGTCATAGACAATTGCCTTGTTATTCAGTTGTAATTGTTCATGATATTGTACTACCAGTTTCGGGGTTACTTATTGTATTTTTGCACTTTTATTGAATCATCGATGATATTTCATAAAAAATTTTATGCTTTACCTCGTTTCTTGGGTTGGTATGTTGATTAATTTGCCTAGCAGATTGAGTTAGGTGCTATCACGATTTCGGAGGGATTTAAATAGTGCCATAATTAAGGATTGGATCGGACTAAGTGAGTTCCACGACGAAAGTTGAATTAATGATAAAACCATAAAGAATGACTTCACTGATTACTGTAGACATGAATCCCAAACACCAAAACTCACGTGTTACAGCTATGCATCAAATAAAAGTGAAGTATGAAGAAAAATAGTTTAACTTTATAAAAAATGGAGCAACATAGTTTTATAGCAGAAAAGAAATCAAGGATGAGGAGAAACAATCAGAGAGGAAGAAATATAATTAGCGCAGAGTTTCAGAACATATATGGAGGAGATGAAGAGTGTAATGATCTGGTCGATTGTTTTGTGTATTTGAGCCTCGTTCCTCTATTTGATGCTTCCCTTATGCTTTTTTATTTGTTATGTAACTCGGGGGATGGTTGGTTTGGTTTCTAGAAGGTTTTGAAGTGAATTGGAACATTTAGTTCCATGGCTGGATGCTTTAGTGTAAGATTTGACCAAGATTTGACTATCAAGTAGGTGAACTCGGATTGGTGTTCAATGGTTCGAATAGGTTTGTATAGTAATTTTATACTTGGACGTATGTCCGGATTTGAATTAAGAGATTCCTAGGATGTTATGGTCCTAATTGTCGAACTTTAGAAATTTGAAGGTTTGAAAGGTTCATAGGTTTGACCTGGAGTTGAATCTAATATTATTGGATTCGGTTTGTTATTCCGGGACTAGAAATAAGTTTGCTACATCATTAGGGACTTGTGTGGAAATTAAGGTTGCACTCCGAGTTGGTTTGATAGGAATCAGACGCTTGATTGGAGGTTTAGAAGCTTATGAAAAGTTCAACTTGTGGTTTGATTGTCGATTTGTAGATGTGATGATTTTGCATATGTTTGGAGGCTTTGGATAGGTTCGCGTAGTATTTATGGACTAGCTCGTATGATTGGACGGGGTTCGGGGTGAGTTTTGGATCATCCGGAGTTACTAATTATTGCTGGTGTCTGGTGTTGATAATGCCCAACTCTAGTCCTAAAAAGGGTAAGTGGTCACTGAAAATATAATCTGGTCTAAGAGTCCGGAGTCGAATCCCACTGAGAATTAAGGTTTCGCTATAACTGTTCAATATCACTAAGAAAACAAGCTCTAATAAATTCCTAAGTTATAAAGATTAAGATTCTTATATCTAACTAATTAACTAACAAATTAAAGTACTAAATTAACAACTAAAGATACTAAGTGTTGGAGACAAGATTAAGGACGTCTAGAGTTATGATTTCCCCAATTATCGGAATCCTTCCTGCTACATTTCCTACAATTTTCGTCTAAGTATTCTCTATTGATCATGAGTACTCGACTTATTGTAATTGTCCCTCGAGCAACTATAATAATGTACTAGTCATATTCTCTCGAACTACGCTAGCACACACTTTTTTACCACTCACTAGGATCACATCAAAACTTCGTTATTTCTAATCCCACTTTTAAACCATCGTATTAATCTCGCATATACCTTAGGAGTGACGTTGTTCAACAACCACCTCAATATATACCCTTTCTCAAGCAACACATACTAAATAGGCACAGCCAATCGATGGACATTCAATCACCTGAAATAAGCGCGCAGTTGAACAAGTAGATAAATCCAGAGGTTAAATTATATTAAAATATAACAGGAATTCAGCCTCCAAGAGGTTCCATCTAAGATCTAGATAATAAATTAGCTACTCTTAATAGTATGCAAAACTAAACTACTACAAGTCATAACTAACAATGAAAAATAGAAAGAAGAAAGGAAAAACTCGTGGTTGAATATTCCTTCTTGCTCCTAGCATATTCTTGTCTCCTTGGGTGTTTTTATCTAACCCTAAAGTAGTATTTCCCCCTTCAAAAGGACGTTTTATGATTTATGTATATCAATTAGGGTTGTTGTAGGGCGCCATTGATCTCTCCTAATTCGAAAAGAACACTCTGAGTCGCGTGCAAGAGTTGGTGCGACGCGCGACTTTTAGCACGCTCCCAGTTATTTCTTTTTTCTTCTTTGTTCTTTCATGTGTCACGTCCAGTGCCAACCTCCATAGTGCACTGTTTTTTTGTTCATTCTATAGGCCATTTCGTGCCTACTTTCATGTAATGCACCAATTGTGGCACGCTCCCAGGTCTTGCATCTCTACTCTTTTTGCATCAAATCATCAAATTCTTGCCAGCTTACATCTAAATTTATTTCTACAGACAATAACAATGTAATGAGCATATTATATATTTATAAATATGTAATCTCACATAACTCACATAAGAAATAATATGCAAACATACTCAAAAATATGCATTTTTCATCATTTATCATTACCCCACACTTAAATATTTGCTCTCCTCGAGCAACTTAAAATTAAGCACATCGGCAAGTAATACAATCCCAAAACATACTCAAGCATCATAGCAATGGCAATGGTTTATATCAACGCTTAGAACTCAGCATAAGGGCTATTGACATCTTTCCTAATTTTTCAACCAATGCCAAGATTATTTAAAATATTTGTGTGACTCTTATAACGTCCTAGCCTCAAAAATTGACTTCATTACCTTCCTCTATATGATTAGCTTCTTGTGGAAACTAAAGATATGAGTTCTTTACCAATCCGTTGTAAAGCATGTGCCCTCACCAACAAAGCAAAGAGAGTAATCAGTCCGCACACTCAAATATGAATTCAAGTATAATTTAAGGACTCACATATTAAAAGAATTCGCTTACTCTAGCAAAGAAACTCATATGCCACCTAAGTTCGTACCATAGGCTTGCCCGAAGTGTAAAACTCGACTAATTTAAGCTTGTAAAATCTAGAATCAAGTAGGACTTTATAGGTTGTAATGCAGGCTAAGGGACGGGTATGATATATATAGGAAAACATTAACTAACCCTCCTAAGCACTTTAATACACCACTCTTTCAAGCACATTCTTGTCATGACCAATTCAATATTTTACCATGAAACCATACACAATTAAGCCCTTCTTCATTAATCATATTAAAAAATAGATACTCACTAGCCCAAACAAAGATATGTGAGGTGTCATTCATCATTTTTTTACACCCTCCTTAATTTGGTATTCCAGGCTAGTAAGACTTTTACCCACAAATGCACCTTGTCGGGCATTTAATGGTTTCACTCAAAAGGTACCCAATCTCTTTCTTTACTTTTAGAAACTTAAGTGCTTTCGGAGGTAAAGAGTGAACAAGATACAATGTATAACAAAATACGCGTAGGCTCGTAATATGGGTTCCAAATAAAAAAGTCTATGGGCTAAAAGGGCTGACCAAAGATAATGTTTTCAATGGTAGGCAAATAGGCTCAAGGGTCAATCAAAAAACGCCTGTATTATTTCCTAAACTCACAAGACTTAATCATTTCGCTTCGACTCACACACGAGACAAGTTCTAGACTAACAAGGGATGATACAGAGCACAACCAAAATCTCACCTCACACAATACACATGACTTACTCGGGAGCGCTCAGACCTGACTATCAAGTTAAAGCAACTAGCAGAGTCATCATATAATCCAACTACTAGGAAGTAACAAGAGGAGTCAATAAACGAGCCCAAGTGTCAAAAGGAAGTCACACATATTCTCAAGGCATATAATCACAATAATCAAGATGAAAGTACTCAGCACAAATGCTCCACCTCTAACCCCGTTATAAACCATGTCAAAAACATAAACACTCAAGTTCTTCCTATTTCATTGTCAGTTGAAAAAAAAAGAACAAAAATCTCTTTTTATATTTTTATTTAGACTTTATACCCTAAAAAAAACTGTCTAGGAAGTCCATCGTAGGGAAAAGCCCAAAACTTTATTTTTTTGAAAA
This sequence comes from Nicotiana sylvestris, assembly GCF_000393655.2. Classification (NCBI taxonomy): domain Eukaryota; kingdom Viridiplantae; phylum Streptophyta; class Magnoliopsida; order Solanales; family Solanaceae; genus Nicotiana; species Nicotiana sylvestris. The sequence goes on from NC_091063.1 coordinate 127,907,224, forward strand.
ATTTTCCTATAAAAGAAACTACTACCCAATTCAAAGAGTCATCCCTTGGAAAAAATCCGTGGCCATAAGAAAAAGCAAGAGAAATTATTTCTACCTAATTTCTTTTATTTTTTATTTTTTTCAACACACATAATATAATAAAACTAAAATAGCATAGAAAATCACACAAACAGTCTCTTCACCCCACACTTAAAATTATGCCTTGTCCCCTATATACACCCAAAAATACAAGTGGGTAAATGGAACTCCCTGGTAGGCCAAAGGCCGAAGCATTAGCAGCTCATGGGGTACTCAAACTTCTCCCAAGCTTAGTTCTTTGTGCGGGAACTCCACACTTAGTTCCGACCATCTGGCTTCTAATAGCTTTTGATTTCTATGCTCCTACAAAAAACGTCACTATAAAAATAATACAAATAAAAAAACTAAAAATAAAAGAAAGCGGTAAAATTGGGTTGCCTCCCAACATGCGCATGATTTAACATCGCGGCACGATGCAAATCACTTTTTGTCTCCACCTCGAGCTTATGAATTGGACCCCTAGTTTTGATTCAAGCTTATGATTATGATCTTAGGGTGGTACAAATTCTTGTGGGCAAAAAATTAAATAAATTCTCATGCACTTTTTGGCTCTCGACTGAGGAGTGTCGTCTTGCCTAGATGGCCTTGAAAATTTCAAAATATAAGGCTCATCTACCTCTTCCCTGAACTCCTTTTTATGATCGTAAGGATCCATGTCCATTTCACCATCCAAACATAATGTAGAGAAGTATTTGGAATGAGGTCCAACACTCTTAAATACTTGAATTTCAAGATTTTCAGTCTCCTCGATAAAAATTATACTAGAGTCAACTAAATTATCCTCAATATCGTTGCCTGACTCTAGTATCATTTCTTCAACATTGACATCATAAAATTCTAGATGGTTAGAGTGTTGGTGTTCTATTCTGACCACCTTCATTTACACCTCAATTTCAGCATCTAATTTACGCTCTTTTTGGCTACTATGCATAATAATAGCTTGTTGAGCATTAAATGCTTCAACTAGTTGACCCACTTGAGCCTCCAAGTTACGAATAGTAGCTTCTTGCCTTTGTATGTGCAATTGTTTCTCATTATTTTGTTCCACGAGGAACCTTAATATATCCTTAATCTCTTTCAGGTCATCATCCCTAGGTTCTTTATTCCTATTACCTTCACAAGAAAAAGTAGAACCATCATAATAAGGGGATGGGGGAGGATAATAAATATAAGTAACAACCATGAAAGTGACTATCTTGGCCACCATACATATCACATAAATTTCACATATAAGATTGTGTTGGCACATAACTCGCTCTCTATTTTGATAATTCTGCCACAGGTGGTTTTCTTCGCAATATATATAAGGATCAAAAGTAGAATTACCAACACTTAAACTTCCATAATTCATAGATTTCATGTTTCTTAAATCAAACATAATAATAAAATAAAAACAAAATAAGATAAAAGTTCAAACTTGAAACTAGCAATATTTATATCTACAACTACATTGTTAGTTCCCCGGCAACAGACTCAAAATTGATCAAACCCAACTCTAGCCCTAAAAAGAATAAGCAGTCACTGCAAATATAATCTGGTCTAAGAGTCCGTAGTCAAATCCACAAAGAACTAAGGTTTCGCTATAACTGTTTAATATCACTAAGAAGACAAACTCGAATAAATTCCTAACTTATAAAGATTTAGATTATTATATCTGCCTAATTAACTAACAAATTAAAGTACTAAATAAACAACTAAAGCTACTAAGGGTTGGAGACAAGATTAAGGAGGTCTAGAGTTATGATTTCCCCAATTATCGGAACCCTTCCTACTATATCTCCTACAATTTCGTCTATGTATTCTCTACTGAGAATGAGAACTCGACTTATCATAATTCTCTCTCGAGCAACTATAATAATCTATTAGTCATATTCTCTCAAACTACACTAGCTCGCACTTTTTCACCGCTCACTAGGATCACATTAAAACTTCGTTATCTTTAATCCCGCTTTTAAACCAGCCGTATTGATCTCTCATATACCTTAGGAGTGACGTTGTTCAACAACCACCTACATATATATCCTTTCTCAAGCAACACATACTAAATAGGCACAGTCAATTTATGGCTATTCAATCAACTGAAATAAGCACGTAGTTGAACAAGTAGATAAATCCAAAGGTTAAATTATATTAAAATATAACAGGAATTGATCCTCCCAAAGATTCCATCAAAACTCCAGATAATAAATTAGTTACTCATAATAGTATGTAAAACTACAATACTACAAGTCATAACCAACAATGAAAAATAGGAAGAAGAAAGGAAAAACGTGTGGTTGAATCTTTCTTCTTGCTCCTAGCGTATTCTTGCCTCCTTTAGGTGTTGTCGTCTAACCCTAAAGTAGTGTCTCCCCCTTCAAAAGGACGTGTTATGATGTATTTATATCAATTAGGGTTGATGTAGGGCGTCCTTGATCTCTCCGAATTCGAAAAGAACATGCTGAGTCGCGTGCTAGAGTTGGTGCAAAGCACGACTTCTAGCACGTTTCCAGTTTTTTCTTTTTTTCTTTGTTCTTTCGCGTGCTACGTCCAGTGCCAGCCTCCATAGTTCACTATGTTGTTGTTCATTTCCTAGGCCATTTCTTGCCTACTTTCATGCTGTCATGACCCTAAACCCGGACCCGTTCGTGATGGCACCTCTCGTGCAGACAAGGCCAGCCAACACTTCCCATTTTAGTATTTAACAGTTAAACAGTAAGAAACAGTCCAAAGCATGATAAAATAAACCAAGGTTTAAGCGTTAATAGCATAATTTACGAAATACAACCCAACACAGCCCGATACCGAGGTGTCACTAGTCATGAGCATCTAAACAATCCGGAATACTCAAAGAAAACTACAGAGTTTAATACAATAACTAAAAACATGGAGAAATAAGATAGGGAGAAGCTCCAAGTTGCGAACGATGATAGCTACCTAGAGACTCCTCGAATCCGCCTGAGCTGGGAAGATCAGCACTCGGGAGCGGGACCAGATACGCCTGAATCTGCACACATGGTGCCGGGAGTAAAGTGAGTACTCCAACTCAGTGAGTAATAATCATAAATAAAGACGGAAAGCAGGAAATCACGTAAGGCACATTACAAGTTATAACGAGGCAGTAAAATCAGTAAAAACAGTAAATCAGTAGAAGATATGTGAAAGTCATTTTAGTTCAAATTAAGCGTCATAAAAAGCCTTTTTTAACAATTAAGCAGGTAAATGATAGGTACTTAAGGAAGTTAAACACATAAAGGTTTGCCCCTCGGGCACAGTACAACAAATCTGCCCGTCGGGCAATATCTCAGAACAATACCAGCCCCTCGGGCTATATCTCACATCACAATGGGTACCAACCGCTCACTGCGGGATTGCAGACCCCTGGGGGGCCCTTACGGCCCAAATGCAATATCAAGCCATCTTATGGCATCATCACTAGGCCCTCAGCCTCATATCAACAAGCCACCTCGTGGCGTACATATCTCAGGCCCTCGGCCTCATAATCAATATCAAATGTTTCCTCACAATATAGGCCCTCGGCCTTACTCGAGGCCTCTTGGCCTCCCTCTCCTCTCGCTCCTAGTGACGAACAGACTCAATCTCACGGGCGATATCCACAACCTTCTCGAAAGTAGTACCATTCACCATCTCCCTGGTCATGAGAATACAAAGCTGATAACTGAGGCCATTAACAAACCTCCTAATCCTCTCTCTATCTATCGGAACCAACCAAATGGTATGACGAGCTAACTCGGAGAACCTCAACTCATACTGCAACACGGTCATCTCTCCATGACGCAACCACTCAAACTACCTGCGCCTGGTAAGGGGTGCTGCACCAATAGGCCTACGCCTCTAAAAATCCTATCACCAAATGAAGGCAGCTCCAGAAAACTTATAAGTAGCAAAAGCGACCTCGCTGGTCTCTAGAATACCGGCTGTACGAAGCATCCTCTGACACTTATCTAAGAAACCCTGGGCATCCTCCCTCTACACCACTGAAGGTCGGATGTTGAAGTCTATCAAACCTCTCCAACCTACGCTACTCGACCTCTGGCATGGCAGGAACTACATAGTCCTGAGCAGTTTCAACCAGCTAGGTTGGATGTGCCCCCGGTGTTTGAAGTCCCTGCACGACCTGCTCAGGTGTGCGGGTGGAAGGGGTCTAATTTCCTCCCCCGGCCTGAGAAGTAGCTGCGACTATAATGGCTGAAACCGCCTGAGTTAGGCTAGTGCAAACTGATAAGATCTGAGCCAAGGTCTCCTGAATATCCGGAATCACAATGGGCACAGCTGGTTCCTGAGCTGGTGTTGTGGGAGCATCCATAACTGGAACATGATCCTAAATCGGGGCGGCTGGTGGATCTACAGGTGCTGCCCTAGGTGCTGTGCGGGCCACACCTCTGCCCCTACCATGACCACGACCGCGTCCTCGGCCTCTGGTGGCCACACCTGGTGGTACTGGTGGTCATCCATCCTTACCGGTAGCGCGTGTCCTCACATCTGTAAGAGAATAGAATAACATAAATTTAGTACTCGGATCAACAAATTCGCACGACAAGAATTTCAAGAATATGAGTTTTTCCTAAAGGTTATGCAGCCTCTCAAGGATAAATACAGATGTCTCCGTACCGATCTGCAAGACTCTACTAAACCTGCTCAAGAATCATGAGACCTATGTAACCTAGGCTCTGATACTAACTTGTCACGATCCTAAACCGGGACCCAGTCGTGATGGCGCCTCTCGTGAAGACAAGGCTAGCCAACACTTCCCATTTCAGTATTTAACAGTTAAACAGTAAGAAACAGTCTAAAGCATGATAAAATAAACAAATGTTTAAGCAGTTAATAGCATAATTTGCGAAATACAACCCAACACAGCCCGATACCGGGGTGTCACTAGTCATGAGCATCTAAACAATCCGGAATACTCAGAGAAAACTACAGAGTTTAATACAGTAACTAAAAGCATGGAGAAATAAGATAGGGAGAAACTCCGGATTGCGAATGCCGACAGCTACCTAGAGACTCCTTGGATCCGCCTGAGCTGGGAAGATCAGCACTCGGGAGCGGGACCAGATGCGCCTGAATCTGCACACATGGTGCAGGGAGTAAAGTGAGTACTCCAACTCAGTGAGTGGTAATCATAAAAAAAGACTGAAAGCAGGAAATCACGTAAGGCACATTACAGGTTATAACGAGGCAGTAAAACCAGTAAAAACAGTAAATCAGTAGAAGATATGTGAAAGTCATTTTAGTTCAAATTACGCATCATAAAAAGCCTTTTTCAACAATTAAGGAAGTTAAACACATAAAGGTTTGCCCCTCGGGCATAGTATCAACAAATCCGCCCCTCGGGTCTCAAAACAATACCAGCCCCTCGAGCTATATCTCACATCACAATGGGTACTCGCGCTCACTGGGGGTGTGCAAACTCCTGGTGGGGGGCCTTATGGCCCAAGCACAATATCAAGCCATCTCGTGGCATCATCACTAGGCCCTCAGCCTCATATCAACAAGCCACATCATGGCGTACATATCTCAGGCCCTCGGCCTCATAATCAATATCAAATGTTTCCTCACAGTATAGGCCCTCGGCCTTACTCAGTCAAAATTCTCACAAGCCACCTGGGCAATAGTAAAACATCATTCTCAGCCCAAAAATCATTTAAAAGAATAATTTCAGTGTTAAAACAGAGTAGACATGGCTGAGTGCAAAAACAGTAAAGTATAACATGACTGAGTTCAAGTATAAAGTCAAAACAGTGAGGAAATATCAATAAAAATCTCTTAAGGGTTCAAATAGTTGGCACGAGGCCCAAATATGGCATTCAGCCCAAATAATGACAATAGTAAATAGATTTCAGTCAAATACGCGGTAAAATAATCATTCGGGACGAACTAAATCACAATCCATAATAGTGCACGACCCCACGCTCGTTATCAAGCGTGTGTGTCACCTCAATATAGCACAACAATGTGCAATCCGGGGATTCATACCCTCAGAACATTATTTACAATCATTACTCACCTCAAACCGGTCAAATCTCTAGCTCGCGATGCCTTTGCCCCTTGAATCGACATCCACTCGCGTTGAATCTATCCAAAATCAGAATCACGGCGTCAAAATATGCTAAGGGAACGAAGCCCAAGAGAAAATAATCAATTTACAACACAAATCCCGAAATTACCAAAACCCGACCCCCGGGACCACGTCTTGAATTCCGGTAAAAATCACATCAATGGATTCTTTATCACTCCCCGAGTTCATTCATACCAAAAGCATCAAAATCCAACTACAACCGACCGCTCAAATCCAAAATTCTAGGTCACCAATTTCAAGCCCTAGTTCTTCAATTTTTAGCTTAATTTCCATGATTATTTAGGTGGAATTTACATTAGAATCGAGTTTTAAGTCCAAAAATCTTACCTCCAAGTGATTCACCTTGAATCCCTCTTCAATCCCCTTCAAAAAGCTCCAAAAACGATCAACAATGGAAGAAAGAAACCCCAAAATCGCGAACAAGACGAGTATTTAAACATTCTGCCCAGGCCTGAAATTCTTCTTCGCGAACACGGTCAATGCCTCGCGTTCGCGAAGCACAAATCACCTTTGACCAAAATTCCTCTTTCGCGATCACGTCATGCCACTCGCGAATATGATGGTTCCTCTACCTGACTCTTCGCGAACGCGCTCCTTCACTCGCGAACGCGATTAACAAAACACCTCAAACCCAGCTGGCCAATTTCCTCTATGCGAACTCGATAAATCACTTCCCAGCCCTTCGCGAACGCGGAGCCTTCCTCACGAATGCGAAGGCCAAAATCTCTGCCTTCTCCAGCTAACCCTTCGCGATTGCGGCTCCCCCTCTCGCGAACGCGAAGGTTAATTGTCTGCAACACTGAGCAGCAGATTTCTGCAATTCCAAGCTTCATGAAATGGTCCGATTGACCACCTGAAACTTACCCGAGGCCCCTGGGACCTCAACCAAACATGTCAACATATCTCATAACCTCATTCAAACTTGTTCCAACCTTCGGAACGCTCACAACAACATCGAAACACCAAATTCGCATCGGATTCAAGCCTAAGAATCCCAAAATCTTCTAAATTACGCTTTTGATCATAAACCCAACTAAACCACATCCGAATGACCTAAAATTTTGCATACACATCCCAAATGACATAATGGAGCTACTGTAACTCTCGGAATTCCATTCAGACCCCTATATCAAAATCTCGCCTACCAACCGGAATTCGCCAAAATATCAATTTCGCCAATTCAAGCCTAAATCTACTCCGAACCTCCAAAACTCATTCTGATCGCGCTCCTAAGTCCCAAATCACCTCCCGAAGCTATCTGAACCATCAAAACTCACATCTGAGCCCTCTAACACACAAGTCAACATCCGGTTGACTTTTCCAACTTAACCTTCCTCAAAAGAGACTAAGTGTCTCAAACCTTATCAAATCCTTTCCGAACCCTAAACAATCAACCCAATCACATGTAGAACCATTATACGAAGCAATAAGAAGAAGAAATGGGGGAAACGGGGCGGTGACTCATGAGACGACTGGCCTGGTCGTCACACATGCAATGCACCAATTGTGGCACGCTCCCAGGTCTTGCATCTCTACTCTTTTTGTGTCAAATCGTCCAATTCTTGCCAACTTCCATTCAAATTCATTTCCCCACACAATAAATATGTAATGATCATATTATATGTTTATAAACATGTAATCTCCCACAACTCACATAAGAAATAATACAAACATACTCAAAAACATGCATTTTTCATCATTTATCAGGTGTGCTTTACAATCGCAAAGCAGGTCTCGCGATCGTGGAGCCTTATTTGGGGTCAGGGTGGTTTCATTCTGTATTTGCGGACAGCATATCGCATTCGCGAAGGTTTCCGATTAGCGGCCTTCGCGTTCGCACTTCTAGGCTCGTGTTCGTGTAAAGGTAAGGGCTGCTGGAGTTTGCAGGAGGTTTTGCCTTAGACTAATTTAGAATTTGATTTGGACTAATTTGCCTTAAATGTAATTTGTGGCTCTTGGTTTTCATAATGTCAAGTTATTTACGGGGACTAAAGCTTCCAAGAATACCGAGTATTATCTAATGACTTTACTAATTGGCTTTAATTTTATTGGTCTCTGAAGTTAATTTTTTCCTTACCTTTTTTTTTTACTTAAGCAAATGATAAACAACAAGAGCTATGTTTTCGTCCATTTCCTCACTTTATTTACTTAAGTAAACGAAAATAAGTATATGAGAGATAGTAGGTAGACTAAAGAGAATGAGAAAGATATAAATAGGCAATTGAGCTAATATTGGTAGTATTTTATGGAATGACTAATATTCATAGTATTTTTTATCTGAATAACCAAATTTGATAATTTTCTCTTGTTTTAAGCATTTTTTAACTTCTTTTATTGTCACATTGTAAGAACCTAAAAAAAACTTTAAAACAAGTTTGATCAGCTTAAAAGTCAAGCCAAAGACCCTCTCAGTTTTGGGCATCAACGGCTGATTTTTCTAGATGTCATATTCTATGTAGTATTGATTATTCTACAAGCAAATATAAAGTAAGATTATTTTGACATTTTTATAAAATATAAGTCTAGCAAGGAATTAATAATAATGAGTCATTCAAGTAAATGGTCGGTTGACCCATATCTCGAAATTGTTTTCTAGAAATCTTTTCAATCAAATTTTCCAATGACTAAATCCACATGCAACTGCAAAACTTATAGAAACACTGTTGCTTTGCCATTGTACATTTCTTCTGTAAAACCGCCGACCTTTTTCAAGCACCACTTTGATTTGGGGGGGGGGCGGGGGGTGAGCTTACATTTTGTTAACTAGTATACTAGTAGGAGAAACATTGTCCATGTATTATTCTAGATCTTTAGGAAAGAAATGGTATGTTTCCTAGTATATATAGATATGAGCACGTGATTTTTGCCCTATATGAATTACTCCCATAAATTCAAAACAAAACAATTTCTTTCAGTGTTTGCAATTTTGAAGATTTTCGTGGCATTTTCTGGTAATTGTTTGCATTTGTCTGTGCATTTTTATTTTATTTAATTAATGAAAATTACCAAAAAATATGTTGCATTTGCATTTAGGATTTAATTTTACATTTTAGGATTAATTGACAAATTATTTTATAAAATAGTAAAAAATCACAAAAATAGTTTATTTTGCACTTTTAATTTTAATTTTGAATTTTGGTAGTTTTTCCTTTAATTTGGTTTTTAATTATTTGTAGTAGCAATTATTAGGGTTAATTAATTTAATTTGGTAGGATAATCTGGTTTAGGTTTTAATTTTAATTTTGGAAAAAAGAAAAAGATTTTTAAAAGAAAATGAATTGAAAATTAATGGAAAATTGGAAAAAGAATTGAAGAGATAGAATCGGGCTGCCTTCAGTTAAAAGTGTCCAGGCCCAAAGCCATTTCCCCGTACCCGTTCGTTTGACCCAGGCCCAGACCGTCCAACCCGGTCCAAACCCCCCCAGTACCATACGACGTCGTTTTCTGGAGTCCAATCTCAGCCGTTGATCCCATATGATCAGACGGCTGGGAACTAAGCCCTTACTTGATATATATATGTCCTAACGCCTCTACCCCCCCCCCTTCATTTCATCATTCCAACACCCCTATCAGAGAACCCAAGCCTAACCCTAGCTGAGCCACCCCTAAATCCACCACCGTCCGGTAGCGGCGCCACCTCCAAACGCTACCAAAACAACACCCCATGACCCCTCACTCCCCTCTTTCTAAATTCCGGACCAATTTCCTTCGAATATGCCTGGAGCTTCGCGAATCTCGAATCTGAGGTCAACCCCAAAAGCTCAAAACCACTTTTTCGTCAATCCTGGTACATGCATGGTCAGAAGGCACCGTTCTTCGAGTTTTGAAGTTCGGATTCAAACGATCGACCTTAGCTTTGTTAGGGCTCTTGTCTCCGATGGATTTCGAGTCTAAATCGGTAAGCTCTTTTCTTCTCTTGTCTTCTCTTCCTTTTTGATTGTCTTATTCTCTTCTTCCTCCCCTTTTCTTTAGCTTAATCTTCTTATACCAGTCTGGGTGAAACTCGACTAATCTCTCGAGTTTATATTGTTCTTCCGGTCATTGTCCTTCTCTTCTTCGTGAAAGTTTGTTTTCTGATATCTTTAGTTCGTTGTGTCAATAGCATGGATAACTCTGTGATCTTGTTTTCTGTTTAGCCATCCAAGTTATTTTAAAATTAAGGTACTTCAACTGAGTTAAATCCTTGCCTAGTCATCGTTAATTGATCAGTAAGTTAGTAGATTTGCTTTGAAATCATTGCATGTTATCATGGCTTGCAGATTTTTCTTTTCAAATAGATAAGTGTTCATCTGGGCTTTGGTTTGTCTTTGGTCCATTTGGCAAAGAGCAGCCCGTCCAAATTGGTTTGGGTTCTTGGGGTAAATTCAGTCGTGGGTTAATTTGACCCATGTCTCAGTTGGGGTTTAAGGTAAATAACATGGGTATGGGGGTTAGTTTGGGTAGTCTTAGTGAAGGAATCTACTTGTAATTGTCTGGGAAGCTTCTAGGAAGCTGGGGAGGGGACCACTTTGCAAAAACTGAATTTAAATTAGGGGTGTTTAAGCTAAAATAAAAACTAAAAAGGACTGAATGGCAAAAACGTATCTCCTTGGGTCTGCCCTATTTTCTTGCCTATAAAGGCATCTCTTCCTTGTCATTCAAGGGAGAATAAGAGGGTTCTAGAAAAATAAAATGGCTATTTCCCTTCCAAGCTTCTGAAATGATCTGAAATTCCCCTAAGTTCTTTGAAAAAATTGTTGAAAATTCTGCTTGGTTCTGTCCTTCTGATCCTCATATTCTAGCTCAAAACCACTGAAATTTCACAGTTTTATATTCTGGTTTGAAAATGGACTGAAGGTTTTGGTTTGAGTTTCTGCTAGTTGATTTACTATTCCATTGCTGGGGTTGGGTTTACTATTCTACTGAATGCCAGAAGTTGATTTCACTATCTTGACTGTTCAAATATGGGTTTAGCGGATTCTGTGGTGCTGCTTCCTGTCTGATATCTCTGATGCAGCTTACTGCTCCTTACCTATTTTTCTTTGTCTATTTACAGGTACATTTTTGAACTTTGCCCAATGTGAAATCCAATTTGAAGAGAAAAATGAAAAATGAAGTTAAGAAATGATGATAGTCTATCTGTAGTAGTTCTATATAATGTCTGTTTTCGTTACTTGATTCTTGGTGTATGCTATGTAGTTTTTTATTCTGAATATCCGAGTTCCTTGAGTTGTATTAGATGTGGGACTGTTATAAGACTTGGAAATAGCCTGTTAACCGAGTTAAATTCAGGACAGATGCATTCTTGAGGAATCTTGTGATATAAATGGTGTTGAGATTTGTTTGCTGAATAGCTCACTTAAGCTTTGATAACATGTTAATTGTGTTAGTTTGATCATGTACTTATATATTAGTTTGGCAGAATGTATTCATTGGATTTCATGGGTGCTGGAATTGTGTTAAAGGGGAAGAATTAGTCCAGAGTATTCTAATAATAGAAACAGGTGTTAGTTCATTTTGCTGTTGGTTGTGAGCATGCTTAGTTTAGATTAGCTGTTTCAATTCAGAATGTTCAATTAATAGGCTAATGCTCAGAAGCATTAGTCTATCTTGGTGTTGATTATGAGTATGTTTGAGTTAGATTTTTTGTTTTCCAACTCATAATGGTCAGTTGATAGTTAAAGTTCAGGAATAAAGGGTTAGTTTCATTTCATGTTTCACCGAGTTGCTTAATTGAAGTGCATCAGATAATTGTACATTCAGGATTTTTGCTGAGAATGGTTGGTCACATCAGGCTTGAATAATCGAGATTCAGAAGTGGGGGGGGGGTCAATTCCATCATATGTTTCATGTATTATCTTGAATTCTTTACAGTCACTCTATTGTGCACAAGGGGTGAGTCTGAACTTGGGCCTAGCGATGGCCCAGTTAATGAGATCAGGGCCAGTAATTCAGATAATTATGATGTTTTGCCTGCGTAGGGACTCGATCTGGAGTCCCGCACCTGTCGATGCCCGTTCTCTACGGTTTGGGCTTGCGTTGGGCCTGTATCAGGGCAAGCTAGGTCTTTTGGTAGTAGGGCTAGCCTTCCGAGCCCAATGCCCTTTAATTCCACTCGCAGGTCTTTCGAGAAATATGTCTTCCGAAACTTTAGTCTTAAAGGCATTGATAATTATGTCCTCTAATTAATTGAATTCTCACTAGTAACATTACGAGATGCGCTATATTGGATAATATCAGTGGCTTATGGTCCTCCAAAGTCTAGTCCGAGTTCCGTTTTTTTAAAATTGGAATTGAGGGGTCGTGCCAAATAAAATCTTCAAATGCATGGCCTTCGCGTAGTTAATAATTTAATTCTTAGAATTCTAGGCGTGCCATTTAATGAATTTTCCATGGTCCTCGTAAAGTTAAAAATGCGTAGTTGCTTTAGGATGCATTAGTTTTCCATGGTCCTCGAATTTTCCAATAGCATGTTTTGAACAACGTTCAATCTTCTTTAAAAATCAATTAAAAGCGGTTAAAAGGTTAAAATTGCACATAGGTTCAAAATGTTCTAAAATCAGATTATTAAGCCAAATATAACAGTTGAGCGACCGTGCTAGAACCACGGAACTCGGGAATGCTTAACACCTTCTCCCGGGTTAACAGATATCCTTACTCGGATTTCTAGTTCGCGGACTGTTAAACAGAGTTATATTTTCCTCGATTCGGGATTCAACCGGTGACTTGGGACACCATAAATTATCCCAAGTGGCGACTCTGATTTCTAATAAATAAACGATCCCGTTTTGATTGTCCTTTAATTGGAAAAACTCCCTTGTATTTATACCCCTCTCGGGGAGTAATGAAAAAAGGAGGTGTGACAGCTCTAGCGACTCTGCTGGGGATCGAACCCAGAATCTCTGGTTAAGGGTTCAAGAATTCGAGCTTAGAATAATTGTTATAGTTGGCTTTATCCATTATCTGATTTTATTACATGATTTGGGCCTAATGTGCTAATTGATTGCTTTTACCGCTTTGATATTCCGTGAACTGTATATAAATTGTTGCTAAATCCCTCTTCTCTCTGAGTCTTCTAAATCATGAAGAAGTGTGCACTTTGTGTGACTTCTTTTCTGTTAGAGTCATATTCCAAATTTAGAACGAGGTTCGGAAAAGTTGCAAAGCCGGCGAAGCTTCTTTATTCTCGGTACGCTGCCCCCCCCCCCCCCGGCTCGAGCTGTCCGCTCGGGTAAGCCAGGTCTACAACAATAAACCCAAGTTTTAAATATAGTATAACAAGACCTCATGCCGGATCCCTAGTAGGAACGTTTGTTTACATCATGTGCATTTTGACTTTGGAGACTCAACACAAGGGTTGGGTCTGTCTAGGACAGGTGCACCCGAAATAAAAAAAGACCATCCTGATGCATCTTACTTGCTACTTGTGCATTTATTTACTTCGGACTTGCATGCTGACCGGCTTATGAATATTGGGAAAGTTGAGAAAAGAGAAATAGCAATATGAGAGCTAAAGAGTTAATCGCCTCTTCTAAAAAAAACAAAAACAAAAAAAAACCATTGTCCAAATAGTGTCGAAACTCTGCCGGATTTTTGAGAAAATAAAAACAAAACAAAAAAAAGGAAAAAAAAGTTGGTGTTTCCAAAAAATAGTTTTAGTTGCCAATGAAATGAAAAAAGAGAAAAAGTCTTGTTTTCAAATAAAAAATAGTTTGTTTTACTTGCCCGAACTACGCCAGTTTGATTCTCACAGGGTATGAGATACGTAGGCAACCCCCATTGGGTCCAACTTCCTTTTGCAAAAGTAGCCAGAAAATGTTTACTTTAATTAGGGTGATGCCATTCTTGTCAGAAATAGCCGAATGTCCCTAAAAGGGCGCCGGAAGGCTGTTTTTGCAAGAACAACCACTTTTGTCACTGTTAAAGGTTTTGGCTGGTTAGCTGACACAGCCTTAATATCTTCGTTTTGAAGTGCTGAAAGGCCGTGTTGGCAAGGCCGGATGTTTTGTGGAAATTTTGAAAAAATGGTCATTTATCTTAAGTCAAAATGAGTCATAGTTTTCTTTTAATCACCTTAATAAATGTGCAGGATGAGCACAAATCAAAATGAAGCTTGCTCAGTCCGTGAAGAGATCCCTTTGGAGCTACATATGTGGTGGCATAATTTGGGAGACGATAGCAGAAAAGTTGTGACAAAAGCACTGGGCGGTCTTATTGGGCTTTTGAAGGTCAAGCCCAGAAATAATGTGATTGAGGCCTTGATACCGTTTTGGGACCCAGCACATAATGTGTTCCACTTTGCGTATTTCGAGTTAACTCCTACGCTAGAAGAGATAGCAGGCTATGCCGATTTCGAAGGGAATCTTAGAAGTCAATACCCGGTAGCACCAAGAACAGTGACCCCCCACAAAATTTTGGACTTGTTAAGCATCAGTCGGGATGTCCGAGACGAAAATTTGGCCAAAGGATTTTGTACCTTCTACTTTCTGTACCGATGATACGGGAATCCACGTGGCTTCAAAACACCAGATACTAGTCTTACTCATGCTGGGAATCAAGACAAGCGAGAAGCTCGGAGAGGATTAGCTTTCATAGTGGTGTTCCTGGGTATTTTGGTTTGCCCGAGAAAAGATGGGAACATAGAGATGGGGTTAGTAGGGTTAGCTGACTTTATGGTGAAAAAGGCAAATGGGACTATAGTACCGTTGATCTTGGCAGAAATTTACCGAGCTCTTACTCGTTGTCGAGAAGGAGCAAAGTTCTTTGAAGGGTGCAATATGTTGTTACAAATATGGATGGAGGAACACCCTTGCCACCGTCCCAGATTCTTGAATTGCGGTATGATTGGCCTCGAGTACATTGAAAAACATGAAAAGCGAGTAGATGGTTATGAGTTTCCAGATGGTACGGAATCATGGCATGCTCATTTGATATCTTTGACCGAAAATAAGATCGAATGGACATTCGGATGGCTCTCGGTCAACGAAGTAATCTATATGTCAGCTGAGGTGTTTTTTTTGCTGTTGATGGGTCTGCAGAGTATCCAGCCTTATGCTCCGCACAGAGTCTTGCGTCAGTTGGGATAATACCAGATCATCCCACACAATGAAGATTTGAGTCAGCAAGTCATTGAGTTAGATCCAAAAGCTTCCTTCCCAGAAGAAAAAGTGCGTCGGGTTTGGCATCAGTGCAGATTCCTAGGGCCTAACACGCAAGTACGAGACCTATCCAGAGGCGAGGTGGAGCCCAGTTATATTGCGTGGTATGGTAAAAGATCCCTAGTTCAACATGAGCCTGATATACCCACAAAGAGACCCCATGTCCAGCAATTCACCGACGGAGCTCAGGTACAATGGGATTGGCTGACCAAAGAAAACGAGTATAGGGCTACCATAAACAAGATGGAAAAGCAAGTCAGAGAACTTCAATTCGAGAATAGCTTGCAAGTGGCAGCGGACGAAGGAGAAAAGAAAAAGCTAGCCAAAGAAAATGAGGCCCTTCGAGCTCAAATTCAGAAATTGAAAGTAACGGCAGAAAATCCAGACCGAAGTGACAGAGATGAAAAGCTCATAGCTAACCCAAGGCAGAAAGTGAGTGACTATAGTTTCGATTTGAACAAAGCAGAAAGGGAACTAGCCAAGGCTCAAAAACAATTGGCTAAAAATGCAGATGAACGGGTACGTCGGTTAAGCAGTTGAGAGAAAGGTACGATGATGAGGTCGCAGGGTTGAAGAAAAGGGTCATCGCCACGGAAAACAAAATGATCAAGCAGGCAAAAAACTTCAAGGTTAAAAGGGAACACTATTATACGACATTGGCACAGTTAGAAATAGACTTGCAACAACTTCAGGAACAAAATTATGCAGCTGAGCAAACTTTGGAGGCCAGGGCCCAGAAGATTGGGCGTTTGTTACAAGAAAAGGGCGTCATAAGAGAGAGAATTAGAAACATCGCTGAATACATCGTTATGAAGTGCCACATATGTGAGGATATGACTCGCACTACATTCTTTGTAGCGGTGATGACCTTTGTTAAACAAATAATGAACGACTTGGACCAACTTCAAAGGGATATTGCACATAGGCCCATGGCGAGACCGAATGACGTCTCGCGGGCACTAGGAGCATTGATGTATTCATGATTTGTCCGTTTTAGTCTGCATTTCCCTTTTTGTTAAGCGTCTGTCAGTCATGTTGAGTTTTCTTTCTGCTAGAGTCCGTCAAATTGATTTCGAGTCTGTATTTTCTTCTGTTGGAATATAATGTCTATTTTTGGAGTCTATATTTCATCTTTGCATCGAAATCTGTTAGTCTTTTGGAATTTGTTAGTTTTGAGTTTGTAAATTTGTTGTTTTATTTTTACTGAAAATCCCAAAAATGTTTTATTTCGCACTTATCTACAAGAACTATGCTTGGTCTGATTCATGCGGGGTCATGATAAGTAGGCAATCTCCATAGTATTTGACCGTAACCAAATAAAAGAGAGAAAGAAAGAGCAAAAAAACAAAAGAGAGAGAAAATAAGAAAATCAAGAGAGAATAGAAACAAAGAGAGAACGAAAGGAAGGAAAAGAAAAAGAAAGAAAAGGGGGAGGTTTGCAATCAAAAGTAAGAAAAGGCCGGAATGACGCATGCAACCGATCAAATACATAATAAAGACGGTTAAATATTTAGGTGCATTCACGCCCAATGTGTGGTTACCAATCTGTTAAAACCTAATCGCTAACAAGGTTGTTTGTTTGATGTATTAAGTCCATGCAGGTGGTTAGTTGACTGGCATTCTGGCAACTCACTCCTACAACACCCGATCAAAAAATAGGCTGAATATGGTCAACCAGGAACCAGAAACAAGTATTGTCGACCCATCGAAAGATGTGGAAGAAATGGACGTTAATGCAATGAGGGAAGAAATGTATAAGCTGAAACAACAGATGGCTGAAATGTACCAAGCTTGGGCGAAGGGGCATCCACCACCGGTTTATCCCGTCAATCCTGCTTATATCTCACCATCAGCGCAACCTCCGGAGCCTCCCACAGTGAACTCATCTCCAGCCTTTCCCCTCTACCAATAATGTCATGGTGCCACTTCCCAAACTTCTCAAGCTCCACCACCCAAACAAGTCTCATACACTCATCCACAAATTACACCTATTTTTGTGGCACCTCCACCTACTACAT
The DNA here is from genome assembly GCF_000393655.2 of Nicotiana sylvestris. Classification (NCBI taxonomy): domain Eukaryota; kingdom Viridiplantae; phylum Streptophyta; class Magnoliopsida; order Solanales; family Solanaceae; genus Nicotiana; species Nicotiana sylvestris. Next base: position 127,924,539 of record NC_091063.1, read on the forward strand.
TACACCGATCTTACAGTGAACCCCTGTTCCAAACTCACAATAACCAGTACTATCCCCCTGAACCCATCTTCAAAGTTCCAGAACCGTATCCTTACACTCCTCATCTTGATATCCCGGCAGAGACCGAGAAACCGCCCAGAAATCCCGAGCATGAAGAGATGATCAGAAAGGTCAAAAGCTTAGAGCAATCCTTCCGAGATATGAGGAGGCTGTGAGGCCAAGTGAGTGTGGCTTATAAGGATTTATGTCTGTTCCCAGATGTTCAGTTGCCAGCAGGGTCCAAAATGCCCAAGTTTGATTTGTACGATGGGCATTGTGACCCAGTAGCACACTTAAGAGGATTCGTAGCAAGATGAGAGCAGCGGGTGGAAGAGATGAATTGCTGATGGTGTATTTCAGCCAACGTTTGAGTGCGTCGGTGCTAGAATAGTACACCAGACAAGATCATAGCCGGTGGTACACATGGGACGATTTGGCCCAAGCCTTCGCCTGTCATTTTCAGTATAATCTCGAAATCATACCAGACCGTCTGTCATTGACGAAGATCGAGAAGAAGCCAGGTGAGAGCTTCCGAGAATATAGGTTCCGTTGGAGAGAGCAAGTAGCGAGGGTTGACCCCCCGATGAAAGAGAGTGAGATGGTTGATTATTTCTTGCAGGCTTTGGAGCCCACTTATTTTGGTCATTTGGTGTCAGTTGTGGGCAAGTCCTTTAATGAAGTTGTGAAAATGGGAGGCATGGTTGAGGAGGGACTCAAGTACAATAAGATCATGAGTTACTCAACAATCAAAGCAACCACCCAAGCCATTCAAAACGGTACTGGAGGTGTACTCAGAAAGAAGAAGAAAGAGGATGTTGCAACGATCGAGTCGGCAGCTTGGGTTGGATCCAGGAACCTTCCCCGTTACTACAACCAGCCTCAACCCTATCCCCAAACTTACCCCCACATACCATATAGCCCACCACAACACTATTACCCACAGCAAGATCCCCATTTTTCTGTCCATCACACACAAACCTATACTCAACCTCCCGCTCATGCACAACAGCATGCGCCAGCTCCACAAAGTCCCTACCAAGCTCCACAAAATAACTATCCACCCCCAAAAGCCTACAAAAATCCTCCTGGAACAGGTTTTCGACCCAATCAAGCCTTCAAGAACGAGAGGCTACAAAAGCAGAAGACTTTTACTCTATTGGGAGAATCCTATACTAGTCTATTCCACAGGCTGAGACAGTTGGGTATGTTGAATCCGATCGAAGCCAAACTGTCGAATCCCCTTCCCAGAAATCTTGATCACTCGGTGAGTTGTGAGTATTGTTCAGAGGCACTGGGCTATGACACAGAGAAATGCTGGAAACTAAAACCAGTTGTACAAGAGCTCATTGATACTCATCGAATCGAGGTTTAGGCCCTAGAAGCACCAAATATCAACCTGAATCCACTACCAGCTCACCATGAGACCCATATGATTGAGTTGACACACAAGGGAGGGGAGGCTAAGAAACCCTCGCAGATGGTGATGATGATCCGCTCCAGTGAAACCAGTTCAAAGGAAAAGGTAACCAGTGGGAAATCAGTGGTCCAGTTGAAAGGGGTAGGCAATAAGCCAGCTGTGGTAGCCGAGAAAGGGTCGTCAAGCGATGTCACAGTGAAACCAGAGAAGGCTAAAGTGGTGGTACCTGGGGTTACAAGTAAACCTGTTGTGGTCGTGAGGGGTGCTCGCAAAGAGCCTGTTGTTATCAAACCGGTAACTCAATTACCGATAGTTGACAGCAAGGCAGTCCCGTGGAATTATGAACGATTGACAGTAGCTTACTAGGGGAAAGAGGTTAAAGAAGAAGTGTGTGAGGCCCATGGTTTAACTCGGTCGGGGAGATGCTTTGCCCCAGAAGGGTTGAGGAAAGCTAAGACTTCAAAAGATAACCCAGTGTTGGTGAAGAAAGCAGTGACTTAGGAAGAAGCAGAAGAATTTCTTAGAAAAATGAAAGTGCAAGACTATTCCATTGTGGAGCTATTAAGGAATACACCAGCTCATATCTCGCTCTTGTCATTATTGATCCATTCAGTCGAACATTGTCGTGCTTTGATGAAGATCTTGAACGAAGCCCACGTTCCTGACAAAATCTCAGTAAACCACTTGGAAAAGATAGCTAACAAGATATTTGAGGTAAACCGAGTCACTTTTTCTGATGATAAGTTACCCATGGAGGGTATCGAGCACAATATAGCCCTCTATCTGACGGTGAAATACGAAGATTTCGTGGTTACTCGGGTACTGGTTGACAATGGGTCTAGAGCGAACATTTTGTCCTCTCTCCACATTGAACAAATTGCAAGTGGAGGATGAAATAATTCACAAGAACAGTATTTTCGTCCAGGGATTCGACGGTGAAGGGAAGGATTCAGTCGGGGACATAGTGCTTGAGCTCACAATAGGGCCAGTTGAATTTACTATGGAATTCCAGGTGCTCGATGTGGCTGTTTTATACAATCTGTTGTTGGGACGACCCTGGATCCATGCAGCCAAAGCAGTCCCATTTACTCTGCATCAAATGGTCAAGTTTGAATGGGATCGATAGGAAATTGTTGTACACGGCGAAGATAATTTGTGTATGCCCAACGGTGCCATTGTTCTGTTCATAGAGGTTGACGATGACAAGGGACCATGGGTTTATCAGGTTTCTGACACAGTATCGGTAGAGAAAATTCCGGAAGGAAAGTGCACTCCAACTCCAAAGATGGCTGCTGCATCAGTCATGGTAGCTATTGAAATGTTGAAAAACGATTTCGTACCGGGAAAGGGTTTGGGTGCATCTCTGCAAGGTATTGTGCAGCTAGTTTCTCTTCCAAGGAATCTAAATACTTTTGGTCTGGGGTTCAAGCCTACCGTTGCAAACGTGAGAAGAGCTAGAAAAATGAAGCAGAAAGCATGGGCATTGCCAAAGCCAATCCCACGTCTGTCTAGATCATTCGTCAGGACGGGTATCAGAAAGCAACTGCTGTCAAAGGTCCCTGGACCACTGATTGGTGTCGATGGAGATTTGGAGAAGGGGTATGAAAGGTTATTCGCCGAGGTTAACACGGTTCAGGTTGGGGAAGGGTCCAGCAGGGAAGATGTGCAATTTGTGGGACCACGTGCAAAAGTCAACAACTGGGAAGCTACTCCTCTTCCTATCCGGAGGGAGTCTTGGTAGTGGGTTTTGATTTTCTTTTAGTTATCTGGATTATTCCAGGGTCTGTAATTCAGATATTATGTTCCGTCCAGTTGGATGTGTTAAAACCCTGTTATCTTTATATTCAATGAAATGCAATTGTTCCTTTTCCTTCATTTCTTCTGATTTTGTTTTTATTTTATTCTTTTGTACAGTTCTTTTTATGCTGATATCAATGACATGACATGCATGAGGAATCTTCGGCCTAGTTTTAAAAGCCAATCTAACTCTGAAATAATAATACAAGAAATTGAGTATGATGACGAGTTGGAATTTGATGATGATGAGGCCTATGAAGAAATTAGTAAGGAACTAAGTCATTTTGAGGAAAAGCCCAAACCTAATTTGAACGATACATAAGAAGTTAATTTAGGGGACCAAGAAAATGTCCGTAAAACTAAAATAAGTGTCCATCTGGAACCTTAACTCAGGGAGGAGATAATCAAAACACTGTTCGAATGCAAAGACGTTTTTGCATGGTCCTATGACAACATGCCGGGTTTAAGCACTAATTTAGTGGTTCACAAGTTGCCCACTGACCCAACATTCCCTCCTGTCAAACAGAAGCTGAGAAATTTCAAAATGGATATGAGTGTAAAGATTAAGGAAGAGGTCACCAAGCAGTTCGATGCCAAAGTCATTCAGGTTACCCGGTATCCCACCTGGTTAGCCAATGTTGTGCCTGTACCAAAGAAGGATGGCAAGACCAGGGTGTGTGTTGACTATCGGGATCTCAACAAGGCAAGTCCAAAAGACAATTTCCCGTTGCCGAACATCCATATCTTGATTGATAATTGCGCCAAACATGAGATTGGTTCTTTTATGGATTGTTACGCTGGTTATCATCAGATATTAATGGACGAGGAAGATGAAGAAAAGATGGCATTCATCACGCCATGGGGAACGTACTGCTCTCGGGTCATGCCATTTGGTTTGAAAAATGCTGGGGCAACCTACATGAAGGCAATGACAACAATCTTCTATGATATGATACACCAGGAAATCGACGTGTACGTGGATGATGTGATCGTGAAGTCTAGAAAGCAGTCTGACCATGTCAGGGATCTGAAGAAGTTCTTTCGAAGGTTTCGCAGGTACAATCTCAAGCTTAATCCTGCAAAGTGTGCTTTTGGGGTGCCGTCTGGAAAGTTGTTGGGGTTCATAGTCAGCTACCGGGGCATTGAGTTGGACCCATCGAAATTCAAGGCCATCTAGGAATTGCCACCTCCGAAGAACAAGACCGAGGTGATGAGTTTGTTGGGGAGATTGAATTATATCAGTAGGTTCATCGCTCAGCTCACGACAACTTGAGAGCCTATCTTCAAGATATTAAAGAAAGAAGTTGCGGTCAAGTGGACAGATGAATGTCAGGAGGCGTTTGATAAGATAAAGGGGTATTTGTCAAATCCACCCGTGTTGGTCCCGCCAGAACCAGGGGGACCTTTGATTCTATATTTGACAGTATTAGACAATTCATTCGGTTGTGTATTAGGTCAACATGATATCACTGGCAGGAAGGAGCAGGCCATATATTATCTCAGCAAGAAATTCACACCGTACGAGGTCAAGTACACTCAGCTCGAGAGAACACTTTGTACCCTAACCTGGGTGGCGCAGAAGCTGAAACATTACTTGTCATCTTACACTACCTATCTCATATCCCACTTGAATCCATTGAAGTATATCTTTCAAAAGCCTATGCCCACAAGGAGGCTTGCAAAGTGGTAGATCCTACTCACAGAGTTTGACATTGTCTACGTGACTCGAACTGCAATGAAAGCACAGGCCTTGGTAGACCATTTGGCCGAGAACCCGGTTGATGAAGATTATGAACCTTTGAAAACTTATTTCCCTGATGAAGAGGTGATGCACATTGATGAGTGGGAACAAGTCGAGAAGCCTGGATGGAAACTTTTCTTTGATGGAGCCGCAAACATGAAGGGCGTGGGGATAGGAGCAATACTTATTTCTGAAATAGGGCAGCACTACCCTGTTACGGCTCAGCTTTGTTTTTACTGTACCAACAACATGGCTGAGTATGAGGCATGTATTCTGGGTTTGAGGTTAGCTGTGGACATGGGTGTCCAGGAAGTATTGGTCTTGGGTGACTCGGACCTCCTGGTGCACCAAATTCAGGGAGAATGGGAAACACGGGATTTGAAACTCATACCGTACAGACAATGTTTGCATGATCTTTGTCAACGGTTTCAGTCGATAGAATTCAAGCATATCCCTAGGATCCACAATGAAGTCCCTGATACTTTGGCTACTCTGGCGTCAATGTTACATCATCCAGATAAGGCTTATGTGGACCCTTTGCAGAATCAGGTCTGCGATTAGCATGCTTACTGTAATAAGGTGGAAGAAGAACTTGATGGGGAGCCATGGTTCCATGATATCAAAGAGTACATCAGGATGGGGCATACCTGGTACAGGCCACAGGTGATCAGAAAAGAACAATTCGACGACTAGCAAGTGGATTTTTCTTCAGTGGAGGGGTATTGTACAAAAGAACTCCAGATCTAGGATTGCTAAGATGAATTGATGCTAGACAGGCCACAGCTATCATGAGAGGTACACTCCGGAGTTTGTGGACCCCATATGAGTGAGTACATTCTGGCAAAGAATATTCTCCGAGTAGGTTATTACTGGCTCACTATGGAACGGGATTGCATCAGTTTTGTGCGTAAATGTCATCAGTGCCAAGTGCATGGAGATTTGATTCATTCTCCACCATCCGAATTACATACAATGTCTGCATTATGGCCTTTTGTTTCTTGGGGCATGGATGTCATTGGGCCAATCGAGCCAGCAACATCAAACAGACACAGATTTATTCTAGTAGCCATCGATTATTTCACCAAGTGGGTTGAAGCGAAAACTTTCAAATTTATGACCAAGAAAGCAGTGGTCGATTTTGTCTATTCAAATATTATCTGTCGGTTTGGGATTCCAAAGGTAATCATCACGGACAATGGTGCTAATCTCAACAGTCATCTGTCGGTTTGGGATTCCGAAGGTAATCATCACGGACAATGGTGCTAATCTCAACAGTCATCTGATGACGGAGACATGTCAGCAATTTAAGATTATACATCACAATTCCACCCCATATCGCCCTAAGGCGAATGGAGCAGTCCAGCCAGCCAACAAGAATATAAAGAAGATACTTCGTAAAATGGTGGAAGGTTCTAGACAATGACATGAAAAGTTGTCGTTTGCATTGCTGGGTTATCGCACTACTATCCGTACTTCAATAGGGGCCACTCCTTATTTGTTGGTGTATGGCACGGAGGCGGTGATACCCGCAGAAATTGAAATCCCATCCCTTCGGATTGTCGATGAGGCAAAAATTGATGACGTTGAATGGGTCAAAACCCGCTTGGAACAATTAAGTCTGATTGATGAAAAGAGATTGGTAGCAGTGTGTCACGTCCAATTGTACCAATGGAGAATGGCGAGGGCATATAACAAGAAGGTACGTCCACGGAAGTTTGAAGTGGGTCAGTTAGTGTTGAGACGTATTTTGCCTCATCAAGCTGAAACAAAAGGAAAATTCGCCCCAAACTGGCAGGGGCCATTTGTTGTATCCTGAGTATTGTCCATTGGCGCGTTGTATTTGACAGATGTAGAAGGGAAATATGTAGAAATGGCTATCAATTCTGATGCAGTCAAAAGATACTATGTATGATTTCTTCCTTTGATCGTACTTGTTTGTATTTGGCATATTTTGAAGATTGAAATGACGAAGGCGTTTTGTTCTGCTATCTAAACACTTTATCCTTTGTTACCCCCTTTTGAGCCTTATTTATTTTCTTTCATACCCCTCTTTCGGGATCAACGACACAATTCAGAAATGCAAGTGCGAAGGATAAGTAAGTGAAAAGAAAAAGAAAGAATGAACAAGAAAGGAAAAAGGAAAAGAGAGAAGAAAGAGAAAGAAAAGAAAAGAGAAAAGCAAAAAGAAAAAAAAAGAGAAAAAAAAGAAGAAAGGAAGAGAAGAACAATAGAAGAAAAAGAGAGAAAGAAAAGAAAGATAGAAAATAAAATCACAACAACAAACTAATTTATACGACATGAACTACGTTTGACCTGATTCCTTTTAAGGATACATAGGCAGCCTCACGGTTCGGTCTCATCAAAATAAAAATCCAAAAATCCCCATGCAAGAAACTAGGGCAGAAGTTGTGGTTGTTGTGAGAAACCTGATTCCGAAAGTTGTAATTTTAACCCATTTGTATTGTTTTGAGCCTTTTATACCCTTTATTTCTAACCCTGTCCAGGAGCCTACATTACGGTCCAAAGAGAGACCTTCTGATCAGTCTTTGAGAAATTCCAAGTCGAGTAGGTAAATGTAATTCATTTCAGGGGCAACACTCTGGTTCAAGCAGGAAAAATAAAAATGAGAGAGTCTTATTGGTGAAAACCTTCACAGGCACCGTAAGGCAACGAGAGTTGAGAGAAATAAAATGAGAAAGTCTTATTGGTTAAAACCTTCACGGGCACCGTAACGCGAAAGTGAGTTGAGAGATGAACGAATGGAAGAGGTCTGCTGGTGAAAAACTTACAAGGCGCCGCAGGATGAACAAGGTCAAGGTTTGGGTAAAGTAATCAGGTCATGGAAATTCTAGGGCAACGAAGTACGGCAACTAAAAGTTGATTGGTTGGACAGATTGGGCCGATTAATCTGAAATGCATGTCATGATCATTGGTACTAGCTATTCCACTCAGATAAGTTTTCCTTTTCTTTTTCCTTTTGTAGCAGTCATCTGGTTTTCGATTCTTCTTATCCTCAACCCACAAAATCATTGTATTTCATTTTCTTTTGGGTATTTATCTTGTTCAAAGCAAGTCGAGGCTCACTACCAACTTCCAAAATTGCAAAGTGCATCGTGGTTGAGCATACTAAGGATAACATGATGTAAGAGGGGGATACAAGGAATCACCGGAAGTTTCATCGGTGGAATGGAATGGTAATGTCATGGGAGAGGCAAAGTTTCAGATAAAAAGGTCAGAGGAAAAACAACAACGAGGGTATAGAACACTCGGCTCGTCAAAGGTCATGGGGTTTGAAAGTCAGTCAGAAAGTCAAAGCGGTTCAGGGCCAGTTCGGAGAAGCCGGTCAGAACAAATGTTGCGGCAGAAAGATCTTCAGCATAAATGCCATCACCTAACCACCACTTTAAACTGACAAAATTTTCTTTGATTGAAACAGGGGAAAAAAATTCGTTTGATTCGGAGAAACTCTCTGTGGAGAAAGGCAGTCACCAAACAGGTTTGATTTTTGATTTTCAGGACCCTCCTGGAAAATGGGACCTAGTTTAAAGTTCAGAAACAACATAATCTAGCATAAATGTATCCCAAACGAATATAAGTTAGCTTAGAAGTTTGCATGTTCGAGATAGGATTCAATTAGGAGTTGTCAGGACCCTCCTGAATAATGGGACTTTGCTTTAAGATTTCAATTAGATAACAACATTTAGCGTAAACTCTGCTGTAGGGTAGTATAATTCAGACATGAAAGTTGTCACCCTTAAGATAAAATTTAACCTTTGATTTTTAGGACCCTCCTGGATAATAGGGAGTAGTTTAAAGATCCTCTTAGATAGCAAGATTTAGCAAAAGTCACACCTGTAGAAGATATAACTTAGATTTCAAATTGTCATTTAGATAAGAGTTGTCAGGAATCCCCTGAATAATGGGACCTAGCTTTCAAATCCTTAGTAACACTTGGTAATATGATTTAGTTTTACAATCACATCTGTCCCCAGCCGCCAAACTGGGGCAGAAAATTTTTCTTTGTTTTGTCTGTTTTGTTGAAGTCAGGAGCCCACCTGGAGAGCAGGGAATACATTTCAAGTTGAAGGCAGGAGCCCGCCTGGAGAGCAGGGAATACTTTCAAGTCAGCAATCAGGAGCCCGCTTGGAGAACAAGGGAGTACAATTTAAGTTATAGTTTTCTAATTCTTTGCTTTGTTCATTGTGAAGTCAGGAGCCCGCCTGGAGAGCAGGGAATACATTTCAAGTTGAAGTCAGGAGCCCGCCTAGAGAGCGGGGAATACTTTCAAGTCAGCAATCAGGAGCCCGCCTGGAGAACAAGGGAGTACAATTTAAGTTTTAGTTTTCAAATTCTTTACTTTGTTCATTGTGAAGTCAGGAGCCCGCCTGGAGAACAAGGGAATACATTTCAAGTTGAAGTCAGGAGCCCGCCTGGAGAACAAGGGAATACATTTCAAGTTGAAGTCAGGAGCCCGCCTGGAGAGCAGGGAATACATTTCAAATGCAGCAGTCAGGAGCCCGCCTGGAGAGCGGGGAATACTTTCAAGCCAGCAATCAGGATCCTTCCTGGAGAATAAGGGAGTACAATTCAAGTTTTAGCTTTCAAGTTCTTATCGATATTTGGTAATGTGGTCCATTTTACACTTACATCTGTGCCCAGCCACCAAACTGGGGCAGAAAATTTTTTCTTATTGTATATGTTGAAGTCAGAAGCCCGCTTGGAGAGCAGGGAATACATTTCAAGTTAGCAGTCAGGAGCCCGCCTGGAGAGCAGGGAATACATATCAAGTTCAGCAGTCAGGCACCCACCTGAAGAAGGGGAAAACATCTCAGTTTACAATTCCAGATGGCAACAAACGGATGTTTCCGAGAGAGTGGAGGATAACAAGGCAACAAGAAATGCAAGAGCAAGCTTGAAGATATAGATAGGACTTTTGTAATCCATAGATCATAGTCTAGTCTAGCTTCTTTTATTTTATCATGGCGTAATAAGGGGGTTCAGTAAACAGTAGTAGTAGTAGCAGCAGCAACAGTGGAAGCCCAGCTTCGTGGTAGTCCCAGCTACCAAAACTTCCCGAACTACACTGACCCAATTTCTTTTTAGCCAAGGATATATAGGCAACCTCAGAAGCAGGGTGCGGTCAAATCTTTCAAAAATGCTTCACGCGGAGTATTCAAATGGGCAAAAATCGCTCTTATCCGCACACTTATCTTTGCATGAAAACTCTTCGTGTTTCCGAGTAAAGAGGGGCAGCTGTGAGAACGTGATTTTTGCCCTATATGAATTACTCCCATAAATTCAAAACAAAGCAATTTCTTTCAGTGTTTGCAATTTTGGGGATTTTCATGGCATTTTCTGGTAATTGTTTGCATTTGTCTGTGCATTTTTATTTTATTTAATTAATGAAAATTAAAAAAAATATGTTGCATTTGCATTTAGGATTTAATTTTACATTTTTAGAATTAATTGACAAATTATTTTATAAAAATAGGAAAAAATCACAAAATAGTTTATTTTGCACTTTTAATTTTAATTTTGAATTTTGGTAGTTTTTCCTTTAATTTGGTTTTTAATTATTTGTAGTAGAAATTATTAGGGTTAATTAATTTAATTTGGTAGGATAATTTGGTTTAGGATTTAATATAGGTTTTAATTTTAATTTTGTAAAAAAGAAAAGATTTTTAAAAGAAAATGAATTGAAAATTAATGGAAAATTGGAAAAAGAATTGAAGAGATAGAATTGGGCTACCTTCAATTAAAAGTGCCCAAGCCCAAAGTCATTTTCCCCGTACCCGTCCGTTTGACCCAAGCCCAGACCGTCCAACCCGGTCCAAACCCCTCCAGTACCATACAATGTCGTTTTCTAAAGTCCAATCTCAGTCGTTGATCCCATATGATCACACGACTGGGAACTAAGCCCTTACTTGATATATATATATATGTCCTAACGCCCCTATCCCCCCCCCCCTTCATTTAATCGTTCCAACACCCCTATCAGAGAATCCAAACCTAACCCTAGATGAGCCGCCCCTAAATCCACCACCGTCCGGTGGCAGCGCCACCTCCAAACGCTACCAAAACAACACCCCATGACCCCTCACTCCCCTCTTTCTAAATTCCGGACCAATTTCCTTCGAATATGCCTGGAGCTTCGCGAATCTCGAATCTGAGGTCAACCCCAAAAGCTCAAAACCACTTTTTCGTCAATCCTGGTACATGCATGGTCAGAAGGCACCGTTCTTTGAGTTTTGAAGTTCGGATTCAAATGATCGACCTTAGCTTTGTTAGGGCTCTTTTCTCTGATGGATTTCGAGTCTAAATCGGTAAGCTCTTTTCTTCTCTTGTCTTCTCTTCCTTTTTGATTGTCTTATTCTCTTCTTCCTTCATTTTTCTTTAGCTTAATCTTCTTATACCAGTATGGCTAAAACTCGACTAATCTCTCGAGTTTAGATTGGTCTTCCAGTAATTGTCCTTCTCTTCTTCGTGAAAGTTTGTTTTCTGATATCTTTAGTCTGTTGTGTCAATAGCATAGATAACTCTCTGATCTTGTTTTCTGTTTAGCCATCCAAGTTATTTTAAAATTAAGGTACTTCAACTGAGTTAAATCCTTGCCTAGTCATCGTTAATTGATCAGTAAGTTAGTAGATTGCTTTGAAATCATTGCATGTTATCATGGCTTGCAGATTTTTGTTTTCAAATAGATAAGAGTTCATCTGTGCTTTGGTTTGTCTTTGGTCCATTTGGCAAAGAGCAGCCCGTCCAAATTGGTTTGGGTTCTTGGGGTAAATTTAGCCGTAGGTTAATTTGACCCATGTCTCAGTTGGGGTTTAAGGTAAATAACAGGGGTATGGGGGTTAGTTTGGGTAGTCTTAGGAAGCTTCTAGGAAGCTGGGGAGGGGACTACATTGCAAAAACTGAATTTAAATTAGGGGTGTTTAAGCTAAAATGGAAACTAAAAATTACTGAAAGGCAAAAACGTATCTCCTTGGGTCTGCCCTATTTGTTTGCCTATAAAAGCATCTCTTCCTTGTCATTCAAGGGAGAATGGGAGGGTTCTAGAAAAATAAAATAGCTATTTCCCTTCCAAGCTTCTGAAATGATCTGAAATTCCCCCAAGTTCTTTGGAAAAATGGTTGAAACTTCTGCTTGGTTCTGTCCTTCTGATCCTCATATTCTAGCTCAAAACCACTGAAATTTCATAGTTTTATATTTTGGTTTGAAAATGGACTGAAGGTTTTGGTTTGAGTTTCTGCTGGTTGATTTACTATTCCATTGTTGGGGTTGGGTTTACTATTCTACTGAATGCCTGAAGTTGATTTCACTATCTTGACTGTTCAAATCTGGGTTTAGCTGATTCTGTGGTGCTGCTTCATGTCTGATATCTCTGTTGCATCTTACTGCTCCTTACCTATTTTTCTTTGTCCATTTACAGGTACATTTTTGAACTTTGCCCAATGTGAAATCCAATTTGAAGAGAAAAATGAAAAATGAAGTTAAGAAATGATGATAGTCTATCTGTAGTAGTTCTATATAATGTCTGTTTTCGTTACTTGATTCTTGGTGTATGCTAGGTAGTTATTTATTCTGAATATCCGAGTTCCTTGAGTTGTATTAGATTTGGGACTGGTATAAGACTTGGAAATAGCCTGTTAACCGAGTTAAATTCAGGACAGATGCATTCTTGAGGAATCTTGTGATATAAATGGTGTTGAGATTTGTTTGTTGAATAGCTCACTTAAGCTTTGATAACATGATAATTGTGTTAGTTTGATCATGTACTTATATATTAGTTTGGCAGAATGTATTCATTGGATTTCATGGGTGCTGGAATTGTGTTAAAGGGGAAGAATTGGTCAAGAGTATTCTAATAATAGAAGCAGGTGTCAGTTCATTTTGCTGTTGGTTGTGAGCATGCTTAGTTTAGATTAGCTGTTTCAATTCAGAATGTTCAATTAATGGGCTAAAGCTCAGAAGCATTAGTCTATCTTGGTGTTGATTATGAGCATGTTTGAGTTATATTTGTTGTTTGCCAACTCATAATGGTCAGTTGATAGTTAAAGTTCAGGAATAAAGGGTTAGTTTCATTTCATGTTTCTCCGAGTTGCTTAATTGAAGTGCAACAGTTAATTGTACATTGAGCATTTTTGCTGAGAATGGTTGGTCACCTCAGGCTTGAATAATCGAGATTCAGAAGTGGTGGTGGGGGGGGGTCAATTCCATCCTATGTTTCATGTATTATCTTGAATTCTTTACAGTCACTCCACTATGTACAAGGGGCGAGGCTGAACTTGGGCCTAGCGATGTCCTAGTTAATGAGATCAGGGCCAGTAATTCAGATAATTCTAATGTTTTGCATGCGTAATGACTCGATCTGGAGTCCCGCACCTGTCGATGCCCGTTCTCAACGGTTTGGGCTTGAGTTGGGCCTGTATCAGGGCAGGCCAGGTCTTTAGGCAGTAGGGCCTACCTTCCGAGCCCAATGCCCTTTAATTCCACTCGCAGGTCTTCCGAGAAACATGTCTTCCGAAATTAGTCTTAAAGTCATTGATAATTTTATCCTCTAATTAATTGAATTCTCACTAGTTACATTACGAGGTGAGCTATATTGGATAATATCAGTGGCTTATGGTCATACAAAGTCTAGTCCGAGTTCCTTTTTTTAAAATTGGAATTGAGGGGTCGTGCCAAATAAAATCTTCAAATGCATGGCCTTCGCTTAGTTAATACTTTAATTCTTAGAATTCGAGGCGTGCCATTTAGCGATTTTTCCGTGGTCCTCGTAAAGTTAAAAACGCGTAGTTGCTTTAGGCGCATTAGTTAATAATTTTACTTTCTTAAACTCGGATGCACATTTCATGTGACCCAAATCAAATCTTAAAACATTGAATAAGATATGTTCCGGATTGCGGGTGCATTTCATGTGACGCAATCCAAAGGCATGTTTTGAACAACGTTCAATCTTCTTTAAGAATCAATTAAAAGCGGTTAAAAGGTTAAAATTGCACATAGGTTCAAAATGTTCTAAAATCAGATTATTAAGCCAAATATAATAGTTGAGTGACCGTGCTAGAACCACGAAACTCGGGAATGCCTAACACCTTCTCCCGGGTTAACAGAATTCCTTACTCAGATTTCTATTCGCGGACTATTAAACAGAGTCATATTTTCCTCGATTCGGGATTCAACCGGTGACTTGGGACACCATAAATTATCCCAAGTGGAGACTCTAATTTCTAATAAATAAACGATCTCGTTTCGATTGTCCTTTAATTGGAAAAACTCTCTTGTATTTATACCCCTCTCGAGGTGTAATGAAAAAAGGAGGTGTGACAATAGAGAAGTACTTATATATTGAAATTCATATGAGGCGATCATAAGAAACATCTTTGGCAAACCAAATTCTATTCGGGACATCACCATTTAAAGCAACAGCAGGAGACAAATTGATAACATAGGCAACGGTTTTAACTGCTTCCGCCCAAAATGTATTTGAAAATTTAACCTCTGAAAATAAGCATCTAACTCTCTTAACTAGAGTTCTATTCATCCTCTCTGCCAAACCATTCAATTAAGGCATCTTTGGGCGGAGTTTTATGATGACGAATTCCTTATTCCTTTCAATAGTTATCAAAGGGACCACAATATTTACCACTATTGTCCGTGCGAATACATTTTAATTTCTTTCTCGTTTGTCTCTCAGCTAAGGCCTGAAATTCCTTCAACACGCCAAGTGGTTGATCTTAGATTTCAAAGGACACACCCAGAGCTTACGAGAATGATCATCAGTGAAGGTCACAAAGTAAAGTGCACCACCTTTTGACTTTACTTTAAAAGGACCACACAAATCAGAGTGTACTAACTCCAATAATTCTGGCTTTCTTGAGGGAGGATGGCTATGAAAGGAAACCATTTTTTGTTTTCCATCTAAACAATGGATACACCTTTTCATCTTTGCTTGTTTCAATCCAGAAAGAAAACTTTTCTTAGCCAAACACGTAAACCCCCTATTGCTCATATGACTCAATCTTCTGTGCCACAATTTTGATAAAGTATCACTTTCCACAAGATTTATTGATTCATTAAGATAGAGCCTTGTATCACATATAATTGACTAGACTTGACTCCTCGAGCCACTACTAACGAGCCCTTGGTGAGCTTCCATTGGCCATTAAACAGGCATTATGGTAACCTTCATTTTCTAATCTTCCTGCGAAGATCAAATTGAAAGGAATGTCTGGAGCATGCTTGACATTTTGAAGAACTAACATTGAACCATTATTATTTTTCATACATACTGTGCCAATACCAAACACCTTAACATCACTGACATTGTCCATCTTTAATACTCCAGAATCAACAGGAGTATAAGATGAGAAAAAATCTTTTCTTGGTGTGGCATGTGAGGTAGCTCCAGAATCTACTATCCGACTCGTCTCATGGGATACCAAATTGATGACATTTTCATCATAAGCAAAAAAGAAGGTCATCTTGAACAATAGCAACAACATTGTTCTCGTTATTTTCAACTTTCTTTCCTTCTCTAATGTCTTGCATTAACTTGCGACAAAACCTTTTGATATGTCCTTTCTTGCCACAGTGGTTGCATGTAATATTATGATATTTGGACCTTGATTTACTTCTACTTTTACCTCTATTCCACGAGCTTACATTTTATTAACTAGTATACTAGTAGGAGAAACATTGTCCATGTATTATTCTACATCTTTAGGAAAGAAATGGTATGTTTCCTCGTATATATAGAGAAGTACTTATATATTGAAATTCATGTTAGGCGATCATAAGAAACATCTTTGGCAAACCAAAATCTTTTTGGGACATCACCATTTAAAGCAACAGCAGGAGACAAATTGATAACATAGGCAACGGTTTTAAGTGTTTCCGCCCAAAATGTATTTGAAATTTTATCCTCTAAAAGTATGCATCTAACTCTCTCAACTAGAGTTCTATTCATCCTCTATGCCAAACCATTGAATTGAGGCATCTTTGGCAGAGTTTTCTGATGACGAATTCCTTGTTCCTTGCAATAGTTATCAAAGGGACCACAATATTTACCACTATTGTCCATGCGAATACATTTAAATTTCTTCCCCGTCTGTCTCTCAGATAAGGCCTGAAATTCCTTAAACACACCAAGTGCTTGATCTTAGATTTCAAAGGACACACCCAGAGCTTATGAGAATGATCATCAATGAAGGTCACAAAGTAAAGTGCACCACCTTTTAACTTTACTTTAAAAGGACCACATAAATCAGAGTGTACTAACTCCAATAATTCTGTCTTTCTTGAGGGAGGATGTCTATGAAAGGAAACCCTTTTTTGTTTGCCATCTAAACACTGGATACACTTATTCATCTTTGCTTGTTTCAATCCAGAAAGCAAACTTTTCTTAGCCAAACATGTAATCCCCCTATCGCTCATATGACTCAATCTTCTGTGCCACAATTCTGATAAAATATCACTATCCACAAGATTTATTGAGTCATTAAGATAGAGCCTTGTGCCACATATAATTGACTAGACTTGACTCCTTGAGCCACTACTAACGAGCCCTTGGTGAGCTTCCATTGGCCATTAAACATGCGTTATGGTAACCTTCATCGTCTAATCTTCCTGCGGAGATCAAATTGAAAGGGATGTCTGGAGCATGTTTGACATGTTGAAGAACTAACGTTGAACCATTATTTGTTTTCATACAAACTGCCAACACCAAACACCTTAACTTCACTGGCGTTGTCCATCTTTAATACTCCAAAATCAACAGGAGTATAAGATGAGAAAAAATCTTTTCTTGGTGTGACATGTGAGGTAGCTCCAGAATCTATTATTCGGCTTGTCTCATGGGATACCAAATTAATGACATTTTCATCATAAGCAAAAAAGTAGGTCATCTCGAACAATAGCAACAACATTGTTCTCGTTATTTTCAACTTTCTTTCCTTCTCTAATGTCTTGCATTAACTTGCGGCAAAACCTTTTGATATGTCCTTTCTTGTCACAGTGGTTGCATGTAATATTATGATATTTGGACCTTGACTTACTTCTACTTTTACCTCTAATCCATGATCCTCTTGTTCTATCTCTCCCCCGGTCTTCTGTAACCAAGATATCTGCTTGTAAGGATGAACCCTAAGATTTTATCCTTACTTCCTCGTTCAACACACCACTCTTGGCATATTCCATGGTCACCTTCCCTCTAGGAGCTGAATTTGTCAAAGTAACACGAAGAGTTTCCCAAGAGTCAGTCAGAGTATTAAGAAGCCAAAGTCCTTGTATCTCATCATTAAAATTAACTCTCATTCTAGACAGCTGATCAAGGACGCCCTAAAAATTATTTATGTGATCAAGGATCGGGCTACCTTCCTTGTATTTATAGGTCATCAATTGCTATAGCGGAAACAACTTGTTGTTCCCAGATTTTGAAGCATAAAGAGTCTCTAGCTTTTCCCACAATGATCTCACATGTGTCTCATTCACAATATGGTTGCGAACACCGTCTTCAACCAATTGTCGTATATATCCACATACTTGTTGGTTCTCGAAATCCCAATCTTCACCAGATATACTCTCAGGTTTATGAGCTGAAAAATGGGTAGATGCATCTTGTTCACGAACAACAAATCTTTCTTCTTGCTTCTCCAAACATAATAATTTCTCCCATTTAAATATACCATATTGCTTATATTCGCCTCCATTCTGTAACAACCCGGATAAATAACCAAAGCTCTGATACTACTAATATGTTTGTGTCTCTTTTGGTAGATATCTCTTTTGTTGTATGATTTATCGTCGTTCTGTTATTACTTTACTAGCTTCCGCATGACACCAGATTTTTTCGGTCCTAACAAGTGGTATCAGAGCAAGTATCAAGATAGGTTCATCTTGGCGGATTTAGTCCTAGCCGCAACCTATTTGATAGTAATCATGATTTTTGTTTGAAAAATTGACGAGAGTGCTACGCACGTTGAGACAAACTTTTGCGGTGGAATTTGGAGATGCGACCTATTGAAGGCTATCTGAAGAAGGTGGATCAAGTTTATTTTTTCTGAAAATTCAGGCGAATGGGGAGAATTGTTAGGTGTTTGTCCAGATTTTCTTACCATAATTAATTTTTCTATCTCATGAAGGAAAGGACAACATATTTACCATAATTTAATTCTTTTCCTAGAAGAAAAATATAATTCTTCCATATTTGACTAGTCCCTTTTCTTGTAGGAAAAGGTTTGGGGCTCTATAAATTGAAGATCCATCATTTTCATTCAATAGCATCCACAATGTAGCCATATGGGGTTTGAGAGTCGTGTTTGGGGGGGGGGAACTTTACGGGACAAGTGTTAGTGTATCACTTGTGTTTGCCTCTTCGTGAGGTTGTTCTCTCAATATTTTGTACTCTTTTTTATATAGTGGATTGCTCATCTCCGTCGTGGATGTAGGTCAGTTGACCTAACCACGTTAAATGTTTGTGTCTCTGTTAGTTTATTTCTCTTTGTTGTCTTATTTATCGTCGTTCGAGGTTTGCTTTGCTAGTTTCCTACAATAGGCACAAGCTAGAAGGCTCTCTAGGTTTTCTGCTAAAGGTTTCAAAGGAGATTCTCTGCAACGCTTGAACAACAATGGCTGAAGGTACATTCTTGTTAATATTCCGCTGCGTAGGCTCTGTGTATGTGCTTAAGCTCAACATGTGGTATAAGAGCTTGCCTTTAGCTGTGCTGTTTGGTGTTCCGAAATAATTGTTGACGTCATATTTTACTCCTATATCGATAAAGAGATTAGTAATATATAAGGAGATGTGTTGCCCACACCTTTATAGTGCAATAGAGTATTAATATAATGTTTTTGAGTCATTGGTAGTATTTTGTTAAGAACATTCTGTGTGTTATCTTTTACGAACGTCGCCGCACAGTGTTACTTCAAAAGGTTTATTTTTCAACCAGTACTAATCTCATCTAGGTAAAACCCTTGTCTCTATAGTAGATATTTGGGTATATATTCTTGGTGGCTATTTTATTTTTGGCCAGATAAGACAAATAAAATAAAATATTTTATCTTGAGATTTGGATGTACATGATTATTAAATCTATGTACATTGTGCCCTTTTTATTCATATTGTTTGATCAAATAGAATTGAAGTTGTAATCCCAGGACGTGAGATATGTTCTAATTTATTTATCCACAAGTCTTTGTTTAAACTTTTATTTAAAATCGATGTCCAATAGTTAAAAGGGATTCCAACGAATGATTGATGACTTTGTGTTGTTCGGTTCTTAAAGGTAATTTTAATCCAGATCGTTTAAGTTCTATTTTCTTTTCTTTTGGAATAAATATTGTATCATTGATATGATTCTGTGTGTTCTTATACTATTCTGATAGATTACAAGATTACTTTTATTATTTGGGATAATACAGCAAGTCATATCAATATTTGCTAAAGTTGATTATAGAATTGTTCTCCTAATGGGTCTATATAAGCATTTGCTTATACTTCATTTGCCCATTGTTAGAATCTAATCAATATTTTGTTTAAATTGATTATTAAGGTTAATTACTAAGATGTCATTTTTGAGTTTTCTTTTATGTGATGTATTCGGAGTGGCCACAGCATCTTGAGCACTTAATATAAAAGAAATTGAGTTAATTAATCACATAACGTTTAGTGATTAAAGGTTATAATGACATCTATTTAGTCTGGTTATCTTATTAAAATGGTAACCCGGCCCTACAGGGAGGTAATCATTTAGGTGAGATTAATTGGAATGAGATATTACACCTTAAAGTTGAAAATAATCTTATGCCCACAGATACGGCTTAATTTATGTATATCTTGGTTTACTAGTCTAATAAAGTAAAGTAAATTCTATGCATGGGTTGCAACCTCTGCCCACAGAAAGGTCTAGAATTTACTACGAATCGGTATTTTACGCGATTCACCTTTGATGGATTGTACTTCATAGCTTATGTATGATTATCCTTGTTTTGCAGTCTTTACCGCTTTTCCTACTTCTATTTTTAATGAGAATGCTCAAATTCCAATGCTTTCTGGTAACAATTATGCTGAATGGGAGGATAAAGTCCTTCTCACTTTAGGGTGCTCGGATCTAGACCTGGCACTCAGTGTGGATGAACCACCTATTCCCACAGAATCAAGTACGCCAGCTGCTAAGGCTAATTATGAGTGGTGGGAGCGATCTAATCGCTTAAGTTTAATTGTGACGACCCGGCCAGTCGTCTCATGAGTTACCGCTCTATTTCCCCAATTTCTATTCCTTATTTCTTTATTTATCAGTTCTATATGTGATCAGGTTGGTTGGCTCGGGTTCAGAAAAGTTTTGGTAAGGTTTGAGACACTTAGTCTCTTTTGAGGAAGCTTAAGTTGGAAATGTCAATCGGATGTTGAATTATGTGTTAGAAGGGCTCGGATGTGAATTCTGATGGTTTGGATAGCTTCGGGAGGTGATTTGAGAATTAGGAGCGTGATCGGAATGTGTGTTGGAGGTCCGAAGTAGATTTAGGCTTGAATTGGCGAAAATGGATTTTTGGCGTTTTTCCGGTTAATAGGTGAGATTTTGATATAGGGGTCGGAATGGAATTCCGAGAGTTGCAGTAGTTCCGTTGTGTCATTTTGTATGTGTGCGCAAAATTTCGGGTTATTCGGACATGGTTTGGTTGGGTTTTTTATCAAAAGCATATTTAGAAGATTTTAGAATTCTTAAGCTTAAATTAGATGCGAATTTTGTGTTTTGATGTTGTTTTGAGTGTTCTGAAGGTTGGAACAATTTTAAATGATATTATGGGATATGTTGGCATATTTGGTTGAGGTCCCGTGGGCCTCGGGTGAGTTTCGGGTGGTCAATCGAACTATTTCATGTTTTGGAAAAGTGCAGAAAACTATTGTTCAGTGTTGTAGAGAAATAACCTTCGTGTTCGCGAGTAGGCCCTCGCGTTCGAAGAGGGTTAGCTGGTGAGGCTGAGATTTTAACCTTCGCGTTCGCAAGGAAGGCTCCACGTTCGCGAAGGGCTGGGTTCATTGTGCATCACATTCGCGAGGGAGGCTTCGCGTTCGCGTAGAGGAAGTTGGGCAGCTGGGTTTGAAGTTGATTTGTTCATCGCGTTTGCGAGAAAGGGAGCGCGTTCCCGAAGGTCGGGCTGAGGAAACATCGCATTCGTGAGGGACTGGACACGTTCACGTAAGAGGAAATTTGGTCAAAGTTAGAGTGTGCTTTGCGAACACGATGCATTGACCACGTTCGCGAAGAAGGAATTGAGGCCTGGGTAGAATGTTTAAATAGTCATCTTGTCCGCGATTTTGGGGTTAACTTCCACCATTTTTGAGCGATTTTGGAGCTTTTTGAAGAGGATTGAAGAGGGATTCAAGGAGAAACACTTGGAGGTAAGATTTATGGACTTAATACTCGATTCTAATGTGAATTCTACCTAATTAATCATGGAAATTAAGCCTAATATTGAAGAACTAGGGCTTGTAATTGGAGACCTAGAATTTGGGATTTGAGGGGCTGTTTTTAGTTGGATTTTGATGCTTTTGGTATGAATGAACTCGGGGAGTGATAAGGAGTCCATTGATGTGATTTTTATCGGAATCCGAGACGTGGGCCCGGGGGTCGGGTTTGGCCAATTTCGGGATTTGTGTTGTAATTTGATTTCTTTGGAGTGGGCTTTGTTTCCTTAGCATATTTTGATGGTTTTGCACTGATTTTGGTTAGATTTGGAGCATCCGGAGGCCGATTCGAGGGGCAAAGGCATCGTGAGCTGGTGATTTGGACCAGGTAGAGGTGAGTAATAATTTTAAATGTTGTCCTAAGGGTATGAAACCCCGGATTGCACATCGTTGTGCTATATTAAGGTGACACACACGCTAGATGACGAGCGTGGGCTCGTGCACTGTTGGGGTTATGACTTAGTTCATCCTAAATGATTGTTTTACTGCGTATTGGACTGAAAATTATTTGTTATCATCATGTTTTAGGATGAATGCCATATTTGGGCCTCGTGCCAACTATTTGAAACCTTAGGGGATTTTTACTGATATTCTCTCACTGTTTTGACTTTGTACTTGTACTCAGTCATGCTATATTCTACTATTTTCACAACTCAGCCATGTTTACCCTGCTTTAACACTTAAAATGATATTTTAAATGATATTTTGGGCTGAGCATCATGTTTTACTGTTGCCCGAGTGACTTGTGAGATTCTGACTGAGTAAGGTTGAGGGTCTATGTTGTGAGGAAACACTAATTATGATTATTAGGCCGAGGGCCTGAGATTTGTACTCCACGAGGTGGCTTGTTGATATGAGGCTGAGAGCCTATGTGATTATGCCACGAGATGGCTTGATATTGCTCTTAGGTCGTAAGGGGTCCCTCTAGGAGTCTACACACCCCCAGTGAGCGCGTGTACCCATTGTGATGTGAGATATAGCCCGAGGGGATGGTATTGTTCCATGTGTTGTCCAAGAGGCTGATTCTATTGGTGTTGTGACCGAGGGGCGGTTCTTTATATGTTTATCTTTCCTAAATGCCTTTCATTTACTTGCTTAACTGTTAAAAAGGCATCCCAAAGAAGTTTTAACTGAACTAAAGTGACTTTACCTATTTTTCACTGTTTCATTACTTTTTCTGCTTCTTTATAGTCTGCTGATGTGCCTTTACGTGGTTTCTTATTACTCAGTCTGCATTTATTATTAGTACTCACTGAGTTGGAGTACTCACTTTACTCCCTACACCCCGTGTGCAGATTCAGGCTCATCGGGTCTTGCTTGCGAGGGTTGAGAGTTGTCCAGCAGATTTCGGGGATTCACTAGGTAGCTGCCTGGCGTTCGCAACCCAGTGTTCTCCCTCTATCTTATTTTCTTCTATTTTAGTTATGTAATAATGGAGTAGACTCGTTCAGACTTGTAGTATTATTATAGATTCTCATGACTGGTAACATCCCGATATTGGGCTATGTCTTTTTCCGCAAACAGTATTATTTACCTTATTTTGGGATTTATGATTATGATTAAGACTTAGTTTTATTACTCAAATGCTTAAAAATGAATTGGGAATGTATCGACTGGCCTTGTCTTTACGAGAGGCGCCATCACGACCGGGTCAGGGTTTAGGGTCGTGACATTAATGCTCATAAAAGCTCACATAAGCCACAGCATTAGGGATTCTATCCCTAATAGCGTTAAGGTCAAAGCTTACATGAAGGCAATCGATGAACAATTTGTAAGCTTTTACAAGGCATTAGCCAGCACCCTTATGAAGAGGCTCTCAAGTATGACTTTCGACAGAAGTCGTACAGTGCGTGAGCACATTATGGAGATGAGAGACATTGCTGCTAAACTCAAGTCCCTTGAGGTTGATATGTCTGAACCATTTCTTGTGCATTTCATTCTAAACTCACTTCCTGCGGAATATGGTCCGTTCAAGATTTTTTATAACACACATAAGGATAAATGGTCAATCAATGAACTTTTGACCATGTGTGTTCGAGAAGAAGAGAGGTTGAAGCATGAGACACCTGAAAGTGTTAATATGGTGACTCATGGCAAGAGAAATGCAAATAAGGGCAAAAGTGTTTCCATGAAGAAGAAAAGCACCTTTGACAAAGATGCTTGTCGTTTCTGTAAGAAAAAGGGACACTGAAAGAAAGATTGCCTGAAATACAAGAAATGGCTTGAGAAGAAAGGTAATTTTACCTTTGTATGTTATGAATCTAATTTTACTGAAGTTTCTGATAATATATGGTAGATTGATTCTGGTGCTACAATTCACATTGCCAAAATCATGCAGGGCTTTCTAACTTAGAGAAAGCTGATAGGAAGTGAACAATACATCTATTCTTGCAATAGTACGCGTTCACATGTGGAAGCCGTGAGGACTTATAGGCTAATTTTGAAGGATGGTTTTCACTTAGATTTAGAAAATACTTTTTACGTTCTAGAATATTCTAGAAATTTCATTTCTCTTTCAAGACTATCGATTAGTGGATATGATTTGAATTTTCATTATCCTTCTGTGAAACTTTTTGAAAGATAATAAAGTTATTGCTTTTGGAAATTTGAATGGAAATTTATCTAAACTTGAGTTAGACCCCACATTCAAATGCAATGTTTTAACTTTGCATGATAAAATAATTGGCACTAAGCGATGTATTATCAATGAGAACTCATCAAGTCTTTGGCACAAGAGATTGGGACACATCTCTATTGATAGAGTTAAAAGGTTGGTTAATGATGGAGTTCTAAAAACACTTTATTTTTCTAACTTTGAGACTTGTGTGGACTGCATAAAGGGTAAGCAGACCAACAAATCAACTAAAGGTGCCAAAAGGAGTACTCAATTGCTTGAGATCATACATACATACATACATACATACATACATACATACATACATACATACATACATACATACATACATACATACATACATACATACATACATACATACATACATACATACATACATACATACATACATACATACATACATACATACATACATACATACATACATACATACATACATACATACATACATACATACATACATACATACATACATACATATGTGGTCCTTTTCCTACCCCTTGCCTGAATGGTGAGAGATATTTTATCTCGTTCATTGATGACAATTCAAGATATATGTATCTCTATTTTCTGTTTAATACATCAGAAGCACTTGATGCTTTTAAAGTTTACAAAATAGAAGTAGAGAAACAAACGGGTTCTTAGATCAAAATTGTAAGATCTGATAGCGGTGGAGAATGTTATGGTAGGTACACAGATAAGGGATAAGTTAAGGGTCCATTTGCTGAGCTCCTTGAAAGTGAAGATATAATTGCTCAATATACCATGTCAGGAACACCACAAGGACATTAATGGACATGGTAAGAAGCATGATTATCAGATCAAGTTTACCTTTATCCTTATAGAGTGAAGCCTTAAAAACTACTGTGTATATTTTAAATAGGGTTCCATCCAAGGCTGTCCCCATGTAACGACCCGGTCGGTCGTTTCATGAGTTACCATTCTGTTTCCCCCTATTTCTGCTTCTTTATGTCTTATTTAGCTGTATTATGTGGTATCGTGTTGGTTAGTTTGGGTTCGGAATGGTTTTGTATAGAAATGAGACACTTAGTCTCTTTAGAGTAAGCTTGAGATGGATAAGTCAACCGAATATTGACTTATGTGAAAAATGTCTCGGATATGAATTTTGATGGTTCAGATAGCTTCGTTAGGTTATTTGGGACTTAGGAGCATGATCGGAATGAGTTTTGGAGGTCCGGGGTAGATTTAGGCTTGAATTGGCGAAATTGGAATTTTGGCGTTTTTCGGTTGGTAGTGGAAATTTGGATATAGGGGTCGTAATGGAATTTCAGAAATTGGAGCAGGTCCGTTGTGTCATTTGGAATGTGTGTACAAAATTTCAGGTCATTCGAACAAATAATAGACTCTTTGATCGAAAGCAGAATTTGAGAGTTTGGAATTTCTTAGGCTTGAATCCGATGATAATTTGATGTTTTGATGTTGTTTTGGGCATTCCAAAGGTTGGAACAAGTTTTAATGATGTTATGGGATGTATTGTCATATTTGGTTGAGGTATTAAGGGCCTCGGGTGAGTTTCGGGTGGTTAAATGGAGCAAATTCTTGTTTTGAAAGTTGTTGATTTCTTCAGTTCTGTGTTGCAGAAATTTGGCCTTCGCATTCGCGTAGCGATGTGAAGTGAGGCAGAAGAATTTCCTTTCACGTTCGCGATGTTGGTCCTGCATTCGCGAAGGGTGAGGCTGAGTGTACATCGCGAACGCGATGTAGGTCCCGTGTTCGTGTAGAGTAATTGGAGCAGTTGGGGGCCCTGGTAGTTTGTTCTTCGCATTCGCGTTGGTGTGTCGCGTTCGCAATGGCCTGGACAGCTGAAGCTTCGTGTTCGCGATATAGGATTTTGGTCAATGGAATTTTTGTGCTTTGCGAACGTGAGGCTTTGACCGCATTCGTGAAGAAGGAAATCACACCTGGCCGGAATGTTTAAATAGTTGCCTTCGTGATTTTTGTTCTATTTCCACCATTGTTGAACGGTTTTAGATCTTTTTGAGAAGGATTGAAGAGGGAATCGAAGAGAATCACTTGGAAGTAAGATTTTTAAACTCAATACTTGATTCTATGATGATTTCTACCCAATTAAACATGAAATTAGTGGGATTTAAAGCCTTAATTTGGGGAGTTAGGGCATGAAATTGGAGACTTTGATATGAGGATTTGAGGGGTTGTTTGTGGTCAAATTTTGATGTAGTTGGCATGTATGAACTCGTGAGAGTGTCAGGATTCAAGTTTTGTGATTTTTATCGAAATTCGAGATGTGGCTCCAGGGGTCGGGTTTGGCCAATTTCGGGATTCTTGATGCAATTTGATTATTTTCGCATGGGCTTCGTTCCCTTAGTGTATATTGATATTTTGATTCTGATTTTGGATAGATTCGACGCGAGTTGAGGTTGAGTCGAGAGGCAAGGGCGTCGCAGAGTAGTATTTCATCCGGTTTGAGGTAAATAACCATTGTAAATCTAGATCTAAGGGTATGAAACCCCGGAATTTCGTATTGTTTTGATAAATGAGGTGACGCACATGCTAGGTGTTGGCCGTGTGGGCGTGCACCCGTAGGGTTTGTGACTTGGTACATCCCGTGGTGACTGTATAGTTGCATATTTTGATATACCTTACATGATATCCACATGTTTTGGAAATGGGTTTGTTAATTTTGGATGAATGCCATGTTTGGGGCCATTGTGCCTACCTGTTTAGACCCTTAGGGTTATTTTTACTACTTTTCTCACACTATTTTGATTTGAAGGCATATCCTCAGTCATATTCTACTTGTTATTGTTTAAACCCGGTTTCATTACCCTATTTCTTAATATATGAAAACTGTTTGGGCTGAGTTTCCCTGATTTTCACTGATATGCCTGAGTGGCCATGAGGTTAATGACTATTAGAGGTTGAGGACCTTATGGTGAGGATTATAAATATGTTATGAATCGAACTGCACGCCGCATCAATATTTATATATGTTATGGATCAGGCTGCATGCCGCAGCGATATTTATATATATAGAGATCGGGCTGCATGCTGTAGCAATATATTGGATCGGGTTGTACGCCGCAGCAATATAGCGCTTGGGCTGTATGAGCCCCTCCGGAGTCTGCACACCCCCAGTGAGCGCAATCGACTATAAACTATGGATCGGACTGCATGCCGCAGCGGTTACTATTATTACTACTAGATATCTGTTGAGCCGGAGTGTTGAGTGTGAGTATTGATCGACGAGAGCTGAGTCACAAGTGACTGAGAGGCTTACCCAAGAGGCTATACTTACGAGTGATACCTTGCCCGAGGGGCGCGTTTATGACATTTTGTTGCTTTCTCTCTTCCTTTATACTAATCCTCTGTTGAAAAATGTTAATAAATATTTTCAAAGGATTTTTAATTGAAACTAGAGTTTTACGAGAGCTATTGAACTGCTGATTTTGACTTGATATTCTGTTGAGATTTCCTATATAATTTTACATGCACGTCACTACACTGAGACTTTATTTACTTTAGTTACTTACTGAGTTGGCGTACTCACGTTACTCCCTGCATCTTGTGTGCAGATCTAGGTGCCCGAGAACCAAAGTGAGAGCTTCCAGCACTCTCAGAGTCATAATTGGAGATCGCAAGGTAGCTGCACGGCATGCCTAGCCCTACCTTCCTCCTTCCTATCTTAATATTTTGTTATTTCAAACTATTTTGTATTATTCAGACAGTGTTTGGGTTGTACTTAGAGGCTCATGACTAGTGACACTAGATTCAGGCTGTGTTAGTATATTTTGTACTGTATTTTCGTGTATTTCTGATGATTTTTATATTACATATGAAAGATTTGAGACTTAATTGGTTTTAGAAAAATGATTTATTAAAAAGAATTCGATGTGGTAAATGTTGGTTTGGCTTGCCTAGTAATATGATAGGCGCCATCACGAACGGCGTGGTTTGGGGTCGTGACAAGTTGTTATCAGAGCCTAGGTTACATAGGTCTCACGAGTCATGAGCCGGTTTAGTAGAGTCTCGCGGTACGGAGACATTTGTACTTATCCTCGAGAGGCTGCAGAACCTTTAGGAAAAACTTCACATTCTTGAAATTCCTGTCGTGCGAATCTGTCGATTCTGATACTAAACTTCTGTTTTTCTATTCTCTCATAGATGGTGAGGACACGTGCTACCGGTCAGGACAAACGACCAACAGTACCACCAGTTAGGGCCACTAGAGACCGAGGTTGCGGTCGAGGCCGCTGTAGGGGCAGGGGTGTAGCCTGCACAACAGCTAGGGAAGCACATGCAGATCCACCAGCCACCCCAATTCATGATCAGGTCCCAATTTTAGACGCTCCAGCAATACCAGCTTAGGCACTGGTTGTGCCTATTGTGATTCCAGGCCTTTAGGAAGCCCTAGCCCAGATTCTATCAATATGCACTGGCATGGCTCAAGCGGTCTCAGTTACTACGGTCGCAGCTACTTCTCAGGTCGGGGGAGGTACTCACACTCCCGCTGCTCGCACACCTGAGTAGGTAGTGCAGGGACTTCAGACACCGGGGGCACCTCCAACCCAGCCAGTTGCACCAGCTCAGGATTATGTGGTACCAGTTATGCCTAACGACGAGCAGCGTCGATTGGAGAGGTTTGGTAGACGTCAGCCTCCGACTTTCACTGGTTCAGAGGGTGAGGATGCCTAGGGTTTCTTGGATAATTTTTAGAGGATTCTTCGTACAACGGGTATTCTGGAAACCAGTGGGGTTGCATTCACTACTTTTTAGTTTTTTGGAGCTGCCTTTACTTGGTGGGAGTCTTATGAGAGGTGTAGGCCTGTTAATACAGCGCCCCTTACCTGGCAGTAGTTCTCCGTTCTCTTTTTGGAGAAGTATATGCCAGAGTCTCGCAGAGAGGAGCTATGCAGGATGTTCGAGTAGTTACGTCAGGGAGATATGACGGTGATGCAGTATGAGATGAGGTTCTCGGAGTTAGCTCGTCATATTGTTTGGTGGTTCTTATGGACAAAGAGAGGATCATGAGGTTTGTTGATGGCCTCACATATCAGCTTCGGATTTTCATGACTAGGGAGAGGGTGTTGGGTGCTACTTTTGAGGGGGTTGTTGACATTGCTCCCGAGATTAAGTCAGTTCGTCACTAGGAGCGAGATGAGAGGGAGGCCAAGAGGCCTCGGGGTTCTGGTAGTTTTGGTGGTGCTCCTTCGAGAGGTCGGTTTTAGCACGGTAGAGGTTGTCCATTCAGGCATGCTCAGTCAGCTCGCCCAATTCATCGTGGGTCATCATCGGGCCATGGTTATCACAGCTCACGTCAGGACCATTCATCACTTAGTGGCCTACCAGCCCATAGTTTGTCCTGTGCTCCATCGGTTTAGGGTTCTTCCATGCCAGGTCCTTCTACTGGTCATTATGGTGCTAGGGTTCCCTTCAGTCCCTGTTCCCCGCACCAGGGAGTTGTTACGAGTGTGGAAAGTTTGGGCATATGAGGAGGCAATTTCCTCGTCTTCTTAAGGGTCCGTCTGAGCAGAGGAGTCAGCTCTCGACTTCAGCTCCAGTTACTTTACCACCCGCTTAGGCAGCTAGGGGAGGGGGTCAGTCAGCTAAGGGTCGCCCTAGAAGGGGAGGTTGATTATGTGGTGGTCAGGCCCATTTCTATGCACTCCTAGCCAGACCAGATGCTATTGCTTCAGATGTTGTGATTACAGGTATTGTTTCAGTCTGCCATAGAGATGCCTCTGTATTATTTGATCTTGGTTCCATTTTTTCATATGTTTCATCATATTTTTTGCCCATTATTTGGATACGCCCCGTGAGTCTCTTGTTTTATCTGTTCATGTATCTACTTCGGTGGGCGATACTATTATTGTAGATGACGTATATCGGTCGTGTGTGGTGACTATTGGGGATCTGGAGACCCGAGTGAACCTTTTGTTGCTTTGTATGGTAGAATTTAATGTGATATTGGGCATGGATTGGCTATCTCTGCATCGTGCTATATTGGACTTTCATGGTAAGACAGTGACGTTAGCTATGTCGGGTGTGCCACGGATTGAGTGGCGAGGTTCGACTGATTTTGTCCCCAATAGGGTGATTTCATTTCTGAAGGCCTAGTGGATGGTTGGGAAGGGTTGTGTTTCATACTTAGCCTTTGTGAGGGATGTCGGTGCAGACACTCCTAGTATTGATTTGGTTCCTATAGTGAGGGATTTTCCCGATGTGTTTCCTGCAGACCTGCCGGGCATGCCACCCGATAGGGATATTGACTTTGGTATTGATTTGGTGCTAGGCACTCAGCCCATTTCTATTGCACCGAATCGTATGGCACTAGCAGAGTTGAAAGAGTTGAAGGAGTAGCTTCAGGAACTTCTTGATAAGGGGTTATTTGGCCTAGTGTTTTGCCTTGGGGTGTGCCTATTCTATTTCTAAAGAAAGAGGATGACACGATGAGAATGTGCATTGATTACAGGCAGTTGAACAAAGTTACAATCAAGAACAAGTATCTTTTTCCTCGTATTGATGATTTATTTGACCAGCTTCAGGGAGCGAGAGTGTTCTCCAAGATTGATCTCCGTTCAGGGTATCATCAGCTGAAGATATGGGACTCGGATATTCTTAAGACAGCTTTCAGGACCCGATATTGTCATTATGAGTTCCTTGTGATGTCTTGTAGGCTGATCAATGCCCCAGTAGCGTTCATGCATTTGATGAATAGCATGTTTCGGCCTTATCACAACTCGTTAGTGATTGTTTTTATTGATTATATTCTGGTATACTCGCGTAGTCAGGAGGAGCACGCGGAGTAGTTGAGGGTTGTGTTGCAGAAATTGAGGGAGGAGAAGTTTTATGCAAAGTTCTCTAAATGTGAGTTTTGGCTTAGTTTAGTGGCTTTCTTGGGGTATGTAGTGTCCACTGAGGGTATTCAGGTTTATCTGAAGAAGATAGAGGCAGTTCAGAGTTAGCCCAAACTGTCCTCAGCCATAGGGATTCGCAGCTTTCTTGGTTTGGCGGGTTATTACCTTCGGTTCGTTCAGGGATTTTCATCTATAGCATCACCCTAGACCAAATTGACTCAGAAGGGTGCTCCATTCAGGTAGTCGGATGAGTGTGAGGCGAGCTTTCAGATGCTCAAGACTGCCTTGACCACAGCTCCAGTTTGTTTTGCCATCAGCTTCGGGTTCATATACAATGTATTGTGATGCTTTAAGAGTTGGTATTGGGTGTGTGTTGATGCAGGAGGGTAGTGATTGCTTATGTTTCTCATAAGTTAAAGCCCCATGAGAAGAACTATCATGTTCATGATCTAGAGTTGGCTGCCATTGTTCACACGTTGAAGATTTGGAGGCGTGTCTTATGAAGTGTTTACTGATTATTGTAGCCTCCAACACTTGTTTAGGTAGAAGGATCTCAATTTGAGGCAGCGGAGATGGTTGGAGCTGCTAAAGTATTATGATATTACGATCTTGTACCATCCCGAAAAGGCCAATGTAGTGGCTGATGCTTTAAGTAGGAAGGCGGTGAGTATGGGGAGTTTGGCGTATATTCCTGTTGGGGAGAGACCTCTTGCAGTTGATGTTCAGGCCTTGGCCAATCAGTTCGTGAGGTTGGATATTTCGGAGCCTAATCGGGTATTGGCTTGTGTGATTTCTCGGTCTTCCTTATTTGATCGCATCAGAGAGCGCCAGTATGATGATCCTCATTTGCTTGTCCTTAAGGATAGGGTTCAGCACCAGAGATGTGACTATTAGTGACGAAAAGGTATTAAGGATGCAGGGTCGGATATGTGTGCCCAATGTAGATGGGCTTCGGGAGTTGATTCTAGAGGAGGCCCATAGCTCGCGGCATTGCATCCATTTGAGTACCGCAAAGATGTACCAGGATTTGAGGCAGCACTATTGGTGGAGGAGGATGAAGAAGGATATTGTGAGATTTGTAGCTCGGTGTCTCAATTGTCAGCAGGTGAAATATGAGCATCAAAGACCGCGTGGCTTGCTTCAGCAGATAGATATTCCAGAGTGGAGGTGGGAGCTGATCACCATGGACTTTGTAGTTGGGCTCCCACGGGCTTTGAAGAAGTTCGATGCTATTTGGGTGATTGTGGATCGGTTGACCAAGTCCGCGCACTTCATTCCTGTGTACTACCTATTCTTCAGAGCGATTGGCAGAGATTTATATCCGGGAGATTGTTCGTTTGCATGGCGTCCCCGTTTCCATCATTTCAGATAGAGGTACTCAGTCTACTTCACAGTTTTGAAGGGTCGTGCAGCGAGTGTTGGGTACTCAGGTTGAGTTGAGCACAGCTTTTTACCTTCAAATGGATGGGCAGTCCGAGCGAACTATTCAGATATTGGAGGACATGTTACGCACTTGTGTCATTGATTTTGGAGGGTCATGGGATCAGTTTCTACCGCTCGAGGAGTTTTCTTATAACAATAGTTACCAATCGAGTATTCAGATGGCTCCATATGAGGCTTTGTATAGGAGACGGTGTAGATCTCCAATTGGTTGGTATGAGCTGGGTGAGGCTATGCTTTTGGGTACAGACTTGGTGCAGGGTGCTTTGGACAAGGTGAAGGTGATCCAGGAGCGGCTGCGCAGTCAAGACAACAGAGTTATGCTGACAGAAAGGTTCATGATGTGTCCTTCATGGTTGGGAGAAGGTTCTACTGAAGATTTCACCAATGAAGGGTCTTATGAGATTTGGGAAGAAGGGTAAATTGAGTCCTCAGTTCATTGGGCCTTTTGAGGTGCTTCGGAGGATTGGGGAGGTGGCTTATGAGCTTGCTTTGTCACCCAGCTTGTCGAGTGTACATCCAATATTTCATGTTTCTATGCTCCGGAAATATATTGGAGATCCATCTCATGTTTTGGATTTCAGCACGGTTCAGTTAGATAATGATTTTACATATGATGTGGAGCCAGTAGCTTTTTTGGAGTGGTAAGTCCGAAAGTTGAGATCAAAGGAAATAGCTTCAGTGAAAGTGCAGTGGAGAGGTCGGCTCGTGGAGGAGGCTACCTGGGAGACCGAACGAGAGATGCAGAGCAAATACCCTCACCTATTTGAGGCTTCAGGTATGTTCCTTGACTCGTTCGAGGACGAATGTTTGTTTAAGAGGGGGAGGATGTAACGACCCGGCCGATCGTTTCATGAGTTACCGCTCTATTTCCTCCCATTTTTGCTTCTTTATGTCTTGTTTAGCTGTATTATGTGGTATCGTATTGGTTAGTTTAGGTTTGGAGTGGTTGTGTAGAGAAATGACACACTTAGTCTCTTTTGAGTAAGCTTGAGTTGGAAAAGTCAACCGGATGTTGACTTATGTGAAAAAGGTCTTGGATGTGACTTCCGATGGTTCGAATAGCTTCGTTAGGTGATTTGGGACTTAGGAGCGTGATCAGAATGGGTTTTGGAGGTTTGGGGTAGATTTAGGCTTGAATTGGCGAAATTGGAATTGTGGCGTTTACCGGTTGGTAATGAAAATTTTTATATAGGGGTTAGAATGGAATTTAAAAAATTGGAGTAGGTCCGTTGTGTCATTTGGGACGTGTGTGCAAAATTTCAGGTCATTCGGATGAATTTTGATAAACCTTTTGATCGAAAGCGGAATTTGGGAGTTTTGGAATTTCTTAGGCTTGAATCCGATGATGATTTGATGTTGTTTTGGACGTTCCGAAGGTTGGAACAAGTTTGAATGATGCTATGGGATTTTTTGGCATGTTTGTTTGAGGTCTCGAGGGCCTCGGATCAGTTTCGGGTGGTTAAACCGATCAAATTCTTGTTTTTGAAAGTTGCAGATTCCTTCAGTTATGTGTTGTAGAGGTTTGGCTTTTGCGTTTGCGAGAGGGCTCTCGTGTTCGCGAAGGGATGTGAAGTGAGGCATGAGAATTGCCCTTCGCGTTCGCGATGTTGGTCCTGCGTCCGTGAAGGGTTGGGCTGAGTGTGCATCACGAACGCGATGTAGGTCCCGTGTTCGCGTAGAGTAATTGGAGTAGTTGGGGGCCCTGGTAGTTTGTTCTTCGCGTTGGTGTGTTGCATTCGCGATGGTCTGGACAGCTGAAGCTCCGTGTTCCTGAGATAGGACTCGTGTTTTTGATAGAGGATTTTGGTCAATGGAATTTTTGTGCTTCGCAAACGCGAGGCTTTGACCGCGTTCGCGAATAAGGAAATCACACCTGGGCAACATATTTAAATAGTTGCCCTCACGATTTTTGGTCTATTTCCACCATTGTTGACCGGTTTTGGAGATTTTTGAGAGGGATTGAAGAGGGAATCGAAGGAAAACACTTGGAGGTAAGATTTTTGAACTGAATACTTGATTCCATGATGATTTTTACCCAATTAAATATGAAATTAATGGAATTTAAGTCCTAAAATTGGGGAGTTATGGCTTGAACTTGGAGACCTTGATTTGAGGATTTGAGGGGCCCTTTGTTGTCGGATTTTGATGTATTTGGTATGTATGAACTCGTGAGAGTGTAAGGATTCTAGTTTTGTAATTTTTATCAGAATCCAAGACGTGGGCCCAGGGGTCGGGTTTGGCCAATTTCGAGATTCTTGATGTAATTTGATTATTTTCGCATGGACTTCGTTCCCTTAGCATATATTGATGTTATAATTTGATTTTGGATATATTCGACGCGAGTTGAGGGCGAGTCTAGAGGCAAGGTCGTCGCGGAGTAGTATTTCATCCGGTTTGAGGTAAGTAACCATTGTAAATCTTGACCTGAGGGTATGAAACCCCAGAATTTTGTACTGTTTTGATAAATGAAGTGACACACATGCTAGGTGACGGGCGTGTGGGCATGCACCCACAGGGATTGTGACTTGGTCCATCCCATGGCAACTGTATAGTTGCATATTTTTATATACCTTATATGATATCCACGTGTTTTTGAAATTGGTTTGTTAATTTGGGATGAATGCCATATTTGGGGCCTTTGTGTCGACCTGTTTAGACTCTTAGGGGTATTTTCACTACTTTACTCACACTGTTTTGATTTGAAGGCATATCCTCAGTCATGTTCTACCTGTTACGGTTTAAATTCGATTTCATTACCCTATTTCTTAATATATGAAACTGTTTGGGCTGAGTTTTCCTGATTTTCACTGATATGCCCGAGTGGCCTTGAGGTTAATGACTGAGAGTGGTTGAGGACCTAATGGTGAGGATTATATATATGTTATAGATCGGGCTGCATGCCGCAGCTATATTTATATATGTTATGGATCGGGCTGACGCCGTAGCGATATTTATATGTATATGGATCGGGATGCACGCTCAGCAATATATTGGATTGGGCTGCATGCCGCAGCGATATAGCACTTGGGTTGTAGGAGCCCCTCTAGAGTCTGCACGCCCCTAGTGAGCGTAGTCGAATATAAACTATGGATCGGGTTGCATGCCGTAGTGGTTACTATTATTATGATGAGATATGTATTGAGTGGGAGTGCTGAATGTGAGTACTGATCGATGAGAACTGAGTCATGAATGATTGAGAGGCTTGCCCAAGAGGCAATACTTACGAGTGATACCTTGCCCGAGGGGCGCGTTTATGATATTTTGTTGCTTTCACTCTTCCTTTATACTAAGCCTCTGCTAAAAATATTAATAAATATTTTCAAAGGATTTTTAATTGAAATTGGAGTTTTACGAGACATTTAGCTATTGAACTGTAGATTTTGACTTGATATTCTGTTGAGATTTCCAATATGATTTTAAATGCTCGTCACTGCACTCAAACTTTATTTACTTTAGTTACTTACTGAGTTGGCATACTCACGTTACTCCCTGCACCTTGTGTGTAGATCCAGGTGCCCGAGCACCAGAGTGAGAGCTTCCAGCACTCTCAGAGTCGTATCCGGAGAATGCACACTACAACATTTTAGGACTTTAACTACACCTGAAAAGTGTGGCGTAAACTATCAGAAAGTGTGACATTTGACTAAAGGCCACACTTTCGGACATAAGGCAATGCTTTTTGAGGGGTGGCCTAAATGAGCATAAACTTTGCCCTAAGAGAACGCTTTTTAAGTGTTGCTTTAGAAGCCACACTTGAAAAATGTGGCTAAAAATTAATAAAGGCCACGCTTGTAGTACCCTCAGTGCTAACACTTTTCGGCACTACAACAACACATGAAAAATGTGGCCTTTGTTACTCTTTAGATCACACTTGAAAGCGTTGCTTTTACTAGTATATAAGCCACAAATTTTCCAATCCGTATGGCCACACATTTGAAGTATGGCAATTGTGTCTAAGCTATGAAATAATTTATTTTCAATAAAATATATTTTCATATGTATCCCATAATCACGTACGAAGATCTCAAACAATCAATTATATAAAAAAATAACAAAAGAATAATTCCATTGCATATACTTACAATGAACTTCAAAAAAAGGTTAAATCTTGTGTAATACAATGAAGCAAATTATTTCAAGGTTCATGCTTGTAACTTTACAAAATCAAATGTAGTATCAGGAATTATAAAAATCGTAATTGTCCAAAGTCTTCATCGTTAAATTCCAATAGATCAAATAGTTTTTTGGCATCATTTTTAATTCTCCACCAGAACTTTCCTACAAAATAAAATTAGTACTTAGATAGAAATCCATAGTATGAAAGTGCAAACTCAGAGCAGTGTGGTAGAGTTGGCCCCTTGGGGACTCAGGACAATACTATCACATATAAGTTAGAGACATACATATACATGATTTAAACAAATGACAAAAGTAGAGGAAAATCTATATATGTTGTAGTGCTGGGATGAAAATGTAATCGAATGATTCGAGTAACAGAACTTATGGACAAAAATCATGCTTTATTGGCCTTCCTCATTTGTTTTTTAGCATCCGGGCATCTAGTTATATTCTCTCTATAGTATGATTATGTTGCTTCTTTTTGTTTAATTTCTGTATACTGATGGAAAAACTAGATTAGTGGATTTCTTTTTCAAAAGGAACATTAACTTTAGCATATAGCATATACTCAATCAGCTCACTTTCAATTAATCTATAAATAACTAAATACAAATACCTTACCCAAATCAAGGATGTTGTTAGCTAGAATTTGGTATGTCCAGTATGTTATCCGATTAATAATTTTTGAGATAGAAATGTAATCTACTAGTGACTACCTCTTACAGGTGACTATAATCACTTAGCTATCATTGATATCTTAGAATCTTGCAATAAATTAAAAGCGTAGGCACAATTTCTATTCCATTAACCCTCCAATCTGTATAGAGAGATACTAAAAAACTTTCATCAGATAATTTGCTAACTCAATTTTACCCTCAAGGAATATTGGTCTCAATATTTTAAATTCCTATCATAACAAAGATAATCATGTAGATCTCTATTCACTTAAAAGTTGAGCTAAACAAAGGGAAGCGAGGGCATTTAAAATGTTTTGTGTGATTGAAAGTGAGTGAAAAAGATATATATGTTGGGAAGTGAATACCTTTATTCGCTTGGCATCGTCTTTAAATTCATAATTGTTGGGGTTACTAGAAAATAACTTATATCAAGATATCTAAAATTAATTCTCAAACAACAAGATTTGTATTTGTGTACTTTCCACTCTAGCAAACAGAAAATAAGATAGTAAATCAAAGAAGACAAATCCAAATTTACCTCTTCAGTTGAACTCAAAGAACGATCTTAAGCTGAGATAATACACAATAGAGACCAAATCAATAGTAGAAATATGCAAGATTCATATGTTAAGAGATAAAGAATGAAGGAGAAAGACGACAAATTGATTATTATGCTCAACAATCGATATACTGCAGAACATTTTATTTCCAAAGATGGCACGTTCAAAGTTTGATTACCTGGTCGATGTATATTTTCTATCAACTAATCATCCTACAACAGTTTTAAGGA
The DNA here is from genome assembly GCF_000393655.2 of Nicotiana sylvestris. Lineage (NCBI taxonomy): Eukaryota > Viridiplantae > Streptophyta > Magnoliopsida > Solanales > Solanaceae > Nicotiana > Nicotiana sylvestris. Next base: position 127,962,504 of record NC_091063.1, read on the forward strand.
GAGCAGGAAGTTAATAGCTAAAAAGTCAGTTTACCCAGCTTTACCTACCAAACATGCCAGTGCATAATGCCTTAACATACCTCTAAAGTACCTCTATCCTTTTTCTTTGCCTTCCTCGTTTTTGCTCTACGTTGATCTTATTTGAGAACATGAAGAATCCTCCGTTCACTGCAGTGTCCACATGTATAACCTATACTAAAGCAAGCAAGAACTGAATTGATGCAAAATACAATACAGTCACAAGTAGGATAATATATTTAAACTTTGATATTTCAACCACAAAGTTAAAGTCTTAATAACATTAGAACTAAATATTGCGCTAGCATAAAAAAATAAATAGTATGTGTCAATTGATATGCCAAATTGATCTACCTAACTCAAATATTGCCATGTTTATTCAATATCAAACTAGAGCCTCAGTCTTAGCTTCAGAAGCTATACAATTAATAATGAGAGAGAGAGAGAACAAGAATTAACTACTAGACAATAGAATGTCAGAATAAGAATTTGTGCCCAGATTGTATAATCGTAAAAAGTTATTCTCCTACGAAAATACAAGTGAAGGTCATCCCTCCCCCTTATGGGCTAGAGAATTTCATATAACTAAATACCATTTACAATAGAGAAAACCAAATCTCATTGTAATTGAAGTATATCTTCATCACTATCTCATATTTTTATCACTAATTCATAAAGCTTCATGAAAAAGTACCATATCTTCTTGCACATCTTTTAATTATCAAACCATATAAATAACAAAATATTTTAGTTTCAACTACCAAGCCTCAATGTATGCAATTAAGCCATAAGCATTTATACGTTTATGCTACAAAAACTTTATGTCAAACTTAAGTAGAAAACTTAGGCGGACATTTTGAACTCCACAATTGGGAAGGAACACTATAATGCTTCAAATGCAAAATAAAAACATACAAAGCACTGAAGAAAGTAATTTGACAACAAAAGGACATAATAATAGTTGTATTATGAAATGAAGCAAGATGTGGCAAACATGAAAATTGTGCCGTACGTACAAACTAACAAGTTATTAAAATATATAAGCATATAAGAAAAAGTAAACCAAATAGATCCAGAAATTTTCATCTCATGAAAACACCTTCTTAATGCTTCAATTCCTTTTTAAACACTCATTATTGCTTTCTGTCCATCCATATTTGATACTTAATTTATGCTTCCTACTAATTCTTTCAAATTCTTACTATTTATCCAACAAATTTCACTTCATTAATTGGCTTCAAAACCAAAATGATTTCAATGGTAAGGATAGGTCAAACAAACATTCCATCAAACAGGTAATATGCAATGGTCAATCCCAAAAGAAATTCGGCAAATAGGCAAAGCTAGTATAGAAATGTTTAAGATCTAAACACAAGTACATTTAAACTTAAGACTAGTATTATAAAATAAACCCGAATGAAATCTGTATTTGAACTCTGTTGAAATTTTCTTTTTCCTTGTTGAATTTCACTTAAGCAAATATTGGCATATATAAGAGCACATTTCAGAAAGAAAATGAGACGTCACTGCAAATTTTAGGGTGGAGGGAAATTCGGCACAGGAGGTAATAGTGTCTATGGAGATTACGGCGAAGGTGGGCAAAACAGAAAACCTAATGAACTGATGTCATTAGGAGGGAAATTGTTTGCACTTTCAAAATGGGGGGGAAATGTTTCACGGAAAATTTTAAAGGAAGGGGGAATTTTATTAAATTTCTTTAGCGCAAATTTGTGAAGTGTTGCTTTTAGAATTATGAATACAGCTCACTCTAAAAGCGTCACAATATAAATGCATAAGTGTTGCTAATTAATTTATGTGTGGCAACACTTAAGTTGCATTGTCTTTCAATTTAAAAGAAATGCTTTGCAAGCGTGGCCATAGAATGTGTTGCCAAAAGCTATCAGCAAAGGCCACCCTTGAAAAGTGTTCCCACATATAGTTTTGGAAATACTTTTTAAGCGTTGTCAAAAGTTAATGTGTCCTTAGGCCAGATTTGTTGTAGTGGCAAGGTAGCTGCACGGCCTTCGCAGCCTTGCCTTCCTCCTTCCTATCTTAATATTTTGTTATTTTACACTTTTTTGTATTATTCAGATAGTGTTTGGGTTGTATTTAGAGGCTCATGACTAGTGACACCCGATTCGGGCCGTGTTAGTATATTTTGTACTATTTTTTCGCGTATTTCTATTGATTTTTATATTACATATGAAAGATTTGAGACTTAATCGGTTTTAGAAAAATAATTTATTGAAAAGAATTCGATGTGGGAAATGTTGGTTTGCCTTGCCTAGTACTATGATAGGCGCTATCACGACCGGGGTGGTTTAGGGCCGTGACACCTCAAGACATCTTTTGAATTATGGAAAGGATGGAAACCTAGCTTAAACCATTTATCACATTTGGGGATGTCCAACTAAAGTGAGTGTTTATAACCCACAACTAAAGAAGTTGGATGAAAGAACAATAAGTGGTTATTTTACAGGCTATGCAGTTAACTCTAAGAGATTTAGGTTTTATTGTCCTTCTCATTCTCCTAAAATTGTTGAGGCTAGAAATTCTAAATTTCTTGAGGAACATGAAGAAAGTGGGAGTGGTTTGACTCAAAGGGTATAATTGAAAAAAATAAGGGAACCACATGTGGTACCTTTATATATTGGGAACTTGAATGTTGCTTAGAAAAATTCTCATGAATTATCTGAACAACAACAAGTTCAAGAGCCACCACCACTTGAGGAGCCACATGAAGATCAACCTGCTTTACCTGAACCGACTGAAGAAGTGTCTGAACCAGTGGGAGTGAGAAAATCCTCAAGAATTCGAAAATCAGCAATTTCTAACGACTATGTTGTATATCTCCAAGAGTCTGATTACGATATTGGACTAAAAGATGATCCATGATCGTTTTCACAAGCCATGAGTTGAGAAATCTCCACACTTTGGTATGATTCCATGAAAGAAGAGTTAGAATCTATGGCTAAAAATAAAGTTTGGGATCACGTCGAATTACCAAAGGGATCCGCTACCATAGGTTCCAAGTGGGTCTTTAAAACTAAAAGAGACTCATCAGGTAATATCGAACGCTATAAAGCTAAACTTGTAGCCAAGGGTTTACACAATGGGAAGGCATTGATTACCATGAAACCTTCTCTCCAGTATCAAAGAAGGATTCATTAAGAATAATCATGGCATTAGTAGCTTATTTCGATTTAGAGATACATCAAATGGATGTGAAAATAACTTTCCTAAATGGAGATCTTGAGTATATATGCGTCAGCCTGAAGGATTTTGTGATAAGGACAAAAGTCACCTTGTATGCAAGTTGAATAAATCCATTTATGGGCTAAAGTAGGCTTTCCGCCAATGGTATATTAAATTTCATAATGTTGTTTCTTCATTTGGATTTACGGAGAACATCATTGATCAGTGTATATACCTTAAGATAAGTGGGAACAAATATATTTTTCTAGTCCTATATGTGGATGATATTTTGCTTGCAAGTAGTGATTTAGGATTGTTGCACGAGACTAAATAGTTCCTTATCCAGAATTTTGAGATGAAGGATATGGGTGAATCCTCTTATGTCACTGGCATAGATATTCAAAGAGACAGATCCCAAAGATTACTTGGACTGTCTCAAAAGGATTACATTGAAATAATTTTGGGAAGATTCGAGATGAAGAACTGTTCATCTATAGTATCACCCATAATTAAAAGTGACAAATTCTCATTGAATCAATATCCACAATATGCATTGGAAAAGGAGCAAATGAAAGATATTCCTTATGCTTCGCTTGTTGGGAGCCTTATGTATGCACATGTCTGTACTAGACCTGATATTGCTTTTGCGGTAGAAATGCTTGGCAGATATCAAAGTAACCCTGGTCTTGATCATTGGAAAGCTGGTAAAAGGGTTTTGAGATATTTTCAAGGAACCAAGGATTTTAAGCTCACATATAACTCATTGGAGGTGATTGGATATTTAGACTTTGATTTGGGTGGATGCAAAAATACTGGTAAATCTACTTCAGGATACATTTTCCTCCTTACTGGAGGTGTTGTGTCTTGGAGAAGTGTCAAACAGACCATTGTTGCAACATCCACCACGGAAGCTGAATTTATAGCATGCTATGAAGCGACATCACAGGTGTTATGGTTGAAAAACTTTATTTCCGGCCTTAGGATTGTCGATTCCATTTCAAGGTCATTGAGAATCTTATGTGACACTTCAGCTGCAGTGTTCTTCTCTAAAAACTATAAAGTGGTGGCCGAAGCAAGCACATCGACATAAAGTACTTGATGGTTAGAGACGCAAGATGTGAATTTTGAGCATGTTAGTACTACTTGATGATTGTCGATCCTTTGACTAAAGGTCTGACGGCTAATATTTTCAAGGATCATGTAACCCATATGGGTCTTAGTAGCTCAATTTAGTCTTGCTTTGCTCTCTAACAATTTGTCTAGACATTATGTTTGTTTTGATATACATGACAGTGCACACTTTTGTTTTTTCATGTATTATTTGTGATCATTGGATCAATAAAGTTGGACTCTGAATGACTTATATTAAATCCATTCGTAAAGTTCTTAGACACTTTGTTAGAGTATATTGTGCATTGTAATACATGGAAGGAAGTGTTTGTTTAAAAGCATGACCGCGATGATTCATGTGATGATATGTTTTAGCGAAAGTGATTGTTGCATAACTTTTAGTTGAGTGATAAAGTCTATGGCCATATTATATGTTTATCTCTCATAAAAGATTATCTAATTTTAATATGTGGGCCAAATGGGAGAATGTTAGAAATTTATCATCTCTTCTAGAGACTTCTAGTGTGGACCGCATATAAGGTAATAAATTATTTACATTGTCTCCCAAAGAAAATAATATATCAGATAATATTTGTAGTTATGCATATATGGTAGAGTCTTTGATGGAAAGAAATTACCATATATTAGGAGTCCCTAGGGTAATTATAATTTATGGAGAAGTACCTAGGGCTAAAATATTTGCCTAAGATTCCCTAGCCTACCTATAAATACGCATGTGACTCCATCAGTCTGGCATCCTACGATAGGCATGTTGGGCTCATGCCCATATTGTCCAGCCAAAGGCCCAATGCCTAATCCTATTATCTTTTGGTTTCCATTCCTATTTGGAATTGGATTTGGTTTATTCCTATTTTGAGTGGGTTTTGGCTTTAAGAGAAAGCACCACTCATGATCTATAAATAGGACAACCTTGGAGAATTACTCTATGCTCATTGATACAAGTCTTTGAAATACATAAGCACATAAGAGTGATTTTTGAGAGAGCTTTCGTCAAGAGAGAAGAGAGAAGAAAAATATTTGTTTTGCTGCAGATTTTTATTCTGACCAGCCAACATTCAAATCTCGCTTTCCGATTCTTTAAACGTTGGATTGGACTGGAATTTTGACTGAGTGTTTGTAACATCTTGGTCTTAGATTTTAACGGTGGAGATCGAATTTGGAGGCACGTAGAATCTGATTTCGAGCCTCGAACAGTAGCTTTATTTTTGTGGATTCTCCTCTTTCTTCAATTGATTAGTTGTTGCTCTTGTTACAATTGTTGCTCCATGTTTGGCAATTGTTATGTATCCAATTTAGAGAACTCTTGTAACTTTCTTATTGTTATAGTGGAGATTTTTGGATCTTTGTGATCCCATGGTTTTTACCTTCGATTTGAAGGGTCTTCTACGTTAAAATTTAGTGTTCTTTATCTTTTTTATTTTCGGGTTTGCCTCTTCCTTGTCATAAAAGTGGTATCAGAGCCTTGGTTATTTATCCGGGTTGTTACGGAATGGAGGCGAATATGAGCAAGATAGTATGTTTAAATGGAAGAAATTATAATGTTTGGAGAAGCAAGATGAAAGCTTGTTGTTCGTGGAGAATATGCATCTACCCATTTTTTCAGCTCATAAACCCGAGAGTATATCCGATGAAGATTGGGATTTCGAGCACCAACAAGTATATGGATATATACGACAATGGGTTGAAGATAATGTTCGCAACCATATTGTGAACGAGATATATGCGAGATCATTGTGGGAAAAGCTAGAGACTCTTTATGCTTCAAAAACAGGGAACAACAAATTGTTTCTGCTAAAGCAATTGATGACCTTTAAATATAAGGAAGGCAGCCATATCCTTCATCACATAAATGATTTTCAGGGCGTCCTTGGTCAGCTATCTGGAATGGGAGTTAATTTTGATGATGAGCAAGGACTTTGGCTTCTTAATACTCTGTCAGACTCTTGGGAAACTCTTCGTGTTTCTTTGACAAATTCAGTTCTTGGAGGTAAGTTGACCATGGAATATGCCAAGAGTGGTGTGTTGAAAGAGGAAGTAAGGAGAAAATCTTAGGGTTCGTCCTCACAAGCAAATATCTTGATTACTGAAGACCAGAGGAGAGATAGAACAAGAGACTCAAGGAATAGAGGTAAAAGTAGAAGTAAGTCAAGGTCCAAATACTATAATATTACATGAAACCACTATGGCAATAAAGGACACATCAAAAGGTTTTGCCGCAAGTTGAATCAAGACAATAGAGAAGGAAAGAAAGCTGAAAATAATGAGAACAATGTTGCTGCTATTGTTCGAGATGACCTTTTTTTTGCTTATGATGAAAATGTCATCAATTTAGTATCCCATAAGACGAGCTGGATAGTAGATTCTGGATCTACCTCACATGTCACACCAAGAAAAGACTTTTTCTCATCTTATACTCATGTTGATTCTGGAGTGTTAAAAATGGGAAATGCCAGTGAAGTTAAGGTGTTTGGTGTTGGCACAGTTTGTTTGAAAACTAATAATGGTTCAACGTTAGTTCTTCAAGATGTTAAGCATGCTCCAGACTTTCCTTTCAATTTGATCTCCGCAGGAAGATTAGACGATAAAGGTTACCATAATGCCCTCTTTAATCGCCATTGGAAGCTCGCCAAGGGCTCGTTAGTAATGGCTCGAGGAGTCAAGTCCGGTTATTTATATGTGACACAGGTATCTATTCTTAATGACTCAATAAATCTGGTGGAAAGTGATACTTTGTCAGAATTGTGGCATCGAAGATTGAGTCATATGAGTGAGAGGGGGATTACGTGTTTGCCGAAGAAAAGTTTGCTTTCTGGAGTGAAACAAGCAAACCTGAAAATATTCATACATTGTTTAGCTGGCAAACAGAAAAGGGTTTCCTTTCATAGCCATCCTCCCTCAAGAAAGCTCGATTTATTGGAGCTAGTACACTCTGATTTGCGTGGTCATTTTAAAGTAAAGTCAAAAGGTGGTGCACTTTACTTTGTGACCTTCATTAATGATCATTCTCGTAAGCTCTGGGTGTATCCTTTGAAATCTAAAGATCAAGCACTTAGCGTGTTTAAGGAATTTCAGGACTTAGCTGAGAGACAAACGGGGAAGAAATTAAAATGCATTCGCATTGACAATGGTGGTGAATATTGTGGTCCCTTTGTTAACTATTGCAAGGAAAAAGGAATTCGTCATCAGAAAACTCCGCCCAAGACACCTCAATTGAATGGTTTGGCAGAGAGGATGAATAGAACTCTAGTTGAGAGAGTTAGATGCTTACTTTCAGAGACTAAACTTCCAAATACATTTTGGGCGGAAGCACTTAACACTGTTGCCTATGTTATCAATTTGTCTCCTGCAGTTGCTTTGGATGGTGATGTCCCAGACAGAGTTTGGTTTACCAAAGAGTTTCTTATGATCACCTGAGAGTTTTTGGGTGTAAAGCTTGTGTGCATGTTCCTAAAGATGAGAGATCGAAACTGGATGTCAAAACTAAGCAGTGCATCTTTATCAGTTATGGTCAAGATGAGTTTAGGTATCGTTTTTATGATCTAGTTGATAATAAAATTATTAGAAGTTGTGTTGCAATATTCTTTGAAGACCAAACTATTGAAGATATTGACAAAGATGAGAAGATAGATTCTTATAGTAATGAGAGCTTTGTTGATATTGATCCAATTTCAATTGCTAAGGCACCAATTACACATGAAGGAACCCAAGACAATGATGGAGATAGTGATCAAGATCAAAATGATCATCATGGTGTAGATGTTATGGATGCTCCAGTTGATGAAGTTGTGGTTGATCAGCAACCAATTCCTGCACAGGTAACTACTTCGAATGCTCCCAAAACCTCTCTTAGAAGATCTACAAGGGAGAAGCAAAAATCCATGCGCTATCCTCCTGATGAGTATGTACTTTTGACTGACATGGGAGAACCTGAGAACTATGATGAAGTCATGCAAGATACTCACAAAGATCAGTGGATCGAAGCTATGGAAGATGAGATGAAGTCACTCCATGAGAATGGCACATATGGGTTAGTGAAATTGTCGAAAGGTAAGAGAGCTTTATCTAACAAATGGATATTCATAATATAGCAAGATAACCATACCTCTGCACCTAGATACAAGGCGAGATTAGTTGTTAAAGGTTTTGTCCAGAAGAAGGGAGTTGACTTTGATGAAATTTTCTCCCCTGTTGTGAAGATGTCTTCTATTCGTGTGGTTCTAGGCTTAGCTGCAAGTCTAGATTTAGAGGTTGAGCAGATGGATGTCAAGACTGCTTTTCTTCATGGTGATTTAGATGAAGAGATTTATATGGAGCAACATGAGGGTTTTGTAACTAAGGGAAAAGAAAATTATGTCTGCAAATTGAAAAAGAGCCTGTATGGATTGAAACAAGCTCCAAGGCAATGGTATTTGAAATTTGAATTTGTCATAGAAGAACAAGGGTACAAGAAAACTTCTTCAGACCACTGTGTATTCTTCTAGAAGTTTTCTGATGATGATTTTATTATTTTATTGCTTTATGTGGATGAAATGCTTATTGTTGGCAAGAATAAATCCAGAATTGCAGTCTTTAAGAAGCAGTTGAGCAAATCGTTTGCGATGAAGGACTTGGGGCCAGCAAAGAAAATCTTGGGCATTCAAATCTACCGACACAGAGATAGAAAGGAGTTATTTCTGTCCCAAAAGAAATACATTGAGAAGGTACTCAAGAGGTTCAATATGACATATGCAAAAGTGATTAGTACTCCTCTTCCTAAACATATCAAATTGAGTATTAGTCAGAGTCCATCTACTGATGAAGAGAAAAAGAATATGTCTCGTATTCCTTACTCTTCTGCCGTTGGTAGCTTGATGTATGCTATGGTTTGCACTAGACCAGATATTGAACATGTCGTTGGTACTATTAGTAGATTCCTTTCTAATCCTGAAAAAAAACATTGGGATGCAGTAAAATGGATATTAAGGTATTTGAAAGGTACTGCAGATTTGAAGTTGTGCTTTGGCAATGGCAAGCCTGAACTTGTTTGTTACACAGACTCTGATTTAGGAGGCAATCTTGATAATTCAAGATCCACTTCCGGTTATTTGATCACTTTTGCAGGGGAGCTATTTCTTGGCAATCTAGACTACAGAAATGCATAGCTCTATCCACCACAGAAGCCGAATATATTGATGTCAGAGAAGGTGCCAAAGAACTATTATGGATGAAGGAGTTTATTAATGATCTTGGATTTGAGCAGCCAAGGTACATCTTATTTTGTGATAATCAGAGTGCTATCTGTCTCACCAAGCACTCCACTCTTCATTCTAAGACCAAACATATAAATAGAAAGTATCATTGGATAAGAATGGTCGTGGAAGAGAAATTATTTGAGGTTGATAAGATACACACTGATGAAAATCCTTTAGATATGCTGACAAAGGCGGTGATTGCAGATAAACATGAATTTTGTAGAAAATTGGCAGGCATGAAGTCTGTCAATAGTTCCTCTACTTAAAGACACATTTGGCCTCTTGGCTGGAGGGGGAGTTTGTTGGGCTCATGCCCATGTTGTCTAGACAAAGGCCCAATAGCCTAATCTTATTCTCTTTTGGTTTCCATTCCTATTTGGAATTGGATTCGGTTTATTCCTATTTTGAGTGGATTTTGGCTTTAAGAGAAAGCACCACTCATGATCTATAAATAAGACAACCTTGGAGAATTATTCTATGCTTATTGATACAAGTTTTTGAAAGGCTTAAGCACGTAATAGTGGTTTTTGAGAGAGCTTTCGTCAAGAGAGAAGAGAGAAGAAAAATATTTGTTTTGCTGCAGATTTGTATTCCGGCCAGCCAATATTAAAATCACGTTTTCTGATTCATTAACCGTTGGATCAGGCTGAAATTTTGATTGAGTATTCGTAACATCTTGATCTTGTATGTGAACGGTGAAGATCGGATTTGGAGGTTCGTAAAAACTGATTTCGAGCCTCAAACAGCAGCTTCATTTTTGTAGATTCTCCTCTTTCTTCAACTGATTAGTTGTTGCTCTTGTTACAGTTGTTGCTCCGTATTTGACACCTGTTGTGTATCCAATTTGGAGAACTTTTGTAGCCCTCTTATTGTTATAGTGGAGCTTTTTGGATCTTTGTGATCCCGTGGTTTTTACCTTCGATTTGAAGGGTTTTTCACGTTAAAATTTGGTGTTATTTATCTTCTTTATTTTCGGGTTTGCCTCTTCCTCGTCATAACAAGGCACAGACTAGAAGACTCTCTAGGTTTTCTGCAAAAGGTTTCAAAGACGATTCCCTGCAACGCTTGAACAACAATGGCTAAAGGTACGTTCCTGTTAATATTCCGTTGCGTAGGCTCTGTGTATGTGCTTAAGCTCAACAATTGCATCATGATCAGATGAGAAACTCCTTACATCAAAACCCTGAGGTACTATAGATCGAGTAGAAACAATTCTTTCATAGGTCTAAAGTGGATATGATTTCTGTGAAAATAGTTTGTTAGTTAAATTCGGTCGCCCATGTGGTTAACTAATTCGATTAGGAGAAGTTAAAGAATTTGAATTACAGATAACTTCTGTGTGCTTACCAGAAATAAACACTCTCTTTTCTAGTGATGGAAAAAGCAATGGGGAAGAGAAGAACAGTGAAGATTTCTTCTTCTTAATCTCCTACTCTCTCCCAAAAGAAAAATACAAAAACAAGACATTTAGTTCTTGAAATAAAATCATGTTCCCGGGTGAAACAGTGTAGGATTAAGGATTTGCGACAATATCTTGGAAGTAATATTCATCAAATTCTCCGCTGCGAATAGAAGTATGCGTTTGGACATAAGAATTGTAAAATTCAAAAAAAAAAGTAGAAAAAAAAAATTTCAAGTTAAAATAGTACTTGAAAGTTAGAATTGTGTTTGGACATGAATATAATTTTGGGTTCTTTTTGAATTTTTGTTAGAGATCTGAGCGTGAAAACTTTGAAAAACAGTTTTTGGAATTTTTCAAATTTCCGAAAATTTCAAAATTCATCTTCAAGCGAAAATTGAAAATTTTATGGCTAAACAGTGATTTTAAATAAAGTAAATATTTTTTTGAAAAGAGGCCAAACGGGCTAAGATACACAAAATTCTCGCCCTATTTCGCGTCCACGTACGTACTTGGAATTACTTCTTTAATTCATAACAATCAAGTTTTGTATTAGGCGCAATAGAGTAGTAATTATTCTTTCATAAGGCTTGTAGTAGCGCAAGCAGTTATAGATTAACTGATAATATATACTGAAATTTTTGCTTCTCCTGCCAATTTTCTTCCTTTCGTTTGATATTTTATTCTTCTGGTGTCCATTATTAGTTGTTTGCACAAGATCAAATGAGACATAAAAAACAAAAATGCAGATGAGTAATAATCACCCTGCACCTCCAATCTGAGATTGCGAGCAAAAGTGGGGAGCTCCTGAATAAAGGTAAAAAATAATAACACAAGAGTCAGCTGCAAATTATTTGACATGACTGGTGCATTATCATGTAAATTTGTATGGCTGAAATGGTGAATAAATATTCTAGGCTTGGTAGGCGTCAGTACGTGGAATATATAGGTCTTCTATCGAAGTGTAATTCAAAAGCCAAATGACAAATGCTGAGAGACTTTTCATATCACTTCATTGATCTCCACTCACCGAATTTTATGGCGTTTCTTTCAAAGAGATGTTGAAAAGGGGTGTTTTTAGTTACTAGAAAAACAACAACAACAACAACAACCCAGTATAATCCCACAAGTGGGGTCTGGGGAGGGTAATATGTACGCAGACCTTACCCCTACCCCGAAGGGTAGAGAGACTGTTTCCAGGAGACCCTCGGCTCAAAAAACTAACAGGAGCCGATATATTAGTACCATAAAAATGCATAATAAAATAACAGCAATATATAAGAAATATGAAATACAGAATACGAAATACGAAATAGATGGCTGGTATAGTAAAACTAGAAGGTAAAGCCCTGCATCAATAGACGACCAATGACATTCTTAGTCTAACTCCTAACTGGCTAGTCTCACTCTATTGTGCTGTAGAAATATTCTCAACTCTCCCCTAACCTACAACCTTAATGCTCGACCTCCATAATTCCCTGTCAAGGGTCATGTCCTCAGTAATCCTAAGTCGCGCCATGTCCTGTCTGATCACCTCTCCCCAATACTTCTTAGGTCGTCCTCTACCTCTCCGCGTGCCCACTACAGGCAGTCGCTCACACCTCCTCACCGGTGCATCAGTGCTCCTCCTCTGAATGTGCCCGAACCATCTGAGTCTTACTTCTCGTATCTTGTCCTCCATGGGGGCCACACCCACCTTCTCTCGAATATCTTCATTCCTAATCTTATCCATCCTTGTATGCCCGCACATCCACTTCAACATCCTCATCTCTGCTACTTTCATCTTCTGGATGTGTGAGTTCTTTACCGGCCAACATTCAGTTCCATATAACATGGCAGGCCTAACCATTGCCCTATAAAACTTACCTTTTAGTAACGGTGGCACTTTCTTGTCACACAAGACTCCCGACGCTAACCTCCACTTCATCCACCCCACCCTTATACGGTGTGTGACATCCTCGTCAATCTCCCCGATCCCCTGAATAACCGATCCAAGGTACTTGAAACTACCTCTCTTGGGAATGACTTGAGAGTCAAGCCTCACTTCAACTCCCGCTTCCGTCGACTCAACTCCAAATTTGCACTCGAGGTATTCTGTCTTCGTCCTGCTGAACTTGAAACCTTTAGACTCAAGAGCATGTCTCCAAATCTCTAGCCTCTCGTTGACGCCGCCTCTTGTCTCGTCAATTAGAATAATGTCATAATCAAATAGCATGCACCATGGCACCTCCCCTTGAATATGATGAGTCAGTGCATCCATCACCAGGGCAAATAGGAATGGGCTGAGCGCAGACCCTTGGTGCAACCCCATAATAACTGGAAAGTATTCAGAGTCGCCTCCTACTTTCCTAACCCGAGTCTTAGCTCCATCATACAAATCTTTAATCACCCTAATATAGTCAATCGGGACCCCTTTATCCTCTAAGCAGCTCCATAAGACCTCCCTAGGAACCTTATCGTACGCTTTCTCCAGATCAATAAACACCATGTGGAGATCCTTCTTCCTATCTCTGTACTGTTCCACCATCCTCCTAATAAGGTGGATAGCTTCTGTGGTAGATCGTCCCGGCATGAACCCGAACTGGTTGTCTGAAATAGACACCGTCCTTCGCACTCTCATTTCTACCACTCTCTCCCAAACTTTCATGGTATGACTTAGTAATTTGATGCCCCTATAGTTGTTACAGCTCTGGACATCACCTTTGTTCTTATACAACGGGACCATTGTACTCCACCTCCACTCTTCAGGCATCCTATTAGTCTTGAATATAACACTAAACAATGCAGTAAGCCATTCCAAGCCTGCTCTACCCACACACCTCCACAGTTCAACCGGAATTTCGTCTGGCCCGGTAGCTCTGCCCCTTCTCATCTTACGCATTGCCTCCATGACTTCATCGATCTCAATGTCCCTACAATTACTTACTTCATGGTGACTGTCGGCATTCCTCGATTCCCAAAGTATAATATCCTGATCCCCTTCTTCACTTAGAAGTTTATGAAAGTAGGTCTGCCACCTCCTCTTAATCTGGTCATCTCCCATTAAAACTTTGTCGTCATCATCTTTTATGCACCTCACTTGGTCCAGATCCCGAGTTGTCCTCTCTTTCGCCTTAGCGAGTCGGAATAACTTCTTCTCCCCACCTTTGTTCCTTAGTTCCTCATACAGACGAGCAAAAGCTGTCGTCTTAGCCTCCATCACTGCCATCTTCGCCTCCTTCCTAGCTGCCTTATACCTTTGACTGTTCTCTCTCTTCTCCTCCTCGTCAGTGCTCCCTACTAACCGCAGGTAAGCCGTCTTCTTTGCTTCCACTTTACCTTGGACAACTGCATTTCACCACCAATCTCTTTTGTGGCCACCATTGTGGCCCGTAGATATCCCTAACACCTCTCTCGCCGCCTTTCTTATACAGTCGGCCTTCTTTGTTTTTCACTTTCTTATACTAGAAAAAGTGAAAAACTTTTCTCCAATGATGCTTGATTGGGGAAAAAAAGAGTAACTTTTTCAACTTCTAGTTATTTCTGATTGCCAAAGTTAATGTATGAAAGTTAGGGGTGACACAATAAGTTTTGTAGTCTAAAATCAAATTTTATGAGGGGTCTTAACCTCTTTAAAAAAAATTGCTATTTTTATTTGAATTCTATTTTCTTAACTTTTTTTTAGATGCAAAGTTATTAATAATTTTCTTATAATCAATTTCTCCTAATAAGTCTTTCTCAATTGACAATATAACTAATTCATTTAACCTCTCTTTGGATATTGTTGATCTTTGTTAAGATTTTATTAATTTTAATTTTGAAAAACTTCTTTTCTTTTTATTTGATTGAATATATCAATTAAACATTTATTTCTAAATGTACTATTTTTCTTAGTACTTTTAATTAAAAAATAAATCTTAACCATCAATATCAGATTAATTGTTATGCTTTATTAACATTCAAGATTAAGATAATATTTTTTCAAATTTTCCATCAAGGTTTTTTACCGCTAAATAGAAAATTAAAAATACACTCATATGCTTCGAATTGTTCAAATCTATTTTGAAGTGAATATAGCCTTGTCTACTATCTATACAAAGTAATCAACTCTAAAGGGCTTTTCGAGAGATTTTGAGATTTCATTATCATTATTCTCATAAAAAAATTTCTTCTTATATATCACACGTTTCCTATGAAATTCGAGTTCGATATTCATTTTAAATGCAATTTCCTTGACAGAAATCATAGCAGTTGCAAATTCTTCTTCTTTATATTTGTTAAACAAAGTAAACTAATTTTTTCACTTCACATAATTTTTTTAAAATTTATATATAGTCTATTAGGTGTAAAAAAAAATGGAATCCCCACAAGTGTGGGGCCTAAAGCAGTTGTTGTACCAGCTTTAGGGAAGCCGCCCCCGATGGAAATTTGGTCCGAACCATTTAATTTTTGTAATTTAGGAAACTAACCAATCAATTATTTTGTTTTACCAAAATATTATTAGCATTGATCTAACTGAACTAATAAGTGGTAGCAAAAGATGCATATTTAGCAGAGTAAAATACATTTAAACAAGAGCAAAAAGTGGCTTACACGTTAAGGTAAATATCTCTTTATTACAAGATACCTCAAGTTTTTAGGCAATTGTAGGTAATATATATATCACGATTAACTGACATATATTTTCACTTTAACTTTTATATATATATATATATATATCCCCGATGGAAATTTGGTCCGAACCATTTAATTTTTGTAATTTAGGAAACTAAACAATCAATTATTTTGTTTTACCAAAATATTATTAGCATTGATCTAACTGAACTAATAAGTGGTAGCAAAAGATGCATATTTAGCAGAGTAAAATACATTTAAACAAGAGCAAAAAGTGGCTTACACGTTAAGGTAAATATCTCTTTATTACAAGATACCTCAAGTTTTTAGGCAATTGTAGGTAATATATATATCACGATTAACTGACATATATTTTCACTTTAACTTTTAATAAATAAGATTAAATAAAATAAATATTTACGATTATATACAACCCTATTTAACAAAGCCAAGACTGCCGACAATATAGAATTTAGGAAGAAGGTTGAGGCTTGAAGGGGTTCCAATAGTACCCTTGGGTTGTTATGAATCCTTTTCATTCTTCTCTTTGCAGTAACCTTTTCAACAAATGATCAATCGGTCAACACCACCAAGTATTAATTAACAAAGGTAAAATTTTGAGCGATGATCGAGACTATAGGGTTCAAATTCTTCTTCTAGTAATTTAAAATCATGACAGTGAAGTACTTAATTAGTAATAATACAAAAAAGATTCTTAAATTTCTGTACGTACTGTCTGTCGGTGTGTGACAGGAAGATTTCAATTTCTTTTGTTTAGTTAAAATGAGGCAGTTGTATTATCTTAGATCGAGTAATATAATAGTTTAAAGTGCAGCAATTGCTAGGTTATGACCTTTAAAAGCTAAAGCTGAAACAATTGATCAAATCATTTACAGCTTAGGGATGTAGATTTAAGATTTGAATTGAATGGATTTGGTCTTCAAAATTTCAATGATGAACTCATTATATTTTTGAAATAATGGGTTTAAAAAATTACATATGTTAAAAAAATTATCTTTTTTACCTCTATATTCATGTCATGTCTCAAAAACGTTGGATTCGATTAAACATGTAACCTGTAATTGATAAAGTGCATCCACCACTGACTATAAAAGGAATGCATATGCATAAAACTAACATTTAGGCCTCATTTGTTTGCATTTAATGGAGGTCTGAATCTTTAATCATTCAGATCTTACATATTATGTGCGTTTGTTTTTCAGTCTGAATCTGAATCATTCAAATCTAGATCATTAAGTATATATATTTTTTTTTAATTTCACAACCACTTAATGGATCTGAATAGGTTTGAGTGATTAAGATTTGTATAATAGAGACTTACTTTCATTAAGATGTTACTGTTCATATTCACAATTAGTTACCGCCACTGCCCACTATTATCAACTACCATCATGCACCACCCACCACCTCCATACACAACCACTACCACCATCCTCAAGAATAATCGTCTCTGCCATCACTATTGACTACCATCACTCGCCACTGCACTATTATTGATTATCACTACTCGCCACCCCCACAATTATCAACTACTACCACCAATCACCCTCACCACTATTATTAGCCATAACAGCCAGTACCCACCATTATGAACTACCACCATTTTCCTCAACCATTACCGCCATCCACTATTATCAACTACCATCATCTGCCATTCTCAACCATAATATCCACTACCACTACTAGCTACTAGTTTGAACCACCACTATCAACCAAAACCATTATCAACTAAAACCACTACCAACCATCGCCTCTAGTTAGCATCCACAAATACCATCGTTAGCCATCACCACCATCAATTACCATATATTTATTTAAAAAATATTTTGTCAAAAAAATATTAAGTAACTTAGTGTTTTATTTGAATCTTATTATTAATAATTTTTAAATAAAAAAAAATTATTCATTCAAATGTTAAAAAAAATAAATATTCTCAATCATTTAGTATTCACGTCTTAATATATATCTTAAAATTCAAATGTATATTCAGATTTAGACATCTTAATCTTAATACACATCTTGATATACAGATGTGCATTCAGATTCAGACGTCTTAATCTTAAAAAGAAAATGAGATGCTAGAGGTGAATTTATTGATAAAACTGATAAAAGAAGAGTAGCAGTTCCTATTGAATTCAAAGAGCAAGATGCTCTTTACTAAATATAAAGTAAAACAATGTTTGACTCCTATAAAACTACAAATTCTGAATAAATATGCACAATTTAAAATTCAAACTACGTACACAAAATCTGCATATTTAAAATTCAAATTCATGTATATATGTAACTGTCACGACCCAAAATCCCACCAAAGGTCGTGATGACACCTAACCTCCAACACTAGGTAAGCCAACACGCAATAAGGATTTAAATCAATGAAACAAGATATAATATGTCAGAAATAACATAAACAACGGATTAATACTCCGCCAATAGTTGAATCAATTATAACAACAATTTAGAATAGCCCATCTCAGCTAATTAGGAGAATAATCCTAAACGTGGTCTCTAGTATAAAAGGATGAGTTCACGTAGTCATACAAATGATTAAACATATATAAAGTAAAGTACACAATCCAAACAAGGCATATAAGAAGTCTAAAGTCTATCCGGTCATAAATCGTACATAGCACCAACAAATACGCGCGTCACCTTGCATATGCATCGCTTTTCACATATCAAAATTAGAAAAATAAGGTCAAATCCTAAGGGTTATTCCCTCACATAAGATTAGGCAAGATACTTACCTTAACAAACCCAAATCAACCTTCTTAAATAGTCATTCCCTAAGCAACCACCTCCGACAGGCTCAAATCTAGTAAAAATAATTCAATAATGTCAAATAAAGTCGTAGGAATCAATACCAAACAATAAATCTTCAATCTTTATTCAATTCCCAAAAAACAACAAAGTCAACAAACGTTAACCCAGGCCCACATGGTCAAAATATTAGTCAAGGGATAGATCCCGACTACCCATAACCTCACGAGTCCAAATATGTGTTTAGATTCTAAAACCAAGTCTAAATCATAGCTCAAAATCCTAATTTTCACTCTCTTACTTTGTAGGAACTCCCCCCCCCCCATTTACCTCAAAATTTCATATTTTAAGTGCTAACAATCCATGTAGATTCTTGAAATAATACAAAAAATTAGTAAAAATTACTTACTCCAAAAGCCTTGTGCGAAAATCTCCAAGCCAAAATTGCCTATCTCCAAGTCTAGGATTCAAAATATAAAAGAATGGCTAAAATCCAAAAATTCAGCACTTAAATACACTGCCCAGGGGTACTCGTTGGGAACGAGGCACGTGCATCGTATTCACTAAGCATAAAATCTTCATCTTTCCAAAACACAATTCGCAAACGCGACATAGTAATCACGAACGCGAAGACAAAACAGCCAACCTTTTGCGAACGCGACCAAGTATTCGCAATGCGAAGACCAAAGCTGCCATCTCCCACTCTACATCACGAACGCAACCCTTCTAGTGTGAACACGAAGAACCAACTCAACAGCCATCGTGAACGCGACCACCAAAGCGCGAAGGCGAAGAGGAAATTCTCCCTAGCACCAAAACCTTCATCCCGAACGCAAGGCTCCTCTAGAGAATGCGATGAATACCAAACACCAGCAAAATCCTCCAATTCCAAACATGTTTTGGGTGATCTATAACTTACCCGAGCCACCTAGGACCATGTTCAATCATGCCAACAAGTCCATAATACTACCAGGACCTATCGAAAGACTCCAATTACATACGATAATATCACATCAACGAATCAAATATCAAAATAAAAGTTGAACTTCTCTTAAGTTCAAGAACTCCCAAACTTTCAACAAAGTATCTCATTCAAGCATAACTAATTTGGATTACATCCAAAATCAGTACATAAGTTCCAAATGACAAAACGAATGTAATCCATATTTCAGAATAACAGTCTGAATCCACTATCATTAAATAGAGCCAAAATATCCTAGGAACATCCAAATCCAAATTCGAACATATGCTGAATTCCAAAATCACCATATGAACTTATTGGAACCATCAAATCACCAATCTGAGGTCGTTTACATAAAAGTTAAATCTTGGTCAACTCTTCCATATTAAGCTTCCAACAATGAAACTAAGTGTTCTTATTCTCTCCCAAACCTCTCCGAAACTAAGGCAATTATCCTCGAAAGTCACAAAATAACAAACAAGCATACGAGAAATATCAAATATGGAAATACACAAAATGACAGGTCGAGTTGTTACATTCTCCCCCACTTAAACCAACATTCATCATCGAATGAGTTTAAAATCATACCTAAAATCCAAAATGTGAGGGTATCTACTCCGCATAGCATGGTCGATCTCCAATGTCACCTCTTCGATCGGTTGATCTATCCAATGAACCTTCACTGATGCGGTCTCCTTAGACCCAAGCTTTTTAATCTGCCTGCCCAAAATGGCCATCGGCTCTTCCTCATAAGATAGATTCTCAACTAAATGCACTATGCTAAAGTTTAAAACATATGACTTATCTTAATTCTGAAGCATAGAAACATTAAACACCAGATGAACTCCCGAAAGACTAGGAGGAAAAGCAAGTCTATAAGCAACCTAATCAACTCTCTCTAACACCTCAAATGGACTAATAAACCTCGGGCTTAACTTGCCCTTCTTTTCATACCACATCATGCCTTTCATAGGTGAAACACTAAGAAGAACCTTATCACTTTCCATGAAATCTACATCACTAGCCTTCCTACCAGCATAGCTCTTCTTCTTGGACTGGATCGTGCGAAGCCTCTCTTGAATCAATTTCACCTTCTCCAAAGCATCGCGAACCAAGTTTGTGTCCAATAACCTAGCCTCGTTGGTCTCGAACAATCAATTGGAGATCTACACCGTCTCCCATATAAGGCCTCATACAGTGTCATCTGAATACTAGATTGATAGCTATTATTGTAGGCAAACTCCGCTAATGGTAGAAACTGATCCCATTAGGCACCAAAATAATTAATCCATGCCCTCAAAATATCCTCAAGGATCTCAATAGCCTGCTCAAACTGCCCATCCATCCGAGGGTGAAATGCAGTTCTCAACTCTACCTGCGTTCCTAACTCACGTTGAAAAGCTCTTCAAAAGTGCGAGGTGAAGTGAGTGTCGCGATCTGAGATGATACAGATAGGTACACCATATAAGCGAACAATTTCTCTGATGTAGATTTGAGCCAACCTCTCTGAAGTGTGGGAAGTCATAATCGGAATGAAATGCCTAGACTTGTCAACAATCAACAATGACCCAAATGGAAACAAACTTCCTCAAGGTCCATGGCAACCCTACCACAAAGTCCATAGTAATGTGCTCCCACTCCACTTCGGTCTATTAATCCTCTAAAACAAACCACCCTATTTTTTATGCCCATAATTGACCTATTTACAATTAAAACACTTGGAAACATTCCCAACCATGACCTTATTCATCCTCCTCCACTAATAATGCAGCTTCAAATCCTGGTACATCTTCGTAGCACCTAGATGAAAAAAATGCCATGAACTGTGAGCCTCCTCAAGAACCAACTCTATCATGTCATCGATATTAAGAACACAAATCCGACCATGAAGTTGCAATACACCATCATCACCAATAGTCACCTTCTTAGGTTCCCCCTCGATCCTCTATCTATTTTTGATCATGAGCCATATATACTCCCTTTAGCCATAACTTATTGATCATGTTTCAGCACCACCTCACTGCACTGTGTCACTACAAACAAGAAAATGGGGATTATCATACTAGTGAGCCTTAATGTGCTTAAACAAGGACGGCTGCAAAACAACACAAGCAAGGACTCTGCTCGGCTCATCAATATCCAATCTCACCAATTTATTGCCCAATGCTTGAACATCCATAGCTAAAGGCCTCTCCTCGGTTGGAATAAATGTCAAACTCCCTATACTCTCCATATTTCTACCCAAGGCATATGCTACCACATTAGCCTTCCCCGGATGACATAGAATAGTAATATTATAATCCTTCAGCAACTTTAACCATTTTCGTTGCCTCAAATTCAGATCCTTCTATTTTAAAACAAATGCTAAGGACTCTTGTGATTAGTGTAAACCTCACAAGACACTCCATATAAGTAATGCCTCCAAATGTTGAATGCATGTACAATAACTGCTAACTCCAAATTACGAACTAGATGATTCTTCTCATAAGACTTCGAGTGGTGTGATGCGTAGACAATAACCTTACCATCCTGCATCAACACACACCCAAGACCAACATTCGAAGCATCATAGTGGATCGCATAGAACCCCGATCCTGAGGGCAATACCAAAATTGGAGCTGTAAAAAAATTCTTGAGCTTCTAAAATCTGTCCTCACACTCGTCAGGTCATCTGAGTGGAGCACCCTTCTGAGTCAACTTGGTCAATAGAGTTGTGAGATATGAGAAGCCCTCTACGAAGCCACGATTATAACCAGCCAAACCTTGAAAACTTATGATCTCTGTGGCTATAGAAGGTCTATGCTAGCAACTGAACTGCCTCAATCTTATCCATATACACCTTGATCCTATCATTAGATACCGCGTGGCCCAAGAATGTCACTAAATTCAATTAGAACTCACGCTTGGAGAACTTAGCATATAACTTCTTCTCCCTTAGAATCAGAAGCACCATCCTCAAATGCTTCTCGTGATCCTCCCTTCCACGAGAATATACCAAGATATCATTAATGAGCACAATAACAAAAGAATCCAAATAAGGCTGGAACACATTGTTTATCAAATGCATGAAAGTTGCTGCAAATTAGTCAAGCCAAAAAACATTACCAATAACTAATAATGCCCATAATGGGTCCTGAATGATGTCTTAGGAATGTTTGAGACCCTAATCTTCAGCTGATGGTACACAGATCTCAAGTCAATCTTTGAGAACACTCTAGCACCCTAAGATTGATAAAATAAATCATTAATGCGAGGCAGTAGATACTTGTTCTTGATGGTAACCTTATTGAATTGCATGTAATTAATACACATTCTCATGGAACCATCCTTATTCTTCACAAATAATACCAACGCACCTCAAGGAGAAATACATGGCCTGATGAACCCCTTATCTAGTAACTCTTACAACTGCTCCTTCAATTCCTTCAACTTAGTTGGAGCCATGCAATATGATGGAATAGATATGGGCTGAGTGTCTGGTGCCAAATCAATATCAAAATCAATATCCCTATCGGGTGGCATATCCGGTAGGTCTCCTAAAAATGCATTTGGAAACTCTCTCACTACGAGGACTAAATCAAGAGTAGGAGTATCAGAACTGACATTTTTAACAATGTCTAAGTACGCCAAATATCCCTTCCCAATCATTCATTGAGCCTTCAGAAAGAAATCACTCTACCAGGAATGTGGCCCAAGAAACCCTCCCATTCCAACCTTGGTAACCCTGGCCAAATTCATAGTCTTAACATGAAAATCAAGAATAACATGGTACAAAAATAACCAATTCATACCCAAAATCACATCAAAATCCACCATATTTGTAATGACTCAACCGATTATTTTGAGTATTTTAGCCTCGTTCCCTTATTTATTGACTCCTCTATGTTATATTGTGGTTATGTGACTTGTCGGGGTAGTTGATTTCAGTTTCAGGTGAGTTTCAGAGTAAAATGGGACACTTAGCCCCAAAGTTGGAAGCCTAAGTTAAAAGGGTTGACCGGAGAGTGACTTTTGTGTAGATGACTCTAGAATGGAGTTTTGACGGTCCTATTAGCTCTGTATAATGATTTTGGACTTAGGAGCGTATCCAGATATTGATTTGGAGGCCCGTAGGTCATTTTGGCTTGAATTGGTGAAAGTTAGAAAGCTGAATATTTGGAAGGTTAAGAAGTTTGATAGGGAGTTAACTTTATTGATATCGGGGTTAGATTCTAATTCCGGAAGTTGGAATAGGTTTGTTGTGTCAATTATTACTTGTGCGCAAAATTTGAGGTCAATCAGAGTTGGTTTGGTATGTTTCTGCATTAGTTTTGGAAGTTATAAGTTCACAAGTTCACTAGGCTTGAATCGATATGTGATTCATGATTTTGGTATTGTTTGATGTGATTTGAGGCTTCGAGCAAGTTTATATCATATTTTAGGACTTGTTGGTATGTTTGGACGGGGTCCCGGGGTCCCCTGACGTGTTTCAAATTGAGTTCGGACCATTTGTTCTTGAAAATTGCTGGTTTCTGAGTTTCTGGTTTCTTTCATCACATTCGATCGCGTAGAATCCTTAGTGATTGATGGAGTTTTACTCATCGCATTCGCGATGGTTAAGGAGCTTGTGCATTGCAAACACGTGTATGGGACTGCTTTCGCGTATAAGTAAGGAATGGCATTGGGGAGGCACGCGATGTTCTTCGCGTTTAAGTGGCCTGGAACGCGATCATGTAAGTTGAGGAAGGATGGTCACCGCGTTCGTGACTGAGTTCACGCGATCGCATATGAGGTTTTATGATCAGTGAAAATTTGTTCTCCGCGATCGCGAGTGATTTTTCGCGATTGCATAAGGCAATAACTGGGCAACAATATATTATTTCCAAATCGAGGGGTTTGTTCCATTTTTCATCTTTTGAGCTAGAGACCTCGGTTTTGGGCGATTTTTGAAGAGATTTTCAAGGAGTTAATTGGGGTAAGTGATTCTAACTCGAATTTTTAGCTATTATACACGAATTCATCATTGTATGTACCATTTAGTTAGTGTTTTGAGTTTTAAAAAGCTAGGAAAATTTGTGAAAACTTCATAAACTATATTTTGAGGATTTGAAGGTCAATTTGAGATCGGAATTGAGTAATTTAGTATGATTGGACTCGTTATTGAATGAGTATTCAAATTTTAAAAGTTTGGTCGGGTTCCGAGATGTGGTCCGGACGTTGACTTTTTGAGTTGACGTTTTGATTTTCTTTAAAGATTTCAACTTTATTATCCGGAATAGTTTCTTATGGTTTGTATTTATGGTATACAAATATTTTGACTAGATTTGAGCCGTTTGGAGTTGGATATTCGCGGAAAAGACTTACTAGTGGATTGAGGTAGCGTGTTTTGAGGTAAGTGTCTTGCCAAACTTTGTGTGGGAGAATTTCCCCTTAGGATTGGTGTTTTGTTATGCTAATTGTAGTACGTGAAAGCTGTGTACGCAAGGTGACGAGTGGGTACACGGGCTAAATGTGGTAATTGACCGGTTTAAGCTATGTAGATTCTTTTCATGCATTTAATTGAATTGTCATAACATGTTGTATTCATCATCGTTAATCTATCCTTACATGCTTCACGTTACATTGTTAATATTTGTTTCATCTCTTACTTGTTATTTGCCCTTACATGCTTAGTTGAGGTTATTGTTTTCTCATTTTCTTGTTAAATACTTAACTGTTGAGCTATCTTACTTGAAGTTGTTATTTCTTTAAATATCTTATTGTTGAGTTTTGGTGTTGAAGTTGTAAAGGCCGTGATTACATTGAGGCAAAGTTGTAAATTATTTAAATTCTAGCCTTGTTGCTATTGTTGAGACTCCTGTATATATTGTGGTTGATCCATGAGCTATTTATTATGGAAATATTATTATTGTTGACTTGTTTGGCAAGTTGTAGTATTGGGCACTTTAGTTGCGATCTGTGATATGTTGTTATATTGATACACTTGTAGGGATATAAGGATATGGGTTGATACGCACGCGGTGAGATAAGGTGGGCTAACACGCGGGTAGCTATTAATTTTCAAAACTAAATGTGAGGATCCCGTGGTGATATAAGGAAAGATTATAATTGTTATTGTGAAATGAGATACGAGGCGGTACCTCAGACATGGTTCTTGTTGTTATCTTTCATTTACATCACTTGTGTTTTATTTTCATCGTTTCCTTGGTGTTCTTATTATGTGTTTCCTAATTTGATGCCTTTGTTGCCTTAACTTTTGATGTAGCTAATCTTGTGGTATTTCTTCATTGTTTCATTCCTTTTTTCCATTATTATATTATACCATACATGTTCAGCTTCTTTATTTGCTCCAATAGGTGTTTTGACCTGACCTTATCACTACTCTATCGAGGTTAGGCTTGATACTTACTAGGTATCGTTGTGGTATACTCATACAATGCTTTTTCACATCTTTTTGTGTAGATCCAGGTGCTTCATACTAGGCTAGGCATCCATGAGTTGAGCTTGGATTGAAGACTTCAAGGTATACCTGTCGGCATTCGCAGTCCTCGGAGTCACCCTCTATCTTAGTATATATTTCATACTCCTATTATAGATATTGATGTATTAAGGATATTAAGTATACTCATGTAGAGCTTATGACTCGGTCTCACCAGATTTTGGGAGTTATTGTCAGTTGTGTTGATGAATTATTTTATGATTGCCGGTTTGTTAAATTGAAGTTATTTTAATATTTCTATTATTTTTTCATGTATGTTAGGATTACCTAGTCTTAAAAACTAGGTGCCATCACGACATTCTATGGAGGGAGATTGAGGCCATGACAAGTTGGTATCAGGGCTCTAGGTTAATAGGTGTTACGAGTCATAAGCAGATTTAATAGAATCTTCACGGATCTGTATGAAGACGTCTGTACTTATCTTCGAGAGGATATGGAAATGTTAGGAAACTTCACTTCTTTGATTCCTTACTATGCAAATTTGTTGACTTCGAAATTCTTATTCTTTGTCTTTCTATTCTCTCACAGATAGTGAGGACACACACCACTGTATCGGACGATCAGACACCCGCGCCCCCTGCTAGAGCCACGAGAGGCCGGGGCCAGGGCTAGGGCAGAGGCCGAGGAGGGGCATGTGGTGCAACCGAAACACCTGCCCGAGCTGCGACATAGGACCACTAGTAGCTCCAGTTAGGGGCTAGGCACCCAAGGCGCTTGTTGCCACCCCTGCACTTCAGTTCTTGAGCATGTTTGGTACTCTAGCTCAAGCGAGGTTGATTCCACTTGCACCAGCCACATCTCAGTCTAGGGGAGGAGCTCAAACTCCCGCAGCCCATACCCCAGTGCAGCGGGTCCATGTTGACCAGGTCCCAGAGGTTATACCAATACAGCTGTTGATTTAGTTTAACCTAAGGTCAAGGCAGCAACATCTGAGGAGGAGCAACTTAGACTTGAGAGGTACAAGAAGTACCACCCTCCTACTTTCAGTGGTCTAACTACAGAGGATACACAGGGTTTTCTAGAGAAGTTCCATCTTATTTTCCACACCATGGGTATTGTTGAGATGAGAAGAGTTGCTTTTACTATATTCCAACTATCGGGACCAGCGTATCAATGGTGGCGGGCTTCTGAGGAGGTAGCCCAACCCATGGTACTTCACTCACATGTGCTTAGTTTTCAGATATGTTCTTGAGAAAGTTTGTACCCCAGAGCCTTCATGATGCATAGCGCGTGGAGTTTGAACAGTTGCGTAAGGGTACTATGACCGTTTCAGAGTATGCTGTCAAATTTAGTGAGTTGTCTAGACATGCACTTGCCTTGATTTCCATAGTCAGGGAGTGAATCTGTCGATTTATCGAGGGGCTCGACTATGGTATTAGATTTATCATGGCTCAAGAGTTGGAGACAAATACCCCATATCAGCAGGCGGTAGAGACCGCACATAGATTGGAGGGAATGTGGGGTCGGGAGAGAGAGAGGATAGGGAGGCCAAGAGACCTCGAGATTTTGGTAGATATAGTGGTGCCTGTGCCCCAGTTGCAGCTCATCATGGTAGAGGGTGTGTGAGCCGTCCAGTCCATTTAGCACTTCCAGCTTCCAGTGGTACTCCGGCTACTCCCAGGTCCCAGGTTGCCCATTATGTACCGCCACTATCTAGTGCACCTCCTGCACGGGGCGTTTTCAAAAGTCATTCCAGCTAACTAAGCCCGAGCCAGTTTTAGCAACCACTCCCCCCGAGAGCTTGTTTCGAGTATGGTGGTACTCGTCATATAGTGAGGGACTTCCCCATACTCAAGAGGGTTGCACCTCCACCAATTACTCAGGCTCCACATATTCTACAGGGTCTCCAGACTTCTTAGGCCATGGTTACTGTTCCAGTTACTGCTCCACCTGCACAACCATCTAGAGGTGGAGCTCGGGTGGTTAGGGATCACCCTAGAGGGGGATGCCATGCCAGATGTTATGTTTTTCTAGGTAGGACAGAGGCGGTTGCATCAGATGCAGTTATCACAAGTATTGTTCTAGTTTGTCATAGAAATGCATCAGTCTTATTTGATCCAGGCTCCACTTACTCATGTGTATCTTCTTACTTTTCTCCATATTTGGGTATACCGCGTGATTATCTGAGTTCTCCTATTTATGTCCTCACGCCTATGGGAGATTTTATTATTGTTAATTGTATGTATCCATTGTGTTTAGTTATTATTGGTGGTTGTGAGACTAGGGTTGATCTATTATTGCTCATTATGGTAAACTTTAATGTTATTCTGGGCATGGACTAGCTGTCGCTCTATCATGTTATTCTTGATTGTCACGCCAAGACGGTGACATTGGCTATGCCATTTTTACCATGGTTGTAGTGGAAGGGTACTTTGGATTACATTCCTAAGAGGGTTGTGTCCTTCCATAAGGCACAATAGATGGTTGAGAAGGAGTGTGATGCATACCTAGCCTTTGTGAGAGATGTCTGTGTTGATACTCCCACCGTTGAGTCAATTCCGGTAGTGAGAGACTATCCATATGTATTTTTGGTAGATCTTACGGGCATGCCGCCGATAGAGATATATTTATTTTAGTATTAAATTTTTGACGGGCACTCAGCCCATTTCTATTCCACCATATCGTATGGCCCTAGTGGAGTTGAAGGAGATAAAGGAGAAGTTGCAATTATTGCTTGATAAGGGTTTCATTTGGCCTAGTGTGGTGCTCCGGTTTTGTTTGTGAAGAAGAAGGATGGTTCTATGCGCATGTGTAATAATTATCAGAAGTTGAACAAGGATACAATAAAGAATAGATATCCATTGCAACGCAATAATGACTTGTTTGATTAGCTACATGGTGCCAGAGTGTTCCTCAACATTGATTTGCGGTCAGGTTATCATCAACTAAATATTCAGGAACCAGATATCCGTAAAACTACTTTTATGACTCGATATGGCCACTACGAGTTCCGTGTGATGTCATTTGGGATGACCAAAGCCCCAACAACATTTATGCATCTGATGAACATTGTATTCCATCCATATCTGATTCATTCATCATTGCATTTATTGATGAGATCTTGGCATACTCCCGCAGCCATAAGGATCATGAGCAGTATTTGAGGATTGTGCTCCAGACCTTGAGAGAAAAGAAGTTGTATGCAAAATTCTCCAAGTGTGAATTTTGACTTGATTCATGGCGTTTTTGGGTCATGTGGTGTCGAGTGAGGGGATCAAGGTAGATCCGAAGAAGATTGAAGCAGTCTAGAGTTGGCCCAAACCGTCTTCATCTACTAAGATTCGGAGTTTTCTTGGTTTGGTCGGGTATTACTGCTGTTCGTAGAGGGTTTATCATCTATTGTTGCACCTATGACCAGATTGACC
This sequence comes from Nicotiana sylvestris, assembly GCF_000393655.2. Taxonomy (NCBI): domain Eukaryota; kingdom Viridiplantae; phylum Streptophyta; class Magnoliopsida; order Solanales; family Solanaceae; genus Nicotiana; species Nicotiana sylvestris. Next base: position 127,991,656 of record NC_091063.1, read on the forward strand.
TAGAAGGGTGGTCTTTTTAAATGGTCCGAGGAGTATGAGCAGAGCTTTCAAAAGCTCAAGACTGATTTTACTACAACCCCAGTGTTGGTATTGCCTACGGGTTCTAAGTCTTACACTATGTACTGTGATACATCAAGTATTGGTCTTGGTGCGGTGTTGATGCATGATAGTAGGGTTATTGCCTACGCGTCTCGGTAGCTGTAGACCCATTAGAAGAATTAATCAGTCCATGACTTGGAATCGACAGCTATTGTTCATGCCTTGAAGATTTGGCGGCACTATTTGTACGATGTCCTTTGTGAGGTATAGACAAACCACTGGAGCCTACAACATCTGTTCAAATAGAAAGATCTTAACTTGCGGTAGCGGAGATGGTTAAAGTTGCTTAAAGACTATGCTATCACCATTCTATATCATTCCGGGAAGACCAATATGGTGGTCGATGCCTTGAGTCAAAAGGCGGAGAACTTGGGAAATTTAGCATATCTACCGGCAGCATAGAGGCTATTAGCATTAACGTTCAGGCCTTGGTCAACCAGTTTGTTAGATTGGATATTTTGGAGCCTAGTTGGGTTCTGGCTTGCGTGGTTTCTCAGTCTTCTTCATATGATCGCATCAAAGAGCTTCAGTGTGACGACCCCCATTTGCTTGTCCTTAAGAACACGGTGTAGCATAGCGATGCCAAGGAGGTTTCTATTAGAGATGATGGTGGTTGCATATGCAGCGCCGATTATGTGAACCAATATGGATGGTTTATGTGATTTGTTTCTTCAGGAGGCCCATAGTTCGCAGTACTCTATTCATCCGTGTGTCGCTAAGATGTATCAGGATTTTAGGCAACCCTATTTGTGTAAGAGAATGAAGAAAGATATAGTGGAATATGTAGCTCAATGCCTAAATTATCAATAGGTGAAGTATGAGCACTAGAGGCCATGAAGGTTGCTTCAAAGACTTGAGATCCCCGAGTGGAAATAGGAGCGAGTTACCATGGACTTCATTGTTGGGTTCCCACAGACTTAAAAGAAATTCAATGTTGTGTGGGTGATTGTGGATAGGTTGACCAAGTCGCTCATTTGATTTCGGTGGTGACTACCTATTCTTCAGAGTAGTTGGCTCAGATATATATATCCGCGAGATTGTCCAACTTCATGGCGTGCTAGTATATATCATCTCCGACCGGAGCACGCAGTTTACATCATGCTATTGGAGAACCGCACAACGTGAGTTAGGCACATGGGTTGAGTTGAGTACAACTTCCACCCCAGATGGACAGACAGTCCGAGTGTACCATTTATATATTGGAGGATATGCTTCGTGCATGTGTTATGGAGTTCGTGGGTTCTTGGGATCTGTTCGTGCTACTTGTGGAGTTTTCCTAATAACAACTACCAATTAAATATTCAGATATCTCTTTATGAGGCCCTATATGGGAGATGGTATTGTTCTCCAGTTAGTTGGTTTGGGCCGGGAGAGGCTAAGTTACTAGGCACGAACTTGGTTTCAGATGACTTAGAAAAAGTCAAGTTAATCTAGGATCGGCTTCGCACAACTCAATCTAGAAAAAAGAGTTATGCGGATCGGAAGTTTCATGATGTTGCATTCATGGTTGGAGAGCGAATCTTGCTCCGGGTTTCGCCCATGAAGGGGGTGGTGAGGTTCGGGAAGAATGGCAGACTGAGCCCTAGGTATATCCTACAAGCTTGCATTTCCACCTAGTCTATCTGTAGTTCATCTGGTATTCCATGTTTTATGCTCCGGAAGTATCACGGTGATCCGTCCCATGTGTTAGATATCAGCTCAGTTGAGGAGTTAGTGGCCATCTTGGACAAACATGTACGAAAGTTGAGGTCAAAGAACATTGCTTCAGTGAAGGTTCAGTGGAGAGGTCAAGCAGTTGAGGAGGCGACTTGGGAGACCGAGCATGATATGCATAGCCGTTATCCTCATTTTTTCATCACTTCTGGTATGTGCCTACACTCATTTGAGGACGAACGTTTGTTTTAAGACTAGGAGGATGTAATGATCCGGTCGGTCGTTTCAAGTATTTTAGACTCATTCCCTTATTTATTACCTTCTCTATTTGATATTATGGTTATGTGACTTACCGAGGTAGTTGGTTTTGGTTTTGGGAGAGTTTCGGAGTGAAATGGGAAACTTAGTCCCAAAGTTGGAAGCCGAAGTTTAAAGAGTTGATTGGAGTTTGACTTCTATGTAAATGACTTCGGAATGGAGTTTTGACGGTCTCGATAGCTTCATATAGATATTTTGGACTTCAGAACTTTTCCGAATATTGATTTGGAGTCTCTTTATTTGTTTTGGATTGAATTGGTGAAAGTTAGAAAGTCGAAGGTTTGGAAGGCTGAGAAGTTTGATCGGGAGTTGACTTTATTGATATCAGGGTCGGATTCCGATTCCGGAAGTTGGAATAGGTCCGTTGTATCAATTATGACTTGTTTATGCAAAATTTGAGGTCAATCGGACTTGGTTTGGTATATTTCGGCATTACTTTTAGAAGTTAGAAGTTTGTAAGTTCATTAGGCTTGAATCGATGTGTTCGTATCGTGTTTTAAGACTTGTTGGTATGTTCTAACAGGTCCTAGGGGGCCCGAGCATGTTTCGGATTGAGTTCGAACCATTTGTTCTTGAAATGTGGTTAATGGTTTTCTGAGTTTCTAGTTTCCTTCATCACATTCACGATGATTATACCACGATTACGTAGAGTCCTTAGTGACTGATCGAGTTTTACTCTTCGCGTTCGCGAAGTTAGGAGTGCGATCGCGAATGTTAGGAACTTGTGCATCGCGAACGTGTGCGTGTCGCGTTTAAGGAATGAGAGGCAGTGGGGAGGCATACAATGTTTTTCACGTTCGCGTGGCCTGGAATGCGATCATGTAAGCTAAGGAAGGTTGGTCTCCATGTTCACGACTGAGTTCACGCGATCACGTATGAGGTTTTGTGATTATTGAGAATTTGTTCTCCACGATCGCGGGTGCTTTTCCGCAATCGCGTTAGGCAATAACTGGGCAGCACTATATTATTTCCAAATCGAGGGTTTTGTTCCATTTTTTATCTTTTCAGCAAGATACCTCGGTTTTGGGTGATTTTTGAAGATATTTTCAAGGAGTTGATTGGGGTAGGTGATTCTAACTCGGATTTGTCTATTATATATAAATCCATCATTGTTTTTACCATTTAATTAGTGTTTTGAGTTGAAAAAATTTGGAAAAATTATTGAAAACTTCTTAGACTATATTTTGAGGATTCGAAGGTTGATTTGAGATCGGAATTGAGTAATTTTAGTATGGTTGGACTCGTTATTATATGGGTATTCAGATTTTATAAGTTTGGTCGAGTTCTGAGATGTGGGCCGGGGGTTGACTTTTGAGTTGACTTTTTTATTTTCTTTAAAAATTTCAACTTTATTATCCAGAATAGTTTTCTATGGTATGTATTTATGGTATAAATTTTTTTTGACTAGATTCGTGTCATTCGGAGTTGGATATTCGCGGAAAAGGCTTACTAGTGGATTGAGCTAGCATGTTTTGAAGCAAGTGTCTTACCTAACTTTTTGTGGGGACATTTTCCCTTAGAATTGGTGTATTTTTGTGTTAATTGTAGTACGTGAAAGCCATATACGTAAGGTGACGAGTGGGTACACGGACTAAATGTAGTAATTGACCGATAAGCCATGTAGATTCTTTTCATACCTTTAATTGAATTGTCATAACATATTATATTCAACATCTTTAATCTATCCTTACATGATTCACTTGACATTGTTAACACTTGTTTCATCTCTTACTAGTCATTTGGCCTTACATGCTTAGTTGAAGTTATCGTTTTCTCATTTCCTTGTTAAGTACTTAATTGTTGAGTTACCTTACTTGAAGTTGTTATTTCTTGGAATATCTTATTGTTGAGTTTTGGCGTTGAAGTTGTAAAGGGTGTGATCACATTGAGGCAAAGTTGTAAATTGTTGAAATACCATCCTTGTTAAGTTATTCACTTTCGTTTTCTATTGTTGAGACTCTTGTACATATTGTGATTGAGTCATGGGCTATTTATTATGGAAACATTATTATTGTTGACTTATTTGGCAAGTTGTGGTCTTGGGCACTTTAGGTGCGATCTGTGATATGTTATGATATTGATACGCATGCGGTGATATAAGGATAAGGGTTGATACGCATGTGATGAGATAAGGTGGGCTTGTTACACGGGTTGCTAGTAGGGGAATTACTTGAAGCCACGTGGTATGATAAGGTGGGCTAAAATACGAGTAGCTATTTCGGGAAAAATAATTTTCAAAACTAAATGTAAGGCTCCTGCGGTGATATAAGGAAAAATTATAATTGTGATTGTGAAATGTGATACGAGGCAGTACCTCAGACATGGTTCTTGTTGTTATCTTTCATTTACATCACTTGTATTTTGTTTGCATCGTTTTATTAGTGTTCTTATTATGTGTTTCCTCCCCTGATGCATTTATTGCCTAAACATTCGGTTTAGCTTATCTTGTGGTATTTCTTCATTGTTTTATTCCTTGTTTCAATTATTATATTGTACCATACATGTTCAGCTTCTTTATTTATTCTAGTAGGTATCTTGACCTAACCTCGTCACTACTCTACCAAGGTTAGACTTGATACTTACTGGGTACCGTTGTGGTGTACTCATACTATGCTTTTACACATCTTTTTGTACAAATCTAGGTACTTCATACTAGGCTAGGCATCCGTGAGTTGAGCTTGGATCGGAGACTTCAAGGTATACCTGCCGGCTTTCGCAGGTCTCAGAGTTACCATCTTAATTTCTATTGCATGCTCCTATTATAGATATTGATATATTAGGGATGTTCGGTAAACTCATGTATATCTTATGACTCAGTCTCACCAGATTTTGAGAGTTATTGTCAGTTGTGTTGAGTAATTATTTTTATGATAGCCGGTTGGTTAAATTGAAGTTCTTTCATTATTTATGTTATTTTGCTATGTATATTAGGCTTACCTAGTCTTAGAGACTAGGTGCCATCACGACATCCTACGGAGGGAGATTGGGATCGTGACAATATTAAGCAACAAAAGATCAACCTAGTCTGATAGCCCCTAAAAGTAAACAAGCAAATGATATACACGACCCATCACAATTGAATCCCCAATGGGTGTAGATGCATAAACACAAATATCAAAAGAAAAACACACACACACACACACACACACACACACACACATATATATATATATAATATGGTATCGGATTATACGCCGCAATGGTGATATTATATAAGGGATCAGATTACATGACGCAACAATATTGATATTATATATGAGATCGGGTTGCACGCCGCAATGGAGAAGAAGTATTATGATTATTCTTGGCTATTGATTCTGTTACCGTAGTGTGTTATGAGACTGAGAAATGAATATATTCTGGGGCCATATGTCATTTTTATTCTTGTTTCATTTATTACGTGGTTATTCGTGTCTCTTTCTCGTATTGCTCTTTCTGCTTATCATTTGCACAGGTTAAACAATAAGTGAGTATCTTTTAACTTAAAATTTCGTCACTACTTCACTGAGATTTGTCAAGATATTTATTGAGTATATGGATCAGTTGTACTCATACTACACTTCTGCACCTTGCCTGTAGATCTTTGAGTTGCGTAGCTGTGGATACGAAGCCTTGTATTGAAGACGTTTTCGCATTCCAGATTCGAGCTACCTCTTGTTCATTGTAGTTTAGGATTTAAATTATTTTTAAGGAAACTTCAAATAGATATTGTATTTATTCTTCATATTGGCATTGTAAATCTAGATCCTAGTGGTTCATGACTTGTACTACCAATTCTTGGGAGGTTGTATAGAAAATTCGGTCATTTTATTCCTTGTTATTAATAATCTATCAATTGAGTTATCTTGTTCTATGTTTGGCTTACCTAATATTGGGATTATGTGCCATTATGACTAGGTGGATTTTTTATTGTGAAATAGGCAAACTTCCAAAATATGTTTATTTTGAAAAGTCATTTTTGTCAAAAATATTTTTAGAAAAGTAGAATTGGAGAGTAACTGTTTGATCAGTATAATATTATGTACATATGAAACTTCTTAAGTTGTTCATTTCATACAGTCCAGAGCATTTTCTTCTTAATTTTTCTTTAATATGTAAGTGTATTTATTCCAAACTAGGAATTACTTATAGTTTGACAAACTACGGATGATACTTTGAACAGGCGTAATGTTTAGAATATCACTACATTTTATTATGATGCATATTAAGTGTTACTCCCTCCGTTTCAATTTATGTGAACCTATTTCTTTTTTGGTTTATTCCAAAAAGAATGACTCCTTTCTGAATGTGGAAACAATTTAGCTTAAACTTTAAATTCTACCCTTAATGAGAAGCTTTTATAATCACACAAATAATCTGGACTTCTTTTTGACTTGTTTAGGACTACAAATTTTAAAAGTCTTTATTTTTTTAAAATTCCGTACCCAATCAAATAGGTTCACATAAATTGAAACGGAGGGAATAATATATAATGTAATCATCTTTTGAACAGATGAAATCCATGCATAGGAAAACTGCAACGAACCTGCAGGTTATTTTTATGTGTTTGCTCACACCAGGTAGCATAATTAACGAAGTAGAAGCTTCCCTACCACTGCTTTAGTGAACAATACAGCTAAAAAGATTCCATTTTTCAGATCTATGGAAGACTTTTATTTACTTGGACAGAAACTTCCAACTAACTTTCCTTCCTTTTTATTTAATACATCTAAAAGGGACACACTCACTCATCCAAGACTTTTGTCTTCTCCTTGTTCAACACTTGCACTAGATAATTGAACTGCTACGGAGTAGTACTATTTTAGTATATTATCACAAATTAATATACCCAAAATCCTCGGTTGTTCGATTTTATCACATATTATTCTAACCAACTTAATTAAGCTTATCAGTATTTAAAAAAAGATTCAAATTTGATCGGCCATAGACAGAATTATTGCATTAATTATAATAATTAATTACTTTGTCGAGAGATTCTTGATCTTGTTTCTTTCCTTTTTGGTGCTATGTCATGTTCCTAACTGATTTAATTTCTTGACTTGATCCAACGTACTCTAGAGCGATCATGATATGATAATGGAACTATGGAACCAAAACATAAAGCAACTAAAAGTCACAATTTTTTTTATCAGTCTATTTTGTGCTCAGAACATGTTGTTGACGATATAACCATGTAAATGGGGGCAGATCTAGCATAGAACTTGGGTTCCGCCGAACCCAGTAAATTTGGTTTAAACCCTGTATAAATCTATTGAATATGTATAAATTGTTAATTTAAAATTCAGTAGCATAAACAAAATAGAATCCTGAACCTACAAGCTTCAAATCATGATTTTGCCTCTATATGTAAATAAAAATGTACACTCTAATAGTTTAAACTTCTAGACGAGACTTATGACAATATAATTCGATATGATATTAAAGCAGGTAGATATTGTAGGTTCAATTATCTCAAAGTCCACATTATTAAAAAAGAAATTTCACGTACCTAATCATTAAAAATTTCAGCGAGGGCGCGTGTTAAAAATATAATTAAAAAGCAAAAGGAATAAATGATCATATGAATAGTAAATAAGTTAATTACATTCATCTTGGAAAACATACCAACAGGTTATAATGTTGACACAAAAAGAGTACAAAATATAATTAAAACACAAAGAAATGATGAATGCTAAAGAACCTTAGTTAGATCCACGACCACCGACGATGGAAAACAAAGCTTTTTTCACCATAAAGAGTGAATTATCACTAGCTTTGCTGCTCATGCCAAAACATAATTTTGATGCTGGCGATATATCTTCATGATAATCATCAAAAGACAATCCTTGGCTACAAAAACGACGTCGTCCATTGAAATTTGAAGGTGTTGTAGGTGCAGAGAACGAGGAATATTGTGAAGAAGACGACCATGATAATGAAGAAGAAGAAGAAGAAGAAGAAGAAGAAGAAGAAGAAGAAGAAGAAGAAGAAGAAGAAGAAGAAGAAGAAGAAGAAGAAGAAGAAGAAGAAGAAGAAGAAGAAGAAGAAGAAGAAGAAGAAGAAGAAGAAGAAGAAGAAGAAGAAGAAGAAGAAGAAGAAGAAGGTGATAAAGGTAATTGAGATTTTTTGGAATTAAACTTCATGATTAAAGCATGAAAAATCTTGGATCTTGAACTCCTTTTAATGGATTTTTTGTTGGTGTTATTATTAATGCTTGAGTAGTAAGAAGGAGGAGGAGTAAGAGGAGGCAACAAAGAAGTTTCAGAAAATGTATTATGTTTAGGAGTACCAGGTTGTAACTCCCAAGTAAAAGGGATCGAACTTGGAACATCATTATAGTAAACTCTAAAAGAAGGAATAGAAGAAGAAGCTTTGCAATTTTCCTTTGAAAGAAGCTTAGAGAAAAACTTGTTGTCTTCATGTTTGATTCTGAATGATTTCTCAAAGCTGCTACTCATCACCATCTTGGCTAAGTTCAACTTGAAAACTTTGGTTCACAAGAATGTATATATAATGGAAGGGCTTTGTGCAAATACATTATAGTAAGGAGAATAGATTATTTATTGTTGACATGAAGATTTGAATGTATAGTTTCTACAGTAGGCCCTAGTGATAGCAACTTTGCCTGATTATAATAACACATCTCATTCTCATATAGAGATTTTTATATAGTGTAACGTATAACATATGTTTTGAACTTCTAGTATAGGTCAAATAAGTTGCAAGCAGTGACACCATCATTTGTCCAAGGGTGTTTAATTGAATTTCTTTCAATGGAAAACTACACTGCCAAGAAGACCTCATTTGTTTGCACTTAATGGAGGTCTGAATCTTAATAATCATTCGGATATCAGTCATTGAATGTGTTTATTTTTAAAGTCTGAATCATAATCATTTATATCCCAGCCATTAAGTATGTTTGTTTTTTTCACTTCACAACAATTTAATGGGTTTGAATATGTCTGTATGATTAAGATTTATAACAAAGACTTAATTTTATTCAAATGTTATCATCTACATTCTTTACTAATTGCTGTCACCGCCTGCCATTATCAACTACCACCACCACCATTCTCAACCATAAATGTTATCACTACCACCACCCACCATCCCCACCACCATCATCCTCAACCACAACCACACTCTCACCAACATCAACTGCTCCAACAAACCACCCTATCACTAATTCACCATCAACAATCATAGTCGGCACCGCACACCATTATAAGCTAGCTATAACCACCCACTATCACCTTCCTCAATCACAACTACTACCACCACCACCCATCATTATTAACTATCGCCACCACCGCCACCATCCTCAACCATAATCATCATCGCTGCGAATCACCACTGGTTATTACCCAGAACCACCACCATCAACCAAAACTATCACCAACCATCATCTTTGGTCGGCACTAACAATCACCTCTATTAGCCACCCACCGCCACCAACTACCATATGTGTATGTATGTGTGTGTGTGTGTGTATATATGACCGAATATTAGATTAATTAGTATTTTATTTGAGTTTTACGCTTAATAATTTTTAAATAAAGAGAAATTTTATATATTCAGATGTTAAAAAACAAACAGTCTTAAACATTTAGTATTCAGATCTTAATACACATATTAATATATTTAAATTCAGACGTCTTAATTTAAAAAAAATAAATGAAATTATAATGGGTTTTAAATTCAAGAAAAAAAACACTTTAGGACATGAGTTCGACTCACAATTGTAATATTTTAGCACTTTCCAAAGCCCCTATTCTCCAATTGTGATGACCTAAAAGGTCATTTTACATTTTAGAACTCAATTCTACGTTCTAAAGCCTTAAAATCTCTTTTTTACCCTCCTAAATTTGCGTGCACAATCCGGGCGTATTTTAGGAAAGCTTTTATATTAAAAGTTGATGAAAATAAGAACTTTTGCCTTAAAAGCTCATTTTAGTTGACTTCGGTCAACGTTTGGAGTAAACGGATTTGGCCCGTATTTTAACGGTCCCGGTGGGTCCGTAATAAAATATGGGACTTAGGCATATGCCGGAATCGAATTCCGAGGTCCTTAGCTCGAGATATGAATTTTTGTTGAAAATTGGAAGTCTGAAAATCTAATTATTTTTAAGAATTGATTGATGTTTGGCCTTGTTGATACCGAATCCATATTTTGGTTCTGGAGCCCGGTACAGGTCCAATATATTATTTATAACTATCTGTGAAATTTGGTGAGAAAGGAAAATGGTTTGACGTGATTCGGACGTCCGGTTGTGAAGTTAGAAGTTTTGAAGCTTTCTTGAAAATTTCATTTGATTTGGTGCTAAATTCGTAGTTCTAGGTGTTATTTGGCGATTTGATCGCGCGAACAAGTTTTTATGATGTTTTAGGACTTGTGTGCATGTTTGGATTTGAGCCTCGAGGGCTCGGGTGAGTTTCAGATAGGCTACGGGATATTATGGACTTAGAAAATCTAGTTTTTCTACTGTTTCAGGTGCCTTCTGGTTTCCTTCTTCGCGTTAGCGAAGACACTCTTGCAAATGTGAAGTAGAAACTGGGAGGTATGGGTTTTTATTCTTTGCGAACATGAAGGCTTCGTCGCGAATGCGGAGCGATGATGGCATTACCCTTCACGAACGCGATCAGCTTAACGCGGATGCGAAACATATGGGACCTGGGGGAGGGGACACTCGTCCTTCCATGCGAACGCGAGCACTGGCTCGCGAACGCGAAGGACAGGGGGAGTAGCCTTCGCGAACACGAAAGAGAACTCGCGAATGCGAAAGCCATTTGGGTTGCTGCACGTCGCGAATGCAAAGAAGGCCTGACGCCCAGACCTTAAAACATTTCAAAAACGGGATTTTACCCAATTTTCATAAACTCTCCATTAGAGCTCGGCTTAGGTGCGACTTTGAAGGGAAAACTCAACACCAATTCATAGCTTTGTACTCTTTAACTCATTTTCTTTCATTTCTAATATCACCCATTGAATTCCTAGCCCTAATCTTTGTTCTTTCATGGTAGAAAATTAGGGATCTAGGAATAATTGGAGGGTTTTGCAAATTGGGGATTTAGACCTCGAATTAAGATCGAATTCCAAAATTAATTATATATTCGGGCTCGGGGGTGAATGGATAAATAAATTTTGGTCCGAACCTCGAGTTTTGACCAAGCGGGCCTGAGGTCGATTTTTGACTTTTTGGGGAAAAGTTTTAAAAATTTTAATTTATGCATTGTAGTTGATTCCTTTAGCAATAATTGATGTTATTGAGTTAATTGTGACTAAATACGAGTGGTTTGGAGGAGGATACTAGATGAAAAGCGGTATTTGAGCATTGAGTGGCCCGTGGAGCGAGGTAAGTGTCGTTTCTAACTTTGACTCGAGAGATTAGGAACCCTTGACTTATTTTCTATATGAAATCCATGTGCGCGGCATATATGTGAGGTGACGAGTATTTATGCGCTGCCAATTTATTTATTTTTGCTTGTTTCATTCCCCTTCTTCTCATATTGTTCCTGCCTTAACTGCTACATGCCTTACTTGTATTTTCATGCTTAATTGCTACTTGTTAGACATTGTTCCTCTTTGTTGAAAGTATTAGTTATTTCATAATTTTGTTGTCTCCTATTATTTGCTTAAGCTGGTTATCGGTATTTTCAAGGCATATTCTGGATTGGTCTCACTAAGTAGTATTACTTATGTAAAGTCTCATAGTGTATAAGCTTCCTAATTGTTTGGTTTGAGGTTAAGCCTTGTTAAGGGTTATGTTATTTGAATTGTGAAACTTCTATACTTGCTGAATAATTGATACTGATATGGTGGGATCGGGTTGCATACCGCAATACGTGTGATAAGGATGAATTGAGGTGTAATAAGGGTGAATTATGATGTAACAAGGGTGAAGTGTAAATGTGATTATTGTGATATGGTGGGATCGGGTTGCACGACGCAACACTTCTACTTATATTCTGATGTTTACATTAATAAGAGGAAATAAGGGAGGAATATAAGATGTACGGTGAGATCGGGTTGTACGCCGCAACAACCTATATGTTTAAACTATTCCTTGACCATGTTAGCTGTACGGTAGTCTTAAATTGCACTTAAGGAGTGGTAGTAGCTGAACACTGATGATATACTTCGAGAACTGTATTCATTTCTTGTAAGTTACTGCTCTATTTTATCATGTTTTCCTTTCTGCTTTTATTTTATACTGTATGCAAGTTATATTGTGATTGCCCCGTTGTAGCCTTGTCACTACTTCGTCGAGGTTAGGCTCGGCACTTACCAGTACATGGGGTCGGTTGTACTGATACTGCACTCTGTATTTCCTGTGCAGATTTTGGAGCTGGTTTGGGCTGATCGAGAGGTTCGCTATAGGATTTGTCATCTAGAAGACCCAAGGTAGACCTACAGGCGTCCGCAGGCCCTGACGTCCCCTTCTATACCTCATACTTTACTGTTTTCTTTATTTCGCAAACAGATGTATTTTTTTCGGACAAATCCCTGACGTCCCCTTCTATACCTCAAACTTTACTGTTTCTTTATTTCCCAAACAGATGTATTTTTTTCGGACAAATACTTGTAGTAAAATCTTAGAATGTTCGTGAATTGTGACTCTGAATTCTGGGTAGTAATAATATATAATCAAAGTGGTTATTTATTTACTTCTGCATTCATTTTGACTTGTTTTAGCTTGCTTATTGTTAATCACTGAAACGTAAAGGAATTGGCTAATAAATCTCTAATGTTGGATTGCCTAGCAAGTGTGATATTAAGCTCCATCACGGTTCCGGTGATAGGGATTCTGATCGTGACACCAATCCCCCTGGTTGTAGGAGCAACCCTACTAGGGATAACTCATGACTTTTGAGAATATAGTTTATAGAAAAAGCTTACTACTACGGATAAAATTTGAAATATTAAGGATGCTGTAAGAAGTATTATAACTAGATTAATTAATTAGCCTAATCTAGATTGTAATTATTCTCAAGCTAATTATGTCTCTAGATAGAGTGTAGACTTAAGAACACGACAAGAATTACAGAGAACCAGTTTGGATCTATGTGTAGTAGATTTTAATGGAGGCTATATTCTAGCTTTGAAGATTGATGGAGATTTATCGCGAAAGGAAGAAAGATCTACACATAGTATTCATTGGCCTAGAGAAAGCACATGATAGAATACCAGGGAAGGTTGTCCTTTGGTAGGTGATGGAGAAGAAAAGTTTTCATATCAAACATATAATGCCATAAAGGACATGTATGAAGGAGTTGTCACTAGCGTGAATAGTAGTAGGAGATATAGAGGAATATTTCATAACAGTTGGTTTACATCAGAATTCTGCATTAAGCCCCTACTTATTTACCATAGTCATGGATAAGCTAACCAACATAAATAAGATAAGGTCTCGTGGTATATGCTATTTGTTGATGATATAGTACAAATAGACGAAACTAGCAAAGGTGTTAACCAAACGCTTGAGCTATTGAAAAATACCTTATAAAATAAGGATTTTAAGATAATTAAAAGTAAGACTGATGAGTATATCCACTACAAGTTTAGTCAATATGATAAGAGCCAAGTGATAGAGTATGATCTTAAGGATTTTATTTGATTTTGTATAATGTAGGATTTGATTCTTAGAATATTTTTGTATAATAGGATTAGATATGATTTTGCATAATATTTTTGTATAATTAGAGGATCAGATATGATTTGGTGTAAATATGTATAAATAGATATATTAAAAATGCAAAACTGAAGCCATTCTACTTACTCTCTTTATATCTTTCTACATGGTATCAGTTAAGCCATAGTGATCATTTATCTTCCAAACTCCCTTTTTTTCTGTTTTCTTCTTCAATTTACTCTTCTAATCTTATCCCCCAACTCCTTACTCAATAGTTATTTTCCCCTTCCATTCCATCTCCAGTTATGTCCTCTGAAGGTTCTCCCACTAATATTTCTTCTAATTAAATCTTTAATGTCAACCATATGACTGCTATTCCCAACATCAAAAGTTTGGTTAAAGTTATTCTTGGCTTGAACAATTACTTGCTCTGGCAACATGTTTTTCTCAATATCTCCGATCGTACAATCTTGTTAGGCATGTTGATAATAGGATGTGATGACCTTTACTTGTTTTAAAATGAAATTATGCATTTTGAGCCCTTAAAAACCTCTTTTAGTATCACCTCGATTTGCGTGCACAGTCCGGGCGCGTAGCCGGAAAGCTTATATGTAAAAATCTGTGAAAATGATAAATTTTGACTATAAAATGAGTTATTTTGACTTCGGTCAACGTTTTCAGTAAACGGACTTGAACCCGTGATTTGACGATCTTGGAAGGTCCGTAGGAAAATATGGGACTTGGGTGTATGCCCGGAATCAGATTCCGAGGTCCCAAGTCTGAGAAATGAATTTTTGAAGAAAATTGTATTCTTAAATTGTTTATAAGATTTAGAAAAGAATTTTGATTAAAATTCGATGGTATCGGGCCCGTATTTTAGTTTTGGCACCCGATACATGTCTTATATATGATTTAAGATAATTCTGTGAAGTTTGGTAAGAAACGGAATCCATTTGACGTGATTCAGACCTTAAATGCAAAATTTGATGTTTAAAGAAGTTTTGGGAAAATTTCATTGATTTTGAGGTTTAATTCATAGTTGTTGATGTTATTTTTGTGATTTGAATGTGCGAGCGAGTCCGTATGATATTTTTAAGCATGTTTGGTTTGGAGCCCCAAGGGCTCGGGTGAGTTTTCGATAGGTCGCGGGATGAAATTTTGGACTTAAGGAATTGCAGGCATGTTGGCTTCGCATTTCCCAACCTCCCTTCGCAATTCCCAGTTCGCATTTCCTAACTTCTGTTTGCAATTCCCAAGACAACAGAGGTCGGGGTTCGCAATTACAAACCCCTGTTCTCAATTCCCATACCTGAGACATGCAACTTTTATACTTAGACGATTTTAAATCCATTTTTCATATCCTCTCAAAACATAAACACACTAGAGCGATTTTTCAAAAGCTTGTTCTTCTCCAAATCAATTGTAAGTCGTTTTTAACTCATTTTCTTCAATCATTAACATCTTTAACGTGATTTCAACTTAAAATCAATAATTTTCATGGGAGAAATTGAGTGTTTTGGGTAGAACCTAGATTTTTCAAAAATTGGGGATTTGGACCTCGATTTAAGGTCTGATTTCAAAACAAATTATATATTTGGGTTCATGGGAGAATGGGTAATCGGGTTTTGGTTCGAACCTCGGGTTTTGACCATGTGGGACCGGTGGCGATTTTTGACTTTTTTGGGTAAAACTTTAGGAAACTCATTTTCGTGCATTGTGGTTGATTCATTTAGCGTTTATTGATGTAATTAAGTAACTTGTGACTAGATACGAGCGAATTGGTGGTGGAATCAAGGGTTAAAGCTATAGTTAAATCGTGAATTGTGTTCGTGGCATCGAGGTAAGTGTTTGGTCTAGCCTTAGCTTGAGGGATTATGAGTTGTGTCTTATTTGCTACATGTTAATTGTGGAGTACGACGTATAGGCATGGTGACGAGCATCTATACGTTGGTGTCAAGCATGCCCATGAGTCTTGTATTATAATTGTTATGACTCCGTTGTGGTTTATTGTGCTTCATATGTTATTATCACCATTGTTCCCTTACCGGGATGTTTGTTTGATATTAATGATCCCTTGCTGGGATGTTTGTTTTGATAGTATTGTTCCCTTGCCGGGATGTTTGTTTGATATTATCATTCCCTTGCCGGGATGTTGTTGAAATATCATTGTTCCCTTGCCGAGAAGTTGTTATATTGCTCTTGTTCCCTTACCGAGATTCCTTGTGATTACTGTTGGCTTGTAACTGGGAGCGGGTGGTACGCCTACCACAAGATATAATAAAATGGGAGCGGGTGGTACGCCTACCACAAGATATAATGAAATGGGAGCGGGTGGTACGCCTACCACAAGATATAATGAAATGGGAGCGGGTGGTACGCCTACCACGAGATATAATGAAATGGGAGTGGGTGGTACACCTACCACGAGATATGTGAAATGGGAGCGGGTGACACGCCTTCCACGAGATACAGCAAATGGGATCGGGTTGCACACGTGCAACAAGATGTGAAAAGAAAGTGAAATCTGCCTTTATTTTCCTTATTCTTGTTAGTGGTTGGATTTTGATTCCTTTATAATTCTCTTAATGTTCTGTTTTTACCTGTTATTCCCCGAAGCATGTTTTCCCCCTCCCATCTTTACTTGTTTATTCCCGCTTTACTTTCCGCTGTATATTATATAACTGTACAGGTTTATTTGGTGGTCTGGTCCTAGCCTCGTCACTACTTCACCGAGGTTAGGCAAGACACTTACCAGCACATGGGGTCGGTTGTACTGATACTACACTCTATGCTATGTGCAGATCCCGGAGCAGCTCTTGGATGTAGTTGGAGGCTACCTTCAGTCCACGCGGAGATCCAAGGTAGACCTGCAGGCGTCTCCTCTATCTTTTATTTCCTGTTTTAACTTTTTGCTTCAGAAACAGTGTGTCTTTTATTCTCGGACCTTGTATTTAGAAGTCTTAGACTGTTTGTGATACTGTGACACCAGGTTTTGGGTGATTAAGGCTTAAGTAGTTGTAATAGATACAGATTCAGATATTTTATTATTTTTCTTCCGCTTAATTAAATATCCCGCTGTTTATACGTTATCGCTTTTATATTTGTTAAAAAGAATTAATTGGACAATGGAGTAATTAGTTTAAAGGATTGGCTTGTCTAGCTCACATTAGTAGGAACCATCACGACTCCCGAGGGTGGAAAATCCGGGTCGTGACATAGGAGCAAACCTATTGTTGTATGTGAAAGTAGACAAAACAAAAGAAAGAAAAATCAAAAAGAGATGAAAATATGATGTAAGCGCTTACATCGAAATTCTTGTGACGTAAGCGCTTACCTCGATATTCTTATGATGTAAGCGTTTACATCGACATTCTTATGATATAAGCGCTTACCTCGGCAGGGCATTCAAATGCCTATAAATAGGGGTCTACATTTTCATTTGTAGATCATCCCAAAACTTCTTATTTCTCTCTTCGATTAATATAGAGCTATTCTTTGTGTGGCCGTGGAACATGCAAAAATTGTTGAACCACGTAAATCTTGTCTTGTCTTGTCTTGTACAAGTTATTGCTTTTTTCTCTTACATATTCTTTTACTTCTATTAGCTTGACAC
Source organism: Nicotiana sylvestris (assembly GCF_000393655.2). Taxonomy (NCBI): domain Eukaryota; kingdom Viridiplantae; phylum Streptophyta; class Magnoliopsida; order Solanales; family Solanaceae; genus Nicotiana; species Nicotiana sylvestris. The sequence continues at coordinate 128,008,948 of NC_091063.1, forward strand.
GCTTCCTAACAACTGGTATCAGAGCACATACAATATATTTCTGGTAGAAAAGTATAGTATTGGTGCAGGTACTATTCACAAGAATAGTGCAAAACTATTGATCATTATTACTATTCACAAGCACTATTCACATAAATTATTTTTTTGTGAAAAATGGCATCGGAAGAAGGGAAAGTTAAGATTGACAAGTTCAATGGCAAAGATTTTGGATTCTGAAAAATACAAATAGAGGATTATTTGTACCAAAAAAAATTACACTTACCTCTAACCGAGATGAAACCAGAGACTATGGCCAAAGCGGATTGGGGTCTATTAGATCGCCAAGCTCTTGGTGTAATTTGTTTGACGCTAACACGAAATGTGGAATTTAACATCATTAACAAGAAGACCACTACAGGCCTGATGAAGGCGTTATCAAATATGTACGAGAAGCCATCTGCTTCAAATAAAGTCTATTTGATGCGTCGATTGTTCAACTTAAAGATAATAGAAGGTGGATCAGTCACAGAACATATCATTGAGTTTAATATAATATTAACTCAGTTCGGTTCTATTAATATAACAATTGATGACGAAATCAGGGCGTTGATTCTACTATCATCTCTACCGGAGAGTTGGTCTGCAACAGTAACTGCAGTTAGCAGATCATCAGGAAGTACCAAACTCAAATTGAATGATATTAGAGACGTGGTTCTAAGCGAAGATATTCGCTGAAGAGAATCAAGTGATTCCCCAGGATATGCTTTTAATACCGAAAGCAGGGGGAGATGCAACCAAAGAGGACATAGTTATGGTCGTGGCAGATCAAAGTCAAGGAGAAGAGGACAATCCAAAAATCGCAAGGACATTACTTGTTGGAATTGCGATAAAAAGGGTCACTACAGTAGTCAATGTAGAGAACCAAAGAAGAAGAAGGAAGAAAATTTAGCAAATATAATTGCTAAACAAGTCAGTGATACACTAATTTATTGTGCAGACAGTCCAGTCGAATCTTGGATTCTGGACTCAGGTGCATCCTTTCACTCTACATCATACAAAAAATTATTGCATAATTATATTGCTGTAAAATTTGGGAAAGTTTATCTAGCAGACGGAAAACCTCTCAACATTGTCGGGAAAGGTGAAGTTCGTATAAAGACTTCACAAGGCACGCTATGGAAATTGCAAAATGTACGACATATTCCCGGCCTCAAGAATAATCTGATATATATGTGTCAAATTGACAGTGAAGGATATATAACAACATTCGGCAACGGATCGTGGAAGATAACCAAAGGAAATTTTGTTGTGGCACGAGGCTTCAAAAGGGGAACACTGTATGCAACTACAATACAGAGAGATACTATAGAAATAGTTGATCATGATCGTGATACAACATTGTGGCACCGGAGGCTCAGGCATATGAGTGAGAAGGGAATGAAGTTGTTGGCATCCAAAGAAAAGTTGCCAAACCTAAAACATGTTGAATTAGGTTTGTGCGAAGATTGCATTTACGGAAAACAAAAGAGAGTTAGTTTCTCAAAGGTGGGAAGGACTCCAAAGAAAAAGAAGCTGGAACTAGTGCATACAGATGTGTGGGGACCAGCTCCTGTAACTTCTCTATGAGGCTCATGCTATTATGTCACCTTCATTGATGATTCCACAAGAAAGGTATGGATTTATTTTCTGAAAAATAAATCTGATGTGTTTGTTACCTTTAAAAGACGGAAAGCTGAAGTTGAAAATCAAACAAGTCTAAAGCTAAAATGTCTGAAGTCTGACAATGGAGTGGAGTATGATAGCCAAAAGTTCAAAACATTTTGCTCGGAGAATGGGGTCAGAATGATCAAGACAGTTCCTGGAACACCGGAACAAAATGGGGTTGCTGAGAGGATAAATAGAACCCTGAATGAACGAGCCAGAAGTATAAGAATACATTATGGATTTCCGAAGTATTTTTGGGCCGAGGCTGTTAACACGGCAGCTTACCTCATAAATAAGGGACCTTCTGTACCACTGAATTTTGAAATTCTTGAGGAGGTATGGACAGGAAAGGAGGTAACTCTCTCACATCTGAATTTTTTTGGTTGTGTTGCTTATGTGCATGTAAACTCTAGTGATAGAGATAAGCTTGATCCTAAAGCCAAGAAATGTTTCTTTATTGGCTATGGTGATGATAATTTTGGTAATCGGTTTTGGGATGATCAGAATAGAAAGATCCTAAGATACATGAATGTCACATTTATTGAAAATGTGATGTACAAAGACAAGATTGAAGTAGAACCAACCAGCACCAGCAAACAGACATCCGAAACAGTTGAGTTAAAAGAAATCTCAGAAAATGAAGTGGCTAGAGGGATTAAAACTGATTCTGAAATTGAAGATGAAGAACCAGAAGCCGAATTTGAAGAAAAACTAGAAGCCAAACCTAGACCAGAACTAGAACCGAAACTAGAGATAAAGTCAAATGCGGAATGAAATCTGGAATCAGGACCTGAATCAAATTCGGGTTCAGTTACTCATGAACCTACATTGAGGAGATCTAAAAGAGTCACGGATGCTCAAGATAGGTTAACTCTCTCTCTTCACTATTTACTTCTAACTGATGCTGGAGAACCAGAGCATTTTGTTGAAGAAATGCAGGTAATAGACTCTGATAAGTGGAAGCTAGCCATGAAAGAAGAGATGAATTTTCTTCAAAAGAATAAAACATGGATACTTACGGAGTTACCAAAAGAAAAGAAGGCATTGCATAAAAAGTGGGTGTACAGAGTCAAGGAAGAGCATGATGGTAAGAAGAGATACAAAACACGATTAGTAGTAAAAGGCTTTCAGCAGAAGGAAGTAATTGACTACACCGAGATCTTCTCTCCTGTAGTCAAATTAACTACTATCAGGTTGGTGCTAAGTATCGTAGATGCAAAAAATTTGCATTTAGAGTAGCTAGATGCTAAAATTGCTTTCTTGCATGGTGACCTTGAAGAAGACATCTACATGAAGCAACCTGAAGGCTTTCAAGTTTCTAGTAAAAAAAACCTTGTGTGTAAGTTGAAGAAGAGTTTGTATGGTTTGAAACAAGCTCCCCGACAATGGTACAAGAAATTTGATGGATTCATGCATAAAAATAGTTTCACACGATGTGAGATGGACCATTGCTGTTATATCAAAAATCTTGATGAATCCTATATCATTTTACTGTTATACATTGATGATATGCTAATTGCAGAATCTAGCATAAATGAGATCAATTTGGTTAAATAACAACTGGCGGAGGAGTTTGAAATGAAAGACTTAGGACCAGCTAAGCAAATGCTTGGGATGAGGATTAGCAGAAACAGGTCGGAAGGAACCTTAAAGTTATCTCAAGAAAAGTACATACAGAAGGTACTAAGCAGATTCAGTCTTCATGATGCAAAGACCAAAAGCACTCCACTCGGAAGCTATCTAAATCTGTCAAAGGACCAATCACCTAAGATAGATGAAGAAAGGACGTACATGTCCAAAGTTCTGTATGCTTCAGTAGTAGGAAGTTTGATGTATGTTATGATTTGCACTAGACCTGACATAGCTCATGTAGTTGGAGTTGTCAGTAGATACATGTCAGATCCAGGAAATGAGCATTGAGAAGGTGTAAAATGGATATTGCGATATCTCAAAGGCACATCAGGTATGCCACTTTATTTTAAAAAGAGCAATATTATCTTACAAGGTTTTGCTGATGCAAATTTAGGCGGCGATCTGGATAGTCGAAAAAGTACCACGGGCTACGTGTTCACCTTGGGTTGTACTTCTGTTAGTTGGATATCCAGACTTCAGAAAAGTGTTGCTCTATCTACCATTGAAGCAGAGTACATGGCAATCTCAGAAGCCGGAAAATAGATGATTTGGCTCAAGAATTTTCTTAAAGAGCAGGACAATTGTGAGCTTTTCAGCGATAGCCAGAGTGCAATTCATCTTGCCAACAATCCAGTGTTTCATGTAAGATCGAAGCATATCCAGTTGAGGTATCATCATATCCGAGAGTTGATAAATAAAGGAACTCTTTCCCTACAGAAGATACCAGGATCAAAGAACCCGTCAGACATGTTGACCAAAGTTGTCGGTGTTGACAAATTGAGGCTGTGCGCTGCCTCAGTTAGCCTTCAAGATTGATAGCGTGAAGGCACCACTAGAGAATAGCAAATTTTTTTTCTTTCTTGAATTAATATAGGTTTGAGGGGGAGATTGATAGGAGCAAACCTATTGTTGTATGTGAAAGTAGACAAAATAAAGAAAGAAAAATAAAAAAGAGATGAAAATATGATGTAAGCACTTACATCGACATTCTTGTGATGTAAACGCTTACCTCGGCATTCTTATGATGTAAGCGCTTACATTGACATTCTTATGATGTAAGCGCTTACCCCGGCAGACATTCAAATGCCTATAAATAGGGGTCTACATTTTCATTTGTAGATCATCCCAAAACTTCTTCTTTCTCTCTTTAATTAATAAAGAGCTATTCTTTGTGTGGCCGTGGAGCAGACAAAAATTGCTGAACCACGTAAATCTTGTCTTGTCTTGTGCAATTTATTTCTTTTCTCTCTTACAAATTCTTTTCCTTCTATTAGCTTGACACGCTTCCTAACAGTTGATGGTTCCTCTCCCTCCCCTTTACTATATCAGATAACCCAGACTCTACTGCCCTAGATCAATGGCTTCATGAAGATGCCATTGTTATTTTTTGGATAAATGCCACTATCTCTGTTGAAGTTTTCCAACAAATCTTTGACGCCACTTCTGAACCCACTGCCAAAGAAACTTGGGACTCCATCCATCAATTATTTTTGGATTATGCATCGGCCCGCCAACTTCAAATTCAAGATTGAAATGCAAAATTTGAAAAAGGAATCCATGTCTATGTATTCTTATGTTCAAAAGTTCAAGCACTTGAGAGATTCTCTCCTCGCTCTCGGTGTTTCTCAAACCAATGATGAATATGTGCACTAATTTTTGAATAACCTTCCAGCTGAATATGATCTTGGTGGATAATGTTCATTCTCAATCACCATTGCCTTCATTTGAGAGGACTAGAGCTCTTCTTGTAAACTCGCATCACCTCTCGCAATACTACAGATGGTGCACTTCAGTCTACTGCTCTAGTTTGTCACCATGGTCGTGGTTCTTTTAAAGGTTGTGGTCGTGGTCGCAATTATTCTAATGGACATGTCCCTCAGCAATAGTTTACTCGTCCCCATGGTTCTTCCTCTTTTCAGCCAAAACAACAGTCTTCTGCTTGTGTTTTATCTACTCAATAAAGGCTTTCTTCTTATACAACATACCAGCCACCTATTACCCCTACTCCACGAATTTTAGGTGTTGCTCCTATCACCGTTTAATGTCAGGTGTGTAATAAATTTGGTCACACTGCTCGGTACAGTTCTACAAATTCTTCAGCTAGTACAAATGCTATCTCACTCTCTCATTCTCTTGCTGCAATGAAAGTTAATGACACTATCTGGTATCCGGAACTGGTGCTTTCGCTCATATATCGTCTAACTCTGGTATACTTCATTCTCCTTATTTATACTTTGGTTCTGACAAAATTTTCATTGGCGATGGTTCCTTACTATCCATCAAAGTTATTGGTAATTCTATCCTTAACACTCCTCTGCGCACCTTCAAACTAAATGATGTTCTTCATGTTCGTTCGCTTAGTGCTAATCTTCTTTCTGTTTATAAGTTTTGTAAGGATAACCAATCTATATTTGAATTTTCTAATTCTAGTTTTTGTGTGAAGGAAATGGTGACGGGGAAATTAATTTTTCAGTCCAGTAGTACCGGTCCTCTCTATCCCATATCTTCTAAAGATGTTACTGTCTCCTCAGGCCATCATGCATATGTTACAAGTCGAGTTAGTCCAGAACATTGGCTTGTAATAAGTTTAATCCTTCGGTTTAATCATTTTTTCTTCGTAATAAGTTTCTTTCATGTTCTCAATAGAAATTTAACTTTGCGGCTTGTAATGGTTGTGCCTTAGGAAAACACCATAAGTTACCATTTCAACTATCACAATCCTTATCTCATTCTCCTTTTGAGTTAATTCATAGCGATGTATGGTGCTCCCATATATTTTCTGTGTTGGGTTTTCGTTACTACATGATATATTTGGAGGATTTTTCTCGATATTGTTGGCTTTATCTTTTTAAGAATAAATTTGAATTTTTTTCCAGCTTTTCAAAAATTTCATGCTATGATCAAAAATATATTTGATGTACATATCAAATATTTCCAATCTGATGGTGGCAGGGAATATTTCAACTCTCACTTTCAATCCTTCTTTAATAAACATGGAATACTTCCTCGTCATAGTTGTCCCATACACAGGAACAAAATGACGTAGCTGAGCGAAAACACCGTCATCTTATAGATACAACAGCACCTTGTTATTCCAAGCTGGGTTACCTACCTCTTTTTCGCTTGAAGCTCTGAATTTCTCTTTTTTTTTGTGAGTAACCTATTGCCTGTACACAAATATCAGTCTCTTTTTGAGCAGCTCTACAATAAGTTACCTGTTTTTTTTTTTTATCTCTGTACCTACCCCAATCTCACTACCATTGTTCCCCGTAAAGTTTCTCCTTGTTCAGCTGCATGCGTCTTTTTAGGCTACTCGGAAAGTTACGAAAGGTTTTCGGTGTTATGATCCTTGCACTAAGCGTGTTTATATATCTTGACATGTTACTTTCCATGAAGATGTCTTCCCTTTTAGTAACCAACAATCTCAATGTCATTCACTACCTTCTTCTTCACATTACTCAATATCCCCCTTTCTTAATCCCTCTGTTTTACTTCCAAAATTGGTTAATGTCACTCCATCTTTTTCCTGTCTATTCCCTGTTGCATCTTCAAGCCCTTCCTCTTTTGTTCCTTCTGTAACAGTTAAAAATACTATTTCGGTTACCATTTTGCATCCTATGGTTACTAGATCCAAAAATGGGATCTTAAAACTTAAACCCCTAGTCTCTTTAGTACCCTATTCTTCTTCTTCTTATCATGAACCAATTACATTTACCGAGGTTAGCAAGTATTCTCGTTGGCGTGATGCAATGAGTGATGAATATAATTCTCTCATCCAAAATAAAACATGGGTTCTAGTTCCATCGTCTCCTCAATAAAATCTCATTGGGTGCAAACGGGTATACCGTGTTAAACGTGATGCAAATGGTCAAATATCTTGCTATAAAGCACGCCTAGTTTCTCAAGGTTTTAAACAACAACCTGAGTTGGATTTCCTAGAGACTTTTAGTATAGTTGTCAAGCCTACCACTATTCGCACTATCCTCAGCCTTGCAATCATGCACTCCTGGTCAATACGCCAACTTGATGTAAAAAATTCCTTCATTCATGGTCATCTCGATGAAGTTTTTTATATGAAACAACCCCTAGGTTTTGGTGACAAAGACCATCCCAATCATGTGTGTCGTCTACAAAACGCACTGTATGGTTTAAAACAAGCACCTAGAGCATGGTTTTATAGGTTTGCCTCCTTCTTAACCTCTTATGGTTTCTTCAGTAACCGATCTGATACTTCTCCCTTTATCTTTCGAGATGAGAAAGTCCTTCTTGTTCTTCTCTTGTATGTTGATAATATTATCTTTACTTGAAACTCATCATCTCATCTAAACTTCTTCATTAATCTTCTACAACGTGAATTTTCAATGAAAGATCTAGGCTCCTTACATTCTTCTTAGGCATGGAAGTTCATCATTCTTCCTCTGGCATCCTTCTATCCCAATCCAAGTATATCCATGATTTGTTGTCTAAAAATGGGTTTCAGAATTGTAAGCCCGTCTCCACTCCTATTAATCCTAAGCTTAAACTCACTCTTTTTGATGGTGAGTTATTGTTTGATCCTACGGAATATAGCCGTCTCGTTGGATCCCTTTAATATCTCACCTTCACTCGTCCTGATATTTCATATGCTGTGAGTTGTGTATCTCAATTTATGCATGCTCCACGTTCCTCTCACCTCCTTGCTGTTAAACGCATTCTTCGATATCTTATGGGTGAACTCATGGCCTTTTTCTTCAGAAAAACTCTCCTCTTACTCTCACTGGATACTCTGATGTTGATTTGGCTAGTGGTCCGGATACATATTATTCAGTCATGGGATATTGTTATTTCATTGGCTCTAATTTAATTACATGGGCAGCCAAGAAACAACCCACATTTTCTCGTTCTAATTCTGAAGCTGAATATCGAGCTATTTCTTCGATTGCCGCTGAGATTTTGTGGTTTCAGTCATTATTCAAAGAACTTGGTATCTTACTTTCTAGTCCTGTTACAATGTATGTGATAACATTAGCATTATCTATGTGGTTGCTAACCCTGCACAACATGCTCACACTAAGCACATAGAGATTGACCTCATTTCGTCAGAGATAAGGTTGCAAGTGGCGATCTCATTGTTACACAGACCAACAGAGAAACAGATATCTGACATCTTCATCAAAGGATTATCAATTTCTCGGTTTCATATATTATGCTCCAATCTTCAGATTACACCTCATGCTCAGCTTGAGGGGGGATAATAGAGTATAATCTTAAGGATTGTATTTGATTTTGTATAATGTAGGATTTGATTCTTAGAATATTTTTGTATAATAGTATCAAATATGACTCTGCATAATATTTTTGTATGATTAGAGGATCAGATGTGATTTTGTGTACATATGTATAAAAAACTGTATTAGAAATGCAAAACTGAAGCCACTTTCTACATAAAGTTAAGGTGAAGCCAGATGGAATTGCGGTGCTAAAATGCAAACGATTTAGATATTTGGGATCATTGTCTCAATAGAAAGGAATAGTATATAAAGATGTTATTCATAGGATTAAAATCGGATGGTTAAAATAGAGAAGTGCTATCGGGGTGTTATGTGACAGAAGATGCCAAGGTGAAAGACAAGTTCTATAGAACAACTACTCCCTATGTTATGTAATATTGCATGTTGGGTTGCTAAAATTCAATATATCCACAAGATAAATATTGCAGAAATACAAATGCTAAGATGGATGTGTGATAACGCAAGACTAGATAAGATTAAAAATGACTGCATTTGCCAGAAGGTGCAAGTAGCACACATTTACGGTAAAACGAGAAAAATGTCGCTTGAGATGGTTTGGTCATGTCCTGTGTTGGCCTACAGATGCACCCGTCCATTGATATGAAACTATGATGGAAAATATATTAAAAGGGGACGAGTTAGACTTAAACTTACATGGAAGACAGTTGTCTCGAAAGTCCTAAAAATCCTTGGAATGAATGCAGATTTAGCTAAAAATAAATAGGGCACAATGGAAGAGAAAAATCCATATAGGTGATATCTAGCTACTAGTTGAAAATAGGGTTTTGATTTGGTAGAGAACTTCTATTATTATTATTATTATTATTATTATTATTATTATTATTATTATTATTATTATTATTATTATTATTATTATTATGTAGTAATCATGATGATATATGTTGAGCTTAATGAAAGGAATGAGAACTCATATCGCCAACTTCAATTTATTTGGGATTGAGACGTAATTGTAATTGTTGTAATTATGTCACCGGATCATGACATAAAAGTGTAAAATTGATTAAAAAACATGTACCATATGTTATAAGCCAACTAACTTCATCAATTCTGGTTTTCCTATTTCTATGCTAGTACTTCGGACAAAATATTACAAAATTAAAAATTCATACTGAAATTTAACGCCGGCAGTACAATATGCATATCTAGAGCAAAGGACAAGGAAATAAATCGAAACATAGCTAGAGCCTAGAGAAAGGCGACTACTGCTGCCTCTGCGGTCCTTACCATCATTAATATCGATATTGTTACGATCAGCGTGTCCCCTGCTATTTATTGCACCTTCTTTTTCTCATAACTACTATACTTTTTGATAAATTTATGCACCTGAAACACGAGACGAAGGTTAGGTGCGACGACAATCCAAGTAATTGCATAGAGATGAATTTAGAATTTTAAATTAACGATTGGAAAATATTGTTGCTCCTTATTTATTTGTGATAATAATACCATGGAAAATATCATCACTCCTCATTTCTTTCTCATGTTAGATACCAGCTTTAAGTAATATGAATAATTAAAACTCCACTCAATTTATATTTAACTTGTTGATGGTTCAAGGTTTACTTGGTTGGGTTACGAAAATTGGATTAATTTGAAAATCAAGTAATATTCATAGAGACATACTTTCTTTGTAATTTGAATCAAAGCATTTTGTGATGCCAAGCGGTGAAAACACAATCCATTGAATACCAAGAAGGCAAGATCTTCAACGTGTGGTATTTCGACCAAACACGAATACAAGTAATACTTGCACTATGAGCGAGTTGTGCTAATTTTTTTTTTTTTTTTTTCGATACGTGAATGCGCTCACCACATCAATACGCTACATCTGTCACTGGTTGCGAAATTAGGTGCAAATTAAATGGAGGAATGTGAGATAATAATTTCATGAAATCCATATCTTCTAGTTCTCTACGAAGAAAACTGATCAATCGTGTCATAAAAATAGGACCATGGACGATAGACCCTAATCCCACATCCCAGGACATTTAAGTTAGGCCAAAATATAATAATTATATGGCCTACATAAATTTTCCTATTTCATATAAAAAGTTAAAAAACATATGGTATCCTGACAAACCACTTTCTCTGGTGGATCAAGGGTCTTACTGCATGGGTCCTGATGATCATTTATATATCAAGTTTTTAATGCCTGTCAATTTCTTCTCCAAAAAAATTCGAAGTTTTCATTATTGGATTGAGAAATATGCTACATTTTATTTTGGCAAAAAAAAAAAAAAAAATTAGAGGTTGATATTTGGGACTTCTATTTTATAAAATATAAACAAATCAATCCAGATGATTTAATCTATTCAAACAAAAACTATACAAAGAAATAAATACAGTCGTTATCACTTCTCTAACCGTTTAAGTTTGAGTTTATATAAGTATAAATTGTCAGCATAAAGAATTTTATACTATATATCAGGTTATTGTCGCAAGTAATCTGTCTTATTATCTTATTTTCTAAATCAGTATTAAAAAATTTACACTATTTAGCTGTTGTATTGCAGTTAACTTGTCAGTGTATATAACTTAAAACTCTTTAAAATTTATACATTGACATATAAATAGTTTTGCACTTAATTCTACTTTCAAGATTCAAGATTAGGTAATTAGTGCTCAGTGTACTAAGGTACAAGATGGGAAAAAAAAGCACGGATAGCAAATTCCTTAGGCTAGATAGAGTGGTGGTTATAAATTACTAGGTAGCCGTACAAAACTCGGCCCAATCATATGAACAATGGTCTGTCTCGTCTAGTTAGTCCTTCTTGACATCAAAAGTCGTTAGTATTGAAAAGACCCTGGTATTAGCTTCGAAAAATCTAGGAGGACAGCTTGCCGAGCCTATGGTGGACGTCGGTTGGGTTGTCGTATAACATTTAATATCAAATCAATTACCATATTTGTCGGAATCAAATAATATCTAACATTAAGATTTATATATAATTATCGAATAAGTGACTTGATTGTGTAAATATTTCTACACCACCAATTCATAAAACATAAAATTCATGTGTAATTACAGGGTGGAAAGTAAGAGTGAAAAGTCAACGATTGACGAGACTAGCTTGAAAAGTCTAATGAGATCTCTCGTAGGGTGTGTTTGGTACGAAGAAAAATATTTTTCGAAAAATGTTTTTCAATTTTCTCATGTTTGGTTGGCTTAAATGTTTTGGAAAATATTTTCGTTATGAACTCATTTTCCTCCAATTGGAGGAAAATGTTTTCCTTATCAAGAGAAGGGAAAATATTTTCTAAAACTCCTTCTCAAGCTTCCCCAACCCCCACCCCACCCCCTCCCCCCACTTGCACAACTTTTTTTTTGCAATTTCAAATTTCTGTTTTTTTGTTTTCTGCACCACCTAGCCCAACCCTCACCCCCTCCAAATATTTTTTAAATATATTTTTCAGTTTTAATTTTATTATTTATCGATTTAAAGGCTCAAAATTTTACAAGTTCGAAAATTATGAGTTCGGAGGTTTATATGTTTGGAAGTTTACGGGTTTAGAAATTATAAAGTTTACGGATTCGAAATTCCACGGTTTTTAAAGTTTAACGGTTCAAAAGTTTATGAAATTTGTGGGTCCGGAAGGTTGTTGGTTTGAAAGTTTATGGCTTCATGTTTATTATATCTAAATTACTTATGAATACTCTTGAGAAGTCATTTTCTTTAATTTGCGTACCAAACACCAAAAAATGAATAAGATTATTACTTGTTTTCCAAGAAAACATTTTCTTGGAAAATATTTTCCACGGAAAACATTTTCCTTTATACCAAACACACCCTTAATATTGAGAAAATTTCTTAGTTGTATATATATTAATCGTGGACGTAATGCCATTGACCTGTATTTCACGTGACACTGCTTCTTTTTCTCCACCATGCTTATTCTTTTTTTTCATTTAAGGGTGACGATAGAGCCAGCAAGTGTATGTAATTGTACCTGTAATGGTTTCTTTTATTTTTTATTTTTACCTTACGTATCTATGTAGGCTGTAGCCGTATATATATATATATATATATTTGAAACTATCTGCTTTTCCGATTAAAATTATCAGAGTCAACCATTGAATTAATTAATTAAGACGAAGATAAGCATGAAACGAGGTTCATTTGGGCGAGCGTAGATTGTAATACCACCAAATTACGAAGAAATTATGAGCAAGTTGCCAAGTTTACTGACAAGAAAAAAATAGAACTTGTTTAAATATAAGATTAGATGTCTCCAGTACATTTCAACCGACCAAGTGGGAAAAATGACGACCCCAAAGAAACCTCTCTAAAAGGGAAAGGAGAAACTTAGCTAATTTAATGACTAGTATGAAGTATCCAAGAGCAATTAATCACATTACGTTCCAGCTCCTTCCTAATTGTAGATATTTTTTGGCGCACATAATTTTATACAAATTATTGGTGTTGGTCTCATATATATATTGTCACTATTCAACGTGTAAATATGTTTTGGTAAAATCAGCTAAATCTCAGCTGTACAAACTCATATTCACAACATGCAATTGATATTTTATATACAAAGAAGAGAAAGCTTCAGAGAGAGATGAAAACATAGAGAAACTGTATTTCTTAATTGAGTAAAATCTGAGAGTACTGTATACGGGTGAAACCGGTGAAATCGGGGCTAATGAGCACCCCAATTTTCCAATGAGTCAAAACGAAGCAAGGACGTAACTACAAGGAATCAGAACCGAGGCTAGGAACCTCTCGTACTAAGCACCTACCACCGAAGACATCGAGACCACGCCCCTCGGACCCGGTTCGAGCCCCATGACTCCGGGAAACACTGCAAAGCAGTTGCACACGACTAGTGAAGGTCCGTGATATCCACACTCGACCGGGTATCACGGCATGAATCTCGGCCCGTATCTATAGCAGATTAGTGATTAACGAAAAAGAAGAATTTTACCTTTCTTAGAATTGTACTAGAGATAGAACTCTTCTACTATATAAAGGAGATAGTTTTTATTCAAGAAACAAAATGTAATAGTTTTTATTCAAGAAACACAATGTAACATGCGTATTAAGGCAATATATATTTGTTTTCTCTGCTTCTAAAAGTTATTCAAAGTTCTTATTTTTGCTCATAGTTCTTTATAAGTATTTGGCTTCGAATCGAGGGCAGAACAATCACTAAGTTCGCACCCGAGCTCCGACCTAACATCACAATTGGTTTGGTTATTTATTCTATCTTCAATTCACTTATTTAACGTTATTGATCATTTGTATTGAATTATTCCACTTATCCTTAAAACTGTGTATAAATTCAATTATTATCCATTTTTAAGGGTAAATAGTTTGGCACCCACCGTAGAGCTAAGGATAATAGTAGTAATTTAATACAAATTTACCCTAATTTACGCTTGTTCATTGAGATTTTAATTTCAGGTCAACCTAAAAATATCAAACTCTCAGTATGCTCACTTGAACGTTGATGGTTGTCGCACCTCCTTTTTCCGCCCCCGCGAGGGTGTGTGGGGAGTTTTTCCAATTAAAGGACAGTCGAAACGGGATTTATTTCTTTATTTCAGAGTCGCCACTTGGGAGATTTAGGGTGTCCCAAGTCAACTATTTTAATCCCGAATCGAGGAAAAGAATGACTCTGTATTACAGTCCGCGCACCAGAAATCCGGATAAGGAATTCTGTTAACCCGGGAGAAGGTGTTAGGCATTCCCGAGTTCCGTGGTTCTAGCACGGTCGCTCAACTGTTATATTTGGCTTGATTATCTGATTTTATACAAATATGGACTCATGTGCAAGTTTTATCTTTTTACCGCTTTCATTATTATATTTTTTAAAGAATGTGAACATCGTTTAAAAACATGTCTTTGGATTGGGTCACATAAAATGCATCCACGATCCGGAACGTATTTTTATTCAATGTTTTGGGATTTGGATTTGGGTCGCATAAATGCATACCCGTGTTTAAGAATGTATTATTATTATATCGCGCCTAAAGCAATTAGCGATTTATTACTTTGGGGTAGGGCCGTGAAATTTGCTAAAACGACTCCTCCTTAATTCTAAGCAATTAAATGTACATTTATTGAGGGCCCCGCAATCTATACATTTTATTAAGCGAGGCTCATCTCATTTATTTTCCTAAATGGATAAATCTTAAAGCGACTACATTTTGCTATTTAAAATTAGTCTCTAAAATGAATAAAGAAAATCCTAATTAATTACGTTTTTTTTATTATTATTATTTAAGAAAACATGACACGCTAATTGCTTGATTCATACAAATATTGATGAAAAAGGAATTTTATTCTTAATTTCGAAAATTATAAGTTAAATAAAAATTCAACAACTAATATTCAAAATAAACAAATATAGCTAGATTAAAACTCAGCATTGTTATTTTTTTAAAAAATATTATTGACATTAATTATTCACAATCATTTGAAACTAAATTTAACCATAATTACTAAAGCTTATTAGAAAGTTTATTAGACTTAAACGTTCTTCTAATCTTGCTTAAGCTCAAGTCATGCCTTAATGCCTAATTTACGATGTTTAATTTAAATTCGTGTCTTAGCTAAATTTAGCTACTTGTTCATGATCAACCTATAATCTTGAAGCCTTCATAACTAGTGAATTAACCTATTTTGCCGAACCGATTTATTACAGACTAACTTATGATATTATTTTCTTATTCCAGTTATTATTTAGTAATTCATGAAATAGCTTAAATACAATCAACAAAAGGAACAAAGAAAAAAAAACGAAATTAAAACTTCAAATTTTCATTCTTCATATGTATTCACGCTTCATATTTCGGATTACAATAACCAGCTTTTCAGTTGTGTACCTGATATTGGAAGCAAAAGAAAATGAATATGAGAATCAGCAGCAGCAGTAAAATCAGTACAACACAGCAACAATAGCCCAGCAACAGTAACAACCCAGTAACAGACCGGTGGAGTAGTAATCCCAAAAAACAAAAACTTCCAGCTTTGATGAAACAACAATTAATTCTAATTTCAAACAACAAAAGAAAGCAGAATGTTTTTTCTTAGTTTTTTTTATTTGAAAGCTTAAATATTTTTCGGAATTTTCTATCTCTTAAATGCGCAGCCCTTTTCTCTTTCTTATTTTCAGATTTGTTTCTCTCTCTCGTATCTGTGTATTTTTCTCTCTGTCTTTCTCTATTTTTTCTCTCTGTCTATTGTCTTGTGTTCAAGACTTCATATATATAATCTCATCCCATAAATCTTTCCATTAATTAAAATCAATACTTTTTCTCTACCCAACCCATTATCTTTCCACTCATCCCCATTACATTAAATAAACATATCACACCACCCCATTTCATTTTATCCCCCATGCTTCATTTAAAATAATGCAAGATTCCCCCTTTAAATTAAATCTTGTCCCCCCTTTATATTAAATAATCATATCACAACCCACCTCATTTCATTTTGTCCCACATGCTTCAAATAAACAATTACAAAATGTACAATTCCTAAACTACCCCCTCCGACCTTACTGAAATTACCAAACTACCCCTGAACGTACTACAAATTTACCAAACTACCCATCAGCTATAACACATCAATTAATCAAACTTAACCAAAATATAGACAATATGATCAATTTCTAACAATGTTCAAACAACAATATGAACACGGATGAACATCATAACAACAATATCACATGAACACGATTTTAACAACATTTTAACAACAAATCACATGAACACAAATTGAACAACAAAGAACAACTAAAATTTGATTGAACAATATTTTAGCAACAAACCTATTTTCGGATTTAAACAACAACAACAACAATCAAACAAGTATATTTAGATTAAATTCAATAATATTGAACTTAAAATCAACCATAACAACATTACAACCAACAATTCCTATATCAAACTTAAACAAGATTATGAGACAAATTCACGAAATAATCATAAATGATAAACAAGAAATCAAACTATACAAAATTCGGATTCAAGATCATCCAAACAAAGTATGAACATGAATGAATCTATTTTAAACAACAAACATGATGGATTTAAACGATTAAACCAACATATTTCTCTAACACAACTAAATTCTTTAAACAAATGACAAGATCGACGAAGAAACAATTATGAACTTAAACTTGAACTTAACAATATTAACAATTTCTAACAATACATAAACACATGAAACAAATTGAAGAAATAGTTAATTAAATTTCAATTTGAATCTAACAAACATCAAACTAACAAATATTCACTTAAACAATAATACAAACATGAAATGAATATGAAAACAACTAATTAAACTTCTATTTTGAAATCTGAAAATTAATTTAACAAACAACATGAACAAACTAGAAAATTATTTCAACGACGAACAAATCAAACAAGAATTAAATCACTTCTTTATTTTGGATCCGAAAAATACCAAACAAAATATGGACGATAAGTGAGATTCAAAACCAACTAACCGGAGATGAATCAACGATGAACTTGCATGAAAACAAATCTGTCCGAGCCTCGACCAAAGTTCGAACAAATGACGACGAAGACGAAGAGAAATGAAGCAGCCCGCAGCTGGAACGATGAAGTAAAGCAGCGACGCCGATTCAAAACAGCAGCAACTCGACCTCGTCGTGACTGGGAGGAGGAAAATGAACAGCATCACGGCAGCAACAACATCGTGGCAGCAGCAGCGACGACCAGAAGGAGTAGAAGAAGAAGCCGCGACAGTAGCGGCGTGGCGCAGGCAGGTTGTTTGGTCGTCGTTGGTGCTCGCGACTGTGGTCGGAGCTCGTGACTATGGTCGCGCTGGCTGGGGTTCGATGACGAGGAACGCAGCCATGGCTGCTAGGGAAGCAGTGGTCGTCCATGGATGTCGAGCTCAAGTTGAGCTCGACGAAGAAGATGAAATCAAACGCGGGCAGCCATGGCGCAAAAAAAAAAACGACAATGGTGAAGCTTGATGGCAGCCATGGTTATGTGGTGAAGGGGTGGTTGTGGTGGAGATGGTGAAGTAGCCATTGATGGAGCTTGTCTTTCTTGAGGAAGAAGAAAGATAAGAAAGGGGGGGGGGGTAGTTTAGTGTTTAGGTTAGGGTTTTCTTGATTTTGTTTTTTTTGTTTTGTTTTGTAAAATGTAAGACAAAGGGGTTTGGGTCTTTTGGGTTATGGACTGGGTCGACCCAGTTCGAAATAGACTGGGTCGTAGGGAAGATTGGGCCATTTTTTGGGCCTGTGGCTTGAAATTGAAGAAGAGGCCCAATTCCGACTTTCTTTATATTTTCGCTCTCTTTTCCTCTTTTATTTTTCTAAAACTAAATTATAAAAATACTTAAACTATTATTAAGAACTAAATTAAGTTACAAAAGCGCAAATTAACTCCCAATAACAATTATCGCACAATTAAGTATTAATTAAGCATAAAATTGTATATTTGGACATTAAATGCTAAAAATGCAAACGATGCCTATTTTTGTAATTTTTAATTTTTGTGAAACAAATTTAATTACTAACAATTGTATAATTAAATACTACATGCAAAATGCGACATATTTTGTATTTTTTATTAATTTAGCAAATAAACATGCACAGACAAATACAAATAATTATTCAAAATATCACAAAATATCACAAAATTGCACACCAAAGAAAAATCATTTTATTTTTGAATTTTTTGGGAGTAATTCTCATATAGGGCAAAAATCACGTGCTTACAGCTGCCCCTCTTTGCCCGAAGACACGAAGGGTTTTCGTGCAAAGATAAAGCGAGCGATTTTTTGCCCATTCGAGTACTCCGTGTGAAGCATTTCATTTTTTGAAAAAGATTTGACCGAACCTTTGCTTCAAAGGTTTCCTACATATCCTGGGCTAAACAGGAATCAGGTCAATGTAGTTCGGGAAGCTTTGGTAGCTGGGACTACCGTTGGACTGTAATGTTACTGTTGTTGCATGCTATTACTACTGCTTACCGATCTCCTTGTTACACCGTGCTTAAAAGAAAACAAGAAGCTAAGCTATACTGCAATTTTTCTTGTTGCCTTGCTTTCTTGTCTGCTTGCATTTTTTCCGGTGCTTTTCTTCTTTTTGACACATGCACTTGAGTTTGTGCTGTGACCTCTTGTTGCAACCTTCTGTTTCCCGGTGCCGGTGAATTTTATTGTTCCTGCTGGGGATTCCTATTGTAACCCTCTGTTTTATTGTCCTCTGACTTGATCTTGAAATGTATGCCTCTGTTATCTGGGCGGGCTCCCAACTTCAATACTTGAAAATTAAAGACTTGAAATGTATGCCTCTGTTATCTGGGCGGGCTCCCAACTTCAATGCTTGAAATGTAAAGACTGAAATGTATGCCTCTGTTCTATGGGCGGGCTCCCAACTTCAACAACTGAAATGTAAAGACTGAAATGTATGCCTCTGTTATCTGGGCGGGCTCCCAACTTCAATGCTTGAAATGTAAAGACTGAATGTATGCCTCTGTTCTATGGGCGGGCTCCCAACTTCAACAACTGAAATGTAAAGACTGAAATGTATGCCTCTGTTATCTGGGCGGGCTCCCAACATCAACAACAACTTTTAAAAATAAGCGACATTCCTCTCTTCAGGCGGGCTCCTGACTTCAAATACACAACTTTTAAAATAAATGCCTTTCCTCTCTTCAGGCGGGCTCCTGACTTCAACAACAACTTTGAAAATAAATCGCCATTCCTCTCTTCAGGCGGGCTCCTGACTTCAACCAATACATCGCCATTCCTTTCTTTAGGTTGGCAAGATTTCAACAACTTTTAAAAACGCCTTTCCTCTCTTCAGGCGGGCTCCTGACTTCAACAACAACTTTGAAAATAATCGCCATTCCTCTCTTCAGGCGGGCTCCTGACTTCAACAACAACTTTGAAAATAATCGCCATTCCTCTCTTCAGGCGGGCTCCTGACTTCAACCAATACATCGCCATTCCTTTCTTTAGGTTGGCAAGATTTCAACAACTTTTTAAAACGCCTTTCCTCTCTTCAGGCGGGCTCCTGACTTCAACAACAACTTTGAAAATAATCGCCATTCCTCTCTTCAGGCGGGCTCCTGACTTCAAACCATACATCGCCATTCCTTTCTTTAGGTTGGCAAGATTTCAACAACTTTTAAAAACGCCTTTCCTCTCTTCAGGCGGGCTCCTGACAACAACTTTGAAAATAATCGCCATTCCTCTCTTCAGGCGGGCTCCTGACTTCAAACAATACATCGCCATTCCTTTCTTTAGGTTGGCAAGATTTCAACAACTTTTAAAAATGCCTTTCCTCTCTTCAGGCGGGCTCCTGACAACAACTTTGAAAATAATCGCCATTCCTCTCTTCAGGCGGGCTCCTAACTTCAAACAATACATCGCCATTCCTTTCTTTAGGTTGGCAAGATTTCAACAACTTTTAAAAATGCCTTTCCTCTCTTCAGGCGGGCTCCTGACAACAACTTTGAAAATAATCGTCATTCCTCTCTTCAGGCGGGCTCCTGACTTCAAACCATACATCGCCATTCCTTTCTTTAGGTTGGCAAGATTTCAACAACTTTTAAAAACGCCTTTCCTCTCTTCAGGCGGGCTCCTGACTTCAACAACTTCTTCTTTTTTTTTCAAATTCAAACTTCTTCTTTTTTTCAAATTATCCTAGGAGAAAATTCATCAAACTAGGATTTGATATCTTATCTTAGGAGAAAGATTCATCGGACTAAGATTTGATATCTTATCTTGGGAGAAAAATTTCATCAGACCAAGATTGTGACTCTAGGAGATAAATCGTCAGACTAGGTCCATTTTGTTGTGATCTTAGGAGAAAGATTCATCCGACTAAGATTTTATCTTGGGAGAACAATTTCATCAGACCAAGATTTTGACTCTAGGAGATAAATCGTCAGACTAGGTCCATTTGTTGTGATCTTAGGAGAAAGATTCATCCGACTAAGATTTTATCTTGGGAGAACAATTTCATCAGACCAAGATTTTGACTCTAGGAGATAAATCGTCAGACTAGGATTTGATATCTTATCTTAGGAGAAAGATTCATCGGACTAAGATTTGATATCTTATCTTGGGAGAAAAATTTC
Organism: Nicotiana sylvestris; assembly: GCF_000393655.2. Taxonomy (NCBI): domain Eukaryota; kingdom Viridiplantae; phylum Streptophyta; class Magnoliopsida; order Solanales; family Solanaceae; genus Nicotiana; species Nicotiana sylvestris. Next base: position 128,029,627 of record NC_091063.1, read on the forward strand.
ATCGGACCAAGATTGTGACTCTAGGAGATAAATCGTCAGACTAGGTCCATTTTGTTGTGATCTTAGGAGAAAGATTCATCCGACTAAGATTTTATCTTGGGAAAACAATTTCATCAGACCAAGATTTTGACTCTAGGAGATAAATCGTCAGACTAGGTCCATTTGTTGTGATCTTAGGAGAAAGATTCATCCGACTAAGATTTTATCTTGGGAGAAAAATTTCATCAGACCAAGATTTTGACTCTAGGAGATAAATCGTCAGACTAGGTCCATTTGTTGTGATCTTAGGAGAAAGATTCATCCGACTAAGATTTTATCTTGGGAGAACAATTTCATCAGACCAAGATTTTGACTCTAGGAGATAAATCGTCAGACTAGGTCCATTTGTTGTGATCTTAGGAGAAAGATTCATCCGACTAAGATTTTATCTTGGGAGAACAATTTCATCAGACCAAGATTTTGACTCTAGGAGATAAATCGTCAGACTAGGTCCATTTGTTGTGATCTTAGGAGAAAGATTCATCCGACTAAGATTTTATCTTGGGAGAACAATTTCATCAGACCAAGATTTTGACTCTAGGAGATAAATCGTCAGACTAGGTCCATTTGTTGTGATCTTAGGAGAAAGATTCATCCGACTAAGATTTTATCTTGGGAGAACAATTTCATCAGACCAAGATTTTGACTCTAGGAGATAAATCGTCAGACTAGGTCCATTTTGTTGTGATCTTAGGAGAAAGATTCATCCGACTAAGATTTTATCTTGGGAGAACAATTTCATCAGACCAAGATTTTGACTCTAGGAGATAAATCGTCAGACTAGGTCCATTTGTTGTGATCTTAGGAGAAAGATTCATCCGACTAAGATTTTATCTTGGGAGAAAAATTTCATCAGACCAAGATTTTGACTCTAGGAGATAAATCGTCAGACTAGGTCCATTTTGTTGTGATCTTAGGAGAAAGATTCATCCGACTAAGATTTGATATCTTATCTTGGGAGGAAATTTCATCGGACCAAGATTGTATCGGGAGGGAAATTCATCAGACTAGGACTTTTTATCCTAGGAGAAAAATGTAAAGATCAATGATTTGAGAAACTTACCTTCGTAATTCCTTCTTTTCTTTTCTCCTTCCTTCGCGCTGCTTTGTTCTAGCTTGCTGGGGATAATACCACTGCGGTAGTTTTCTTTCTTCCCCTCCTTCAAATTCAATTTTTTTTTCCAGAATTTATTTTCTCTCAACACTGCTGGGGATAAAAGTGTTATCTTCTTGGGATAACGTCGTTGAGGATAACGTTGCTGGGGAATTTTATCCCTTCAAATCGATGTTTCATTCTTCTGGAAGCTCCTAGGGATGATAATGGCTTTTGTTTTTCTGAGCACAAATGTCATCCTTTTGTTCTGTCTGCTGGGGATCAATTTCCTCCATTGGAAACTTATTATAATGGGGCAACACTGGTTCAAAGACCACTTCCCTTGAGACTGGTGTTATTTTTTATTCTTCCTCAAATGGGTACCTGACTTCCAGAAAACTTTCCAAATGAAAGGAAAATTTTCTGCCCCAGTTTTACAGTCTCCCTTATGGCATGCATTTCTGTCATCAATGCCATTTGTTTTACCTGTTTCAAAACAAAATTTGTTTGCTTAAAGCGTGGTAGTTGGTTGTGATACTCCACTGGGACGGCTTTTCCCTTTTTCCTTCCTTCTCTGCATTCCACAAGGGATGATATTATTTGCTTGGGATAATCCTTTTTGCTGGGGATATCCCTCTTCTTTTGAGGCACAGCTCGGTAACTGGCATTTCCCTGACCTTTTAGTCTCATATGAATTTCCCAAATCATGCTCATTGCTCTCCTTGATTTGTCCACGGGCTTTGGCCTTGAGGTTTAATAACCTTTGATTTCGGCAAGGATATCCCTCTTGACACTCGTCAATCCTTTTGTCAATTCCCTTTTGCTGGGGATATCTTTCTTGAAACTGGCCTTGTGCTTGTTCCTTGCTGACTATACCACTTGGATGTACTAGCCAGATCTTATCTTGGAAAGCTGATGGCCTATTTTGAAGTCATTTCCCACTGGTTCTGACCAAACAGACTCTACTGGGGAAATTTCTATGAAAGGAAAAGATAAAAGGAAACAGAATAAAAGACAACGGAAAAAGATGACTCTTTAATAAAAGAAACTATAAATAAAAACCTATCAAACGCAAATACCGACTCTAATGGTCATGACATGCACATGTGGCCTATCCTCTGCCATCAATCATTTTTCAAGACCTTCAATTGGCAATTCCCCATCTGATTCTCAATCTTATTCGACTTGTAGTGCCTAAAAGGTTTTCACTATCAAGTCTCTCTCATTTTGGTTTTTCTCTCAGATTTCATCGCCTTATGGTGCCTGTGAAGGTTTTCACCGATAAGACTCTCTCATTTATATCACTTTCCAGCTGGGGATTTGGAGTGTTGTTGGTATGACTCTCTCTGCTGGAGATTAGAGTCCTTTCTGTTGTGGAACAGAGTGTTATGTTCACCGGTAAGACTCTCATTTGTCTGACTTGGCATCTTTTGCAGACTGGTCAGAAGGTCTTTCTTTGGACCGTAATGTGGTTTTTTTTGGATAGGCTTAGAAAGAAAGGGTATTAAAGGCTCAAAAACAAATCAAATTTGGGGTTCAAAATTACAACCTTCGAAATCATATTTGTTTACAACAAGCGCAACCCTTGCCCCAGTTTCTTGCTTGGGGATTATTTATTATTATATTTATTTTTAAATTTTTTTTTGTTACACTATGCATATTACGCACATTATGCGCACTATGCACCCTATGACCGAGCCGTGAAGCGCCTACGTATCCTCTTTGAGGAATCAGGTCAAACGTAGTTCCCAATTCCTCTTTTTTCATTTGACTTTCTTTTGTTTTTGTTTTTTTTCATTTTTCTTTTTCTTTTTCGTTTTTTTTTTGATTTTTCTTGACCTTCCAGGCTCGTATTTCCTAGTCGTTGCTATTGATTCCGAACGAGGGGTATGAAAGAAAATAAATAAGGCTCAAAAGGGGTAACGAAGGATAAAGTGTTTAGGTAGCAGAATAAAATGCCTTCGTCATTCCAGTCTTCAAAACATGCCAAGTGCAAACAACACAATTGAACAATAGATTTATAGTCTCTTCCGATGGTGCTGGACTTGACAATTATATTCAACATCTGTTTGTTCATTTGTCACTTCTAAAGCACCGTTGGGCGACACTCTCATTCTCATTATTATGAACGACCCTCATGCCAATTTAGGCGAATCTTTCTTTAACGGTTTTCTTTGTGTTTAACTTGCCCCAGTTCCACATGACTCGGGCTCCAAATAATCTCAAACCGTTCTTATTTCCTTTAAATGCTTTGATCACCTTCCCAGGGTTTTATGATTAACTTTTAAGACTAGGCCCAAACTGTGTGCGCATGTCATGTCACTGGAATCGGCGCTGAACAAAATGATAAAAGGACTAAACAAAAGATGACTGGAAACAATAAAAGACCGGCTTTTGTATTAGACTACCGGTGAAATGGTTTGAATAATAAAACAAACAAAACAACCAGAATAAAATCTTAACACAACCTTGACAAAACTTAAACAAATTGATATGACAAACTGGAAAGATAAGAAGGTTTGACACAAGACAATATTCGGATTACAATCCTAATAATCCGAACAACAGAAATGACAACAAAATAAGACACCACCCGCTTCTCTTTTGCTAACCAAGGAACGGAGCGTCCTCCCACTTTATCAAAATTGGCATCTTTAGCCACTGAGCTTTGCATCAGTATTGTCTAGACCATTTCCAACTTCGATATCGTCAACCTTAGTCAACAAGTCCCAATAGGATTCGAGTGCTTCTGCTATCAGGCCTGATCCCCGCAAAGTGTGCTTCTGGGTCTTGTATTTCCGGCTTACCACAAACCAACCACCTTCTTTCTTTGCGATTCAAAACAGGTTAGAATGGACTCCGTCGGTCCCCATTATTAATAACATCTTTTTTTTTCATTTTCTTTCTTTCTTTTTTTTTCGATTTTTTTTTTCATTTCATTTTTTCTTTTTTTTTTCGATTTTTTTTTCATTTTTTCTTGTCTTTTCCTTTTTTTTTTCATTTTTTTTTCTTTCTTTTTTTTTTTCGATTTTTTTTCTCATTTTTTTTTCGATTTTTGTTTTCATTTTTTTTCATTTTTTTGTTGTGGTCGAATCTTATGGAGATTGCCTACGTATCATGACCCCGCATGAATCAGACCTTGCGTAGTTCGGACCAATAAAAGATAAACAATATTAATCATTTTTTTTTAATTTTCATATTAAAATAAACTGGGTTTTAAAGGTTTGAAGATGACCTACAAACTCGAAAATCAAACAACCCACATATTCTAATTAAAGATTTATAACCTCGAAACAAAAAGGTCAGCTTCCTTTCCCCGTTTGACAAATGCAACCAAATGGCTATTTTTGCAAATGTGGCCCCTTCCAAATCTCACATGAATTTTGAGGCCGGGGAGGATTATTTTGACACTTTACAAACTTGTTCGTTCTTTTATGAAAATAGCCTTTCGACAACTGAAAGATACTCTAAGGCTATTTTGGCAAGAACGGTTTAAGACACTGTTGAAGCTAGCTCGGCTTATTTTTGACTAAAAAAAATTCACCTGACCGTTGACTCTTTGTGTTTTTTTTTTCAAATTACAATAAAAACCAGGTGTTGCAACACGACCCTTCAGCGCCTCGGGGACGAAGATTTTTTAAGGCTGTGTGGGTCAACTGAACCAAATTTTAAAAAATGACCCAAAGGTGGCTGTTTATGCAAAGTCAGCCTTCCGGCGTCCCTTTCGGGAACATTCGGCTATGTCTTGATAAAACAGCGTCACCCGACTTCTTTATGACAAAACTAAAATTTGACATATTTTTTTTTTTGGCTATTTTGTTTTAGCAAAAAGTGGAGGCTGGACACTACCCGACTTATTTATGAAAAAATTAAAATTTTGACATGTTTTTTATTTATTTATTGGTTTTTGGCTATTTTAGCAAAAATGGGGGTTGGACCCGATGATGGTTGCCTACGTATCTCACATCCGGTGAGAATCAAACCCGCGTAGTTCGGGCAGGTCATGAATAAAGTAAGTAAACTAATTTTAAATTATTATTATTTTGAATTTGTAAAAAGAACTGCTTTGAAAGAAGAAATGAAGTATATATATTTTTTTTGAATTTTTGATTGATTTTCTTTTTGAAAGAAAGACTTCTAAGAATTCCTTTTCTTTTGATTTGAACTTTGAGAATTTCAAAAGTAAAAGGAAGATTTTTTTTTTGTTTTTTCTTATTCTAAGAAGAAAGAAAATATTTTTTTGGAATTTTACCTTTAATAAATGAAATGCTTTCTAAAAAAAATATTTTTTTTTTGAATTTTGAATTTTCTTTTCAATTTTTAAAGAAGAAGGAAAATATTTTCGAATTTGTTTTATTTTATTATATATATATTTTAATAATTAAAAAGACTTTCTTAAAGAAGTCAATAATGGAAAATATTTTTGGATTTTTTGTTTTGAAAATTGGGAGTCTAAAAAAAAACTTTTCTAGACTTTTTGGCAGGACAAATATTTTTGCAACAAATAAAGATATATATACATTTTTGGAAATAAAGAAAAACTTTTTGGATTTTTATATATATATATATATATATATATTTGCAACAAATAATAAAACCACTTTCAACGCGACTCTTTTTATTTTATTATTTTGAATTTTTCAGAAACGAATAAAAAAAACTATTTTAAAAGTAAGACTCTTTTTCATTGTCATTTTCAGGGGAAGACAAACTATTTTCCTTTATATATATATATATATATATATATATATATATATATATATATATTATTTTTTTGAAAAATAAGACAAAACAACGATTTTTTTTTCTTTCTATTTTTTCTTTAGTTTTAATAAAACAAACTAATAAGACATTTTTTTTTCATTTTCTCAAAATTTCGGCAGAGTTTTGGCAGTATTTGGGCATTGGTTTTTTTTTTCAAAAATAAACAGTCAATTCCCTAACCGCTATTTCTTTTTTCAATTTTAAAATATTATTCATGATATTCAAAAGTCAGTCAACACACAAATCCGGATCAAATAAATGCGCAAGTAGCAGCAAGTAAGATGCATCAGGATGGTCATTTTTTTTGGTACACCTGTCCTAGACAGACCCAACCCCTGTGTTGAGTCTCCAAAGTCAAATGCACGTGATGCAAACAATCGCTCCTACTAGGGATCCGGCATGAAGCTGAGTTATTCTAAGTGAAAAAACCTGAGGCATATTGATCTAGCCCTGGCTTACCCAAACGGACAGTTTGAGCCGAAGCGGGGGCAACGTACCGGGAGCACGAAAGTCTACCCGGCCTAGTTACTTGTCCCAACTTCGTCTTATTTGGTATGACTTTAACAGAAAGGTGGGCCACGCGCACGTGTGCACCATAAATTTAGAAGACTCAGAAAGAAGGGGGTTTCGTAGCAGTTGTATATATTCATAATTCAAATAATATTAAAGCGGTAAAAGTGTCATTTAGCACATTGGGCATATATCATGTAAAAAAATCAGATAATAAATAAAGCCAACTATAACAATTATTTTAAGCTCAAATTCTTGAACCTTGAACTAGTGGTTCTGGGTTGTTCCCCAGCAGAGTCGCCAGAGCTGTCGCACCTCCTTTTTCCGCCCCCGCGAGGGTGTGTGGGGAGTTTTTCCAATTAAAGGACAGTCGAAACGGGATTTATTTCTTTATTTCAGAGTCGCCACTTGGGAGATTTAGGGTGTCCCAAGTCACCTATTTTAATCCCGAATCGAGGAAAAGAATGACTCTGTATTACAGTCTGCGCACCAGAAATCCGGATAAGGAATTCTGTTAACCCGGGAGAAGGTGTTAGGCATTCCCGAGTTCCGTGGTTCTAGCACGGTCGCTCAACTGTTATATTTGGCTTGATTATCTGATTTTATACAAATATGGACTCATGTGCAAGTTTTATCTTTTTACCGCTTTCATTATTATATTTTTTAAAGAATGTGAACATCGTTTAAAAACATGTCTTTGGATTGGGTCACATAAAATGCATCCACGATCCGGAACGTATTTTTATTCAATGTTTTGGGATTTGGATTTGGGTCGCATAAATGCATACCCGTGTTTAAGAATGTATTATTATTATATCGCGCCTAAAGCAATTAGCGATTTATTACTTTGGGGTAGGGCCGTGAAATTTGCTAAAACGACTCCTCCTTAATTCTAAGAAATTAAATGTACATTTATTGAGGGCCCCACAATCTATACATTTTATTAAGCGAGGCTCATCTCATTTATTTTCCTAAATGGATAAATCTTAAAGCGACTACATTTTGCTATTTAAAAATAGTCTCTAAAATGAATAAAGAAAATCCTAATTAATTACGTTTTTTTATTATTATTATTTAAGAAAACATGACACGCTAATTGCTTGATTCATACAAATATTGATGAAAAAGGAATTTTATTCTTAATTTCGAAAATTATAAGTTAAATAAAAATTCAACAACTAATATTCAAAATAAACAAATATAGCTAGATTAAAACTCAGCATTGTTATTTTAAAAAAAATATTATTGACATTAATTATTCACAATCATTTGAAACTAAATTTAACCATAATTACTAAAGCTTATTAGAAAGTTTATTAGACTTAAACGTTCTTCTAATCTTGCTTAAGCTCAAGTCATGCCTTAATGCCTAATTTACGATGTTTAATTTAAATTCGTGTCTTAGCTAAATTTAGCTACTTGTTCATGATCAACCTATAATCTTGAAGCCTTCATAACTAGTGAATTAACCTATTTTGCCGAACCGATTTATTACAGACTAACTTATGATATTATTTTCTTATTCCAGTTATTATTTAGTAATTCATGAAATAGCTTAAATACAATCAACAAAAGGAACAAAGAAAAAAAACGAAATTAAAACTTCAAATTTTCATTCTTCATATGTATTCACGCTTCATATTTCGGATTACAATAACCAGCTTTTCAGTTGTGTACCTGATATTGGAAGCAAAAGAAAATGAATATGAGAATCAGCAGCAGCAGTAAAATCAGTACAACACAGCAACAATAACCCAGCAACAGTAACAACCCAGTAACAGACCAGTGGAGTAGTAATCCCAAAAAAACAAAAACTTCCAGCTTTGATGAAACAACAATTAATTCTAATTTCAAACAACAAAAGAAAGCAGAATGTTTTTTCTTAGTTTTTTTTTATTTGAAAGCTTAAATATTTTTCGGAATTTTCTATCTCTTAAATGCTCAGCCCTTTTCTCTTTCTTATTTTCAGATTTGTTTCTCTCTCTAGTATCTGTGTATTTTTCTATCTGTCTTTCTCTATTTTTTCTCTCTGTCTATTGTCTTGTGTTCAAGACTTCATATATATAATCCCATCCCATAAATCTTTCCATTAATTAAAATCAATACTTTTTCTCTACCCAACCCATTATCTTTCCACTCATCCCCATTACATTAAATAAACATATCACACCACCCTATTTCATTTTGTCCCCCATGCTTCATTTAAAATAATGCAAGATTCCCCCTTTAAATTAAATCTTGTCCCCCCTTTATATTAAATAATCATATCACAACCCACCCCATTTCATTTTGTCCCCCATGCTTCAAATAAACAATTACAAAATGTACAATTCCTAAACTACCCCCTCCGACCTTACTGAAATTACCAAACTACCCCTGAACGTACTACAAATTTACCAAACTACCCATCAGCTATAACACATCAATTAATCAAACTTAACCAAAATATAGACAATATGATCAATTTCTAACAATGTTCAAACAACAATATGAACACGGATGAACATCATAACAACAATATCACATGAACACGATTTTAACAACATTTTAACAACAAATCACATGAACACAAATTGAACAACAAAGAACAACTAAAATTTGATTGAACAATATTTTAGCAACAAACCTATTTTCGGATTTAAACAACAACAACAACAATCAAACAAGTATATTTAGATTAAATTCAATAATATTGAACTTAAAATCAACCATAACAACATTACAACCAACAATTCCTATATCAAACTTAAACAAGATTATGAGACAAATTCACGAAATAATCATAAATGATAAACAAGAAATCAAACTATACAAAATTCGGATTCAAGATCATCCAAACAAAGTATGAACATGAATGAATCTATTTTAAACAACAAACATGATGGATTTAAACGATTAAACCAACATATTTCTCTAACACAACTAAATTCTTTAAACAAATGACAAGATCGACGAAGAAACAATTATGAACTTAAACTTGAACTTAACAATATTAACAATTTCTAACAATACATAAACACATGAAACAAATTGAAGAAATAGTTAATTAAATTTCAATTTGAATCTAACAAACATCAAACTAACAAATATTCACTTAAACAATAATACAAACATGAAATGAATATGAAAACAACTAATTAAACTTCTATTTTGAAATCTGAAAATTAATTTAACAAACAACATGAACAAACTAGAAAATTATTTCAACGACGAACAAATCAAACAAGAATTAAATCACTTCTTTATTTTGGATCCGAAAAATACCAAACAAAATATGGACGATAAGTGAGATTCAAAACCAACTAACCGGAGATGAATCAACGATGAACTTGCATGAAAACAAATCTGTCCGAGCCTCGACCAAAGTTCGAACAAATGACGACGAAGACTAAGAGAAATGAAGCAGCCCGCAGCTGGAACGATGAAGTAAAGCAGCGATGCCGATTCAAAACAGCAGCAACTCGACCTCGTCGTGACTGGGAGGAGGAAAATGAACAGCATCACGACAGCAACAACATCGTGGTAGCAGCAGCGGCGACCAGAAGGAGTAGAAGAATAAGCCGCGACAGTAGCGGCGTGGCGCAGGCAGGTTGTTTGGTCGTCGTTGGTGCTCGCGACTGTGGTCGGAGCTCGTGACTATGGTCGCGCTGGCTGGGGTTCGATGACGAGGAACGCAGCCATGGCTGCTAGGGAAGCAGTGGTCGTCCATGGATGTCGAGCTCAAGTTGAGCTCGACGAAGAAGATGAAATCAAACGCGGGCAGCCATGGCGCAAAAAAAAAACCGACAATGGTGAAGCTTGAGGGCAGCCATGGTTATGTGGTGAAGGGGTGGTTGTGGTGGATATGGTGAAGTAGCCATTGATGGAGCTTGTTTTTCTTGAGGAAGAAGAAGAAGAAAGATAAGAAAGGGGGGGGGGGCGGTAGTTTAGTGTTTAGGTTAGGGTTTTCTTGATTTTGTTTTTTTTGTTTTGTTTTGTAAAATGTAAGACAAAGGGGTCTGGGTCTTTTGGGTTATGGACTGGGTCGACCCAGTTCGAAATGGACTGGGTCGTAGGGAAGATTGGGCCATTTTTTGGGCCTGTGGCTTGAAATTGAAGAAGAGGCCCAATTCCGACTTTCTTTATATTTTCGCTCTCTTTTCTTCTTTTATTTTTCTAAAACTAAATTATAAAAATACTTAAACTATTATTAAGAACTAAATTAAGTTATAAAAGCGCAAATTAACTCCCAATAACAATTAACGCACAATTAAGTATTAATTAAGCATAAAATTGTATATTTGGACATTAAATGCTAAAAATGCAAACGATGCCTATTTTTGTAATTTTTAATTTTTGTAAAACAAATTTAATTACTAACAATTGTATAATTAAATCCTACATGTAAAATGCGACATATATTTGTATTTTTTTATTAATTTAGCAAATAAACATGCACAGACAAATACAAATAATTATTCAAAATATCACAAAATATCACAAAATTGCACACCAAAGAAAAATCATTTTATTTTTGAATTTTTTGGGATTAATTCTCATATAGGGCAAAAATCACGTGCTTACAATGGTGAATCTAGGAATCATGGCGAAAACAACAATATAGTGCCTAGCAATGAGGTGCTTCTTGCCGATCCCAACGGAGTCCCAGTTGCAGACCAAGTCGATGCCAACTCACATGTGGCGATTGCCGCCAACCTGCCGACTGACCCAGAGAACAACGTTCGTGGAGGAGTCCATCCAACGATTCAAGGTACAGACGAAGGTGAACACGACGGGATCAATCTGCGGGTGATCTTCAAAATGTTACATGCCCAACAGGCGGCGATAGCACAACAACATAATCAAAGCCGCACACTTAGTAGAGTTGAGCCTGAACCATCCCGGGAAAGCACCCGAAGAAATGAGCAAGTCACAGAAAGACTGAGTGAAGCTGAGCCCAGGACCAACCTCGAAATAATAAAGATGCTTGAGTAACTAACAAAGCGGGTGGCATCAGGGGAGGAAAAAGATTGAGGCCGACGATGAAAAAATATAGACCTATAACTCCAGAGTCTATCAAATCTCAGGAGCGCCCCCGATATCGAAAGGCCTGGACTCCAAGAAATTTGTCCAAAAGCCTTTCCCTCCAAGTGCGTTACCGAAGCCAAACCCAAAGAAGTTCCGTATGCCCGATATTCCGAAGTATAATGGAACCACATATCACAACTTACCCCCAAATTCTATTGATTCGTTTGTTACACTTGCAAATGCCTTTGTGAACGCGCATGCCGGTGCCATCAAGGTCGACACCAATAAATCAGATGTTTCAAGGTAAAACAAAGAGAAAACAAAATGCTCAAGGAGTTCGTATTGAGGTTTCAAATGGAACGGATGGACTTGCCCCCGATTGCGAATGATTGGGACGTTTAGGCAGGAGCAAAGCCAAATGATCACAAGGGTGGTCAATTTATCACTTTTCGTCGAAATATTACACTCTGTATATAGGTAAAATATTACCTTTTAGAGGTATATAACACATATTGAACACCCTTTGTCGGGAATATTTTTTTAGTTCTTTCAAATTTGAATACCCTTGGAAAAATTCCTAGTTTCACCATTGCGTTCAGGCGTTCACTCAAGGACTTAACCCCTGAAGCTCCTTGGATTCACAGCAGTTAAAACAAAATTTGATAGAGTACCCAGTAGTAACTTGGGCTGACGTCCATAACATGTACCAGTCAAAAATCAGAACTAATTAGATGACTAAGAGAGTTGCCGATCATGAACCAAGACCGAACAGAGACAGGTATCAACCGTATAGCGGGGATCAAAGGAATAACGAATCTTGTCATAGCCCAATAAGAAATGAGAATAGGAACGATCGAGGCCACAATAGCCGGGGACTCATTAGCAAAAATAGTTTCGATAGATCACTTTGGGACAGGGAGGAACCAAGGTTATCGGAATATAACTTCAATGTCGATGCTGCCAGCATTGTATCTGCCATCGGGCGCATCAAGGATACCAAGTGGCCTCGAACATTGTAGTCTGACCCTACAGAAAGAGACCCTACCTTGATGTGTAAGTATCATGACACTCATGGCCATAGAACCAAGGACTGTCGACAGTTAAGAGAAGAAGTGGCCCGATTATTAAATAACGGGCATCTCCGAGAATTTTTGAGTGATCGAGCCAAAAACCACTTCAGGAATAGGGACTCCAACAAATAGACCGAACAAGAAGAACCCCAGCACGTCATCAACGTGATCATTGGAGGGGTCGATATCCCTCATGGTACGATGATAAAACGCACTAAAGTATCTATCCCGAGGGAGAAATGCACCTGAGATTATATCCCAGAGGGAACTATTTCATTCAACGACGAGGATACCGAAGGCATCATGCAACCTCACAATGATGCACTAATAATATATGTACTTATCAATAAATTTCGAGTTAAGCGTGTGTTGATTGACTCAAGTAGCTCGGCCAACATCATTAGATCAAGGGTCGTAGAACAGTTGAGTTTACAAGACTAAATATTGACAGCAGTCCGGGCATTGAATGGATTCAACATGGCATGCGAAACCACTAAAGGGGAGATAACCTTACCCATGAACACCGCCAGAAGCATCCAAGTAACAAAGTTCTATGTGATTGAGGGGGACATGAGATATAACGCTCTATTCGGAAGACCATGGGGTCACAACATGAGGGCGGTACGTTCAAACTTGCACCAGGCTTTGAAGTTCCCTACACTGGGAGGGATCAGGACAGTGTATGGGGAGCAGCTGGCCACAAAGGAGATGTTCTCACTCGATGAAGTACTCCCAGTACCTATCATTTTGACATTAAAGAGTGTAGAGCTAGTCAGAAAGGCAAAAGCTAAATAGCAATCACCGATGTCGGTCTTGGTCGGACTGGAGGGATGAGGAACCGATGAGGAAGATGATTATGAGGTTCCTAGATCATTCATAGCTCCTAATGATACCGATGCCACCCAATCTACGGTCGAAGACTGCAACAAGTCATATTAACCGAACACCTACCTGATCGGAAGGTATACCTAGACACGGGGTTGACCCCCGGGCTCAGAAAAAAACTCATTAGTTTCCATAAAACTAACATATCTTGTTTTGCATGGTCCCATCTCGATATGATAGGGATCCCGTCGGAGATAACCACTGATAAGATGAGTTTAGATCCGAAGTTCCACCTGGTTAAACAGAAGAGGAGGCCTCAGTCTAAAGTCAAGCATGTTTTCATCAAAGACGAGGTATAGAAACTCCTTAAAATAGGTTCCATTCAGTAAGTTAAATACCCAAACTAGTTAGCTAACGTAGTGGTAGTTCCTAAAAAGGAAAATAAATTAAGAATGTGCGTAGATTACAATGACTTGAACAAGGAATGCCCTAAGTTCTCTTTTCCTTTGCCTAACATTAATCGCATGATTGATGTGATGGCAGGGCATGAGATACTCAGCTTTCTCGACGCCTATTCAGGGTACAACCAAATCCGGATGGACCCGCGTGACCAAGAAAAGATTTCCTTTATCACTAAATTAGGCACCTATTGTTATAATGTAATGCCATTCGGGTTTAAAAATGCTGGAGCCACTTATCAATTCCTAGTAAACCGGATGTTCGAAGAACAAATAGGAAAATCAATGGAAGTTTATATTGACGACATGTTAGTTAAGTCCCTGCGAGCAGAGGACCATTTCAAACATTTGTAGAAAACCTTTGACATATTGAAGAGAAACAATATAAAGCTAAACCTGAAAAAATGTATAGCTGGGGTCGGATCCGGAAAATTCCTTGGATTCATGGTGTCCAACCAAGGGATCGAGATCAATCCTGATAAAATCAAAGCTATAGAAGACATCACGGTGGTGGACAATGTCAAGGCCGTTTAGAGGCTAACCGGGCACATAGATCGATTCATATCGAGGTCCTCAGACAAAAGCCATCGGTTATTCTCACTATTGAAGAAGAAGAATAACTTTTATGGAATCTCGGAGTGGCAACAAGCTTTAGAAGAACTCAAACGGTAACTTTTGAGTCCACCCTTGCTCCATACTCTGAAGGCGGATGAGTAGCTATACCTTTACTTGGTGGATCCGAGGTAGCGGTAAGTGGAGTGTTAGTTCGGGAAGAGGAAGGTACACAATTTCCTATTTAATATGTTAGTAGAACTCTAGGCGAGGCCGAAACAAGGTATCCTCACCTGGAAAAAATTGGGGCTCGCTTTGCTAAACGCCTCTTGAAAGTTAAAACCGTACTTTTAATGCCACCCCATATGTGTCATATCCTTTTGCTCACTAAGGAACATAATGCACAAACCCGAGCTCTCAGGCTGATTGGCTAAATGGTCCGAAAAAATTAGCAGGTACGATATCGAATATAAATCCCGAATCGTCATCAAATCACAAATTTTGGTGGACTTCGTGGCTGGCTTTATGCTTGCCTTAATACCCGAAGTCAAAAGGAATTGTTGTTGACCTCGAGGACTTCCTTAGGAATTTAGACCCTCTTTACGGATGGTGCTTCGAACGCAAAGGGGTCCAGACTTGGCATCATGTTGAATCCGCCTACGGGTAACGTAGTTAGGAAGTCTATTAGAATTGTGAAATTGACTAACAATGAGGCCGAGTATGAGGCCATGATTGTAGGTTTTGAGTTGGCTAAATGCCTTGCGCCGAGATGGTCAAATCTAAGTGCGATTCCCTCCTTGTGGTAAATCAAGTCAATGGGACGTTCAAAGTAAAAGAGGAACGAATGTGAAGGTATTTAGACAAATTGCAGGCAACCCTAGATAAATTCAAGGAATGGATCCTACAACACGTGCCCCGTGATCAAAATAGCAAGGACGATGCTCTTGATAACTTGGGGTCATCGGTTGATGACGATGAATTTAGTTTAGGAATAGGTAGTAGAAGAAGGCCATGCCGAGATAAACTCAACAAGTTTAACTTGGGATTGGTGATAAGTAGGAATTTTGACAGTTTATTTACTCTCTTTTACTTGCGTTTTAGCTCAAAAATGCTTAAAGATATTCCCAGAAACTAATGAAATATGCTTACTTGCAGGAATATTGGGAAACGAGCCAAAGAAGTCAAAATCAACTCATAAAGGAGTCAAAAGTGAACAAGAACCAATACAGGGCAAAAAGGCCAACAGTGCGGACCGCACAATTCTAGTGCGGCCGCAGAACGGAGATTCAGATAGTAGCATTTGGGCTAGCTAAAGGCATGCAAACCACACCAACATGTGCAACTTCAGGAGGTCAAGTGCGGCCGCAGTCGTTATTATGTGGTCAGCAGGATTAAAGAATCAGAGAGTTGTTTCAAGTCCAAAAGTAGGGAATACAGATCGCATCACTTTTGTGCGGCCGCACCCATTTTTATATGGACCACACAAGCCCCGAAGTTCCATGCCCAAATTCCCAAGAATGTGGACCGCATGATAATTGTGCGGCCACAGAAGCCCATTGTGCGGACCACACCAGAATTATGCTTCCGCACAACCTTCGTAGGGGTATTTTTGTCAGATATTTTCAGCTTAGTATAAATAGAACTTTTTATCATTTTTAGATTAAGTTTAGTTTGCAGCGGTTCACCTGAGCCATTTTCTTTACTTCTTTGAGTAATTTTGTACTTGATTAACTTCTAAACATTAGATTTTCTTTGTTTAATCCATTATTATGCCTTCTATCTTACTTTCCTTTTGTATTTCTTTATTTTTCAAGTGTAGCTAAATCTTTAGCTAGAGTTATGGTTCAACCCTAGTGTGGGTACTTAATGGGTATTTAATTTTAGGGCTTGTTTGTGATTGAGTTGGTGATATTTAGCCTTATTTATGCTTCAATTCTAGAATTAATGGTTACAAACATTGATTCATGCCTATTAGACCTAGTCTTTACTTAAGAAAGAGAGACTAAGTTTAGAAAAACATGGCTAACAAATAATTGGGGTGAACTCAAAAAATTGATAGCCCCAATTAAAGGGTCAAATCTAGAGATATTAAGACCCGACTTGAGCATATATCACTTGATTTGTGCAATACCCATTTGGGCTTGAGAAAGCCAAATTGGGCAAAATCACTCAAACTACCGAGAGGTATAGAGTGAGCAATTGCGTGTGATTGCTATATTACGATCTCGATTAATCAAACTTTCCCTATAGTTTACAACCCATTAGATAGCCACCTAGGTGGAAGTCACTACCCTAGATCCTTTATCATTTGAAAAACAACTACAACCAAAAACATTGTCTTCTAGTTATTACTTGCAATCAAAAGCTAAAGTAGAAATAGAAACAACCAACAAGAATGTGGAAGTGCAAATTGAAGCACATTATACAATTGTACTAGGTGTATACCTAATCCCATTTATAACTCCCTGAGGATTTGACCCAAACTCGTGTTGGGATTTATTATTGCTTCGACCTCCTCACTACATATAATTGTGGTGTGAGTTGGGCGAGATCAATTTTTGGTGCCGTTGTCGAGGAGTTAAATGGATTTAGCTATATATCTAAATTTTTGTGTGATTTGTTTTCCTTTCCTTCCGAGTCACTAATTTTGTTTTTGAATTGATTTTAGGTACAAAAATGGCTCTCAACAACGAGCCCATCGGAAATGTGCCATTAGGAGAGGAACTGGACGATGATGCCATGGATGAGGTTCCTCTTGAACCTCAAGCTAATAGACGAGGCTGCCCGCCTTACGATAATGTTCCCTCCCCTCCCCCACCTCCACCAAGAGCGGCAGTCCACCGATAAAAAGCCAAACGAAGGTTATGGAAGTGCTATAGTCCCGCCCCGTATTAGGGTGGGCAACTTCCAAATTGCCAACGTGATGCTTACACCACTTGAGCAATGGGGATTCTTCATCGGGGCTCCAAATCAAAATACCTACAAACATCTCAAGGGGTTCGTCGATCCTTATTGGGGGAGCAAGCAAATAAATGTCTCCGAGGACGCGCTGAGGTTGAGGCTATTTCCCTTTTCTCTATGGGGAAAAGCATTAGACTAGTTAGAGAGGTTGCCCAATCATTCCATCCACACTTGGGATGAGTTAGCAGAAAAATTCAATTCCAAATTCTTTTCTCAGGGACATATGGTGACGCTTTGGGATGAGATTCTTGCTTTCAAAAAAGAACCCAATGAGCCATTGCACGAGATTTTGGAAAGATATCGTACCATGGTTAAAGAGTGCCCAGACAATGATATAAATGAGGCCATGATCCAACAGACCTTCTACAGGGGGATCAACACAACTAATCAATGTGTGGTTAACCAACTCGCCGGGGGGAACTTCATGAACACACCTTACACCGAAGCTTGTGAAATTCTTGATGAGATGGTGGGTACCTTTTCGGCATGGCAAAGTAGAGCCAATGTTTCGCAAGGTGACCCTAATGTTATTCACCTACACAAAGAGCTACATGATCATGGGCAAGCTATTGCCGAGTTGACATCTACCATGAACCAATTGGCCAAAGCTCAGCTTCAACAAGTTTCAAGGGCCAAAACAAGTGCATGAAATGGAAGGTGTGAATATGATGATAAACCAAAAACGACAACAAGGTCAACAAATGCAAAACCATCTGGAACAATTTATACAAGATGATAGTGTTTATGATCAAGGTGATTCATTCAATGAGTAAGACGAAGAAGTTCAATATGTAAACAATTATCAAGGTCAATGAAACAATACTCAAGGAGAAAATCAACAACAACGGAGGTCACAAGGGAACCAAGGTAATTGGAACACCAAAAACACCAAGGCAATTGGAGTGGTGGCAATCCTAATCAAGGCAATTGGAACAATCAAGGAAATCAAGGCAATTGGAGTAATTAAGGCAATTGGGTTGGCAACAATCAAAGACATTGGGGAGGAAATAACCAAGGAGTGTGGAACAACAACAACCGGGGGTCGAGTTTTCAAAGTCCCCCGATGTTCCAACAACCGAGAAATCCACCTCCCTATCCTTCTCAAGGCCCGATCTCTTCTTCCAATGAGATGGGTAGAATTAAAAACATGTTTAAACAGATGATAAAGAAGAATGCCGACTCCGATACTCAATTAGCTGGCACAACACTTCTATTCGGAATTTGGAGGTTCAATTAGGAAAAATCTCACAAGCGTTGAACACTCGTCCTAACGGGGCACTACCTAGTGATACGGTGGTGAACCCGAAGGGTGAGAATAATACGGGACATGCTATGGCCATGACTACTAGAAGTAGAAAAAGTGGAGATGCAACCACCTCAAACCAAAGACGGATTGTGGATAAAGATGCTGTGGTTCAAGAGGATGAAATCCCAAGAAATGTGGTTCAAGCTAATGAAGAAGTGAGAATTGATATAGATTAAAATGTGGAGGAGACACAAGAAGAAGTGAACCTGTCTACGGAACACGTGATTGACATACCAGAATCAGTAGTGCCCAAGGCTAAGGCACTAATGACAAGGCCTCCTCCTCCATACCCTCAAAGGCTTGCAAAGCAAATTAGTGAAAACCAATTCAAAAAGTTTATTGAAATGATGAAGAGTTTGTCAATTAATGTGCCATTGGTTGAGGCATTAGAACAAATGCCGGGATATGCAAAATTCATGAAGGATTTGGTAACCAAGAAAAAATCAATGAATTGCGAGACCATCAAGATGACTCACCAAGTGAGTGCTATTGTGCACTCAATGGCTCCGAAGTTGGAAGATCCGGACGCTTTCATAATCCCTTGCAGTATTGGGAGCACCGATTTTGCCAAAGCATCATGTGATCTCGGGGCAATCATCAAATTGATGCCCTACTCGGTGTTCAAAACTTTGGGAATTGGGCAACCAAGACCCACATCCATGAGGCTGCAAATGCCGGATCGAATAATGAAGATGCCTCTGTGTATTATTGATGATGTATTGGTTCGAGTTGACAAGTTAATCCTCCAAGTAAACTTTGTGATCCTTGATTGTGAAGTGGACTATGAGGTGCCTATCATTTGGGGTAGACCTCTCCTTGCTATGGGGAAGGCTCTTGTTGATGTGGAGGCCCGTGAGCTTATTTTTTGGGTGGGTGAACAAAAAGGTGGTCTTCCATGTGTGCAAATCGATGAGACAACCGAATAGTAATGAAGTTTGTTCGTTCGTGGATTTGGTGACGGACGTGATTGTTGATGATACTAGTGCCACAATGAATGTTGAAGTCAAATTGGAAGCCGTTTTGCTCAACCTTGATGATGATGATGAGAGTGATGACTATGTGGAGTGTGTAAATACATTGCAAGGCATGAGGTCGTACACTTATAAGCCCCGAAAGCTATCTTTGGATCTTGAAAACCGGAACACTCCTCCAACAAAGCCCTCTATCGAAGAGCCTCCTACCTTGGAGTTAAAACCATTGCACCCGCATCTCAGGTATGAATTCTTTGGCCCTTCTTCTACTTTACCAGTTATCCTTTCTTCTTGCTTAACTAACATATAGGCAGAGTCCATATTGGAGGTGCTACAAAGGAGGAAAAGAGCAATCAGGTGGACTTTGGCGGATATCCGAGGCATAAGCCCCGCCTTTTGCATGCATAAGATTATTTTGGAGGAGGCTGCCAAACCCTCTGTTGAACATCAAAGGAGGCTAAATGAATCAATGCAAGAGGTGGTGAAGAAGGAGATAATCAAATGGTTAGATGCCGGGGTACCCCATTTCCGATAGCTCGTGGACCTCTCCAGTGTAATGTGTCCCAAAGAAAGGGGGCATGATTGTGGTAACAAATGACAAGAATGAATTGATCCCAACAAGTGTTGTGCCCCTTTTTCTCGCAAAATCGGGTTTCGAAACGTGACAACTCTTTTAAGGAAGTGTGTTAAAAGAGAGATTTGCCACCTAACGGGTTTAAGGTGTGTTAGGGCACCTATTTGCAAGTAACTCTGGTTTAACCAGTTTGCATCACCAAAGATCTGGTAAGGGATCATATTACCTTGAGGAGAAGGTGTCACACATTCCTCAAGCTCCACAACTATGGGTCCCGACGAACTTGAATTACATGAATCCGTCAAATATTCAGAGAGAAAAACAAGAAGTTTGAAAAAATTCACTGTTAGAAATTTCTTGAATAAACACAAATAATTGATTTAAAGACAAGATGGGGGGGGGGGTCCTAAGTTTTTTAGCCTAAAGGATCACCCCGTGCAACACAAATAATACTTTATAACTCCCTCGAGGTGGGGTGTTACTCCTATTATTCAGCGGGCACAGACTATCATCTCCTGCTACCTGATTACTATCTTTAAGTTTTTACCTAAAGCGCACTAGTTGATTCTAAACCGTGCCCTATGCATGCACTACCCGTCCTATGCCTATGGCCCAGGAGGAGTTTGTACCTATATTTTTGGATAGTTCAAGTATTAACTTAGGCTGCTCAAAATGATAAAACTAGGTGACATACAAAACAAGTTGGATTTCATGTAAAGGATATTAAGGGCTCAAGTTAGCCTCCACACTTAGATGACGAATGCACGCAAATAAATTCTCACATTAGGCGTTAGACAGTTTCAGAATTAATGTCATTAGGACCTATAGACATGGTTTCTATGTGACCTTGAGATTCAAACATGTAGGTAGTTTCAGATGCAAGGTGCAATCTTATAGACGTGATTTCTAAACAACGATATAGTTTAGTGGAATCTTGTATTGCATTATGATTAATGAAATTACAAATTATACGTGATTAAACCTATAGACATGATCTTTAGGTGATTTACGCAGTAGTTGGCAGTGATAACCATTGAAAATACTCAGAATTACTCAGTTTGATCCTATAGGAATGCTTTCTAATAGTGGCAGAGCTAAGCAAATGAAATAGTGTTTGGAAGGTTCAATATTAACACTTTAAAGCGAGTGGTATTACCCAACAGGCAGGATTTCTAACGATTAGCGATTGAAACTGATTTTTTATACTTAGCTCTTATAGGCATGTCTCCTAAGTGAGCAATTGTACTAACAACAGCGAATTAGCCAATCAAAGTCCTATAGGCATGATTTATAGATTAATATTGGTGTCTAATGAATATGCTGCAATTATGCAAATTGAGAGATTTTTCATTTTATTTCCTATAGGCATGATATCAAACAAAACATGTAGAAGCAGAATATCTAAAACGAGTTAAACGCTCAGGTCTTATAGGTAGGTTATCTAACAACACATATGAGCTGAACACGTTTGAGCAAATTAAATACCTATAGGCGGGATTTCTACCAGTTTCATGCAAACATTAGAATAGACCCATTTTCCCAATTTTACTAACACCCCAATTGTTATAACAACATTATTACAGGCCCAAAGAGTGAAATAAATTACAAAGTTACAAAATAACTATAGCGGCCCTAAGACATGCCCAAAGTATACCAGCCAAGCCAGGCCTTCAATTTCATATCCAATAGGCTTCACCACAACGCATAAGTCATAGCTAATCAAACCTAGACAAACTATTCAGTTACACAAAAATAGCCAAAACCCAGCAGCCATAGTTGACCAATGATCCAGAAAATAGCCATTTACACAAGCCCATTAGCTTATTTAGTAGGTGAGAAGGGCAGAATTGAGAAATTAGGAAAGAACCTTAGGCCCTAGTGTGTCAGAGTTCACAAGGGTCTCGAAATGGACTCCGATCAGTGCTCACACTAGAGAGGTTGATAGAGGAGATTTAGGGGGGGGGGCTTGGCTTCAGCCGACCCAGAATTAGACTCATAATAAGAAACAATCAATGAAAGATAGTAACAAAGTAATAGGTTTGGAAAAGCATTTACAAACACTATAAGATAATCACGTAATGGACTCGATAAGAAAACTAACACATTGGACAGGGTGACATATGATAAGAAACAAAGAGCCTGGGATTGCAAAGTCAACAGGAAAGGGCATTAGACTAGTAAAACCAAGTAATGCAACTAGTTTAGAACTTAAAGGATCAGATCATGCCAAACTCAAGATTAAACAGTATAGTACAAACATGATTAGATATCATAGAGGGAATTAGTCAAGGAGGATTAATTTAAAGGACAACAGGTTGTTAGAGGTACAGAATTGGGCATGGCAAGAACACATAGAGTGGCAACCATAGTCATAGAAGCATACTACACTTAGAGTAAAGGTCTTAAACAAGTTAGGACATGCTAATAACATCAATTAATCACTAGAAGAACAAAATTAGGCAGAGAACATGGATTACACAATATAATCAAGGCATGACATTCAACTTATCAATAACACCAAACTAAACATGCTTCATTCTGTCCAAATTAACTAAGTTAGGTGCAAAGATATTATTAGTCTAGAAATTATAGGCAGAATCATACATAAAGAGAGTCAAGGGAATGCATTAAGATCATGAACTTTAGAGAACATGCTAACATGATAGAATAAACATTGCGAGGGTTTAGAAACTAACCAGTAATTATTAAATAAACAAGAAAAGAGCAGCAGTAGGGACCTAGAGTCTCAAATGTGTCAAGTTCCCAAGGGGTTCAAGAACCCAGGGCAGTGCTCACACCCAAGAAAGGTCGGAAAAGTAAGAAATCTAGTGGCCTTGGCTTTCAGCTGGCCAAGAGCCAAATAATTTTTAGTGAGACTTTTTAGTGATTTTTCGTCCCTCCAGAAAAAGGGAAAGGGAATAGGTTTATGTAGTGGTAAAATCAGCACATATGTAAGGAAATACAATCAATCAAACCATAAAAGGAAAGAAGAACACATAAATAAAATAAAATCGGGTTATGAGAAGAAGCCGGTAAACCCTAGTTTTTAGAAAAAACAAATATCAATGGAATATACACAAAAACAATAGCATAAGATGAACATGGACACAAATAATACTCAAAATCAGAGAATCAAACCAATTTTTGTTCGATTTGAAGAGATCTGTAAACCCTAGTTTTAGGGTAAGTAAGAATCAACAAAAAATGCACAAATATTTGTACTCACAATAGAACAAAGGATGAATATAGACAGAATTGCAGAAAGATCAGTGATTTGAACCTATTTTGGTTCGATTTTGAAGAGATTTGCTTGCCATATTTAGGCAAGCACTATAGAAGAGTAACCAGTACCAGGAGGAGGTCATATTACTCCCAAATTAGATGGGATTAAGGGGGGGACGACTAGGGTTCTTATGAGGGAGAAAGGAGGTGAGGGATATTAGGGCGGCAGACGAGGGAGAATGAGATTAGGGTTGGGTATTTGGGTAGTTAAAGGAGAGAGTTTGATATGGGTCGTTGATCTAAGAGATCAACGGCCACGATTAAAAGGTAGTTGGGTTAGGTTATTAGAAACGGTTCGCGACCGAGTTAGGGGTTGGGTTAATTTGGTTTGGGCTGGGGTATTTGGGCCTGTGTATTAGGTATTTGCGCCATTATTTGGTCCTGAAAATAGGTTTAGTGTGAGGCTAGTTTTTAGATACCCAATATTTTAGCAAAAGATAATTTATAAAAATAATTAATAAATAACAAAAATATTATTTGTGAAATAAATGATTAAAAATAATAACATAACATTATCAAAATATAAAAAGTTATTTTTTGCATCAATAACGTAATTATACATGATTGTGGGCTATTATTGCAAAAATATGCAATTAGCCTAAAAATACAAATATAATTATAAAAAATACAGTAAAATATTTAAAAGCATACATGTTGGTGTAAATGATGAGTTTGGATGATTAAATCATAATAAAAAATAGTTTGAAGGAAAATTTATGTGATATTTATACAATAAAATACAAAAAGAAATTAATTTAAAGCCTTTAACAATTATGGAAAATTACGAAAGATGCTTGTATACGTTTATAAGCTAAATGATAATGCAATTGTACTATTATATATATATATATATAAATTGGGTATCAACAACAAGAACCGTCGCCGGGTGGAGAGTGTGCATGGACTATAGGAAGCTAAAAAAAGTTACTCGGAAAGATCATTTACCGCTTCCATTTCTTCACCAAATGCGTGATAGGTTGGCCGGACGTGTTTTTATTGATTTCTTGATGGATACTCCGGATATAACCAAATCCTTTATTGCTCCTGATGACCAAGAGAAGACCACTTTTACTTGTCCCTATGGTACTTTTGCATTTTTGCGGATGCCTTTTGAGTTGTGTAATGCGCTGGCAACTTTTCAACGGTGTATGATGGCTATTTTTACCGACATGTAGAGGATATTCTTGAGGTCTTTATGGATGATTTTTTTGTGGTTGGGAATTCATTTGAAGATTGTTTGAACAGTTTTGATAGGGTATTGGCTAGATGTGAAGAGACAAATGTGGGGTTGAATTGGGAGAAGTATCACTTCATGGTCGAGGAAGGCATTGTCCTTGGCCACAAAATTTCAAAGCATGGTTTGAGGTCGACAAGGCCAAGATTGAGGTGATCTCCAAACTCCCTACATCCGTGAAGAGAGTGAGGGTCATGCGGATTTCTATTGCCGATTCATTAAAGATTTTTCTTAGGTGGTGAACCCATTGTGCAAACTTTTGGAGAAGGATGCCAAGTTCCATTTCAATGAAGATTGAATGAAGGCATTCGAGTTGCTTAAGTTCAAGTTGACTACTACTCCTATTATCACCGCACCGGATTGGAGCTTGCCTTTTGAGCTCATGTGTGATGCTAGTGATGTTGCGGTTGGAGCGTTGTTGGGGAAAAGAATCAAAAAAATCTCCCATCCGGTCTACTATGCTAGCAAGACCATGAATGATACCCAAGTCAACTACACAGTGACCGAAAAGGAACTACTTACTATTGTTTTTGCCATGGAGAAGTTTTAGCCGTATTTGATGGGTACTGAGGTGATTGTTCACACCGACCATATGGCGCTTCGATATTTGATGAGCAAGAAAGATTCTAAGGCAAGGTTGATGCGTTGGGTGCTACTATTGCAAGAGTTTGAGCTAGAGATTCAAGACCGCAAGGGTAGTGAAAATCAAGTGGCGGACCACTTATCCCGTTTGGAGGAGGAGGGGAGGCCAAATGATGTTCTTGAAATCAATGATTCCTTCCCCGACGAGCAATTGTTAGCCATTTCAGTGACCGGGATGCCATGGTTTGCCGATCTAACCAATTATCTTGTGAGTGGCATTGTACTAAATGAGTTCTCTTCAAACCAAAGGAAGAAGCTCAAACAGAATTTCTTGGATTAATATTGGGATAAGCTATTTCTTTTCCGAATATGTACCGATGGTGTGATCCGGCGATGTGTGCTGGAAGAAAAGAAAATGGGAATTCTTGAGGCTTGCCACTCTTCATCGTATGGTGGTACCATAGTGGAGCTAGAACAGCTATAAAGGTTTTGACTTGTGGATTCTATTGGCCTACCCTCTACAAAGACGCTAGTGAGTTTGTCAACCTTTGTGGCAAATGCCAAAGGGCCGGTGGGATTTCTAAGAATAATGAGATGCCCCTTACCACCATTTTAGAGATTGATATCATTGATGTTTGGGGTATTGATTTCATGGGACCGTTCGTGAGCTCTTGTGGCAATACTTACATTTTAGTAGCTGTGGACTATGTGTCAAAATGGGTTGAAGCCGTGGCTTTACCCAACAACGAAGCTCGAAGTGTGGAGGCATTCTTGAAAAAGAACATCTTCACAAGGTTTGGTACTCCGAGGGCCGTTATTAGTTATGGGGGTTCGCATTTTTGCAACATGGATTTTGATACCTTACTCACCAAGTATGGTGTCACTAATAAAGTTTCCATCCCTACCATCCTCAAGCAAGTGGATAAGTTAAAGTCTCCAACCGGGAGATCAAGAGTATTTTGTCAAAGACTGTGAATGTCAACCAGACGGATTGGTCGAGAAAACTTGATGATGCTCTTTGGGCTTATAGGACAGCCTACAAGACGCCGATTGGGATGTCTCCATATCGATTGGTGTTTGGGAAGGCATGTCATCTTCTTGTAGAACTTGAGCATAAGGCCATGTGGGCTTTGAAAAAGTTAAACCTTGAGTGGGATGTTGTTGCAAACCTAAGAGTGGCACATTTGAATGAGCTTGATGAATTCTGGTATCATGCCTACACAAGTTCGTCCCTTTACAAGGAGAAGATTAAGTACCTCCATGACAAGTACATCCACAACAAGGAGTTTAAAGAATGTGATCTTGTGCTATTGTTCAATTCCCGGTTAAGGATGTTTCTGGGAAAGTTGAAATCAAAATGGAGTGGCCCCTTTGAAGAAGTGAATGTAACCCCCTTTGGTGCTCTAGATTTAAAAAATAAGAATGATGGGGTTTTTAGAGTCAATAGGCACTGGGTTAAACATTATTTTGGCAAGGTTGATAATGGGCACATTGTGGCAGTTCTTCATTTCAAGTGATTGGTAATTTGCATTGTGTCGCGATGTTAAATCAGGCGCTTCTTGGGAGGCAACCCATGTCTTTGTCTTTCTTTTATTTTTTCTTCTGTAGATTAGATATGGTTGGTTTTGTGCTAACTAGTTTTGAAGTTTATGCAGGACTGGGTGTGCATGGAAGGGACTGTGCAAGAAAAATTTGGCTAAGTGTCAAAATACATGGTCTCTCACATTGGCCTATCAAAAATGCTTAAGGAATTGTGGTTGCACACATTTTTGTGCGGTTTGCACTGTCACACCTCCTTTTTCCGCACCCGAGAGGGGGCAGGGGAGCTTTTTCTAGTTAGAGGACAATCGAAAAGGGATTTATTTATTTATTTCAGAGTCGCCACTTGGGAGATTTAGGGTGTCCCAAGTCACCAATTTTAATCCTGAATCGAGGAAAAGAATGACTCCATATTACAGTCTGCGTACCAGAAATCTAGATAAGGAATTCTGTTAACCCGGGAGAAGGTGTTAGGCATTCCCGAGTTCCGTGGTTCTAGCACGGTCGCTCAACTGTTATATTCGGCTTGATTATCTGATTTTATACAAATGTGAACTTATGTGCCAATTTTATCTTTTAACCGCTTTTATCATTCACTGTTATTTTTATAGGACTTGCAACGTCGTGAAAACATATCTCGAACCACGTTACATCAATGCACCCGTGGTTATTGATATATCTCGACTCGGTTGAGATTTGGATTTGGGTCACATAAATGTGCACCCGAATTAAGAAAAATAAATTATTTAAGACGCGCCTAAAGCAACTAACGTATGGTTGTTTTGGGGAAGGCCGTAAAATTTGCTAAACGGCATGTCCCGAATTCTAAGTATTTTTAATATATATGCATTTAGAGGGCCCCGCAGCTTCTACATTTTTGTTTGTCGAGGCTCGTCTCATTTATTATTAAAAGGAATTTACAACGTCATGGGCAACGTCATGGAAACGCATCTCAGACCACGTCACAATCAATGTACCTGTGATTAGAGATACATTTCGATTTCGTTGAGACTTGGATTTGGGTCACATAAATGTGCACCCGAGCTTAAGGAGATAATATTATTACAGGCGCGCCTAAAGCAACTAGCGCATTATTATATTTGGGTAGGGCCGTGAATTTTGCTAAACGGCCCGTCCCGGAATCTAAGTATTTAATATATACATTTAACGAGGGCTTCATAATCTGTACCTTTTTATCTGGCGAAGCTCGTCTCGTTGTTTTTTATTATTTTATTTATTCTTTTATTATTATTTTTTCATATTTCTATTTTTAAAATAAAAAGGGACAAAGCTAAAATACCTACATTTTGGCTACTTTGCGAGGTCACGGGTTATAGATTGAACTTATTTGATGAAACGAGTATTTTTCCGCGGAATTAAAATCACTGCTATAATTTTAACATTACTACTACATGTGCAAGCAATTATTAAGACAATTAAAATAACTAACATCTTACAGAATGTGTAAGAACACCTATTGTGACAAACATCAATAATCTAAGCATGAAGAAAAAAATGCCGAACAACCACTTGAAGTAACGAAACAAAGGAAAAGACATTCACGACCACATTTCAATATCATACGGATTTAATTAACAGGAAATAGCAATTCACACACATCATACGTATATGTCTCACTCGCATACTATCCGCATGAACTAGGACCGTATTTCGACAAACACATGTACATATTACTGAACAGCAAATATGAAGGACACGGACAGAGATGACCTACTTGATATTATCGTCCGATGCGTTGGACCTGCGACGAAACCTCGGACAACAACCTTGACGTATCGGACCTCGACAAACCAAAGTCGACCTCGACGGAGAACAGAAAACTTGGCCAAGAAGGATCGCGGCAACCCACAGCTACTCGCTAAAGATGAAACAAACGTCGACAGCAGTGAGGTCGACGCGAGGGGGGCTGCTGACGGGCGTTTGGACGGTGTCGACGCGAGGAGGATGAAGCAGAAAAAAGGGTCGTTTGGATGCGAGGAACAAGCAGCTGTGCGTTGCTTGCCGGGCTGGGTGATAGGGACAGTGACAGGTGGTGGAGTTGGGGTTGTTTGGTTCGGACGGTGGTCGACGAGGGGAGCTGGTGGTTGACGGTGGTCGTGAGGGTGTGGACTGGTTGTTTTCGTGGTGGTTTTGGGTTAGGGTCGACGGGAGGGTCTGTTTGGTGGTGGTTTGGTGGTGGTGATGGAGCTGGGGCGACGACGTGGGGCGGTGACGGGTTGACGACGGGAGGAGCTGGTGGGTTTTTGCGTGGTTTGTTGACGATGATTATGGAGGAGGCAGAAGCTGCGGTGGTGGTGTTTGGGTGGTAGGTTGACAATGGCGGAGCTGGGGAGTTGCGACGAGGGGGGTGGTGGTGGTTGCGGATGGTGTTTGGATGTGGGGTTTGGGTAGGGATTTCTCTGGTTTGCCAAGGAGAGGAAGAAGATGACGCACAGTGTCTTTGCCAAAAAATTTTCCAAGTCCTTCACCTCTGACCCTCTTGGCTTGTTTATCCGTGTATTTTGTAAACTTTTGCCAAGAAAAATGAGCCCCACGCGTGGTGGGGTTCCCCGTGTATCGTGTTTCGTCCGTGTTCCCCACGCGCGTCCCCTCATGTGTGGTGGACTCAGATTATTATGGGCTAGGTCCGAAATTAGGCCTAAAACCAGGTAGTTTGAACCCGAATATTATTCCTTTGCCCGGACCCGAGAAATAGGAATACGACGTTGCTCAACTGATTATGTAAGCAAAATAACTACGAAAATAAGACTGATAATTAACACAAAACTAGATCTTTTTTAATATTTTTTCAAGATTAAAATAACTACAAATATACTAATAAAACTATTTTTTTTTGTAATATTCGTTTTTAATATAAAGATAAAATATAAAGTAACATTTTTGTATTTTTTCAAAATTAAAATGACTATAAAACATTAATAGAACTATATTTTTGGTAATTTTCGTTTTTTTTAATATAAAGATAAAAGATAAAGTAACATTTTCGTATTTTTTCAAAATTAAAATGACTATAAAACATTAATAGAACTATATTTTTGGTAATTTTCGTTTTTAATATAAAGATAAAATATAAAGTAACATTTTCGTATTTTTCAAAATTAAAATGACTATAAAACATTAATAGAACCATATTTTTGGTAATTTTCGAAATTATATAAAGTACAAAATAAAGTACAATTTTTGTATTTTTTCAAGTTTATGATAAATACATAAACTAAAATTTATATATATATTTTTGTAATTTTCCTCTTTTGCGACGAAATAAAGCAAAAATAGTCAAAATAGCTATATTAGGCCTAAATTACATATTTATGCTAAAAATGTGAAAATTCTCGGGGAGGGTCAAAAATCAGGTGTCTACAGCTGCCCCTCTTTGCCTGGAAACACGAAGAGTTTTCCGACAAAGAACGACTAGACATGTTTTTGACCCGACCATTACTTGGAGGGACTACACTACGGAAAGGAAGGGGATGTGACTGAGCCCTGGTATCTGAGCTGCCTACATATCCTTGGTTATACAGGAATCAGGCTACGTGTAGTTCAGAAACGAGAGAGATGGTTAAGTGTACCGAGGTGTAGAGCTGATTGAGGTGCCGTTCCGTTGAGGTTCCGGTCCGTGGTCCTGTCATTACATCAAAATGAAAACTGAAAAAGACTAACTAAGCCTATCAGCTACTAGTTACAAGGATTCCTATCTTTAAGTCTTCTGAAACTTGATCTTGAGTCTTGAATGGTGCTTCACACAGACTTTGGATTCGAACCTTGCTACTTGCTAGTTGCAGGTGCTAGTTCTTGAGCAGACCTTGATACCCTTTTTGTGTCCAGCTTTTGTTGACCATCTTAGACTGTTGACTCGCATTCTTGAGGCGAGCTTCTGCTATTTATGACTTGGTTGAATGCTGGGGATTTTAGCCGTAGCCTTCTGATTCCCGGTGCTGGGGATTTTTATTGTTTCCTGCAGGGGATTCCTGTTGTATTCCTCTGCTTTATTGATTCTAAATGTGCTCCTTTCTCATATGAGCGGGATTTTGGCTTCAATACTTCAATTGTATTCCCTTATTCTCCAGGTGGGTGCCTGATTTCTACTTCTTTTCTTCATCCTTGTTCTCCAGGTGGACGCCTGATTTCTTCCTTCCTTTGTCCTTGTTCTCCAGGTGGATGCCTGATTTCTTCTTTTCTTTGTCCTTGTTCTCCAGGTGGATGCCTGATTTCTTTTTCTTTGTCCTTGTTCTCCAGGTGGACGCCTGATTTCTTTTTCTTTGTCCTTGTTCTCCAGGTGGACGCCTGATTACTTCCTTTCTTTGTCCTTGTTCTCCAGGTGGACGCCTGATTTCTTCTTTGTCGGCCTGCGTTTTCCTCCGATGCTTTTATTTTGTGAAACTTGAGGGATGGTACGGGCCTTTTGCTCCTCTGAGTACCAGTTTTCATTTTGCTTGATCCGCTGGGGACATGGCCTTCTTCATCAAGCCTTTCAATGGTTCCTTCGGCGGTATGGCTCTCTTCATCAGATTTGCCACGCTGGGCATGACTCAATGTTCACAAGCTGCTTCTTTCAAAATGCGTCCTTATGCGTCCTTTTGACTCGTGTGCCTGAGTTTGCCGCTTTCTGCTTCCCAGTACTGGGGATTTTTATTGTTCCCTGCTGGATATTCATGTTGTAACCTTTTACCTTCCAGTGGGGTTACTGCTCTCAAAACCTGAAATATTTAAACTAAAACATAAAAATATTCCTCTCGTTATACAGGTGGGCGCCTATTTAAACTAAGACATGAAAATTATTCCTCTCGTTATACAGGTGGGCGCCTATTTAAACTAAGACTGAAAATTATTCCTCTCGTTATACAGGTGGGCGCCTATTTAAACTAAGACTGAAAATTATTCCTCTCGTTATACAGGTGGGCGCCTATTTAAACTAAGACATGAAAATTATTCCTCTCGTTATACAGGTGGGCGCCTATTTAAACTAAGACATGAAAATTATTCCTCTCGTTATACAGGTGGGCGCCTATTTAAACTAAGACATGAAAATTATTCCTCTCGTTATACAGGTGGGCGCCTATTTAAACTAAGACTGAAAATTATTCCTCTCGTTATACAGGTGGGCGCCTATTTAAACTAAGACATGAAAATATTCCTCTCGTTATACAGGTGGGCACCTATTTAAACTAAGACATGAAATTTATTCCTCTCGTTATACAGGTGGGCGCCTATTTAAACTAAGACTGAAAATTATTCCTCTCGTTATACAGGTGGGCGCCTATTTAAACTAAAACATGAAATTTATTCCTCTCGTTATGCAGGTGGGCGCCTATTTAAACTAAGACATGAAATTTATTCCTCTCGTTATACAGGTGGGCGCCTATTTAAACTAAGACATGAAAATTATTCCTCTCGTTATACAGGTGGGCGCCTATTTAAACTAAGACATGAAATTTATTCCTCTCGTTATACAGGTGGGCGCCTATTTATACTAAGACTGAAATTTATTCCTCTCGTTATACAGGTGGGCACCTATTTAAACTAAAACATGAAATTTATTCCTCTCGTTATGCAGGTGGGCGCCTATTTAAACTAAGACATGAAATTTATTCCTCTCGTTATACAGGTGGGCGCCTATTTAAACTAAGACATGAAAATTATTCCCCTCGTTATACAGGTGGGCGCCTATTTAAACTAAGACATGAAATTTATTCCTCTCGTTATACAGGTGGGCGCTTATTTAAACTAAGACATGAAAATATTCCTCTCGTTATACAGGTGGGCGCCTATTTAAACGAAGACTGAAAATTATTCCTCTCGTTATACAGGTGGGCGCCTATTTAAACTAAGACATTAAAATTATTCCTCTCGTTATACAGGTGGGCGCCTATTTAAACTAAGACATTAAAGTTATTCCTCTCGTTATACAGGTGGGCGCCTATTTAAACTAAGACATTAAAATTATTCCTCTCGTTATACAGGTGGGCGCCTATTTAAACTAAGACTGAAAATTATTCCTCTCGTTATACAGGTGGGCGCCTATTTAAACTAAGACTGAAAATTATTCCTCTCGTTATACAGGTGGGCGCTTATTTAAACTAAGACATTAAAATTATTCCTCTCGTTATACAGGTGGGCGCCTATTTAAACTAAGACATGAAAATTATTCCTCTCGTTATACAGGTGGGCGCCTATTTAGACTAAGACTGAAAATTATTCCTCTCGTTATACAGGTGGGCGCCTATTTAAACTAAGACATGAAATTTTGTTTTCCCGTTCCTCCGAGTAAATTTTTGACAATGGCAGAAAATTATCTGCCCCTGTTTTGGTGACCTTTCTGGTATCGCGTTCCTCTGCCTTCATCGACCTTTATTTTCCTGCAGCAGACAGAAAGACTTAATTAGTTTTAATCATGGTGGGGCAACGGTGATCTTTCCGTTGGGGGATGATTTCTCCCTTTTCTTTTCCTTGCTCTTGTGCACCAATAACTGGTTGGTGGACGACGTCGCTTGCTGGGGTGGTTCTTGCTGGGAGTCTGCTTTTAATCCCGAAATTACCCCCCTTCAGGAGTTCACTTCCCCCGGAATTGTGAGGCATAGAAATTGCATTTCTTGGGGATATCTTGTACTGGATTGATTTCCCTTTCCTGTGGCGTCTGACCACTTTGGACTGGTAGTAAACTTTGAAAAATCTCTTTCAACACGAATTCTTAGAAAGAAAAACGAAAGAAATAGAAAAAGAAGAAAATCTTTCTGAACCAATACTTGGTGGAAAAAGGAAAAGAGAAAAAACTTATCTGGACAACAGACTGGTCCTTGTGATCATGACGTGCACCATAGATTCCCGACCCAGTCTATTTGTATCAATCAACTTTCCAGATGACCTTACTTGCTGGGGATAAATGGGCGTCCATTTCTCTGTGAACGTGGATCCCTTTTGTTGATCTGTCTCGTCGCCTCATAGTGCCCTTCGAGGGGTTTTCACTAATGAGACTCTCTCTTTTCTCTCAGCTCCCGGCGCCTTATGGTGCCTGTGAAGGTTTTCACCAATAAGACTCTCTCGTTTTATATCCCTCATCTTTCGTCGCCTCTCGGTGCCTGTGAAGGTTTTCACCGATAAGACTCTCTCATTTTATTTCTTTAGAGGAATCGGGGTGCTGTAGATACAACCCTCTCTTCTGGCGATTCCTTTGACCATCAATTCATTCCCAGTCTTACGATCCTCTTTTTTGCTGGGGATCGGTGTATTATTCTCGGCCTCATTTGCCTGACTTGGCATCTCTTGGACATTGATCGGGAGGTCTTTTGGATGTTGATGTTGGTTTTGGTGTGAGGTTAAAGAAAGGCTATAAAAATGAAAATACTTTGATGGGTGATGTGCTACAACTTTTGGAATCAAATCTTTGTTGGAACTTAAAACATAACCTCTGCCCCAGTTTTCTTGCTTGGGGAATTTATTTTTTACGCTTATGTTGAGCTATGTGCGTTACGCACATTGTGCCTATTATGCACACTATGTACATTATGCATCCTATATTCACTATGATGCACACTATGACCGAGCCGTGAGGCGCCTACGTATCCTCTTCGAGGAATCAGGTCAAACGTAGTTCCCACTGTTTTGTGGTTTTTATCTTCTTCTTTTTCTTTTTCTTCTTCTCTTTTTTTTCATTTTCTCTTAAAATTTTTCTCTTCTTCTTCTTTCTCTTTTCATATCTTTTCCGTTAGTGATTCCAAAATAGGGGTATGAAAGAATAACTTAAAGCTCAAAAGGGGAAAACAAGGGTACAAGTGTTTGGATAGAAGAAAGAATTGCCTCCGTCATTTCATTATCCAATAAGTACCAAGTACAAACGAACGAACCAACAACTGCCATAATCAAAAGAAATTACGCATAATATCTCTTCACTGCATCCGAATTGATAGCCATGTCAACACATCTTCCCTCGATATCCGTTAAACACAAAGCTCCATTGGACAATACTCTGGTCACGATATAAGGCCCTTGCCAATTTGGGGCGAACTTGCCTTTTGCCTCGACCTGGTGTGGGAGGATATTCTTCAATACCTGCTGCCCTACTTCAAACTTCCTGGGGCGTACCTTCTTATTATATGTTCTTGCCATTCTCTTCTGATACAGCTGACCATGGCACACCGCTGCCAATCTTTTCTCGTCTATCAAGCTCAACTGTTCCAATCGAGCTTTGGCCCATTCGTCATCATCGATCTCGGCTTCAACGACAATTCGGAGGGACGAAATTTCGACCTCCGCCGGTATTACGGCCTCAGTTCCGTATACCAACAAATAAGGAGTTGTACCTATGGAAGTCCGGACTGTAGTGCGGTAACCCAACAAAGCAAAGGGTGATCTCTCGTGCCACTGTCTGGACCCTTCCACCATCTTTCGCAGTATCTTCTTGATGTTCTTATTGGCTGCTTCGACCGCTCCATTTGCCTTGGGACGATATGGAGTGGAATTGCGGTGTGTAATCTTGAATTGTTGGCATACCTCTCTCATCAGGCTGCTGTTAAGATTCGCACCGTTATTCGTAATGATTACTTTTGGGATCCCAAATCTGCAGATGATATGGGAGTGCACAAAATCCACCACTGCCTTTTTAGTTACCGACTTGAAGGTTTTATCCTCAACCCATTTGGTGAAGTAATCAATGGTTACTAGAATGAACCTATGACCATTGGATGCTGCTGGCTCGATAGGTCCAATGACATCCATGCCCCATGCCACAAACGGCCAGGGTGCTGACATCGTATGTAACTCTGTTGGCGGAGAATGAATCCGATCTCCATGTATCTGACACTGATGACATTTCCTCACGAAAGTGATACAGTCATGTTCCATGGTGAGCCAATAAAACCCTGCCCGAAGGATCTTCCTTGCCAATACATATCCGCTCATATGTGGCCCGCAAACTCCAGCATGTACCTCTGCCATAACCGTCGTGGCTTGACCGGCATCTATACATCTCAACAATCCCAAATCTGGGGTCCTTTTGTATAGCACTCCTGCGCTGAGGAAGAAACCATTTGACAAACGCCGAAGGGCTCTTTTTTGGTCTCCAGTGGCCTGTTCCGGATATATCCCCATTCGGAGGTATTCTTTGATATCATGAAACCAGGGCTCGCCATCTGCTTCCTCTTCTACGGCGTTGCAATAAGCGTGCTGATCACGGACCTGGATGTGCAGAGGATCAACATACATTTTGTCAGGGTGGTGCAACATTGATGCTAAGGTGGCCAATGCATCCGCAACCTCGTTATGAACTCTCGGGATATGTTTGAATTTTACCGATCGAAATTGCTTGCTCAGATCGTGCAAGCATTGTCGATAAGGTATGAGTTTCAAGTCCCGTGTTTCCCATTCACCCTGAATCTGATGTACCAAGAGGTCCGAGTCTCCCAAGACCAAGACGTCTTGGACATCCATGTCCGCAGCCAATCGTAGACCCAAAATGCAAGCTTCATACTCGGCCATATTATTGGTGCAATAGAAGCGTAGTTGAGCCGTAACAGGATAATGGCATCCCGTTTCAGAAATGAGTACTGCTCCTATTCCCACCCCTTTCGCGTTTGCAGATCCATCGAAGAAAAGCTTCCAACCCGGTTCCTCGGGTAACTCCAGCTCGTTTGTATGCATTACCTCTTCGTCGGGGAAATACGTTCTTAAAGGCTCGTATTTTTCATC
Source organism: Nicotiana sylvestris (assembly GCF_000393655.2). Taxonomy (NCBI): domain Eukaryota; kingdom Viridiplantae; phylum Streptophyta; class Magnoliopsida; order Solanales; family Solanaceae; genus Nicotiana; species Nicotiana sylvestris. The sequence continues at coordinate 128,066,096 of NC_091063.1, forward strand.
AACAGGATTCTCTTCCAAATGATCAGCTAGTGCCTGGGCTTTCATGGCTGTCCTCGTCACATAGATGATATCGAACTCTGTGAGCAGAATTTGCCATTTTGCCAACCTTCCTGTGGGCATAGGTTTCTGAAAGATATACTTCAATGGGTCCAAACGGGATATGAGATAAGTAGTGTACGATGACAGGTAGTGTTTCAACTTCTGAGCTACCCAAGTTAGGGCACAGCATGTTTTCTCGAGTTGAGTGTACTTGACTTCATATACTGTGAATTTCTTGCTAAGATAGTAGATGGCCTGCTCCTTCCTTCCTGTGTCATCATGTTGCCCTAATACACAACCAAAAGAATTTTCCAGGACCGTCAGATAAAGAATCAAGGGCTTCCCTGGCTGAGGCGGGACCAATACGGGTGGATTAGACAGATACCCTTTGATTTGGTCGAAAGCCCCTTGACACTCTACCGTCCAACTTACCACAACATCTTTTCTCAGTAACCGAAATATGGGCTCACAAGTCGCCGTGAGTTGAGCGATGAACCTGCTGATGTAATTGAGTCTACCCAACAAACTCATTACCTCTGTTTTGTTCTTTGGCGGTGGCAGATCTCGGATGGATTCGATTTTGGATGGGTCTAACTCAATCCCCCGTCGACTGACGATGAATCCTAACAACTTTCCTGATGGAACCCCGAATGCGCATTTGGCCGGGTTAAGCTTGATATCATACCTTCGGAGTCTTTGGAAGAATCTCCTTAGGTCTGCTACATGGTCTTCCTGACGCCAAGACTTTATGATCACATCATCGACGTACACCTCAATTTCTTTGTGTATCATGTCGTGAAACACAGCAGTCATTGCTCGCATGTACGTTGCCCCAGCATTCTTTAGTCCGAACGGCATTACCCGATAGCAGTAAGTTCCCCATGGCGTGATAAATGCGGTCTTTTCCGCATCTTCTTCGTCCATTAGGATCTGATGATAACCCGCATAGCAATCCACAAATGATCCGATCTCGCGCCCAGCGCAATTATCGATCAAGATATGGATGTTGGGTAATGGAAAAAGTTGTCTTTGGGACTGGCTTTGTTGAGGTTGCGGTAGTCGACGCACACCCTGATTTTCCCGTCCTTCTTTGGAACTGGTACCACATTGGCCAACCACTCGGGATATCGAGTGACCCGAATGACCTTCGCCTGCAACTGCTTAATCACCTCTTCTTTGATCTTTACACTCATTTCTGTTTTAAATTTCCTTAGCTTTTGCTTGACCGGAGGGTATGCCGGGTCAGTGGGCAATTTGTGAACCACTAAATTGGTGCTTAATCCTGGCATATCATCATATGACCGTGCAAAAACATCTTTGAATTCCATGAGGGTTTCGATCAATTCTTCCCTGACATTCGGCTCAATATGGATGCTGATTTTGGTTTCTCGGACATTATCAGCATCCCCTAGATTCACAGCCTCAGTGTCATTTAGGTTAGGTTTGGGTTTTTCTTCAAATTGGCGCAGTTCTCGATTTATCTCTTCGAAGGCTTTATCTTCGTCATATTCAGATTCATCATCGCAAACGACCTCTTGTGTCATTAAGTCGGATTCAGATTGATTTATTAGACTAGGTCGACGATTCGCTGTGCATGCCATGTCATTAGAACCAGTAAAAAGAGAACTGTTCAGAAAGAAAAAGAACAAAACAAAATTAAAACGGGCAAAAGGAGAGAACTTTATTAAACTTGCGGGATAAAAGGGTTCACACTTTTAAAAAACAAAAGTAAAATTTGGATTACACCCTCGAATAATCCGAACAAAACAAAACAAACAAAACATAAATCAAAGCCTACTACCAAGACTCCCCTCGGACAGGAAGAGGAGTAACCGTCCAGTTGTTGGTTTTGGCCTTAGGCCCCACAAACTGTATCTCTGCTCCACTGGAACCTTCTCCAGCTTCTACCATACTGACATCAGCGAATAACCTCTTGAAACTCTGATTCAGGTCCCCATCCATACCAATCAATGGTCCTAGGATCTTCGGGACTGGCGACCCCTTGGCACTGGCTCTGACAAAGGACCTTGAGAGACGTGGCACCGGTTTGGGCAGAAACCAGACCCTCTTCTTCATTTTTCGCGCTTGCTTCCTATCTGCTACGGTTGGTTTGAACCCCAATCCGAAAGTTTCCAGATTTTTAGGCAGGGTGACAGGTTGGACAATCCCCTGAAGCTCGACTCCCAGGCCTCTTCCCGGCACAAATCCATTACCCAGCATTTCCGAGACCATCATGACTGTCGCGGCAGCTACCCTAGGGTGCGGGATGATTTCTCCTTCAGAAATTTTGTTTGCCGACACTGTATCAAAAATCTGGTAGACCCAAGGACCTTTGTCATCATCGGTCTCTATGAAAGGTACAATGGCGCCACCCATGGTGCATGCCGTGTCCTCGCCGTGTAGCACGACCTCTTGCCTTTCCCACTCGAACTTCACCATCTGATGTAGGGTGGAGGGCACTGCTTTGGCTGCATGAATCCATGGTCGTCCTAACAGAAGGTTATAAGATACTGTGGCATCTAGCACCTGGAATTCCATGGTGAACAGGACTGGACCGATGGTCAATTCAAGTACAACATCTCCTACCGTGGCTGTTCCATTTCCGTCGAATCCTCGGACGCAGATGCTATTCTTACGAATTCTTCCGTGATCGTCCTTTAACTGGTTCAAAGTGGATAATGGGCAGATATTGGCACTTGAACCGTTATCCACCAATGCCCGAGTAACTACCGAGTTTTCACATTTGACAGTTAGGTAAAGAGCTTTATTATGCTCTGTACCTTCCATCGGCAGGTCATCATCTGAGAATGTTACCCTGTTCACCTCGAAAATCTTGTTGGCAATGGTTTCCAGGTGGTTTACAGAAATCTCGTTGGGCACATGAGCTTCGTTCAATATCTTCATCAGGGCCCGACGATGCTCCTCAGAATGGATCAGTAATGACAGCAGCGAGATCTGGGCCGGTGTTTTCCTCAGCTGTTCGACCACGGAGTAGTCCTGTACCTTCATCTTTCTCAGGAACTCCTCAGCCTCTTCTTCAGATACAGGTTTCTTGGTTGCAGCCGGGTTGGTTCTTCTCAGCTCCGCCGGAGCAAAACACCGACCTGATCGAGTTAGCCCCTGTGCTTCATAACTAACTTCCTCCACCTGTTTTCCTTTGTACATCACTACTGCCTTCTCGTATTTCCAAGGCACAGCCTTACTATCAATCATTGGCAGCTGGACTATAGGCTTTATAGTGACCAATTCTCTGTATACCCCCTTCAACGCAACCGTAGGTGTGGGCGGAGTCCCTAATATTACCAACTTGTTTGGCTCGGGTTTGCTTGTTATGGCGGACGGGCTCTTTCCCCATATTACTACTGGCTTGTTGCCTTCTCCCTGCGACTGTACCCCCACTCCTCCACTGGCTGATCCTTCTTTCGGAGCGGCCTGGATCATCATCACTGTTTGCGAGGGCTTTCTCAACTCTCCTCCCTCATACACCAACTCGATCATATGCGTCTCGTGGTGCGCTGGCAGTGGGTTCTGATTGATGTTAGGAGCTTCCGGTGTCTGGACCTCAATTTTGTTAGTGTCAATGAGGTCTTGTATCGCCTGCTTCAGCCTCCAACATTTTTCAGTTTCATGTCCCAGCATCCCTGAGCAATATTCACAGCTTATCGTCCTGTTCACATTTTGAGGCGGGGGTTTTGCTCTCGGGGTTCGACAGGACTTACCAAACCCAACCGTCTCAATTTGTGGAATACTGCGGTATAGGACTCTCCCAGCTCAGTAAAGGCTCTATGTTTCTGTAGCCTATCATTTTTAGCTGCTTGACTCCCTCGAAAACCTGTCCCTGGAGGGTTCCTGTATGCTCTGGGCGGAGGGTAGGTATTTTGTGGTGGTGGGTAGTTATTATGTGGAGCTGGGTATGTGTTGTGGGGAGCCGGCGCACGCCATTGTGGGCGAACCGGAGGTTGGGCGTTTATCTGGGCTTGATGGACGGTGAAATGCGGTTCTTGGGGTGGATAGTAGTGATGTGGTGGGTTGTATGGGTAGTTTGTCCTGTGAGGTCTGGGTTGGTTGTAGTGTGGCCTGCCAGATCCGGACCAACTGCCTGCCTCAATCGAGGCAACTTCTTCTTTCTTTCTTCTCAGCGCACCTCCCGTGCCGTTCTGAATAGCCTGGGTCGTTGCCTTGAGTGCCGAGTAGTTCAGGATTTTGTCAGACCTCAGACCCTCTTCTATCATGACCCCTATCTTGACCACCTCGTTGAAGGATTTTCCAACCGTTGTCACCAAGTGACCAAAGTAGGTTGGATCCAATGTTTGTAAGAAATAGTCCACCATCTCTCCCTCTCTCATGGGAGGATCGACTCTGGCCGCTTGCTCTCTCCAGCGGAAACCGAACTCGCGAAAACTTTCCCCGGGTTTCTTCCCAGTCCTCAACAATGTGAGACGGTCAGGGACTATCTCGAGATTGTACTGGAAATGACCTGCGAAAGCCTGCGCCAGATCATCCCAAGTGTACCACCTACTGGAATCCTGCCTGGTATACCATTCTAGTGCAGATCCGCTCAGACTTTGGCCGAAATAAGCTATCAGCAGCTCATCTTTGCCGCCTGCCCCTCTCATTTTGCTACAGAATCCCCGCAAATGTGCCATGGGATCACCGTGCCCTTCATATAAATCAAACTTAGGCATCTTGAACCCAGCCGGGAGTTGGACGTCCGGGAAAGGGCATAGATCTTTGTAAGCTACGCTGACTTGGTTGCCCAAACCGTGTAGGTTCTTGAAGGACTGCTCCAGGCTTTTGAACTTTCTCAATACCTCATCCTGTATAGGGGCTTTAACCGGCTTTTCAATCTCTGCCGGTACCTCCAAGTGCGGATTGTAGGCCTGGGGCTCGGGGGCATGGAATGTAGGCTCAGGGGGTAGTACTGCGTATCGTGGGCCTGAAACAATGGCTCACTGGTCGTTCTTTGCAAGGTGGCTGATGGGGTCCCACAAAGGTGGGAATATTTGGTGTTGGGAGAGGTTGATGGGGTGGTGGAGCCTGGGAATCATGAGGGCTTCTTTCTTGATGATAACGGGGATTCGGGAGGCTTGTGGAAGGGCCGGAATGAGGGTATTCCGGCATGCGCCCCAATGGCTCAGGACTCTTTTGTGCTTTGGCTAAAGCTAGCTGCATTGCATTCATCTCTAGTCCCATCCTTTCAATCTTTTCCATCGCTTCTTTTAACAACTGGCTCATCGGCCTTTCTTCCTCGTTACTATTCTCTGAAGTAGTCATGCTTATTGCTACCGGTCCTTTGGATCTGGTTTGGTAAGGGTGTGTTGCCAGAATTCTTTAACAACTAACTGTCTTGATCAGACAACAACAAACTTCGTTAGCGTTAGAGTTTAACGGATTTAATCTCAACACATAGAGGATGCAATGCTCCTAGGCAGTTAACCGTTTCTACATGCTTTGCTTTAAACAACATGCGTCATCCCGGTTTGCTCATTTATCCCCTTTTCTTGTTTTTTTTTATTATTTTTTTTTATTTTTATATTTTCTTTTCTTTCTTTATTAAAAGCGGTCGAATCTTATGGGGATTGCCTACGTATCACGTCCCCGCGCGAATCAGACCAGGCGTAGTTCTGCCTTAAAGTAAAGAAACACAAAATTCTTGTGAAATCGTTAAATTCATTCTCAAAATTTTGCTATTACAAATTACTTCAAGCAAGGAATAGCAATAGTACAGACTCCACAGTTCTTAACCCGTTTTGACTAAAAGAAAAGAAAACAACATATGGAAAAGCAACAAAGCCAAATAAACAAGACTCAACCAAAGATTAATTTTCCAACTTAGGGGCCCGCGAGGCATCATTCGGCCTTTCCGCGGCCCTTGGTGTGAGGTCCCTCTGCAGGCTTTTCAACTCATTCATGATTCGGTGGACACAACCCATGATGGAAACAAGGAGGGTCTTCCAAGGCATTTGCTCGCATGCCAGGCATCTCATGTAGATGTAATGCCCAATCTCGTCGATCCTTCCTCGAATGTTGTCCCTTTCTGCGAACAACTGCCTTATCTGTCGGTTCTTCAATCCTAGTGTTTGCGCATTGTTGGCAAGCTGATCCTGGAACATCTCCATTTGTCTTTCCATTCTGGTCATTGCATCGTAACATCGTCTTCTGTCGGCTTGGGCATCTCGTGTTTGCTTGAAGATCCTCTCTTGAAGAGAGGAATTCGTTTCCCTTAATGTCCCGATGCTCAGTTCATAATCCCTTATGACTTGTTGCAGGCGCTGCCTCCGGGCCATTGTACCCTTTGCCCACTTGGTCCACAATCTTGCTGTGCTAGCCTTGGCTCTTTCCAAATCTTCCTGGCATGCCGCAACCTGATCCTTTAACCCCGCTATCAATCTTTTATCCGCCCGGCTTCTCAGCTGGTTATCAGCCTCCTTTTTCATCCTCCGGATCTGAGCTTTGAGGATCTCGCCTTCTCTGATTAATCTGTTCTTTTCTCCCTTGTGGGCAGCAGACTGTAATTGGCATTCAAACCTCATATCCTGAACTTGTTGCTTCAGTTTGCCTGTTTCGGCAAGATATTCCCGCTCTTTGGCCAACCAGCCCCACTGCTCTTGTGAAGATTTGGCAAATTCTTGCAGGTGAGGTCTTTTGGTCGGCCTTCCAGATGATGTCTCCCCTTTGTACCAGGCCTGATACCCGGGCGAAACTTCCCCTTTTGCCCGATTCATTACACAAGTATTTGCTTCTAAGTATTGACATTGGCTCCAAATTTGGCGAACCCTTGCTTCAGGAAACTGGCCGTCGGGACTGATCTCAATCACCTGGGTGCTTAGATCCTCGTCTTTCGGCACTATCTGACACCTCCCAAGTTGCCTTAAAACCCGATGCGGCGCGTATGGTTGAATGCTCTTAAGTCCCATTAAGAGAAAATGAGGCCTGACTGCTGGCATGTATATGACTTCGTCGATCTGTAACCATCCTAGCGCCCACTGTATTTGACTGGCGTTGAGGGTATGGAAATATGAGGTCCATGCTGTGACTCCTTCCGGTAGGTAGGTCTCATTAACTCTGGTATAGAACTCCTCTATGCAGGTCTTTTCAGCGGATCCATGGCTCAGAAACTGGGCTCGGTGACATAGGTGTTCGGTCATCCACATTTGTAACAACAAATTGCAACCCTCGAAAAAGCTTCCTCCGGCTTTGCAAGACGTGAGAGCCCGGAACATATCAGATACTATCATGGGCGCCAACGTACTATCTCTCTGTGTGAGCAACGTACTGACGACCCCTGCTATCTTTATGTCAATATTCCCGTCTTTTCTTGGGAATACTAAGAGTCCTAAGAAAGTTATCATGAAAGCAATCCGTCTATGTTCTTCCCACTTTTGACGATTACTTTTGCTGCACAACTGGTTTTCTGGCTTGTCGAATCCTCCTATGTGACCATATCTTTGATATATGAAACTCATGCTGCAAAAACCTTTTGCCAAGTCAGGGTTATGAATTGTTCTGACTATCTTTAAGGAGTCCAGAAACCGGTGTATTGCTACAGCTCTTGGAGCAATCAGATATTTGTGCCTCAAAGGAGTCTCAGCGCTGCCGATATACCCTGCTATTTCTTCTAAAGTTGGGGTAAGTTCAAAATCTGAGAAACGGAAGACATTGTGCGCAGGATCCCAGTGGGGGACTAGTGCCCTTATGATATCTCCTCGTGGCCTGATATCCAACAAACTCGTGAGGCCTTTCAGATACTTCTTGATTTCGTCATGCCCTTCTTTGCCTAAATCATTCCACCAGAGCCGCAATTGGAGGGGGATTTTATTCATGATTGAAAAGGGTTCATTTGGAGTCGTGCTCATTCTGCACATTTATTAAGAAGATTTTAACAAACGAAACTTATTCTGATAAAAACAAAATATATGCGATTTTTCTCAAAAGGATTTCTGAACACGACCTCTCAGCACTTCATGAACGAAGATTTTTAAGGTTGTGTGAGAAAAAAAACGAGGTGGCCGTCTGTACCAAGGCAGCCTTCCGGAGTTCCTTTCGGGAACATTTGGCTATTTTTGACATAAGCGACATCACCCGGACTTGTTTATGACTCTTTTATCATTTTTCAAAAATAGAAAATTCAACATTGCAAACACGGCCTTTCAATGCCTCGGGGACGAAGATTTTTAAGATTGTGTGGGTCAACTGGACCAAGTCTTAAAAATGACCCAAAGGTGGCTGTTTATGCACAGTCAGCCTTCCGGCATCCCTTTCGGGAACATTCGGCTATGTCTTGATAAAACAGCGGCACCCGACTTCTTTATGACAATTAAAATTTGACATATTTGTTTTTTGCTATTTTTTTTGTAAAAGGGGGAAGTTACATCACTAGACTTATTTACGACAAAATTAAAAATCTTTGATATGTTTTTTTTGTTTTTTTGTTTTATATTTGTTTTTGGCTTTTTAGCAAAAGGTGGGGTTGGACCCGATGAGGGTTGCCTACGTATCTCACATCCGGTGAGAATCAAACCCGCGTAGTTCGGGTAATCAAGAATAAGTAGATGAACTAACTTTTTTTTCTGAATTTGTGAAAGAACTACTTTAAAAGAAGAAAGGAAGTATATTTTTGATTTTTGATTGATTTTCTTTTTAAAAGAAACACTTCTAAGATATATTTTTTGAATTTTCATTTGCATTATTTTTTATTCTAAAGAAAAGAAGAATATATTTTTTTTGGAATTTTCCCTTTAATAAAAGAAATGCTTCTAAAATGTTTTTTTTTTTGAATTTTGCATTTTCTTTTCAATTTTGAAAGAAGAATCAAAATATTTTCGGATTTTTCTTCTTATTATACATTTTAAAAAAAAATAATAATTAAAAGACTTTCTAAAGAAGTTAATAATGGAAAATATTTTTGGATCTTTTTTTTTGTTTTTGAAAATTGGGAGTCTAAAAACTTTTCTAAACTTTTTGGCAAGACAAATATTTTTGCAACAAATAAAGACATATATATATTTTTTGGAAAAAAAAATTGGATATATATATATATATATATATATACATGTATATATTTGTGACAAATAATGAAAGACTCTTTTTTATTATTATTATTTTTTGAATTTTCATAAAAAAAACCATTTTAAAATAAGACTTTTTTTTTAAAAAAAAAAATTATTTTTATAACAAGACAAACTATATATTTCTATATTTTTCTGAAAAACAAAACAGAACAACGATTTTTCTATTTTTCCTTTGGTTTTAATAAAACAAACTAATAAGACGTTTTTTTTTCATTTTCTCAAAATTTCGGCAGAGTTTTGACAGTATTTGGGTATTGTTTTTTTTTCAAAAATAAACAATCAAATCCTTAACCGTTATTTCTCTTTTTTTCAATTTCACAAAATTCATAATATTCAAACACCGGTCAGCATGCGGGTACGAGACAAATAAATGCACGGAAAACAAATAGGATGCATCAGGATGACCTTTTCATATCAGGTCGCTAGTCCTAGACGGACCCAACCCCTGTGTTGAGTCCCCTGAGTCAAATGCAACGTGATGCAAATAAGCGTTCCTACTAGGGATCCGGCATGAAGTCACGTTATTCTATGTTCAAAAACCTGGGTCGGTGTTCTAGACAGTGTACCCGAGCGGACAACTCGAGCTGAGGAAGGAGCTCCTTTCCGGGAACCAAAAGGCCAGCCGGCTTAGAAACTTTCCGAGCCTCTTTTATTCAGGGTATGACACTAACAGAATAGGGAGTCTCAACCAGTAAGCACATCCCCGGAGGTAAGAAGAGAAAGGTTTCGGCACAATTTATATACAGTTCAAATAATATCAAAGCGGTAAAAGCAACATTTAGCACATTAGGCTCAAACATGTAAAAATCAGATAATAAATAAAGCCAAATAATAACAATTATTCTAAGCTCGAATTCTTAACCCTGAACCAGTGGTTCTGGGTGTTAGATCCCCAGCAGAGTCGCCAGAGCTGTCACACCTCCTTTTTCCGTACCCGAGAGGGTACAAGGGAGTTTTTTCCAATTAAAGGACAATCGAAACGGGATTTATTTATTTATTTCAGAGTCGCCACTTGGGAGATTTAGGGTGTCCCAAGTCACCAATTTTAATCCCGAATCGAGGAAAAGAATGACTCCATATTACAGTCTGCGTACCAGAAATCTAGATAAGGAATTCTGTTAACCCGGGAGAAGGTGTTAGGCATTCCCGAGTTCCGTGGTTCTAGCACGGTCGCTCAACTGTTATATTCGGCTTGATTATCTGATTTTATACAAATGTGAACTTATGTGCCAATTTTATCTTTTAACCGCTTTTATCATTCATTGTTATTTTTATAGGACTTGCAACGTCGTGAAAACATATCTCGAACCACGTTACATCAATGCACCCGTGGTTATTGACATATCTCGACTCGGTTGAGATTTGGATTTGGGTTACATAAATGTGCACCCGAATTTAGGGAGATAACATTATTAAAGGCGCGCCTAAAGCGACTAGCGCATTATTATTTTGGGGTAGGGCCGTGAAATTTGCTAAACGGCCTGTCCCGGAATCTAAGTATTTAATACATACATTTTGTGAGGGCCCCGCAATTTGTCCCTTTTATTTGGCGAGGCTCGCCTCATTCTATTATTATATATATTTTTTTAAAAAAGGAATTTGCAACGTCATGGAAACGCATCTCAGACCACGTCACAATCAATGTACCCGTGATTAGAGATACATTTCGATTTCGTTGAGACTTGGATTTGGGTCACATAAATGTGCACCCGAGCTTAAGGAGATAATATTATTACAGGCACGCCTAAAGCAACTAGCGCATTATTATATTTCGGTAAGGCCGTGAATTTTGCTAAACGGCCCGTCCCGGAATCTAAGTATTTAATATATACATTTAACGAGGGCTCCACAATCTGTACCTTTTTATCTGGCGAAGCTCGTCTCGTTGTTTTTTATTATTTTATTTATTCTTTTATTATTATTTTTTCTTATTTCTATTTTTAAAATAAAAAGGGACAAAGCTAAAATACCTACATTTTGGCTACTTTGCGAGGTCACGGGTTATAGATTGAACTTATTTGATGAAACGAGTATTTTTCCGCGGAATTAAAATCACTGCTATAATTTTAACATTACTACTACATGTGCAAGCAATTATTAAGACAATTAAAATAACTAACATCTTACAGAATGTGTAAGAACACCTATTGTGACAAACATCAATAATCTAAGCATGAAGAAAAAAATGCCGAACAACCACTTGAAGTAACGAAACAAAGGAAAAGACATTCACGGCCACATTTCAATATCATACGGATTTAATTAACAGGAAATAGCAATTCACACACATCATACGTATATGTCTCGCTCGCATACTATCCGCATGAACTAGGACCGTATTTCGACAAACACATGTACATATTACTGAACAACAAATATGAAGGACACGGACAGAGATGACCTACTTGATATTATCGTCCGATGCGTTGGACCTGCGACGAAACCTCGGACAACAACCTTGACGTATCGGACCTCGACGAACCAAAGTCGACCTCGACGGAGAACAGAAAACTTGGCCAAGCAGGATCGCGGCAACCCACAGCTACTCGCTAAAGATGAAACAAACGTCGACAGCAGTGAGGTCGACGCGAGGGGGGCTGCTGACGGGCGTTTGGACGGTGTCGACGCGAGGAGGATGAAGCAGAAAAAAGGGTCATTTGGATGCGAGGAAGAAGCAGCTGTGCGTTGCTTGCCGGGCTGGGGGATAGAGACAGTGACAGGTGGTGGAGTTGGGGTTGTTTGGTTCGGACGGTGGTCGACGAGGGGAGCTGGTGGTTGACGGTGGTCGTGAGGGTGTGGACTGGTTGTTTTCGTGGTGGTTTTGGGTTAGGGTCGATGGGAGGGTCTGTTTGGTGGTGGTTTGGTGGTGGTGATGGAGCTGGGGCGACGACGTGGGGCGGTGGCGGGTTGACGACGGGAGGAGCTAGTGGGTTTTTGCGTGGTTTGTTGATGATGATTATGGAGGAGGCAGAAGCTGCGGTGGTGGTGTTTGGGTGGTAGGTTGACGATGGCGGAGCTGGGGAGTTGCGACGAGGGGGGTGGTGGTGGTTGCGGATGGTGTTTGGACTGGGGTTTGGGTAGGGTTTTCTCTGGTTTGCCAAGGAGAGGAAGAAGACGACGCACAGTGTCTTTGCCAAAAAATTTTCCAAGTCCTTCACCTCTGACCCTCTTGGCTTGTTTATCCGTGTATTTTGTAAACTTTTTCCAAGAAAAATGAGCCCCACGCGTGGTGGGGTTCGAGACTTGTGTCCCCCACGCGTGGTGGGGTTCCCCGTGTATCGTGTTTCGTCCGTGTTCCCCACGCGTGTCCCCTCATGTGTGGTGGACTCGGATTATTATGGGCTAGGTCCGAAATTAGGCCTAAAACCGGGTAGTTTGAACCCGAATATTATTCCTTTGCCCGGACCCGAGAAATAGGAACACGACGTTGCTCAACTGATTATGTAAGCAAAATAACTACGAAAATAAGACTGATAATTAACACAAAACTAGATCTTTTTTAATATTTTTTCAAGATTAAAATAACTACAAAAATACTAATAAAACTATTTTTTTTTTGTAATTTTTGTTTTTAATTTAAAGATAAAATATAAAGTAACATTTTTGTATTTTTTCAAAATTAAAATGACTATAAAACATTAATAGAACTATATTTTTGGTAATTTTCGTTTTTTAATATAAAGATAAAAGATAAAGTAACATTTTCGTATTTTTCAAAATTAAAATGACTATAAAACATTAATAGAACCATATTTTTGGTAATTTTCGAAATTATATAAAGTACAAAATAAAGTACAATTTTTGTATTTTTTCAAGTTTATGATAAATACATAAACTAAAATTTATATATATATATTTGTAATTTTCCTTTTTTTTTTGCGACGAAATAAAGCAAAAATAGTCAAAATAGCTATATTAGGCCTAAATTACATATTTATGCTAAAAATGTGAAAATTCTCGGGGAGGGTCAAAAATCAGGTGTCTACATGCACTAATGCTACGGCCGCACTCATTTTTGTGTGGTTCGCAGCGAGACTTCTCAAGTGCAGGTAAGGAGTGTGGACCGCATTAAAATTATGCGGCCGCACTCAGTTAAAAATATGGGCCCCACGGGTAAAAGTATAAATAGGGCTTCTCTCATCTTTTTACACTTTTTCATCTTCTAAGCCCTAAAGCTAAGCTTGCACAGTAACTTTTCCCATTGCTATCAAATTTTCCCTAATTTCATCAACTGCATCTTCATTACTTATATGGTAATTCCATATATAGATTCATCATCTTTTGTTTTGTTTTGTTCTTTGATTTAGGGTTACTTCTATGCCTAAAAATGTCAATGTTTAGTTGTTTTTTACTTAGAATCATGTGGGTAGCTTCTTGAGCATTAATTGCGGTATGGGTAAGTAGCTAAGGATGTTTGATTGCTAAAACCATGTTGATTTGAGAACAAAATTGCATAAACCCTAAAACAATACCCGTAAAATTTGAATTATGCGGCCGCACACACTTTTGTGTGGTCCGCAATAAAGGTAATGACACCACGCACAATTTTGTGCAGTCCGCAGCCCTCCGATTTATCGAAATTGTGTGCATGAATTGAGCGGCCGCACTTAAAATTGTGCGGTACGTAGTGGGCTTGTGCGTCCGCACTCATTTTTGTGCGGTCCGCACTGATGAAACATCAGAGATCCTAGTAGTTTGAACCTGGGGCTGTGTGGTCGTAGTCAAATTTGTGCGGTCCACACTCGACAGTCTGCGGCTACACTCACTTTTGTGCAGTCCGCACTGCCCCTTCTGAGACTATTTTGCTGCAACTTTCAATCATGCTTATGTACATATGATGAGCTTCAATTGTAACTGATTTCTAGTTCTTATGTGTTGTAGACAATGGTTCGATCACATGGAAAAGGAGATATGTCAAAAGGGAGAGCAGAACCCTCCCGAGGCCGGGGTCGATGCAGAAGCAACCTCCCTCTAGCAATCCAAAGGGCAATAAGTAAAAAAGCCACAACCAATAGAGCCCCTAATACCTTTGAGACCAGTGAGTATGTCCCCTATGGGAAGCTTCTGAGGGTCAATTTGTGCAAGCACAATCGAAAGCCCAATCACAATTGCTGTGGCAAGTTTAGAGAGGTCGAGAAGGCCAGAGATATGGTAGGACAGATTTGTCAGTGCCAATGCCTTCGCAAAGTTTAGGGAATGGTGGCCACAGAGGTCGCTCACTTTTGAGAAAAATGTTTTAATGAAGGATTCACAAGCACAACACCAATGTCTTTAGGCAATTCCAGAAGTGGAAAGGATGGAAATGGTTTACCAACAACGTTCTAGATGCAAATGAGTACATGGTCAAGGAGTTCAACGCAAATGTTACTCACATCAAATAGGGAACGAAGGTGACAAAAGTGCGGAATCTGAAGATCTGCTTTGACTCATATACACTGAACAAATATGTGGGGTTTGAAGAAGTGGCAGTAGTGCAATACTTGGAAAAGCTAGTTATGGGTGATGCAGCTTGTCCGTGGTTAGCTGAGATTCTGGCAATCCCAGGGTCAACATCTCTGTGGTTCACAGCAGGGGTTCTAATTATCCAGCCACCCTAAACTTTGAAGCAAAAGGGTGGCAAACGTTCGTGTATAGCTGCATTGACCCATGCCTCAATGAAAACATGCTACCACTTCCTCGTGCAGTTTTGGTGGCCTCAATTATGGTTGGGTATCCGATAAATGTTGGTTCCATCATGTCGACCAACATCACTTTAGCTGTCCAGAAGGGTGAGAGATCCTATACATACCAAAACTTCCTAACATAATACTTCAAGGATCAAGGGGTGGAGCTGAAGCATTATGACACCAAGGTGAAGGTCAATAAGCCTTTCTCATTGTACCACCTCGAAGGAGCTAACAACTCGAAGTTCAAGGGTAAAGCTACTACCTTTGCTGGCCAGTCTGAGGAGCCAACGGTAGTAGTTACTGATTCAGCTGCCGAGCCTTCCACAGTAGTCGGTACTTCCACCGAGACAGTAGCCATGCCACCTTCATCCTCCGGACCACCAGTTTCTGATAGATTATCTGTGCCATTACCAATGCCAGCTTCCTCTACTTATTCTCAGACTGTGTTGTGAGTCTCCTAGATATTGGCGAGTTATGCAGGCAGCTACTACAAATCTGACTGATATATCCAGTGTTGTTGCAACACAGTCCTCAGCCCCAATAGAGCCACAGGTACCTCCATCAGTAGAGGAAGCACTGTAGAAATTATGGCCAACCAGAAAACTATCATGGATAAAGTGGAGGCACAAGGGAAAGTTATTGAGGATTTGGGCAAACAGGTCAAGAAGATGCGGAGGTCTCAGGAATCAAAGAAGTCAGTGGATAAGCTGAGAAAAGAGATTAAGAAGAGTACATCTGCTAGTGATTTACCATTGGACCTACTCATGGAGACGGCACCCCTAGTAGCACAGCTACCACCAACAGCACCTGAGGCACTAGAGGCACCAGCCAGCTAGTTTGAGGAGTCGGTTGCCACTTCCCGCACTGTTGAGGAGATGATCCAGATACTTAGCAACCCAGTTGTCCCTCAGCCTGGAGATGATGAGATACAATTAGAGACAGAGGGTGCTGAGGATCCCATGCAGAATGAGACCACATAGGGAGTTCTCTTAACTCTCTACCCTTTCCATGTTCTTATTTTTGGTTAAGCATTGAGGACAATGCTTATTTTCATTTGGAGGGGGGGGGGGAGTCTATTTTGATAATTTGACTTTGACATTTGACATTTGGGTTGTAATAACTCTAATACTATTTTCCTTTCATCTTTATTTTCCTTTTGGTATGTATATATTCTCCGCATTTGATGTAGATATTCATTTCCCTTATGTATATATTCATTTGACTTTTGTTTGTATATTCACTTATCTCGCTTTCCGTAGTTTATTTCATAGCTTCTTTAGTTTGCTTTTCCTTAGTAGTATAACTTCTTATTTACTTTAGTAGTTTCTTTTTAATTTTCTAGCTTCTTTTTACGTTTTGATTGAACAATAAGCCTTTGATTTTCTTAATGCCATAGTTCCTTCCAAAGGTGGATTATGTGTGAACCGGGTGGCTCTTCCCAACGATGGATGGCGTCACAAACTTCTTAGGGATTGAGTCCGTTTTCTTTTATGTTTTGGTAAATTTAGTAGTCATGAATAAAAGGGTTCTCAAGCATGCTTTACATGGTACCAACACATTTACCTATGATCGTATGGTTAAAAACAAGTTGTTGGAAGAAAATAGCTCTAGTTGTGACCCTTTTGACTCTTGTGTTAACTTAAGCAGTCATCGAGTGGTTCAAATCGAGCCATTTATGATTCTCAATCTTAGCTGGGGTTGTTGTGGGCCCTTGACTCTATTCTCTTTAGCAATCCAGAAGCGTGAGAGGTGAGATATTTAGTTACAAGTCCATGTACCCGTGCTAATGGTCTAGAACTTGCCCCGAATGTTTGTCTTGGAAAAATCTAAGTGTAGCTTGGCTTGAGAAATGATTGTAGGCTCTCCTTAATCCAATTTTAAATTTGAAATCTTCCATAGCCTACCAATGTAATATCCCTAGTCAACCCCTTCGAGCCTAAGCCCTTTTTTCTTTTAAAAACTACGTTACAAGCCTTTATCTGTTCTATAATGACCCTCTCTTGGCACCCGATCTTTCCTTAGAATTCTTGAGAAAGAATTGACAAAAATGTAAGTTAGGGGGAGAGACGAGGAGCTTGAAAGTGATAAAAGTTACAAAGAAGATAAAGAATTGAAGAAAAGGGAAGGCATAGAAAAGAAATAAAGAACAAAAAGAAAAATGCCAAAAATAAAGTGAATTAAGTGATAAGTTGAAGGGAATTCAAAAGAGAATAAGGAGGAAAGGCTGAAGTAAATAGAAAAAGGAGAAAAATAAATGTCATGCTTAAGAAAGAGTGATGTTACATCTCTCTAGTTCCCCCAAGGAAGAAGAAAATGACTCAAAGATTCGAGAAAGTATGAGCCGAAAAGAGAAAATGGAGTTCTTAAGGAAAGATGAAACCATTCTACTCCAACAATTCCTACCTTGATCCAAAAGCCTTCATTACATCCCGTAAAATCCCTACATGATTTCAAGTTGAGTGAGCTTACATTAGTGATGATTTACATAAGGGGCAAGCTTATGGTACTTAAAGTCGGACTTGTGACGTTCTTTTTAGAGGGATGAGCGAGCTTTTCACAATCCTTGCTTTGAATGTTAAAGTAAGATTTTATAATGGAGAGTAGAGGAGGAGTAGTTTGGGAGTAACCTATGTGAAAGAGCGAGCTTCATTGATGAATAGAGTCAACTCTTGATTCTCTAGTGTCACACTAAAACTATGGTACTCAAAAAGTCATATCATTGTGTTGTTGATAATTCATATGTGTTGTGGGTAATTGTTGGTCCCAATTGATGTGTAATTGTTTCACCTTAGGCTAGATGAAATATCCCTTTTTCTAGTGAAGGTAGGAATTGCCTTATTTGCTTGAGGACAAGCAAAAACTTAAGTTTGGGGAAGTTGATAACTAGGAATTTTGACCGCTTATTTGCTCTCTTTTACTTGCGTTTTAGCTCAAAAATGCTTAAAGGTATTTTCGGAAACTAACGAAATGTGCTTACTTGCAGGAATATTGGGAAACGAGCCAAAGAAGTTGAAATCAACTCATAAAGGAGTCAAAAGTGAACAAGAACCAAAACAGGGCAAAAAGCCAGCAGTGCAGACCGCACAATTCTAGTGCGGTTGTAGGGTGGGATTCAGAGAGTAGCCTTTGGGCCAGCTAATGGCATGCGGACCACACCAAAATTGTGCAGCCGCAGGAGGTTAAGTGCGGCCGTAGTTATTATTATGCGGTCCGTAGGATTAAGGAATCAAAGAGTTGTTTCAAGTCCAAAAGCAGGGAGTGCGAACCGCATCACTTTTTTGCAGCCTCACCCATTTTTATGCGTACCACAGAAGCCCCGAATTTCCAAGCCCAAATTTCTAAAAATGCTGACCGCAAGAAAATTGTGTGGCCGCAGAAGCCCATTTTGTGGAGCGCACTAGAATTATGCGGCCGCACAACCTTCGCAGGGGCATTTTTGTCAGATATTTTCATCTTAGTATAAATAGAACTTTTTGTTATTTTTAGGTTAATTATAGTTTGTAGAGGTGCACCTGAGCTATTTTCTTTACTTCTTTGAGTAATTTTGTACTACATTAACTTCTAAACATTAGATTTTCTTTGTTTAATCCATTACTATGCATTGTATCTTACTTTCTTCTTGTATTTCTTTATTTTTCATGAGTAGCTAAATCTTTAGCTAGGGTTGTGGCTCAACCCTAGTATGATTACTTAATGGGTATTTAATTTTAGGGCTTGTTTGTGATTGGGTTGGTGATATTTAGCCTTGTTTATGCTTGAATTCTAGAATTAATGGTTGCAAACATTGATTCATGCCTATTTAACCTAGCCTTTACTTGAGAAAGAGAGACTAAGTTTAGGAAAACTTGACTAACAAGGAATTGGGGTGAACACAAGAAATTGATAGCCCCAATTAAAGGATCAAATCTAAAGATAGTAAGACCCAACTTGAGCATATATCACTTGATTTGTGCAATACCCATTTTGGCTTGAGAAAGCCAAATTTCGCTAAATCACTCAAACTACCGAGAGGTATAGAGTGAGCAATTGCATGTGATTGCTATATTACGATCCTGATTGATCAAACTTTCCCTATAGTTTACAACCTGTTAGGTAGCCACCTAGGTGGAAGTCACGACCCGAGATCCTTTATCATTTGAAAAACAATCAAAACCAAAAACATTGTCTTCTACTTTATTACTTGCAATCAATAGCTAAATTAGAAATAGTAACAATCAACAAGAATGTGGAAGTGCAAATTAAGGCACATTATACAATTGCACTAGGTGTATACCTAATCCTATTTCTAACTCCTTGAGGATTCGACCCCAACTCGTGTTGGGATTTATTATTGCTTTGACCGCCTCACTACCTATAATTGTGGTGTGAGTTTGGGCGAGATCAATTTGAGGAACAAATAAATAGATTATTTGAAGAATGGGAAGTTTCCCTCGAATCCTAAAGAATCGAGAGCTTTGCGCATGAAGGCGGCCAGGTTTAGCCTGTCCGAAGGGACTCTGTTCAGAAGAACATTCGACGGCCCGATCGCAGTATGCTTGTGGTTGGGAGATACCAAATTGTCACAACCCAAAAATCCCTGGTCATGATGGCACCTAACTCAACCAGCTAGGTAAGACAACTAACAGACAGTATAACTCGACAAAGATTATAAAAAATAAAGAATCGATAACTGAACATTTACAATTTGCCCAAGACCTGATAGTACGTCTCATGAGCTTCTAAGACTTGGAATTTACAAAGATGACACGAATAAATATACATTCTGTTTTAATGATACATAAACTGAATAGTAACATCTAAACTGCCAAGGACAAGAGGCAGTTATACCCAAAATGCGCGAACATCTTCCAAATCAGCACCCGACATCACCAGCAGCTCTGCTCTAGAAATCTGTACACATCATACAGAAGTGTAGTATCAGTACAACCGACCCCATGTACTGGTAAGTATTTTGTCTAACCTCGTCGAAGTAGTGACGAGGCTTTTAGTTAAGAGATGCTTATTACTATAACCTGTACATTAGATTAATAGTAAAAGCAATTCAAAGCATAAAAGACAAAAGTACCATATATAACTCTACGAGACAGTCAACAATTACTAAAAGGAATCACAGTAGAAGATTTACAGTCTTTCCTGTTATGAGAAGTATATCAAATATATCAAGTCAAACGGCACGGTAACACCCTTCGTGCTTCTATCTCTGCCTCACCATATATAAAATGATTTTTATGACAAATCAATTAACACGGTAACACCCTTCGTGCGTTCAACTCATCCCCCCAAATGTATGAGTAACAGAACCAACCAGATGACAGAAATATTGATAACAGGAATTACAAAATAGGAAATACTCAAGTAACAACAACGGACAAGGATACACATGTGGGCATAGTAAAAGACTAAGCGAAAAGCACGTGAATAATAACAACAATTGGAAAACAAGGAATATCAACTTCAATTAACTAGCATATTGGAGGCCTAAGTACAAATATAACAAATAAGAAGGAAACACGTAATCTTTACAAGGTGACAAATAAGAGCATAAATGGTTAGTATGGTGGAAGGCTTATACTAAAGTGCAACAGAATAGATACGACATGAGCATAATTATATAAGCAGGAAATAGACATGGTATTTACAAGTTAAGCGAGTAAAAGGTATGATCAACTCAACAACAATTGAGATAGAGATCAATGACCGGACAATAGCAACAGGTCACATCAGATCTATAATTATAACAATAACATTTCAAGGTAAAGACATGAACGTATACACAGAAGACTAATATCAAACATAATGCATGTCCCTCATCCTCTCCTGCACGGAAATACCCATCGTGCCATGACCTCACGATAACATACAAGCATAACAATATAAATGAAATGGCACGACATCACCCTTCGTGCTTTTACTCTCAGTAATGTGGAACGGCATCACCCTTTGTGATTTACACTCTTCCTCACATGATAATATATATAAAATGGCACGGCATCACCCTTCATGCTTTACACTCTTCCTCACATTATAATATATATATATATATATATATATATATATATATATATATATATATATATATATATATATATATAAAATGGCACGGCAACACCCTTCGTGCTTTACACTCTTCCGTACCAAGCATATAAATATCAATAAAATGACAAGGCAGGAAGTGTAAATTATATCAAAGAGAGTGTTTTAATGGATATTCCAAACAAATTCCAAATCACAACTTTCCAAGTCAAAAATGAATCAACAACCTTTAAGAACCGTATTATTCAAATACTTCCACAAATCTCACAAATTGTCCATTACACAAGTATATAGTCTAGTATTTCAAGAATGTCGGTCGTAGTAATGTCAGCATAGAGATGACCGAATTACACACATTAATGTATTCTCAGAATTTCTGTCAAGTTTGATCAAGTTATAATAAGCTAAGTCTTGATTTCTATCATCTAATACTATGTTCTCAGCATTAAAGAGTCAAGTAAGGCATGCAGCAGGAAGTTCACGAAGTTCTACAAACAAAAATGTAACATAATCTACCCCCGAGCATGATTAACCCCGGCACATACATATACGCTCGTCACCTCATATATGTATCACCCCCGCATGCAGCAAACAATCTCAAATAAGAGGAAAAATTTCCTCAATAAAGTTAGGCAAGACACTTACCTTGAACAAGCCAATTACAATACCGAACAAGCCAAGCGATGCTCCAAAAATGTCATCACGCGCGTAGTGACCTCCAAATGGCTCAAAACTAGCCAAAAGCAACTCAAACACATCAAATAAAGCCCAAGGAAGCAATTACATATGATAAAGATAGAATCCTAAATCAAATCCCAAATCCGGCCAAAAATCACACCTGGGCCCACGCCTCGAAACCGACAAAACTCATAAAATCCGACAACCCATTCAATTACTAGTCCAACCATACTAATTTCACTCAATTCCAATTCCAAATCGATGTTCAAAACTCAAAAATTCAGATTATAATACTTTAGGCCAAAACCCTCAATTTCCTCTTTAAAATTCATCAACCAAATGCTAAAATCGAAGATAGATTCATGGAGTATAACTAAAACCGAGTAGAGAACACTTACCCCAATTCATATGGTGAAAATTGCCTAAAAATTGCCCAATTCCAAGCTCCCCAACTCAAAATATATTAAATGAACAAAAATCTCATTTTAACATTGTTCTGCCTTGTTTCTTATGCCAAATAATCTCGAAACTCGCTTTTGACGCCTCTAATAGATTCTTTGTGAAATTGTAGTCAAGTTAGACTCTTGAATCACTCCATTTGATCTTATATTGAAGGAGATATATTGGTTTCAATATTTGGAAATAGAGCAGATTATTAAATACGAAGTCAGCGACAATTTCGTAATTAATCTGAAAAATCTGGCAACCCAATTCTTAGTAAAATGACCATAAACTCCTCATACGATATCCAAATTCGACGATTCTTTTTGCTATGTCTCCGTAATTATGATACGGATCCAATGATTCAATAAAAACAGAAATTAGAGCTCATTTGCATAATGTAATACCATTTATACTTGAAGAAACAACGTCAAAACATTAAAAAATGAGGGCAACACAACTCAAACATATCTGAAACTCACCCGAGCCCCTCGGGACCACGTCCAAACATACCAACAAGCCCTATAACATAACACAGACTTACTTGAGGCCTCAAAACACACATAACAATATCGAAGCGACGAATCACACCTCAATCCAAAAATCAATGAACTTGAAACTTTAAACATCCACAACCGATGCCGAAACCTATCAAATACTGTCCGATTGACCTAAAATTTTGCACACAAGTCACATTTGAAATTACGGGCTTTATCCAACTTTTAGAACTAAAATCTGACCCTGCTATCAAAAAGCCCAAACTCGGTCAACTCTTTCAAATTTAAAGCTCCCTAGTTGAGAATCATTCTTCCAAGTCAGTCCCGAGTAACCTGAAAATCAAAACTAATGATTCACATAAGTCAAAATACATCATACGGAGTTACTCATGCCCATAAACTACCGCGCAAAGTGCAAATGCTCAAATTGACCAGTCAGGTAGTTACACGAATATATCTTGAGAGAAGTCCATGAAAGTACTTGTGGAAACTATTCGAGGGCAGAATCTTAGGTTCAGAAGATAATTAGGGCGGGCTATTACTGGATCAACATGGATAAGGATGCGAAGTACTTCGTACGAAGATGCGACAGCTGTCAGAGACACGCACCAATGATCCATCAACCCAGAAAGCTGCTACATTTGGTCTTTTCCCCATGGCCGTTCATGAAGTGGGGTATGGACATTGTCGGTCCCCTACCATAGGTACCTGGTAAGGCTAAATTCATAATATTTATGACTGATTAGTTTTCTAAATTGGTCGAAGCTCAAGCATTCGAGAAATTTCGGGAAAGAGAAGTCATTGACTTCATTTGGACCATATAATATGCCAGTTCGGGATACCAGCCGATATCGTGTGCGATAATAGGAAGAATTCATCGGTAGCAAGGTGGACAAGTTTTTTGAAGACTATAAGATTAAAAAGACACTATCGACACCCTATCACCGTAGTGGGAACGGACAAGCATAATCTACAAACAAGATCATACTCCAAAACCTTAAAAAGAGATTGACTGATGCCAAAGAAAAATGGATGAAAATTTTTCCCGAAGTCTTGTGGGCATGCCGTACAACTTCAAAGTCTAGTG